>NC_143053.1:230967500-232445000 GCF_052426305.1 Pelodiscus sinensis | reverse complement strand
TTCCTATTAGAAAAAAACAAAAAAAAGGCGGTGGGAGAAAGGCATGCAGTGTTTGCATTGCCTTTCTAAAAACATGACAACAGCCCCCTTTAACATGCCAAGCTTGCTGGGATTTAAAAAGTGCGCCACATGTCAAGAACCAGTGCCAGCCTCAGACAGCCACATGGACTGCGTAAAATGTTTGGGCAAAGCTCATGTGCCATAAAAATGCTCTGACTGTGGAAAACTAACTCTGAGGGCACAGCAGGATGATATGAGGCTCAGGATGTTTTTATTCAACAAAGCCCTGCAGCCTTCAGAACCACAAAAGAGCGTCGCTGGCCTGTTCCCTACTACCAGTCTCAACAAGCAGGATAAGTGTTGGGGAGAAACCGGGAACATCAGGCATCGCAAAGTTGCAACTTAAAACAGTCTCAACCAAAAATGAGGCACAGACCATCTGCGGTATCAACAACTGCAGCACTGGCCCAACATTTGGCACTGCCAGCTGTGCCAACGCATCCCACTACACCCATGCCAACAATGTTGCGTGTAACAACTCCACCAGCACCAACACAGCTGGAGCAGACATTGGCACAGACTCAGGTGGTGCAGATATCAGCACCAATGCACTCAGCAGCACTGGAGGGCGCTGTAGAACGCCCGGCACCGGAGAAAATGGCTACTTCCCTGGCACTGAAGAAAGCATCTAAAAAATCAGAGAACATACGAAGTCAGCCCAGAACCATTTCAGTTTTCACCAACTTCATCATCACTGTCGCCTACAATACACTCTCCTGGGATGCAAACCTCCACAGTCAGCCATGATAGACACTACAGACCAGTTTCCGATATTTCCCACGTACTGCAACAACCTTACTGGAGGCACGCTTCTTTTTCACCTCCTCCATCATCAAGGAGTTCTTTCAGATAATACTCTTCAGTACTCTCTCCTCATACGTACCATCATGAACACCATATGACTGTACCTTCACCGTGGTACCACTGTCCCAACAGATGGGAGTATCGACATCACAGACATTCACACCACTATGACTATTCCAATCAATGGTCAACTTGCTATCATCCCCCCAAAACAAATACATCAACCACGATGCTGTTGGGAATACCCATCTACGTGCGAATATTCTCCTTCTACAATATACAGACATACAACTTCCCCCTCAAAGACACACCACCAGTCCGAACCTGAGGAGGGACAAATATTAGAGACAGAAGAACAGCAGCCAGACATCTCACCGACCAACCACTCATCGTCTCCTAATAAAGAAGTTATTCCCAGCGATCAACCACCTGGTGACCTGAAACAGTTTCAGGAACTTTTCAAAAGAGTGGCTGCCAGTCAAGAAATCTAACTGACCGAGGTTCAAGAAAAACAACATTGCTTCCTTAAATATCTTCTGCCGTCACAATGTGCAAAAATCACTATTCCTATAGATAAAGCTATTATGGAGGCCACCAATGATACATGGCAGACTCCATCATCAATACCTCCAGCAAATAAGTGAGCAAACAAAAAGTATTTTGCTGCCTAAAGGCGCTGAATTTTTATCGCCTCCCTCCCCCCACAACCTAATTCCTTAGTTGTGGATGCAGCTCAGCAGAGGGCTAAACTTCCACAATATAAAAATAATCTTGCGGACAAAGAAAGTAAGCACCTGGACATCTTTGGGCATAAGATGTACTCATAGTCAACCTTACTCCCTCGAATAGCAAATTATGCAGCATTACTTTCTAACCATAACTTTGACAATTATACTAAGCTTACTTCTCTGATGGAGCATTTACCAGACTCAAAAAGACTGATCCTGAAATCAATCATACAAGAGGTATATGCCTCATCACTAACCTCTCTGTAGATAGCCCTAGACATAGCTGATACAGCAGCCTAGGCTACCATGACATCCATAGTCATGAGAAGGGCCTCATGGTTTCAGGCAGCCACAGTTCCTCATGAACTACAGACAAAAGTGGAAGATCTCCCACTTGATAAAGAAAAGATATTCTCCAGGAAGACAGATGGAGTATTACACTAGTATTACTTTACTAAAGATTCTAGAACTACCCTTTGTACTTTGAGTATGTACACTCCACCGTACTGACGTAGATGGTATGTACTATACCAATGACAGATTTCTCATACCTGAGATACCAATATCGAGGATTTGATCAGTTGAGACCATGACGACGTCCACAAAAGAGAACAGAACAGCTGTAAACCCAAACCAGAAATCAAACAGCAGGTTTGACTCCCAGGATGAGGGATTTCAGAACCTCCCCTTGCTAGGTCACCGCGATCACTATACCCCAACCTTTCACCATTGGCTAAGACCATTTTGACATCACTGAGCCACTATCACATCAGATCGTTGGGTCTCAAGATCATATCATCAGGTTACACCATCCCATTTGTAGCTTTACCTCACACCTCCCCACCATCCCTGTCCCTCTTCAGGGACCCTTCTCATGAGGACCTATGGCAGAAGGAGGTTCACTGTCTTTTAGACTTCGGTGTGGTAGAGATGGTGCCAGAAGTATTCAGGAACAGAGGCTTCTATTCCTATTATTTTCTCACAACAGAAAAGGCTGGTGGCTGGAGACCTATTCTGGACCTTCGCAGATTGAACCGATACCTTCAGAAACAACAATTCAAGATGGTGACTCTGGCATCTATTATCCCAACATTAGAACAGGGGGACTGGTTCGCAGCCCTCAACCTGCAGAACGCATACTTGCATACTACCATACATCCTGTGCACAGACAGGTTCTCAGTTTCATGATCGGATCAGACTACTGTCAGTACCGAGTCCCACCCTTTCGCCTGTAATCAGCACCCAGAGTATTCTCAAAGATGCTCGCTGTTGTCGCAGCATATCTCCGTCGACAATGGATCGTGATTTTTCTGTATTTAGATGACTGTCTAATAAAATGACCAACCGCTATGGATACCCTCAATATGATATCCATAACCAGACAGACTTTTGACCTGCTGTCTCTCATTCTCAATGAGAAAAAATCAATGCTTTTTCCTACACAAACCCTAGAGTTCATTGGCACCCAGTTAAGACTCCACCACGGCAAGAGCATACCTACCATCCCAATGATTCCAAGCAATTCAGGACCTGGTCATTACGCCTACAAACAACCCCAGGGCCTCAATACTTATCTGCCTACAACTCATGGGCCACATGGCAACTACAATTTATATAGTTCCTTACACGAGGCTCCATTTTCACTCCCTTCAACACTGGCTTGCTTCCGTTTACACCCATTGCAAGCACAATGTACACAGACTAGTGTCACCACCTACCACCATCCTAACGTCCCTAAAGTGGTGGATTGACCCAAACAACTTACTTGTAGGAGTCCCGTTCCATCGGGAACAACCTACCACACTGATCACCACCGATGCTTCTCTCAAAGTGTGGGGAGCTCATATGGGAGACCTGTCTGTCCAAGGCTTATGGACGACAAGAGAGTCTATCCTACACATCAATGTACTAGAACTCAAGACCATTGCAAATGCATGCAGACATTTTCTGCCGCACATCCGAGGAACCACAATGAGGATACATTGTCTGTTAAGTATCCACAATGTACTATATAAATTGACGGGGGCACCCACTGTCGTTCCCTATGCACCGAGGAAATTCAATTATTGAATTGGTGCATCCGCAGTGTGGTTACCATAACAGCTTCCTACCTACCTGGCACCAGCAATGTACTTATAGAGTCTCTCAGCAGACACTTGACTCCAGACCATGAGTGGGAACTTCATCCACCTGTCCTTCACACTATTTTCAACCACTGGGGTCAACCACAGATAGATCGCTTCACTTCCTCTAAGAACATAAAATGCCAACAATGTTGCTCCAGGGCTGGTATAGGTCCGGGATCGCTAGGGGACACCTTTCTCCTCCATTGGAGAGATGCCCTCCTAAATGCTTTTCCTCCCATACCACTCTTTCCCAGAGTTCTCAAGAAAATCAACAGATATGGAGCAACAGTCATTTTCGTAGCTCCATTTTGGGCACAACAAACATGGTTCCCCTATCTGTATTAGATGTTTCCTCATCCATCCTATCACTTGCCCATACAGCCGAACCCTAACCCAGGACAATGTGATTCTGATCCATCTTCAATCCCATACACTACAGCTGATGGCCTGGCTCATAGTTGGTTCTAGAAAGATGAACTCCACTGTTCCCACAAAGTGAGGCAGGTGCTATTATATAGCAGGAAACAATCCACTAGATCCACTTACCTTCAAAAGTGGCACAGGTTCCTTTCCTGGTGCACTGGGTAAGTGAATAGATCCACACAAGACACCTTTACCTGATATTTTGGATTATATCCTGCAACTAAAAGAAACAGGATTAACCATAGCATCTTTAAAAGTACATCTAGCAGCTATTACCACGTTCCACAGCTCAGTTGGTGGTCATTCAGTATTTACAAACCCTACCACCAGAAGATTTCTTAAAGGCTTCTCCAACCTATACCCTCCATGCAGACTACCACTATCTGCATGGAACCAGGAGCTGGTTTTCGACACTCTTACTCGTGCTCCCTTCAAACCAATAAAAACCATTCCACTTTCAATATAACACTCAAAGTTACATTTCTGTTGGCCAACACTTCCGCCTGCAGGGTTGGAGAAATAGTAGCCCTAATGGGAGTACCAACATATATCATCTTCAGTAAGGACAAAGTTGTATTACGTCCACATCCATCCTTTATCCCTAAGGCTTGTTCTGATTTCCACATAAACGAGCCAATCATACTCCCATCTTTCTAACCAAGACCACACACCACTGGTCACTTGCTTTCTATATAGAAAGAACCCAATCTTTTTGCAGATCAGACCGACTACTAATTTCAGTAGCGAAATGTTGCAAGGGCCAGCCCCTCTCCTCTCAGCAAATCTCTAAGCTTATTGTTACTCGCATCACAAGTACGCTATGCTATACGAAATAAACCACTACCAGAGTCACTTGGCGCTCATTCTATGAGAACTATATCAATCTCTACAGCCTTCCTTTGTGGAGTTCCTCTTAAAGATATTTGCCGAGCGGCCACATGGTCCACCAACCATACCTTCATGAAACACTACGCGATATCCCATGCTCTGTCTAATGATACAGCGGTGGCCTCTGCCATGCTCTAAACCGTAGCTAAACCTTGACTCCATTGCCCGCCTTCCGTGTATCCAGGTACTGCTACACAGTCACCAACAGTGGAGCGTTCATGGGGACACAACTCGAAGAAGAAGAGGATGTTACTCACCTTCATGCAGTAACGATGATTCTTCAAGATGTGTCCCTGTGGGTGCTCAACTACCTGCGCTCTTCCCCGCTTCAGAGTCTCCTTTTATATACTTCAGATACTAGGGCAGACTCAAGGAACTGGTGGGAGCTGGACCACGTGAGACATCAAAAAGGCATGAACACCGCTCAGCGTGTGCCATGTGTGAGCAGTCCAGCCAACAACTGCTAATGGAAAACTCCGATCTGCGGCGCCTTTAGCAACACAAACAGTGGAGCACCCACTGGGGGAACACATATCAAAGAACCATTGTTACTGCATGAAGGTAAGTAACTTCCTCTTCCCAACCCTGATGTAAGGCTTTACATCAATGGTTGCTCTGTCTTCCAGCACTGAGCTGATGGCTACTCCTTTCACTATCAGGGAGCTCACTTCTCTCTGATGTGGGGGTCCTAAAGCAGCATCTACTTTTTACTTTGCAAAGGAGAGAAACTAATGGAACTTAAGGGTGATCCCTCTGTTGAGACTTAACAAAGACCTATTTGAAGACCACATCCCTTGATGGATGCCATGGCTCCTGTTTCCAGCTTAGTTATCTTCTGCTCCCCCAAGTATAGTGTTCTAGTGGTACGGGAGGATGCATTCATGATTCTCTTCCTCCCTTCCTTCCCCCTTCCTCTCCCCCAGCTCCTCAAAAATAATCTTAAACTTCTCTTTCTTAGAAGACTTTACCACTGTAGTGCTGTTACATCAGGGGTATCGCCTCCTGAGCTATGTAACTACAGTACAAATAGCAAGTAAAATAACAAGGGGAGGTGGGATAGCCCAGTGGTTTGAGCATTGGCCTGCTTGCTAAACCCAGTATTGTGAGTTCAGTCCTTGAGGGGGCCATTTAGGGATCTGGGGTAAATCTGTCAGAGATGGTACTTGGTTCTGCTGTGAGGGCAGGGGACTGGACTCAGTGACCTCTCAAGGTCCCTTCTAGTTCTAGGAGATAGGTATATCTCCATGTATTATTATAACAAATAGCAAGTAAATGAAAGGTCCTACTTGGTGATACTGGAGATCCTGCAATATTAAAGACTTCCACCACAATTTAATTAGCTTCCTTTGTTAGGTCCACAATTTTGCATGCACTTAGAGAGTGAAGTATTAATTGCATAAACATTCAATGCCTATAAAATGTAAAATAGTAAAGTGATTTGTCTTTATTTCTATAGCAGTTGTGTTTAAGACTTTAGTCTTCAGAATTGTATATTCTGCTGATCACTTTTTTATTAATGTAATATAGCTGCAGTAAAATGTCTGGTTTATCCGCACATAAAAACCTTGAATATTCATAATGTTTGAGGAAACTTTTCTTGGATTTTTTCTTAAACACGTAGGTCTAGTCCTGGCTATTCCAAATTACCACTATTAATAAAGGCCCATTATTTTCTGAGGCTCCTCCCTCCCCCGCCTCCCCCAACATATCTTGTGTGTAACTCAGCCACAATTATTTGAAGATCATCCTGTGATTCAAATAAGGCCTTAACTGTTTCTGAAATCTGAGCACATACTCATTGACTGATATCGCCTCTCCAGATTGCTGGTGCTTATTTTTTAAACCTATTGACAACTTTTGATACTAGATAACCAGAGATTTGCAAATTGATTTCCAGCTTAGTTGGTATAACACCACCATTCAAACCTTCCATTGAAGATGTACCAGAGGGTACTGCTGGCTAACTGTCCTCTGTCAAATTTTCCATGATTCCATTTTATCACCTTTCCTCTTCAATGTGCTGAGGAAATTTGGCTGTATTATTATCAATATGCCAGAGATACACAGCTCTTTAACTTGCTTTTGATGAAAATGGCACACAGGTATTAGGGATGTTAGCATGTGCTCATTTACATGATTAACCGATAAGATTAAGTGATAAACCTGGCTTTAACAGTTACACGCACCACCACCGCTTGCTTCTTGACTTGGTGTGCCCTTAAATTGATTTAGATGCTTTTGAAAATCCCACACATGGAATTCAAAGCAATATATTTTGAAATTACTACAAAGAATAGAAGAGGAGGAAGCCCCTGAAAACCTTTTTCCCATTCAGTTGTCTACAGCTATTACATTGAGTTGCCTTAGGGTGCATCTAACTTGAAATAAGATAAGCAATTGCATATCTTATTAAGATATATTGACGTTGGAAGAAGTTTAGAAAAGGGCAACAAAAATATTACGGGTTTGGAACAGGTCCCATATGAAGATAAATTAAAAGGACTTGGACTTTTCAGCTTAGAAAAGAGGAGACTAAGGGGAGATATGATAGAGGTCTATAAAATCATGACTGTTATGGGAAAAGTGAATACGGAAAAATTATTTACTTATTCCTACAATATAACTGGGGGTCACCAAATGAAATTAATCCACTATGTTAAATTAAGTTACAGTGCAGCTATTGAACTAGACCTGTGGAAGAGCCATGTTCTAAGAACAACCTACTCCTGGCCAGTTCTCAAAAAATGTAACGTTGCGTGTAGTGATGGACTGGCAGAGAGCTTGGGGTACTGAAAACATCTCTTTCTCTCTTGTAAAGCTATACCAGTCCTCTCTAGGACTACACAGTATCTAGCACACAATTCTTATATAATGCTTCTTAACCAAACATTTTGTGATGAATATAGCAATGCCTCCAATATCTTTGGGAGATCTTGCTGTATTAAATTTATGTATCGGGTGCCAGAAATTGTATGTAATTTAATGGGGAATGGGAACCCCCTCTTCCAGGAATGAAGAACGAGTGGTGATTAGGCAAATTTGTTCTGGTTGTAAATGCTCCAAAGATGTACCCTCACCTAGAGATCTTGTATATACTTTATCAAACTGGATTCTCCAAAGATGAACCTACACAAAAAGAACTTTTGGGTAAATATATGCTGAGTTTTAAAACGACTTGGGGTCTTCTTTCTGATCTATCAAACAGAACCTATCAAAGGGACAGGGAGGAGAACAGTCATTCCTGTGAAGGATTGGAAGGACTTTGCACTACTGAGCCCCATTGGAGTGACAGGTGACCTCTTAGCATGGTAAACTGTTAGCATGTATATAGGAACTTGTATTATTTTTAATGTTTTCACTTTAAGCATACATCTGTGTACTTTTAGGAACTGTGGTAACTTATTAGTGCTGACAATTAACAGCTGTTCATATGTGGCCTGTTTAGGCAGCCAGGCTTGCTGGGATAACACAATGTAGGCAGGGAATTGTGCAGCCTGAAAAAAAAACCAAGCTCCTCTGAAGCATTCCCCTGTAGTGTTCAGCTGCTTATCCACTGAACAATCGCAGGGAAAAAAAAGTCTGCTGTCCCCTAGAGAAGGCCACACCCAACCTTGTATGATTCAATTAGCAACAAAAATGATTAAAGGTCTAGAAAACATGACCTATGAGGGAAGACTAGAAGAATTGGGTTTGTTTAATTTGGAAAAGAGACAACTGAGAGGGGACATGATAGTTTTCAAGTACCTAAAAGGAGGAGAGAGGAAAATTGTTTTCCTTGGCTTCTGATTATAGGACAAGAAGCAATGGGCTTAAATTGCAGCAAGGGAGGTTTAGGGTGGACATTACAAAAAAATTCCAAACTGTCAGGCTGATTAAACACTAGAATAAATTGCCTAGGGAGGTTGTGGAATCTCTATTACTGGAGATATTTAAGAGCAGGCTGGATAGACATCTGTCAGGGATGATCTAGATGGTGATTGCTTCTGTTGTGACTTGGTGATCTCTCAAGGTCCCTTCTAGTTCTAGTATTCAATAATTCTCTGAACTCAAGACAAGTACTTAGTACTATTAAGCTGAGATACATTTACAGTGAAAACAATACTCACTATCTTGTGAATCTTTAGTAATAAATATAAGGATAATGGAAATAAGAGTTGTACATAAAACAAAATTATAATACACTTTCAAGATCCTATGTACCCAAGAGGCTAATCTCCTGTTTAAAGAAGTCTTCTGGATTGGGCAGAGATCCTGTTTCCATTAATGTAAACTTGCAGTCTACTTCCTTGTTTCAGGATAAAGCAGTGATCGCTAACCAGTAGATTGGGATCTACTGGTAGATCTTGGAGCCTTTGACAGGTGATCTTGACTGGTTTGACCAGGAAGCCAAGCACTGGCCCTCCACCCACTGCTCCTGCTCTCTGCCTTGGAGCTGCCTTCCTGGCACCCTCCTGCTTGCTGTGCAGGGTGAGGGAGGAGAAAGGGTGGGTGCTGATGTCAGAGTGTCTCTCCTCCCCCCACTTCTGTGCCCTGTCTCCACAGAGAGAGAAGGGGATGGAGGGAGATTGGCAATGCTAATCTGTCACACTCATACACAGTGTATGTGTCTGTCATTTTCATAAACACACTGTCCTTCACTCATCTCCCGACCCAACACATGTGAGAGATTATAGTTGTTACTACCTTTACTGCTTGCAAATTGTGTTATTTTTGGTTTTTGACTGGTGTCATGTTATTGGATTTTGAGGGGAGCAGCCGGGTCACTGTTGCACCCATAGGGGTGGGGGTGTTTGCCCCAAAAGTCGGTACAAAGGGGGCCATGTGAGGTATCAAATGGAAGCTTACTTTCTTCTGATTCCATATATGCTATTGATGTGGGTGTGTGGTTGAACTGTGGGCAGAGTGGCTCAGCTTATGGACATGCTAATGAGCAAAGCTCTGGAACAATAGCCCTCTGTAGGCCAAGGACACACCTCAAGAATGGTGACTCATACCTAGGGTCTACCAGCAGAGAACACAGGAATAGGCCACGGGCCAGGTGACCTGCTACAACCAAGAAGAGACCAGGAAGGGAGTATAAATATGCCATGTGGCCGACTCCATCTGGGTCTTCAGATCTGCTTCTGACCCCAGATGCGGCCTCGCAGGGAATCACGAGACGGGAAGAACTGTGGACCCATACTGACATAGGATGTGCAACAAGGACTTTTAAGCCAGCAGCTATAACATCTCTGCTAGAGCCTGCATCGAGAACTGGGAGATTCGATGCATGTAACGCATGATACTTTAACAACCTTACTCTCATGCTTTTCTTTCTTGTAGTAATAAATCTTTAGATTGTAGATTCTAAAGGATTGGCTCAGCGTGATTTGTGGGTAAGATCCAGAGTGTAAATTGACCTGGGAACTGTGGCTGGTTTCTTAGAACTGGACAGAACTTTCGGACAGAACTTTCTCTCTCTCACGCTTAAATTTAATTTAATTATTTGAGAAGGTAGTTCTAACATGTGTGGCTGGAGTAATTATCCCTATGATAAGTACTGCTTCTGGGTGAGGCTGGTAGTACTGCTTCTGGGTGTGGCTGGCATGTCCCCTCAGCCCCCTGAGAGAAGCAGAGCAGGGGGTCTCCACATGCTGGTCAGGTCTGCAGACACTACTCCCACATCTCCCATTGATCAGTAATGGGGAACAGTGGCCAGTAGAAGCTGTAGATGAGGGACAGAACATGGCACTGTCCATGCCAACTTTTCAGGAGTGGTGTGGGCATGGGGCTAGGGCAGAAGTAAGCCTGCCTTAAGGCTACTGCTCCACCACCCCACAAGCCATCTCAGTTAAACAGTGCCCAGCCTGAGCCTGCTTCCTGAACCCCATCCCAGCCCTTAACCTTCTCCTCCACCCAACCTCCTATCCCAGACATGAGTCCCCCTGAACCCACACTCCTTCTGAGAGCTTGCATCCTGAAACCCCTCCTTGACCCTAGTCCCCCCTCCTACACTCTGAACCCTTTATAATAATATATGGAGATATACCTGTCTTGTAGAGCTGGAAGGGACCTTGAGAGCTTATCAAGTCCAATCACCTGCCCTCACAGTAGGGCCAAGTATCATCCCTGGCTGGTTTGCCCCAGATCCCTAAATGGCCCCCTTAAGGATTGAACTCACAACCTTGGGTTTAGTAGGCCAATGCTCAAAACTACTGAGCTATCCCTCCTTTGGCCCAAGACTGGAGCCTGCACCCAGCCTGGTGAAAGTGAGTGTGGATGGGGGAGGAAGTGGGATGGAGTGACCAGGGTGAAGTTTCGAAGAAGGGGTGGAGCAGGGGCAGGGCCTCAAAGAAGGGGCAGGAAGGAAGCAGGACAAGGGTATTTGGGTTTGAGGTAGATCTTACATTGCACTTAAACTGAAAAAGTGATCTTGTGATTAAAAAGGTCGGAGACCACTGCCCTACACACTAGCAGCAGTACAGAATCAATGGTAGACTTCCCCACTCCAAACTCATTTGCAGCTGACTGGTAGGAATTGAATGTCACCAGCTTCCACATAGCAATTGCTGCATATGTCTTAACTGAGAGGACAGCTCCCATTCTGGTTTTTCTTCGAGGAGTCCCCATGGGTGCGCCACAGAAAGTGCTGGGCTTGCCCCGGCGCTGCAGGATGGAGACTTTTTGCAGCAGTAGTCTGGCTGGACTGCGTATGTGCGGGGAGCATCTTGTGGCTTTCACGCTCTTTCGTGCTGCTCGGTCCGGTCTGAGCAAGTTCCTTTCAACCCCCTCAGGCTGCAGACGGAGCAAACCTCCTCTTCTTCTTCGAGTGGCCCCATGGGTGCTCCACTCTAGGTGTCAGGTCCCGTCCCGGCGCCGCGGCTCGGAGACTTTTCATAGCCGTGTTTCGCCGGCGCGCGCATGCGTGGTTCACCAGGATAGCGTTCGCGCCTTTGATCAGCCGCGCGCGAGCCGGCAACCATCAGTTCCGCCTCAGGTCGCGGTCGGAGCTCCCTGATCTCTTCTCTAGTCATGGTTTTAGATAGTTGTCTACCTGTAAATAGTTAGAGTTTTAGGGTTAGCTGTGTTCCTGTTAGCTGTTATATGTTCTCTTGTTTAAAAAAAAAAAAATTCTTTAAAACTGTTTTCACTCAGAAGCGCTGCTGCGAAGCGCTAAGCTGTGAAATTGACTAACCGCAGCGGGTTACACACGATTCAGTTTTTCTGTAACTCTGCTCAAAATGCCAGGATCAACTGGTTTCAAGAAATGTTCGGTCTGCCGAGAAGCCATGCCAACAGCTAACGGCCATGACACTTGTATTAGGTGCCTGGGGGAGACTCATGTCCCTGACAAGTGCACCCATTGCTGCAAATTAACTTCAAGAGCCCGGAGGGAGTGGGAGATGAAACTAAGGATGTTCATGTTTGGTAAGGCATTGCAGCCTGACCCTACCCCTTCAGCAGCCACAAAAATCTCCCAGCACAAGCGGAGAGCGGCTTCTCCGGGACCGGCGGGCTCCAAAATGTCAAAGCCGTCCCGGGCACGCTCCCTCCCTGCGGCAGTTTCAACCCCGGCAGCGGCTTCTAAAGTGACCTCCGGGGGGTCCAGACAACTCACGGGCGATGGCATAAAGGAGCCCCCACCATCTAGAGCCAGAGCGGCTTCAGCACCAACACCGGGAGTGGCGCCGCAGCTGACCAGCAAGCCTGCATCGGCTTCAGCTTCACGCGCCTTGAAATTGACAAGCGCGCCGGCACCACAACTGATCAGCGTCCCGGCACCGGCTTCAGCGGCTTCAACGGCACCCGGTGGATCGGCGCCTGTTTCCCCTGCCCCGGCGGTGACGTCGGCACCGTCTTCCCCAGCACCGAGACCTGAGGCGGAACACGCTAATGCCTCAGACTCAGCATCTTTGTCAACTCCGGCACCGGGCGTCCTGCCGGCACCGACATTAGACCAGCAGCAGCTGGCCTCTCCGGCACCGTCTCACCTTCACTCGGTAACTGGTTCCCCTATGCTTCGTGGTAGGGATGAGACTTCAGCATATAGGAAGTCATTGTCAAAGACCCATCATAGGCACAGGTCTTTTTCCCCACCTGCTTCACCAAGAGGGCAAAGTCGCTATCACGACTATTTTTCCCCCCTCTCGGATTATGTACAGTGGGCATGGTTATAGGGATGCGGTGTATTTAGATGCACGTCGATCCCGTTCACGATCCCGGTCGCCCTCCCGTCTCTCAAGATACGGATCGGTGAGGCGCTCCCCCTGCTGCGTCTATTATATCCAGCATGATAGCGCACGTTCTTCTCGATACCCCTCTCCATCACGCTCTGAACGTTGCTGTGACGGCTATCATAGATCGTATGACGATCACCTCCACCGTCATCGTTCCCCATTATCGCATAGGGGATCTTCTCACATCTGTCAATCGCTGTTAGCGGAATACTTACATCGTAAATCACAACCACTACACTCACCTTCTCCAGTCAAAAGCTCAACAATCCAGTTAGACCAATCCAAACCAGAGGAGGGCCAACTATCGGAAACAGAAGACCCTAAACCGGAAACTTCCCCGGCGGACTGTCCATCGCCTTCCCCGGATGAAGCAATTTGCCCAGTTGAAATCTCTCCACCAGATGATCTGAAACATTTTCAGGATCTCTTCAAACGAGTGGCAGACACACAGGACATACAGCTAGCAGATGTGCCTGTTAAGAGACATCGCCTTCTGAAGAATATCCGCCCACAACAACGTGCGAAAGTCGCGCTGCCAATCGATGAGGCGATTATGGAAGTGGCGGACGAGATATGGCAAACCCCAACATCAATTGCACCTACAAATAAAAAAGCTGATAGAAAATATTTTGTTCCAGCAAAGGGGTTGGACTTTTTATTTAATCACCCCCAACCCAATTCACTGGTAGTAGATGCAGCACAACGTAGGAGTAAGGCGCCACAGTACAGAAATCCCCTTTCGGACAAGGACAATAAAAAATTGGATATTTTTGGGAGGAAAGTGTATTCCTCAGCTACACTCTTACTTCGCATTGCGAATTACTCAGCCCACCTGTCAAACCATAATTTTGATAATTACTCCAAACTAGCGGATTTGTTGCACCATCTCCCAGACACCAAGAAACCACTCCTGAAAGCGATAGTACAGGAAGGGTACACATCATGTAGCGCTGCGCTCCAGATCGCTATGGATGTGGCTGACACAGCAGCTCGGGCCGCTGCTACTGGTATAGCCATGAGGAGATCTTCTTGGCTTTCGTCCGCAGGGGCGCCGAAGGAGTTGCAGAGCAAGGTTGAGGATCTGCCCTTTGACAAACTTAAACTTTTTGCGGCAAACACCGATGAGGTCCTCCACTCGGGAAAAGACTCACGCACCACTTTACGTACACTGGGGATGTACACACCTTCCTTTAAGCGTAGGCGTTATTTCCCCTACCAACGGAGATATGACTTCAATTTCCCTAAACAACAATCACGTCTTTTCGACAACCAGCGTCCTAGACAGCGCCCCCAGCGCAAGCAACCACAGCAGAACCGTTCGGGTAATCAACAGTTGACTAAGCAACAGATTTGACTTGCTTGTCGCGGATACAAACCAATCGTCCATAGTCAATACGGAAACCCATCATCTTTTTCACCATCGTTTACGCTCTTTTTACCACCACTGGTCTACGATCACCACAGACAGATGGGTGCTAGAGGTAGTTCAATCTGGCCTCTCCATCCCCTTTCTCTCTATTCCCGCTACCACTCCCCCCTCCCCGTCCCTCTTCAGGGACCCCTCTCACGAGAATCTATTGGAGCAAGACGTTCAACGTTTGCTCACCATCGGGGCGATTGAGAGAGTTCCCAAGCAGTTTTGGGGGAAAGGCTTTTACTCCCGATATTTCCTCACACCAAAGAAGTCGGGAGGATGGAGACCCATCCTGGACCTTCGAAGACTGAACCGGCACCTTCGAAAGCAGCATTTCAAGATGGTAACCTTATCGACCATTCTTCTGTCATTGAACAAAAAGGATTGGTTTGCAGTCCTTGACTTGAAGGACGCTTATTTCCACGTAGAGATTCACGTGGCACACAGACGTTTCCTTCGTTTCCAACTGGGGAGCGAACATTACCAGTACAGGGTTCTCCCATTCGGCCTGGCATGTGCCCCCAGAGTCTTCACCAAGATCCTAGCAGTGGTCGCGGCCCACCTACGCAGACTAGGGGTAACGATATTTCCCTACTTGGACGATTGCCTTCTCAGGGGTACGACCTGCATGGAAACATGTCATATGGTTCGGACAGTATCCGATGAGTTTGCTACCCTGGGCCTTCTCATAAACTTGAAGAAGTCAACACTAGTTCCATCCCAAAATCTCATGTTCATAGGTGCGCGCCTCGATTAAACCATGGTGCGCACGTATTTACCGATGGAACGCTTTATAATGATCACGGAATTGGTGCACATGGTGGTCCACGCTCCAACAATCCCCACACGTGTCTGTCTACAACTGTTGGGGCATATGGCTGCTGCCACCATCGTAGTGTCCAACGCAAGGTTACGTTTTCGTTGCCTCCAGCACTGGTTAGCCACGGTTTACATCCCGTCGAAGCACGGTGTCCACAGGCCGCTAGTGGTGCCGCAGTATGTCCGGGAATCCCTTCAGTGGTGGATCAACCCGACCAATCTCCTCACAGGCGTTCCATTTCATCGCCCTCAACCTACTACACAAATAACGACAGATGCCTCCCTCATAGGCTGGGGAGCTCACATGGGCAATCTCACAGTCCAGGGACGGTGGTCGACAAGAGAAATGCTTTTGCACATCAATGTGCTCGAGTTGAGAGCGGTGCAGCACGCGTGCAGGCATTTTCAGTCATGCATTCAAAATACAATGGCAAGGATTTTAACAGACAACACGGCGACTATGTTTTATATAAACAAGCAAGGAGGTGCGCGATCCCGTTCTCTTTGCGCAGAGAGCATCCGTTTATGGAATTGGTGTATTACCAACAACACTGTTCTAACAGCTTCCTACCTGCCGGGTGCCGACAATCTAGTAGCGGATTCTCTCAGCAGGCGTTTTCCACACGACCACGAGTGGGAGATTCGCTTGGACGTACTGAATCGTATCTTCGGTTGATGGGGATTTCCAACGATAGACCTGTTTGCGACAGAACTCAATTCGAAATGTCCCAATTATTGTTCAAGAGCCGGGATAGGACGCCATTCGCTGGGGGACGCCTTCCTTCTCCATTGGGGGACGTCATTACTGTTTGCTTTCCTACCAGTAGTGTTAATTCCCAGAGTTCTCGAAAAGATCAATGTAGACAAAGCTCGAGTAATCCTTCTCACGCCAGCATGGGCTCGCTAGCCTTGGTTTTCAATGCTTCACCAGATGTCAGTGAAAGTGCCATATCCTCTACCTTCCCTTCCGAATCTGTTGACCCAGGACAACGGATCCCTCAGTCATCCGCGACCGGAGGTCCTACACCTCACTGCGTGGATGCTGACTGGTTTACCGACTCCGAGCAACCCTGCTCCCAACGAGTCAAACAAGTGTTGATGCATAGTCGGAAACAATCTACTCGAACTGCTTACACAGCTAAGTGGGCAAAGTTCCAAGCATGGTGTGCGGACAATAATGTGGACTCGCGTTCTGCACCCTTACCTTGTGTACTGGACTATCTCTTGCAACTACATGACAATGGTTTGGCAATTGCATCGCTACGGGTGCATTTGGCAGCAATTAATGCATTCCATCATAGAGTTGGCGGTATTTCTTTGTTTGCTCACCCCACTACGAAAAGATTTCTGAAGGGGCTCTTGAATCTCCACCCTCCGCGGAGACCCCCCCATCCCGCATGGAATTTGGACCTGGTCCTACAAACTTTGACTCGTTCCCCTTTTGAGCCCTTAGCGACAGTAACACTACACTTACTTACGCTCAAACTGGTTTTTCTCCTAGCCCTCACCTCAGCTCGCAGAGTGAGTGAGATAGCAGCCTTCATGGCTTCTCTGCCCTACACAGTCTTTTCGAAAGAATCAGTAACGTTGAGAACCCATCCAGCGTTTATTCCGAAGGTGTCTTCTGAATTCCACATAAATGAACTGGTGGTCTTAATGTGCTTCTTTCCGAAACCTCATACCTCAACTCAAGCAGCGCACTTACATACTCTGGACGTGAGAAGGGCGTTGGCGTTCTACATCGACAGAACACGGGGTTTTAGGAAAACAGACCGTCTGTTGGTGGCAGTAGCGAGTCACTCAAAAGGACAGCCTTTAACTTCTCAGCGTATTTCTAAGCTCATAGTTTTATGTATATCCATGTGTCATTCGCTGCGAGGGAAGCCTCTCCCCTCTCGCCCTAAAGCTCATTCAACTAGGGCAGTGGCTGCCACTACGGCCTTCCTCAGTGGAGTGTCATTTCGTGACATTTGTAGAGCAGCAACATGGTCTTCATATGCGACTTTTATGAAACATTACGCTATAGTAGAACAGTTTACTTCAGATTTTTCCGTGGCTACAGCAGTACTAAATCGTGCTGATAGTCTTGGTTCCGGAGCGCTTTAATTCTGCTCTGTGTACTGCTCCGGAGTCACCTAGAGTGGAGCACCCACGGGGCCACTCGAAGAAGAAAGAGAAGTTACTCACCCTGTGAAGTAACGATAGTTCTTCGAGATGTGCCCCGTGGGTGCTCCACGACCCGCCCTTCCTCCCCGCTCCGGAAATTTTTCCTTCTTAATGTCTCTTTCAGATGAGCGGATGAGAGGAACGGACGGTTGCCGGCTCGCGCGCGGTTGATCAAAGGCGCGAACGCTATCCTGGTGAACCACGCATGCGCGCGCCGGCGGAGCACAGCTATGAAAAGTCTCCGAGCCGCGGCGCCGGGACGGGACCCGACACCTAGAGTGGAGCACCCATGGGGCACATCTCGAAGAACAATCGTTACTTCACAGGGTGAGTAACTTCTCTTTCTGACTGTCTTCGTTTGTGACGTTTTCAGGCTTGTCTTAGTTCAATATTAGTTTTTATATCCTCCTGTTTTAAAAAAAGAAAAAAAATCCTTTGTTTTTCATAATTAAATGTTCCAGTTCCACTTAGGGTTTATATGGTTGTTCTTACCTTGTTATAAGTTTTCAGTTTTTTCTTTTCTTGTTGCTACAAATTTAAAAAAAACAAATCAGAGAGAAAGGAAAAGAACACAGAGGAAGGGGTGAGAAGGTGACAGAAGGTTTTAAGACACTTGGGGGTTTTTCCCTCATTGGGACTGAGTGACGCAGTATAAAATGCCCGGCTCCCCGGGATTCAAAAAATGTGAACAGTGCAAAGAGGCCATGCCAGCTTCTGATGGCCACGCTTCGTGCATATGCTGCCTAGGAGAGAGCCATGTCCTGCAGAAGTGCTCTCTTTGTTCTAAATTAACAAGTAGAGCAAGGCGTGAAAGAGAAATGAGGCTGAAAATGTTTCTCTTTGATAAAGCACTCCAGCCCCAGGTGTCCTCCCTGCCCCCCGCGGCCTTCACCACAGCCACAGAAATGCCGGGCCTCCTCTCCGACTGCTTCATCTCCCAGAAAATCAAAACCCTCCCCAACTCACTCTCTACCTGTTACTTCTAAGAGTAGATCGAGCGTCGGCACAAAGCCGAATACCTCGGGCCTATCTAAAGCCCGACCGGCACCGACCAAGGCACCAAAACTTGCACCATCAGTGCCGATAGCGCGCCATCTGCTGGCACCGGCAGACACCGCACCGACAACTTTGGCGCGCGGTGCATTAGCACCACCAACAGCTCCAAGAGCCACAACCACCCCGTCGGCACTGCTCCGCACCGACGACCATGCAGCACCGAAGCTCTCAAAGGACCACGCGCAGACTATAGCACCACTCCCAGCGGCACTGCAAGAGTCCTTGGTGCCAATCACCCCTCCAGATAGGGAACCTATTCTGGCACCAAAAGAGCTACAGCCTAGGAAGGCTACAGCAAAGACGCCAAAGAACAGGAGCCCATCTCCTCTCTCTCTCTCGCGTTCTCTCTGGAACACACCTTGCCACCACTACCGTCTCCCATCAGAACGCCACCTAGAAGGTTCCCTTCCACAGAGCGTCTTCCATCTCCATTCTTGACACCTCCCACACACTATAACCATCACGTGTATCAAAGTCATTACCAGAGGTTCTCCGCCTCTCCTTCTCCAATACGTCCTGCTTCATACTTTGTCACATAGGTCGCCTACTCGATCCTACAGGAGATCTTACAGCAGGTCCAGATACCATGACCGCTCTCCATCTCGGTCCTCATATTAATATAGGGAGCCGTATGACAGCCGCACATATTATAGGACCCACTCACCTGATTGCTGAGCCTACTATCGATCCTCCAGATCGCCAATCAGATCGAGGACACGGGATTCCTCTTATAGGTACTCTCCACCCATGCAGCCACCTCCCTCAGTGCATATCCCTCATTCACCATCACTTCCTCCACCTCAAACTGAAGGGGAGTAGCATACATTCCAGGAACCACATCAGGATCAGGAGTCTCTGGAGGATCCTTTGTCATCCTCCCCCAACAAGGCAGTGATACCAGGTGACATTTCACCCCCGGATGATATTAAGCAGTTCCAGGACCTTTTTAAGTCGCGCTCTCTCAAAACATCCAACTTACCAAAATACAGAGTAAGCACCACAAGCTCTTTAAGAACTTAGAGACGTCACAACCTCCCAAACTGGCTATCCCTCTGGATGAGGCCATTCTGGAGGTCGCGAACGAGCTGTGGCAAAAACCGGCATCTGTACCTCCAACTAATAAGAAGACTGACAAGAAATACCTCATGCCACCTAAGGGCTCAGAATTCCTATTCATGCACCCACTCCCCAACTCCCTTGTAGTCGATGCCGCACGCCAGAGGGCATGGGTGCCACAATACAGGAACCAAAGCTCGGACAAGGAGTCTAAAAAACTCAATTTATTTGGTAGGAAGGTGTATACCTCCGCAACCCCGCTTCTACGCATAGCTAATTATCTGGCTCACCTATCCAACCATTATTTCAATAATTATTCGAAATTTATTACTCTCACCGACTCTTTGCCAGAATCAACGTAGCCTATTCTCCGAGCATTGGTCCAGGAGGGATACGCCTCTACAAGAACCAGCCTGCAAATAGCAGCTGATGTGGCAGATACGGCAGCCAGAGCCACGGCTACAGCAGTGGTCATGAGGAGATTCTTGTTCCTACAAGCAGAAGCGGTGCCCAAGGAACTGCCCTTCAAAAAAGACACCTTGTTTGCGGAGAAAACAGACACCCTATTACACTCTAGCAAAGACACCAGGTCCACACTGCGGACTCTTGGTATGTATACACCACCATTTAGAAGACGCCGCTATACACCATTCCAGAGGCGTTATGACTTTTACCACCAGAGGCAGCCATGGCAACAGCAGCAGCAACATCAAAGGCCATTTGATGACTCTTGACAACGCCAATGACCTCCCAGACGCCATAACCAAAATAGCCGTACGCAAACCCAGCCAAGCGCCAGGCAGCAAGTTTGACTCCTTGGTTGAAAGTAATCCTCTAGTCATACCGACACCATCCTGTTGTTCCATCATCATCTACGCCCATTTTACCACCAATGGGCAGCTATCACCAATGACAAATGGATGCTAGAGATTATAAGAACCTGTTATACCATACCCTTTCTCTCCCTACCACCTTCAACCCCCCGAAACCCGTCCCTTTTCAGGGACCCCTCTCACGCAGCTCTGCTCAGTTCGGAGATTCATCACCTACTGCAGATCGACGCAGTGGAACTAGTTCCACAAGAGTTCAGAGGGAAAGGGTTTTATTCCCACTACTTTCTCATTCAGAAGAAGACAGGAGGTTGGAGGCCGATCTTGGATCACAGGCAGCTGAACAAATTCCTTTGAAAACACTGCTTCAGGATGGTGACACTTTCATCTATAATCCCAGCTCTAGATCAGAATGACTGGTTCGTTGCTCTCTACCTTCAGGGAGCATGTAATATTTTCATATTACAATTCACCCTGCCCACAGACAATTCCTCAGATTTGTGATGGGCAACGGACATTATCAGTACAGAGTCCTCCCTTTCGGGCTTTCCGCAGCGTCAAGGGTATTTACAAAGGTATTTTCGGTGGTCACAGCCTACCTATGTCGCAGCACGAACTATAATTCCCTACCTCAACGACTGCCTGATAAGGGCCACATCCTCTATACAGGCAAGCAAAATGCTGACATTCACAATGCAGACCTTTCATTCTCTGGGGCTACTTGTAAATAACGACAAGTCAACGTTATCCCCAACCCAAGACATAGAGTTAATTGGGGCAAGGTTAGATTCAAAGAGAGCGAGAGCATTCTTACCCAGCATAAGATTCCAAGCCATACAATCCCGGATAAATGCATGCACATCCAACACCAGCAGCCAGGTCAATGAACCCATAGTGTTACCAGCGTATTTCCCCAAGCCACACTCTTCACCCAGGGAGGCAGCTCTCCATACATTAGATGTACGCAGGGCACTAGCCTTTTATATCGACCGCACCAAACACTTTAGGAAATCTGACAGGCTCCTACTGTCCCTAGCACAGCGCTCTAAGGGCGAACCAATTTCTGCTCAGAGGTTTGCTAACGTTATTGTTAATTGTATATCTCACTGCTACACAATTTGGGGAATTCCTCTCCCTGCATGCCCTAGTGCACATTCCACAAGGGCAATAGCAGCTTCCACCGCCTTTCTCAAAGGGGTTCCACTCGCAGACATTTGTAGATCGGCCACGTGGGCATCCTACCGCACATTTGTGGACTATTATGCTGTTCAGCAAAGGTGGCTTTGGCTAATCGATAGAGGTCTTGTATCCCATCTCCTCAGTGCTAAGGGGGTGGGGGGTGGGGGGAATACTACTGTGCAGACACCTTCTGTGGAGCACCCAAGGGGACTCCTCGAAGAAGAAAGCGAAGTTACTCACCTTGGTGCAGTAACTTGTTCTTCGAGATGGTCCCCGTGGGTGCTCCACTACTTGCCCTCTTCCCCGCTTCGGAGTCTGTGTCTGTTTCCTGTGTTACAGATACTGAGTGGGTACGAGGAACTGGCTCAGACCGGACTGAGCAGCGCAAAAGGGTGCAAAAGCCGTGAGACATTCCCCGTACATGCACAGTCCGGCCAGACTACTGCTGCAAAAAGTCTCCATCCTGTGGCACCAGGGCAAGCCCAGCACCTTCTGTGGAGCACCCACAGGGACCATCTCGAAGAATGAAAGTTACTGCACCAAGGTGAGTAACTTCGCTTCTGTTGCATCCCAAAGCTGCATCAGCTCAGCACATAGCTCTAGGAATGTTGCTGCTGCTTCAAGTGATTGCTCACATCCATTCCATATAGGTGTGCACACGCTGCGTGCATGGATCATCAGAAGATTTTTCTTTCAGTGGTACTCGTTGAGGCAGCAGGGGAGCCCCTTGGAGTGGTGCCCCTATATTGGCGCATGTATACTCCTGCTGGCCTTCCACCCCCTCAGTTCCTTCTTGCCGGAATACTTCGATGAAGGGGTGAAATTTGGAATGGACATGAACAATGCATCTTAAACAATAGTTACAAGAGTTAAGTAACTGTTTTTTCTTGGAGTGATTGCTCATATCAAATTCCAAATAGGTGACTCCAAAGCAGAACCCAAGGAAATGGGGTCACAGGCTCAACCTTCAATGGAAAGAAATACTGCCCTACCAAGGGTCACAGCATCCCTGGCGTGGTGCACTAAGATGTGATGATTAACAAAAGTGTGCCCTGAGGACCAGGTGGCTGCCCTACAGATGTCAAGGATAGTTACTTGACAAAGAAAACTGTGGTGGATGCCTGGGCCCTAGTGGGCCATCAAAAATGGGGCTGGTAGCCCAGCCAGGTCATAATATGCCTTAATGCAGAAAGTGATCCATGATGAGATATGCTGGGCTGAGACCAGGAGGCTTTTCACTCTCTCAGCTATTTCAACAAAGAGCTGAGGGGACTTGTGGAAGGACTTTGTCCTGATTAAATAAAAGGCTAAAGCTCTCCTAACATCCAGAGTGTGTAAGACCCATTCCTTACCTGAGGCGTGAGGTTTGGGGTAAAACACAGGGAGGAGGATGTCCTGAGACACATGAAACTGGGATACCACCTTGGGTAGAAAGGCCAGGTGCAGGCACAGTCTGACTTTCTTCTTAAAAAAGATTGTATATGGAGGGTCTGAGGTTAGGGTCTTAAGCTTGGACACCCACCTGGTCAATGTGATGGCCACTAGAAAAGACACCTTCCAAGAGATCTAGGAGATAGTATTAACAAACAGGTTGCCAAGGGCTCAAAATGAGGACCAGTGAGCTTGGTAAGGACCAACTTAAGGTCCCACAGGAGGATGAGCTGGTTGTCATGCAGGTAAAGACTGTCCAGACCCTTCATAGAACACTAGAACTGGAAAAGACCTTGAGAGGTCATCAAGTCCTGTCCCCTGCCCTCACTGCAGGACCAAGTACTGTCTACCTTCCCTGATGGATGTCTATCTAGCCTGCTCTTAAATATCTCCAGAGATGGAGATTCCACAGCCTCCCTAGGCAACTTATTCTAGTGTTTAACCACCCTGACAGGAAGTTTTTCCTAATGTCCACCCTAAACCTTCCCTGCTGCAGTTTAAGTCCATTGCTTCTTGTCCTAAGGAAACGGTGTACCATGGGGTCTGAAAAGAGTGATTTGCCCTGGGAGCCCGAGTGAAAAGCAGAGATAGCTACTAGATGTACCCTGACTGACAATGAGGATAATCCCTGAACTCTTAGATCTAGGAGATAGTTGAGGACTTGGGTATCCATTGGTGATTGGCCCCTCTGGGAAGCCCAGATAGAAAAACACTTCCACTTAGCCAAATACATGGCTCTAGCAGAAGGTTTCCTACTCCCCAGCAAGATTGCTTGGCCCCGCTATGAGCACTGATGTTCCAGTGCTGTCAACCATGGAGCTTCCAGACCATGAGGTATAGGAACTGCAGGTTCGGATGGCAAAGCCTGCCATGGTCCTGTGTTTTCAGGTCCAGGTACATTGGGAGGGCAATTGGCTGCCTCAGCCACGCTGGTGCTTTGAGGATGAGAGAGGACCTGAATTCCCTGGCACTTAGGATCACCTTCTGCACCAGGAGAAAGGGAGGAAATGCATGCAGCAGTCCCAGGGGCAAAAGGGTAAGGAGAGCATCTCCCAGAGATTCAGGGCTATGGCTCATGAAAGAGTAGAAATGGGTAGTTTCTGTTTCTGAAGGTCACAAACAGGTCCAGGTGGGGAAACTCCCACCTCTGGAAGATGTCACGGTCCACGTCTGCCCTGAGAGACCATTCATGACCAGAAAAAGACCTGTTGAGCCAGTCCTCCAGGGTGTTCTGAGTGCCCAGGAGACACAAGGACACTGGGTGAATGCCCTGCTGAAGGCAGAATTCCCGGAGTAGAAGGGCTTTGTGACACAGGGTAGGGAAATGAGCACCATCCTATTTATTTATTTAAATATTTTACCCCGCCTCTCTATTTAAAATATTCAAGGTGGCTTACAAAAATTGTTAACACAATACAAATATATATAAAAATTTAAAATACGAGACTCCAGAGGGATATAAAACCTGCTAAAACATATCAAGAAGAGGAACATACACATACAGACTCAAATATTAATAAAAGCACAAGTAAAATGGGTGGCTTTAGCCTGACACCGAAATAATGCTAGTTTTGGTGCCATGCAAATATCCTGAGGAAGAGAATTCCACAGCCTAGGAGCAAAAGCTGGGAAGGCCTTGTTCCGTGTAGATGTTAATCTCATCTCCACAAGTGGGGGAACATGAAGCAGAGCCTCCCCAGCTGACCTCAATCCCCGGGCAGGTTCATATGGGAGAAGATGGTCCTTCAGATACCCAGGACCCAAGCCATTTAGGGCTTTATAGGTCATAACTAAAACCTTAAATTGTGCCCGGAAACATACCGGAAGCCAGTGCAGCTGCTGAAGCACTGGCATAATGTGCTCTGTATAATGAGTATTAGTTAAAACTCGAGCAGCCACATTCTGGACCAGATGAAGTTTCTGAAGGCTCTTTAGAAGCAGCCCCACATAAAGTGCATTACAATAATCCAGTCTGGATGTAACAAGAGCATGGATCACTGTGGCCAAGTCATGCTTGTTCAGGAAGGGTCGCAGCTGGTGGATAAGCTTTGTTTATATAGAACACCATTATCATATTGTCTGACAGAACTAGGACCTCCCTGACATGCGAGGTGAACCACTCTCAGCTCCCTAACATTTATATGAAGGGATAGCTCTTCCTGGGACCACATACCTTGCATCCTCAGGTCCCCGATGTAAGCTCCCCAGCCAGTGTCGGATGCATCCATCATGAGCCACAGTGATGGCAGGGGTCGAGAGAATGGAATCCTGGTGCGGGCCACCTCCTGGAGCCAGGGGCAGATGACCATTTTGCGTGGCCCAGGGCAACACAATTTCGTGGGGCCCCCCTTTGCCACGGTGCATGCGTGAGGCTACTTGAAGCACAGGGCCCGGGGCGGCCGCCCCATTCACCCTGCCCTATATCCGCCCCTGCCTGGAGCCACCAGTCGAAGGAGGCTAGGACATCGGCTGGAACTGTCATCATCATGTCTAGCAGGTAAAAGGCTGGATTGTACACCCGAGCTAGCCACATTGCACCCAAGCTAACAGCTATAGGGGGCAAAGAAAGAGCCTGGCATGCTGCACCATGTATATGCATGCTGCCATGAACCCAAAGAGCCACTTACAGTTCCTGGCTATAGTCATGGGGGAGGCCTGCAGGTAGGATGGACTCCTTGATGGCTAGGAGCTGAGGCCTGGGCAGAGAGGCCATGGCTACTGTTGAGTCCAACAGAGCACCCACAAACTCTATTGTCTGGGTAGGGACCAAGGTGGACTTGACCTCATTCAAGAGAAGACCCAGGTCTAAAAAGCTGGCCCAAACTAGGGATATATGTTCAAGAACCTGGATGGGAGAGGGTACCTGAACCAGTCAGTTGTGCAGGTAAGGGTGGACCTGAACTCCACAGAGAAAAGCGGTTACTACGGTCATGCATTTGGTAAAAACCAGGGCGGGGGGACCTTAAAGAGACCAAAGGGGAGCACAGTGAACTGGTAATGGTCCATGAAATGGGGGAAGCATCTGAGAGATGGGATGATGGAAATGTGAAAGTAAGCATTGTTGAAGTCTAGGGCAGCATACCCATTTTCCAGATTGAGGGAGGAGATGATGGTCACCAATATCACCATCTTGAACTCTGTCTTGTTTATAAAGGCATTGAGATCCCCGAGGTCTAGGATGGGACGAAAGCCTCCTCAAAATCTTCATGGATGCAGAATATGGCAGCCAACACAGATGTCATATTTAAATTCCAGGGCAAAAAAAGATCAGCATGTACTTGGTTTGCACTGTGTTTCTTTAAAGAAAATTCAAAGGCTATTGTTGGCCAGGCTGAAGCAATTATTCTGAGATATGAGTCTCTCCCTTATTGTTTTTGAACCTCTCATATTTGCAGTCCGGGACAGACCTAAATTTTTAGAACTATAAAAAAGCCATAATCTTCATATGCAAAAAGAGTTAAGAAACCATACCAGAGATCAACAAGTTGGAGTGAAACAGTCACTTCAAATTGTGCTAATTTACTTCTCAGTTCAGTTTAATTTAAAAAAAAACTCACAAGACATAATAGGGCAGGAGTGTTACATTTAAAATATATAGTGGGGATGCTTATTTTTAGTAAGAGAATATTACTTTTTTTAAAAATTTGATATTTGTTCCTTGTCAAGGTCTCTGAAGATCTATGGACTGGCCATGAATTTTTTAAGTGACTAGAGATTTTTTTATTGGTTTATTGAAACTTTATTGGTTTTTGTCCAAAATGTCTTGTAATGTTATTTTTATCACTACAGTTTGTTTACTCTCTCTCTCTCTCTCTCTCTCTCTCTCTCTCTCTCTCTCTCTCTATATATATATATATATATATATATATATATATATATTTATATATAATCTCAAAATAAATACATAATACATGGCACTTTGCACTCTATCCACCGCTATTTTGGCTTTTCGTCTCTAACTGGTTGGCCACCCCTGGGATAGAATATCTGTTCTCCACTATGTTCAGTAGTCTGATGTTACAGCCATCTAGCCACAGTGACAAGCGGATGAACAATTCAGGAAGGGGAGAGTGCAGGAATGGACCAAATAGTAAATAGTCACTATTGCTGACTATCCGGCCAAGCGTTGAAGAAGATACAGTCTTCAGTAGTTACCCTGCGGTCTTACTGGTGGTTTCTTAGCCCTTTCAGTCTGAAAATGGATCTATGAAGAACCTCCCTGAAGTCAGTTGAAATTTTCCCTCTCATTGCAAGCTCAGGGCCATGGACTGTAATGTCTTCAGGATGAGAACTAGGGCCCCAGAAACCTCAGATATATTGAGGTACCTAACACTATTGAAAAAATAGGAGTTAGGCACCTACATGCAGATGAGGATGTGGGCTTCTGCCTAATAGTCCATATCATGCAAACATTACTAAGTAACTTTACATATGTTTAGTGCCATTAAGTTCAATAGGACTATTCACATGAGTAATGCTACTCGTGTGTATATTTGTTTGTAGGGCTACGCTATGCATTTGTATAACACATAGTACATTTGGGCCCTGATCCTGCTCAGATGATGCCACATAATAAACAATGTTTTTCTGTCTGTGCGAGTTATCATAATACAAGATAGAATTAATTCATAATGTAGCAGGTTGACTCACTTTTTTGCATGGCTCACTCCCTCAGGGTAGCTTGTGGGGAAGTCACCAGCTGCTCCGATGCCGACGCACCCCCTTTGGGTGAGGTGTTCTCTTCAGGTCACTGCCCTCTGGCAGTGACCACTCCGCAGTTGGTCCACACCCCCTTCCGGAGGGTAAGTCATTGCTGTTCTTTCTTCAGTCCAGGGTCCTCCCTACTCCCTAAGGGTATGTCTACACTACAAAGTTAGTTCGAACTAATGGACGTTAGTTCGAACTAACTTTCATAGGCGCTACACTAGCGCTCCGCTAGTTCGAATTTAATTCGGACTAACGGAGCGCTTAGTTCGAACTAGGTAATCCTCATTCCATGAGGATTAAGCCTAGTTCGAACTAGCTAGTTCGAATTAAGGGGTGTGTAGCCCCTTAATTCGAACTAGTGGGAGGCTAGCCCTCCGCAGGTTTCCCTGGTGGCCACTCTGGCCAACACCAGGGAAACTCTACTGCCCCCCTCCCAGCCCCGGACCCCTTAAAGGGGCACGGGCTGGCTACGGTGCCCGTGCCAGGTGCAAGCCTGCCAGCACCCAGCCAGCAGACCCTGCACCTGGCACGGATCGAGCCAGCCACCCGATGCCCCCCAGCCCTCCCTCTCTTCCCGGGACCAGGCTGGCGGCTCCCAGGAGCTTGCCCGGGACCGCAAGAGGCGGGCACCCGCCTGGGCTAGTGCGGACATCGTGGACCTTGTCCACGATCTCCGCACTAGGCACAGGAAAGTGGCCGTCTAGGGCAGGAGAGCTGCCAGCCTGGCCACCCAGGAGCAGGTGTGCATGAAAATCAAGGTGGACCACTGAGACCCCCGACCCTGAGCCCTGAGCTTACAATGGCTGTCCTGGGTCAGACCAAAGGTCCATCTAACCCAGTAGCCTGTCTGCCGACAGCGGCCAACCCTAGGGACCCTGGAGGGGATGGACCGAAGACAGTGACCAAGCCATTTGTCTTGTGCCATCCCTCTCCAGCCTTCCACAAACCTTGGGCAGGGACACCACTCCTACCCCCTGGCTAATACCACTCCATGGACCCAACCTCCATGACTTGATCTCACTTCCCTTTAAACTCTGTTCTAGTTCTATCCTTCACAGCCTCCTGCAGCAAGGAGTTCCACAGGTTGACTCTTTGCTTTGTGAAGAACAACTTTCTGTTACTAGTTTGAAGCCTGCTACCCATTCCTTTCCTTTGGTGTCCTTTAGTCCTTCTTTATAGGAACTAATGAAGAACTTTTCTGTATGCACCCTCTCCACCCAACTCCTGCTTTTAGAGACCTCTATCCTGTCCCCCCTCCGTCTCCTCTTTTCTAAGCTGAAAATTCCCAGTCTCTTTAGCCTCTCTTCATATGGGACCTGTTCCCAACCCCTGATCATTTTAGTTGCCCTCCCCTCTCCCAGTCTCTCTCTTCCCCTCTTCCACCTCCTTTTCCCAGTCTCCCCCAGTTTTGTTCAATAAAGACAGATTCCATTTTTGAACACAATTGTCCTTTATTTTGTACATCAAGAAGAGGGGCTAGGGAAAGGTAAGTGGAAGGAGGTAAGGGAGGAATGGGGCACGAGCCCCCGATGGGGAGGACTGGGCTGGCTCTGCGGGCTTCTGGGGGTGGAGCCTCTCCTGCAGCCCCCCCAATTGCCCCCTCTCCCCAGGTGGCAGCCTGCGGCAAGTGCAGCCGGTCTGAGGGCTGAGTGCTGTGATGTGCCCAGTGTGGGTAGTCCGGGCAATCCAAGCCAGGACTGCTTTGCAAGCGGGGCACCCCTGAGAACTGTCTGTCCGGGGTGGGGGTCGGGACCCTTTAAGCACAGCCCTCAGCTAGCCTGAGACAGCATCTCCACGCTCTAAGTCCTCCTCTGATGCCCTGCTGGCACTGCTTCCGGCCAGCCTTAACCCCGCTTCAGGGTCCACTTAATGTGGACATGCTAGTTCGAATTAGTAAAACGCTAATTCGAACTAGTTTTTTAGTCTGGATGCGTTAGTTCGAATTAGCTTAGTTCGAATTAACTAATTCGAACTAAGTTAGTTCGAATTAACGTTGTAGTGTAGACGTACCCTAAGACCCCCAGTTCTTCTGCCCCAGGAACACTCAGTTCCCTCCACGCCGTCCCGGCCTCAGTGGCCCACTGCCAGTCCCTTAATAGCCCCTCCAGGCAGACCACAGTATCTCCAGGCCCCTCCTCCCTGGCCACAGGCGCGCCTCTGCCTGCCCAGTTGCCTCCTACAACACTGCCTCCTGATCTTATGGATCTTCCCTGGCTCAAGCTTCCCCTGTCTACCGCAGCTGTCTCCATGCTAGCCATGGCTGCCTCCTTCGCAGCCCGGCCTTTTAGGGCTGCCTCCATGCTAGCCCTGGCCATTCGTGACTGCCTCCTTGCAGCGCTGGGCCTCAGGCCAGGTAGCCTGGGTTCATCCTGCCATAGCCTCCCCAGTCCTGCCCTCCTCCAGGGAGCCTCTTGCTTCCCCGGCAGTCAGGTCTCCACTGCTCTCCCTCCAGAGCAGCAGGCAGGTAGATCTCCTTCTCCTCCTCCTAGGAGCTATTCTTACTGCCTCCAGCTGGGCCCTCCTCAACTGCCTCAGCTGGGTTTCCCCCTGACTCCAAGTCCTAGCCCCGTAAAGGGCCAGAGCAGGGCAATACCCTGCCACAATAAGCACTTCTTTTAATTTGGTAACAAGGAGTCCTGTGGCATCTTATAGACTAACAGATGTATTGGAGCATAAGCTTTCCTGGGCAAAGATCCATTTCATCAGATGCTTGTAGTGGAAATTTCCAGAGGCAGGTATAAATATGCAGTCCAGAATAAGGCTAGAGATAGTGAAGTTAATTCAGTCAGGGAGGGTGAGGCCCACTTCTAGCAGCTGATGTAGAGGTGTGAACACCAAGAGAGGAGAAACTGCTTTTTGTACTTGGCTAGTCATTCACAGTCTTTGTTTAATCCTAAACTGATGGTGTCAAATTTGCAGATGAACTGTAGCTCAGCAGTTTCTTTTTGAAGTCTGGTCTTGCAGGATGGCTACTTGAAATTTGCTATGGTGTGTCCAGGGAGATTGAAGTGTTCTCCTACAGGTTTTTGTATATTGCCATTCCTAATATCTGATTTGTGTCTCCATGATACCACTGATTTCCTGAGAAAACTACAATGCATTGGTGATCTTCCAGAAAACACCATCCTAGCCACCATGGATGTAGAGGCTCTCTACACAAATATCCCACACATAGATGGAATACAAGCTGCCAGGAACAGTATCCCTGATGATGCCACAGCACAACTGGTGGCTGAGCTCTGTGACTTTATCCTCACACACAACTATTTCAGATTCGGTGACAATATATACTTCCAAACCAGTGGCACCGTTATGGGCACCCATATGGCCCCACAATATGCCAACATTTTTATGGCTGACCTGGAACAACGCTTCCTCAGCTCTCATCCACTAACACCCCTTTTCTACCTACACTACATTGATGACATCTTCATCATCTGGACCCCTGGGAAGGAGACTCTGGAAGAATTCCACCATGATTTCAACGGCTTCCACCCCACCATCAATCTCAGCCTGGACCAGTCTACACAAGAGATCCACTTCCTGGACACCACAGTGCAAATAAGTGACCGTCACATTAACACCACCCTATACCGAAAACTTACCGATCACTATGCCTACCTTCATGCCTCCTGCTTCCATCCCGGACACACCACACAATCCATTGTCTACAGCCAAGCACTAAGGTATAACCGCATCTGCTCCAACCCCTCAGACAGAGACCAACACCTACAAGATCTTCACCAAGCATTCTTGAAACTATGATACCCACATGAGGAAGTCTGGAAACATATTAACAGAGCCAGACATGTACCCAGAAGCTTCCTACTGCAAGGCAAGCCCAAGAAAGAAACCAACAGAACACCACTGGCCATCACCTATAGACTTCAGCTAAAACTTCTCCAGTGCATCATCAGTGATCTACAACCCATCCTGAACAATGATCCCTCATTTTCACAGGCCTTGGGAGGCAGGCCAGTCCTCGCCCACAGACAACCTGCCGACCTGAAGCAAATTCTCACCAGCAACTATACACCGCACTACAGTAACTCTAACTCAGGAACCAATCCATGCAACAAACCTCGGTGCTAGCTCTGCCCTCATATCTACACTAGCGACACCATCACAGGACCTAACTGGATCAGCCACACCATCACTGGTTCATTCACCTACACATCTATCTACCAATTTAATATACGTCATCATGTGCCAGCAATGCTCCTCTGCTATATACATCGGCTAAACTGGACAGTCCCCACACAAAAGAATAAATGGACACAAATCAGATATTAGGAATGGCAATATACAAAAACCTGTAGGAGAACACTTCAATCTCCCTGGACACACAGTAGCTAGCAGATTTCAAGGTAGCCATCCTGCAGCAAAAAAACTTCAAGACCAGACTTCAAAGAAAAACTGCTGAGCTACAGTTCATCTGCAAATTTGACACCATCAGTTTCAGATTAAACAAAGACTGTGAATGGCTCACTAACTACAAAAGCAGCTTCTGCTCTCTTGGTGTTCAGATCTCCACATCAGCTGCTAGAAGTGGGCCTCGCCCTCCCTGACTGAATTAACCTTGTTATCTCTAGCCTTATTCTGGCCTGCATATTTATACCTGCCTCTAGAAATTTCCACTACATGCATCTGACGAAGTAGGTCTTTGCACAGGAAAGCTTATGCTCCAATACATCTGTTAGTCTATAAGGTGCCACAGGACTCCTCATCGCTTTTGCAGATCCAGATTAACATGGCTACCCCTCTGATACTTTATTTGGTGAGATCAGCATCTATATTTTCATTGATACTAAAGCCCGGTAATGCACAGCCTTGTGTCATTTAGAATTGATTTCCATCTCCATTCCAACTGTTGATTGCCTTGCCTTTAAAAACCAGCTTTCCATTCACAGGCTGCAAATAAATAAGATTTGAACAGATGTTAAATAATGTTTTGTGAATCTAGGGTACTTTAGGAACCTAATTAGAAGTATCATACACATACCTGGCATTCAGCATAATTAATCACTGCTATTTGCTTTCATTTGCTATCAATATACCTTAGCTAATGTGTGAAATTATCTCATGTGTAGCAAAACATAATACATAAAACTTACTAGGAAGACAGAAATTAGCAGTGCTTAGCATACATTGGCATTAGATGCAAATTTTGACACACATGGTCAATTGCTTTAAAATCTGAATGTATGAATATAAAACAAATGTTCTTCGAGTGATGTCCCCGTGGATGCTCTACTGTAGGTGCTGGGCTTGCCCCAGCACTGCAGGATGGAGACTTTTTCCAGTAGAAGTCTGGCCGGACCGTGAATGCATGGGGAGTGTCTTGCAGCGTTCGCGCCCTTTTGCGCTGCTCAGTCCGGTCTGAGCCAGTTCCTCTTAACCACCTCAGGCTGCAGATGGAGGAAACTGCTCTCCTTGGACCCCTTTTCGTTCATGAGGAATTCAACCTTGTTTCTTGTTCAAATCCATTCTATACTTACCTTTTCTCCTTCCATTCGTTTCCTGTTAAAAAAAACAAAACAACAAAAAACCATTTTTAGTTAAAGACTTACAGTTTAAAATAGCTAGCGTAAGTGCTTAGCTTCCTTTACTTATTAAGTTTCCATTGACTCCCCAGTTTACCCTACTCGTTATTCTCCCTGTTTAAAAAAAAAAAAAAAAGAGAGAGAGAGAGAGAAAAAAAAAGTTAAAAGTTAAAGCTACAATGATGGATTCAAAAAATGTGAGGCCTGCTGTGAAGCCATGCCTGCTTCAGACAGCCACTCCTCCTGCATTCGTTGCTTAGGTGAGGGCCATGTTCCACAAAAATGCCCTCACTGCTCTAAGCTTACAGCTAGCGCTCGGTGTGACAGGGAGATGAGACTCAGGATGATCCTGTTCAACAAGGCTCTTCAGCCTCCAGGATCTGCCTCCCTCCCATGGCCACCATGAGAACCACAAAAGTGAAGGGGCTCCTCTCCAACTGCTGCCCCGCGAAGAAAGAGCAAGCCGTCTCCGACCCGCTCTCTGCCTGCTACTTCACATGGCAGATTGAGTGTTGGCAATAAACCGGGCACTTCAGGCCTGTCTGCGGTGCACACAGCTGTAACGGCACCATCCAAATTAGTAAAATCCACCTCCACAGTGCCGACCACATGCCAATCATTGGTACTGACGCCTGCGGCACCGACAAGTTCCACTTGCGGCAAGTCAGCACCATCGGCACTGACTGCAAAGGTGGCACTGGACCCTGCTGAGCCTCACCTGGCACCGACTCCGGCGCTGAGCCGCCTGGAAAACCAGCCCGCCCGTGCGGCACTGATGCTATCAGCACCACAAGCGGCGCCGGTGCCAACAACGCCATCTCCTTTGATAGAGGAGTTGGCACCGACATCGACACTGAGATGGTCGCAGCCCAGGAAGGCTACAACCAAGACACTCCGTGAGCGGAGCCCATCTCCACGTGCCCCTTCTCCAAGCTACTCTCCAGAACCCTCGTCGCCACTACCGCTTCAGTCACCTAGGCGGTCCCCACCCAGGAGATTCTCTTCCCATGAGCACCTCCCGTCTCCATTCTTAACCCCACCAAAGGAGCATCATTACCATCACAGGTTTTCCACCTCTCCCTCTCCCTTACCAGAGAGGTCCTACTCTCCGTAGTTACTCCTACAGACAGCCATAAAGCAGACCTCATCACCATGAGCGCTCACCGTCTCACTCCTCCTTTTATTACTGGGACCCTTATGACAGTTGCACATACTACAGGACGTATTTGCCATACCACCATTCTTATCATCACTCATCCAGATCACTCCCAAGATCCAGGACACATGATTCTTCCTTTAGACACTCACCTGTGTCCAACCCACCCCGCTCCGGGCATGGTCCATGGTCCCCACATCCTCCCCATCCTGACGTGGAGGAGGAGCCGCTCGCAACAGTGGAGATGCACGAGCCTGAGACATTGCTTACCGACCCGTCATCATCCTCAAAGCAGTTATCCCAGGGGATGCTTCTCCCCAACGATCTCAGGCAATTTCAGGACCTTTTTAAAAGAGTAGCAGTCTACCAGGAGATCCAGCTTACTGAGATCAAGAAGAAACAGCATTATCTCCTCAAGAATCTCCAGACGCCTCATACTTCCAAATTGGCTATCCCCTTGGATGAGGCCATGTTAGAGGTCGCCATCGAGTTGTGGCAGACCCCAGCATCAGCATTACCAACAAATAAGAGGGAGGACAAGAAGTACTTTGTCCCCCCCCCCAACGGATCAGAGTTTGTATTCACCCACCCACACCCCACCTCCCTGGTGGTTGATGCAGTGCAACAAAGAGCACGGGCGCCACAATATATAGGAGTCACACATCAGACAAAAACTAAAAAAGGCTTGATTTATTTGGAAAAAAAGTCTACACATCATTGACTCTTCTTCTCCGAATAGCCAACTATTTAGCACATTTATCCAATTATAATTTTGATAATTATTCGAAATTGACAACCCTCATGGAATCGCTGCCTGAATCAAAAAGACCTATTTTAAAACCTGTGGTTCAGGAGGGTTATGCTGCCACCAGGATGAGCTTGCAGATAATGATGGATGTAGCAGACATGGCGGCTAGGGCCACTGCCACTGCAGTCGTCATGAGAAGGGCCTCATACCTCCAGTCAGCAGCAGTTCCCAAGGACCTGCAAACAAAGATAGAGGACTTACCCTTCGAAAAAGATAACCTCTTTGCAGAGAAAATGGATATGATGCTATGCTCTAGCAAGGATACCAGGTCAACGCTCCGAACACTTGGTACATACACTCCACCATATAGGAGACGGCGCTACACCCCATTCCAGAGGCAATATGATTATACCCACACTATGCAGCCATGGCAACAACAACACTGGCCCGTAGATAACTCTCACCTACATCAACGGCCTCCAAAGCACCACAATCAAAATAACCGCCCACAGAACCAACCCAATACCAGGCAGCAGGTTTGACTCCTTGGTCAGGAGCACTCAACCAGTCTCACCAGTTACCATTCCGCTGTTTCACCATTGCCTACGCCCATTTTACCACCGCTGGACAGACATCACCAGCAACAGATAGGTACTAGAGATAATCAAGAGCGGTTATGCCATACCTTTCGTGTCCATGCCACTTACAACCCCCCCAAGCCCATCCCTCTTCAAGGACCCCTCTCATGAAGACCTCCTCATTACCGAAATCAATCATCTATTGCAGATCAGTGCAGTGGAAAGAGTGCTGCACGAATTCAGAGGGAAAGGGTTCTACTCCCACTATTTCCTGGTGCAGAAGAAAACGGGGTTGGAGACCAATATTGGACCTCAGGAAACAAAACAAATATCTTCGGAAACAGAATGGTAACCCTTGCATCTATTATCCCATCCTTGGATCAGAACAACTGTGTGTTGCGGTGTGGTCACAGATTACCCCTCGGGGGAGTCTCCTGGGGTGCTGACATGGCCACTGCCACTCCCCTTCCTGCTCTCTGAGGCTCCTCACCACCCAGTCCTGCTGGGCCAGCTCTGCTGGTCTCCCCCAGCCAAGGCCCCGAGCTGAGGTTCCTGCCCCCACGGAGAAGCAGTACAGACACTGAACCACTTTAAGTCCAAGGAGAGTGCAGTTTATGGCCCAGCCTCCTGAGAGAGCACTCCCCAGATGGGATCAAACCCCAAAAAATTAGGTAAGGCCCATTTGGCAGTAGCCTGCAAGATCTGCAAGTCTTTCAAGCCTCGTACCAGAAAGGACAGAGTTTCCCGCTTGAAGCTTCTCCTTATGGAGACGGCGCTTCAACCGGCACTGCCGGACCAGCCTGCGGTGCGCAGCGCACCGGCCTCCACGCGCGAGGCCATACACTGGCACCGGGCGTCGGCGGCGGGCTCCCGGCACCAGTCTCACTCTCCCCCGTCTAAGAGGGTGAAGATAGTCCAGCACACTATCCAGGACTTGCCCTTTGAAGGGAAGACATTGTTCTCGGAGCATACAGACTCCAGGCTCCATACCCTAAAGGACACTAGGTCAACCCTGAAGTCCTTGGGCATACATACGCCAGCTACTCAGCGGCGTCAACTGCCGTTTAGGCAGCAGGGTAGAGCGCAGCCCCAGATCCCCCGTGGGGACTTCTGGAGGCACCACTACCGGCCCTCCGGTGGAGGTTCCGGGGCGGCTGCACACTCTCAAGTATCTAGGGGTCGACGTCGTTGCCCCAGGTCAGAGTCCCAACGGGCAGGCCCTCACGGCCCTTCCAATCAGGGCAAGCCGCAATTTTGACTTAGAGCTAGAGAGTGCCGTACTAGTCTGCCACCCAGGCCCCCTGTTTGGGGCCCGACTTTCCCGTTTTGCCCAGACATGGGCACAAATAACGTCAGATGCCTGGGTCCTCAACATTGTACATACGGGCTATTCTATCCCGTTCCTGGGCCCACCGCCTTCAAAGCCCCCTACCCTGTCCCTAATAAGGGACACCCCTCACGAGCACATCCTGCTTCAGGAAGTGGGGGCACTCCTCGAAAAAGGGGCAATAGAAAGGGTTTCCCCGCACTTGCGGGGCAAGGGGTTTTACTCCCGTTATTTTGTTGTCCCAAAACCAAAGGGGGGTATCCGCCCTATCTTGGACCTCCGGTTTTTAAACAAGGTGGTGGTGAAACAAAAGTTCAGAATGGTAACTTTAGCCTCGGTCATCCCAGTACTACAACTGGGCGACTGGTACGCGACTCTCGATTTAAAGGACGCCTACTTCCATGTGGCTATCAGGCCCAGTCACAGGAGGTTCCTTCGGTTTATGGTGGGCCGTCACCATTTTCAGTTTACGGTACTCCCCCTTGGGTTGTGTACTGCGCCAAGGGTGTTCACGAAATGTATGGTGTGGTTGCCGCCTTTCTGCGCAATCGAGGAGTACATGTGTTCCCCTACCTCGATGACTGGTTAATCAGAGGTCGCTCGTACGAGCAAGTAGAAGCTCACGTGTCACTCACAAGAGCTTTCTTCTTAAGGCTGGGGCTCTTGGTGAATGTCGAGAAGTCATCCCTGACCCCCTCCCAGAGCATAGAGTTCGTGGGAGCTCTACTCGATGCGAAGGTGGCCAGAGCGTTCCTGCCCCATAGCAGGTTCCTTGCAATAGGGGAGCTGATTTCACAGTTAACCCGGTCCCCCATCACGACTCCCCGGGTCTGCTCCAGGCTCCTGGGACATATGGCGGAATGCACTTACACGGTGCGACATGCCAGGATGAGGATGAGACCTCTGCAGGCTTGGCTGGCGAAAGCCTTCTGCCAGTCCAAGGGCCTATGGGACTCCATAATCACAGTGCCCCCGGACATTCTGGACTCCCTACTCTGGTGGACCCAGGAATCTGTGGTGCACAGCGTAGTTCCCTTCAATGCCCCCCCCTTCGCTGACCCTGGTCACCGATGCATCTGACCTAGGGTGGGGTGCACACCTCGGGGGCCACAGAACTCAGGGCCTCTGGTCCCCGTCTGAACGGTCCCTGCACATCAACGTCCGGGAACTACGAACGGTGAGGAAAGCCTGCGAAGCTTTTCTGCCGAGGCTTTCCCACTGCTCCATCCTGGTACGTATGGACAACACTGCAGCGGTTTTCTACCTCAACAAGCAGGGTGGGGCACGTTCCCCACCTCTGTGCAAGGAAGCTCTGCTGTTATGGCATCTATGTGTCACGCACAACATCTCGCCCCAGGCGGAATTCCTCCCCGGGTGCAAGAACCTGCTTGCAGACACACTGAGCAGATCCTTTGGAGCCCACGAATGGTCGCTCAAGGATTCTGTACTCAGCCAGGTTTTCCACAGGTGGGGCTATCCCCACCTGGACCTGTTTGCCTCGGCACGCAATAAAAATGCAGGAACTATTGTTCCCTGCTGGGGCTGGGGAAATTTTCCAAGGGAGATGCCCTAACGACTACGTGGCCAAAGGTCGTTCTCTACGCTTTTCCCCCATTCCCACTAATATCCAGGGTGTTGACCAGAGCGAGAACTTTTAGGTCCCGATCATCCTCATAGCCCCCAGGTGGCCTGTTCTGGTTCCCCATTCTGGTGGACATTTTGGCCCGGGCCCCCATAGTACTCCCTCCAGTTCGGGACCTACTAACCCAACCTTGGGACGGAGGAATAATGGTTCACCCGGATCTCCGGTCTCTCCACCTGACGGCCTGGTTTATCCGTGGTTGAACCAACCGGAAAGGGAATGTTCCCGACAGGTACAGATGGTGCTTCTTAGCAGCAGGAAACCCTCTACAAGACGGTCGTACGCTGCCAAGTGGCGGCGCTTCTCGTCTTGGGCGTCCCGGAGAGGAGTAGAGCCATCTTCGGCTCCTATCCCAGCTGTTCTCAACTATCTCTTTCAACTTCGTTCCTCTGGCTTGTCCTTTTCATCTATTAAAGTCCATGTGGCATCTCTCTCCGCCTTCCATGTGGGTACGGCAGGAGCCTCTCTTTTTTCTAACCAGGTGGTTAAAAGGTTTCTTACGGGGTTGGAGAAATTGTATCCCTCGGTGAGGGCTCCATACCCCGAATGGAACCTCAACCTGGTTCTCCACAGGCTTATGTCCCATCCCTTCGAACCCTTGGCTACCTGTTCGCTGAAGCACCTTTCATTGAAGGTTGCTTTCATAGTAGCCATTACGTCTGCTAGAAGGGTATCAGAGTTAAGGGTGCTGACCATAGAGCCGCCCTACCTTGTTTTTTCTTGTGATAATGTGAGGCTACGACCTCATCCAACCTTCCTCCCGAAGGTGGTTTCCCCTTTTCACCTATCCTAGGAGATTTATTTACCAGTGTTCTTCCCTAAACCTCACGCATTCCCTAAGGAGCGTGTTCTACACTCCCTGGATGCCAAGCGAGCGCTGGCTTTTTATATTGACCGAACCAAGTCCTTCCGTAAATCCCAACAGTTGTTTGTCACATTTGGGGGAAAGGGAAAAGGTTCGCCTGTTTCTACCCAAAGGTTATCAAGATGGGTGGTGCAATGTATAGCAGAGTGTTACCAACTGGCGGGTAAAACCCCGCCCAGGGTAAAGGCACGCTCCACTAGGGCGCAGGCATCCTCGGTAGCCTTCGGCGCCCAAGTGCCTATCACAGAAATCTGCAGGGCAGCCACCTGGTCTTCCCTCCACACGTTTACAACGCATTATGCGCTACCTCAACAGGCCAGGGAGGATGCGAGGGTGGGCTCTGCAGTCCTCGAATCTGTGATGTAAATATGTAAATATACAGATCTCGTTGTCTTTGTTCTGGGTTGGTGACTTGTCACTGTTTATTTGTTCAAATAAATCTGTTTATTGTTCACCTTCCTTTATGACTCTGGTGCTATGACTGTTCCGACCCCTCCTCCTTGGGGTTAGCTTGGTAGTCACCTACTTCGAATGGACATGAGCAACCACTCGAAGAAGAAAAGAACGGTTACTTACCTGTAACTGTTATTCTTCGAGATGTGTTGCTCATGTCCATTCGACTCCCACCCTACCTCCCCTTCGTCGGAGTATCCGGCAAGAAGGAACTGAGGTGGGGCAGCACCGGCAGGGGTACTTATGCCTCGCCATGGCGGCGCCACTCCAGGGGGCGCCCTGCCGGCGCTACGGGTACCGCTAGGGAAAACGCTCCGGAAGACGTGGTGCACGCGGCGCGCTCACCTATTTCGAATTGACATGAGCAACGCATCTCGAAGAACAACAGTTACAGGTAAGTAACCGTTCTTTTCTTCAACCAATCTTTCACAAGTAGGCTAATGAAAAGTTTACTGTAATTCAAAGCCAACTCAAAGGCTACACTGCTCCCTCTTATGCAAGAGAATATGCAAATGAGGTAAAAGGGTGAATATTGCCGTGCTTCATTTACATACTTAATGAGCCGCCATTTTGCACAAGGGGCTTTTGCACAAAAAGGAGCTGTCTACATGGCTCCTTTTTGCTCAAACGCCCCCTCTTGTGCATTCTGTCGCTTTTTTTCCAGGAAGAATGGCTCTTGTGCAAGAGGGGGGTTTTGTGCAAAAAGGAGCAGTGTAGATGGTTCCTTTTTGCGCAAAATGGCGGCTCATTAAGTATGCAAATGAGGCACATCGATATTCACTGCTTCATCTCATTTACATATTCTCTTGTGCAAGAGGAAGCAGTCTAGACATAGCCAAAATGTTACAAGCATATACTTGCCAAGGGCATATGTTCTAACTTTTTGTTACCCTGGAACCTTTAAGGCTCATGAATTCCTTCACCTCCAAAATCCTACCTTGTATGGGAGGACATTTCTCCTCACAGTGGGGAAAATAAAATGCAGTTCCTCTGTGGAGTGTATAATGCTGTGCTTCAGATGGATGGAAGCGTACACAGTGTAAAAGCTCCATTAAACTGCTCACATCTCTTTGTGGACAAATCTAGTGCTACTGCTTGCCTGGCCCAAGCTGTATTTTAAAATTGAAACTGTCCCATCAGAAATAACATGAAAGGATTTCATATTTCTAAAGCTAAACTAGCTCTTTATTAACATAACTTTAAGCAAAGGCATTGCAAGTGGCATACAAACCAGAGGCACACAAAGTGCCTGTTTCAAATGCTTTCCTCTTGCAACCTATGTTTCTCCTTCCAACTGCCATTCAGGTTGCTCCCTTCAGTATGTCTTTTACTTTACAAGTGAGAAGACAGGCTATTAGAAATCTGTTGAAATTGTAAGTTCTAGCCCATGTGACAGAATGCACCCCAACATGAGGCATGGCCAACCCAGGGCATGTGAGCCCTAGTTAAAGTGTTATTCCTGTAAAGTTATAAGATTCTTCTGTATAATATAGCCGTAATATGTTAGAGTTAGAAAGGCAGGCCCAGAACAGTTTTTCAGAGAAAATGGCACTCCAGCCAACCGTCAGGATAATCAGATGAACTGTTGTAGGCTATCACATAATTAAGTTTCAGGGGGTAGCCGAGTTAGTCTGTACAGGATAAACTTTTAAAACAACAAATGGTCTGGTAGCACTTTATAGGCTAACAAAACATGTAGATGGTATCATGAGCTTTCGTGGGCACAGCCCACTTCTTCAGATGACCTAATTAAGTGGCCATTTTAAGGCTGTAAAAAGGTGTGAGCAAGAACTTTCCATATTGACAATGGGATAGTTAGAAGCTTTGGTATAATCAAACTGTCTGTTCCCTGAACCCTAGCTGGAGGTAATTAAAGAGGGAATAATGGGATAAGAATGGAAGACACACACAACACGCATTCTTTCTCTCCCCTCTTTTCTTATAACTTTACTGGAATAAATTGCCCAGGGAGGTTGTGGAATCCCCATCTCTGGAGATATTTAAGAGTAGGATAGATAAATGTCTATCAGGGATGGTCTAGACAGTATTTGGTCCTGCCATGGGGGCAGGGGACTGGACTCGATAACCTCTCGAGGTCCCTTCCAGTCCTAGTATTCTATGATTCTATGATTTCTACTCATAACATCAACAAGACAAAGAAGCATAATTGAACGGGGGGCGGGGGAAGACCTGGCTGAAGCAATTCACCCAGCCAGCTATAAGCTTTCAGTGAGAGAGAATTTTTTTCTTTGACGTTCACTTGTTAAGTTAGGTATAGTTTGTGATTTAGTTTTTTATTATCTTTGTAACCAGTTATGACTTTGATGTCTCATTAGTTGTAATCACTTACAGTCTAGCCTTTTGTAGTTTATAAACTAGTTTCATTGTTTTATCTAAACTAGTGTGTTTGAAGTGCTTGGGAACCTCCACTTGGGCTTACAAGGCTGGTGCATATAATTTTCACGGATGAAATGATTTTCTATGAGTTTGCATTGTCTAGAAGGAAAGAGCTGGGCAGTACAGGATGCACATTTCTGGGGGAAGATCTGGGACTGGTATGATGCTGGTGTTGTCCTGTATGTATGCTGGCCATGACAATCATTGTAATTCAGGTAGGAGTGATTTTTACATTCTAAAAGCTATGTATGAGCAGTAGCAGAATTGGTTGCTCTCACAGCAATGCAGTGTAAAAGGCACCTGAAGTTGGAGATTTGAGGGGATGTATCTGTCCTGATTGTACTTGGGGGACTGTCGCACTCAGTTAGTGGACATTAAATCATGTAGAGGAGAGTTATGATCTAGTGTTCAAAGACATGAGCAAGAGTCAGGATCTCCTGAGTTTTAATGCACACACTCATGCAGATTTCCTGTGTGGTCCTGGACTGGAGCCCGTCAGGAATCTTCTTACAAAATAGTTTTCCTTCAGAAAATGTCAGTTGGTTGAAACCAAAATGTTTTTCAGAAATGTTTTTGGGTTTAATGAACTTTTGCTTAAATGAAGGCAGGTTTCTGAATAGAAATCTTCTTGGTATACTGACAGCTTACCAAATGGGCTGCTGGGAAGCATGGGTATCCAGGGGCCATACAGTTTGGAAACCCTGAGTCTAGGCTGCTAGCTCGCAGTGGGGAACCTGGAAGTCCTGAAAGCATCAACTCACTGTCAGCAAAAAGGGGAAACTTCAAGGTTACATCTACACTACGGGCTTTTTGCGGAAGAACAGCCATTCTTGCACAAAAACTTGCAGTGTCTACACTGCCCGCGCGTTCTTGTGCAAATGAATTAACAGTAAAGTGTCAGAAAAGAGGGCTTCTTGCACAAGAGTTATTCCTCTCCCTACGAGGAATAAGCCCTCTTGCACAAGAAGGCAGTGTGGATGGGCAATAGAGGTTGCTTGCACAAGAAACCCCTATGGCTAAAATGGCCATCAGAGCTTTCTTGCACAAGAGAGTGTCCACTCTGCCATGGATGCTCTTGCGCAGAAGCACATGGCAGTGTGGACGCACTCTTGCGCAAGAATTTTTGCACAGAAAGTCTTGCGCAAAATACTTCTTGCGCAAGAAGCCTGCAGAGTAGATGTAGCCCAAGGGTTGTCTCAAACCTGGGAGGTTGCCCCAGGCTTCCCCGGATGGCAGCCCAGGGAGCTGGAACAACTAACTGTTCCATTTTGTGTTGGGAAAAAAAATAACATGGAAACATTTCAATTTTTCAGAAATCTTTCAGAATGGCCTTTCTGTGGAAAATTTTAAAATAGAATTTTCATTTAAAAAGGTCAGAATTTCCATTTCAGAATCAAATGGAATTTCCATTTCAGAATGGAACAAATTTTCATTTCAGAATTGAACAAATGGAATTTCCTTTCAGAATGGAACAAAAATTCTCAGTTTCAACCAAATCTAACTTGGATAAGTTCCTTACTTCTGCCTCATTTTCTGTATAACTAAAATATGTACAGTTATATCATTCACCTGTAAGTATTAATTAGATGAAATTTTGAAAGCACTTTTGGCGATAATTTTAATACAGCCAGTATTTCCAACTCACTGTAATGTAGTTTTTAATGCAGACAGTTTTAACTTCTAAGAGTTTATTATGCTTTTAAAAAGAGAGACAGAAATTATTTAAAGTGGAAATACCTGCTATGGGCTCTTCTTTTTGGAACTCTCTCACTCTTCTGCCTACAGATGTATTGCATTACCAAGGCTATTCTGGGATAAGAATTGTATAAGCCTGATCATCTTAAAAGGAAACCATTCAGACAAAAAGCTAAACCCTAGATACAGAAGCCACTCACATCAAATTTACTTGCTGACTAGAATTGTATTTGTAGAAACATAAGCAGGACAGCTCTTAAACATGCAGCACTGTTTTGCCTAAACCATAATATATTTGTCACTGGTCAATGAGACATTTTGCAGCAATATATCTGTTTTGATTCAGATGCGGTCCCTTCCTAATATAGAGATATTCACAGACTCTTACAGAATCGGGATATTGAAAAGGGGAAAGCAGATTCTTTTATTTATATTTTTGTAACCATTTTTGAAGACAAAATCAAACTGAAGAAACTGCTCCAACTGTTTAATGGGTGTGAAGTATCAGTTCTGGCAATGGATTTATTAACAAGACAGGAGTCAGCATGTGCATCTGGAGGAGGAAACAGTGCCCTCTGGGAGCTCAAAAGTTAATTTATGATACAGATACCTCTTGATATGATTTTTCCATTATTGTCTGGCTCTTGATGAATTTGGTTTAAAATTTATTTTAATTTGGAAATAAAGAGAAATCCTGTTCATAGGCAGAGAAATGTGATCATTTAACTCCTACAGCGAATGGTCCAATGGGTTCCCAAATAATCTGCCATCCTATAAGAATATCAGTATGAGAACCACAAAGCTTTCCTTCTGAACAATAAAATACCTTAAGAGAAGAGAGAGAGTGCCACAAGCCTCATGATACTATCATACAATAAATCTGAGCACGATCATTCAGCATAGTCCCAAACTGCCTGGACTTTTTAGCTTCAAGGGGATTTGGCTTCTGTTCAAGACATAACACAAAGTGCTTCTGCACAAAGGGTCTTCGCAGAAGGGACTAATCTGCCCTTGATTGTCATACCATGATTTTAATCTGCATCCAGCTTCTTCCACAATGATCTCTTTGGGGATCATTTGCCTCTGCCGGCCAGGACATCATTTTTACCAAAACTACTAGGGCAGCAGTGGGAGTCATGGTGCCTAGCTATCATGGCACCAGTTGTGTAGCCTGTTAAAATATACATGCCCATTGAGAAGGTTCTGTATTCTTTGATCCTTTAGGAATAAGGAAGTAAGCTCTGTTTTTTCCGAGTCTAAAGATGCTGGTCAGAACTGAGGGAGCTGGCTCCAAAAATCTAGTATCTCACAGCATCAACATCAATTAACTCACAGAGCCTTTTCCTTCATTAGTAATAGAAATGTAGCCGTGTTAGTCTGGTGTAGATGAAGCAAAATACAGGACTATGTAGCACTTTAAAGACTAACAAGATGGTTTATTAGATGATGAGCTTTCGTGGGCCAGACCCACTTCCTCAGATCAAATAGTGGAAGAAAATAGTCACAACCATATATACCAAAGGATACAATTAAAAAAATGAACACATATGAAAAGGACAAATCACATTTCAGAACAGAAGGGGGATGCGGGGGGGGGGGGGAAAGGAAGGTAAGTGTCTGTGAGTTAATGTTATTAGAGGTGGGGAAAGTTAGATGTCTGTGAGCTAAGGTATTGGAGGTGATAATTGGGGAAGCTATCCTGGTAATGGGTAAGATAGTTGGGGTCTTTGTTCAATCCGCCCCCCCCCCGGAGAGTGTCGAATTTTAACATTGAGGTTAGGTGGTTGTCTATAGGAGACTATGGGTCTGTCTCCCAGAGCCTCTTGGAGTATGGTATCCTGTTCCAGTATAGGCTGTAGTTTATTGATAATGTGTTGGACAGGTTTAAGTATATATGGTTGTGACTATTTTCTTCCACTATTTGATCTGAGGAAGTGGGTCTGGCCCACGAAAGCGCATAATCTAATAAACCATCTTGTTAGTCTTTAAAGTGCTACATAGTCCTGCATTTTCCTTCATTGTTGTTTGGAGGAGGATGAGGGGAAGGATACCACTCCCTCTGTGGCGAGCAGTCCCTTTTTCTGATTTACCAGATGGAGGTCTGGCTCTGACAAGGCACACCGTCCCAGGAATCCAAAGTTTATCAATTAAAAACATCAAAATAAAAATAACACTGAAGCAGGTGGCTGTACAAACATAGCACAAACTTAACACCTATGTTCAACCACATATGGAATGACAAGGTTAAACCAGCAGGGCCATTCCAGCTGAGATGGAAGAAGCATTCAGCATATGAGAGCATTCTTTTGGTTTTTCAGGACTGCATTTCATAAGAAGAATTAATCTGAGAGATACAAAGGACAGTTCTTTCCCACATCAATTTGAAATATGCACTAATGGAGATTACTTTAATGAGTCCATAGATGTTATGCCAACTTTTATTGTTGATGAATGCATATAGAGCTTTCTCTCCCATCTATCATTCAAAAGCAATGTTAGTTTTTATAATACATTTATATATCATAGAGAATGGAACATTCTGACCAACTTTCCCTGGCTTGTCGGTTGATTTTAATGACTTGGCTAGTTTACTCTGGAGCTATGCACATAATGCAAAACAAAAATACCACTGCACACCACTCTAAAGGTATTCTCTTAAATAAGTATTATGGGAATAAGCTTTGGGAATGTTCACACCTTTTTAGTGAGATTTTCAATCCTCTCCTTAGTGTCTGTTTGGTGATCTGAGATCAGCCATTCTAACCTGTGCAAAACTTTCTTTGTCTTTCTTTTCCCTTCCTTTTTATTGAGGTTATTTGTTTTGATATGTTGAGATTTATTTTCTTTGAAAGGAAAGTGAGGAGTATGACATGTTATCTGTTAAAGCACTGTTGTATATATTCACCTACTGACTAATCAATAATACACAATTTGTTTGTTTAAAAAAATACCTCTTCCCATACCTGACACAAAACCCAGTGAGTGAAGTTAATGGGAGTCTTTCCATTGACTTAGTGTACTTGGGATCAGAACCTTAGCCTCTTTGAAAATAATTTTTATAACAAAGGACCAACACCAAATGGCAAGACAGTTTGTTACATATCTTAAATTAACAGAAAAAAGAATTAAGGGGCTGGAAGATTTTAAAATGAGTCTAAATTAAAATAGAATAGAAAACCAAGCTAAGAGGATATAAATTAGAGGTCTCGGAAATAATGTTAGTATCACCGGTCCTCTGTTTCATATAGTTTTTTATCAGCATCCTAACTAGCTTTCTTTTCATCTGTCAAGTTTTTGGCAGTATCATTAGAAAAACCCTTCGTTTAAATATACTTGACATTCACTAAAAATCATTAACTCCATGACTGCATCATAGAATACACATGTACAAGTCCTAGAAAATCCTGTTAGGTCATCTCCACTGTCAGGTAGGATTCTCCCTCATATTATTCTTTCATGAGTTTTACCCAAACTAATGGTAATGTCTCAGCTGTTGATTCCTATCATAGCATCTATAAACTTCTTTATCTATAAACCTAACAGGCCCGTACACAGGAATTTCTGTGGGGCGTGTGTGTGTGGTTTTTTGTAAATGTGGACCACAAAGGTGTGAATGCACCCCCATGATCCTCCCAAGTAAGTGGGGAAATCAGCCCCAGACTTCCCCCAGCCAGCCAGAGCATAGGGGAGGGAGGCTCAGGCAGTGCGCCGCTCCTGCCTTACCCTGGCCAGCCAGAGCATGCTTACTTGGGGGACCACTGAGGGATGCTTTTGCACCCTTTGCGCACATACACACACCCCGTGAACAGGCCTGCCTAATAGCCTATACATTGCATACCAAATTTTTTATACATCATATGCCAAATGAGCTATTCCTTTCCTGACACAAGTCAACTTAGTCTAGACAAGCTAAGACGAGGGAATGAGCAACATTTATTGATGGCTGTTGTTCATTTAGTACAATTTGTACTTTAACTGTTGGCAGAATAACAAATTGGGGGCACTTCTGGCCAAACCAGCTTTCATCTCTGTGCATTTAGCTAGCACTCACTTTAATAGTGAGCCCTTTTTGTCCATCTGAGGAGAAAATGGCAGAGAGTAAAATTTCCATTACAATGCATTTTCTCAGCCTCTTTGGTACCTGTTGTTGCTACATTGTTATTTTTGCATTGCCTTGTTTACAGATTTCTATCACTTCCATTTTACTTCCAACATTTTCTATTTTCCACTTAATATACATGAAAAGAGAGCTTTACACCTCTCCACAAAAAATAACAAACATTCATTATAATCAGCAAACCCATATCAATCTAACAGGATAGACAAAAAATACCAAATTGAACTGTGTATTTTAATCAGCCCTTAATTTTATGGTAATAAGTAATTTCTTTTTTTAAAAACATCTACTCTCTTTGCAAGGTAAAAATAAGCCCTTTACGTAGTCCTAATATGGTTTATGCATCAAATGTGGAGAAGGAAAATTTTCTGCCATCTTGTGGTACCAAAATTTACTGCAGTTAGGCAGCAAGTCCTTAGTGATGATTAGCTTCATTTACATCAAGCAGTAAATGTACAGACGGGAAGATGACCAGTCCATCAGATTCTTAGATGCAGGCTGAGGATTTCAGAACATGCTGTTATAGAGTTATATGCAGGTACATGAAGTAAACATGGCTTTGACTCAATATCTAGCAAAAATATTTCACTACATTACAGTACAATTAAATATTATTAGTATTAGTAATTAATATTATATTATGCTGAGTGCCCATAGATCTCTGTTGGAATAGTAATCTATTGTGGCTTACAGCCCAAAGCTTATCTGTGATACAGTTTGTCCATTGTTTATTTCCCTGAAGTGGAGCTAAATACATAATGTTCATTTGAGCCATGATGAACAAAATAACTTACCTTCTTGAAGAAATCTGGATATATGAAGGAGGCGATTGTCCGTAAGATTCCAGCTGATATCTTGCAGAAGTTGGAAAGTGCATGGGGCAGAAGACGGCAGGAAGAGGAACAATATTCTTATGGTTAAGGCAGATGAATGCTGCCCTGAATAACCAGATTCTGTCACTGTCCAACTCTGTGTCATGCTGAGCAATTCACTGAAACCAAATTATTTGTTTCTTGTTTTCCTGGTGCTCCACTTTATACACTGGAGTCTGATTTGCAGAAGTGCTGATGCTCACAACTGCAACTGAAGTCAACAAAAGCTATGCTTTGAATGTATAAAATGCTATGTAATTCTAAGTATCAGAGGGGTAGCCGTGTTAGTCTGAATCTGCAAAAGCGATGAGGAGTCCTGTGGCACCTTATAGACTAACTGAAGTGTAGGAGCATAAGCTTTCGTGGGCAAAGACCCACTTCGTCAGATGCATGTCATTTACATGACATGCATCTGACGAAGTGGGTCTTTGCCCACGAAAGCTTATGCTCCTACACTTCAGTTAGTCTATAAGGTGCCACAGGACTCCTCATCGCTTATGTAATTCTAAGTAACCAAAAAATCGGGTCCTACACATTTCAAACTGGACACCTAAAATTAGTGGACACTTTGAAAATTAATCTCTCTGTGACTCAATGCTTATCTTTAAAATGGTCATAACATCATTTGCTCACCTCACAGTGGTATTGTAAAGTTAAATTAATTATTGTTTGGGAAGCACTCAGATACTTTAGTGCTGAACATCACTGAAAGTGCCATGAGGAAATTAGTATATTGAGAGAAAGGTTTGAATTTTAATTTAAAAAGGTGTAATGTGACATATTGAACATTCAGAATTAAGTAAAATATTGAATAGTGAGCATCATCCAGTATGTGGACTAAATGAGATAGGGGTCCTGTGCGAAAAACAGTATGACCCAGATCCACCTAGGTACAGTAAACTTCCGATAATCCGGCATCTTTAGGACCCAGGGGGTGCCGGATTATCAGATATGCCGGACTATCAGAAGCGGGATGGGCTATGAGAGGTCTGGGGTGGGGTGGGGGGATGCTACCCCAGACCCCCTCATAGCCCTCCCTTCTGATAATCCGGCTCTGCCCCAGGAGTCCCTGATTCAGCCGCTGCTGGTCAGTTTCAGCAGAGGCTGAATCGGGGACGCCTGCAGCAGAGCAGCTGGAGTGCTGCCGGGTTGGTCCGGTAGCGCCGACCCTTGGCGCCGCGAGACCAACCCGTCAGCACCCCAGCTGCTCTTGGGGATGCCTGGGGCAGAGCAGCTGGGGTGCTGACGGGTTGGTCCCGCAGCGCCGCTCCTCGGTGCTACTGGACCAACCCAGCAGCACCCCAGCTTCTCTGCCCCAGGTGTCCCCAAGTCAGCCGCTGCAGAAACTGATCAGCGGCTGACTCCAAAAAGCCAGAGGCAGAGCTGCTCAGCCCCGGGCTTCCTGGAGTCAGCCCTGGTCAGTTTCAGCAGCGGCTGAATCGGGACAGCTGGGGCGCGGCTGGGTTGGTCTGGTAGCACCAAACCTCGGCGCTGTGGGGACCAACCCAGCAGCACCCCAGCTGCTCTGTCCCAGTTGTCCCCAAGTCAGCTGCTGCTGAAACTGACCAGCGGCTGATTCCAGGAAGCTGGGGCAGAGCAGCTCTGTCTTGGGCTTCCTGGAGTCAGCCACTGGTCAATTTCAGCAGCGGCTGAATCCGGGACAGCTGGGGTGCTGCCGGGTTGATCCCGCAGCCCTGAGGGGCAGCGCTACTGGACCTACCCGGCAGCACTCCAGCTGTTCTGCCCCCTGCTTCCCGGATTCAGCGCTGGTCAGTTTTAGCAGCGGCTGAATCAGAGAAGCTGGGGGCAGAGCAGCTCCAATGGTCCGGCTGCCCACAGCACTTCCAGGTTCCTGATGGTGCCGGACCATCAGGAGTGCCGGACCATCAGATGCCGGACCATCGGAGTTTTACTGTACTTAAGATTTGTGATGCTGTGTATAACCCCACCTAACTTTGAGGCACTTAGGAAATGCCAGGAAGAACATTTTGATCCACAAAGTATGTGTTAGGGTGCCTAGGCTCCCGATACAATGAACAGGAAGAAATAGGAATCATAGATTGCAATCTAGGCAGCTCACCACCTAACATGCTGGTTTTGTAAACTAGCCAATGAGAGACACCAAGCAGAGAGGTGTGTACTAAATCACAGTTGCTTGCAGGAGGCTCCTTCTAGCCATTTTGTTTTGGCCTCGCATGCAACTTACGTGGCCACTGTTTGTGACTTCTCTTGGACAGATTGACAACAGGTGCCCGGATATCTATCATGAGGTGCACATGCTCAGAAGAGAGATAGGTATCTATGTGAGACTGCACTGTGCATTCCCAAAGGAAAACACTGGGATGCTAAGTGTGCCTATATGGTTAGGCAGCAGCCAAGCAAGAGTTTGATGGTTCACAGTTGTGCCTAAAAACAAGAATTAGGCACCTAAGTACCTTTGTGGATTGTACCCTTTGTGATCACATAAAGAGTGTACGACATAAGCACAAAGGAGCCACATTAAGTTCTCAGGCAACCTTAACTTTAGTATTTCCTATCTTTTAAGAGCTTGACTACGTCCTTAATATGTTCTTAACACAGTTTTCTGAGTAATATATATAGGCAGATTTTAGTTCCTGCTGCATCTCCTATTCACCACTACAGATATATTTAGGGATCAAAAAAGGTAGCCAATGATCTCTAGGAACACTCCTCTGTGATGCTTTATAAGGAATATGTGAAATACTTGGTGATATTACTGATACCAAACAATCTTACCAGATAGGCCATAAGAGAGCTACAAAACGTTATAATTTGCCAAGTAGGATAATCTTGTTTCTATATTTTTACACCTTTGTATGGTGAGTTACAGAAATATAGCACATAGCTGTATTTCCAAACTTGTGCTGTGTTTCTAAGTGACACCCCCAGACAGATTGGCATCAATGCTAACTAGCCCATTTGATGACCAATCAAGAGTCTTCAGTTGTACAAAGTACCCGTTGAAAGGAGCCGGGGATAGACCTTGTGAGTTAGCAAGGCATGTAAGGGCAGACCAATGGAAAGAACTCTAAAGCTTTTCCAGGCCATGTGCTGTGAACCTTGTGTTTGGGACACACAGTACAAGCCACATGGTATCAAGGGCAGCTGCCTGCAACATCTCCATTTTGTCTTTATTCCTGTTTCTTACCTCTGGAGTAACTTTTCTTCTCACTGAAGCTCTGAACAAAGGACTGAATGACCCATCCAAGCTGTGGATGTGTTCCAGAGGCATTTGCAAGTCAGCAACTCATTAATACTGCTAAAAATCTGATATATGTACTTCTTAGTCTAACGCATGTATCACATTGCTTATCATCTTGTTATTCTTTCCCTTATAATAAACATTTAATTTTAGACACTAAAGTATTGGCTGGCACTATGGTATTTTGGGTAAGATCCAAACTAATACTGACTTGACAACATGGCAGAACCTTTGGAGTCTGAACAACATTTTGTATACATGAGCAGAGTCATAGAACTGAAAGGGACCTCGAGATGTCATCAAGTCCAGTCCCCTTCACTCATTGCAAGACTAAGCACCAGACCATCCTTGACAGGTGCTTGTTTAAACAGCTCTTAAAAATTTCCAGTGATGGAGATTCAACAAAACCTCCGGAGGTAATTTTTACCAGTGCTTAACCATTGTGACAGTTAAGAAGTTTTTCCTAATGTCCAACCTAAACCTCCCTTTCTGCAATAGAAGCCCATTGCTTCTTATCTTATCCTTATCAGAGGATAATTTTTCACCCTCTTCCTTGTAATACTTGAAAGCTGTTATGATGTCCCCTTTCAATCCTCTTTGCCAGACTAAACAAACCTTTCAATCTTCTCTTGTAAGTCATGTTTTCCAGACATTTAGTCATTTTTGTTGCACTTCTCTGGACTTTCTCCAATTTGTCCACATCTTTGCTGAAATGTGGTGCCCAGAACAGGGCACAACACTCCAGTTGAGGCTTAATCAGTGCAGAGTAGATCAGAAGAATTTTGTCTCACATTGTGCTTAAAACACTCCTGCTAATGCATCCCAGAATGAAGTTTGCTTTTTTTTCCCAAGTGTTACTACAAACAGGAGTTTGAGAGAGAAAGGAGATCCCTCTACTATCCATATCTGAAACATAACGGAGGAATTGTTGAGCATCATCTGGCCCTCTGATTACTACAGCAGATCAGAATGACTACAGCCTCTGGGAGTAGGGGTGAAGGAGCTAGGTGCACAGTGGTGCTCTCTTCTTTCTTTCCAATTAAGGGTAGAGCCCCAGGCAGAGATAGATGCATCCTGGAGGTGAATGCCGTGCTGCAAAGAATATGTTGCTAGGAAGGCTTTGGCTTCCTTGACCATTGGATGCTGTTCCAGGAAGAAGGACTGCTAAGCAGAGATGGAGTTGACCTATCAAGGAAGGGTAAGAGCATATTTAGACACAGACTGGCTGACCTAGTGATGAGGACTTTACACTAGCTTCAAAGGGGGTAGGTGACCAAAGCCCACAGGTAATTCAAATGATTTCTCACTGTATTGGACCTATGTACTGATTAGGAGCCAGAGAACTGGAATGCAATAAAAGAGCCTGTGTGATTTTTTTTTTCTCAGTTTCTCCCATAAGGCATGTAGTAAATTGAGGGTTAGTAACATAAAATCAGCAGGGCTGAAATCTAGTGAGCAAGACTTTGGTTCAGTAGAACTGCAAGCAGGAAAGAGGCTTGGCAAAGAGAAATAGTATAAGCCAGGTCAAGCATAAAGACTGCCAAAAGGTACCATGCACAGGTACCAAGCACAGGCTGCAAGCACATTCCAGAGAGGTTGTAACAGAACGTCTTACTGAGAAACATTTTGGTACCAACTGCCTCCCCACAAATAAAGTACATACTGAGCTAGGTTCAGGACTGAGTTGAAGTTAGCAGCATGATGAACACTAAGTAAACCCTCCTTCTGCAAGGTAGGGATGGTAACCAGTTAACAGGCAACCTCATGTGTGTAACTTGCTTGTACCTGTGTATAAAAGTGCACCTCAAAGTGTGATCACTGGCTGACCTTGGGGGATTGCTGAAAATTTAGGGTGCTTAATGGGTGTTAGTCCATTGCCACGGCTTACATAAGTAGTGCAGCGGCAAGTTTGTTCGCTGACAACTATTATTGTATGTCGTTTGGCAATAAACCTGCTAGGGTAATTTCAATCTTTATTTAATTTGTGGTCTCTGGGGGCTTTCTCAGGAGTCTGTCATGTTAACTAATTGTACATGGTTAACATGCTAGACGGGAGCAAATGCATGCATGCACGCAGCCAAAAGTCTATAATGAATGGAGTAGAGCAGTGTTTCTGAAAGTGTTCCGGGGAATCACTCTCAGAAACACATTAACTGGCCGCCCTGGTTTGTTTATTTACCGGCGCCGCGGCCACGAAGCCTTGCAGCTCTCATTGGCTCCATTTTGTCCTGTGCAGCCAAGGGGAGCCGCAGGAAGTGGTGGCCTGGCCCACACTGCAGATCCCCTTAGCTGCAAAGGACGAAACGGAGCCAATGGGAGCCACAGCGCCAGTAAATAAACAAACTAGGGCGGCCAGTTAATGTGTTTCTGAGAGTGATTCTGCGGAATACTTTCAGAAACACTGCAGTAGAGGACCTGTCAGAAACCCTTCAGAACAACCCCAAATCCTAACTGACAAGAAGGCTGGCAAATATGGCCCTATGCTGTCCCCCATTACAGCCTCTGGCCAGGGCCATACTAGGTACACGAGAGGAAGTAGTCAAACTATTCTGCACTCTGGCTAGGGGGGATGTAAAGCAGCCCATTCTGGCCACAACAAGGTCAGAAAAATCAATCAGTATGCAGACCCCCTACATCAGAAAAATAAACTAAGAGAAAAGACAAACAAAGTAAGGGGCATACTCTCCATCACCTTCTCTGCTGTGCACATTGAACTAGCACTAATGTCAGTAGCATTCGCAGAGGAGAATCATTCACTACGTATCTTATGTTTTCATAAGAACGGCCATACTGGGTCAGGCCAAAGATCCATCCAGCCCAGTATCCTGTCTGCTGACAGTGGCCAATACCAGATGCCCCAGAGGGAGGGAACACAACAGGTAATCCTCACATGATCCCTCCCCTGTCTCCCACTTCCAGACAAATGCTGTGTTTCAGCTGCTGAGTTTCAGAGTTATCTTCAAAGGACAAACTGCAGAAAGCCATCTGCCTTGATAAAAGTGGCAGCCACCCAAGATCTGATGCGCTGTACAGAAGAAATTGGTTGAGCAAGACAGTAAATGTTTTGACAAAGCACTTTAAAAAGAATCACAATGCAGAAACAGAAGGACATGGATGGAACAGTCAGCTATACACTGTCAAGAGATTTTCCATTAAGGCATCCTCTAAGACAGTGGTGGGAAACCTTTTTGGGGTTGGGAGCTGCTGACCCAGAGAAAAATCAGTTTGGGGGCTGCAGACAAGTGAGAAACAATGTGAGAAGCCCCTAATTGAGAAGGAGAAAGATACTCCCCACATTCCCCTTGCACACCAGAAATTAGGGGACCCCAGGCTAGTAGATTTGTGTGCTCCAGCCCTGAAGAGTTCTGCAAACCCCATGGCCGGCTGGGGAAGGATCCCCCCAGTGTAGGTGCTAAGGATTGCTATGACAGCCTTCTGAGACTCCTCTCACAAGCCAGAGTAAGGAGGGCCTTTTGGGAGTACAAGGGGCATGTTGAGGATTGGGGGCACACTACACAGCACTATGAAGATTCCAGAAAGTATCACAGATCATAAACCACTCTTGGACACTGCTGTAATTTACACTGGCCTCCAGGATTGCTCCAGGGGGCTCTGCAGCCTTTGGAGCAGCTTAGGATCAGGAGAGCACAAAGGTGGCTTCTGGCTAGCTTAGTATCCTCCTTCCTCTTCAGGCCAGCATAGAAGGCACAGCCCATAGAATCTCACCCATCCATTTTAAGGCCAGAAGAGATGGGGCATTTACCATGTCTAGTGCAGGTCAGATCGTGCCAGCGCTAGACACAAGCAGACTTAGCAATTGTCTACAAGCAGCTCCAGGGGTTTCCCCAACATATTCCTGCTTAGAGCTCCCAAATTTAGTGGTCCAAGCTCTTACCATTTAGGAAGAATAGTGATAGAAATGTAGCCGTGTTAGTCTGGTGTAGCTAAAACAAAATACAGGACTATGTAGCACTTTAAAGACTAACAAAAGCACTTTTGTTAGTCTTTAAAGTGCTACATAGTCCTGTATTTCATTTAGGAAGAGTTCTTGAACAAACTCACAAATGGGATGGTCAGACAGACATACAAATTCTTTCAAATATATAGTAGATTGCTAACACCAACCATTCCAAAATCAAACAGGCCCTCAAAAATGAAATGACTGACTTAATAATCATGCATTTAACAAAATATAAGTGAGTTCTTTTATTTTCCTCGTTTTTGAGCCTTTAAGATGCACTTGAGTTACATTGTCAAGTTCTTCTCTGCAACCATGTGGGCTAGAATCTTACTGTGTCTTCAGAAATGACCTAAGAGTCTCACCTAATCACTTTACCCAGGAGCTATAAGAAAGAAACCAAATATCACAAGACATAATAAAACTGCAAGAATTGGAAATGGTGATATTCAACAAAAAATAATTGATATTAATACAACTGAGGATCAACTGACAAGGTTAAATAATAATCCAATCAATAACTCATAGCTGTATACTATAAACTTTTTATAAGCAAAAATACCTGAAAATATCAATATTAAAGTTGTGAATTGCACATTCTATAGAAATCATCTATTTTGACTTGGATATCACTTGCAGGGATAATTCTGTTATAAAGGATATATTGGGCTGTATATAGCTATAACATAGAAAGTCAAAATAAAGCCACTGTAGCTAATTTTGAGGTTCAATATTCATTGTGGCTACATCTACATTGCCCAGTCTTGCGCAAGAACATATGCAAATGAGGTGCAGCTATGAATACTGCCATGCCTCATTTGCATGCTTAATGAGCCACCATAATTGCACAAGGGAGCAGTGTAGACTGAAAATATGAGGCTTTTGCACAAGAAGGAGCAGTATAGACTGCTCCTTCTTGCACAAAAGCCCCTTTCACAAAAATGGCAGCTCATTAAGTATGCATCATTTGCATATGTCATTGCATAAGACTGGGCAATGTAGACGTAGCCTGTAAGTTCAGTGCTTGTCCTCTACTTCAGAATAATTAATTTGTGGATTCCAACTTCCTGTGAGAACTTCTGATGCAGCTTTTTATATTTTTTCAATAGGACTAAGAATTGCTACATGAGAACAAACTGCACCACTCCCTTATAAACTTATAATCAGCAAAACATATGTTATTCTGTAGACAGCATGGTCAATCTCAAACCTTTCTACAGAATATTAAAAAGAAATCCATAATGCATGCCATTGTGTAATATTACACAATGGCACAGGGAAGAATTTCTTCCCTACCTTATCAGGCCTATCAATTAGTTCATACTCTGAAGAATAAGTATTGATAATCAGTATAATTTCTATTCTAGAAGATGAATCCTAAGATTCAGGAAGAGTGGGCTCCCAATAAGTAAAAGTAATTGTGTGAAAAGCTACCCATTTGCACATGCAGCTACCCTATTTGAAAATGGGAGTTTTGTTGGTAGAATGTGTACTTTTTGCAGACTCACTGAATGTATTTTTGCAGGTATGCCCATGGTATTCACAAGCAACAAATTCTTCATAGACATATTTGTGATGGTTTGAGACCCCCGGGGATGCCAACTGAAGTGCTGAGAGACCCTCTCAGTCAGCCTATTCTGCCAGCCTTGGTCCCTCTTAAACCTTGTCTTGCTTAGCCAGATACTAAGGCCTCCTCTAGCAAAGCGCACAATCAAGACCACACCCAGCTGCAGTAAATACAGCTCTGGAAGACTCAGCTTAAGGGATTTATTATAGCACCCTAATGTTCACACACACCTTTGGAGCACAAACTCAACATTATATGAAGTTTGCATCTTTCATTAGTGTGAAGGAAGGCATGCACAGCCTCTCATTCCTGCCTCCCAGTTAGAAATTACATAAACTGGATTATAAACCAGAAATATGTTTCTTGAACATGAAAAAATATGATTTAAGTTCATAAAGAGTTGGCAAACAGAGCAAAGCAGATTACTAAGAAAATACAAACCATACTATCTAAGGTAGATTCACTAAAGAAACTGGTTACAAATAATATTTTCTCATCCTAGACATTATTTCAGGTAAATTCCTTCACAGGCCAGGTGTCTTTTCCAGCTTGGGTCCAGCAGTTCTGTTTCCCTCCCGTCCTCCCCGTTACATCCTTTTGTTTCTAGGTATTTTCAAGTATCTCTTTGGGGTGGGGAAGCAGGAGGTAGAGTAAGCCGAAGACCATCATTGTTTTCCTCCCCCACCTTTTATATAATTTTCATAATTTGCTTAATTTCTTGTACCTCCCTTTGGAACAGTTCAGCAGTCCAAAATGAAGGATAGTATCAGGTGACCAGGCCACCTGATTCCTTCATCCATGAGGCAGTAGCATAATGGAATGTTGGCAGCTTTTTCCACAGTCCATTGTACTAGCTAATGAGCCATTAACCCTGTCTGGCATCTCCACTGTAGTCCCCGAAGTATCAGCAGTAGGAGTGACCCAAAGCAGAAAATATGAAACACAGATACACAGGTCAATATTCCTAACTTCAGGTACAAACATTATACATGCATACAAACAGGATAATCATATTCAGTAAATCATAACCTTTCTAATGATACCTTACATGAGCCATCTTAGATAAAACATATTTCAGTTATGTCATTCATATCATAAGCATATTTTCATAAAGCATATAGAATGTTCTGTCAGTCTTCATGCTAGCCTTGAAAAAAACCAGCCAAGAGGGTATGTGCCACAGTACTAAGAGCCTGGGGAGAGAGACGTTGTTCCCTAATGAAGAGGTAGATGTGGGGAAGCATGCAAGCAGGTCTTGGGGAATAAAAGATCCAGAATTCCCTAAAGACAGCTTCCTCTGATTTCCTGCCATGTCTGTCAGTGACAAAGCTTTAACAAACATTTGTGATAAGCACTTTGTCAGGCTTCTATAGTGAAAGCTTTGAAACTGTGCCTGATTGTAGCTGGTGATAGTGCAGCAGCCATTATCCATCAAACCTTTATTCATCCAGTTTTATATTTATCATCAAAGAATGACCTTGTATTTCTCCTCTGATAGCTCCTGTTCACAGACAAGTGCTCCCAATTAGCTTATCTTTCACTTCTTTTCCTGCAGCTTTTCTATTGTTGCCACCTGTCCCTGCTTATCCATTGCTCTTTCTGTTCCCTGATATATATCAAATTGGAATGATAGAAGTTCCTGGTTTAAGGGCTTTCAATGGTTCAGAGGATATGTGATGGTATACAGAGCCTTACCTTGGGGACATTTGTCTGCATCCAGCATGGAATACTAGTTTACAAAAGTTGTTAACATTTGTTAGCTGAAATGGGTTGCTGGTCTCAAGCATCTTCCTGGTGGACATGGATCATCATCATGAAACCACCATCATAACCAGCACTCCTGTGAGCAGACTAGGGAGTAAGGCAAAGGACCTCATGGCCTAGAGACTGACCTATACTTTGTCTCCTAAAACAAAGCTGAAGCAGGTTGGCAGGGCAGTGTGCTGAGAATTTTGTTTTTTATTGGAATCATTAGTGTTTTTCCCCAATTCTATTTTTTAAAACTCCAGTTTTAGTGAGAATCCAAGTTCCCATCTCCATCTGCCAGAGCTTCGGAGCTAGTGCCACTACTAATAAATAGCTACAGCAAAAAATGAATACAATTTACTTCTAGCCATTGCCGCTCAAAAGATAAACCAGATGGTCTCACTCCAACAATGTCAGTCACTTGTTCACTGAAGAGATGTCTAGAAATGAAGGTTTCTATAGAGTGAAAGGCCATTACTAACAAGTAGCAGAAAAACTGATGACTACTCAGCTGGGTGATTCTTTAGGGCAAGAAACATCTAAATTCCTTCCAGCTCCTTATGCTTCCAAGTCAGATTTACAACATAATATTTGCTGGAATTCTTGTTCACTTTCTGTATATCCTTGTTGAAAATGGTAAACAGAGCAAGTAGCAGGACTGATCAATTAACAAAGCAAAAGAAATCCTGGTACCCCTTATTCAGGCACTTTAAAACCAAGTAATTCAGCTGGGACTAGGGCCTTCTTTAGCACAGTGCAAAAGTCAAACAAGATCCCTGTTTTGAATTATAATGAAAATATGTGGAGTATAAGTTTCCACTCAGAACTGCACACTTCATATTCTCCAGTTTGGATTAAAACTGGTGGGTAGATGGTTCTGGTAAAGTGAAAGACTGGCATCAATGTACTGGAACATCTGTATCCTCTAACTGGACTGCATGATGTTGGAGACATCAGGCCTCTCTGTTCCTGCACTGAGGTGTCTACTCACTTTCATGCATTGGTTGGGACCAAATGCATTACGACACTGAGGTGAGAAGGCACAGATTCATCAACCACCAAAGAGGTTGTACATGAAATGAAATTCTCTAGTGGACTTCAGTGGCAGCTAGCTAGATCTCGTGCTGACCATCTGCACCGTGGGTGAATTTCAGTGGAAATTGCTTCCCATGAATGGGTTATACTCTGTATTCCCTTAGTGAGAGAGAGGTATTGACTGGTTTTGCGATGAAATATACACACCTCACACTGGACAACACAGGGTTAAAGAACTGCTCTTGGTTCAGCCAGACACTCCCTGCCTCACCTGTGAGAAATGCACCAACTAGAGGAAGAGTTGAAAGGCAGAAGAACAGCTTATTTGATGGTGGCCCAGTGAAGAGAGCAGACCTGCAATCTGCAGTTCCAGGAGAGGAAAGCTGAAGTCAAGGCAGAATCTCTCCTCACAACAGTGCCAAAAGTTCCCTTCCAGAGAGAAGGGAGGACCTGCTTCAGAGACATCCTTTGAGGCAAGTTTTCCCCTTTCCCTCTCACATAAACTCACCCCACTTTATTTTGTTTGACTGTCCAGCAGGGGAGAGCCATAGGACTGAGCTGGCCCAGCAGGGCAGGCCATACCGCGGAAGGAGACAGTTGGCTCTTGAGAAAGGAAGAAAGCTCCCATGAAGCTGCCAGAAGATGCCTTGTGAAGAGAGGACATCCTTCACAGCACTATAACCCAGATGGTAATATTGGGGCCATCATAGGGTGGGTGACAGAGAGGACAGCTCTAAGCATCCTCTAGCTCTCAGATCACTGGTAGCTCTCAAAAGTCTCTGGGTCAGAGCCTGGTGGAGGGGGTGGGCCCAGGCTCCTCCACCAACAAGCCGTTGCAAGTCATGGACTTAAAACCCCAAATTTGCCTTCTGGTTTCTAGGCCTCTCCAGTCTGAAAGGTGATATTACTTTAATGGATGTCAAGTCAGTTTCCACCCCTCCCCCCCCCCACACACACACTTTATATTCTGCTATTTAGGTGAACAAAATAGAGAAAGATGTGTTCCTATGCATTCAATTAGCATTCCTGCTGCACTCTGTGAGAAAAATCCCAGGATATGACCTTGCATATGTCTCCCTTTGCTGCAAGTACTGTTTTTGGTGACTGAAGGAATGTTGTATACTATCTTATAAAACTCTAATCTCTCTCTATATATATTTCAGAGTGCATCTGACTTTGTGTCTGTCTGCATGTCTGTTTGGTCAAGAACTCCTCCTAAACTGTAAGAGCTTGGACCACCACATTTGGTGTGCAGCTTCCTCTTCTCCTAACTTAAAGCAAGGTCATGGTCCAGTTGCACCAGGAGTAACTGGAAGCCCCAGGAAAGGAACAGTTTTCCATAATATGGAAAGGGAGGAGTGGCTGCTGTTCCAAGGGATGTGATATGACAGTGGTCACTGGGGGCAGCTGTAGCACCAAGGGAATGGCCAGCAGGACTGGGGATCTGCCATTTTGCCTGCCAGCAGATCAGGTAAATGGGGCTTCCCTGCCTGGGAGACATCCTAGCTGGCCTTCCTAGCCTAGGAGGGGCCAGAGGTATAACAGTATGGTTTTTCTGTAGCCATATTGGAAGGCCTAAACTGAAGACTTCTACAGCCAGACTGAAGAGCAGCAGCCATTAGTTGTAAATCCTGGAGTCTCATACTCACATTCCATCTAAATTGCATTAAAACAGTGTCACACTAGGCTGTGAGAAGGTGACCTTGTCCTAATGGCACCCACTGTCACCAGATAAAGAAACAGCTATCAAGATGGGTAGAGAAAACATAGTTAATAACAGTTTGTGTGGCAAGAAACTGCTTACAGGTTGTGGAATCCTCATTCTATGATTATTGTCCTCACTTCCCTATTGTTTGTCTGTGTGATCTCTGTCTGGTTTGTAACTGTTTCTGTTGCTGTATAAATAATTTTGCTAAGTGTAAATCAACTAACGTGGTGGGGTATGATTGATTAGGTATTCTGTTACAGTATGTTATGATTGGTTAGTAAAATTTTCTAAAACAATTGGTTACAGTATAGCTAAGCAGGACTCAGGTTTCACTATATAAACTGGGGTCCAAGAAGGAGACCAGTAAGCAGAGGAAAAGGGGGGAAATCGAGAAAGAAAGGAACACCAAGAGGGAAGAGGGAAGACCTGAAAGAACTCACCTCCAAGACACAGCCTCCTCTGCATGACCGTGACGTGCAGCAGCTAAGCTCCAGAGAGACTGGCCTTTCCTGGCCAACAAGGGAAGTCTGCTTGCCTTTATCAGGATTGGTGAGCATGACACTGTATACTTAGCATGCGTATTCTGCTTGCTTGGGAATTGTCAATAAATACAGAAGAATATTACTGTGTAAGGCTCTTTCAGTGGCAAAAGATCCTGCAAATGTGCAGGAAGTTACGCCCTGAGCCCGAGGAACAGGGGTTAATGGTGACTGTTTATATTAACAGGCTTGCACCTTGAGCCCTAGGAACTGGATAAAGCTGTGTGTCCCTAAAGTGTGGAAGAGATAGAGAAATTTGTACAGGTAACCGAGGAGAGGGAGAGAGGCCCCTTTTCCACCCCGAGCCAGGCTGGGAGTGCAGGGGAATGTCCCCTCCCTGCCTAGAGCCAGGCTGGGGAGGGAAGGAAGGAGCCCCTGCTGGTCCCCGGAGACAGTCCCTACTGCCCTGGGCCACCTCCATGGAGAAGCCAGTGGCTATCCCCACTCCCTGCCCTGAGCCCCTTTTCACTTCCTGCCCTTACTCCTGCACCTTCCCATGCTCCAGCCTCCTGCCCTCAGCCCTCCACATTCCCAAAGCTATGCCTTGACTCCTGCACTCTCCACACCACCAGCCCCGCCCTGAACGACACGCGCAGTGCTGAGTAAGTCTTTTAGTTAATGAACAATTAAAAACTTGCTTGTCCATATCAAATATAAAAACGAAAACAAGAATGAAACATCTTAAAGGCACCGAAGAGATCTTAATTTTAGTTTTTTTTTACAAAGGAAAAGCTATCAGTCAGAAATAAATCTGCAAAGTTACATTTTACAGGAATTGAACACGTGTTATATTTTTGTTCATAACTAATTCAGACAAATATGAAACGAGACCCTATAGACGCTTGTTTATGATATATAGAATTTTAAAGCAAGGGAGAGACAATGCTGGAGGTCAAGCAAGTACAGAGATTTACGAGTCCAAGTAATGCATTAGACTTAGTGTTGGCAAGAACTATGCACAGCAGAATTTTGAACCAGATGCAGCCTATGAATCAGCAGCTCTGGAATGCCTATGCAGAAAGAATGGCAGTAATGGATCCAAGAGGACACAAATGCATGTGTAGGCCATTCCAAATCTATTTTAGTAAACCACATGTCTCTAAGCTCAGAGTGGGTGGGGAGAAGCAACATGTATTGTGGAGAAGAGCTGAATCTGTCCTCAGCTGCCACTTACTGCATTGCAGCAGGATAAATGCCAGGTACCTGGAAGGCTAGATATAAACCTCTAAATTGCAGAACAGTCCCCCCACTTAGGGAAGTGGTATGTTGGACTGATATATTTCATTACTAATATTCCTGGCTCTCATTACTAATATTCTCTTGAGCATGCCAAAAAATTCTTGTCCTGCTATTTTTGCACAGGAAAAGACTCCCTGTTCTCTCTTATCTTTTATAGTCCCCTTCTCCATCTTCCCCCATCCCCATCTCTTGTCCTCTCTGCATGTGCCCATGTCCAGTACAGAGCAGCATTTTTTCTCCAGCATCTTCCAAGATCCCATTCCCAAAGCATCTGACTACTCATTAAAGGAACATGATTTTAGACTGTTAACTTGAAGAAAAAGTGGAGTACAATGACCTGTTTGTTACTATAAAGGAGAGGAAAAGATGAGCAATAACAGAAGAATTTTGCAACTGTGCTTTATTTTTATTCAGGACCTCTTCCCCCTTGTTGAATTCATTTCAAATCTTTGTAGAGAATGTCTATCTTTGCTCCAAATCTAACTTACTAATTCTGAGGCTAATATAACCTTTTTGTGAGTTCTAGAGGGCAGACAAAAATAAGTCTTGGAATGAAGCTCAGTTGAAAACTTAATTGCAATTCCTATTTAAGAGAACAAATGATTCCAGAATAAACTTTTCTCCAAACTTCTTCACAATAGAACTCAGTTATCTAAAAATCTCCCCTGGTTAACAGAAGCAGCTGACTGAGCATTCAGAATTCATTGCTGTCATTCGCAGCACAAACATTAAACTCTATTAAAAATCATTTGGCAGTGCAATAATGGTGGCTAGATGGATAGCTGGAAGGTAGGGCTCTGAAAGTAATAGCAGAGACTTCAACTAAAAATTATCACTTGGTTTTCAGTTGAATGGGATTCTCTCAATCATTTCAGTTTCTTGTGAAAAGGCAGGCTCTGTTTTAAGTAGAAAAGAGTAGCTCCGGTGCTTCCTATACCTATTTCTATAACAGTCTCTAACTGGAGGTTCTTTCAGCATATACTATGGTTTACTTGTGGTACCTTAAGGGTATGTCTAGACTACATGCCTCTGCTGACTGAGGCATGTAAATTAGACATAGCGACATAGTCAATGAAGTGGGGATTTAAATATCCCCTGCTTCATTAGAATAAAAATGGCCACCGCATCGTGCTGGCTCAGCTGTTTGTTGGCATGAGCCAAATTTCAAAATAATCTGCTATTCCAAAACGTCCCTTACTCCTTGTGGAATGAGGTTTACGGGGATGTCGGGATAGCAAGCCCATTATATTTTGAAATAACAGGTTTGCTGTTAAGATGCGGGATAGCTATTTTGGGGTACTGAAGCACTGCAGTCTATAGATAGCCTTTCAGAGAGAAGGATAATAATCCTTCTACCATTACCTGCTGCATTGAAATCCTTGAACGAGATTAAAATTGGGATGAGGGCAAGCCAGAAATTAGAGGAAGAAGAGTCATTAGCATTTAATGCAACTTCGCCACTATAAAAAAATCCCAAAGGTATCATAATGTATTTCATCAAGGATTGGGGTCAGAAGGAGAATATTGCATTCAGAAGATTATTGGTAAAGTACTGTTGTGAAGAACTGCACTGTTCTGATCTCTGAAAGCAGTATATACCCATTCTTTTCAGCCCCAGTATGTCCAAGCCAAGGGCTTAAGTGGAACTTTAATGATGCATAAGGCCTTGTGTGGGCCACCTACACTGGGTTGAATTTCACCCACAATAATGTGAACGCAGGCAGCAGGACCAACTTCCCCACATGCTTCTGCTAATGACCTCAGCCCTGGTATGAAAGTCTACTTCTAGGATGAGAGAGTAATTCACTCCCCTGTATTCATTCAGTCATTGTTCTCTACTGGCACTGCCCACAAGTGTGGGTAATAAAATGTGACAGTGTGGGTAATAAGGACACCTGTCCACTGAAAACTGAACTGACACCATTATAGTTTCACACAAAATACCGAATAAACTACATGTGGGATTTGAACCAATAAATTAAAGGCATAAGGATGTGTCCTGTTGCTTAGCCCCTGGGCTATAAAAGCATAAAGGAACTGCTGAAACCTCTGGCTGTTTTTTTTAATTTGTTGCCCAGGGAGGCTTTGTCTTGCCTCTAAATAATGAGATCTGTCTCCTGCTCAGCATTTTGCCCTTAATGAGTAATTTTTAATAATTCAAAATAAAACAGAAATCAGTGCAGAATAATTATTTTACCCACTGAATATAAAGCTTTTCTGTAGAAATAAATACATCATTAAACCAACAAATATAGTCTGTAATTGTTCTGCTGGAAAACTCAGTTAATTTACATTACTCAGCTGGTCCCTTCCCCCAAGGCTGAGGAAAAAGGGCCCTCCAGAGGAACAAGCAGAAAAAAATGATTTGAACAGTCACTCTCAATATATGAGACCACTTAAATAACACTTTTTGAGATGCTTATGATTTTGGACATCAGCTCTGGTTATGGGCAGGAAAAGAAAAGAGCCGAACAAAGCATATAATATGTTTTAACAGTAAAATGTCTATTTTGGAACACTTAAAGTAAAAGGTAACTAGGTGTGGTACATCACTAAATGATTATTTTAAAGCTGTTATCTAGACAAACAATTTTAATGCATGTCTATGTTCTTTAGCATTTACGTATATCCAGCTTTTATCTTTATTAGCTTTTTAATAAAGGAAGTATAATGACAGGATAGAAAATTGAGAAGTCATTGGCAGATGTGGGCATGCAAGGAATGTTGTTTGGACTCTAAAGTATGCATTCTCTCTCTTAGTGATAAGTGCAAGATATATCTTTATACGCTACCAGCCCAATTCTTTGTGAGCAACGAGCAGACATCTTAACAGGTTAAATGCAGGGAGTCCACTTCATAAATAATATTAAAATGCTATACAGTCTTTAGATGTCAATAAAAATATTTGATATATTATTCTTGATCATGCACAAAATTTTGATCTGAGTCAATGGTTTGTTGTGGAGAAGGTTCTTATCAGTATAGCTAGTGCTAATAGCATGCCAACACAAGAAAAAATAATTCTGAAATGTTATATCATTTATTAATTGAGCCAGCTGGAGTCTCAAATACAGGTTATCCAATGTCAGAAATGTCTATAACAATTCACTATATCTATCATATATTTTGAAAAGTTTGTTTGTTAGTGGATTTGTTTGTGCAAAATAAAGTCAGACTTTGTGATTACCTACAGATACCAAATTTTGATAAAATTGCATAAACAATCTTGTCACTTAAATTAGCTGAATGCACTACTTTTTACACTGGAATATGCTGCGTAAAAGGTTTAAATAAATATTTTTGTTTCTCATTGGAAAAAATATTATTATTATTATTAGAATTAATAAAAATATTTGCTAACAAAATTAAGATAGTCACATATTCAACTGTCATTTTAGTGCAAATAATATTTTTATTGTTACAAATCACAAAATAATTCAAATTATTTACAGAAAGAGTAATGGAAGCTTTACAAGTTTCTGATTCAAATTTACTATATATGGTAATTACTCAATAAAATAAATAATGTTTGAAGTTGAAATCATTCAAATTTAAAACTGTTCTTTTACTTCCCTTTTGCAAGCATGTTAATTACCGGTAAAAATTCTATTACATATATTTAATTTCTTGAACTTTCCTATTAGTGTAATCTACACAAAATTATTTTGCCTGGTCAATGACGGGCCTCACCTGATAGTACTAAATATGTGCTGAAAATATGAGCTATCCCCTGAGCTGGAGTTCTGAGGTTACTGTTAGGGCTGTCAATTAATCACAGTTAATGTAAGTGATTAACGCAAAACAAATTAACACTTTTTATCCACAAGATCTACTCTCCGGTCCTTGGGGATCCACATGCTGGCCCCTCAGCATCGTCAGCTTCCTTATAGACAGCAGGGGAGAACGCAGTCCCAGGTCCCCCATGGGGATTACTGGAGGCGCCATCCTCATGCCCCCAGTGGGGGTGCGGGGGCAGCTGTGGGCCCGTCGTCCACAAGGGGTCGTCGATGCCGCCCAAGAGGGGACAACCCCTGTGGAGTTGGTCAGGGCCCCTCTCAGCAGCCCAAGCACCAGTTTTGATGGGCTGCTAGAGAGTAGCGCACCAGCCTCCCACCCTGGCCCCCCGTTTGGGGCCAGGTTATACCGGTTTGCACTCCTCGAAAAGGGAGCCGTGGAGAGGGTCCCTTCACATCTGAAGGGCACGGGGTTTTTATTCCCAGTATTTCATTGTCCCAAAACCCAAGGGTGGGGTTTGTCCCATCTTAGATCTCAGGGACCTCAACAAGGCGGTCATGAAATCCAAGTTTAGAATGGTAAGCCTGGCCTCTGTTATCCTGGTTTTACAGTTAGGAGACTGGAACGCAACTCTCGATCTCAAGAACGCTTACTTCCATGTGGCGATAATACCCAGCCACAGGAGGTTTCTCTGTTTTATTGTTTCCTAATGCCACTTCCAATTTACAGTGTTCCCATATGGCCTTTCAATAGCACCCAGGGTCTTTACAAAATGCATGGTGGTCGTAGCGGCGTTCCTCCGCAAAAAAGGTGTACACGTATTTCTGTACCTAGATGACTGGCTGATTCATGGTCATTCCTACGACCAAGTGGAGGCCCATGTTTCCCTCACAAGGGCCCTCTTCGTAAGGCTGGGACTCATGCTAAACGAGGAAAAGTCATCGCTGAGTCCCTCTCAGCACCTCGAATTCGTAGGTGCCCTCCTGGACTCCAGGGTGGTGAGAGCACTCCTCCCCAGAACCAGGTTCTGTCCATAGTGGAGCTGGTCTCCGAGTTAACCCAGTTCCCCATCACGACCGCCTGGGTCTGCTCGAGGCTGCTGGGACACATGGCGGCATGTACGTATGTGATACGCCATGCTCGAATGAGGCTCAGGCCTCTGCAGGCCTGGTTGGCAAGGGCATTCAACCAGTCCAGGGGTCTCTGGGACATGGTTCTCACAGTGCCTCCAGAGGTGATAGCCTCCTTACAATGGTGGACTCAGGAGGCGGTGGTGTGCAGCAGGGTTCCGTTCACTGAACCTCCTCCCTCGCTTACACTGGTCACAGATGCTTCAGATCTGGGTTGGGGAGCACATCTGGGGTGTCACAGAACCCAGGGTTTGTGGTCTCCTGCAGAGCGGGCTCTGCACATAAATTTCCGGGAGCTCAGGGCAGTCAGGAGTGCCTGCGAGATCTTCCTGTTGAAGCTATCTCACCGCTCTGTCCTTGTCCTCCTGGACAACACGGCAGCTGTGTTTTACTTCAACAAGTGGGGGGAGCCCAGTTGCCTCCCCTCTGTCGCGAGGCTTTGTGGCTCTGGGACCTGTGCATAATGCACAACATAGTTTTGTAGGCAGAGTACCTACCGGGGTGCAAAAACTTGCTGGCTGATGCTCTGAGCAGGTCCTTCGGAGCCCACGAATGGTATCTCAAGGATTCGGCCCTTCGCCAGGTCTTCCACAGGAACGTTCCACGAGGCATACAGATAGTTCGGATTAGAAGCCTAATCCGAACTATCTAGTCCGTGCCGCGTGTAGCCGCGCGGCACGGGGTTCGCACTAGCCGGCTTTTAAAAATGGCGGCGCCGGCTTTATGCTAAGGAAGCCCGGGAAATTCAAATCCCGGGTTTCATTAGCAAGTTCGGTATGCATACATTACCCCCCTAGTTCGAACTAGGGGGATAGTGTAGACATACCCTGAGTGACAGAAAAGAAGAGCAACCTGTTTGTTTTGGATTGGTGGAACAGTAGGCAGGAAAATGGGTGTGGAAAAAATTCCGAGTGAGCTAAACTGATACAGAATAGCAGAGAACAAAGGGGAAAAAAACAGATTCTGAAAGTTTTGAAATTGGTTTTACAATTGTCTTATTGTTGCTGTTGCCTTATCTGTGCTAGTCTCACACTTTGCTATGAGTATCCCCTTCTAAACAAACGAGTAATCTGTATAAATGCTCAGATGTCACAGTCTGTGATGCAATGGGTATATCAAATTAAATTAACAGAATAAAAGATAGAAATACAGAAAATAAGATAGGTAATAAAATTCCTGGAGAGCAATGGCAAAGAAGAAATTCAATATTGTAGAACCAGAGACAATATAGATAGATCTAGCATATAGACCTGTACAGGCAAACCTCTGTCTCTGCCCACAGAGTCAATTTACAGGATCTGGCACATAGCAGTGATGGTATAATCATTCCCCTATCTCAGTGGTGGTCTGCCTACCCTGCTTTCCTTCTTTCCCACTCCTATGCTAGTGCTGTGCTATGAATTGCCCAGGCTATTGGTAATTCCTTCGATACAAATACACATTTTATTGTGAATGCTAGACTGATATCACAGATTTTTTTTTTTTTTTTTTTTTTTTTTTTTTGAGAACTGGCAGTCAGGAAGGAGCTCAGATATCCAGGAATATTTTCTACTATTTTCACTATTATTTGTTTCCAGTATCACTTACAATGCTTAAGAATACATCAGAGTCCGTATTCAGAAGTGTTTTGGCAAAATGGGGGAGGGAGGTAAAACACACAAGTGACGTTATCAAGTGAACAACAGACCATCTTAAAAATACATTAAAAGTACAAAGTGTATATAGCAGTGGTGGAAGCCTGTGGCCCGGAGTTCTATGTGTAGCCCACGAGACATTTTGTTTGCTGTTGCCCATGCACAGGGTTGTCAGATTCTGCTGGTTTTTGTCTGCATAGTTTTTTTCCTACTGGCATTTAAAAAGGGTATGCACTTAAAGCAAGGATATGTGAAGTGAGGTGTGTGCTGATTATACTCAATATTGACTGTGAGAGCCGTGTACTCCCTCTGCATTCAGTCAAAGCGCTGCTATGGTTCAGTCGACACACCCTGCAAATTCTAAGTATGCAAGTGTAGTTAGCAATACTACCCTATCCTAGGAGACTGTCTTGGCTACAACAATCTTGCAACCTACTGAGATGAAGGACGGCCACTTATGCGGCCTACTCACTATCCTGTTAAGTGGTAAATAAACTGTTCCCAATTGTCCCTTTACTTTGCCATGACTAGTTGGCTAATTTCTTGGAGACATCAGAATAGTAGTGATTCTTTAGGAAAAACTGGTAGTAGTTTACAGATCAGCTCAGGAGGGCATTTCATGTCTAAAGAATGATGTGATAGAAAGCATAGAGCAGGCCATGGGAGAAGTAGACAAATGGTGCACTGAGGCTGGGATCATTGCAAGAGCAAAGAAGATGAAGAAGCCATAAAAGAGGCAAAGACAGGTAAGTAAAGAGATGCAGGATCTCAAAACTTAATATGGTGGAATAGTGATAGAAATGGAGCCGTGTTAGTCTGGTGTAGCTGAAACAAAAAACAGGACTATGTAGCACTTTAAAGACTAACAAGATGGTTTATTAGGTAATGAGCTTTCGTGGGCCAGACCCACTTCCTCAGATCAAATAGTGGAAGAAAATTGTCACAACCATATATACCAACGGATACAATTAAAAAAAATGAACACATATGAAAAGGACCAATCAAATTTCAGAACAGAAGGAGGATGGGGGGGAAGGTAAATGTCTGTGAGCTAATGACATTAGAGGTGATAATTGAGGAAGCTATCTTTGTAATGGGTAAGATAATGAATGTCTTTATTTAAACTCAGGTGTAAAGTGTCGAATTTAAGCATGAATGATAGTTCAGAGGATTCTTTTCAAGCGTGGTCTGAAAAGGTCTTTGAAGCAGGATGCAGGTAATCAGGTCATTGAGGTAATGTCCTTTCTGGTCGAAATGGCAAGAAACTTTTTTCTTTGTGATCCTGTCTAATATCTGTTTTGTGGGCATTGATTCTTTGGCGAAGTGTCTGAGACATTTGTCCAATGTACATAGCAGACGGACACTTTCGGCACATGATAGCATAAATTGTATTTCTGGATGATCAGGAATATGTGTTCTTGATCTTATAACTCACTTGGTTAGGACCAATAATGGTATCGGCAGAGTGAATATGTGGACAAAGCTGGCAACGGGGTTTGTTGCAAGGGAAGGTACCAGGGTTGGTATTAGTGTGGTATGTCCTGTGGTTGTTGGTAAGAATCATCTTGAGGTTAGGTGGTTGTCTATAGGAGACTATGGGTCTGTCTCCCAGAGCCTCTTGGAGTTTAGTATCCTGTGCCAGTATAGACCGTAGTTTATTGATAATGTGTTGGACAGGTTTAAGTTGGGGGCTGTAGGTGATGACAAGTGGTGTTCTATTGTTGGTTTTCTTGGGCCTGTCTTGAAGTAGATGGTTTCTAGGTATTCGTCTGGCTCTTTCAATTTGCTTTTTTATTTCTCCGGGTGGGTAGTTGAGGTTTATAAATGCTTGGTAGAGATCTTTTTCAGACCACACTTGAAAGAGAATCCTCTGAACTGTCATTCATGCTTAAATTCGACTCTTTACACCTGAGTTTAAACAAAGACATTAATTATCTTACCCATTACAAAGATAGCTTCCTCAATTATCACCTCTAATATCATTAGCTCACAGACATTTACCTTCCCCCCCATCCTCCTTCTGTTCTGAAATTTGATTGGTCCTTTTCATATGTGTTCATTTTTTTTAATTGTATCCTTTGGTATATATGGTTGTGACGATTTTCTTCTACTATTTGATCTGAGGAAGTGGGTCTGGCCCACGAAAGCTCATTACCTAATAAACCATCTTGTTAGTCTTTAAAGTGCTACATAGTCCTGTTTTTTGTTAATACAGTGGAGGTATTCAAAGAAAAGGAGCCAAGCAAACAGAGCTGTAAACAGGGGAGTTTGAGTGGGAGTTCTGTTGGAGGGGCAGTGTGCTGGGAGAGAAGCTGAGCCCTGATTAGGGGGCGGGGCTTCACTGATTAGGGGTCCTATAAAGGTAGCCTTCTAGTCAGGCAGCGGCACAGATAGCTGCAGCAGCACAGGAGCCAAGCAAACAGAGCTGTAAAGAGAGGAGTTTGAGTGGGAGTTCTGTTGGAGGTGAAGTTTGGATATTGGAACTTGTTTGGAGTTTGTTTTTCCTGTGGAGGGGGTGTTTTGGTTTGTTTTTGTGTTCACCGGACTAATAGGATTTTGGTGAGAAAGGAGATAAAACATAGAGGCATTAGTGGCCATGGCCCAAGTAGTAGAAAACACAAGGAGGATGATTGGATGTGGTATCTGCGGTATGTACATGATTCTGGAGGGGGTACCTGAAAGGAGTTTTGTTTGCATGAAGTGCCGCCTGATAGAGCTGATGGAAGAAAAGATCCGAGGACTGGAGATGCAGGTGGAAACTCTGGTCGAGTTTAGAAGGGGGTTTGAGCAGATGATGGGGCAAAGGCATGACGTGGCTAAAGGGGAAAGCTTAGATATGAAGATGGAAGCAGGATCAAGGGCCTCAGAGGGGGGACTGCTGGGCAAATAAGATGGACAGTGGAAGCATGTGACTCAGACGACCAGGCAGAGGAAAAGATGAGTCAGTGAAGGAAAAATAGAGCTCAAGAACAGGTATGTGGAGTTGGAAAATGAAGAAGGGATACAGCAGGTAGATAGTGAAGATGGAAGGGTAAGGAAGAAGAGAAGAGTGGCTAGTCCCATAGATAAAGGGGAAGACTTAATGGAGACAACACCAATAATGAGCATTAGGATTACAAGGGAAAATAGGAATGGTAAGGATTTGCAGCTAGAGGAAGCTAGAGATAGACCAGAGAATTTCACTGTCACTAGGAAAAGGCAGGTCTATGTGATTGGGGACTCCTTATTAAGAAGAATAGATAGGCCTGTAACCAGAGCTGATCCAGAGAATAGAAGGGTGTGCTGTCTGCCAGGTGCTAAGATACGAGATGTGGAACTGAGGTTGAAGAGAATTATTAAGGGAGCAGGAAGGAATCCATTGATCATCCTTCATGTAGGAACAAATGATACGGCTAGATTCTCGCTGGAACGAATTAAGGGAGACTATGCTAGGCTGGGGAGGATGCTCAAGGAAATTGAGGCTCAGGTGATCTTTAGTGGGATTCTGCCTGTTCCTAGAGAAGGGCAACTAAGATGTGACAGGATTATGATGATCAATAGATGGCTTAGGCAGTGGTGCTATAAGGAGGGCTCTGGGATGTATGGTCACTGGGAGGCATTTATGGACAGAGGACTGTTCTCTAGAGATGGACTTCACCTAAGTAGGGAGGGAAATAGACTTCTAGGGTGGAGGCTGGCTCAACTTATTAAGAGAGCTTTAAACTAGGAATTTGGGGGAGATGGTTGGGAGATGCCAAGGTAATCTCTACGCCAGATTTTAACACTGAGAGGGAGGAAAACGAAGTAAGAAAGGAGATAGCTGGGGGTAGGAGAATGAACATGAGAAAGGGTGGGGTGGATACTAGTCTAATAGGTCATATTGGAGGTATAACATCTGTGCCAAATTGGGTAAAGAATGTGAATGAGGCCGAACAGCAAAAATTAAGAAGTTTGTACACCAATGCGAGGAGCCTAGGTAACAAAAAGGAGGAACTAGAGCTATTGGTCCAGGAAGTGAAACCAGATATTATAGGAATAACAGAAACATGGTGGAATACTAGGCATGACTGGAGTACAGGTATGTGCAGTTTAGGAAAGACAGAAATAAGGGTAAAGGTGATGGAGTCGCATTGTATATCAAAGATGAGGTAGATTGTAAAGAAATAAAAAGTGATGGAATGGAGAAGACAGAGTCCGTTTGGGCAAAAATCACATTGGGGAAGAAAACTATCAGATCCTCCTCTGGGATAGTGCTTGGGATGTGTTATAGACCACCAGGATCCAATTTGGATATGGATAGAGACCTCTTTAATGTTTTTAATGAAGTAAATACTCATGGAAACTGTGTAATCATGGGAGATTTCAACTTTCCAGATATAGACTGGAGAACAAGTGCTAGTAATAGTAATAGGGCTCAGATTTTCCTAGATGTGATAGCTGATGAATTCCTTCATCAAGTAGTTGCTGAACCAACAAGGGGGGATGCTATTTTAGATTTGGTTTTGGTGAGTAGCGAGGAACTCATAGATGAAATGGTTGTAGGAGACAACCTTGGCTCGAGTGATCATGAGCTAATTCAGTTTAAATTAAATGGAAGGATAAACAAAAATAAATCTGAGACTAGGGTTTTTGATTTCAAAAGGGCTAACTTTAGTAAATTAAGGAAATTCGTTAGGGAAGTTGATTGGACTAAAGAAATTATGGATCTTAAAGTGGAGGAGGCCTGGAATTATTTTAAGTTAAAGTTGCAGAAGCTGTCAGAAGCCTGTATCCCTAGAAAAGGGAAAAAATTTATAGGCAGGTGTGTTAGACCAAGTTGAATGAGCAAGCATCTCAGAGAGGTGATTAAGAAAAAGCAGAAAGCATATAAGGAGTGGAAAATGGGAGGGATCAGTAAAGAAAGCTACCTTATTGAGGTTAGAGCATGTAGGGATAAAGTGAGAAAGGCTAAAAGTCAGGTAGAGTTGGACCTTGAAAAGGGAATTAAAACCAATAGTAAAAGGTTTTATAGCCATATAAATAGGAAAAAAACAAAAAAAGAAGAAGTAGGACCACTAATTACTAAGGATGGAGTGGAGGTTAAGGATAATCTAGGAATGGCCCAATATTTGAACAAATACTTTGCTTCAGTCTTTAATGAGGCTAATGAAGATCTTAGGGATAATGGTAAGTTAACAAATGGGACTGAGGATAAGGAGGTAGATATTACCATATCCGAGGTGAAAGCCAAACTTGAACAGCTTAATGGGAGTAAATCGGGGGGCCCAGATGGTCTTCATCCAAGAATATTAAAGGAACTGGCACATGAACTTGCAAGTCCATTAGCAAAAATTTTTAATAAATCTCTAAACTCAGGGGTTGTACCATTTGACTGGAGAATTGCCAATATAGTTCCGATTTTTAAGAAAGGGAAAAAAAGCGACCCGGGTAACTATAGGCCTGTTAGTTTGACATCTGTAGTATGTAAGATCCTGGAAAAAATTTTGAAGGAGAAAGTAGTTAGAGACATTGAGGCTAATGGCAATTGGGACAAATTACAACATGGTTTTACAAAAGGTAGATCGTGCCAAACCAACCTGATCTCCTTTTTTGAGAAAGTAACAGATTTTTTAGATAAAGGAAATGCAGTGGATCTAATCTACCTCGACTTTAGTAAGGCATTTGATACAGTACCACAAGGGGAATTATTGGTTAAATTGGAAAAGATAGGGATTAATATGAAAGTTGAGAGGTGGATAAGCAACTGGTTAAAGGGGAGACTACAGCGGGTCATACTGAAAGGTGAACTGTCAGGTTGGAGGAAAGTTACTAGAGGAGTTCCTCAGGGATCAGTTTTGGGGCCAATTTTATTTAATCTTTTTATTGCTGATCTTGGCACCAAAAGTGGAAGTGTCCTAATAAAATTTGCAGATGACACAAAGTTGGGAGCTATTGCCAATTCAGAAAAGGATCAGGATATCATACAGGAAGATCTGGATGATTTTGTAAATTGGAGTGATAGCAATAGGATGAAATTTAATAGTGAGAAGTGTAAGGTTATGCATTTAGGGATTAATAACAAGAATTTTAGTTATAAGCTGGGGACACATCAGTTGGAAGTAACGGAGGAGGAGAAGGACCTCGGAGTCCTGGTTGATTATAGAATGACTATGAGCCGCCATTGTGACATGGCCGTGAAAAAGGCTAATACGATCTTGGGATGTATTAGGCGAGGTATTTCCAGTAGGGATAAGGAGGTGTTAGTGCCATTATACAAGGCATTGGTGAGACCCCATTTGGAATACTGTGTGCAGTTCTGGTCTCCCATGTTTAAGAGGGATGAATTCAAACTGGAATAAGTACAAAGAAGGGCCACTAGGATGATCCAAGGAATGGAAAACCTGTCTTATGAAAGGAGACTCAAGGAGCTTGGCTTGTTTACTTTAACCAAAAGAAGGCTGAAGGGGGACATGATTGCACTGTTTAAATATATTAGAGGGATCAATACCAGGGAGGGAGAGGAATTATTTAAGTTTAATACCAATGTGGACACAAGAACAAATGGATATAAGCTGGCTAGTAGGAAGTTTAGACTTGAGATTAGACGAAGGTTTCTAACCATTAGAGGAGTGAAGTTCTGGAATGGCCTTCCAAGGGAAGTAGCGGGGGCAAAAGATCTATCTGGTTTCAAGATTAAACTAGATGGGTTTATGAAGGGGATGGTTTGATGAGATAACATGATCTTGGTAACTAATTGACCATTCATTATCAGTGGGAAATAGATCAATGGAGGGATGATAGGAGTTACTACAGAGAACTTTCTGGGTGTCTGGCTGATGAGTCTTGCCCACATGCTCAGGGTTTAGCTGATCGCCATATTTGGGGTCGGGAAGGAATTTTCCTCCAGGGTAGATTGGCAGAGTCCCTGGAGGTTTTTCGCCTTCCTCTGTAGCATGGGGTACAGATCACAGCTAGAGGATTCTCTGCATCTTGGGGTCTTCAAAGTATTTGAAGGCTTCAATATCTGAGATATAGGTGAGAGGATTATTCTAGGAGGGGTGGGTGAGATTTTGTGGCCTGCACTGTGCAGGGGGTCAGACTAGATGATCCTAATGGTCCCTTCTGACCTTAAAGTCTATGAGTCTATGAGTCTATGATCAGAACAATGGAAAAGGCGGATTATTTTAGCAGGTATGTTTTGTTTGTATTGCATGTAGGAAATGGGCAAGCCAGAGAGGACAATGTTACTGTAATCAAGGCAGGATATGATGAGAATTTTAGCATTATGGATGGAAAAAGAGATAGGATCTTAGAAATGTTGCAACTGGTTGAGTGCATGACTGAAATCTGGACGTAAATGAAATTTATTCATGATGAGAAAAGCTGTGCCAGTGCTGCCTGTGGAGTGACTAGTAACTACCGTCTACCTTATTTCCTTTTTGACTCAGCCACTCCCATGTGTGCTAAATCAGCACTTCTAGAAACTGAAGCTCTTGATTAATCACCAGGAGCCTTTTCACAGATGCCAATTTAGTGTTGTAAGGACTGGGCAAACATCCAAGTTAGAAAGGAAAGTTAAACACCCTGTAAAACTCTTGCAACCCCTCTCTGGTATCCAGAGTATGTAGCACAATGAATGAGTTCAATAGAAAAATGATTCTGAGATGACTGAGAGAACTTTTTTTTAAAGCTTGTATGCCTGAGGCTGCATTATGACATGCACATGCGTATGCACACAAATAATGTCACACCCATTTTTGCAAGTTTTCTAGCAAATGATGCCTCTTCTACTTCTCTGTATGCAGAGAACACATCCATTTATGGGAAGATCAGAAATCAATAGCATTATGATGTCAGCAGGAACTCGGGACAATAGCCAAGGTTAATTTTAATATAAGGTTGTACTCTGAAAATGGGTCTGTAAAAATGGCATATGGTTCCAAGGTCTGTCTAACATTGCAAGAGAAATTATGCTCACTTTACAATTAAAAAAAATATTTCAGCCTGACAAACTCAGCCTGGGTTCTGAAGATCAAGCTGTGTTCTTTTTTGTGTTCTGTCAGTATAGTGATAGAGATGCAGCCGTGTTAGTCTGGTCTAGCTGAAACAAAAGACAGGACTATGCAGCACTTTAAAGACTAACAAGATGGTTTATTAAGTGATGAGCTTTTGTGGGCCAGACCCACTTCCTCAGATCAATATGTGAAAGAAAATTGGCACGACCATATATACCAAAGTGATACAATAAAAAAAAGTGAACACATATAAAATTGACAAATCAGATTTAAGAACAGAGGAGGAGTGAGGGGGGAAGGTTAGTGTCTGTGAGGTAATGACATTAGGGGTGATAATTGGGGAAGCTATCTTTGTAATGGGTGAGATAATTAGCATATTTGTTAAGACCCATACGTAAAGTGTCAAATTCAAGCATGAATGACAGTTCTGAGGATTCTCTTTGAAGTCTGGAGTTAAAATCTCTTTGAAGCAATATGCATGTTTTAAGGTCATTGAGAGAATGATCAGTCTGGTTAAAATGGCAAGCAACAGTTTTCTCTCTGTGAGAGAGCCTATCTGTTTTATGTGCATTGATTCTTTGGTGAAGTGTCTGAGAAGTTTGTCCAATATACATAGCAGACGGACACTTTAGGCACATGATGGCATAAATTATATTTCTGGATGAACAGGAATATGTGTACTTGGTCTTGTAACTGGCGTGGTTTGATCCAATAATGGTGTCAGCAGAGTAAATATGTGGACAAAGCTGGCACCAGTGTTTGTTGCAAGGGAAAGTTCCAGGGTTGGTATTAGTGTGGTATGTCCTGTGGTTGTTGGTAAGAATCATCCCGAGGTTAGGTGGTTGTCTATAGGAGATTATGGGTCTGTCTCCCAGAGCCTCTCGGAGGGTAGCATCCTGTTCCAGTATAGGTTGTAGTTTATTGATAATGCGTAGGACGGGTTTCAGTTGGGGGCTATAGGTGATGACATGTGGTGTTCTTTTGTTGGTTTTCTTGGGTCTGTCTTGAAATAGATGATTTCTGGATATTCGTCTGGTTCTTTCAATTTGTTTTTTTATTTCTTCAGGTGGGCAATTGAGGTTTATAAATGCTTGGTAGAGATCCTGAAGTTTCTGGTCTCTGTCAGTGGGATTAGAGCAGATGCGATTGTATCTAAGGGCTTGGCTATAGATGATGGATCGTATGGTGTGTCCTGGATGGGAGCTGGAGGCATGTAGGTAACTGTAGGAGCCAGTGGGTTTTCTGTAGAGAGTGGTGTCTAATTAACTGTTACTCCTCGTTGCACGGAGGAACAGTTAATTCGAGGGAATGGTTTTGGATCGAACTACCGCGTCTACACATGGCGAGTTAATTTGGGCTACCAGCATTTTAAAATGGCGACTGGCCGTGAATATGCTAATCAAGCGTGGGATATTTAAATCCCGTGCTTCATTAGCAACTTCGGTATGCTTCATTTGCCTCCGTAGTCCGAACTAGGGGGCAAGTGTAGACATGCCCTCTGATATCTCCTCAGAGATATCTGGCTGTTAGCTCAGATTCAATATTTCTAAAACAGAGCTCCTAATCTTCCTAGCCAAGCCCTTCCCACAGCCTCCGTCCTCACACAGTGACAATACTTGTCATCCTGGTCTCCTCTAGCGCTCATGATTTCACATCTTGTTTGCCACAACAACCTTCTCTCTGGTGTTAACAAATTCAGTTCTGCCCACTTAAATCCATTCAGAATGTTGCTGCAAGGATCGTTTTCCCAATCTCAGCTCTTTGACCATATCAAGTCTTTCTGCACCTTTCCATGGTCTGCCCCTTCTCTGTTGCACCACATATAAGCTTCTTGTTTTTATTTTCAAGTCTTTATGGCCAATCCCCATTCTACCTGCAATCTCTTCTTGGCTAATCAAGCTGTCAGTACTACCTCTGATTGGCCCATGATGCCAGCCTCCATTTTCCACTTGTTACATTTTCAACTAAACACCTTGATGCTGACTCATATACTGCCCACATGCTTGAGAGGTATTTTTGTGAACATTTTTGTGATATTTAAATCCCGGGTTCATTTGCAATTTTGAATGTCTTCATTTGCATCCCTCTCTCGAAAGAGGGTGCAAGTGCAGACATATCCTTTGTAATTTGTTTAGTTTCAACTGCCCAAGTCGACAAGCACTAACAAAATTAATAGCAATATAAGGCTATGTCTACACAGCAGCGTTATTTCAGAATAACTGATGTTATTACAAAATAATAATGCCCGCACTACACTACAGGCAGTTATTTCAACATAATGTCAAAATAATGTCAAGCTGGAGGACTTCTTATTCCAACTCCTGTAACCCACATTGTATGAGGAGTAAGGGAAGTTGGAGGAAGAGTGTTCTTTCTTGTGCAGAAAGCACCAAAAGCCAAAATAAGCTATTTCAATTTAAGCTACACAATTGATATAGCTCAAGTTGCGTAGCTTATTTCGGCTTTAGTCCTGCTGTGTAGACGTGTCCTAACTGTCCCTTCCTTCTAATATTGTATTTGGGACTACAAACCACTCTCCCTAAATAAACAAATATAAACCAATTTTTTAAAAAAATCTTCTCATTCAGTCTGCAGCCTGGCCAGAGCAGCTATCCAGTATTTTTTTTTTCTCTTTGATGTTTAGTGTAAGCACACTATTTACTCTCTGCTCAGAAATGTTAACTTCCTCATAACTTTTTGATGGTGCTCATTATTATTGAATCCAAGTGCTTCACAAACATAAACTAGTTTATCTTCATCACCCCCCTATGAGATGAGGGGATGTTATTTATCCTCTCTTACAGATGGAAACTGAGGCACTAAGAGATTAAGATCGAAGTTAACCATTTGAATGCCCCATTTGAAATGCCAAGGACCTGATTTTTAAAAGTGTTTTGCATTATATGGCACTTTACAAGTTCAAAGCACAGTTCCAAGTGACTTCAATTGCAGTTTTCAGTGCTCAGCACTTCTTCAAATTAGACCCCAGAATCTCATGTCAGGTAGTCAGAAAACAAGAAACACATTTAAATGCCACCTATGAAAAGGTTAGTTTCAGTGACTTGCATAGGATCACATAGGAACTCGGAGGCAGAGATAGGATCCAATTCTCCAGTATTCAACTGTCTTAACTATGAGACCATCCTTTTTCTTTCTGCAATTCTCTGTCTCATTTATTATACATATACCAAATTCTGCAACAAAACAAGGCAATGGTCCTACAAGAAATAGCCTCCTTCTGCACCTTGCCCTGATTCGTCCTCGGAGCAAGTGCACCCTTTGCAATGAATGAGATGAGGATCTAATGGGAAAAAATAGTATGTGATAATGTAATTAAATATTCTACAATGCAGACACACAAGACATAAGCAACCTGAGCTCTCACGTTTCCTAACTTTTGTTTTCTAGATATCTAATACTCTCTTAATGAACACAGTGCACAGTCAACCTGTAGAACTCATTGATGGAGATGTTGTGAAGACCAAAACTGTAGTGGGGTTCAAAAAAGACTTAGATAAATTTATGGAGGATAGGCTCGTCATGGTGCTCAGAGGTATGATGTCATGCTCCGGGGGTTCTGAGCCTGTGACTGACAGAAGCTGGGAGTAGATGAGAGGGGACGGATCACTCAATGACTACCCATTCTGTCAATGGCCACAGAGAGAGGCAATGAACAGAAGATAGGACACTAGGCAAGAAAGATCATTGGACTCACATGGCCATTCTTATGTTCTTAAGTTTGTATATAATCTCTCTCTATATTTTAGAGAGTCCATGAGTCCATCCATCAATCTGTGAGTTGGGAACACTCCTTAAACAGTAAGAACTAGGACCACCAAATTGGCATGCAAATTCCTATTATACTAACTTACTTAAAGCAAAGTCAGCCTTTGATTGTTCCAGTAAAATGGGATGTGCCTAGAATGTGATTGTTTTCCATAATATGGAAAGGGAGGTGTCTGATAGGAGGAACAGTTATGCTCCTCAATGACCAGAGGGGGCAGCAAGTCTGGGTGACAATTATACCACAGAGTGACCACAATAGGGAGGCAGCACAAGGAAGAAAGTGTCCAGCTGGGGCCAGAGCTCTCCACATTGTTGGACACTGGCCCAGATAAGTAACTCCTCTTTACCACAATCTCTCCCCATCCCAGCTCCCAGCTGCAGTACTGGATGGGGAGGGAGGGAACCCGGCCAATCAGCAGCCTCACCCCTTTCATGAGGAGCTGCCAGGCAGCCCCATTGCCTTCTCCAGCAAGGAGGCACTAAGTGGGCCAGCCAGCCACCACTATTTTGAGCCCAACAACTTGAGCAAATTGCAGCGCTCCCTGAGCTAAGGAGTGGGGGTACATATCAAGTTATTGAGGATATGAAATTTGAATGGAAACTGTGTATGGAATTTGTATTAAGAGATTCATCTTGAAGGATGGAGTGGGTTTGCAATTAAGTTTTATTGGATTGGGCTGCAATGAATTTTATTCCTAATTACATGCCAGTGAAAGCATTAAACTGATGTTAATGTTGCTTACATGAAATACAGAATAAGAGGGATGAAAGGAAGATAATTCCTGTCATCCATGACCATAAGGAGACCACAAATCAGGAAATGCACGAGAGAGAAAGTGCTACACTTGGGAAGAGCAAAGAACCCAGCAAGGCTTAAAATTGTCTAGATTGACTGTGGAGGCAGACTGGTTGCTGGTGCAGATACCTTATAAATGAATTTGAATAAGCTGTCTGAGCCCTAAAGTAATTTTATGCTAAGTCAACAAATTTCCATTGTCAGATAATAGTAGACCTGACATATTTCGAGGCCACTGTAAGCCATGTTGTACATGGCTTGCATCTGTCACCACTACCACCCAGAAATTCCCTTGGTAGCCCTTGATATATGAAGAGAAGTGTGAGATAGCTAAGTATTTCAGACTGTTCAGCGGATACCATGTCTGACAGACTATTCTCTTATCTGCCTCTGCATACAGATTTGCGAATTCTAAATATCTTCGACATGCAATACACATTTTAGCAAGTCACGTCCTATATACATTGAAAATTAAAATAAGAAAAGCACTGTTATATTTGCATTATGGACATTAAATTAGGACTTTTTCTATCAATGGATGAATTTATCATCTCTGTAAGGCCATGTCTACACTAGAAAAGTATTTTGAAATTATCAAATTCCCAATTTATCAGATTTGAAATTAGTCTGAGGTAGGCTCCATTTAATGTGGATGCACTATCTTGGACTTAGAGCCCCAGGAAGAACTGGGGAGTAATTCATTTGAATTACTCTGGGGAGTAATTATTTTGAAATAGTGGCACCAGAGCATCCACACTACTGCTATTTAGAAATAACTATTTTGGAATTAGTGTTACTCCTGATGGAAAAGCAGCAGTACAGATTTCAAATTCAGTGGACGCTCTGCTTATATGTTTGACCTTGGAGGGGGTTATTTCAAAATAAAGACCAGGGCTAATTGTTTAAAAAGGGGTGGTAAGTTGCTTTGATTGGTTTTTGCATGAAAACCTGGGTTAACGATTTAGTCAAATATGTAACAATCTTTTTACATCAAACAAAGACTGCTGTCATTGTTCCCAAAACATTTTGATGGGGCAATTACATCATTGTTCACATATAGTTTTACTATAAGCCTCAGAATTGGCAAATCCTCTCTCCTGAAGATGTTGCTCTTATAATGTAAGACAGAGTTGAAATCTCAAGCTGCAAATGTCCTTGAAGACTTTCTGAAGTTTGTTACATAAGTCATTAATAGGAAGAACCACTGTTGTTGAACTTGCAGACATAAATCAGTCAGATAAATTACTATTTTACCAAAGTCCTCAATCTTTACCAACCTACTTTATCTTACTGATAACGTTGGTAAAGTATTAATTTTAAATTATATACAATTATGAATAGATAATGTATAGTAAAAATCAAGTCTCTTTTGAAAATGCAATGAACATTTTAATAATATGCACAGTAGATGGATAAATAGAATTCAGTCTAAAAAGTCAATAGCACAGGTTAGTTTAAGACAGTCTGAGGAGACTTGTCACCTTGCTTTATATAGCACGAATTTTCGCCACTGAGAAAATTCTTACCACAATTTTGCAACCAAATTTTTGTAAGACAATTACTCCTTAATATATCGAGATATCAAAGTACAGGTTCTACAGTTGCTGAAGACATAATCCCAAGAATCTATCTGGAAAATTACTGGGGACTTTCTAAGGTTCAATCTTTATGCCTACTAATCCAATGCTAGTCTGAAACTTTATAAAGGTATTTTTCTGATGGGAACACCACTTCTTAGGAACAGATTAAGGCTCAACAGAACTCATTTTACAAAAAAGGCCCCCAATAACAATTATGAAAAGTATTGTTAACATATACTCCAATAAGTTTACATGAAACTGCTAACATAGAAGTGAAAAGCATTTTTACAGACACTCTGAACCAACTCTTTCTGATATTGTTTGTTCAAGAGTAATTCAGATTTTGGCAATTATTTATTTCATGTTCTTTTCTATGGAGTTAATGCAATTTAAAATATTTAAAAGTTTAATAGTAGGTCTCTCCATGTAATTTCTTGAGAATTATTTCAGTTTATCACTATAATATTATGGAGTTCCTGGGGTGCAGTAGCCCTTTGGTTATGGATAATGATAATTACACATTTCTTAAATGGTCCAACATAAAAGATGTCTCAGCAGTTGAACAATTGTTTCATAAAATCAATCATAGAACACTAAAACTGGAAGGGAACTCGAAAAGTCGTCGAGTCCAGTCCCCTGCCCCCACGGCAGGACCCAGTACCTTCTAGACCATCCTTGATAGATTTCTATTTAACCTGTTCTTAAATATCTTCAGAGATGGAGATTCCACTACCTCCCTAGGCAACTTATTCCAGTGTTTAACCACCACGACAGGAAGTTTTTCCTAATGTCCAACCTAACCCCCCCTCTCCCCCGCTGCAGTTTAAGTGCATTGCTTCTTGTCCTATCCTCAGAGGCCAAAGAGAACAATTTTTCTTCCTCCTCCTGGTGACACATTTTTAGATACCTGAAAACTGCTATCATGTCTCCTTTCAGTCTTCTCCTTTCCAAACTAAACAAGCCCAATTCTTTCAGACTTCCCTCATAGCTCATGTTATCTGGACCTTGAATCATTCTTGTTGCTCTTCTCTGGACCTTCTCCAATTTCTCCACATCTTTCTTGGAATGTGGTGCCCAGAACTGGACATGATACTTCCAACTGAGGCCTAATCAGTGTAGAGTAGAGCAGAAGAATGACTTCTCATGTCTTGCTCACAACACTCCTGTTAATGCAGCCCAGCGTCACACTGTTGGCTCATATTTAGCTTGTGGTCCACTATGACCCCTATATCCCTTTCTGCAGTACTTCTTCATAGACAATCGCTTCCTATTCTGTATGTGTGAAAAGGCTTGTTCCTTCCTAAGTAGAGTACTTTGCATTTGTCCTTATTAAACTTCATTTCTCCAGACCATTTCTCCAGATTGTCCAGATCATTTTGAATTATGGCCCTATCCTCCAAAGCAGTGGCAACTCCTCCCAGCTTGGTATCATCTACAAACTTAATAAGCGTACTCTGTATGATAACTGATGAAGATATCTAAATAACTGATGAAGATATTGAACAGAACCAGTCCCAAAACAGACTCCTGCAGAACCCCACTTGTTGTTCCCTTCCAGCATGATTGTCAACCGTTAATAACTACTCTCTGAGAATGATTATCCAGCCAGCCACCTTATAGTAGCCCTAAGGTGTAGTTGCCTAATTTATTGATAAGAAGATCATGCAAGATCATATCGAATGCCTTAGTAAAGTCTAGGTATACCACGTCTACTGCTTCTCCCTTATCCACAAGACTCGTTATCCTATCAAAGAAAACTATCAGATTGGTTTGGGAGTAATAACCATAAAGAGAAAAGCTTGTTGATTTTGCTGTTAGTAGTGTATTTGCTTTTGCTTGAAAATTGATAGCAGAAGAAAAGGAATTTACATTGTAACAAATGATTTACCTCTATGTTTTTAAGCACATGCTTACTTATAAGCACATGAATGGCCATATAAATGGTTAAAGTTACATTTATGTTTAAAAGCTTCAGAGGGATAGCCCAGTCTGTACAGGATAAACTTAAAAAACAACAAATAGAATGGTAGCACTTTAAAGACTAACGAAACATGTGGATGGTTTATGTTTAAGTAACTAATCACAGTTCTGAAATTATAAACAAACATAAACAGGCTCTTTTATTTAGAAACTAGACGATTTACCTAGCATTGCTTGGGTCCTTAATTCAATTATTTGTGCTTTTTGGAAAATAAAACGGAAATGTATATGCTCCATTTAAACCATTGCTCTGGGGTGGGGGTGGTGATGAGGCTGCCCCGGGGAGTGAAGACTACCCCCAGACTCCTCTCACAGAAGCAGCTTGGGGGCCAGGTGAGAAGTGCCTCTCCATGACTGCTGCAGCTCCAGTTGGCACAGCTGGGAGAGGGGTGCATGTCCTCCAGCTGGGGCAGGTCCAGATTCATCTGCCCCTGTGCTCCCCAGCCACAGTGAGGAATGCAGCACTTTCCCCTTACTCCCTGACAAAGGGGAACAGTTACTGCATCAAGCCTTGTGCCCCATTTGACTGTATTCACACCCTGTGAATAATAATTATTGCATAGAGTACTTACGTGTCTGGGAGGTGTAGCTGTTACTGTCCTGATTAAGACGGTATGTTCCTGCAAAGGTTTCAACTAGAGCAGAAGGATGGGCTTGTTACAACATGATCTTGATTGAGAAGACTGCAAACTTGCCTCACAACACAGAACTAGATTTTAACAAATTATGTCATGTATTAAACTGAGAAACAGCTGTGGATACACTGGGATAATTGGTAATATTTAGAATAATTCCCAGTTACATGACCTAGGATGGGCTAGCACAATTATTGGGACTGCTCAGTGTCTGAGTGCACCAAACCTTAGGGTACCAGTTGCATGCACACACACACTGCTATTCTGAGGCAAGTATTGTAGGTTCTTCAGCAACTAGACCTTATAGACATTACCCTAGTGAGTCCCCATAACCACTCAGACACATGGCTACGTGAAAAGGGCTGGCAGGAAAGCCGCAGTTTGCAAATACCCTAGCTACAGAGGCTTGAACAGTTACCATTCAAAATGAACAACAGTTTTTGGTTGGGTCACTGGGGCGGTCCACTTGAAGAAGTCAAGGCTCTTTAGCCCTGCTCCACTCCAGATTTCATTCAAGCAAATAGGAACTTCCAGGTTTGCAGGCAAGGTTCAGTTAATGCCTCTCATTGGGTCCCTCAGTACTGGCGCCCTAACCAGTTTCTGCTGCTCCCCCAGACCTGTACTCTACTCTCACATCTGGCAGTCACAACCTGTTTCACACACAACTCTGTCTTCATTTCCTGAGGACTGGTCTACACTAGGGCTTTGTCTATACTGCTGGCTTTGCTGGCTGTGCCTATGCAAATAAAGCGCAGATTAGCATATCTCCGTGCCTCATTTGCATAATTTGTTCAACCCTTTTTGTGCAAAGGGTTTTTGCACAAAAACAAGCAGTGTGGACAGGGTTTTTTTTTGCAAAAACCCTGTTTTGAGCAAGATCCTTATGCCATTCTAGGAGAAGTATAAGAATCTTGCGCAAAAAGGGGTTTTGTGCAAAAAAGGCTTAAATAAATTATGCAAATGAAGCACGGTGATATGCTAATTCATGCTTCATTTGTATAGGCACTGCCGGCAAGTCAGCAATGTAGACGTAGCCTAGGAGTTTAGGTGGAATTTAGTTGCATAAGGAAATTTTCTAAACAATGAGTCCACACTGCCAAGCCCGTTTCTTCAACTTTAAGAGTTACTAAAGTCAATTTTGGTACTCCTGCTTTTCATGAAGAGTAATTCTAAATTCAACCTTGCATGGTCAACTTTACTGTAGTGTAGTCCCAGCATTGTAAAAGTAGATGTTCTTGGCCTCTTGGAGGCATCCCACAGTACCCCACTGTAATGGCTCTGGTCAGGGCTTGTGACTCTATCACTCTTCAGGTGAACAGAAAAATCCCTGGGAAACTCTGAATTTAATTTCCTGTGTGGACAGCATGGCAAGCAGATCTCAGAGCAGGCAGCATACTTGGGCATGAGTTCCATGAGTTCAAGTTTCATGAGCTTCAATTCTCATTTGTGCAGATGAGTACCAGCATGGAGCATGAAGGAGATCTTGGACTTCAGAGATGCATGGGGAGAGGAATCCATTCTCGTGAAGCTCTGAACCAGCATATGTAGCACAGATATCTATGCGAAGTATGCAACTCCATGGTGGAGAAAAGATACACCAGGGATGCCCAGCAGTGCTGTGTGAAAATAAAGAAGCTGAGCACAAGACAAAGGAGGAAAACGAATGGTCTGGGGCATCGCTGCAAACATGTCGCTTCTACAAGCAGCTGTATTTGACACTGGTGGAGACCCAATCAGCATCCCAAACCAGACCATGGAATCCTCCCAAGACACTCATCAGGGTAGCAGTGTGGAAGACAGCAAGGAGGAGAAGAATGGTCAGCAAGCAAGTGGGTAGTTGATGTGACCAAGAACCAAGAACTTTTTATAACCTTAGAGATAATCCCTTCCTCCCGGGACATCTCACAGTCAGGCACTGATGTAAAGGAGGACCTTTCCAATGAGTTCACATTTTTTATTTGCTACCAGCAGATTAAAGCAATTGGCTGTGCTCCGTGCCTACACAGTGGGGTGAACCTGGAACAGATTCTTAACATGTCCGGAGATGGAGTGGGAATCTCCCCTGCACAGCTCCAGAAAACTCTTGTACAGTTAAGTCTTTAATCCGTCTCACAAAGTTTCTGGGGAGGCCAGCCTTATTCCATACTTCATGGTAGGGCACGTTCCTATGCCACACAACCAGAAAGTGGTCCGGTGGCATTGCAGCACAAAGCATTGCAGCGTAAGAACTAGGTTGTTGACCGCATTTAGTCAGCATCAGCTCCTTATCTCTGTGTGTAATTCAGAGAAGACTGATATCTCACATGGCAACCTGGATGAAGGAGGAGAAGCTATTAGCTGCTGCTTTTGCTACTAACCTCCATTTGCCCATCCCCGGTGAAGCACGGCTGCAGCTCTTGAGGAGGCTTCGGCCCCTCCTCTAGTCCTCCCGCCTGCGGGCTCTTGCAGGAAGGCGAAAAATAATACTCTTCTGGCAAGCAGGTTGAGCCAGACAAAAAGGAGGGAATTGGCATGAACTGCTGCCCCGCCCCACTGCCATGAATGAACCCTGTTCTCCTTCCTGCCTTCAAGATGGTGCCCTGGTAGGCCCCTTATCATGCCTGCCACCAAACTGTGCGAGTTCAGATGCTCCAAGAATTCTTGTGTGCCTGCTGCACTGTTAAAGTCTTAGTCTTCACCACTTCCTCTGGCAAGGAGTTCCCCAGGTTGACTGTGAACTGCATGAAGAAAAACTTCCTTTTGTTTGTTTTAAACCTGCTGTTTATTAATTTAATTTGTCCAGAAGCCACATAACTTAAGGCTTCCGATCACAATTTCAGAGGAAAATTATTTTGAACTGATAGAAAACCACAGGGACTCTTCATGTGACACCAATGCCCAAGGTTTCATTTAGATGGCAGAGGCATAGCTGGGTGGATCTGTGATCTCTGAAAGCCATGGCTTAATGTCATTTTGTTATGCTAAAAACAATGACACAAAACAGAGCCCTGGGGTGTATTTTGAAAGGAGGGTGCCTGCTGGGGGAAGCCTTTGAGGGTCGACTCAGCTACAGAGAGGGTAGCCCTGATAGGCTCAGCGCCTTGTGAATGCTCCGCTAGCAGCACCTCCCTGTCGCTTGCTCCCCAACTCCCTGCCCCTGAAGGAAGGGCGCCCCCCGCTGCTGCTGCGACTTCCGATCATGCCCTCCACATGCCTCCCCCCGTCGGCCTCCTTCACCCAATGACTGCGTCTGCGCTACAGCGGCGCCCAAAGACAACTTGTGCGCCTGCGCAGGAGATTTTTGCATACGGCAGTGACCATGTTTTCATCTCCTCCCGCCCTACACAGTGAGCGCTTGCGCAATGCAGCTCTTCGGTTGCTGCCGCGGCGCTGTCCTCGATGCGCGCCTGCGTGGTGAATTTGAGGCGGGGAGGGGTAGGTGTTCTCTGCGGCGAGTGACGTCACCCCCTCTCTGCCTTGCTGTCGAGGCTGCTTCTGCCAGGGGAGGGCAGGGCCTGGACTCGCCGGCTGCAGGCGCCGCCATGGCTGCCATATTGGGGAGGAAGTGAGAACAGTAGGCGGCAGCGGCGGCCAGGCAGGAGCCCTTCCCCTCTGTCCTTTGCTCAGCGAGGCGCTGCTCTGCCGGCGGCGGCCGCTCGCAGGACCCCGGAGTGAGCGGCGCGGAGGCAGCGGCGGCCGGGCTAAGCGCCCCGGAGGCGGCGGCGTTGGCCTAAGATGGCGGACCCGGCGGAATGTAACATCAAAGTGATGTGTCGCTTCAGGCCCCTCAACGACTCCGAGCGGAACCGCGGCGACAAAGACATCACCAAGTTCCAGGGAGAGGACACCGTCATCATCGCGGTGAGCGCCGGGGCGGGCTGGGGAGGGGGCCGGATACCCTGGGGATGGGCGCGGTACGAAGGGGGAGGGCTCGGAGGAGGGGATGGGGAGCTGGAGGAGCTGAGGGGGCCAGACAAGGGGAGCAGCTTCGTGGGGGTGTGACAGGGCAGAAGAACGAGCAGGACAGGCGCAGGGGTTGGCCGGGCGGTGTGTATGAACTTATAAAACTGCCTCCTAAGCAAAACCTCCCTGCCTCACAGACCTCTTGTAGAGCTACTGACAGCGCTAGAAACTTTGGGCATGACTTTACGTGGTAGTTTTGAAGTGAGGTAAGACCATACGGTGAATGGGGACAGAAGAAAATGTTCAAAAGAACTAGACTTTTTTATGTAACCTAATTAAGGTTGGCAACTAAGGTAATGCCTAAGAGAGACATTACCAGAGTAACTTGCCCACTGAATAGTTTTGGCAAAATAAAATCTATTGAGTGTGTTTTGTGATCAGTCCACCAACCAGTGGGTTAGTGGCTAATACTTTGCCCAATAAAATAGTCAAATTATGCCTTTGTTTTTTTCACACACAATTATAATTTTAATTTAATAAAAATTGCTTACTGCAAAATAGAAGCTTGATGCAAAGAGATTTGGTTGGTATCCTGAAAAAGATAATTCCAGCAGTGCCAGTTTGTAATGCAGCTGCTGTAGAATGAGTTATTAACTTTATGGTTTAACTCTCTATTTCACTTATAGTAACTGTCTTCTGTGGTTTCATTGGTATTTGTTGATAAATGGGTTGCACAGAGAGAGATTTTTTTCATGTTTCACACATTCTTAATCTGCACATTCAGATGAATAATTTGCTACATGGAATCAGAATTCTGCATTTAGAGAGGAATATAACTTTAAAATATACTTTACTGATGTTTGTTTAGATTTCAGATTCTGCACACTATTATCTTTTTGAAGCAACCCAAATTAAACAGTTATTCATAGCAGCTTAACCTGGAACTGGAACAAATACATAACAGTAAATAAAACTTGTTAGAAAATTTCATATTTATAGTACAAGGCTTTAAAGTATTTCTTAAATTCAGTTTTAGGAAAAACTAATGCATTGCTAATGGAATATGCAACCTTTTGCTGTTTCTGATATAAATGCAGTTCAGGTTGGTAGTGAGTAGGCCACTGAAAAGTAAACAGAATGCTCCTGAAATGAGCTGTTGGCCCATTCAAGATCAGATTGGTGCTGCAGACCTCATTAATTCTCATTGTTTCACAGAAGCCTTGTTCATCATTTAGCTAGACTGTTAGCAAATGCAGAATATGACTAAGCTGATGTCACTATCAGAGTAAGTACACTAACTCTCATGCTTGGTCCAGAGCAGGGATGGTCAATAATTTTCGCTGGGGGGGGGCACTTAATGAATTTTGGTATGTGATCACAGGCCGGCTTCACCCCAAGGGTAGAGATTGGGGCAGAAGGGACAGAGCTCGGGACTACCTTTTCCCCAGAGTTGTCTGGGGCCAGAGACTTTAAATTAAAATCACTGCAAAGGGCTCACAGTTCCCAGCCCTGCTGTTACCACATTGCCTGACAGCTGCCCAGGCTTGCTGTGGCTATTTAAAGGGCTCACTGCTCCAGTCCCTGCTGGGGTAGCACTATAGCCGTGATCCATTTTAAATAGGATCCTGCCGCGTGAGCCTCTGCCTGGAAATTCGGTAGCACAGGCAGCAGAATATAAATAGAAAGCATCCACACACAGTCTGTGGGCTGGGTCAAAATGTTAGGTGGGCTCAATTGGCTCCGGGCCACATCTTGGCCAGCACTGGTTCTGAGTATCCATTCATACAAACACCATGTTGTCCCCTCTGAAATCAAAAGTTGTAAGGTCCGTTCCTGAGATGTATATAATTTTCTAGGTGATAAACTGTCTATTAATTCCCAATTCTCTAACCTTCTGGAAACTACCTTTTGGACCAAAGGGCATCATTGCTAATAGGGCAGGGGCTTGATATTCATGGGGAGGATTCATGGTTTAGATTTCATATAATAAAAGTGAGAAAATTTGAAGTGGACACTCGGAAACATTACCCATGTAGTGTAGGTAGCCGCCTTTTACAAACTGGGATAAAAAGCTGATTGTTTTGTTCTTGACAACTTTTTACCGCCAAAGCAAAAGCTAGAATTTTTCCTGGGTAATGAAGAAAACATCACAATAGTGTGGGGTTTGCTTTTCTAGTAAGATTGCAAAATAACATCTGAGTTGGGCTAGCCACTCACTAAGTAAGTGTGAGGTGAATTAGTCATTCTCCTTAGGGACCAGGTGGGGACAGTTGACAGTTGGTAAGGAATTAACATGCATTGTAATTACTACTTTAATAACCTTATGCTTCTGCAATAGTGATGGCCCAATGTAAAACATTCAGTAGTCATAGGGATTTGATACCAGTGACAGTCTTTTAAGTCTTATCTCACTGTTAGTCCAACCACTGGGACTGGAAACAAATGCTCTTTACAGTGAATATGTTGGAATTCCTATCATTAAGCATTTTTGCTTTGCTCCTGAGATATGGCAAGATTCCAAAACATTCTCTGAGATAAAATTTAGTTTGAGTTTTCTTTTTGTTCAAGAACTCCTAATGCTAAGAGCTAGCATCACTAAATTTGATATGCAGCTGTAATGCTGAAAGGTGGAACTGAACCTGGGACATCTGGAGCTTACTGCATGAGCCATGACAGCTTGAGATAAAAGCCAGCTGGCTTTCAGCTAAGGCCATAGAACACCTCCATTTTTCTGTCTATAAGTGGCCTGAGTGTGCCACTACGTAGGACCATACACCACACTCAGAAGGTGTGTGGGTTACGCACCTCTTATCCTAACTTAAAACAAGGTCAGGGTTTGGTTGTGGCTGGAATCTGTTTTCCATCACATGGAAAGGGAGGGAACTGATAGTAGGGACAGTTATACTGCAGAGTGCCCACAGGGAAGTGGCCACACCAGGAAGAGAGTGACCAGCTGGGGCTTTCTCTCCCCCTCTCCCTCCCTCCCCTCCTCCTCCCCCAACAAGCTGGGGAAGAGCAGCCCAGCCCAGCCCTCCCCTCCCCTCCTGAGGAACCACTGGTGGGTGGGGGGGCAGCTTCCCCACATCCCAGGAGCCACCATCAGAGCAGTGCCATTTTTGCTACCACAGGAGTCTCTGGTAGGCCTCCTTCCTAGCCCTGGCCATAAGCCTCCTGGTCTGACTATCCCCGCCACCCTGAATCCTGCACCCCAAACCCTGAGACCTGATAATCCAGCCTCCGCCCTGAGCTCCCTGGTCTGAGCCTCACCCTGAATCTTGCTCCCCATCCTGCCCTGACCACCTCCCCCTCCTTCCCCTAAGCCCCCTGCTAGTTACCAAATACAATTTAAAACTAATACTTTTTGCACCTTTCATGGCCATTCAATTTCTATCTAAGGATGGGTCAGTCAGGATTTGCAGAATTCATGGATACCTAGTTGCCTGAAGACTTCACCTACTAGCCTCTTTGAAATATTTTGTCAGCCACACCCCTGAAATAGCCTTCCTAAAGCCATTCTTCAATTAGCTCCATGCAGGGTATATCAATTTCATGCATTTGTTTTCTGGCTTCTCTTCACCATTCTAAATGGTGATAATTGCCTGCCAATCGTTGAACTAGGATTCTTCTTCACAGTGTTCACCTTAGAGAAGAAGCTAAATCCTCTCAATTGGCCTATAGTATTTACTACAAGTTCTCTGCAGGCCCATGCTCAAATATGGAGAAGATTGTCAATTATATACCTAGTAGCATTTTGAAGAGTTGCTCCTAATGTCAGGAGAAATGGTAAGACAGGGAATAAGTTAGGAGTCAGACTGGGAGCAAAGATGCTCTCAGCTACTCTTGTGTGGATTTGTCTGCCTCTCTAATTGTACATACTTATTCCTTGGCTTCCCATTCCTTTCTGGGGAAAGTAGCAATAACTTTCTCTTTTCCTGGGCATCTATACAACTACAGGCATGCTTGTTATCCTGGGCAAGTGCATCTTTTAGAGAAACAATTTATTGTAATTGTAGATGTTATACAGTGTTCCCTGTAGGGATGCAATAGTGTAGTTGCAGAAGCTTAGAGGTTGATGCTACAGACTAAATGCATTCTCTCTCTCCTCCCTCCCTCCCCCCTCCCCCTCCAGGCCAGTGGCCTAGGTCCTGGCTCATGCCGAGTCCAGGACCTACCCCTTCTGTGGCTCTATATTTAAAGTGTATTAGGAGGCAGGTAGGCAGCCTGACTCAGCTCCAGCTTGTACTGGGTCCAAGAGCTCAGCCCCCTCTCCCCCAGACAGTAGCTGCTGCCACCCTACATTGCTTCCTCCATTTCAGAGCCAGCAGCGAGGAGGGTCAGGCAGCCAGTCTGCGAACCGAGCAGGTTTTTAAATTTAATGCAGAGGCAGCAGCGTGGAGTGGCAGGGAGCTCCTTAGCCAGTGTGCTCCAGCCCCACTCCCATCTGCCCCATCCCTGGGGACTATAGAATAGTTGAATAACCAATAGGAATTCATGAGGTTAATCGACTATTCAATTAACCACTATTTAACATTCCTAGTTCCCTGTAAGCCTAGTGCTTGGGCAGCTACCCAGCTCATTAGCAGAGTACCCACAATACCCACAGATGGCAGCATGTGTTTCTACTAGTGGTGCACTCGGGATTGTGACAGTGTACATGGTTACATGCAAGTGCTCCCTCTTGTGCGCTGTTTTCTGTGTATCAGATTCAGACCTTAAATTTCTTCAAAAAGAATAAAGATTTTTTTGATCTCCTTGAAATATAGAAGGGTTTTTCATTGAGATATGAACTGACTGTAGAGGGGAACAGTGAAACTGACTACATTCACTGGTTGAATACCCATGAAAACAAAACAAAAACACCCAAATCAGTTCCGTAATCCTACAGATAAAGTAACCTTAAGTTTTCTAATTATTGTAGGTAGAATATTTTCAGGTTTAAACATGGCATTTTGTGAGGAGCACTGGGATGGTCTGGAACTAGACTGTGGAAGTAGTAGCGGTGCCCCCTAAATGTTGCCTTTCAGTTTGGTCCTAGCACAGCCCTTCTCTTAAATTTTATTTTCAGTGAGTTAGCAGGTATAGTGATTGGTCTGTGTAGGTAAGGACAAATCATGGGGTTTGGGCAGTGCCAAAGGGGGTTGTTGGTAAATCTTTTAAGTATGGACCAGGCTATGATAACTGTCACCTAACTTGAGGTAACTCATCTAAACATGATTAATTTATTATATTTATTTCCTTGAAGATTGCAGCAGCATAATTTTTAAATTGAGGTTCTTTTAAGTTATCCTGCTTTTAAAATAGGAAGGCCTTTTCCAGATAGTGACTATTGAAATATTTACAGCACAAATTATGATAAAACTGGGTTCTTCAGTGTAGAACTCATTATCATGTCTTTTGTTTTAAAATATATGCAAGGCAAGCTAAAACCTTATAGAACTTTGATGAACATGTTTTTATAACTCATATTGAAATTACCCACAACCTTAACTTACACTTAATAATGAAGAAATATATGAGGAGTGCTTACTGAAAAGGTTCTCTGACGAGAAACCAGCATGTTCATTTGTATGTGGTTTTGACACTTGAAAGTGTTTGGAAACAGAGAGCATTATCATTCTGAATGAAATGCTTGCAGGTCACTTCAGAAGTTTCCTACCCATATGCTAGAAACTCCAGCTTTCCTTGATATCTTCCCTATTACAATTATGAATTTTCATTATAAAAACTTCTCTTGTTGAAACTGAATATGGGGATATCATAAAATTGAGATTATCAAATTAAATAGCTGTTTTCACTGATTGATCTGATATACAGTAATTACTCGTTTAACATGTCCACTTAACACGTTTTCGTAATAGCATGATTTTTTTAAGGAACGTTTTTCGAATCACACAACTGTCCCCAAAATAACACGAAAATAATCAAGTGGTGGACTACTTCGCACGGCGGTATAAGTTGGTGAAAACAGTGGTAATACGCATGAGCGGATGAATTCACGTGGTCACAGTGCTCCTCCACTCACTCACGTCTTTTATCTTTGTGTTTTAACAATCCGTGGCAACTTGTGTTGCTAGATATCTAATGTTGACGTTGACAACCCAGCACCAACAAAAAATTGACTTTGCCACCACCACCTGAAACCAACCCCCATCTTTTCCATTATTTTTAATGGGAAAATTGACCCCTCATAGCACGTTTTCGCTTAGTGCGAACATTTTCAGAAACGCATCTATAGTGTTAAATGAGGAATTACTGTATCTTCTAGCAAAGGAAATGCTGCTGAACTTTATCCCTACTTGTTTCAGCATACACAGAGCTTTATATATGATGTGCTATATTAGCAAATAGCACTGAAATTACAATCTTAAATTAAAACAGAAAAATAAGAATGGAACACAGGAAAACTGAGATCCACTGACATCGCCTTTACCCTCTACAGTTACAGAAAATCAGGTCTACATACATCTTATTCTTTTGGGATGCATGAGGAGAAGTGGACCTTGAAAACCCATAATTTTTCTTCCTAAAAGCAGAGTACTATGTTAGGACTCAGCTTGTCTGTCTCTTTTGCTAGTTTGGCCTCGGTCATTGATAGAGCAGTACATTACCTTCCATGCTGGGAGACAGGGTTTGGACTAGGAAACACATGTCCTGTTAAATTAATGGAATAAAAGGATAGGTTTTGCTTAAATCACTCGGTTTTGGGATTTACTTATACCAAAAGCTTTTCATTATTTATCGGTTTTGTAGCCCAAAATGGTAATAGCAGCACTGTATCGTACTGTTTTGCATTGGGAGAGAAGCTGTTTTTAATACCTCAGCCTTTTGTAAACTGTCTTGTGCGCCTGATGTCAAGAATAAGCCAGCTACATACAGTTGGGGTTTCTAAAATGATACATTACATTAGCAAAAAGAATATGCCCTTGCTACAGTTAAACTAACTTACTTTAATTTGTGATAGAGAAATGAGATGATCAGTACAGCTAACCTGTCCTTTCTTTATAACAAAAAGAGACCATATCAAAGTTTCTCAAAACCCTCCATTAAGATTGTGGGTAATTACTGCTGGGTCATTCTGGCAGGTAGATAAAGTTAGCAACATTCCAAGCTCTGGTCTGAAGCTATAAGATATACTGATTTAGGATAGAGATGGTTGTTGGAGTAAAACAGTAGAAGCAGTTCAGGAGGAAGCTTAGACTGATGTCTTATGGATAATGTTTACCAGTGTAGCCAAACTCTGGGAAAGAGGTGAATCTGAATGTGTAACTCGGGATGTATAGGCTCTGGGGACGTTGCCTATTCACATGTGCCAAGTCCCTATTTTCCAATCAATAGGCTTAATTTACAGTGCTAGGTGATATATTTTTGCTAAGCCACTGAGAATCTGATGAGTTAAAGAACACTTTTATTCTAAAACACAAGGATACATTGTATATATAAAGGAGCTGGTAGCACTTTATAGACTAACAAAACATCTACATGTTTTGTTAGTCTAAAGTGCTGCCAGACCATTTGCTTGCTGGCGTTTTTTTTTTTTGTATCTATAAAGTTTGTGATGGCCCAGCTTGTTTTTTGTCACTTATAATATCCAAGACCTGATTCTGTGTCTGTGGCGAGCAGATGACAACCCAGAAGAGACGGCGCAGAGCGCAAAACCGCACAGCTGGCGAGCAGGACTCACCACTGCTTGGCGAGCCCTGCCGATAAGGATATGCTTATCGAATACTCAACAAGATAGTCAACTAGTCGCTATCCCCTCCCCCCCTTGCTGCCTCTGATAAAGGCAGCAAGGGGAGGATAAAAAGGAGGGTACTTCAAAGCGGCAGCGCTGCACAGAGCCCAGAGTCAGCTGCTCTGTGCTGTGCTGCTGCTTTGAATGCAGCGGGGAGCCCGGCATCATGTGTAAAGCTGTTGCTACACTTCAAAAGCGGAGCCGCCCTATCAACTAATCGAATAGTTGATGCAAGACTGCATCGACTATTCGATTAGTCAATTACCTAATACTTAACATACTACCTAATGGGTAATCCTAGAAGTCAATAGGACTGGGAAGAATTTTTTTTAACTTTTAGCTCTGCCCTTTCATACTACTATCTCAATGGCAGCTTAACGAGGACTTGTGAAGGCATGATATAGAGACATGGTGTCCCAACACGCCAGCCCAGAGGTGGGCAATAATTTTTGACCGGGGGCCACTTCAAAAATTTCTGAAGTGGCCCCTGGTCAAAAATTATTCAGAAATTTTTGAAGTGGCCAGGGCTGCCCTGGCGTGGGCCAGGACACTTCTGTGCTTCCCCACCCACAGACCCTGATTGGTCTGGGAGTGGGGAAGTCCACAAAGTCTTTGCGCTCCCCCTGAGAGAACAACTGGTGATTCCTTCTAGGTACCTGTGCCCCTGGTGGTGGGAGGAGACTTTCCATGCTCCCTGCTGTTCCCCCCCAGGTCAATCAGGGACTGGAGAGAGGGAGCATGTGAAGTCTCTCCTTCCCTGCTCTCGCCCTTCGAGGGAGCGCTATGCTTAGAATCAACTGCCAGCTGAGCAGCAGCTGGCGGTTGACTTTAAATGCTGAGCCCCTTGCAGGATAGAAGGAGATGTCATGCACTCCTCCCACCCTCAAGTCGTGATTGGCCTGGGGTGGGGGGGAGTGGGCAAAGTCTCCCACCTTGCCCCCATCCTGCAAGGAGAGTGTGGTGCTTAGAAGTTCTGCACCTCTAGCAGGGCAGGAGGAGACTTTGCTCACCTCTTCCCCCTACCCCAGGCCCAGATTGGGGGAGTGGTAGGGTCTCCATGGGCTGGATCAACTCACTTGGCTGTATCCGGCCTGTGGAGGCCCTTTTGCCCACCCCTGTGCTAGCCACTATCCATGTGTGGCTTTTTGGCTCATTGTTGGCTTGAACAATGTGGGGTTTTGGCTAGTTGCATGTGGCTGGTTTGCTATTGAAGTAGCCACTATAGTGGCTACTGCTTCAGAACTGGTTGGACACCACGGTTATAGAGAGTTAATAAACATAACCTCCTTCCACAATGTTCAATGGGCATACATTTTATACCTCTAAATATGGGGAAGAATGTTATATTGATTTTTCACCGGAGTTTGTCTCTCTTTTATTGGACCAATTTCCATCAGAGAGTACCTACCCACCTTCTCTTTCTAAAGAGTTCAGAACAGTTACAAACTATCATTAAGTTTAATTTGGTTGAATAAATTATTTTGATCAAAACTAAAATGTTAGTCACACTGCATACAATATACTTGAATGCAATGTTTAAGAAATACCTGTAAGACCTGGCATTTAAATCAAAGTAAAATATAGCAATCTGGTATGTTAGTGATGTTGTCTAAAACAGTCCATCCACTGCTATGAAACAGAACTCTGGAAATGTTTATGCAGCTTGCAGCTTTTTGTCATAGCACTATTTTCATTTTCCCATTTGAGGAAATGAGAAGCTAAAAATTAACCATACATTGTATTGTGAACATCAACAATCATCTACATTGAAAATCTACATGAATGGAAAAAAGCTTGATGAGTTTTAAACAGTCTTTTGACTGCAGGCAGTCCCCGGTTTACATACAAGATAGGGACTGTAGGTTTGTTCTTAAGTTGAATTTGTATGTAAGTTGGAACTGGTACATATTTTGGGGGGGGGGACGGGGAGCTGGATTTAGGTGGAAAAGACCTTGATTCTCATACAACTTCCTTATTCTAAGAAAAACGCATACTGTTTTGATATGAAGGTTTTTTTGGTTGATATTTTAATTAAAAATTGATCATAAGTTTCAGTATTTCATGCTATATCCAGATCTTCCTTTTGGGGTATCTGAAAGATCCCAGTTATTTAATAGTCAGAATCTTTGTTTTTTTATAACTAAAAAAAGTTTATTCAATGCATATTACTGTTCCAAATAGAATTTTCTACAGATGGTTCAGTGAAATGTGTATTAAGTGTAATCAATAGTCATTGGAGAGCACAGTGAAATAGATACAATCAAAGCTGTTGTTGTATTCTGCTGAGCAGAAAATGGAAATCCCTTCCTGTGAAGTGTGTGTGTGAATTTATCCACAGGATTAATTTTAAAGAAAAATTCTGTGTTGGGAACAAGAGTTTAGCCACAGGTGGGTCCTCATTGTCCACTCACCCACTTTGCAACCAGACCCATCCCCTGGGGGTTACCCTGCTCCGCTCCAGCCAGGGTGTGGGGTTGGGGCTTATCCCCTCTTCCCTTCTGTCCTGCTCCTCCCCATTCTTGCCCACCCACACCACTGGGTAATTTTTCAGCTTTACCTCTGGCAAGCTGGAAGGGACTTGTTAATTTCACGTGATGCTAACAAGATACTTGTAGCTCTAGTGCTGAAGAGGGAAAGAGCTGTTGCTCCCAAGGTGGGGACTGTAACACAATGGGTCTTACTGCCTCCTGCTCCTGCTGTTCCCTAGGAAATTAATTTTTCCGCTCTGGAGTGCCCCCTTTTGGCCGGTGTCTTGTTCCTCCCAGCAGACCCGCGTCCTCTGCGGTGAGAAAAGCCGCTCCGCGTCTCCCTGGTCTGCTGGGGGGAGGGGGGGCGCTAGCTCCGTGTCTCCCTGGTCTGCTGGGGGGAAGTGCCCCCCGTGCCGCCAGAGGCGGTGACAGTGGGGGAGGCACCCCGCACTAGCTGCGTCCCCCCTGCCCCCCATTTGTAACTAGGGATCCGACGTAAGTCGGATTGATGTAACCCGGGGACTGCCTGTATTAAATATAGATATGGATTACTGCGAGATCTAGTGGTTTTTTGGGTCAATGACCTGCTTCACTAAATCCCTCCATAAAGAGAGAGTTTCCAAGGTCAGTTGATAGTCACTTAACACTTTATCAGTGCTGTACTGACTTGTATATTCATGAATACACTTTTTAGTTTTTTAAAGTAGAAGAGTAACTTGGAATTCTAAATTACATTTAAACCTGGAGGAATGCCACATCTATAGTGCACCATACATTTTGTTTAGCATGTTATTGGACAAAATATTAATAGCATAGATATTGTACAAAAGGTGACAGTGGGCAATTTCGATTCAGCAGTTGTGGTGATTGTTTCATATGAAGTAGTGCATGCAGACCTGTACATTTTAGACAAATGTTACCTGAGAGTTATAATGGAGTTGACCTGCAACATGTAAAATAACAGGTGTGGCTGTTAAAATTCCTTTTAATTACAGTAACTACAAGAAAGTTGAGAAAATGGCTGTCTATAGTTGTCTTTTTTTTCTATGGCTAATTTTATATGTGCTTATTGAAACTTCATCCTCATCTTTCAGAACTGATAGTAATTAAAAAAGGCATCTCTCTAATAAAGCAATGTCCATCCCAGTTTTAATTTGGCTTGGATAAGCTTCTTAAACTGTAATAAAAGAAACAGTAATATAGATCATGAATGGAATTACCACAAGTACCTAAATGATTTGATGAAAATCAAAGGATCTTGTCCTTTGTCACTGAAGTGCTTTGAGAAATACTGTCCCAAAACATACAGTTTCTCTCATCATCATGCATTCACCATTCCAGTGGGAGTGATTATGACCATTGCAGAGTAGTCAGATGACGGAAGTGGTAGGAGCATTCCCTGAAAAAAGTTCGTAGTGACATACTACGTTATCGCTTTAGTCAAATCACCATTTAGCTCGTACAGAATATTCAAAGTATTAGTTTCGAGTTTAGCAAGTTCTTGTAGGTGTCCTTTACTAAGGCCTTGTCTACACTACCAAGTTTTGTCAAAACAGTGAAAGCATTCACATTGCAATGTGATTTTTGTCCGAGAAAACACCCACTTTTGGTGACAAAAAATGTCCATCTCCAGGGCTCGCCGAACCGCAGCGAGCCCTGCTCGCCAGCCTCGCTGTCCAGCGTTCTGTGCATGCGCAGATTGCCCTGCGCATGTGCAGATCGCCCGAACCCGGCTAATCCAGGTTGCAATCTACTCACCACGGGCGAGTAGACTGCATTATTTGTCAAATCCTGTCCATCTCATCCAAGACACTTTTTCTTTTCCCCTCCCTTTATGGTTGACAAAGAGCCAGTGTAGACTCTGCTGTTTGTTTTGTTGACAGAACTAGCTTTCCCCGCTATCCCACAATGCCTGCCCTACAGGCTCTGCTCAGTGTTTTGATCTTGCTGCCCTGAAGTATTTGACAGATGAGAGAGCTGTGTTTGAGGAACAAAGAACAAATCATTGGAATGTTCTTGTTCTGTCCTGAATTGGGATCAGTGTCAGGCTACAGGGAAAGGGCGGGAGACACTGCTGTGCTGCTTTGATATTCCTCAGCTTAGAGAACTCACAGCGCTACTCATGATACTGCTCCCAGCAGCTGAGAAGCTGAGAGAACTTGGAGGGAATCCCAAGAAGTATGGGAATCAGCTCTGTCTTCCCACAACACTGCACTGTGGGATGCTTACCCACATTGTTTTGCTCTATTGGTTGACAGGGTGCTCACATTGTGGCTTGAAATGTTGACAGTGGGAAGCTAAAAAACCGGTTTGATTGGTTTCCACTTTTGGCACTTTTGCATGTCAGCAGCACTTTTGTCACCAAACCTTCCCAGTGTAGACATTGCCTAAGTCTGCATTAACTGAAACACTTGGAAATAGAATTGAGTACTTCAACAGATTGAATATTGCATTCCATCCAGAGAATAAAATATAGGTAACACTCTGCTTTTGTAGTGTATACTTCAGCTACCTCACGTTAGGCTTCTGCCTATTAAGCATTGTGGTTTCTCAGGCTGGCTTACACTCTAGAATGCTGTTACTCTTCCTTTTCAAGGAGGATCTCATCTATCAGAATCCTGCAGTAATAACCTTCAAGTCCTTTTCTTAGAGGGAGAAATGTTGTTGGATGTACAGTACTAACCTGAGCATTTTGTTTCAAGTTATGGGTGAAACTGTAAATGAACTGACTTGTTGCCAAACTACCGTATATACTCGAGTATAAGCCGAGTTTTTCAGCACAGTTTTTGTGCTGAAAAATGCCCCCCTCGGCTTATACTCGAGTCAGCCTCCTGCTCGGCCGGCCGGGTCTAGACGCGTGAGCCTGGAGCTCCGGCCCCCCTGACCCTGCCCTCCTGGCCCTTCCGGCCCCTGCCCTCCTGACCCTCTCAGCCCCCCTGTCCCCTTGTCCCCCCCCAGTCCCTGCCCCCTCGGCCCCCCAGCCCCTGCCCTCCTGGCTCTCCTGGCCCCCCAGCTCCTGCCTGCCCGGCACCATGGGCCCTTGCCACGTGGGAGGAAGGGCGTTTGGGGCCGTTCGCCATGACGCTCGGGTGCAGCGCTGAGCTCGGGAACAGCTGGGCCAGGAGCCGACTCGCACCGTGGGCGTCTGTTCTGGAAGCGCCCGGGAGCCCTGATCACGAGCTTGGGCCCGATTCTGGGGCAGGTGCACAAGGACCAGCCGCTGCTCCCTGCTCCCCCTCCCCTCCCCTTCCCTCCTGTGGTAAATCCAGCCAGCACCGGCACCCGCTCCCCCCGCTGGCTCACTGGCCCACCGACGCCCGGCCCGGGTCTCGCACAGCCTCCCCCCCCCGCTGGCTCATTGGCCCATCGACGCCTGGCCCGGGTCTCGCACAGCCCCCCCTCCCCCCGGCTCGTTTAGAGGGGGCTCGTTGGCAGGCGAGGGGGCCGGAACGTGGGGGCTGCGGGGCGGGGGCGGCGGGGGCTGAGCTGTGGCCGTGCCTGCAGAACCATATTGTTTTTGTTGACCCCCTTTTCCACTTACAGAGCTAGGTTATTGTTTTTCTTCGAAATAAATATTCATGTAATTTTATTGGTATCTATCTTCATTTTTTACATTTACCAGTAGCTGCCTCATTTCCTACCCTAGGCTTATACTCGAGTCAATATTTTTTCCCAGTTCTTTGGGGTAAAATTAGGTGCCTTGGCTTATATTCGGGTCGGCTTATACTCGAGTATATACGGGTAAGTCAGGCTTGGTCATACTTCTGGAGAAAATTTTTGGCTGTTTAGGCTGGTTGCAGGATGCAAATATGTTCAACTCAAGGCTTCATTCATATGTGGTCAGGTACTGATTATCTTTCACTTAGTTAATGAGCGTATAAAACAGTCCTTATTGAAAGCTTCTAGTGTACAAATGTGCAAAGAGTTCAAGTGGACAGTTCAAATTTGAAAAAATGTTCAATTTTACTTTGACTAATTTTTTTTTATTCTTGTCTTTTCAGTCCAAACCTTATGTATTTGATCATGTATTCCAGTCAAACACATCGCAGGAGCAAGTATACAATGATTGTGCTAAAAAAATCGTGAAAGGTAAGGAAAAACATTGACCTATATAATAAGGAACCCGTCACTAGACTGTTAAGTGGCTTTTACTGGTGAAAATTATGACACAGATCCATCTTTTCCCTTTTTTCCACAAAAACTATATCTTAAAGTGTGAGCTAAAGCAGGAATGACAGCAATCACTATAAAATTGATGAATTACTTGAATTCTGAACCCATGTATTCAGTTCATTACTAATTGAAATGGTCATTTTGTTGAGTTTTAATCTTTCAGGCGAGGTCTCTTAAGAATTTTAATGGAAATTTTAGAAGAAAAGTCCTTAAAAGGATGGAAAAAGTTTACTTTAAAGTGATACTTGAGATTTCTAAGAAAATTGCCGCCATAATCAGTAGGGTTGAAATATGACATAGGAATGCAGTGTTTTTCTGAGTTTGTTTAATGCACAGCTAAGGAAGAGTTTGAGATCATCTTAGTTGTTTAATGAGAACTCCAGTCAACTATAGTGAAGGTCCTCTGCATATAGAACTGCTGCTTTAATGCTTATGAATCAGAGTAAGAATCTGTCCTTAAATATATTAAAAATTGAATCAGTAATTTTAAAATAGAATTATAAAACACACAACACTCAAAATCATCATGTGATAGTCTAACCTGTTCAGTTTCTGCAAAATAAAATCTTGCCTTGTTAATATAGTAGGGTCCCATAAACAAGTCAGTAAAATAACCGATAAAGGAAAGGCATCCCTGTTAATGTAAATTATTTGGGCTTTCAAGAGACTTTTAACCAAACCTTCACAAATTATTTAAAAAAAAAAAACCTCTTGGCAGTGTCCCCTCTTAATTTTGGATATGTCCATGTGCGGACATATTGGTACACGCACAAAATTCATTCTTCATATGAATGATCTGTGGTGGGAGTGGGGCCAAGGGATTTGGAGCATGGGAGGGCCCTGGAAGTGGGGGAGAGGGGAAGATGAAGGCTCTGGGTGGTGATGAGATGTTTGGTGTGCAGGAGGGGGCTCAAAGCTGGGGCCAAGGAGTTTGAAGTGTGGAAGCTGGCTCAAGGTAGGAGGTTGGGGTAGGGCTGCAGGGCCTGTACAGGAGCTAGAGTACTGGAGGTGGCTCAGGTTTGGAGTGTGGAGACTAGGGTAGTAGGAGGAGCTGGGGTAGGAGATTGGATTATGGGTCCCTTACCTGGGGCAGCTCTCGTTTGGTGTGTGTGAGGGATAGGTGGCTCCATACTACCCAGTGGAAGCTGCGGGGATATAGTTTCTCGGTGCTTCCGGTGACTTGGCTCCCACTGGGGGAAGAAACAGCAGCACACAAAGCTACCTCTATGCCCTGCCAGAAATGCTGCAGCCCCTAAAGCCTCTTTCTTATCCAGTTCTGCTGCTTGGACCAGAAGAGTGTGCCTTTCCTCTGGCTGCAGCAGTCCTGAGCCCCTGCAGCCATGCAGCTTAGAGGTAACCTTGAGTTTTGGTGTAATAGACAACTTAGCCAGCTTCTGATCCTTGCCAGTAAGAGAGAAAATGGAGGAATAAATGTTTATCACAACAAACATTTAACTGTATTTGCTATAAAGGTCGAAAGTAGCACATGTTGAATACATTAATAATTTTAAAAGGGTGTGAGCAGTTCTGAATGCGAACTTGTAGATACAGATTTTTCGGGCAAGACTGCAGAATATTGAACTTCAGAAAGATCCTTACGAAGTTAGGTAAATGCATAACACAGCATATTACATTAATTAACAATTACAAAGTAGTTTAAATTATTTCCTTAAATGCTCTTTAATCATACACCTTTCAGGGTTCTAAATTAATTGCAAAAACTAGGAAAATAACTGTGGCCAGCAAAATTAAGACTTAAGTTCAATATGTAGCAGTTGTCTAAAAAGCAAATAAGGTTAGAATGCCTAACTAGTGCCCGTCTGTATCCACAAATAAGCCACGTACAGCTGCAGATGCAGAAATCTGTGGATATCCACAGATTTGCAAGGGTCTGTGCATAAAGAATGACAGGAATAATAGTAGAGAAGTGTTGTCAATTATATAAATAGTGTGTTCTAACCTGGACTGCAGTATTTTTTATCACCTCACCAAAAAAAATTGCATTATTTGAAGGAGCTCAGAAGATTAGCGATTAAGGTGGTGGATAAATTATCATGAAGAGTTGTAAATATTGTTACTTCTCCCTTTGATAGTGTCCCTCCTAAGTAGTCTCCTTTAATAGTATTAGTATAGAATAGATAGGCAGTTTGTTCTCTTATAACACAAAGACAAGGAACCATTTATTGAAACTGAAATGGCAAGTTCAAAACTGGTAAAGATTTCATTTTTCACACTAGTCACAATTAAATTTGTGAACTTCTGGTAGCAAATTAATCACTGAGACAAATTACCTAGAAGACTTCAAAAATTTAGATGTTTAGAGGGGTAATAAGGATATCAGTTAAGTAAATATAACGAATGTGAAATGTATATATATTAGTAAGGCATTTGATATGGTCTCACATGATCTTCTTATCAATAAATTAGGCAAATACAATTTAGGTGGGGATACTATAAGGTGGGTGCAGAACTGGCTGGATAACCGTTCTCAGAGTAGTTATTGGTTCACATCCTGCTGGAAGGAAATAACAAGTAGGGTTCCGCAGGGATCTGTTTTGGGGCCGGTTCTGTTCAATATCTTCATTAACGATTTAGATATTGGCATAGAGAGTATGCTTATTAAGTTTGTAGATGATACCAAGCTGGGAGGGGTTGCAACTGCTTTGGAGGATAGGGTCATAATTCAAAATGATCTGGACAATCTGGAGAAATGGTCTGAGGTAAATAGGTTGAAATTTAATAGACAAATGCAAAGTACTCCACTTAGGAAGGAACAATCTGTTTCATATATACAAAATGTGAAGTGACTGTCTAGGAAGGAGTACTGCAGAAAGGGATCATAGTGAACCACAAGCTAAATATGAGTCAACAGTGTGACACTGTTGCAAAAAAACTAACATGATTCTGAGATGCATTAACAGGTATGTTGTGAGCAAGATACGAGAAGTCATTCTTCTGCTCTACTCTGCGCTGATTAGGCCTCAGTTGGAGTATTATGTCCAGTTCTGGGCACTATATTTCAAGAAAGATGTGGAGAAATTGGAGAAGGTCCAGAGAGGAGCAACAAGAATGATTAAAGGTCTAGAGAAGATGACACATGATGGAAGACTGAAAGAATTGGTCTTGTTTAGTTTGGAAAGGAGAAGACAGAGAGGGGACATGTTAGCAGTTTTCAGGTATCTAAAAGGGTGCCAAAAGGAGGAGGAGGAAAAATTGTTCTCCTTAAACTGCAGCAAGAAAGGTTTAGGCTGGACATTAGGTAAAACTTCCTAACTATCAGGGTAGTTAAACACTGGAATATATTGCTTAGGGAGGTTGTGGAAGTGCATAATGGAGATATTTAAGAACAGGTTAGATAGGTATCTATCAGGGATGGTCTAGAACAGTGTTTCCCAATTTTATTTGGCCACGGAACCCTTTTAAACTTGAAAGAAGTTTGCGGAACCCCTAATAACAGCCTAATATGTGGAGCTGAAAAAGTAGACCACAAATAATTAAGGATAATTAACAAATGCTAAACAAGGTCATGAGATCAATATTTAGTTTAATTGCACATATTTAAAAACAAAAAAATTACACTTTTTTTTAAATCATAAAATGTTGTTGTAATGGAATTTTCTCGCGGAACCCTTATTTTCACTTTGCGGAACCCCGGGGTTCCACGGAACACCATTTGTGAAACAGTGGTCTAGAAGGTACTGGGTATTGCCGTGAGGGCAGGAGGCTGGACTTGATGACCTCTCGAGGTCCCTTCCAGTTCTAGTGTTCTATGATTCTGGTAATTTCGTAAAAGCATTTTGCAGGATTCCTTCCTCTGTCCTCATAATCACAGTGTTTGTGATTCTAGTTGATCAGTTGTCATAGTTTTCCAGCCTAACCAAGACACTAATTTCTAATGCACATTTTTGAAACAGCCTTTCCCCCACCTTTAAATATTAAAAAGAAGCAAAAAGGCATAAAACAATTTTTTTTTGCAATTCATCTTTTAAAAGTATCTCTATGTTGAGCCTGAAACTCTAATGTACTATATTAGTTTCCATTTGAATCTGTTAATGTAACTTACTGTACTCTAGCAACCTTTAGTTCTATTTTATTAGACTTGCTCATAGTGGAAATACGTAACGGTCAAATTCTGAAATTAGATAATTCAGTGCTTCGTGGACAAATCTTCTTTCAAGCTTCTCCATATAAGGTTACTTTGCAAAGAACCCTTGTTAGGATTGAAAGTTTTATTCTTTTTATATTTCTTATCTTGGGTTTAGTAATGTAAGGTAATATATATAATCATATTTAATATTGTAATAAGTCAAATTTTTAGTAAAGTATATATCTGCTATAGTTCCTTGTTCTAAAGTTTTAGTAAGTAAAGAGACAGGATCTCATATTGTGTCTATGCTAATGAGATTAGAAATATCGAAGGCCCGGGCCTTCAATGTGAATTCTTTTGCTTTTGCTTAATATAAAACAGTATTGTTTACCTTTGAAGGATTCTGTGAGAGACTGTTTGTATGAATGAGATAGGGTGTGAAGGTCATCGTTAGAGCCAGATGGCCAGAGAAGGGGGAGAATGTGGAGTGAAGACAAACTGTAAAAGACAGACTGCGAAGAACAGAGAAACCATCAGTGCGTACCCACGGTCAAGAATGGATCAGATTGGCAGAATTGACAGCTGTAAAGGTGAAGGGTGGGCACCCCTGTAAACAACTGATTTAATCCAGGACAGGAAGAGCCTTCAAAAGATGTTTGAGAATGATTGACATCAACAAGATAACATTCTGGTCACAAGCTGACAGAGCGGGATCCATGGATTTTAACAGAGACGGAGAATTATATAAAGCACGGTGCTTTGCTATGGAACTTTGGGTTCTGTCCTGCCATGACACCATCCCAAGAGGAGCATCGGATCACAACCAACAAAGGCCCCGCTCTCCCCGCGTTCGATCTAGCTGGCCACTAGATTGATGCAGACTCTGGACTGGTAACAATGATATCATTTGGCAGGATGATGTATGCATGTTGTGGGGTGGGTGGGTGGGTGGTGTGTGTGTGTGTGTGTGTGTGTGTGTGTGTGTGTGTGTGTGTGTGTGTGTGTGTGTGTGTGTGTGTGTGTGTGAGAGAGATTGAAAAGCATATGCAAATGTTGTATTCTCAATAAATGTAGGCTGTGTCTACATTGGCACCCTTTTCCGGAAAAGGGATGCTAATGAGACAAGTTGGAATTGCAAATGCCGCGGGGGATTTAAATATCCCCCGCGGCATTTGCATGAACATGGCTGCCGCTTTTTTCCGGCTCAGGGCTTTGCCGGAGAAAAGCGCCAGTCTAGACGGGATCTTTCGGAAAATAAAGCCTTTTCCGGAAGATCCCTTATTCCTCTTAAAATCAGGAATAAGGGATCTTCCGGAAAAGGCTTTATTTTCCGAAAGGTCCCGTCTAGACTGGCGCTTTTCTCCAGCAAAGCCCCGAGCCTTCATGCAAATGCCGCAGGGGATATTTAAATCCCCCGCAGCATTTGCAATTCCGACTTGTCTCATTAGCATCCCTTTTCCGGAAAAGGGTGCCAATGTAGACACAGCTGAGGAGTACTGCCTTTTCCCCCATAAAAGATCTTGTGTGCTTCGTTTAAGCATAACACCCTAATACATACATTTTTTCTTGTTAGATGTACTTGAGGGATACAATGGTACAATATTTGCTTATGGACAAACATCATCTGGGAAAACTCACACTATGGAGGTAAGGTACCCTAAAAGGACTTTCTCATAAACTATTTTTCCATAGTACTATAACGTTATCCTTTTGAAATAAAAGTTCTCAGCCTCTTCTGTTTATCTAGAATCCTTTCCTTCACAATTACTTGGTGGGCTTGATCATAATATGTTTGGCATCATTAGTACCATGAGTCTGAGAATAGCAGTAATTAACTTGTGGAGCCTTATATGGCCCTCCAACTGCAGAATAAGTAACATCAAGTATTCCATTAAGCGCAGTTTTATCTTCAATTTAGTATTTAAAAGGTTTCATGAGGTCATTTTTTTGCCCTAACAAATTTTGATCCTAAATGGATTGGCATGACTTCTTAAACATTTTCTCTCTAGTTAGTGTTCTAAAATCAGCTCCTTCTGTGTTTAGTTTTTTTCTTTGATTATTAGAAAGTTATTGTGTTCAGGGAATTATAACTGAAAAAGAATATTGCATTTAGTTCTTCTTTTTTCCAAAAGGGAAAACTTCATGATCCAGATGGGATGGGGATTATTCCAAGAATAGTGCAAGATATTTTTAATTATATTTACTCCATGGATGAAAATTTGGAGTTCCACATTAAGGTAAATTGGTTTAAGTAGTACTATTGAAATAAAGTTGCATCTGGTTTAAAACTAGTCATGGTTAAATTATTGGACTTTTTGGTGCATGTGCAAGTCTCCAATTTCATTTGGAAGCTCTGAATCTGAAGATAAAAGTTGGGAATCTCTATTTTTCTTAATATGGAAATCATTGTCAATAATATGCTAATCTTAAAGTGAGGGAATTTATCCTTTGGTAATGAAATTTTGGTTCAATCACAAATTTTTGAACTAGGTGCAGGAATCATTGGAAGAAAGCCATCTGTTAGACAGGAGGTCAGACTAAATTACTCAGTGGTCCCTATGAATTACTGTGTTTTTAATGCTGTATTTTTTTTATTAGGTGTCATATTTTGAAATATACTTGGATAAAATAAGGGACCTTTTAGATGGTAAGTGTGTGCCCTTTATATAGGATCGGGGTAGCAGTTTTAGGCAAAGAAAGGGAAAGAAACTTTGCCACCAGATTAAGATAGTTACATGGTATATTAATAATACATTGTAAATGGCAACTGTAAATGTAGTCTTTCAGTGGTTTTCATAACCTCATAGTTGTAAAGTTTAAGAATAGTTCAGCCTTTTCTGTGTATAATGTGATATCTATATAAATACATTTGGATTTCTCTGATGGCTATTTTGTGTAAATCCCTGTTCAGAGATTAGAATATAGGAATTGCATGAGATACCGTGGGAAATGTTTGTTTCCCTGGGCATATATACTGAAAACTGCTCATTCACCATGCTATTGTGTGAACAAATTAAATATCTGTAGATTTTTTTTTCTTCCAGTTTCAAAGACCAACCTTTCTGTTCATGAGGACAAAAATAGAGTTCCTTATGTAAAAGTGAGTATGAGTTACACTATTGACCTAACCTACTTTTCTCCAGCGTCCATCACTTATCTATGTTTTGTCCATTTTTAAAGGGTTGCACTGAACGTTTTGTATGTAGTCCAGATGAAGTTATGGATACTATAGATGAAGGAAAATCTAACAGACATGTAGCAGTTACAAGTAAGTGGTTTTTTTACATGGCATTTTTTCTTTTCATTTATTTTATAAATGAGTGAGATACATTTGCAGTTTGTAAGTGAATGATTGTAGTTTTTTGAAAGATTGGCTCATGTGATTGACCATTATGTGTTACTTGAAGCGGGGAGGCAGGAGTGAGTTAAAACAAGTAAAACAATCTTGGTCTACTAAAAAGTTTGTCTCCTTCATCTAATTTTCTGTTGCTGGGGTGGAGTTACTCAACCTGAGGTTGCGTGCCCCCTCTTGGAGTAGGGGCAGAGCACAAGTATGGGGTAATGAAAGTTCATGGTCCCACATCTAGAGGTGATCCTGGCAGTTAGACAAGTAAGTCTAACATCAGTACTGGGCAAATTAGTTGAAACTATAGCAGGGATGGGGAGTCTGAGGCCCGGGGGTTGGTTGCAGCTCCTGAAGATCAGAGATCCTCTGCATTGGGGAGCCCGTGCCTGTGCTCCAGCTCCCCTGACATCCACCCACAGAACTGGAGCACACAAAATCTACTAGCTTGTGTCCCCCTAGGCTCTGGTGTGCGAGGGGAATGTGAGTTGTTCTCCTCAATCAGACTTTTCACTTTGCCTCCAACTGAGTTTTCTGTGGGTCAGTGGCCTCCGACCCAAAAAAATTACCCCACTCCGAACTATAGTAAAGAATAAAATTATCAGACGCATAGATGAACATAACCTGTTGGGGGGGGAGGGAGTCAATGTGGTTTCTGTAAAGGGAAATCATGCTTACTAATCTACTAGAGTCCTTTGAGGAGGTTAACAAACGTGGGCAAGAGGAATCCAGTAGATATAGTGTACTTAGATTTCCAGAGAGCCTTTGACAAGATCTCTCACCAAAGGCTCTTAAGTAAAGTAAGTTGTCATGACATAAGAGGGAAGGTCCTCTTGTGGCTTGATAACTGATTAAATACAGAAAACAAACGGTAGGAATAAATGGTAAGGAATAAATGGTAAGTTTTCAGAATGGAGAGAGGTAACTAGTGATATCTCCCAAGGGTCTGTACGAGGACCAATCCTACTCAATATATTTATAAATAATCTGGAGAAAGGGGAAAACAGTGAGGTGGCAAAATTTGCAGATGATACTAAAACGCTCAAGATCATTAAGACCAAAGCAGACTGTGAAGAGCTTCAAAAAGAACTCACCAAACTAAGTGATTGGACAACAAAATGGTAAATTAAATGTAGTGAGGGTAAATGTAAAGTAATGCACACTGGAAAGAATAATCTCAACTATATATACAATATGATGGGCAATAATTTGGCTACAACTACTTAGGGTGTGTCTAGACTACTGAGGCTTTTTTCCCCCCAAAAAAGTGGCCTTTTTCTTAAAAAAAAAAAAAAAAAAAAAAAAAAAAAAAAATTCACCTGCATCTAGACTGCTGTCGTGTTCTCTTCAAATTAAATTGAAAGAACGTGGCGTTTTTTTCATAATCGGTAAACCTACTTTTAGGATTAGATGTGGGTATACGATGGTTTTGAATACTGCGTACAGACATGATCGCCTTATCTCAAAAACGATATATTGGCATTGGAAAAGTTTCAGAAAAGGACAACAAAAATGATTAAGGGTTTGGAATGGGTCCGCAATGAAGAGAGATTAAAAAGACTAGGACTTTTCAGCTTAGAAAAGAAGAGACTAAGGGGGAATATGATAGAGGTCTGGCGTGGAAAAAGTGAATAAAGAAAAATTATTTACTTGTTCCCATAACGTAAGAGCTAGGGGTCACCAAATTAAATTAATAGGTAGCAGGTTTAAAACAAATAAAAGGACATTTTTCTTCACATAGCACACAGTCAACCTGTGGAATTCCTTGATAGAGGATGTTGTGAAGTCCAGGAGTTTAACAGGATTCAAGAAAGAAGTAGATGAATTCATGGAGGTTAGGTCCATTAGTGGGTTTTAGCCAGGATGGGTAGGAATGATGTCCCTAGCCTTTGTCAGAGGCTGGGAATGGGTGACAGGAGAGGGATTGCTTGAAGATTCCCTGTTCACTCCCTCTGGGGCATCTGGCATTGGCCACTGTCAGAAGGCAGGATAGTGGGCTAGATGGATCTGTGGCCATTTTTATCTATGCCTCTCACTCCATGAATGTTCTCCTGTATCTGAAAGTAAAGCGCTCTGTGTCTCATGAAGCCTACTGTAGAGGCCTGAAACACAGCTGACCACAAGATGCTCATGTTTATCTGTAGATATAAGCAACATGCCATAGGCCCAAATTTCTTTCTTTGGTCCTATAACAGTCCACGGAGTTGTGAAAGTATATGCCTTATGTCTTTGGAGCAATCCGTGGAGACTCACTATAAATATATGTAGCTGTCTACTGAATGAGACGTAGGGAGGGAAAGCTATAAAATGAGATGTCAAAAAGAGGAAAAACAGTATGCTGTGGGCACAGGAACAGAGTCAGGAAAAGCAAAATTGAAGCAGAAGAGAAAACAATATAAATATGGCAGCATTCGACAAAGGGAACAGACAGAGGGCTTCATCAGAAAAATGTTAAGAACTCCTGTTGTGGAGCTTTCCTGTTCCTGCTGCCTTTTTTTTTTTTTTTTTATCAGTATAAGGTTGGGGAATGCAATCCAATACCATGTCCAAACTTGCATTATCCCTCCCTTAGATCAGATGAACATTTTGGAGGAGTGATGCACCAAATGTAGTTCTTCTTTTTTTTTTTTCTTGTTCCAATAAGGAACAGAAACCAAGACTGGTTTCTTGAGGAACAGGGAAGTAACAGTGGCTATGGGGAACAAGAGGAGTTTACGTTTCCTTAGTTTTTCTTGTAGCTATCAGAACATCTTTGGAGGGCTGTGAGGGATTTAGGGTGGTTTCTGCCTGACACAGGGCAAAATACATCAGTTTAGACTTTTGGTACTAAACCTGAACTGTTCTAATTCAGTATGAATCATGTTTCTAAAATGTGAAACACAACTATGCTGTTAATATAGCACTAGCTTAAAGGTGTAACACAAAACCACTATCTTACATGTATAACAAATGAAACAAAGTAAAAGCTTTTTTTAATCCGGCATGTTGGGGGAATGAAGGGGCTGATAAGTGGGAAAAATTCCAGTTAATTAAGAGGGATAGAGTTTGGATGTGGAGTGTGGCTTCTGGAAGGGAGTTTAGATGCGGGTGTGGGTTGGAGTGTTTCAGGATGCTGATCCAGGAGGTGCTCATCTTGAGTGGCTCCCTGCAAGTGGTGATCTTTCCCTGCCACTCCTGGTAGAGGCACAGCTAGGTGACTCTGCTGCCTCAGTCCCATCCTCCTGCCTCCCCCACACTCCTCAAGTGGTGGCTCTGCAGCTCCCATTGGCTAGAAACCAACCCCTAGTCCAACAGTCCTAACCCTTCAGTGCTGTTCCTCTGCCTAGGAGAAGCAGGGACATATTGCCATTTCCAGGGAGCCATGTGGGACCTGCCAACCAGACTTTATGAAGATCAGAAATGCTAGTTTATAGAGCTTTCTAGTTGGTATAGAGCTGGGTAACACAGCTTTTACTGTAGTTTCTAAGGGCTCATCTAGACTACTTAGAACAGGGGTCTCCAAACTTTTCTGCCCGAGGGCCGCATTAACTATCAAACAGCAGTTTGGGGGCCGACTACACACTTGAGGTCCAAATAAAAAACAATCAAAACATGGATGTTGTTTTTAATTATTTATTTAATATTATTTTATTCAGTTATTATTTAATAACACATTGATACACTACACATGAACACCTGTATTAGTGTGAATGGTGAAATTGTTTCCTGGATGCCAAAATAGCAGACATTTCTGGCTTTAGAAATCATTGTTTGAAATTGGGGGTGGTGCTTGTCCTAGTCCTGCAGGAGGGGCTCCAGAACGGGGAAACTGCTGAGAACTCATTTCCACCTGCGCAATGTGATGAAAATTGTAAGCACCATAATCCTGGCAATACGTTCAGCCTAAGACACTCACACTTGAAGAGATGTGATCGCTCTCTCCTATCATGCAGGGAATGAGGTGACAATTTGTAACATAGCCCCATGGAACAAGGGGCATGCATTTTAATGGGAAAAGCTGGTTTGAAAGCAGACACGTTATCACTTGGTAAAGGAAGTTGGAAAGCAGTGCCCAACGCTCCCACAGACTGATACCCGGCAGGATATCGGGATGAGAGAGACCAGACGTGGAAGGGAGAGGGATGTTTCTTCAGGGCGCACTGCAGGGACCAGGGCAGCGCGCTAGGCACGGCACAGCGTCACCCAGAGGCTGTGCCACAGCAACCAGACCGCCTCCTGCAATGGGCACCAGCTTCTCAGCCCCGCCCCCAGAGAAGTAGCCCCTCGCTCCTAGCCCCTGAGAAACCACCGTCGGGTTTCCTCCCCTCCGTCCAGCCTCCCGCGATCCTCTGCTGCCGGGTCTGATCCGGAGCCCGCCTTCGAGACCCCCCTTTTTCGCCTGGCCAAGCGGCACGCGGAGCCGTCCCTGACCTGGGCTACCTGCTGTCCCGTGCGCGCGCTGGAACCTCGCGCAGCCGCCTGCGAATCCGTTTCTCCCGCTGACACCAATGCTCGGACTCAAGCTCTCTCCTTCCACCGCCGCAGCCACCCTCCGCCTGATTGGCTCTGGTTGGTGCACGCGGAAGAAGGCGGGGCCAGACAAAATTATTTGGGGCATCTGGCATTGGCCACTGTCAGAAGGCAGGATAGTGGGCTAGATGGATCTGTGGCCATTTTTATCTATGCCTCTCACTCCATGAATGTTCTCCTGTATCTGAAAGTAAAGCGCTCTGTGTCTCATGAAGCCACTTGCTTTTTGAGAAAGCACTCTGTGTCTCATGAAGCCTACTGTAGAGGCCTGAAACACAGCTGACCACAAGATGCTCATGTTTATCTGTAGATATAAGCAACATGCCATAGGCCCAAATTTCTTTCTTTGGTCCTATAACAGTCCACGGAGTTGTGAAAGTATATGCCTTATGTCTTTGGAGCAATCCGTGGAGACTCACTATAAATATATGTAGCTGTCTACTGAATGAGACGTAGGGAGGGAAAGCTATAAAATGAGATGTCAAAAAGAGGAAAAACAGTATGCTGTGGGCACAGGAACAGAGTCAGGAAAAGCAAAATTGAAGCAGAAGAGAAAACAATATAAATATGGCAGCATTCGACAAAGGGAACAGACAGAGGGCTTCATCAGAAAAATGTTAAGAACTCCTGTTGTGGAGCTTTCCTGTTCCTGCTGCCTTTTTTTTTTTTTTTTTATCAGTATAAGGTTGGGGAATGCAATCCAATACCATGTCCAAACTTGCATTATCCCTCCCTTAGATCAGATGAACATTTTGGAGGAGTGATGCACCAAATGTAGTTCTTCTTTTTTTTTTTTCTTGTTCCAATAAGGAACAGAAACCAAGACTGGTTTCTTGAGGAACAGGGAAGTAACAGTGGCTATGGGGAACAAGAGGAGTTTACGTTTCCTTAGTTTTTCTTGTAGCTATCAGAACATCTTTGGAGGGCTGTGAGGGATTTAGGGTGGTTTCTGCCTGACACAGGGCAAAATACATCAGTTTAGACTTTTGGTACTAAACCTGAACTGTTCTAATTCAGTATGAATCATGTTTCTAAAATGTGAAACACAACTATGCTGTTAATATAGCACTAGCTTAAAGGTGTAACACAAAACCACTATCTTACATGTATAACAAATGAAACAAAGTAAAAGCTTTTTTTAATCTGGCATGTTGGGGGAATGAAGGGGCTGATAAGTGGGAAAAATTCCAGTTAATTAAGAGGGATAGAGTTTGGATGTGGAGTGTGGCTTCTGGAAGGGAGTTTAGATGCGGGTGTGGGTTGGAGTGTTTCAGGATGCTGATCCAGGAGGTGCTCATCTTGAGTGGCTCCCTGCAAGTGGTGATCTTTCCCTGCCACTCCTGGTAGAGGCACAGCTAGGTGACTCTGCTGCCTCAGTCCCATCCTCCTGCCTCCCCCACACTCCTCAAGTGGTGGCTCTGCAGCTCCCATTGGCTAGAAACCAACCCCTAGTCCAACAGTCCTAACCCTTCAGTGCTGTTCCTCTGCCTAGGAGAAGCAGGGACATATTGCCATTTCCAGGGAGCCATGTGGGACCTGCCAACCAGACTTTATGAAGATCAGAAATGCTAGTTTATAGAGCTTTCTAGTTGGTATAGAGCTGGGTAACACAGCTTTTACTGTAGTTTCTAAGGGCTCATCTAGACTACTTAGAACAGGGGTCTCCAAACTTTTCTGCCCGAGGGCCGCATTAACTATCAAACAGCAGTTTGGGGGCCGACTACACACTTGAGGTCCAAATAAAAAACAATCAAAACATGGATGTTGTTTTTAATTATTTATTTAATATTATTTTATTCAGTTATTATTTAATAACACATTGATACACTACACATGAACACCTGTATTAGTGTGAATGGTGAAATTGTTTCCTGGATGCCAAAATAGCAGACATTTCTGGCTTTAGAAATCATTGTTTGAAATTGGGGGTGGTGCTTGTCCTAGTCCTGCAGGAGGGGCTCCAGAACGGGGAAACTGCTGAGAACTCATTTCCACCTGCGCAATGTGATGAAAATTGTAAGCACCATAATCCTGGCAATACGTTCAGCCTAAGACACTCACACTTGAAGAGATGTGATCGCTCTCTCCTATCATGCAGGGAATGAGGTGACAATTTGTAACATAGCCCCATGGAACAAGGGGCATGCATTTTAATGGGAAAAGCTGGTTTGAAAGCAGACACGTTATCACTTGGTAAAGGAAGTTGGAAAGCAGTGCCCAACGCTCCCACAGACTGATACCCGGCAGGATATCGGGATGAGAGAGACCAGACGTGGAAGGGAGAGGGATGTTTCTTCAGGGCGCACTGCAGGGACCAGGGCAGCGCGCTAGGCACGGCACAGCGTCACCCAGAGGCTGTGCCACAGCAACCAGACCGCCTCCTGCAATGGGCACCAGCTTCTCAGCCCCGCCCCCAGAGAAGTAGCCCCTCGCTCCTAGCCCCTGAGAAACCACCGTCGGGTTTCCTCCCCTCCGTCCAGCCTCCCGCGATCCTCTGCTGCCGGGTCTGATCCGGAGCCCGCCTTCGAGACCCCCCTTTTTCGCCTGGCCAAGCGGCACGCGGAGCCGTCCCTGACCTGGGCTACCTGCTGTCCCGTGCGCGCGCTGGAACCTCGCGCAGCCGCCTGCGAATCCGTTTCTCCTGCTGACACCAATGCTCGGACTCAAGCTCTCTCCTTCCACCGCCGCAGCCACCCTCCGCCTGATTGGCTCTGGTTGGTGCACGCGGAAGAAGGCGGGGCCAGACAAAAAGGTCTCCACGGGCCGGATGAGAGGGCCTCGCGGGCCACATCCGGCCCGCGGGCCGCAGTTTGGAGACCCCTGACTTAGAAGATTCAAAAGAGTATATGAAAATTCTGTGGGAATTTGCATATCTTCTTCCGATCTCACTTCCGAAAGCAAAGCTTCAAAAGTGAAAGTAATCAAGACGGGGGGGGGGGGGAGCGGGATTTGGCAAATCCCTCCCTTTTTCAAAACCCCCCCCCCCTTTTTTTAAAAGGAAAAAAGAGGTTTACGTGGCTTTTCAAAAAAGGAGGGGTGGCCAAAAAACCCTGCGTTTTGATTACTTTCACTTTCAAAAGCGAGATTGGAAGAAGATATGGAAATTCCCGTGGAATTTGCATATCCTTTTTTGAATCTTTCATGTAATCCTAGATGAGCCCTAAAGGAAAAACTGCATGTTGGGTCAGTATGCACCAGCTTTGGTTAAATAAATTGACAAATGTTCTATTGTGTCTAATAAACTCCAAAAATACTTGAAGCCCACAGTAAAAGGAAGACTAGTAAGTTTTTATCAATACACTTCACATTTTATTAATAGAAATGTCAAAAGGGTGATTTAATCGAATAAGATGGGATTGAATCTTTATTTGCCTGCTTTAGATTAAATATGCTGTATTCATCAGAAACTGCTGTATGGCTGTTTATTTCTAGATATATTTGTTCACTGGTAGAGGTTCATATTAACTAATAAATGTCTAGTTAAGGTCAAATTAGTCTAGTTATCAGGGCAGATTTGTTGTATAAGCAAAATGTTTTTTGAAAATTCTTAAATATTTGCATTATAGACATGAACGAACACAGCTCTCGAAGTCATAGTATTTTCCTTATTAATGTAAAACAAGAGAACACCCAAACTGAACAGAAACTGAGTGGAAAACTTTACCTTGTGGACTTGGCAGGTAGTGAAAAGGTAACTTTTTTTTTTATATTTGAAAACTAAAGAAACATACGTGAACCTGTTTAACATACAGTTTAGGTTGCTCAAGTATCAATTCCTAAGGGGATACAAATTATAATATTGACTTCTCAGTCAACTTCAGGACTCTTTTCAACTCCAGTGCTCAGATGTGAAACCTCAACTCCAGTACTGCGTAAGCTAATTTGATCTACTTCCTATTGACAGATACAATTGACTTTGGTAAAATGTGTAGTGACTTTTTGTACATGAAAAAAGTAGAATGAAGTTCATTTTCTCCATTTAAATGTGATATGACAAACTGGAGCTGTGGCCTGAGATTTGGTTATGTTGGAATTGAAAGGGAATTTGTTGTGAAGCTGGTGGTGTAGATTTTGAGTAAGTTGTAGTTGCTTGTATTAATACTATCCTAATACATTGATCTGTGATCACATTGACTGTAAATGCACTTGTGAAACCTTAATTCTGAGAAAAGGCCGTTGTGTGGAAATTTCTTCCTTATTTTGATTAACAGAATGAAGTGGAGTCATCTTGTGAACCACTCTGCCAGTATTTACAGGGTCTTGCTTGTCTCCCTGCAGGCCTATGTTAGGCCTGAGTGAACTGTGTTTTTAAAATTGGGTTTGGATTATAGCACAAGCAATAGGTGCAAAGCATTTGACCAAATAGAATAAGATCAGGAAAAAGGGAGATTGTCTATGTTTAAGTTTGTAATGACCCTTGAAATACCAGCCTTACCTCAGCCCAAATCTTAAGATAATCAAAATAGGAAAAAGACTGATTGGGTCCTCATCAGGTACAGGGAAATTAAGGAAAAATTAGGGGAAAATATGGCAAAGTGAGATGAGAAAAGCGTGGAGAGTGCAGGTTTCAGTTAAAGTACAATTAGTTAAAGTACAATTAAGAGCAATGACATTGCTTGTTCATTGATCATATAAAAAGACCTGGTTTTAAAGGTTTCTCAGAGCTTTTCCCTTGCCCCTCTGGAATCATGCCATGATGGAAAGGCATTTTCCAGGCCTGACCCAGTTGTGAGTATATCGCCAGAGGAGTGCAGCAAAAATGACACACAGTTTAGAAAATCTAATGTACAAGGTTAAAAAACTGACCATGTTATGTTGTTGAATCTCCTTAATTGTTCAATTGGTTCTTAAAAATAGTCAGACACCACAGTTTTCCCACAAGTTGTGTGCTCACCTTGTGGCATATATATTGTGTTCATTTTACACTTAATGCTTGTTTACTTAAAATAAAATGCAGCTTCAAAATTATTTCAATGTAGATTGGGAGAATGTGAGGGAGGGGCAATACAGATGATAGAACTGTGGAGCTACGCATGGCAGCAGATATGGGGATGGTGTTAGCAGGAACTAGTGACTTTATTTTTATCCAGGAGCCTCAGGTACCTTCTGAGGGAAGTGAGGCTGCAGTAATTTTCCACTGTAATCTTCTCTGTAAACTTGTAGCGTCAGGAACCTGTGTCTTAAGGTTTTTTTGTGACAGAGGCTGTTTCTGAATCTGCTCCATATATAGTCTGTATGCTGCGACAGAAACACCCCTTTCAGAGACACAATTTTTTTCTTTGAAGAGCCTTGGGTTGGTCACCCCGGTCTAGTGAGTATATTTGGTCCAACTTTTCACCCAAATTGAGTTTTCAACTACATTTTTTTAACAAGAAGTGTCTGCATTCCTTGGGAAATTTTTGATTTTCACTGAAAAAACTGAGTAGTCTTATTTCAAAATGTGTTTCGGTGGAAAAATCAGAATTTTTCTCAAGGTTGTGTGGAGAGAGGGAAGAGAATCCAGTTTCCCGGCTGACTTTACTAGTTAGTGGTGCAACAGTGATAATACTTTTTAAAAAAGAGTAAGCTATTCAGGGTTTTTTATAAACACCTAACCTGAAAAGTGCTTCCCAGGATGTTTGCTTTGTTCAATCTTTTTTAGGTTAGTAAAACTGGAGCAGAAGGTGCTGTGCTAGATGAAGCTAAGAATATCAACAAGTCTCTCTCAGCTCTTGGAAATGTCATCTCTGCTTTGGCTGAAAGCAGTGTAAGTGCATTTTTTTAAAATCCAGAGACACAATACAGATGCAATAGTACTGAGGAAACATGGGCTGAGATTTTCAAGTCAACACATGGGATTTAACCACACATCCCCATGTGCACTGTCTGAAAAATCTCAACCATTTGTATCACTGCACTTTAAAAATGCAACAATGTCTGCTAGTGTCATTCTTGCTGTGTAAAGCAGAATTTTAAATAAGCGTATATAACATCAGAAGATTATCTTAACGGATGTTTCATCTACCCTAAAAGTATAAAGTCTTGGACATAACATTTTTATTTGGAAGATTTGTGCTTATACCACTCTGATGGGTATCGTTTAAGAATCTGAAGAGAATTTATCTTTACTATCCTCAGTGGAGGTGACAGCCTACATAGGCCCCTGGGCATGGCGGAGAGAGGACTCCGTACTCCATGAATCGGGGAGGGATGAGGGACACCAGCCTTCAGCACTGCCTGAAGTGCAGCATTCTTTCCCCATCCCCAAGCATCCCAGTCCTTAGTGCTGCCTGGAGTGTTCAGTTCAGCACTTTGTTGCTCTGGCAACAATTTAAATGATGCAAGGCTCCTTGAATCACTGGGCCATGGGGCACTTGCCCTCTCCTTTCCTCATCGGTGAGCCTGACTGTTCTTCCTGGTAATTTATTGATCTTAGCTGAATTGAGTGCAGACAGATCCTTATCCAACAAACTGTATCATTAAGTCGATCAGTTCTAACCTCCTCTTTTAAACATATGCTAATCTATACTTTTATTTATTCCAGAGTTACGTTCCATATCGTGACAGTAAAATGACCAGAATCCTTCAGGATTCATTGGGTGGTAACTGTAGAACCACTATTGTAATTTGCTGCTCTCCATCATCATACAATGAATCTGAAACTAAATCTACACTCTTATTTGGTCAAAGGTGAGTAAACAATTAAATGCTTTTAAGAAGACACATTTTGCCTAAACTAGAGAACATGGAAGAATGAGAGTTTCAAGTAGATTGGCAAGGTATGTATCCTTTACTGCAAGCTATTTTCAGTTTAAGCCCTACTTTGTTATCTCCAAGTAGTGATTCTTCAAAAGTTGGTGTTTATGTAGAATTTACAAAATTAAAATCCATGTATGTCTGGCATTGGAATTATCTTTATGGTTGACGTTAAGGCCACCCACTGGTTATTGAACATATGGAACTTCTGCATAGATGATTGGAAGGAAGATGTCTGTGATTTAGAAGAGGAACTGATTAGTGCAGTGTCGACTGGCTGTTTAATGACTTACCTGCTTAATCTTTAATGCACTATGTGGTCATCTCATCACAGCCTTACTGAAGGCTTTCTGTTTGGAATGAATAAGGACACAGGCACAATATTACACTCATTGGATAGGCAGTAATCTGACCAAATTATGTATAGGCTCAAATCTCAGTATCAAACTTGTTCAGCCTGGCTATTTTTCTGATCTTTTTGTCTAGAGCTAAGACTATTAAGAACACAGTTTGTGTCAATGTGGAACTTACTGCAGAACAATGGAAAAAAAAGTATGAAAGAGAAAAAGAGAGAAACAAGACACTGCGTAACACCATACAGTGGCTTGAAAATGAACTCAACAGATGGCGCAATGGTAAGAAACTATGAATTTTTGTATTCTATGAATTTTAGGTTACTGAAGATTGGCCACACCTGACCAGTCTGACTAATTCAACTAAACTGATTTGTAAGTTACTTGCAGCTCTTTTACAGTGAGTGTGATTTGCGGAGCACCTCCCTTCCCCGGGGGAAAGGGAGCTTGGGGCTTATGCCGTGCATTGGGGTGGTGGGGTTAGGGGCTTCTGCCTTGTAGGCGGGAGGTCTCAAGGCTTTAGTCCTGTGGTATGGAGGGTATCACCCCCATGATGCAGAGCTTCTGCTCTGTTTACACTACGTGACTCCATCGACGGAGCCATGTAGATGAGCTTTGTAGACATAGCAAAATGAAACGGTGATTTAAATAATCTCCACTTCATTTACATCAAAATGGCTGCCACCAATCAGCTGTTTGTTGGCTCAGCGCGGTAGTCTGGACGCTCGGCAGTCGACATCATAAGCCTTTGTCGACCACCCCGTTATGCCTCGTGGGATGAGGTTTACTGGGGCGTTCGACAAAGGCTTTTGATGTCGACCGCCGAGCGTCCAGACTACCACGCTGAGCTGACAAACAGCTGATTGGCGGCAGCCATTTTGATGTAAATGAAGCGGCGATTATTTAAATAGCCACTTCATTTTGCTATATCTACAAAGCTCATCTACATGGCTCTGTTGCTGGAGCCATGTAGTGTAGACATACCATGGCAGGCACTCCATCATATCAAATTTGGAGGGTCAGTAAATCTGGCTCCCCTGGACTAGATGATCATCTTCGTTCCTTCTAACTTTAGAATGTACAGGTAGTCCCCGAGTTACGTGGATCCGACTTATGTCGGATCCGCAGTTACGAACGGGGATTTTCTCGCCCCGGAGGACTCGAGCGGCGGGACGCCTGGTCCCGCCGCCCGCCTCTTCCTGGGCGAGAAAAGCTGCTCCCCGTCTCCCTGGTCTGCTGCGGGAGCCAGCAGACCAGGGAGACGGGGAGCAAAGTGGCGGAGGACCCGGGGCCGGACCTGCGGCCGCTTCCAGATCAGCTGGAAGCGCCGCGGGTCGGGCCGGGTCCTGCGCGGCTTTGCTCAGCGTCTCCCTGGTCTGCAGACCAGGGAGACGCGGAGCAAAGCAGCAGAGGACCCGGGACGGACCGCGGCGCTTCCAGATCAGCTGGAAGCCCCGCGGGTCCGGCCCCGGGTCCTGCGCGGCTTTGCTCAGCGTCTCCCTGGTCTGCAGACCAGGGAGACGCTGAGCAAAGCCGCGCAGGACCCGGCCCGACCCGCGGCGCTTCCAGCTGATCTGGAAGCGCCGCGGTCCGTCCCGGGTCCTCTGCTGCTTTGCTCCGCGTCTCCCTGGTCTGCTGGGGGGGGGACGCAGCTAGTGTCCCCCCCCAGCAGACCAGGGAGATGTGGAGCAAAGCCCGGGGCCTGTGGTAGAGCAGGTGGGGCGCTGCCGGTTGGTCCCACAGCACCGCTCCTTGGCGCTACTGGACCAACCCGGCAGCACCCCAGCTGCTCAGCCCCAGGAGTCCTGATTCAGCCGCTGCTGAAACTGACCAGCGGCTGACTACAGGAAGCCCGAGACAGAGTTGCTCTGCCCCAGGCTTCCTGGAATCAGCTGCTGATCAGTTTCAGCAGCAGCTGACTTGGGGACGCCTGGGGTTCTTAAGTTGAATCTGTATGTAAGTCAGAACTGGTGTCCAGATTCAGCGGCTGAATCTGGATGCCAGTTCTGACTTACATACAGATTCAATTTAAGAACAAACCTACAGTCCCTATCTTGTACGTAACCCGGGGACTGCCTGTATGCACCCCTGTAAAATTTTTAAAAATGGATATATCAAGAACTGATAAATTCATAAACTGCAGTGTTAATCTGAACTCTCATCTTTCGCTTTGCATTTCATGGCTTGTTATAAACATAACGATACTTAGTTCTGGGTTACCGCTTTAGTATTGCACTTGTTTTTTGCATTTTGTAGACCTATTAGCTGCTATTCTTTTCCAAATAAGAATCAGTATATTGAGTTTATTAAAGTTTAAAAGTTAGTTGTGGTAGAAGTTGAAAGTGTCTAAATGAGAGAAACTGTTTTTTATCCTTATATAATATAGACATTGACAAATCTATTTTTCCAGTTCAGTTCACATGTTGCTATCAGATTTTGCTAACAGTTTTAACTGGGAGCAAACTTATAGGCACGTTAATGGTTTTTGAAAACTAGGGTTGCGTAATTTTGAAATATGCTATTAAAATAGCATATAACCCCCCACAGTGCAACCGCTGGCCCTGCTGCCTCCAGCCCGAGCTCCACCTCTCCTGGAGCCAGCCTGGGGCTGCATTCCCCACTGCCAACCCTATTGCCTCTGTCCCTGGCTAGGGCTGCACTTCTGAAGCTGGCCAGCCAGGGCTCTCTGGTCCAGCATCTAGTACCACGGATGTTGCTGAACCAGAGTGTCCAGATGTTAGAGGTTCAAACTCTACCATAGGAATTGGTGGATTCTCAGTTTTTCATATAAAGGCTAGATCCCTTTCTGAAAGGTATGCTTGAGTTAGCCTAACTTATTTGACTACAGCATAAGAGTTATGGGGCTCATAAATTAACTGGGTGAAATTTAAGGCAGGATAAAACCTTTAGCCTGTCTGGTCTGACTTTCTGTGTATGACAGACATTAAACTCTCTGAAATATTTTATTAACCATTTAACTAATATCTATCATAACTAGGGACTATCTAATTAACTTTTCAGGATTATTTTTCTTTGAAAGGCATTTCTACTATTAACAGTGATAAGAGAACATATTTTTAAAATCTTTTTACTTAAGGGGAGACTGTACCATTTGAAGAGCAGTTTGACAAAGAGAAAGCCAACTTGGAAGCTTTTGCACTGGATAAGGATGTTACTGTCAATAATGATAAACCAGCTGCTACAATTGGAGTGATTGGTAATTTTACTGATGCTGAAAGAAGAAAGTGTGAGGAAGAAATTGCTAAATTGTACAAACAACTTGATGACAAGGTATATCATTCTTGTTAAATAGAAGACTTTGTGGTAAGCATGTTTGGTGCTACAGTAGTTATTTAATTCAGATAATCTTCATTTGCTAATACAAATGAGCATGGTGGGTGTACTTAATCCATGGTCTCACTGAAGTTCTTATGGATTAAACATAACAATCACCTCATTTAGGACTAATTGGCATTCTCCTTATCAGTTTTAACAGAGGCCGGAGATTGAAAAGCTTTAAAGAAAAAAGTAAAAGTGAACAGAGTGTAGTATGTGAAAATGGAGGGTGATGTAGGAAGAGAGCAGTCTTGTAGAATGTTCTTCGTTCAGTTAGTTGAAATGCTCTTGATTAGTTGGATGTCTTGGATACTGAGTACTGCATTGGTGGTGGAAAGTAATGGGTACTGTGCAATTAAACTGCCATTTGAATACAGGCAGTCCCCGAGTTACGCGGATCCGACGCAATTACGAATGGGGATTTTCTCACCCCGGAGGACTGGAGCGGCGGGACGCTTGATCCCACTGCCCGCCTTCTCCAGGGCGAGAAAAGCTGCTCCCTGTCTCCCTGGTCTGCTGGGGGAGCGGCCGCGCTACTGGACCAACCCAGCAGCACCCGAGCTGCTCTGCCCCAGGCGTCCCCAAGTCAGCCGCTGCTGAAACTGACCAGCGGCTGACGACAGGAAGCCCGAGGCAGAGTTGCTCTGCCCCGGGCTTCCTGGAATCAGCTGCTGATCAGTTTCAGCAGCAGCTGACTTGGGGACGCCTGGGGTTCTTAAGTTGAATCTGTATGTAAGTCGGAACTGGTGTCCAGATTCAGCTGCTGTTGAAACTGATCAGTTTCAGCAGCGGCTGAATCTGGACACCAGTTCCGACTTACATACAGATTCAACTTAAGAACAAACCTACAGTCCCTATCTTGTACGTAACCCGGGCACTGCCTGTAGTCTGTTTTGGAAAAGCTGAGATGTTGCTCTCTTGTGTGTTATATTTTAAGAAATTTTGCCATTTGCTTACATGTCTTTAAAATTAAAACAATATTACTAAATAGTTTCAAGTAATGAATTTATCTAAATGCAGGAGAATTTTCATCCCATTTACTTTGCTTGGGAGTTAGGGAGGAAACATGTCTTAATTTTTGAACTTGGAGAAGGTACTATGACATGCACAGATGTAGGATTTTAGTGTTCGGTGCAAGGTAAATTACTACAAATACACTTGAAATTAGAAGCCTGTTGTATTGTTTTCGTATTCCTTTTGAGGCAGTGAATTATCAGTCATGTATTTAATTTGATAATTGTTTCAAAAAAGAAAGGTTGATGAACAAACAATTCTTAATGTATATTTAGGATTTTTGAGTGTTCAAACTGTTCAATGGGTTACTGGTTTTAACTGCAGGATGAAGAAATCAATCAGCAGAGCCAATTAGTAGAAAAGTTGAAGACACAAATGTTGGATCAGGAAGAGGTGAGTTACTGATTTTTATTTTACTTTGAGTTTTTCATTGATACAGAAATAATTGAGGATAATGAAGGGAAAAAATTTAAGTCCTAACTAATTTTTCAGTAAACCGGTTGGGTTAGGACAGTGGTCCCCAACCAGTATATTAGGATCAACTAGAAGATCTTGGAGGGTCTGACAGGTGATCCTGACTGGTTTGGTCAGGAAGCTATCAAGCGCTAGCACTTCAGTTGCCCCTTCACCCACTGTCATGCTGCTCCTGCCTTCTGCCTTGGAGGCTCCCAGGGCAGCAGCTGTGCAGGGTGTGGGAGGGAGAAGAGGGGGGTGGTGTCAGGGTGTCCCTCCTCCCCCACTTGTGTACCTTATCTCCACACAGAGAGAAAGGGATGCAATGCAACTGTCACACTCACACTGTGTGTGTCTGTCATTCTCACAAACACACACTGTCCTTCACACTCATCTCCCAACCCAACACTTAAGTGGAGGGTTGTTACTACTTTTACTACTTGCAAAGTGTGTTGTTTTTGGATTTTGACTGGTCTGTGCATTTCATAATTTTTATTTTTCACTTTAAATTTAATTTTTTGAGTAGCGAGTTCTAAAATGCTTAACTTGTAGTGACTTGAGTAATTATTTGTATGGTTGCTGCTGCTGCTGGAAGAAATTGTGGGCTCAGTGCCAGTAAGTAAGGTGCAAAATGTGGCACCATGGAGCCATTGATGTCCATGCCAACTTCTTTCAGTAGTGGTGTAGGGCCAGGGCAGGAATAAGCTTGCCTTAATGCCGCTGCTCTACCACCCTGAAGCCATCTCAGTTCAACAGTGCACAGCTAGAGCCTGCTTCCTGAGCCCCTATCCCAGCCCTTAACCTCCTCCTACACCCAACCTCCTGCCCCAGACCTGAGTCCCCCTGCACCCAAACTCCTTCCCAGAGCTTGCACCCTGAATCGCCTCCTGAACCCCAGTCACCCACCCTGGGCTAAGCCTAGAGCCCCTCCTACACTCTAAACTACTTGGCCCAAGACCAGAGTGTGCACCCGAACCTCTACCTCAGCTTGATGAAAGGGGGATGACTGAGCAGAGTGAGGCCTCAGAGAACGGGTGGAGCAGGGGCAGGACTGGAAGGAAGCAGGGCAAGGGTATTTGGGTTTGGGGTAGATCTTACATTGCACTTAAATTGAAAAAAGTGATCTTGTGGTTAAAAAGGTTGGAGACCACTGAGGTAGGATAGTTTCTACATAAGCACATGGGTTTATTCATTACCACATCATAATCATTCTCCTGTTTTTAAACGCAAAATCTAACAGTTCACTATCTATCTAGGGCTTCCCCTTTGGAGAAATGTGACCGGTCGATATCTACAGAGTCACAAACCCTTACAATTTAATTTAAGAGTTAGGCATAATATGTATTCCCCATGTTTTCCATTCATATAAAGAAATCAAAGTCATCTCAGGAAGTTTCAAAATACTTGAGTGCCTCTGTAGGAAGAATATGAAACGTGGAAATAAACAATGTGTAGTGAGTTCATTTTTAATCGTCACCATAGTTTGATCACAAAACTGTTCAGTTTTCCAAGGCATTGAGTTGTGACATAATTTGTAAGTACAGGCAGTCCCCGGGTTATGTCAATCCGACTTAAGTCAGACCCCTAGTTACAAACGGGGAGGGGGTGCAGCTAGTGCGGGGTGCCTCCCCCACTGTTGCCGGCGCGGGAGGCGCTTCCCCCCAGCAGACCAGGGAGACGTGGAGCGGCTTTTCTCGCCGCGGAGGACCCGGGTGGCAGGACCGCGAGACGCGCCGCGGTCCCGCCGCCCGCATCCTCCGCGGTGAGAAAAGCCGCTCCACGTCTCCCTGGTCTGCTGGGGGGGAGGGGGGCAGCTAGTCGCTGCCCCCTCCTCCCCCCAAGCAGACCAGGCTTTTCTCGCCACTGGTCAGTTTCAGCAGCGGCTGAATCTGGACGCCTGGGACAGAGCAGCTGGGGCACTGCTGGGTTGGTCCCTGCAGCGCCGCACCTCGGTGCTGCGGGGACCAACCTGGCAGCACCCCAGCTGCTCTACCCCAGGTGTCCCCAAGTCAGCTGCTGCTGAAACTGGTCAGCGGCTGATTCCAGGAAGCCCCGGGGCAAAGCAGCTCTGCCTCAGGCTTCCTGTAGTCAGCCGCTGGTCAGTTTCAGCAGCGGCTGAATCGGAGACACCTGGGGTACAATATGTACCAGTTCCGACTTACATACAAATTCAACTTAAGAACAAACCTACAGTCCCTATCTTGTATGTAACCCGGGGACTGCCTGTAGTTATCCTTTTATATATGTTGGCTGGGATATAGTGTATAACATAATGTTTTTATTTATGAACTCTATATGAATCTGCTCTTGCTGTGTAACACCAACCAAAAGCTTCTAATTTTTTACAATGTATTTAAAAAACAAAGCTTTACCAAATGTTTATTTCTCTTAATTTTGACAGTTGTAGATTAGCTAATATTAATATAATCTACTTTCCATACAAAGCTGATATGTTTTACAAAAATTTCATTCAGCTATTGAATTTATTTCTTAATTTTAGATGCAATGCAACCATTTGCAGGAGGAAACAGAAGGGGAGCCTTGGCAACCTTGTCTGGCTCTCCTATGTAAGAAAACAGATTTACTTCATTTTAAAAATTTGTCTGAGGCCATGTTTACACTAAAGTTGACTTAAATTTTGACAGCTGTCATAAGCAGTTTTAATTACTTTGGTTGTGCATCTCCACTATGCTCCTTGAATTGGTGGAACATGTCCATAGCCTCGATGCTCTTGCATCAGAGAGAGACTGTTGCATTGTTGAAAGCTATGTTACTGTGCAGACCACCACCCTCTACCTCTGGGAGCTATGGGAACAGATCACAGTACATCATGGGGATTTGCTCACCCTCCCATGATGCAGTAATTTCAGTCCCATCGTTCTATGGGCTTTCAACTTCATTTTGCGCTAGTTTTCAACAGCCGTTGTTAACTGTGTGCCTGCCATCTCTCTCTGAAGGCCATGGATCCTGAGGTGCTTATCAGTCTGGTGATGAGCATTATGAAAACAAAGGATCAGTACTGCAGTATTTCATGAGCTGCAAATCAGAGTGAATCTGTGATGCCTGCCATGCTATTTCCCATGGGAGGAAATAATTTAAGATTGCTGCTGACATTCATGAAGCAGCTGCACACAGTGGATGGTCAGTACTAGGCTTGGGGGATTGGATTGCACCATAATGCATGTATGGGATGACAAGCAGTAGTTACAGAACATTCAGATGTGCAAATCCACCTTCCTGGAATTCTGTACAGAACTCATCCTAGCACCGTGACTCAGGGACTCAAAAATGAGAGCTGTTCTCACTGTGGAAAAGTGAGTAGTGATCACTGTGTGGAAGCTGGTAACTCCAGACGGCTACTAGTCAGTCATGAATTGGCTTGGAGTTGGAAAGTCCACCATGGGAGCTTCAGTGATTCAAGTGTGCTGGGCCATTACTGATCTCCTGCTATGAAGGACTGTAACCCTCAGTAATGTGCTGGAAATACTTCATGGCTTTGAGGCAATGGGATTCCCTAACTGCACCAACCGGAAAAGCTACTTCTCCATTGTTTTGAAGGCACTGGTGGATCATCAGCACCATTATACTGACATCAGTGTGGGGTGGTCAGAAAAGGCTCGTGATTCAAGCGTCATAAGGAGCACTGGATTATATAGAAAGCTGTAAACTGGGACTTTCTTTCCAGACCACAAGATTCAAATGGACAGTATGGAAATGTCTGTTATGATCCTGAGAGAGACCATCTACACCTTGCTCTTGTGGTTCATGAACCTTACACCAGGAATGTAGGCAGAAGCAAAGAGCACTTCAACAGGTTCAGCAGGTGCCAAATGACAGTTTACTGTGCCTTTGGCCAATTAAAAGGTTGCTGGTGCTGCCAAAAATATTCTGATGGTCATTTCAGTTTTCTGCGCTCTGCATAACGTATGCAGAACAAAAGGGAAAAGGCTTCCTCAGGGCTGGAGCACTGAGGTAGATCAGCTAGATGCTAATTTTGAGCAGCTGGATACCAGGGCAGTTAGACTGGCACAGTAAATGGGGAGGGCTATTTGAATTATGAAGGCTTTGAAGAAGAATTTTGACAGTGATTCTAAGTAATGTCTCTCTTCATGATGCATTGAGCTAGGTAATATTAACTTGCCACACTGAAGAAGCACTGTCATGCTTGCTTTCTTAACTTAAATTGTACTGAGCAAATATTCATGCCTGTACCCATTTTTTTGAGTCCTAGCACCAACTAAAATGTATGACATACACACTCATTTTATTTAAAAAACTGAAATTTAACTGGATAAAACGCACATTTTCTCAGTGGGACATGGCAATGAGGAACAATCTCATGTTTACAGCTCTCACAATTACTGTAACTTCATCTTTCATTCTGAAACCAGTACTTAGAGTGCATGAGGCACTGCAAGGGGCTGGGAACATGTGAGGTATGTGTCTGGGGAGTGTATGGAATGGAGTTCTGTATTGGCTATGGGGGCATTTGTGCACAATTATGCTCTGATTGCTGGCTAAAGAAGAACTTTAACATGACTGGCCCCCATGTTCTTTCCAGGCTATCCTGCTTGACTCGTTAATTGTCTCCCTCTATGCTCTTGTTTTGCTACATGCTGCATCTGTTGACTGTAGCACTTTGTGAAACATATTCTCCTTACTCCTTCTGATTTGCCGCCTTATCTGATTGAAGTGCTAAGTAGAGTGTGAAGTGCTCAGTAGAGTGAGTTCTTTGCAGAAGCCAAAGAAACTAGGAATGGAGACTATATTTTGAGTTCACTCTCACAGCTGTGAATAGCACCATCTCTGTGTGGATGTGGGGTCCAAGGCCTCCCCTCCTTCATTCCAGACCCTGCCTTGCTTCTTCCCGTCCCTGTTTCACCCCTTCCCATGCCTTTTCCCTTCTTTCTCAAGCCCCCTCTCCTAAGTGATGTGATTACCTGGTGCCAGGCGCTGGGATCAGGCCCCTCCCACCACACTTGCTACAGTGACAGGAAGCAGAGCAATGCAGCTCCAGTCCAGTGTGCTCCACAAAGCTGGCATGATCAGCTGGGAAGATGCTGTGAACTGTCCTCACTAAGCAAATAGGAAGAGGAATTTCAAAAATTCCTATCCCTTTAGAGCAGTGGTCTCCAGCCTTTTTAAGCATGAGGTCATTTTTAGAATTTAAGTGCAATCCAGGATCAACCTCAAACCCAAAACACCCTTGCCCCACCTCCTTTCCACCCCTTATCCAAGGCCCTGCCCTTTCTCACTCCATTCTCTCTCCACCATCTTCACTCTTCTGGGGGCAGGGACTTGGGGTGCAGGAGAAATTCAGGACTGAGGCTGGGGTTCAGAATGGGGGCTCCAGCTGGGCACTGCTTACCCCAGGTGGCTAAGGCAGACTCACCCCTACCCTGGCCCTGCACCACTTGCCCAACAGTAGCCAGCAAACTCACTCCATCCCTGCCCCCCTCTGCTCTGTAGAGATGGGGTACAGAGTGGAGGGAGAGGCACCCTGACATCCACACACACACACACCCTCCTTCCTCTTCTTTCCATGCTCTGCACAGCAAGCAGGAGGCTCCAAGGGGTGAGGGGCACTTCTAAGGGAGAGGGCAGGAGCTACACAGCAGTGCTGAGAGGAGCAGATGAAGCACTTGACAGCCTCCCAGCCAAACCGCTCAGGATCACCTATCAAAGGTTCCACAATTTACAGTAGATCCTGATCTACTGATTGGTGACCACTGCTTTAGAGAAGGAACGCATGCCTGTGTATTTTCAGGACAGCGTGGTTCAAACGGTTGTCTAGAGCAGTCATGATGGACATTATGGTACACCTTCTGAAGGCCAGTTAGGGTAATATAAGCAAGTATGGTGTCTCTCTTCTGACACTGTGTGTTTATTTAACTCTGTTGCAAAAAGCCCTATGATCTTTTTGAAGTGGCTTTCTTTTGTCGACATAGTAGAAGAGTTACCAATAGGAGGACCATTGTAGTATGTACACCTCCTCTGCTTTGTCAGTGAAAATTCTGACCTCCACAAAATTCTGTAGTGCAGACAAGGCCTGTGCTTCAGAAGACCATGACCATGCTTTAGAACAGGGGTGGGGAACCTATGATCTGTGGGCTGGATCTGGCCCTGGCTTGCCTGGTCTGGTCTGCAAGGCTTGGGGCTCTTCTCTCCCCCCTTCCCCTTCTCCTCCCCAGCATCAGGGAGCCTATACTGGCACTCCAGTTCCCCTCCCCCCAAAACTGGAGAACCAGTGCCGGCTCCCAGCTGCGAAGGGTAAGCCCTGAGCCTCACGGGCTGGAGCCAGCACGTGGACTCTGATTGGCGGGGGGAAGGGGAGGGAGGAAGGAGCTCTGTGCACTGCTGCTTCCCCTCCCCTCTGGCTTGGAGAATGGCAGCACAGGGAAGCGCTTGCCTGGAGGCTTTCCCCGCTGCTCCTATTGGCTGTAATTCCAGTTAATGGGAGCAGGGGGGTGGTACCTGGGAGCAGTGAGGGATGCAGAGCCATGTATGCTCCTAGGAAGGTGTCCCAGATAAGCACCTACTCATCTCCCTCCCCCACCCACGCCTAAACCCCCAGCCTGCTCTTGTACCCTACCTGCTGCCCAGACTTCCCCACCCCCACTCCACTCCACCCACCCTCGCACCCAGACTCCTCCCACACATTGAACCCCTCATTTTTGGCCCCACCCCAGAGCCTGTGGGGCCCCACACAATCTACCTGCTTGGGAGCCCCTTGTCTCTGGAGCTGGAATGTGAGGGGAGTATCTCTTTCTGCTGCCAAATCAATGAAGTTTTGGGGGTTTTTTGCTTCTCATAATTGTGTGGTCCCCAACCTGAAAGATTCCCCACCCCTTCTTTAGAAAACTGTTAAGTCCAGTTTTTCAATATTTTGAAAACTCTCCATTCTGCTTGTTCATATGCCTATTCAGTAATGAAATATTAAAATACAGAGAGTAAAGTTCTGGCCCTGTTGAAGTCAGTTTGGAGTTTAGAAAATTCTAATGACACTGATTAGTAACTTCTTTTAAAGTTCACCAGGAAGATAGGCTATATGAATTTTAGGCCTCCATTCCCTCCCCTACAAGATTTAACTAACAATTAACTTACAGTAAAAATGTCAAGATCTTGTCAGACCAGATATTACAACCTGAGCTTTGTCTGCCATCCTTCTACGCTGACAAATAGTTTTTACCATTTGTTAATTAAAATCCTATTGTACTGAGGATAAGTACAGGGTAGTAGACCACTTACAGATCCTAAATAAGGCTTTATACTCTAGGAGAAACTCTTCAGTGAATTCGGGGTTACATTTGAATTTTTTCATTCCACTCAAATGACAACTTATGTTTAATTATTTTTTTATTGTTTGTGTAGCTTCTAGCATCTACTAGGCGGGATCAAGACAATATGCAAGAGGAGCTGAATCGCCTCCAGACTGAAAATGATGCCTCTAAAGAAGAAGTGAAAGAAGTGCTACAAGCCCTTGAGGAACTTGCTGTCAACTATGATCAGAAATCTCAGGAAGTTGAAGATAAAGCAAAGGAGTATGAACTGCTTAGTGATGAACTCAATCAGAAATCGGTAGGAAATCAGGACAGAGAATTACTAAATATCTATAATGTGACTTTTGTTATTAGGAAACATGTTTTTTCAACAGCATACATTTTCTTTTAAATGGCTTTTCTGAGTTAAGAGCATGAGCTTTAGCTTTCTTTCTGATTTGGAATTGCAATAGTTCTGATTTGATTATATAAATCAGATTTTGGCAAATATTAATCTGATGTGTAGCTAGCATAACAAATCATAGTAAAATTGTATTTTCTATCTTTCCCATTATATCTGCCACTCAAATTTTCCTTCTGGGGCCTTGGCTTGGAGTTGTTGTTTTTGAGGAGTTATTCATTATCTACTAATTTTTGTACAATTCACATGGTTTTTTTTTTTCTTTCAGGATTCTGTAGCAGCAGGTTGTATAGTCAATTCTGTTTTCTGAAGTGAGTAGAGTTAGGTGTTGAGTCTCGACACGTTAATGCAATAGGCAATTCAAACTCACTAGCTTAACCTAGGGGTGGAGAGTAAGAGTGGAAAGTAGACAATTTTACTGTATTGTTGATGAGAGAAGTGTCTGCCTGCCTTACACTTTTGGTGTCCAAGTCTTTGATTCTGTGTATCTGTTCTGTTCGAGTACAGGCATTATGGTATATCACCAACCAGAAGGTGGAGAAAGATTCTTTTCTCTACTTTCTATTTGAGCTGCTTCAGAAGTTCTAATGTTTGTCAGGGTTTGGATTCATCAAAAAAAATTTCTTCTCTTTTTCCTGTGGATTCTTCCCACACTTTTCAAAACAGTACCGCCAAGGTGTAAAATATTTTTCCTGTTGATTCAGATTTCAGATTTAATCTGTTTTTTAGGATGAATTTTGCTTTTGTTTTCATCACACCAGTAACACACAGATACTGTTCAGTGCTTACATAAAAACTGTGATTTCACGCAGGTAACATAGATGTTTCCATTTGCATCATTGCCAACCAGTTGCAGAGTTTCTTAATTTAAAAAGCATTTTGTGATATCCAAACTAGATCTTCATTTGCTTGAAAAAATTTAGTTTTGAGAGTCCTCTCTACTCCAGCCTGTGGAGTGTTCTGTTCTTCTCTTCCCTTTGCTAGGCTGAATGTCTGTATTTACATTTCACTTCCTTACTTACTGGATAGCAAATAACTGGATACTAGCTTGAGGGATTTGTTCGAAACTCTCTGGGTACTTGATGTACGTAATAGGCAGTATTTGTTTACTGTCAGCAACCTAAAGCTGGCTGGGCCTTTATTTGAAATAGTATATGACATCATTCCCATATTTGTAAAGCCCCTGGCCTTATTTGTTGGCTGATTTGTTGGGACAAACAAAATACTAGTGATGCAGTCTTAGAAATGTTCAAGATTATATTTTCTTCCAGTGTTTGGGAGTAAAAAGAAGCTTCCTTGTTGCAGCATGAACACATTTCTTGAAGACTTATTTTTGTTTGTTGTCTAATCTGTTTTTCAATTAAAAATTATTTATTCACTCATGGGTCTATAAACACTAAGTTTCTGCACTTGATTTGCAGACTGATTTTAAAAGCTCTTAAGTTTTGGTTTTTTTGTTTTTGTTTAACATTCTAGATTGGGTGGATGGCAGATACTTTAAGAGCAATTAGAATTGGTAAATTAGAATTATTTCAGGCTAGAATGATTTTAGAAGAAAATGTTTCTCCATCTTTCTTGCAAGTGGATTTTATCACACTTGAGTAGTGGAACCTAAAACCAGTAGAAAAATATTTTTAAATTTGCACTTCTCCAAAGAACCTAATTCCAGGAATCCCTCTTGTCTGTGTGCAAGCCAGCTTTGGAATTCGGTATTTATCTTAAACTTTTAGGTTCAGCAGTAAGCTTATAGCATCTCTCTTGCCTGGGAATCTGTGCTAACTTCAGTCTGAACCTTTTCTTAGTTTCATTATCCAGTACCTGTCTACTTGCATCTGTAGAAAAGTCAAGCTTTTGGTATAAGTTTCTGATGCTGAGCCTAAATATGCTTTGGATGACTTTATCAAAATTAAGCTTGTAGAACAATGAAGTAGTATTTTCTGTTAAGCAGCTGGTATTGGCATATGGTGGCCTCTTCAATTTAAATCTAACTATGGATTTAACTATTGGTTACACATGGATGGGCTGATTCATGGTCTTTGTCATATCTTTATTTTGAATTAGAATTAGTGGCACTGCACAAAAAGCCAACTTAGAAAACTTCTCCCACACCCATATCTGTTCAGAAAGTTCTAGACAGGGATCAACTGAAATTGATACAGTCTCCTTCTGTGCAGAGGACTGCAGCTAAACATCTAAATTGTCCCACCAGCAAACATATGTAGTGATGAAAATGTCTTGCTATGAGAGAAAGCGATAAGAATGGGTCACCTTTTAATGTCTTAAATAGAAACCCCTGTACTGTCACACATTGATAGATGTACTCACATATGCTATTCTAGGGTGTTGACAGAATCATTTGGCAGAGTTGCAGGATTATTTATAGTGTGCTGAACGCCTTTGTCTTTCAGCAAAGAACTCTAGGAGTTTTGGTGAAATACTGTTAATTGTTCAAACTTTTGTTTTACATATTACACTACTTTATAGTGTGTTCAGTTTTTAAAAGTAATTTTAAAACATAAGGTAATTACTGGATTAGGACACTTTATCAAAATCTTATCTTGCCATAATTTTCTATTCTTTATTTAGATATTGATTTTGAGGTTGATGGATGAAAAACTAGAAGAAATTTTTCCAAGTAAAAACTTAAACTGAGTCTAATTTTTCACTTTCATCACTTGTTCTAGGTAATTTTATCCACTATAGATGCAGAGCTGCAGAAACTTAAAGAAATGACCAGCCACCAGAAAAAAAGGGCAACCGAGATGATGGCCTCATTACTGAAAGATCTTGCGGAAATAGGAATTGTAGTAGGAAATAATGATGTGAAGGTAAAGTAGAGCTATCACAAATGTGAAATGATAAATTAATTCATTCTTAGGTCTTTTCAAAGTAGTAAAGATGTAATAACTACAGTAATTTATAACACCTCCAATCAAATAAATGTCTTCCTGTAAGGTTCTGAGGGAGGATAAAGGTAACTCAGGTGTTCAATTTTGTCTTATATGCTGTTTATATCTGACTTACTATAATTCAGTGTGCAAGGTTGAAGAACAACTTAGTCTAATTATGCAAACAGTACAAACATTCCTCACTTCAGGAGGAATGTTTGTACTGTTTGCAGTTTGTCACTTCAGTCCGCATTGCTAAATGACCATATGTAATTTGGTGCACTGAATGGTACATACTTAAGAAAGGTTGAATACTGACCAAGAATGGTAACTTTTACTTCTAGAATAGCTGTTCCAGCCAGAGTAATTGAGTTAACTAATAAGCCTTGTATAGAACATACGGCAGCTTCCCTGTGGGTGTAAGACAACTTCATTTTCTACTTCAGACACTTTTGGTGTCCAAGTCTTTGGATTTTTTTTCCAAGTGAACATGTGAGCATTTGAAAGGAAACTAACGCTCAGTTATTTTGAAGAGCTTGCCATTGACATGTAAACACTTGCAAACAAGTCAATTTCTAGAGAGTGACAAAGAGTATGATTTGTACTAGTTGTGTGTGAATTTTATTAAAATTTTTAGAGAAGATGAAAAATAGTAGTAGCTTTAGTTACTGTGAAAATGGTGTGGAATTAAATAGCAGTGCAGTGACTGTACTATGGACTAGGCATTTCTGTTTTCTGGTTGCACTTTGAGCTGCTGTATCCTATATTTAATTCTGTATACAGTGAATATTTTTGTCACTTAAACCTTTCAAATTCTGATTTTTTCCCCCCCAGCAACCTGAAGGAACTGGCATGATAGATGAAGAATTCACAGTTGCAAGACTATACATTAGCAAAATGAAATCAGAAGTGAAAACAATGGTAAAACGCTGCAAGCAATTAGAAAGCACTCAAACTGAAAGCAATAAAAAAATGGAAGAGAATGAAAAGGAGCTGGCAGCTTGTCAGCTTCTTATCTCACAGGTAAAAGTTGCATTGCTCTAGCTTTTCTGATTCAAGTCACTTTTGAAACATGATTCCTGTGTTTGACTGATTTGTCACCAATTGCTCTTAACCTATAGCATACAGTTTTGAAAATAGACAAGTTGGACCAGTTTAGGTTGCTGAGACAAGCTTTTTAGCTTACACAGAGTTCTTCAGCTCAGATTTGGAAGGTAATTCAAAATGTTGGTCTGACCTTTTTTGCACAAGTGGGAAGTCAAACATCCGTTTCTTCAAACCCTCTAACATTGTATTCAACCTGTTTTTAATATCAGCTATACACTCAAGTAAAAAAATTATCTTAAGATGTCTTATTTTTTCATACAAAGTACACTAGAGAATTATAGTCAGAGAACTATAGACACTGGACTGAGGGCTTGTCTATACTGGCACATTTTGTTACCAAAAACTGTCTTTTGGCAACAAAATATGAGATCATTTACACTGAAGTGCGGCTTTGGTCAGGGAAAAACTGCTAGTTTTGGTGACAAAATACTTCCAGCCCTGCAAGAGATTTGAGACTTTTGTCTTCTCCCCTCTTTTTATTGTTCGCAAAAATCCAATGTGGACTCTTTTTTTTCCCTCCGTGCCAGCCCAGATGGCTGTGTTCAGTGTTTTGTGATCTCTACTGCCCTTTTAGCTTTCATCCCTCCCCTTTCAGAGCTCTCGGAAGTATCTGACAGCTGAATGGGCTGCTCCGTTTGGGGAATGAACAATGAACAAATCATTGGAATGTTTCTGTTCTGTTCTGCCCTGCTAGCGTGACAGCAGCAATTAGACTGCTGCTGTAGGGGGGAGGACTGAAGAAAGTGCTGTGTTGTTTTGACATTCCTCAGCATGGAGAGCTCACAGAGCTAAGAGGGAATCCCAAGAAGCACAGGGATCAGTTCTGCCTTCCCACAACACTGCACTGTGGGATGCTTACCCACATTGCTTTCCTCTGTCCTCAGGGTGCTTGCAATTGGGCAACATGAAATGTCAATAATGGGAGGCAGGAAAACTGGTTTTCATTTTTCGTGACTTTTGCCTGTTGACAGCACTTTTGTCGCCCAACCTTCCCACTGTAGACATAGCCTTAGTGTTATCCCAGGAAGCATGAGAGCACAGTTCTGTGTTTTAGGATGTCTTAAAACCCCAATATAGGTTCCTAGACTTTAATCTCCACTTTCATAATTTTATGTTTAACACCAAAAACATGTTTATACTGGGTTAATCTTAACTTTTGGGACTGACTGACATTCCTCTTATTGTTTGAGTTTTGCACGCAAATAACTATTTCTCAAAGCTTACAAAAGCAATCACTCTTTTGAAGCACACTCTTGAGAAGACAGCCAGTTTAAAGACCATTTGAAGGGATGGAGGACATGGGGATAAGATACCAAGATGCAGACACAGTATGAGGGAGTTGTCACATTAGAACTGCTTAGTGCAGTTGTGAGCATATACTTATAAGCATATGCCTATTAGTTAGTTGACTAGTGACTTGACTAGTTGCTCTCCCCCTTCTTCGCCCTCCCTCCCCCCTTCCACCTGCCTCTGTTAGACAGAGGCATCAAAGAGGAGGCAGGGGGTGGGAGGAGCTGACTTAAAAACTGGTTATCCTCCCACACCTCCTCTGCAGGGCAGGGAGGCAGATGTATAGCAGGGGAACGGGCAAGCTCATACCTGGTCCCTCCTGCTGCACTAGTGCTTTTTAAGTGTATTAAGAGCCTGGCAGCAGATCAGTATTTGTCCATGAGCTGGAGAGTAAGTTTCACTGGAAGGTGGAATCATTAATATTCATAATTTGAACATAACTATTCATAATTTGAGAACTGAGTTACTCAAATCAGCTAGTAGAAAGAAACTGTAAAACAGGAATATGAACACATCCACGTGGGCTTGGTGGATGTTCTTAATGAGACACATGATGGTGTCTCCTGAAGTCAAGAGGCCAGATTGTTATGCCTGTGATGATTTTGCCAGTCTTTAGCACCCAGTAAAACAGACTTTTAACTCCGTTTTTGATAGAGGATCATGGATTGAGCATATTTTTTAATTAAATGTTTTAAGAGATTATAATTTTAGGATTTAACAGATCTTGCATTAGTTTCAGATTTCATTGTAAACAGACCTATTTTTACAATACAAACTTATTTAAATAACTAACATACTATTAACATTTTTAAAAAATCATTTAACATTTTCTGCCCAAAATCAATTTTTTTATTCTGATGTGCAACTATAACAGTCCAAAGCTTGCCTTTCTCTCATTCCATTGACGTATGTACCTGTGACCTGAAGGATTTTGAAGTATTATGATACTTCAGGGATCTTGATCCTGGCTTGTCAGTCTTCTCTTTTTCTAGGAAAAAAAAGAATATCTGTATGCATTTGGTTTTTAGATTAGTTATTTTTACTTACATTTTTAAATATTTTTAATAGAATTTTATTTACATTTGCCTACTTTAAATGTAAATTAATCTTGTTTTCATTTTGAAAGCACGAAGCCAAGATCAAGTCATTGACAGAATATCTTCAGAATGTGGAACAGAAAAAGAGGCAACTGGAAGAGTCTGTGGATTCCCTTAATGAAGAATTAGTCCAGCTTCGAGCACAGGGTATGAATTATTCTTCATATTTAAGTATGTAACCAGTAATGTGACCATGCAGTATACCATAACAGACATTAGGCAAGATGAGGAGATAGCACTGTCTTGATAGGACAAACACTATGTAATGTGTAATTTAGAAGAATAAGAAAACAAAGTAAAATTAGTAGAGATAACGTATTTGGACACACTTGTCTGAAAACTATTTTTAGGATGAAGCAATGGGCTTAAATTGCAGCAAGTGGGGTTTAGGCTGGATATTAGAAAAAACTTTCTAACTGTCAAGGTGGTTAAACAGTAGAATAAATTGCCTGAGGAGGCTGTGGAATCTCCATCACTGGAGATAATCAAGAGATGGTTGGATAGACTTCTATCAAGCATGAACTAGACCACAGGTGGGGAGAAAAGCTTCTCAGTGGCCCGGATCCAGTCCACCCAGGGCTTTGATTCAGCCTGCGTGGCAGTTCCAGGCCCCACCCCCACGTTGCCTGGGAGCCAGAAACCTGCGAGTCCTTTTAACTGTTTCTATTTAAAGGACTCGCACCTTTCCTGTGGCTGTCAGGCAACAGCCCTGGAAAAGGGGTGAGCCCTTTAAATAGAAGCAGTTGAAAGGGCTCTCACATCCTCGGTTCCCTGGCAACGTGCTGGGGCAAGGCTTGGAGCAACCAGCCCTTTAAACAGAGGAGTTGAAATGTCTTGCAGCTCCCATCTCCTGCTAACATGATGCCTGGAAGCCACAGGAAAGGCGTGAACCCTTTTCATCTCCTGCTATTTAAAGGCCCACCCCTTCCTCCTGGGGCTCTGCCACTTCCATCTAAGGCCCCGCCACTTCTGGGGCAGTCGTGACCACTTCAAAAAATTTTAAACTAGCCCTCATTCAAAAATTATTTCCCATCCCTGATCTATACGGTGTTTGGTCCTGCTGTGAGAGCAGGGAACTGGACATAATGACCTCTTGAGGTTCCTTCCAGTTCTAGTATTCTAGGATTCGATACATAACAGGGATAAGATAAAGATATAAAGAGTTCTCCTTAAACTATCTGCATAGGAAAAACTTAATGTATGCAACCTAATTCAAGGTTTAAAATGAAAGGGGGTAAGTGTAAATCTGACAAGCATTCCTCCAATTGATTGGGCTTTGTAACTGAAATCTTTATTTTCTCATTAGAAAAAGTCCATGAAATGGAGAAGGAGCACTTAAATAAGGTCCAAACTGCTAATGAAGTCAAGGCAAGTAAATGTATTTTTCTATTCCTTAATAGTTTTATGTGCAACTTCATATTTTAAATAGTAAAACAAATATTTCTTTTTTACTATAGCAAGCTGTTGAGCAACAGATTCAAAGCCACCGTGAGACACATCAAAAGCAAATTAGTAGCCTAAGAGATGAAGTTGAGGCAAAGGAGAAGCTCATTACTGAACTCCAAGAGTAAGAGTTCTGATGTTAAAATCATTTATTGATTTGGACTGTGAGGAAATAATTACTTTGACCCATATACCTAGCAGATTACTACATTTTTTATTATATTAATTTTTGGATGGTAGTTGAATCTTCTGACTTAATTGTTCGTTAAGTCTTTAACCATTCTTCATAGTAGTGATGAGTAGGGTAGTTCTTATCACCTGAGGTGCAGTGCTCAAAACAAAGTGAAGAATGTCATCCTTCCCTTTCTCCCCCACTGGCCTGTTGGTTCTGAGTTTCAGGGTTCCTGCAAGTAGTGAATAACAAATAAACAATGACATTTAGCATTTAGAAATACTAACTTTAGTGCAGCTAATAGTCATCTATTGGTATAGTGAAAAAACCTTTCAAACATCATAAACATGTTTAATGTGAGCATGATGCGTTGATAAATATTTCATTCATCTGACAATTATCATTTCTTTTGTTGATCATCAATCAAATAATTAAGCATGCACAACAGTTGGTTGCTAAGATTTCTGATTAAATTAATAATGCAATCTAAAAAGACTCCTTTTGGAAGTTTTAATTTATCAAAGGGAGTAAAGCATTTCCTGTCTCAGCTTAGTTTTGTTAAGAATGAATGGCATGTGATGATGATAGCTTGAAACATAGTCCATGAGTATCATCGTGTTTCTATATTTTTATATTAATCCTATCTTTGTGTCCAGCCAAAACCAGAAGATGATGCTTGAGCAAGAACGTCTTAGAGTTGAACATGAGAAACTGAAAGCTACAGATCAGGATAAAAGCAAAAAACTGCATGAACTTACGTAAGTAATAATCATACTTCAGGTATTAAATGTGTGACTGGGGGCCTTAAAATTGTAAATACTAGTGATCTGATGCAGTGTAGATGTTCATTACATAACATGTTACTAAGGGCACAATTCTGTCATAGATCACAGATTCCGTGACTTCCTGGGACCTCCATGACTGTTTCTGAGAGCAGCTTTCTGCTTCAGGGCTGCTGGAGCAAGTGACCGGTAGTCACCCCAGGGGTCAGCAAAACAACTGGCTAGCAGTCAGCCCTGGAGCAGAGGGCTGATCGTATAGCTGGCTGGTGGATGGGGTGGGGGATGAGGGACACCAGAGCAAGTGGCTTGAGTTAGGTCAGCTCCTCTGGGGCTGGAGCAGCAGCAGGGCTGGAGTACCTGCAAGCTCCTGCAGCACTGCTTGTCCCCCTCTACCCCCTCACTGTATTTTTAATAAGTCAGGGACAGGTTTGTCTGTGGTCTATCCTTGACTTGTATTAAAAATACCTATGACAGAATCTTACTTAACCAAAATCTTTAGAACTCTCTGCTCCTATTGTGGCTCAGCCACACCATCCATAGTTGTGTTAATTTATTCTGTATTAGTGTTATTAGTTCAGTTTCTCTCGGATTCAAAATAGTCCATATTTTACAAAAATTATTTTCCCTCCATATGGCAACCAAAGTCAGTATGATCTGATTCTGAAGCACTTTTGTTCCAAAATAAACATGCTGCCATTTAGTTGTCTGTAATGCCATTTCTTTATGGGAGAATCATTTTGGATTACCCAAATGCTAAATTATAAGATGTGTAGAGTTTGCCCAGTGCATACAAGACTGAATCTCTTATTAATTTCTTCAGGAAATTAAATAAGCTGTTTAAAGGAATTGGTTTTGATGGCTCAAATTTGCATGTATAAATGTAAAAAATAATTCTCTAAATACCTCTAGCCATAGGAGCTCTCATGGATATCTTTTAAAAGTATTTGTCCAAAAATTAATTCATTTTATGTGAGGGGTAGGAGACAAAGCATATTCTAAGTTACAGAAAGTTGGCGAGCTTGTATTTGGAAGGATTACCAGAGTGTTGAATGTATTGTTTTATTGACTACTATATTGAATTATGTAATTTACATTTATTAGGGTTGTGGTTTTCCATAAACATAAAACCTGAAACTATTATTCATGTCTACAGACATGCAAGAGATTTTTATTTTGTGTAACTAAAGCTTGAAAAATCAGTCATTAAAATGGCAAAACAAAATCCCTTTGGGTGATAGTACCCAAAGGCAAGTCTAAAATCTAATATCAGTTGCCAATGATTTTTAAACAAATGCTCTTATGCCAATGGAAAACATGGCTTTATTTCAGATGCTCATAGGGTACAATTTTTGGCCCATACAGTTACTTAATTCTGACGTGCGCTTCATATCCACGCCCCAGAGCATCAATTCCAACAGTTTTTCTATTTGCCACCTTGAACTGCAGAAGTTAGAAATCCTGCTGCTGTATGTATACCATCTGAAAGCAATTTGGCACCAAATTATATCAAGCATTACTCTCTTAATCTAGCAGTTCCTCATACAATATTTTAAAAGTACAGCCCAAGGTAATTATTTTTAGCTTTATACAGTACAGTGTCGTAAATATGCATGGCCTTTTTAAATGAAAGACAAATACTGAATGCTAACTCAAAACACATTTGTAAATTTGCTCTAGCTCCCTCCAGGTGAAATCTGAAAGGCAGTTGGAGTTCATGAGCATTTCCTGTTGCAACATCAGAGTTGGTGGAATAGCCTTATCAATTTAGAACTTTAGACTTTTGGTGGCACTGGGTAGAAGTTATTGTTAGAGACAGAAAAAAGACTTTCCTCTCCCTTTAAACTCAGTACTGTTTCTGTGCTTTTCACCTTCACTGTGTTTTCAATAACGGTAAAGTTCCCAGGTCCATTCCCCAGTATCCTGCCTGATTTCTCAGAATTTGAAAGAAACTGAATCAGAGGCCTTAGTGTTCATTTTCCAGGAAGGAATCTTAAATAGGATGATTGAGAGAGTTCCTGCCATGTGATTTGTTGTCATTAGGGTGTGTTAACTTTTAGAAAATGAAAATCTGAACTGTTCATATATACAGGAAAAAATCAGTAAAGCAGCATGAAAAGTTATTTTCCCCAAATTGAATAAAAATCCTCTAGTCCATCCCGTCCATCCCCACATAACATCTAACTTCCTTGATCAGTCAAGTACTAGAAATATTTGTAGGATTTGTAGGTCTTTCTAAATAATGGCTATGCGTCTATAACCAGAAGTTTTCAACCTCTGGTATGCTTGTGTGACTGTTCTAAAATGTTCTATAACTCAGATGTCTGAAATGACTTATCACTCGAATACTAATTGTATGCAGTTATTTCTCACAATATCCTTACTCTTCTAGTCTTGGGCTCTTGAATACTCTGTCATTTGTGGCTAATTGTGGGGTGGTTTTTGCACTTTGATATACTCTAAATCCTTAATTATGCAATCTCCTTTCTATTTGGAAACTAAAGTAGAATTTCAACTTTTTCTAGAGGTGCAAGACTCATTTTAATTTGCTGTATTCCCCATTTCCTCTCAATCTCTCCTCTTCCCATAAGTAAACGTAAGATACCGTATATACTCGAGTATAAGTCGACCCGAATATAAGCCGAGGCACCTAATTTTACCCCAAAAAACTGGGAAAAAGTATTGACTCGAGTATAAGCCCTAGGGTAGGAAATGAGGCAGCTACTGGTAAATGTAAAAAATGAAGATAGGTACCGGGTCTAGCCCCGGAAGTCGGGGCGAAAGCTGCTCCGGTGCCCCTGGTCTGCTGGAGACCGTCTCCAGCAGACCAGGGGCACCGGGCGGGTTCCCGCGCTTCTGAGGCTTTGCCAGACCAGGGGCACCGGAGCAGCTTTCGCCCCGACTTCCGGGGCTAGACCCGGCCAGCGGCAGAGACGCGCTGAGCCCGCCCGCCTCAGTTCTCGAGATGCTGACTCGAGTATAAGCCGAGGGGGGCATTTTTCAGCACAAAAACTGTGCTGAAAAACTCGGCTTATACTCGAGTATATACGGTATGTATTTGTACATAAATATAAATGTTTAGCTATTCTAGTGTGAATATATTCTTTGTTTGCTAGGGTTATGCAAGACAGACGAGAACAAGCAAGACAAGATTTGAAGGGTTTAGAAGAGACAGTGGTAAGTTAGTTATTACAGTATAACTTTAAAATAAATGCTTGTAACTTTTTTTGTTCGTGTTAATAATTCTAAGTTATAAAATGCTTATTTGTTGTTTTAGGCTAAAGAACTTCAAACGCTACACAATCTTCGAAAGCTGTTTGTTCAAGATCTGGCTACCAGAGTTAAAAAGGTAACATGACATATCAAGACTTGTCTGTTTAAATGTGGAAATGAGCGAGCCTAAATAATCGATGGTTCAATTTTTATCAGATATCTGAACATCCACATATCACTCTTTCCTGTTGTTATCACAGAGTGCAGAAATTGATTCGGATGAGACGGGAGGCAGTGCTGCTCAAAAACAGAAAATTTCCTTTCTTGAGAATAATCTTGAGCAGCTCACAAAAGTCCACAAACAGGTACAGTGAAACATAATTTACTTCAGTATTAACTTTAGAACTTCAAAAACAGTTGCTTGTTCAAGATGTATTTTAAAGGTTTAAAGTTTATGTACATATTTGTTGTAGAGTAGTGTTCATGTTCATACGATTCAGAGATGCTGGTCTCAAATTTTAATTTCAATTGTTAATATTATATAAACTAATTTATTCCTTTGAAGGTCTTTTACAATAATTTGGACTTAAGTGATTGTGTGAATATATTATAGTGATATCTTAAATGGTGTAGTTCTATTGACTGTTAATGCTTAAAAGGAAATGTTTGCTAATATGTAGTATTTTATTTAGTTTATTCAGTTTAAACTTATAACAAAGTTAATATTAGTCTGTCTCTTATGGTTACTTTCATCTTGCTTCAGTGTAATTGCTAGTTTGTTTTTTTTTTCAGAAAAAAATTAAAGATATATTGTTTATCCTCAGCTGGTGCGAGATAATGCAGATCTTCGCTGTGAGCTTCCTAAACTGGAGAAACGACTTAGAGCTACAGCTGAGAGAGTTAAAGCTTTGGAATCTGCGCTAAAAGAAGCCAAAGAGAATGCATCTCGTGATCGGAAACGATATCAGCAAGAGGTAGACCGTATTAAGGAAGCAGTCAGATCCAAGAACATGGCCAGAAGAGGACATTCTGCACAGATTGGTTAGTAAAGAAAATGCAGCAACTTCCAAATGTGTTTTAACTTTCCTTTCTGTTTCTTTTTTGATAACACAAGGCCAAATTCTGTCCTGTACACATGCCTGCAGCTCTTATTAATGTCCAGAGTTGCAAATGTGAAAGGCAGGATTTGTCCCTTAGGGTATGTCTAGACTACAGGCTTTTGTCGACAGAAGTTTTGTCGACAAAGAGCATCTAGACTACATCCAGTTCTTTTGACAAAGCGGCTTGCTTTGTCGACATGACAGTGTAGACGCAAAGGACAGTGTAGGTGCAATAACACCTTCTGTCAACAGAACTCTTTCAACAAAAGATGTTATTCCTTGTAGAATAAGGTTTACAGGCGTCGAGCGGCAGTGTTGACGCAGATATAGTTTTGTTGACGAAAGTCCACTTTTGTCGACAAAACCCTGTAGTCTAGACACACCCTTACTGCAAAAATGGCTATTGTTAATTTGTGTATAATACATATAAATCTATGTAAGTCATTGCTTTGTTGACCTGATCTGTCACTTCAGTGTTTAGGCTTTCACACGATATAAAACCACACCTGCCTGGAATGCCAACTACGAAGGTTAATGTTCCCTTTCCTTTTAAAAACAAAGGAAAAGTTTGAACATAAACTAAAAAATTCTATAATTTGTCCTTGAAGTCCCTCTTTGTAATCTTGTCATTATAAGAACAAAGTGGTTATCCAAACAAAGGAAGGGACATGTAACTTGAAGTGTACTCAGTTTAATTAGCAAATTAATAATGCCTTTGCTAAAGCAAAAACATGGCTTTCTCAGCACTTTTTTTGGTAATTGATTTGTTGTGTATTTTAAGCAGAAAAATCTCATCTGTAAAACTTGACTATCATTTTTGTGTAAAACTAGAAAATCCAAGCAGACAATGCAAGATCTAAAATGCCTGTAATTCAATATTTTTAATTTAAACTTAAGGATCAAAACAATCCTCATTACCTTTCATTCAAAGTGCACGGTCCATTCCTTTACCCTTATCTTCTCTAATACCAGTACAAAGCAACATATATTTAAAAATAAAAAACAAACAAAAAATAAGCCCAATCTCAAAACATTCCATCTCTCTGAATTTTCTCTCTAGAGAGGATAAGAACAAAACCAAGTGTGACTGATGTTAGTCAGATCTCTTAATGTGGGACTGTAAGGCACTTTGATACTGTGGTGATGAGAATAGTATAAGAATATGGAATAGAACATACATTTTATTAATTTATAAAAAGTTATCTTAATTTTCACTTTACACAGGATCCTGTCTTCTAATAGCAGCCATTGCTAGCGCCCCAGAAGAAAATGAACTGAACAGATAGTCATCAAGTGATCCATCTCTTGTCACCCATTCTCAGCTTCCAGCGGACAGACTAGGCACACAATCTCTGTCCCCTGGTTAATAGCCATTGAGGGTCCAATCCTCTCTGAATTTATCTAGTTCTTTTTTATAGTCTTGGCCTTCACAACATCCTCTGGCAAGAAGTTCTGCAAATTCTTCTATCGTCAGTGTGAAGTCCCTGAAAAATTTTCTGATATCTTGCTAAGTGGTCTGACAGTGTTATTAACCATATAGCTTGTGTTATACAGTAATAACTTCCAACCTCAGAATTCACTAGCAGAGTAAACATCAAGCGTATTTGCTTATTTAAATCTGAAAACACAGTAGAATCTTGCTCATCTATACTTTAGTAAACCATCAGTCTATATTGAAAATTGATTTAAAGATTCATTGCTCAAAGTAGAGGGAATCTGGAAAATTTTCTTTGTGCTCCTGGGGTGGGACCACTGGGGGAACATTACATCATCCACTAACCTTGATCCAGCCTTCACTGAAGCTTTGAAACTGGACTGCAAAAGCTGCTCCTAGCCTATGCTTCTGAAATGGGATTGGGTTAAACCCTGCAGCACATGTCTGTTGCAAAAGTAGTGGTGAAAACTGCTGTATTGAAATGGTTTGGGTTATGCAGACAGTAATTTGCTTTGAAGGGATAAGAGAATCCCTTATTTCTACTCCTCCGATCACCAGAAGGACAAGGACTATGGAGAAAATGTTGAGGGTCTCTTTCTACCTTTGTCACAGAGCACAGACAGAGGCATCTGATATTCTAGAAAAGGGGTCACCAACCAGTCGATCGGGATCTACAGGTAGATCTTGGAGCCTCTGACAGGTGATCCTGACTGGTTTGGCCAAGAGGCTATCAAATGATGGCACTTTAGCTGCCCCACCCCCTGGGAGCCTCCTGCTTGCTGGGCAGGGAAGGGAGAAGAGGGGTGCTGATGTCAAGGTGCCCCCTCTCCCACTCTGTATCCTATCTCCACACAGCCAAGGGGGGGGGCAAAACAGGATTTGGGATGGAATTTTCTGGCTGCTTTTGGGAGTGGTGCAGAGTCAGGCAGACTCACCCCTGTCCTTAGTCCCGCTGCACCACCACCTAGCAGCCACTTGACTTAAGCAGTGCCAGTCAGAGCCCACCTCCTGAAGTCTTACCCCAGTTATGAATCCCCTTCTGCACCCGAAGCCCCTGTCCTAGTCCCAAGCACCCCTGCATCCAAACATACTCCCAGAGCCTGCACCTAGAACCCCCTCCTGCACACCAACTGCCTGCCCCAAGATAATCCCTTTATCCCAGACCAGAACCTTCACCCCAACCCACTGCCACTGCCTGGTGAAAGTGAGGGAAGATGGAGGAAGGATGGAGTGAGCAGGGGTCGGGCCTCAGAGAAGGGGCATAAAGGAGGAGGGGCAAGAGTATTTGTGTTTGAGGTAGATCTTGAATTGCCCTTAAATTCAAAAAGGGATCTTAAAAAGTTTGGAAACCACTGTTCTAGAAAATGGCCCCGGCCATTAAGAGAGTGGCTTTCTGTGAAAGGTCCCCTCCCCATACCCCACAAAAAAATTTCTTGCAAGAAGCTAGCTGGACAGGAAAGGAAGGAGAGCTGAAGTAAACTATTTTAGTCCAGTTTTACAAAATTGTGCATGCAGATTTCTCTGGTAAGTATAGCAACCTTAAATATAACACAAGCACCAAGCTTCTTGTGTTTCCCAAATCCTAGCTTCAGAACTGTCCCCTCTCTTCCTATCATTGAAGTCATCTAGGCACAAGAAATTACTCTAACTTCAGAGTCCAACAAGGGAAATGGGACATGTCCCAGGCCTGTTTTATTATTTTGTCTGTAAGTTGGGGAAACATGAGGGAAGAAAGTCCCTTTCCATGCTGAGTTGCTGGAAAGTAGTGGAAGTGCTCCTGATCCTGACCTCTCATCTTCTCCTGGGGGGAGTCCTAAAGAGGAAGAGAATCTGTAGCCATAGCTGCTTCTCCGTGACAAAAAAGAAGCTATTTGCCAAGATAAGAACTTACCCAACTAGTATTCAGCCTTGGCCCCAAACTTTCTCTAGCTGATCCTGTCAGCTAGCTAGTAAGATATTTAGCCAGGATGTAAGAGAACACATGACCATTGTGAATCTGATTGCTGACAAGTGTTATGATTCAGCTTTTTGAAGGAAGCATCTGACGGGAGCTGCAGAGTCCATCATATACATTAGCAACAAGCTGGACTTCCACCTTTGGACAGGGAGCAGCTTCTGCCACTGTAACTTTCATATATTTTTTTCTCATTTTAGAAAGCATGATTCATACAGTACAAATTATTTTTTCAGGGTGTCATAAAACAAAATATTAATAAATTTGAACAGTAAAAGGTCACATGATAGAATTGCTTGTGTGTGATTTCTAATCACATTTTATTTTGTGTAGCTAAGCCTATCCGTCCTGGCCAGCATCCAGCAGCTTCTCCAACTCATCCAAGTGCAATTCGTGGGGGAGGTGTGTTTACTCAAAACAGTCAGCCAGTCACACTGCGTGGAGGTGGAGGACGTCAGGATAAAGTGTAAGATTTTTTTCTTTTGTTTGGTAGAGGCTGTTTTTAGTGTCTCCTTAAACCACTGTGTTTCATAGTTTGTGTTTGTAATCCATCTGTCAAAAACACTTTAGTATTCTATGTTTAACTTGTTGTTCGTATTACCATATCTTGGAATTAGAGGACTATGCTAAAATATTCAGCTCATACTGTTACCTTCTTTTGTAAAACCAAAATCCTGTAGTGAAGTAAAGTGGCAGTTCTAGAGTTACGTGTCCTATTTCTAATTGAACAAAATACAAAAACTATAATATATAGATCAGTTTGCGACAACCATACTGCATAAAATATCTAATGTAGATTTTTAAAAAAATGCTGCTGTTTGTGTTGTTCACCTCCTAATTTTTTGGTAATGGGTAGCCCGAGTTTAAAGTAATAATGGGTCTGCTTCACGCAGCCTTCAAGGATAAAAAATTAGTTTTAAACTCATCATATTGTGGTGTTCTTTTAAATTAATATACAAATACGAAAGAGCTTCAGTAACTGAGGTTTGTATGTGATTTTAAAAAAATGCATCTGAGCATATATTATAGTATATGAGTACTTTATTGAAATCAATGGGACTATTCACAGATTTAAGTACCAGTGTTGATCTGGGCCTTAAAGCATATTTTCACACTAATAGGTTGTTTGTCACTCCCCTCTGCTCACCATAAAACATCAACCCCATTTGAATATTCCATCTGTCTGAGCATCTGCTGCACAATTAGTTGTTTGAATTGAAACCATCTGCATCTTCAACTGAAGGGCAGTGCACACTTAGAACCCTGTATATGTAATATTTCTCTCAGAATTTGACTTCTATCTTAATTCCATTCCTTCCTAATTATTATTAACTTATTTTCTAAAGTTTATTTTATACTGATTTAAAAATTGTTGAAGGCTATTAGAAGTTATGCTTTTTGTTTTTTGGTAGTAGAAAGGGATCAGGGAACAGGAGTTTGAAGTACAAGATTTTGAAGTCCAGACACTATCTGATGCTGGCAGTTGATTAGCATCTAGGTACCAAGGTGATTCTCTCCTATTGAGAGAATTCTGTGTGTTAACTTTCTTTTACTCTCATGTAAAAGCTAGCATCTCACTTGGAAAAGAAAAGGAACTTTTATTCTTTTAAGTTGTACACTAGTTGGTGTTGAGAAATTCTAGCAGGGAGACTGTTAGTTTGATGACTTAAGTACAGCAGCTTACCCAGTTCAGGGCCATAAGTGACAATTTTGAAAGCCTTATATTTTTGTCATCAATGTTAAGAAAATTGTTTTTGCATCAGGTTATTGCAGTTTTCCCCTGAGGAGAGGAAAGGAAAAGAGGGATTGTCATTTGTGCTAGTCAGATATTAATGTTTAGAAGTTTTTTTAATTGAAAAGCTGTGAAACTTCTATTTGACACCGATCTGCAAAATTCCCATTGATGTTGGCAGTTAAGTTCCATGTGTATATCAAAGCCATTAAAATGGCTCCTACTGTGTAGAGTTAAATGCAAAAATCGTAAAGAGTAAACATTACCAGTATACGAATTTATTAACAAATGGGGTTATGCTCTTTTTGAGCAGTTGCATTAGTTTTACCACTGAAAACTAATAATTATTCCTGAATATGTAGATCATATTTTTAAAAAAACCCTTTGTCACCTGTTCTCTCTCTCTCTCTCTCTCTCTCTCTCCCCCCCCCCTTCCCTTTCCAGCCAATGTATTTGTTCTGAAGGGGTGCGGCAGGGAAATTAGAAATATAGGCACATTATTTGACCAGTACTGCCAGGGTTAGTATGGATACTTCACACTTGAAACCCATCTTACTGCGTGGCAGGCTTTTAGGGGTTTTGTAAGAAACAAGAAGTTTGCTTTTTATTAGGTAATGTCATTTAATTAATGGATTACATGCAAAAATAATAAAACAAGAAGGGTATTTATTGTCTACTACTCATACAACCCAGTCTTTTGGGGATGACTAGTAAATAAGAATGTCTCCTTCCAAACACCACCACCTTTCTAAAACAGATGAAAAGATTCAATTTGAAGAGTAATTTTATCAGGTGCTTTGAATGTATCTTTATCACCCAACCCCAGTTCTCCTCTTTTGAAAATGTTACACCCTGAAAATTGCCAAAATTCTGTTCATTTTGGCATGGTGAGGATAAAAAGCAAACTTCAGACCATCCATTGGATAAAAGCAAATAAATGTTGAAATGGGTATGATATTGAAAATAGCACTAAGCACCTTGTGTTCCTAATGAATGTAAAGGATTATATTTCAGGTCTGGGATATGTGTGCATATGTATTTAACTGTCTTTTTTTTTGTTTTAATAGTTGCTGAAAAGTAAATGCATTATGAAGATGACTGGATATCATGCAGAGAAAGTCATTCCATGACAATAATCTCTCCCTTTGGGGATTGTAAGATTATTTTTTTGAAAATGTATAAATTATACCTGGCCTGTACAGCGCTCTCCCCTCCTACAAATTCTGATTCCCAACAAAACTAGAGTGCAATTTTGGCGTCTTGAAAAATGTTACTTCAGGTGTAGCTCTGTCCATTACACAGTTTGTCTTTCATGTCTTAAATTTAGTCTGCACTGTGCCAAGTTGAATGTATAAGAGAAATCTTAGTTCAAATTTCCTAGTTTAACTTGTGTACATTTTGTCTTAGAGCATATGGAATAATGTTGAAGTAATTTTTAATTTTTGTCACTTTAAATAACACTATTTGTCCCACTCTGTTAGAACAGCACTGTACACTAAAGTTCTCCTAAAACGACGTTCTGTGTAGCCATGAGAAGAGCTGTCTTGTCCATAGGACAATTTGGGGTGGCTGCCCCAGACTCTGTGCTTTGGAGGCTTCCGTGGCAGCCACATCAGCCATCCTATGGATGGGACGGTCTCCTGTGTTAGCTTTCTGGGGGTAGTGGCCTGGCACAAGACAGTGTCAGGGTTCAGGCCTCCATAATCACCATGGCAGGAGCTGGAGCTACCCAGCAGCCAGTTCCATTCCGCTACCTATCACCCAACCTACTGTGCTCCACTTCACTATGCTGGTGGGAAGCTAAATGTCCTGGCTCTGGTCCACTTCCCCAAGCTCTGCATAGCTTGCGGGGAGTGGGCTAGAGTTGAGGCCAGGGCACTTTGCTTCCTGCTGCTGCTGCTGCAGTGAGTCAGAGTGCACAGGGCTGGGAGAAGGCAGTGGAGCAAGCTGCTGGGTAGCTCAGACTCCTGCTGCCATGATGAGTGCAAGAAGGGGCGATCCTTGCTCTTGCCCCACACCAGCGCCCCCAGTAATCCTCCAGCTCATGTCATGTGGGGAGGGGCCTTGGGGGAAGAGTCATGGCAGGGCTTGGGGGATATTGGGAGAGTGCCCTAGGCCCCGCACCCCCTTAGCGATGGGCCTATCCAGGACTAATACTGCTTGTACAGTGTGGAAGTACTGAAGTGTGCTTATGACAGCTGCCATTAGGCACTTTAATCTTAAAACCACAGAGCTAAAGATTTCAGTTTGAACAAGGCTGTTTAACTGTTATCTTATTAAATACCCATTACTGGGTTATTTTGAATTCAATATTGTACAAGTAACAAGAGTAAACTTAAGTTTACATGGGAAAAGGCTTTGGCAATAGAATATTTCATCTGTTCGTTCTTGATTCTACATATAGAATAGCTTGATGGAATGAAAACATTCTGCTTCATTCTGATGAACCTGTTCACTGTCAACTGAGTTGGACAAACGAATATTTTTCAATAATTTAGTGTATACTGAAATGAGCTAGAGTAATCAAGGATTCAGTTCTTGTATCTCCAATACCGTATACATCCTGGAGTTCTTAAGCTGAAATTTAAACTTTTGATTTGAGAAAGTAAGTCAATTGAACTACTGGATAAGGAATTGAAATCCAATAGTAATGGAGACAGACATTTTCAAATATATACTCTGAAGTAGTTGTATCAGATTTTTTTCTTTTTCTCTTTGCAATATAGTTGTGTAGACTTGGCTAATAACAAAACACTGTTTCATTTTTGAGCTGATTCTCAAAAGTTTTGAGCACTCAACACCCACTGAGGTTAAGTTCAGGCTTTTAATGTTGCAATTCCATCATTTGTGTAATTTATTCCTAGGGTTTTAGCCACTATGTTTTTAGAATGGTCCTTCTCAAAAGATGCACATGAATTGCCAGATCATTGAGAGGGAAGGAACTTAGTGATATGAAAGAGTTCAAACTGTTTTTTCCAGAGCCAGTTAATGTCATCTTTAATATTAGTGGTCTGTCCTATTTTGGCTATTCATCAGTCATTGTGAAAATGTAAAACACCATAAGGGCATCAATGCCAAATCACTTTTAATAACTTTTTATACAAAGTAGAACAGTCAAATTGTCGATCATAATTCAACTTACTTTTTTTGGTTCCCTTGTAACTACTGCAGCTTGATTTTTATAATAGTTTTGATTTGATAGGTTGAATCTGTTTGCATCAGTCAGAAATCCACACTGTTTTGGAGTTTTTACTCTTTAAAGATGTATTTTTTACTCTTTAGAGTGTTTGTTGAAGCATGATAAAAGCAGCATATCAAGGATAGAGAACAGTGAAGTAGCAGTTGATAGGTTTTTAATTGAGTCCTCTTAATGGAAACAGCCCTGTCCATTATCATTCAATATTAAGTGCTGGTTTTCAGACCTCTACATATTTTACTTTACATTAGCTAAAAACTGGTTTCCTTGGAAATACTCTCAGATGAAGCAGGATTTTTTTCTCATGTAGATGGTAGTTCCATTCCTGTAAGTAATGTATCACGGGTATTGGTGCTGAACATTGCTGTGTAATAAGCAGTAAAATAAACTGTAACTAGCATGTAGCTCAAAATGTACATCACTTTTTTATATCTAAGCTTTTTTTTATGTTAAGCTTTTATGAAGTTTACCAAGAATTGCATCTTACAATTTTCAAAGAAATTGCTATTTTGTTCTTTTTGATTCAGTTATGGTAGGTCGTCTGGAAAGGACAAGTTACTGTTTTGTAAATTACATCTGTAATAGAATGTTAAATGCATTGCTGTTTCAGTTTGCAGTCGGAGTGGTTTTTATTTTTATGTTCCTCTGGATCATATTTTTTTAAATGGTTTAGAGTAGGAACTGAATTAAATAAAAGAATAATATTTATTCATGGTGATCAACTAAATTATTTGCATAACTTAAATACTGACTCACTACTGTGTGTAACTCTAAATTTGACATGAGATGACAAGTCTACCTGTGGAACACAGTGACTTAATTTCAGTACATGAAGATGCATTAAAATAGAATTGGATTGGGGAAGACGCCATCTAGTTTTAACTTACCTGCATGCTGTAAATGTATCTGTGTTTAAATAAAGAGGAAAAAAGTCTTTGAAATGTATTGAACTTTATTAAGACCTTGCAACTGTCATTGAATCAGATTAATATTTTCATTTGACAAGATAATGTTTTTTGCATTTGGTTGATTGTTATACTCATTCACTTTATTGGAGCCTTTGTATAGCTAATGTCAGCATCTTGGGTGTTGGGAAAAGATTGTCCATCAATCTTAAGTTTGTGGTTTTTACACTCTAGTAAATTCATGGTATGAAAAGCTTCCAAGCTTGATTGCATCTTATCCAGAGTTAGACTTTAAATATGGTGTGAACTACTTCAGCAATGGATTTATTGATCCACCACAAAGATGGAGGCAGTGACAGTGCCTACTGTTTCTCTAAATCAGTGGACTATCTTGCAGGTGAGCCACAGGCTCAGGGCTCTGCCCCTTCTCTCCCCCACCCTTGCAGCAGGGAGCCTTCTCTGGTGCTCCAACTCTGCACCCTTCCTCCTCCCGCCTGTGGTTGGAGTGCCAACTTCCCGCTGCAGGGGAGGAAATAGCTCTGTGCACTGCCGCTCCCCCTACCATTGGCCGGGGGAGAAGCAGTGTGGGAGACCACTCATCTAGTGGCTTTTTCTGCTGCTCCTATTGGCCAGAATCGCAGCCAATGGGAGCCACAGGGGGCAGCAAGCAAGTGCCCCCCAGATTCATGCCCAGACCCTGCACCTCCATCACCCTCACACACACCCTCCCACCAAGACCCTACACTCCCATCCTGCTCCCTCCCTTGTGCCCAGACCTCATATTTCCACTTGCACCCCACCCCCCAGCCAGACCCTCCCACCCTCAGTCGCTCTTGAACCCAACCTCCTGGAAAGACCCCAACTCCTCCTGCATCCCCATTCCTAACCTGCTCCCCAGCAGCCTTCTCCTGCACACTGAACTCTTCATTTTTGGTCCCACCCCAGAGCCTAAGGGGGGGCCCGCAATCTACTAGCCCTGGGATTCCAGAAGAGTTAATCTGGTCTGTGGGTAGCCCTGAACCTCAATTCTCTCCTCCCCCCCCCTCCTCCAAGAGATTTTGCTGGGAGTGGCGGTAATCTCACAGTTTCTCAGCTCCCAGTAGCAGCTGAGATTTTTGCTGGAGAGGAGCCCCAGAGCGTGCAAGCCTCCCCCCAGTGCAGAGAGCTACATGGAACAGCCAGCTACTTTGAATGGTCTGGGTTTGCTCCTATTGGAGTTCAGGAGGTGGGTGATCTGGAACTGTTGGCAGGCAGGGAATCCTGCCTAAGAGTGCTGTTGGCCAGGAGCCACTTAGGTAAGTGCCTCCCAGCCAGAGCCTGCCTCCCTCCCAGACTGCACTCCCTCCTAAACCCCTCCCCGAGGCCAGAATCCTCTCCTGCACCCATATCCTGACCTTGACCCCAATCCCCTACCCCTGGTCACAAACCACTTCCTAGACCCTACACCCTCTCCTTCACCCCAGTATCCTACCCTGAGCTCCCTTCTGCACCCAGTTTGCATCCCAGATCTCTCACTTGTCCATAGATAAGTGCAGTCTTTGAGCCACTTTCAAAAAGTTGGAATGGCCTCCCCTGAAGTAGAAACTTCCCTAATTGCTCAGTGCAGCCCTTTCACTTTGGCTCATTAATAGTGGTCACACGGGTCTGGATAAAGTCTTACTATAGCAGTCAGTTCCTTTTCCTTAATATCCAAGACTATCCTTCTATCTTATTTTTAACTGCTATTTTGCCTTTTAAAATACTTCATTCAGTATGCTCTTTCCTGGGTACAGGAGGGAGTCATTACAAACCTTCCACTGCATCCCCTTGATTAGATACAGTTCTTGGGGGCAGGTTAGAGTGGTGAGCCAGAGAAGCGTATGTTCACAATCTGCTTCTCTCCCTAACCATGTGCAGGAGCAGAGGCCAACCTGAGGAATGCAGAAGATGGCTAGCAAGGCCAGTGTAAGGCAGTGTGGTTCCATACATGCACAGACAGCCCAACCTCCTCCCTTACAGTGCCTGTGCTCTCAGGCCTTCCCATTTTAGATAGGGATGGCAGCCGGAAATGCAGCAACAAATTCCCCTCACTTCAGGAGTCAGAGGGAAAATACTAGGACCTCCTTTTTATGCCAGGGCTTTGACAGTAAAATGCTTTGACACTTAAAATGCTACAGCTATACCACTGTAGTGCTTCAATGCAGATATTATTTGTGCCTGTGGGAGGGTCTTTGTTGGTATAGATCAGTATTTATCAAACCAGGTGACATGGATTATTGTGAGGGAGGGGAAGTGTGGAGCTGGGAGCTAGCCATGATGCAGGGCAGGAAGGGAAGACCCCATTCAGCCTCTGGGCCCAGTTCTGCCTTCACTTTTTCTCTGTCTCTAGATGTAGCTCCACTCCTCCCCAAGCCTGGCTCTGCCTGTTCTGTCCTTTTCTGTGCCTTCAGCCCAAGCTCCACTGCTGAGTAATAAAGAACCTACACCCATTCTAATAAGCATCTAGGATACACTGACACTTTACCCCATCCCTGTTGCACAACCTGCTTAACCCCTCTGTGCTGCTTCCTTACGTTACTTGTCAGAAAGCACAGACAAAACCAGTCACTAAATTGTTGTTGACTTTAGGTATTGCTAGTTACGGTGGTGGTACTCGTAGTGCAAGATGTTAGACTGGGGTTGGGGAGTAACTGTTACTTCACCTTAAAAGTCACTGAAACCTACTGGAATCTGTATATTTGAAAAGAAACAAACCTACACTGAGCTGATCCAGAACTGAACTAGAGTATTTATATACACCAGGGCTACTCAACATGCGACCCGCAGCCCATTTGTTTGCGGCCTGTGGTGCGGTTTGGGTTTGTGGGGCTCAACATGCGTCCTGTGGGTGGGATCCTTTGACCATGGCCTCCACTGGGGAACATGCTCCACAATGGCGAAGCATCTCCCAGGCAGGGTGAGCATTGAAAGACACAAGCGGACAGGCTGGCTGGAACAGATGGGTATAGGGTGCCAGCGTTTCTAGCCCCGGGGGGAGGTGCTGGGAGCACCAGGACATTGTGGGAAGTGCTTTGTACTCATGCCTGTTAGTGTAAAAAAAAGCTTTTTGCATGTATATGCAACCACACTTAAGTTGCAGTCCTCTGCATGTGCTGTATCATTGTGGTCCCCAGGCTTCCAAAGTTGAGTAGCCCTGAGATACACTGTGCTAGTTCAATACAACTAAGCATCCTAACAGCCTTCTGCTTCTGAGCTATTCAGGAAGCTTCATGACTACCTCCAGGAAGAAAAGGCAAGTGGCAAAAACAGCACTCTTAAATCTGCCTAACAATAGCCATAACCGGGCTGAGACATCACCTTTCGCATCTTTTTCTTGCAAATTGAATGGAAAATTAGCCCTGCAACATCTGTTCCAAATACCAAAATGTGCATGTATCCCCTCCCACACTGTTCTAAAAATGGATTCAGTGTGGTTTGTGCAAACCTAGGGCGAATTAGAGTGAACAAAAGGAATTCATTTAATGGCTCATAACATATTGGAGTTATCTATGGAATCAGTTGTGGGATCAGTGGATGCTTGGTTTTTCTGTCAGCAATAGTATAAAATGTAAAGTGGCTCCATAAAGTGTACATTTCTGTGTTCTGTTCCTCAACTTCAACAGCTGCTACTCAAGGGGTATTGTGCTGATGCAATAGGATGTTTTAGGTGATCCTTCAACATCCTGGTAGGAAGTAGCTTGACCTAGGTATGACCCTCAGGAATTTGAAGAGCTCCTCCCATTGGTGTAGGGTGTGTGTCTACACTGAAGCACTTCAGCAAAGCATGCTAGGGCTCTAACCCATCTTTTATTCTAGTTACCTTGAAATGGTGGAGGAATACAAAGTGTATTCACAAGCGGCATCACAGTTCTTGCAAAAGCGGCAAGGAGTCCTGTGGCACCTTATAGACTAACCGAAGTGTTGGAACATAAGCTTTCGTGGGCAAAGACCCACTTCGTCAGATGCACTTTTGCAGATTCAGACTAACGCCTACCCCTCTGATACTTGATCACAGTTCTTGGGAAGCTGATGGGCAACTCCTACTGTATGAACAATGAAAAATCCCAAGGGCACCCCTGCCTGGCTAGGAGAGGAGTATTTGTGATACAAATTGAGTTTGAAGAGATTGGGGCTCTTGGTTCTAACTTGTCGAGTACTTTTAGTATGGCCTGAGATTCCCTAGTCATGAAAGGGAAAGAGGGTAGCTGTACCAACTATCTACCAGCTTGCCTTGAGACTTGTTGAACTGATCTTATTCTTCCAGCAAACAAGAGCTGTCTCCTTGTTGAAGCAGATGGGGTCTGGTAAAGGATCTTCCTGAGGGCAGCACTTGTGAAGACTTCCACGAGTCTCCCTGTGAAGCCACCATCTATTCTGTCCCCAAACTATCTGCAACTGCTGGAGTCTTTCTGCTTTTAAGCTTTTATTCCACTCCTAACGTGATTGACAGGGCTTTATCCCTTCATCGCTGTTGTGGGGTTTATACATCCCATCACTGGGTCCAATTCAACCACCCTGCACCCATTCTTAGTAGTTTCCAATGCATCCCTCTTCAGATGTGTCTAAAAACCATTCTGATCTCTAAAACCATTCTGTCCAGGGCAGGTGGACTGCTCAAAAGTCCTCTTTGCACAGCAACTTTATAAAACTCAGAACTGTCAGGTACACCTGTCTGCACTTCCTATCCATGCTTCAAGCACAATCCATCCGCCTAATGAAGATACTTACTTCATAAGTTGGCAAAAGGGAGTACGATCCCCCCCTCTTCCACAGAGACCATGGAATTGTGGCACTGGCAGAATTCACAATATCCTGATCTCCGCAATCTCCTGATCTGGTTTCTAAAACACCACAGCAAATTAATTTCACTTAGGTTTCAGAGTGGAAACGAAACAAATCCATACTCAGTTATTTCTTACCTGGAGATTTCTGAAGATATCTTTAAGTGATGGTTCCTCTATATATTTCACATGTAGGTATACATGCATGCCATGTGCCTAAGTCTGGAAGTTCTTCAAAGCCGTGTCCATGGGCCCACATATACAAAGTAGCTTTACTCATGCTCTCAACTAAGTCAGAAACAGTGCAGGCTGACATCTTGCCAGTGTCTTCTAATTGCCACAAGGTCTGAGTTGGAATCCTCCTTCACCTCTTTGTATAGCTATATAAAAAACACTTATAAATCATTATATTCTTAGATTAGTAGTTTAAAAGTTGTACAGTAGTATACAATATTCCCCTCACATGGCTCCACAACCTCGAGTCCTGGAATCCCTTGGACACAGGTTATGAAGACTTGCATAACACTGGAGGACATATTCCATCCTCATCTGTAATCACCATTTCTTTTTGGCCTGGCCCTTGTAAAGAAATGTCCTTACTCTGGAGAAGCATACATCACTTTCCCAAGAGCAATCTCACGTCCAAACAAGCAGCAGGAGTTCGCTACTGATGGAGCAGTTCTCAGACTTAGACTATGTCTACACTACAAAGGTTAACTGGAAAAAGAAATGCAATTTGTAGTATGCAAATTGCATATCTTTTTCTGATTTACTTCTGAAAGAAGCTTTTCCAAAATTTGGCCTGTCTATATGAGGCCAAATTTCAGGGAAAAAAAACCCGTTCAGAACATCCCTTTTTCCTCATAAAACGAGGTTTACAGGGATGCCGAAAAAACACATCCACTTTTCTAACTTTTTTTGCAGTGTTTCCAATCAAGACTGGTTGTAATCCCATTCTGAAAAATGGAAATGCACTAGTTGTTCATTTAAACAGGTGCTTTTCTTGTCCTCCAGTTATAGTTCAGTAAACCATTGCAGGGCACTCCCAGATAAAGCTCTTCCCAGTGCTGCTTGCTTTGTTAAACACGATGATGGATTGTGAGATTTATCTCAGATGGTGATTGTGAGCAAGACAATATTGATTTTACATTTCAACAGAGGGGAGGATAAACATCCCTGATCTGGCAGAAAATCAGTTTTTCACCTCTACAGGGGATGAACACCTTGATACAAACTATAAGAACGTATATAATGGAAATACACCATTATTTACATCCATGGAGCTGACAGGCTTGCTGGGCCTCTGGGCAAGGTGGCAGGGTGGGGAACCCTGCTCTTGGGTGGAAGGGCATGTGGGGTCTGGGGCTTGACAGCCCTCAGTGCTGCCCAAAGAGCAGAATACCTACCCCAAGGAGCCTTCAGTGCTGCATAGAGCATTGTGCACAGTGCTCCAGCAGTGATTTAAAGGGCCTGGGACTCAGGCGACTGCCACAGCCAGGAGCTCTGGGCTCTTGTATTCGCTGGCCCCAGGACAGTTGCCCCCTCTGCTTCCCCCTGTCAATACAATTTTATGAGCATTTCATAACAAGTGTGAGACTGGCTTTCCTTTGACACCTTACATAGAATCATAGAATACTAGGACTGGAAGGGACCTCGAGAGGTTATCGAGTCCAGTCCCCTGCCCTCATGGCAGGACCAAATACTATCTAGACCAGGGGTGTCCAAACTTTTTTCAAAGAGGGCCAGATTTGATGAAGTGAACATGCGTGAGGGCCGACCATTTTGCCTGACATTCTTTGAACCATTAAAATTAAATGCAAATTAACTATTTTATGCAAAGTTTATTGCAAACGGCATACTTTTCATTTCGTCACATGGATGACAAATCTAAACAGGTGTTAAATCACTCTGCCTTTCATATCTGAAGGCCAGATGAAAAAAAAAATCCAGGAAGCTGAAATATATGTCAGGAACATTGTAAAGTACATTACATATTATTGGTAATAAAGGTTGTCTGTCAACTTTTAAGTTCAAAAAATATGAACAGGAACATAACACCAAGTATACATGTTGTGTCCAAATATATTTATAACTGATTTAGACCAACTGACATTAACTGAGATTTTACAATGTATTCCTCTCAATACATATGGATTCGTTGGGGGCCATAAAAGATAGATATTGCCAAATTACCTGTGGGGCCGTATTAAACCGGAACATGGGCCGCAATTGGCCCGCGGGCCGGACTTTGGACATGCCTGATCTAGACCATCCCTGATAGACATTTATCTAACCTACTCGTAAATATCTCCAGAGGTGGAGATTCCACAACCTCCCTGGGCAATTTCTTCCAGTGTTTAACCACCCTGATAGGAACTTTTTCCTAATGTCCAACCTAACCCTCCCTTGCTGCAGTTTAAGTCCATTGCTTCTTGTTCTATCCTCAGAGGCCAGGAAGACCAAGTTTTCTCCCTCCTCCTTATGACACCCTTTTAGATACCTGAAAACTGTTGTCATGTCCCCCCTCAATCTTCTCTTTTCCAAATAGAACAAGCCCAGTTCTTTCAGCCTTTTTTCATAGGTCATGTTCTCTAGACCTCTTTTAAAAAAAAAAAGTGTTTCCTGTAGGGCTACTGAATAACGTCATCACATCACTGTGGTGTCCTGCAGCCCATCCCTCCTCTTTCCTCAGTGTTGACTGTCATGCCACGTCTCTCCTCCCCTGTGCTTGGCAGCTCCAAGGAGAGTGCAGGGTGCCTGAGGCCATGGAGCAGTCCCCCCCCCCCCAGCCCCAGCAGCTGGGGGCCTGACACAGCCTCAGGCTGGGGGGGGGGGGCAGTTAAGCTTAGGTTTCAGTGGGGTTGTGGGGGGGGGAGGGAGAAAGGGTCCAGGCTGACGTTACCAGGCCAGTGAGAGGGGGCACGGGTTGGCACGGTTGCGGGAGAGGGAACAGGGGTTCTGGGCTGTCATGGCCGGCAGCAAGGAGAAGGGGCCTGGGCTAGCACAGTGGTAGCTGGGGGGGAGGGGGAGCTGCGGCCCAGGCTGGGGCAGCTGCAGCCCAGCCCTCTGGTGGCGGGGGGGAAAAGTGTGGGGTCTGGCAAGGTCTTGGAGCGGTCCCCTTCTGCCCATTCCGGAGGCAACAGGGAGAGACCTGGGGCAGCCTGTGGGGGGGGGGGGGCAAAAGGCCAGGGCTGGCTGTGGGCAGTTGGGGGGGGAAGAGGCTGGGTCTGGTGCAATTGGCAGCCAGTGGGAGAGCAGAGCCTGCCTACCTCTGCAGATGGGGGGAGGGATGGCGAGAGCAGGGGGCACCACCCCCTAGTGAATGTAAAAAAAGAATTGCCTAGTACTGAAATGGTTGAGCCCCAACACCTACCTCATTACACATTAAGCCCTGATCAGCATCCTGAATTTGTACTGTACTAATTAAATCAAGAGAGGGTAATGAGAATCATTCCTCCTTGCCTAGATACTTGGCTTCTATGACCTACTTAATCAATACAGCTCAGGGGCCCGGGAAGTATGGCACCAAGCTAAAATGGTGCCAAACACCCATTATAGGACGTAGATAAGCTTCACAGCGCTTCTGTAACAAACAACCACTAGAGGGTGCAAAAATCTTTCGGTCTGATGCAAGCTGAAGAGGAAAACTCAGGGCCTGTGCTGTTTTGAACAAGACACAGGAAACAAAATTAACAGGCAATTAGGAAATTTAAAAAAATTAAAGCCTTATTTGGTTTTCCTTTTGGGATCGTGATATTACAAGACATTGCGTAGTAGCTCTTGAGTATTGATACAAGAAAAGTCAATAATATTACTATTTGCCAGAAGAAAGCTTTTCAACAGTGAAAAGCTGTATTTGTTCATGTGCTTCTTTCAGCAGAGGTCTGAGATATTGACACTGTACCTGTGTGGGATGTCTTAATTATTTGCAGGTTTTTTAAAGATGTCTTTTTTTTTTCTTTGCACACATTGGAACTCCTTTTGCCCCTGGGGTTTGTAGAATCAAGTGCCCCATCCCTATTCCACAGCAAAGAGCCTTGTAGAATAGTGGTAGAAATGTAGCCGTGTTAGTCTGGTGTAGCTGAAACAAAATACAGGTCTATGTAGCACTTTAAAGACTAACAAGATGGTAACCATCTTGTTAGTCTTTAAAGTGCTACATAGACCTGTATTTTGTAGAATAGAACATGAATCAATTACCCAGATGAATATGAGCAAATAACTATCTAGTGACTGATCACATATGTGAAAAACAAATCACAATAGCATCTCACTATATCATGCAATGTCCTATTGAGAGAGGCAAGTGAAAATGGGACATGTTATGAATATAAATCACTTGCCGATAACTGGACAGTTACAGGACAGGTGCCAGAAACTCCTTATTCTAATGCGAGCCCTGACCTCAGCTGTGTGACCTTCCCAAAGTCAACTAAGGACAAATTCTGCCACCCTTTCTCATGCTGAGTAACATTCTGCAAACTACTGATTTCTTGCAAAGAAAGCATTACTTGTTTGTAAGAGTTACAGAAGCAGACCTTCCATTATTTTTGTTGCAAGGGGATGTGGATTGCAACTGCTTTAAATACTAAGGAGAGGGGATCACCACATGGGAGTGTAAAGGATTTTTTATTCAACTAAAACTGGGAAGGGAGGGGAATCTCATTCATACATTCAATCACACTTACAGTCCCAGGCAGGATGATAAGGCGAGCAGGAGGCAGTTCATATTCTTTGATCTTCCCAAGTTGACTCCTAAGCTGGTCCGCTGGCCAGGCGATCCGAGCAGAGGGCGTTCTGGGAGGCTTCACTTGATAGTCCACCACCACTGTGTCTCTCTCCCTCTCTGTCCCTCTCTCCTTCAAGGATCAGCCACATGCAGCCTCTGAGTCTAGGCCTCTTGGGGCCGTGTGCACACCCTGCTGGGGGCCGTGTGCATTGTTGTTTACTCCTGCTGTTTACCTCAGACATTCTTCTGCACTCACTCAGGGAAGGGATGGGGGTTAACAGACAACACTCCAACAGTTTAAGGAACCAAATAACATTAACAGGTGAGAAAGAACAACCACCATTTTAACTGTCCCCTTACTTCTCCTTTGCCTCCAACACCCTGCCCCTTGATCTATTGATCATCCCATTAGGTGATGTCGTTGGAGGGCAAAGGTTACCTGTTGAAGGCGTACTACTCTATTTACCAATCTACGAGTATAACAACATAGACATAAAAATACAATAAAGAACACAATTAACAATAACAAGAGTCCTACAATAGGGTGGACTAGAACTCGTAGGATAGATCTGGCAGATCCTGACCACCCTTTAAAAATGTCCCACCAATGATGTTGAGTAATTTGAACAGCCTCATCTCCTATTTCTACGAGGCGTTTACTTTGTTGAATAATGTGTATTTCTTTATTTTTAATTTGTTGTGCTACAGCTTTGGCTTTCTTAAGACTATGTTGGGCATCCTTTTGTAGTTCAGCCCAAACAGCAAAGTTAATGTTTGGGGGGGGTCGGTATGACCATATAACTGCTTGTATAGCCAAATTCTCAACTGGGGGAGGCAATAAGGCAGGTGAAAATATACCATCCACTACAACCCCGATAACGTTAGATACACAACAAGTATAATTACTGGGTGCACACCAAGAAGCATTGGAAGATGGGGTCCACACCACTGCAGTAGATAAATTTGCTCGAACCACGCACATAAATAGTGGACTAGGGGTCAATACCACTACCGGTTCTTGTAATCGCTGCAACACACACATGGTTTCGGCATCCCATGGGGAATAACAGTCATCTTTGGCTGGTGCTTTGGCAGGACATATCCATCGACCAAAGCTTGGGCTTACACACTCTTTGCCTAAATTTAAAAACCCCAGTTGTGGGTGGTGATGGCTGTGAACACTACGGGGAATCCATAGAGACGGTCCTAAAGCTTGGGGCATAGGAACCAGGGTACACAGGGTAAAGTGTGGGGACTTTTGGGGAACTGCCAATAATGACAAAACCCCTGTCCATGGCCCCTTAGGCACATAGGATATACGGTGAGCGTATTTCCAATCGATTTCAGTAAAATGCTGTTGCACCACCCCTGGAACCAAACCCTGGTCTAGGAGGGTAGGTTGCTGGAACCAGCTTACAAACAAAACTTGCTGAACTGTTAAACACTGTTCTGCCCAAGAATGATTGACAAAAGATTTCACCAAAGCCGAAAGGGTATTAGTTAACAGATGGAGGGGTAGAACCCCCATTGAGGCAACAAGACTCTGCCCAGCTGCCAAGTCCTCTGAAATACTCGCAGCCATTTTTTGGGCCTTTTGAAATAGGGACCCTGTGGCAGATAACTTGTTGGCCACTACTTCAATATCTACAGCAATTAAAATGCCTGCTCCCGTGCCCAAACCTCCCAAAACCCACCCTCCCAAATCCCGCTTAGCACGGTAAGGGGGGTTAAGAGCTAATTTCAACCATGCTTCTACCAGGCGAGAACAATTGGGCCACACGGTGGACACATTAATTAAAGACATGTCAAATTGAATCCGATACAAAACCAATTGAGCCACCGTAACCGCTTCCGCCTGTAGAGAGGGAATTTGGGCACAAATTAGAGGTGACGGCGGAGCCCGCGGGACTATCCGGCCAGGTACCCATCCCCCCCGCAGTTGCAACAGCCATCCTCTAAATCTGCGGTTCTGGCCTCCACAGTTTACATATAAGTTTAGAATACCTTTGACACATGGCTCTATCACTTGGACACTGCTATCCCACCATTGGGACCACAAAATCACCCGCTGCTGTGAGCTCAAGTTGGTGGAAAGAAAAATGGAGGAAGTAGTGGGATCCCACCTTTGAAGCCGGGCTCGAAGCCGGTTGAACCAATCACAAGTTGTAGTTCGTGCAACCATATTAGTGTGCTTCCAGATTCCCTCCCACCAGATAGAGTTGCTTGGGTCAGCAAAAGATCCATTGCCATTCCGCCAGATCAGTTGAAGGGTTACTGGGCCTACCCATGGAACCCAAGGTGTACATCGTGTGTGTAGACAAGTATTATAATAATCTCCTATTCTTGATGGGTTCCCTCCCCGATTTGGTCCTAAGTGGCCACATGGGTCAATTATGGGTAAGGCGGTTCCATCAGCAGTGGAGGCAATAATTTGCAAAAAAGGCCTTAAAGGAATGGATGGATACTTGTCTACTGATTTACACCACAGAGTTGAATTAATGTTGGAATGGTTCACATGCGTGCCTGTTGTCTCATTCCACCATGGGGTCCGTTCTGCAGGTGGTGGGAAAAACTGCAAGTCCAAACGCCCTTGAGCTCCAGGATACTGGCACCATCTGTTTTAAAAGAAAACTCACATAACCAGATTAACATAAAGCATGGTAGTTTTCTTGAATCGCTGACACTCGCTTCAGTTGACCATGGTGAACCAAATGTTTTCTGGGTGAATGATTGTTTGGGCTTCTGCTAAGGAGGTGGCCTGTCTGTGGGTGGTGGGGTAACAAGGGCAGCCTGCTGGACAGCATCCAGCAAGGCTTCCACGTCTGCAGGTTCCCCAGGCCTCCATCTCCCTATTGCCTGCTGTATATACATTGGGAGACCCTGTGCAATTAGCCTTAATTCATCCACAGGTAAAGCTATTTGGGCTATGGACGTGGGGGTACCACTCCTTGCTGCAACAGGCACACCCCGACCACACAGACATGCCAGGAGAACCATCCTTTCCACAAACCTAGTGGGGTCTTCCCCCGGTGCGGCAGCTGCTGAAACCAGTTCCGCCAGCAATGCTCGTGGTCCCACAGCTGATGTCATTCCCATCAGCATCTCAAATATATCTTTGTGTGTGGTATCACAGGCCTGGTGTCGGGCCACCCCTGCTAAGTCCCCTCCCAATCCGGATGCAGCCTTGAGTACCCGCCGAGCCTCTGTCATATTTAGGCTCTGATCCAGGCACAAAGTCACTAGATCTCGGGACCATCCACTGAACCCAGAACGAGAGGGTCCTCCTAAGGTTTTGGCCAACTCCACCGCCTGTGCAGGGGTCAACTCAGTCTCTGCCACTGTATGCCCAATATTCGGGGCCTCTCCTCCCCCTTGGGGCGTGGGCCCATAAGTCCGGACCACCCTCCGGATCGCTGCAACCCTATGTCTGAGATCTGGCCCTCCAGGGTCTGGATCTGGGCGATCTAGGTCACCCCAAGTATCCCCATCCCAATCTTCACCCCAGTCTAGGGATTGATCATTTCTCTTAGGAAGCCCTAAAGCTGCTACTCTTCCCTTAGAAAGCAGCCTTCCCTCTGGCCTACTCTCTCCCAAAACTAACTCCTTGAGACACTGCACCCTTTCACTTAAAGTTCTATTCTCCTCCTGGACATGCTCCCGTTCTTCTTCTGCAGCTGCCACTTGTATGGCAGCAACAGAAAGAGAAGAGGCTTGTGCGCTGGCTGTAAGCGCCTGAGCTTTCCACATATCTCGTTCTTTCTCCAGTTCCTTCTTCTGTTCCTTCAACTGCTCCACATCCTGTGCTAGCTGACTCTTAGCTGCCTGCCACTGATGTACTGCCTGCCATAGCAGCCAAGCAGCTGCTCTCTCCTTACCTCCCTTGTCTGGCTTATACAACAACACATATTTTTCCATCATTAGTTCCAAATCAGTCACTGAAGCACCAGAGAGCACCGCACCTTGAGTCCAGGGGTCAGCCCCTTTACTTTGGATCCATTCCCTCAGGGGTCCGGGCGTAGGTGCTGCACTCCACCCTTCTCCTCCCTTCTGGGAGTTCTTTACACCTCCCTTTCCTTTACCCCAAATGGGCATCTTGTTGTCGGGAACCTGGACTGTGTGCCGTGGGTTGCTAGCCTACCACGTTTCAACGCACCCCAGTCCCCCAAAGTTCACCGTCTCAACTTCCCGTGGGGAAAGGACTTTTACTTATCCTCTCCTCCCCGGCATCTCCACCAAAAATGTTGCAAGGGGATGTGGATTGCAACTGCTTTAAATACTAAGGAGAGGGGATCACCACATGGGAGTGTAAAGGATTTTTTATTCAACTAAAACTGGGAAGGGAGGGGAATCTCATTCATACATTCAATCACACTTACAGTCCCAGGCAGGATGATAAGGCGAGCAGGAGGCAGTTCATATTCTTTGATCTTCCCAAGTTGACTCCTAAGCTGGTCCGCTGGCCAGGCGATCCGAGCAGAGGGCGTTCTGGGAGGCTTCACTTGATAGTCCACCACCACTGTGTCTCTCTCCCTCTCTGTCCCTCTCTCCTTCAAGGATCAGCCACATGCAGCCTCTGAGTCTAGGCCTCTTGGGGCCGTGTGCACTCTCTGCTGGGGGCCGTGTGCACACCCTGCTGGGGGCCGTGTGCATTGTTGTTTACTCCTGCTGTTTACCTCAGACATTCTTCTGCACTCACCAACAGTTTAAGGAACCAAATAACATTAACAGGTGAGAAAGAACAACCACCATTTTAACTGTCCCCTTACTTCTCCTTTGCCTCCAACAATTTTTTCAGTGTTTCTACCTATAAAACAAAGTTAATAAAACATATCTACTACACAAAGGTATTTTGAGGGCCCATTAGTAAATCTGTGTCAAACATATTTAGCATAAAAAGGGAATGGACAGCCTGAATATTATTAGAATATTTCTCTGGCTTTACTCAAATTCGCTACATTTTTGCAGGAGAGTACAGGCACTTCCTGAGTTACAAACATCCGACTTTTAAACATCTGCACATGCAAACAAAAGCTCACCTGCAGCCACAGGGGAGGAGGCAAAAGGCACAGGCAGTAGTGAGCAGCACAACTGCTGCCTGAAGGATTTTGGAAAAGCCGGGGGTGGTCACACAGCCAGCAGCTGGAGAGAAGCGGCACTTTGAAGGAGAAACTGCCACTTCTCTCCAACCATTGGCTGCACAGATGCCCCCTGGTCCTCCAGAGTCCTCCAGCTCTCACATTGACTCCTGGGAAGTAGGAGTTAGGTGCAGCCTGTTGGGGGTGGGTATTTAATACTCATACTAACTTTTCTTCACTCCCACCTTAGGATCTCTTTCTTCTGAAAGTACCCAGACATGAACTACTTCAAGAGAGGCCCAAAAGAGAAAATAACAGAATTCCACTTGTCATTACCTACAGTCCACAACTTAAACTGCTCCAACACATTATCAACAATCTACAACAATCTATCCTGGAACATTGACCCTTCACTCTCAGTGTATGTCTACACTACGAAGTTAATTTCAACTAACGGACGTTAGTTCGAATTAACTTTAATAGGCGCTACACTAGCGCTCCACTAGTTCGAACTTAATTCAAACTAGCAGAGCGCTTAGTTCGAACTAGGTAAACTTCATTGTATGAGGACTAAGCCTAGTTCGAAATTACTAGTTCGAATTAAGGGGTGTGTAGCCCCTTAATTCGAACTAGTGGGAGGCTAGCCCTCCCCAGATTTCCCTGGTGGCCACTCTGGCCAACACCAGGGAAACTCTTTTGCCCCCCTCCCGGCCCCGGACCCCTTAAAGGGGCATGGGCTGGCTACGATGTCCGTGCCAGGTGCAAGCCTGCCAGCACCCAGCCAGCAGACCCTGCACCTGGCACGGCTCGAGCCAGCCACCCGATGCCCCCCAGCCCTCCCTCTCTTCCCGGGACCAGGCTAGCGGCTCCCGGGAGCTTGCCCGGGACCGCAAGAGGCAGGCGCCCGCCTGGTCCAGTGCAGACATCGTGGACCTTGTCCACGACCTCCGCACTAGACACAGGAAAGTGGCTGTCTAGGGCAGGAGAGCTGCCAGCCTGGCCACCCAGGAGCAGATGTGCATGAAAATCAAGGTGGTCCACTGAGACCCCCGATCCTGAGCCCTGAGCTTAGAATGGCCGTACTGGGTCAGACCAAAGGTCCATCTAGCCCAGTAGCCTGTCTGCCGACAGTGGCCAACCCTAGGGACCCTGGAGGGGATGGACCAAAGACAGTGACCAAGCCATTTGTTTCCATCCCTCTCCAGCCTTCCACAAACTTCGGGCAGAGACACCACTCCTACCCCCTGGCTAATACCACTCCATGGACCCAACCTCCATCACATTATCTCACTTCTCTTTAAACTCTGTTCTAGTTCTAGCCTTCACAGCCTCCTGCAGCAAGGAGTTCCACAGGTTGACTATTTGCTTTGTGAAGAACAACTTTCTTTTATTAGTTTGAAGCCTGCTACCCATTCCTTTCCTTTGGTGTCCTCTAGTCCTTCTATTATGGGAACTAATGAAGAACTTTTCTGTATGCACCCTCTCCACCCCACTCATGCTTTTATAAACCTCTATCACATCCCCCCTCCATCTCCTCTTTTCTAAGCTGAAAAGTCCCAGTCTCTTTAGCCTCTCTTCATATGGGACCTGTTCCAAACCCCTCATCATTGTAGTTGCCCTCCCCTCTCCAACCTCCTTTTCCCAGTCTCCCCCAGTTTTGTTCAATAAAGACAGATTCTATTTTCGAACACAATTGTCCTTTATTTTGTACATCAGGAAGGGGGGCTAGGGAGAGGTAAGTGGAAGAGGTGAGGGAGGAATGGGGTACGAGCCCCCGATGGGGAGGACTGGGCTGGCTCTGTGGGCTTCTGGGGGTGGAAGCTCTCCTGCAGCCCCCCAATTGCCCCCTCTCCCCAGATGGCAGCCTGCGGCAAGTGCAGCCGGTCTGATGGCCGAGTGCTGTGATGTGCCCAGTGTGGGTACTCCGGGCAATCCAAGCCAGGACTGCTTTGCAAGCGGGGCACCCCTGAGAACTGTCTGTCCGGGGTAGGGGTCGGGTCCCTTTAAGCACAGCCCTCGGCTAGCCTGACACAGCATCTCCACGCTCTAAGTCCTCATCTGATGCCCTACCGGCACTGCTTCCGGCCATCCTTAACCCCGATTCAGGGTCCACTCTGTGTGGACATGCTTGTTCGAATTAGCAAAACGCTAATTCAAACTAGTTTTTTAGTCTGGATGCGTTAGTTCGAATTAGCTTAGTTCGAATTAACTAATTCGAACTAAGTTAATTCGAATTAGCGCTGTAGTGTAGACATACTCTCAGAGGCCTTGGGAGAAAGGCTAATTCTCACTTACAGATAACCCCCTAGCCTTAAACAAATTCTTTCCAGTAACCACGCAGCACACCTCTGTCATAATCATCCAGGAACCCACTCCTGCAATCAGCCCCGGTGCCAACTCTGCCCACACATCTATACCAGCAATTTCATCACTGGACCCAACCACATCAGCCACCAAATCAGAGGCTTATTTAATTGCACATCCACTAATGTGATCTATGTCAGCAATGCCCCACTGCAATGTATATTGGCCAAACTGGGCATTCTCTACCGGAAAGAATTAATGGACACAAATCTGATATCCGCAAGGGCAATACACAAAAATCTATTGGAGAACACTTTAATCTTCCCGGACACTCATTAATGGATCTCCAGGTTGCTGTTTTGTTTCAGACCAATTCCACAAGTCAAATACACGGAGAAGGGTTGGAACTTAACTTCATTCACAAGTTTAATTCTTATGCAAATGGTATGGATTGGGATATCCAGTGGTTCACACATTATCTTCCACATGTTAATGATTTAACCAAACAAACAAATAATGAAGGTGCTAATGGTTTGTATCAGCCTCTTGTAACTAGTTAGTCTTTAAGGTGCTACTAGACTTTTTTTAAAAGTTTTTCCTGTTACAAACTAACTGGGCTACCCCTGTGAAGCTTATCTATTCACTGTCTCTCTTTTTTTCCCTTTCTCCCCCCCCTTTTTATTTTCCTTTTCCCCCCCCTTCCCCTTTCTCCCGCCCTTATTTATTCTTGGATTTGGACTTCTAATACTCCAGTCATCTGAAGAAGTGGGCTCTGCCCACAAAAGGTCATCATACCATCTACATGTTTTGTTAGTCTTTAAGGTGCTACTAGACCAGTGTTTCTCAAACTATGCTCCACCGAGCCCCAGGACTCCACAAGACATCTCCAGGGGCTCCACGAGGTTGACAAACTGGAAACATAGATAGGTACAACACATACAATCAGTGGACCCTTGGGGCTCTGCATAAATTTTTACACATGTAAAAGGGTTCCGGAGCCCAAAAAGTTTGAGAACTGCTAGTAACTAGACTATTTGTTGTTTTTAAAGTTTTTCCTGTTACAGACTAACTCAACTCCCCCTCAGAAGCTTCTGAATGTCAGTTATTTTGCATGAGAGAAAGTGAGAGAGCAAAAGTCTTATCATAAGAAAAATGGTAATCACAGTGTATGCTGGATGTTTCTAAAACTTGCTTTGCAGCATGTGTCTTCTGCTATAGTAACACTTCAGTTACAATTTGGTAAGAGTTCTTATCGTCTTCAGCTGCTTTCAGAGTCATCAGATGATCACTTATTTAAAAGCCTCTTATTCACAGTCTACCAGAATTAGCCTGAAGATACTCATTACTCTTGTTTTATTTAGCCAAAGCTCTTTACTTCAAGCGACATCTGGCATGTTTTATTGATCATAATCTCTCATAGCTGGGGACTGATCATTGTAACCATAGAAACAGAACTTTTATTTAATGCCGACAGTAACTCCAGGAAAAAAAGTAGGTAAAGAGGAGAAGGTTTTTTTTAAATTATTGAATAGCTAAAAAGCATTTCCTCCAAACTGCTTCAGAGTTTCCTAATTTGAGATGGTAAATAATGAATGGGAACAAAACCTTTAGATTTGCAAGATGCTAAATTTGCTATGGAAGTCCCTGAAAGAGAATAATATGGAACCACAAACTGCCAGCTCTAGAGTCATGTCTCTGAACCTAAATTTGGAAGTGCTGGCAGAATCACAAATTACACCCACCCTCTTCACGCCTCTCTCTCCACCATTAGTCTTTTTAAAATGTGTTTTTTACACAAACCTGATCTTTTTTTATCTCCAAGTTCCCTAACTCCTGCGGCTCGGCAGTCATGGTGACATTACAAGCCACAGATTTACCACAAGTGGCAGCAATGCAAGAAATCTTTAGGCTAGGGAAAAGTAGAATTGGACTACACTAACATCTGAAAGAATGAGTGTGAGATTGAAGCGGCACCAGTAGGAGGGGAAGTTTGCACTTAATACATAGCCTACATTTAATTACCAGGATTAGCAAAAGAAGGGCAAAGGGGAAAAACAATATCCCATATACCCAGGGCTTGATAAATGGCGGTGAAAACCACTCGCCAGCCCCGTACTGTGCATGCGCAAGAGCCACATTGTACATGAGCGCACAGCGAATGAAAGGGTGCGGGGCTGAAATCTACTCGCCATGGGCAAGTAGATTGTATATTTTGTCAAGCTCTACATATACCCATACACAGCTGCAATGGTTACTGAAGCAGCTAAGGGGCGACAGACTCTTCAGCATGGTGATGTAAAATATGGATAACCTCTAATGTGCTGAAATACCACGCTGATGGCTGAGACACCTGCTGTGGGGTAATAAAGAAGCTAATTTCTTACTTACAGATTCACAATCATTGCACTGTTGTCCTATGTCTATGCCTACACAGGCAAAAATCAGCTCCCCCAGTCAGGGCTTCGTGTGGGCCTGTATATACTAATCTTGCATGCCCTGATCTGCAGTATGAGAATCCTGCTCCTAGAATGCCAAGTCCTATTGCTCTCGGCACTCCTTCTGGGAAGTTAGTTGAGTGTGGAGCACAGCTCCCCATTCTCTGATGCCTGTATACTCAAGGGAATCCAGTGTGAGTAATTACAGTCCTTGCATCCAGGCCCACGGGTCCCTATGCAGTGCCCATAACCCATCCAGCAGCTCATCTGAGTAACCAAGGAAGGGTCCTGCCCCCTGATTGGCCAAGGAACTCTATATAAACCCGGAAGTCAAGCAACTAGAGGAATCCCTGGCTGGCTGGTTACTACTGGCTACACATCCCTCCTGTCCTGACACCTGAGCCCTGCATTCCTGCTGGCTCCTTGTTTCTGTCTTACTATCCCTGACTCCCAAAAGCTACACCCAATTCCTGCATCTTACCCTACTCTAGGTCCTTGTTCCTCTGCCTTATCTCTGACACTGTCTCTGGCTCTGACTCCTTGCGTGGCAGCTGGCTCTAGCCCTGACTGACTTTTGGCTTGGTATCTGACTGTGGCGAGGGGCATGGTCTTCCTTGGAGATGGATGGAGGGACAGCCACAAGTCCCCCTGTGGGCAGAGCCAGGACACCCACCCCCACTTCGCTGGAAGCAGAGGTATGGGGCAGGAACTGGAAGTATAAAGGACCAGTTCTCATGTCAAGCTCAGCTGGAGAGGAACTGCCCCAGGAAAAGGATGTGTCTCACCCACTGTTAAAGCCTAGACCTAACAGCAACCACTTCACCTCCTGAGAGCTGGAAGTACTGCCAGAGCTACTGGGCACAGGAGACCTCTGGGAGTTGCTGGGGCTGCTGTTAGCAGTTTACCCTAGTGAGATGGATGATGGCCCAGGCGTGCAGGTAATCCCCTCAAACAAGAGAGTAGGAAGTAGTCCAGGGGAGCCAAATATAATTCGACAGCTGGCTATTGTATTGTAGCCGGATTTCCCTGCTGACCCAGTGAGTCTGCCACTGTTAGGGCCCTGGACTGGGACACAGTGGAGTTGGGTGGCCCTGTGTCCCCTAGCTCTGCCACCACACACCTGAGGTGGCAGCCTCCCACCACAGGCCAAGAGGCCTGCATTTGTTAGCAGTCAATCAGAGCCAGGGCCACTGACTGCTGCCCCACCCCATTTGAGGGACTGGATGTTAAAGACGCAGTATTGCTTTGTCCTGAGTACAGAGCAAAGCTTCCTGACTTTGCTGCCCATCCTATGTGAGAGCCTGAGCTAAAAGAATCATGATTAGCTCTTGCGCAAGGAAGGGGGTTTTTGCACAAAAAGGAGCCGTCTACACAGCTCCTTTTTGAGCAAAAGCCTCTTGCGCAAAATCGGCCCCTAATTAATTATGCAAATGAAGCACAGCAATATGCTAATCCATGCTTCATTTGCATAGGCTTTTGCGCAAGAGAGGTGCAGTGTAGACGTAGCCCTTGTGTCTGCAAGAGTCTAGGTATTCAAAAGTGTTTTCTGCTTCTCCAAAATAAAGGTTCAGGTCTTGTCACTACCGCATCTTGATGTGATATGTACAGTATCTGTCATCAGTTTAAATAAGCCATGCCTCCACTGTTTGTTGGAACTGCCAGAGAGCAGGAAAGCGTGACAAACAATGAAATACAGCAGCTTCTTTCAAGATTCACAGGCATGATATTTGGTGGACAACGTGAAATGCGTTAGGTGGCCTTTTCATCATAGATCTCTCTATCACAAAGAAGCCACCACGACAATGGGCAAAAACTGGCATTCTGAGAAAAAAAGATGCAGTTGCCGTGGACACACAACCTCAGGGTTGGAGCTCTTGGCAGGGCATTATGGAGAATCCTTTATGTAATAGTCATATCACGGCAGCGCTTAGAGACCAAACAGGTAAAGGTTCCTCAATATCAGATGTTGTACAAATATTTGTTCCATCACTGCCTGTGTCATCTGGTCCCAGGTTTACCTCCGACCTGCAGTGCAACACCTGGCCTGTAGCTGGAATAGTTCAGCCCTTTTCAAATAATAACACACAGAAAAATACTGTGTTTATAGTTCCACCTCTCAGTTTGCCCTTTATTGAAAACAAACTATTAAAATGTCTCTATCTAGTTAATTTAAATCTTCTCTTCCCCTCTCCCCTGGCAGACTGCTGCTGTAGCTGTTCTTAAATGACTGGTGAATGAGCCACAATCTTCCATGTGGTTGTTGAAAATTAGAGCTGCTGATCTTCTTTCCCTCCCCCCCACCAGATGGCATCAGCGTCTGGTGGGAGTGCACACAATGGAACACAGTGGGACAGGCACTCATGCGTGTTAATCTCCGCGTCAGGTCACTGAATGGAAACAAGGCAAGCATTGTTCCTCAAGGGACAAGAGGAGGCGGGAGAGAAATACAGGGAATGGAGATAAAAAACAAGCCACACTGTCTCTGAGACAATGGCAAGGGGGCATGTATGTATATGTGTTTTCCTCTGAATAATAGCATTTCATTTTCAGGGCTAAGCACATTCATGATTCTTTTTTATCATTTAAAGATACTGGACTGTCAGACCTTATAGCTATTAAATAAGAGCATAAATTTCCTACTGGAGGAATCAATTCATCAGCCCCTTGGCACTGTCAGGAATTAGCTATGCACAGCTTCACACTGCTAAGGGGTTAAAAAAATTAAAGAGCGCTCCTTTCTATCTGATAGCTACGAATCAAGATGAAAACTTACTAGTGATCCAGCTGAATGCTGGCAAATGTGCACTATGTGCAAAATTAAATTATGGCCATTAGAAAACGTGTGTGGGCAGATTGTTTGCTGTGTTTATGTGAGTGAGCTGGTATACAGGGCTATGTACCCTATGATGCCAAAGTATATAGGGTCCTGTGACTTCCTTTTAATTGGCACTGGTATCTGATGTCATGTCTATGCTTTGTGCTGCACCTGGATGGCACTTCAAGAGATTATTTATGTAACTAAGTCTATGCCTGAGTCTTGACACAGCAAAGTACTTAATGTTCATTATCAGATACTGCCAATTCAGTTGTACCTCCCTACAATTGTGGTTTCCCAGCCTCTTTAAAATTTTGAAATTCAGTGATGAAACATGATGTAATATAATCGCAAAGTATGCATCTCTCATTATTATAGAACATTCTTGTGCTGTGATATTTCAGGGTTAGCTGATGTTTCTGGAATACAACTACAGATTTGCAGAAGAGGTTACCTGTGAAAAAACATTCTGCTAAGATGCAAAGGTAAGAATATATTTTATTTACATTAATTACAGCATCTTAGTATGTATGGTTCTGTACTTATGCTCTGAGCTGCTCACAATTTTAGATGGCTTCCATACAGACAATAGAGGATCACGCACACTCATAAGAGTAGACAAAAGTAGTTAGAGTGAATAGTTGGAAGAATAGTGATAGAACTGTAGCTATGTTAGTCTGGTGTAGCTGAAACAAAAAACAGGGTTATGTAGCACTTTAAAGACTAAACCATCTTCTTAGTCTTTAAAGTGCTACATAGTCCTGTTTTTAGTTGGAAGAGCTCATGTGCTTGGGTTTGGGACTGGTGTAGTTTTTTTAGTGTCTAGTGGTTTCGTTTGTTTTATTCCTTCCTCCAAAAATAAAACAATGTTTTTAATTTTTTTTTTGTAAACTCATCTCCCCCCACCTCCCAACATACACTATATATCAACTCAACCCTCTTGGAAAACTGAGCCTCTCATTATTAGAACAAATTCATCTTTCACATCACCATCATCACTGTAATGCTCTTTACCGCAACAGAGCTGGAAGACTTTTAGTTCTCTTAGTAGCAATGAGCATCTAAGAAAATTCAGTCTTCATAATGGAAGGTTTAGCACTGAAACGAGACTTTTAATACTTAAAAATACTAAGGGGCTGTGCCCCCTGCTCACTGCGCTCGCCGATCCCCTGTCTCTGGCAGTAGGCAGGCCTGGCTCTCCACCTAGCTGTCAAGGAGGGAGGGCCAGGGACACACCAGCCCTAGCATCCCCCCAGTTTCTGGGGAGGGGAGCCCAGGCCTCTGTGCCCCCCCATGCTCACCTACAACCAGTCCAAGCCTCTCAGCCCCCCTTCTGGCTGGTGGAGAAGGGCTAGGACAGCACAGGCTGCATTCTCTCAACCCCCTCCAGCCAGCAGAGAAGGGCTGGGGTGGCACAGGCCAAGTTCTGAGCTAATGGGGTTAGCAGCAGGAAAGAGAGCGGGAGGAGGCCAGGTGGCTGAGGGGGCAGGGGCTGCGGGATGCAGAGTGATATGATGACATCACTGTCGTCCCACAGGAAACTTTTTTTTTTTAATATAGAGAGAGATATTAATGAGATGCTACATTTTAAATATTTGCTATTTTACTTTTACAGCACCACAAGGAATATATAATACTTCGGCAAATTTCATTATTTCAGCTATTTAAATCTGAAATGTCATGGTATTGTAACTGTAGGAGTTTGGGGGGAGTCACAAGGTTATTACAGGGGTTTGTGGTACTGCTACCCTTACTTCTGCACTGCTGCTGGTGGTGCTATCTTCAGAGCTAGGCTGGTGTCTGCACAACTGGGCCCTCAATAAACAACCACCATTCTTTAGCTGCCCAGCTTTGAAAGCAGTGCTAAAATAAGGGTGGCAACAACATACTCCCCCTAAAATAACCCTGTAGCCCCCCTGCAGTGTTATTCCCTTTTTTTGTCAGGGGCCCCAATATGAGAAATGCTGATCTTCCCTATGAAACCTTAATAATATAGAGATAAAAGCACACAAAAGACCAGATTTCATGGTCCATGATACATTTTTCATGGCTTTGAATTTGGTAGAGGATGAATTACATGACTCTGGAAGTCTAATGAACCATATAAGTACCAAGTCCTATGCTCACTGCTGCTATTGATGGTAGCAAATGTGCTAGTTAGATGCAGGAAGCTGACCATGTGCTTGGCTGGTGGGCAAAGGATAAGACAGCATTAGGCAGCACCGTCTCACATGATATCAAGGAATCCTATCATGTTTTCCAATGTGAAACCATGATAAGAAACTATCCCCTTATCCCATGCAAGAACCTACCACGCACCAGTACAAGATCTTGTCCTATACTTTTATTTAATGGAAAAACATTTGTTATTAAATACTAGCTTATGCTTTCAAGAGTTTAAGACTTTACACAGCTACTGGTCTCTGCAGCCTTCTAGCAGAGCTGGCCCAAGGTACGGGCTGACTGGGCTACTGCCCGGGGTGCCGTGCGGGGCTGCCGGGTCGGGCTGGACGGGGATGGTACCGTGCATGCTCCACGGGCCCGGGGCGGTGCCATGCATGCGCCAGGTGCCCGGGGGTGGGGCCATGCATGCGCTGTGCACCTGGTGCGGGGCTGCGCATGTGCCAGGCTCCCGGGGGAGGGGAGCGCCGCGTGCCTGGGGGCGGGGCCGTGCATGTGTCGCACTCCCAGGGGCAATGCTGCGCTCCCGGAGCCCGGGGCACACAAATGGGTCAGACTTGCCCTTCCTTCTAGACATCCACACTGACTGGGGGTATGGAATGTGCTCTCACAAAATAACCTTTTCTTATATAACATCCATAGCACATGTCTATTGCTGAAATCATACCACACGGCATCTATCTCAATGAACATTCAGGGGATGTCTACATTAGGAAATTATTTCAAAATAACTTATTTTGAAATAACTCCCAAAATAACAGTTTTGAAATAGCATGTCCAAACAACTCGGAAGCCTTGTAATTAGTCCTAGGCAGGCCCCCTTTATGTGGACACACTATCTTGACTTAGAGTCCCAGAAATCATGGGGAAGTAATTATTTTGAATGACTCTGGGGAGTAGTTATTTAGAAATAGCAACAGTGGAGAATCCACACTACCACTATTTTAAAATAACTATTTTGAAATAAGTGCTATTCCTTGTGGAAAGCAGGAGTTATTATTTTGAAATAACCTGCCCCTTATTTCAAAATAACAGGGTTGGTAGTGTGGACAGTCCACTTGTTATTTTGAAATAAGGGGAGTTATTTCAAAATAACTCCTTAGTACAGAGCAGGGCTCAGTGTTGTCACTTATATCGCTCCATAATATCACCTCCTTGGGGATTGTCTCATACAGCAGAAGCTCGTTTCCATTCTGGCATTCTTTCATTTTTAAATTGTAAGAAAAGACATTAACTAGCCAAATACTGGGGAAGACTTTTCTGCAGTTAGGAAAAGAGGAATAATGGTAACCTTTAGTGCTATGCACCACTAGATTTCAAAGCACTTTACAAAGGAGGATGGGGATATGAAAATGGAATCACAGACAGGTGAAGTGAGATCCCAGCTCTGCTGCTGACATATTATTTGAAGGGAACCTACATCTCCTCATGCCCAGTCCAGTGCTTTACTCTCTTTCTGCTCTTTCCTGAAGGCCCTTGCTTTCCTCACCCTCAGTTCACTGCCTTCACAAACTCCCCACATCTTCCTTCTGACTGTACAGCTCAATTTCACTTGTTGCCTTATTTCTGGAGCCTTCCACATCTGAGAAAGTGTTTGCTCAAAGAGAAAGAGATGTGAAAATGAAAACAAAAAAGATGTTGTTTCACTTTGGCATTAAAAGGGTTGCAAGCTGAATCTAGAAGTTAGACAGCTTTCTCTTGCTTACGAGTCATGTCCTTGACCGTGCTGAATAGACTTAAAATAGGATGGCTAATCAGAATGTTATAGATTCCACCATGGCAACAGTGGACATGTTGAGACTAAAGTAGTGCCATCCTATGATTCTAGGAGTAACATAAGCATCTGCAAATACTCACATTCTTATAATGGCACAAAGATGTCTAGGACCGCACACGGACTTATTTAAAGGCATTTCTATCATTCTCATTGCCAATTATGACCATGTCCAGAGTACTAAGATGCAGAGAAGGGAAGTAACGTTAAGTGCGGAATGATTAGTTATCACTTCAAAGGCAGCTGCAATAATTTTTCAAAAGCTGACTGAAGCAGGGAGGAGCATATGCACCGGAAGAGGTAAAAGAATCTGTCTCACTGGCTCTGTCTACCCTACAGCTCATGTCAGCATAATTTATGTCACTTGGGTGTGTGTGAATAAATCACCTTCTGAGCAACATATGTTACATGGACATAACGGCCAGTGGATAGAGCGCTACATCAGTGGGAGAGCTTCTTCTGCCATCATAGCTTCTGCTGCTCGTGGGGGCTTAATAGTTAAGCTGAGAGGAGAATGTTGCAGCTGTATCAGTGTAAGCTGTCTTGTGTAGCCAGGCCCATTGGGATGCTTTCCTGCCTTAAGCACGAAGAAGAGCAACTGGAGGTGTGATCAGGCTGTAACACTGATCTGATCTTCACTGTTTCTCATTGGAAGAAGTTGTCTTTGCCATTTCCCTTTTAAAAATAAGAAATCAAGCTATTTTAAGATGAGCAAAAGCTTATTCTTTTGCATTAAATTGAACTTATCGCTCATAAACGTTGCTGGATTAACAAATCGGGGTGTGAGGCGGGGAAAGGATGTTTTCTCCACATACATGGAACAATCGAAGTACAAACTTCCCCTCGCTCTCTGGGTGCGTCTACACAGCACTCTAGACTCAAAATAAGATACGCAATTTGCACTACGCAAATTGTGTATCTTATTTCTATTGTATTTCAAAATAGCTTAATTTGAAATTTGGCACATCTACACAGTGTATTACTTTGAAATTTGGTGTTATTTCAAAACATCCCTTAACCCTCGTGGAATGAGGGTTACAGGGGTGCTGGAATAGTTCTCCCATTATTTCGAAAAGTATTTCAAAATAATGGGCGCATTTCAAAGATGCGGGGTAGCTATTTCGGGATACCTCCAATATCTCAAAATAGCCCCACTGTCTAGTAGTACTCTCTGCCACAGCAATCTGCTTTCATCTTGATTCAGTCTCCAGGTGCCTCTGATCCTTGGCCTCTCGGATGTGTCTACCAAAAAATGTGCTATTAACTAGCCCAATAATGGTGACCTCATTCTCTAAAAACTGGACTGAGAGAGTCAAATAATTTTAGTTGGATGGTAATCACCATTAACATCCCAACCTGAGTCACGTTTGAACAAACCACCCATTCCCAGGAGGTCATTACAAAAAAGTATACATGGAATAGGACAACTATCACAAATACAATAAATATTAAAATAATATAATACTTTAAAATATGAGCTAGACCAATGACTGAGAAATGCATAGATAGCTAAAGCTTTGAGCTTCCATGAAGAAATATTGGTTTGTTTGTCTGGTGTGAAGTTTAACTAGTGTTCCAGTATCTCTTTGGAAAGCTGCATGGCTCCTGAGAAGTGTGTGTCTTAAGGCCCAAGAAGTCTCTGTACTAAGCTGAGTCTTTTATGGTTTCACAGAGAACCAGAAGTATTTGTTGTCTTAGAAGTCTCCTCCCTCCTCTCTCCCCCATTGATAAGATATTTATGTACCCCTTTCTACTTCTTCATTTGTAATTTAATGATTTTATAATAATTATTAGAGTAATCACTTACTTTACTTCACTAAACTCCTGTGAGTAGTTTGACTCCCAAACCACTAGGACACATTATTCATATAGAAATTACATTAAGATTCAGAAGCTTCATATAACAATATACATTGGATTCTGCTATGTGTCATAGTATTAAAGCCTGATCCAAAGTCCACTGAAATCACTAGGGCTATGTCTACACAACAGCGTTATTTCGGAATAACTGGCATTACTCCGAAATAACAAAGTCCACATCTATACTATAAGCAGTTATTTCAACATAATGTCAAAATAATGTTGAGCTGGAGGACTTCTTACTCTGACTCCTATAACCCACATTGTATGAGGAGCAAGGGAAGTTGGAGGAAGAGTGTTCTTTCTTGGACTTTCTGCTGTGTAGACAGCACCAAAAGCCAAAATAAGCTATTTCGACTTAAGCTACTCAATTGACGTAGCTCAAGTTGCGTAGCTTATCTCAGCTTTAGCCCTTCTATGTAGACATGCCCTAGGAGTCTCTCTGCTGACTTTCAGTGAACTTTGTATTAGGCCTTTACAGCAGAATATGAAGAAGGCCAGAATGTTGGTTTGTGGATTCTCAATAAACTGAAATTATTGTACCTGAAAGAAAAGTTAATGTTCTGAATTTGGACATATCCTTCTCAATGCCTTGCGAATAGCTTTGAGATCTTGTGAAGATCCAAGAGCAGATGAAGTATATGCACATAATGACATGAGTGTTATATAGCTGTTTCTAAGCCAATCAAGGGTCACAGAGACTGCTTTGACTACAAAGTATAATTACCAGATTATTGGATACCATTGGCTTGGATTAAATCAACAGAAAAGCTTTTATCACAATTAAAATCTTTGGGACTTTGCAATAGAATCCAAAAGTTCTTTACTATCTTAATGCTGTGTCCTAAGCAAAACTCCCGTGTCAGGGGCTGCATGAAGCTTGCATGGTACTAATATTTTACTCTTGTCATTCAACAAGAATACATTCTTTGGAAAATCTATAGGTGACAAAATTCCCAATGTAAAAATCCCCAGGAATCTTTGTGAAATCTATTTTTGTTTCTTTTTACAAAGATTAAAATCAATTAATTATAAAGTTCCTGTACAATTTCACAAGGAAGTGCTAGATCAGAACAGACCCGCTACAAAGGAAAAACATTGCTTTAGGAAGCATTGCTTTTGAAAGGGTCATCTGTCTTCTTCCTCATTCCCTGTCACTTGTTACAATCTCTGAATCTGAAATTAGAGAATTTATAGAGAATAGATAGTCATAAAAATGTCACCTTGTCTGTCAGGGCTGTTCCCCACTCCGGCACTCTGAGTGGAGAAGGTGGGGGCCCGCAAGAGACCTTAAACACCTTGCCTCTAGGCTCTACTTACAAAAACCCCCAGAGTCACAGATACACTGGCTCTGAGAAATAAACAAAAAAGCTGCCACCATCAAATAATTTAACCCTGAAAAAAAAACAGGAGGGGTACTCCAAGCTCTTTTGCTTCAAAAGAGCTTGAAAAAAGAAAAGAGAAAAATAAGCTGCAGTCTCTGATAGCTGATTGCTCGTCTTAGGCAGACAGACGCATACACACAAAGCCACTGTTTCTTTCCAGGACACAAGAATCAAATCATCACCTTAAAAAGCGATTTTTATTAACAAAACAAAAGATATACTTGATAAGGTATCTTTGATTGCTAGGTGTTACAGATCAACTAAGTAAAACAAATTAAAACACAGAGAAAATCTCTGGGAACAACTCTTAGATTGTGAATAGGGAAGGGGAGGGATGAATTCACACAGAGCAGTTCAAACGAAACCACAAAAATAGAACAAAATATCATAATCGTGACTAAATAAGCCTTTCCCTTTATTTACTTATGATCCTTTCCTGGTTCAGTCCACTTCCATGCCCCAAATTCCTTGGAGGCATGGTAGTCCTGTCTTTAAATCATTCTGTGTGTCTCAATTCCTGGCTTAACCTCCCCACACTAAGAAAGCAGGCAAGGTATCTTATACAACTTAAATTTCAGCACTGTATCCCCATTGGTGCTCCTGACCTCCTGCCAACAGCCTTGCTAGCTACTTGAGTTTAACCCCTTAGTCACTACTCTTCTTATCCAGGTGCTAGCCAGTACTCCTCCTATCCATCCTATTGGCAGAACTATAATTTGTCTGGGAAGCACCACAAACTTTGAAGGAAAGCTAGAGCTTCTGCTAGCATTCCATCTGCAAGACAAGTTTGAACATCCATTGTGGTCTACTTATTTTATATAATCTCTCATCACTTGCACCAAGTCAAATATTCAGATGCTTGAGGCCTGACGTGTCCCATGACGTACGGTATGCAAACACGTCTGCTTTAGCACAAAAATTATTCAGAGGGAAGAATTCAGATTATTCGTTTTCTCCTCTTTGATGTTATCATTTGAAATTGCTCCAAGGTTATGAGTAAAAGACAAAATAGCTCTCAGTGATATACCATAGGCACTTCTAGTGATTCTGTCGTATCTGAACAATGTACTCTTTGTACAGAATCACCTACTCAAGCATTTTACTTCTTGCATGGCCTTCTGCTGCCTGACAACCTAAGTGAAGGGTTCTTTCGGCACGATACATAAGGAGGTAACGAGCTGCAGCCCAGCTTAATATTCTGGTGAAACTGTAAAAAGGGAGCCTGCATATCTCTGCAAAAAAGCCTTAATCACTCAGTGGCTATTAAATGCCTCAGCAGCATAGACCCAGTAATAAAGGAAATGAAGCATACAGAAGCTGACATTCCAGACTCAATTTAAGGAATGAATTAATTTTCCCTTGACACTGACATCAGCTGAACTTCACCATACTTATAGAATGGTGAAGGGCACACAAAGAACTTATTTTCAACATGTTCCATCAATATGAATCTTCCTGGCATACCAAGTAAAGTAGATATCATCCCCGTCTTATAATGGCAAAACTATTAAGTGTCTTGTGCAAGGCTGTAGAAAGTCAATCTTTCGGCTATTATTAGAAATTAAGAGTATCTGGCTTCTAGTTCTATCCTCATCAAACAATCTTACATCAGGTCTTGCCTGGTCACATTACTGATAAAATATCTAGATTGTTTATGGGTGGTTTCAGTGTAATTCCTGTCATTCACCCTGTTTGGTGAAGTCTAAGTAAATGGTGAAATGGACATATTTTAAAAAATTGTAAAGATTGCTCTAAAGTCTTGTCAGAAGCAATAACTTGGCCACTGCAGTAGTATGGTTGCTTTGTGATTTACTCATAATGCTGCGGGGCACATATTTTCCTCCCTCAGCACTCCCGATGAAAGATGTGTTTAGCTCTATGCACACACAACTTGTTTACAAGTCAGCAATTCAGATGACTGGAATCCAGTGAAAGTGTACAGAAACCAATCCTTTTAAAAAATGTGCATGTTTCAAAGTATGTATGACAGCTTGCAAATGTACATTATCCTCTGCTTAAACTGTGTGACTTTACTTTCAGGAATTCAGAGGTAGTTATTTGGTAATCCACCCTGTTTTTCCAGCAGATGGCAATAACCCATAATGGGTGAGCAGGATGGATGGAATGTACACAAGACTATATAGGGTGTGAACATTAATAGGACCATGAGCTTCCAGTGCAGCAATAAGAAAAGAAAAAAAAACTATGAGTCCCAGGAGAGAGGGTAAGTGAGTGAATAAATAATAGATGGCTAAAATCTAGCCAGCTAGAAAATGCATACACAGAAGAGGGAGAGAATGCATAATTCAGCTATAATTGCTTAGAGAGGATTTTAAATAAAAGAAGAGAAAGATAAAATGCACGTTCCTTTTGTTGGTTTTTAAAGTGTAACGGAGCTGGGAGTGTGCTATGTGTTCAGATGATTATTTGGGAGGCTGTAGAAATGCAGGCTGAAAAATAATCTTTTTATAAACTGACATTAATGAAGGATAACTATTCAACATGGAATGACCATCCTGCAGTACTGGAGATGCATGCCACAAACCTGGGAGAGAAATGGGAGCAGGGTCAAAGGAAATCAATAGCAAACTCTAGAAATATTTGCTATATTCTGTGGGCAACAAGGCCTTTAGGTCTGTTACAGAACTATGAGATGATAGGATTTGGCTACTCTTTTCCCCACAAATAATTCCCTGCTCACTTCTCCCCCACCAAGATCCTGATTATTATTTCTTTTGCCAAAAAATGTTACTATTTCTATTGAGCCATTTACAGTGTGCAGCTTGTTGGTTTGTTTGTTTGTTTTTCAGATATGCCCTAGAATCCTTTGCACCAATTGCTGTGGAGCTTTAAATCAGGTGAGATAGCTGAACCATTTCTAAGACCCAGAAAAGGCTATTGCATATGATGCTGCAGAAGCAAAGCAGAAACCACATGAGCAGAAGTTGTAAGTAAGAAGACTGGTTAGTTCCCAAACTAGCATGTTCTGAGTGACCCCAAGCCTGCCACTCTCTTGTACACTGCTTGTTATCACTGTATGGGGAGGAAAAATACAGAATTTTGTATTTTTTAGCCTATTATTAATCTTCCTGTTTGCAACTAACAATCAGTATTTGCTTGATTTTGAATATTGCCATATAAAACGGAAATCTAGTTAACTTGATTATTACACAAATACTACCTGGAATATACAGTGGATATAGTAAAAATAGCACTGTTATGCTTCTCTGGAGCCTTTAAAATAAATATTCCTTAGGAGACAAGCATTTGGAGTATTATAAAGTGACGATAATAATCAATAATAAACACATTAATAATGAATGAGTATCCTGCTTTTGCCATAGTTCAAGCATCAAAATTCATAATGGAGTCAAAGACAGCAACATAAGAATTATCACTGCCAGTGCAATACCCTCTCTTTAATAGTGGTAAGTGCCAGGTGCGTCAGAGGAGGAATCCTGCAGTAACAGGATAACATGCTCTAGAGAATGTTTCTTCCCCTAATCACTAGTAGTTACAGCAGGGCTACTCAACTTTGGAAGCCCAGGGGGCCACAATGATACTCATAGCACATGCCGAGAGCTACATCTTGGCTGTGTCTAGACTGGCAAGTTTTTCCACAAAATCATCTGCTTTTGCGGAAAAACTTGCCAGCTGTCTACACTGGCCGCTTGAATTTCTGCAAAAGCACTGACGATCTCATGTAAGATTGTCAGTGCTTTTGCGGAAATACTATGCTGCTCCCATTCGGGCAAAAGTCTTTTTCTGAAAAACTTTTGCACAAAAGGGCCAGTGTAGACAGCAGAGATTTGTTTTCCGCAAAAAAGCCCCGATCGCGAAAATGGTGATCGGGGCTTTTTTGCGGAAAAGCACGTCTAGATTGGCCACGGACGCTTTTCCTCAAAAAGTGCTTTTGCGGAAAAGCGTCCTGCCAATCTAGACGCGCTTTTCCGAAAATGCTTTTAATGGAAAACTTTTCCGTTAAAAGCATTTTTGGAAAATCATGCCAGTGTAGACGTAGCCCTTAAGTGTGGTTGCATATACATGCAAATATATACGCAAATAGCTTCTTTCACACTGACGGGCATGAATACAAAGAGTAAGGCAAGACTACATAACACACAGGCCCCATTTAATTCAGTTCTGCTAATATTAATAAAATGTAATATTTACCCCCCCTATTTCCACCTATATGACAGCACTTTTAATGAACAATGACAGTCCAGGAATTTAACTACTAAAACTCATATCAACAGAAGACCATTATACTGACTACTTTTTTGTTTTGGCTCCCACCCGTGGGCTGCATGTAAAGCCCCACATAAACCCAAACTGTACCACAGGCCGCAAACAAACGGACTGTGGGCTGCATGCGCGTGTTGAGTAGCCCTGAGTTACAGATTCGTTTATGGCATGAAGCTTGAATGTTTATATCCCTTCCAAACATCATGCTTGGTTTTTTAAATGCTTATTATAATTAACTGGGGATATAGTTGTTATCCATATAAAGGTCAAATCATTTTTTGGAACCTGCTAAACTTTTGGCTTCGGTGATATCTTGTAGTAATGAGTTCCACAGTGTAATTGTGCATGGTGTGAAAAAGTATTTCCTGTTGTCAATTTGTAATTTGCCCTTTTCAATGTAACTGAATGTTCCATTGTTCTTGACTTATGAGACAAAGTGACCAGACATTCCTGATCTGCCTTCCATTTACCATTCATTATTTTGTATACTCTTAGCAAATCCCTTTTTATGCATTTCATCTCTAAGGCAAACAACACAGATCTTTTAAATCTCTCTTCAAATGGCAAAGGTAAAAATCAGTGGGCATAATGGGTAATACCAACTCTTCCATGAAGCAGCCTATACAAATCATTGTTGATAGGGCACTTCCTAATTTCTAAACCAATCTGTGCCCCCAGAAAAGCTAATCAAGATGGCTTAGAAAAATAGCCGTTTCTAGGACTACGTGCTTATGTGAAATCTTAATAATAAGAGTAACAATTATAATAGGGCTTAAATCCAGTGAACCTATGTCAGAAAGAGTACTATAACTTTTTTATTACTGTTACCCACTGCCATTCCAACAGACCTATTTTGACTTTCATTTACATCAGAGATCCGTGGTAACCAGAACAACAACCAGATTTATAAACATTTCAGGTAACTGTTGTGATCAGCACCTCATGAATTTCCTTTGACATAGCATGTAATTAAGACTGCTGGGTCTTATACATTGCTATAGTATTAGGCTTTGCTTATTATGAAGCTGATACAATGAGGTGATGACTCACATATTGCTCAGTGCCACAGACATTGACAAAGAAAACCAGTGTTCGGAAAGATCTGTTTGAAATATATTGTCTTCTGTTTTATTTTCTGGCATGGAAAACAAAACAGCCTTAGGTAACATTTTAAATATTTAATTTAAAGCATCACTTTAATAATAACTTGAGGGGACTTTACTGACTCAGTAATAAAGAGGTGGTGGTCTAAGAAACACCTGTGCTTTTGGCTTTGGGGTTTATCAGCCCTAGGATATGGTCATCATCTTGTAAACAGGAAATATCCTCAGGGTGTTGTTGTAGCAATAGTATTATACATACCTAAGATCTATTCACTTATAGACATAGTTTTGCATCATATGCTCACTTCTTGACTCAGCTTCCTTTCTGCTGAGACACCTCCCTTTTACATCATGGCATCCTAATTATCACCAACAGCTTCCTGCACAGTTTGATTCTGGCATGGCCTTGGCACTTAGGGAAACCTTTTTCTTTGGTGTCCATGTAAGCAGGTTTTGAATGAACTGAATTAATTCTCCTCTAACAGCTAGCTGGAGGGGTAGACACCTGTATGGCATAAGAATATGCCAACATCTTTACGGCTGACCTTGAACAACGTTTCCTCAGCTCTCACCTCCTAACATCCTCACTTTACTTATGCTACATCGATGACATCTTTATCATATGGACCCATGGAAAATAAACTCTTGAAGAATTTCACAAGGATTTTAAGTATCAGAAGGTAAGCCGTGTTAGTCTGAATCTGCAAAAGTGGCGAGGAGTCCTGTGGCACCTTATAGACTAACCAAACTGTTGGAGCATAAGATTTCATGGGCAAAGACCCACTTCAGCTACTAGAAGTGGGCACCATCCTCCCTGATTGGATCCACCTCATCATCTCCAGCCTGATTCTGGCCTGCATATTTATACCTGCCTCTGGAAATTTCCACTACATGCATCTGATGAAGTGGGTCTTTGCCCACGAAAGCTTATGTTCCAACACTTCGGTTAGTTTATAAGGTACCACAGGACTCCTCGCCGCTTTTCCAATGATTTCAACAACTTCCACCCCACCATATTCGACACTACATTACAATTAAATAATTGACACTACAGTACAATTAATGGACAAATTTCCACCACCCTATAGCAGAAACCCACCAACTGCTACACTTACCTTCATGCCTCTAGCTTCCATCTCAGATACATTTCTCAATCTATTGTATACAGCCAAGCTCTAAGATACAACTGGATTTGCTCCAATACCATTGACAGAGACAAACACCTACAGGATCTTTACAGAGCATTCCTAAGACTGAAATACTCACCTGGAGAATTGAAAAAAACAGATTGACAGAGCCAAAAAAGTACCCAGACATGAACTACTTCAAGACAGATCCAAAAGAGAAAATAACAGAATTCCACTTGTCATTATCTACAGTCCACTCAAGCCCCTCCAACGCATTATGCCCAATCTACAACTATCTTGGTAAATGATCCCTCACTCTGAGGGGTCTTGGGGGAAAGGCCTGTTCTTGCTTACAGACAACCCCCGCAGCCTGAAACGAATTATTTCCAATAACCCATGCTACACAGCTACATCATAATCATCCAGGAACCCAGCCCTGCAATCAGCCACTGTGCCAACTCTGCCCACATATCAATACAAGCGAATTCATTACTGGAGTCAACAACATAAGCCACCAAATCAGAGGCTCACTTAACTGCACATCCAGTAATTTAATCTATGTCATCAAATGCCAGCAGTGCCCCACTGCAATATATATTGGACAAACTGGACAGTCCTTATGGGAAAGAATTAATGGACACAAATCAGATATCCATAAAGGGAACATACAAAAACCTGTTGGGGAACACTTTAATCTTCCTGGGCATACATTAACAGATAGATCTTCAAGTAGCTGTTTTGTTACAGAGCAATTCCACAAGCCAAATCACTGGGAAGGACAGGAACTACAATTCATTCACAAGTTCGATTCTCATACCTATGGTTTGAATAAAGATACTGGAAGACTGGGTCATTATCAACTTACCAAACAATGAAGGCAACAATGGTTCTTTGTCTATGTAGAATCTCATGATACCACCTACATGTTTTGTTAGTCTTTAAGTGCTACCAGGCTATTTGTTGTTTGCTAATTAATGGTTTTTATCTGCCTCTTTTGACTATCCGGTCATAGGTACTTATAGACTATTTGTTTTTCCTATTACATTCCAGCTCTGCTTTCCCTTGATATTTTTTACCCACTGCCTCTTCTTGTTCCCCCCCCTCATGTTTTTTTCTCTTCCACACCCTCCCTCCCCCTTCCTTCTTCCCTATTTATTTTGGTGCTGGACATCCAACACTCTGGTCAACTGAAGAAGTGGGCTGTGCCCATGAAAGCTCATGATACCATCTACATGTTAGTCTTTAAAGTGCTACCAGACCATTTGTTGTTTTTTAAGTTTGTGCTTAACCAGTCCCAAACAAGGAGTCACCCGCATCTGAAAGGACCTTGTTAAGACTGGCTAACCTTGTGAGGAGGGCTTTAAACTAGGTTTGTTGGGGGCAGGTGAACAAAGCCCACAGGTAAGTGCTGCATGTGCGGGACTGGGAGATGGGTTGGAAATGGGGGGGACTACGGCCTATAATGGGAAGGAGAAAGGAGGGTCAGGGCACAACAGGGAGGCAAGATCAAATCAGTATCTTAGATGCCTATATACAAATGCGAGAAGTATGGGTAATAAGCAGGAAGAACTGGAATTGCTAACCAATAAATACAACTATGATATCATTGGTATTACAGAAACCTGGTGGGATGGGACGCATGATTGGAATGTTGGTATGGAAGGGTACGGCTTGCTCAGGAAGGACAGACAGGGAAAAAAGGGAGGAGGGGTTGCCTTGTATATTAAAAATGTACACACTTGGACTGAAGTGGAGATGATTGTAGGAGATAGCTGTGTAGAGAGTCTCTGGGTTAAGCTAAAAGGGGTAAAAAACGAGGGTGATATCATGCTAGGAGTCTACTACAGGCCACCTAGCCAGGTGGAAGAGGTGGATGAGGCCTTTTTTAAACAATTAACAAAACTATCCAAAGCCCAAGATTTGGTGGTGATGGGGGACTTCAACTATCCAGACATATGTTGGGAAACTAACACAGCGAGGCACAGGCTATCCAATAAGTTTCTGGACTGCATTGGAGACAACTTTCTGTTTCAGAAGGTTGAAAAAGCTACCAGAGGAGAAGCTGTTCTGGATTTGGTTTTAACAAATAGGGAGGAACTAGTTGAGAACTTGAAAGTGGAAGACAGTATAGGGGACAGTGATCACAAAATAATAGAGTTCATGATCTTAACGAAAGGTAGAAGGGAGACCAGCACAATTGAGGTAATGGATTTCAGGAAGGCAGATTTTGATAAGCTCAGAGAACTTGTAGGTAATGTCCCATGGGAAGCAAGACTGAAGGGAAAAACAACTGAGGAGAGTTGGAAGTATTTCAAAGGGACGTTGTTAAGGGCCCAAAAGCAAACAATTCCGCTGTGTAGGAAAGATAGAAAATATGGCAAAAGACCAGCTTGGCTTAACAAGGAGATCTTGCATGATCTCAAAATAAAAAAGGAGTCATATAAAAAATGGAAACTAGGACAACTAACAAAGGAGGAATATAGGCAAGCAACACGGGAATGCAGGGGCAAGATTAGAAAGGCAAAGGCACAAAATGAGATCAAACTAGCTACAGGCATAAAGGGAAACAAGAAGACCTTTTATAAATACATTAAAAGCAAGAGGAAGACCAAGGACAGGGTAGGCCCACTGCTTAGTGAGGAGGGAGAAGCAGTAACAGGGAACTTGGAAATGGCAGAGATGCTCAATGACTTCTTTGTTTCGGTCTTCACCGAGAAGTCTGGAGGTGTGCCTAACGTAGTGAATACAAGCAGAGAGAGGGTAAGTTTAGAAGATAGGATACACAAAGAACAAGTTAAAAATCACGTAGGAAAGTTAGATGTCAGCAAGTCACCAGGTCCTGATGAAATGCATCCCAGGATACTCAAGGAGCTGATAGAGGAGGTATCTGAGCCTTTAGCTATGATCTTTGAAAAATCATGGCAGACAGGGGAGATTCCAGAAGACTGGAAAAGGGCAAATATTGTGCCCATCTATAAAAAGGGGAATAAGAACAACCCAGGAAACTACAGACCGGTCAGTTTAACGTCTGTCCCAGGGAAGATAATGGAGCAGGTAATTAAGGAAATCATATGCAAACACTTGGAAGGTAATAAAGTGATAGGGAATAGCCAGCATGGGTTTGTGAAGAACAAGTCATGCCAAACTAATCTGATAGCTTTCTTTGATAAGATAACGAGCCTTGTGGATAAGGGAGAAGCGGTGGATGTCATATACCTAGACTTTAGTAAGGCATTTGATACGGTCTCGCATGATATTCTTATTGATAAACTAGGCAAATATAACTTAGATAGGGCCACGATAAGGTGGGTGCATAATTGGCTGGATAACCGTAGTCAGAGAGTTGTTGTTAATGGTTCTAAATCCTGCTGGAAAGGGATAACAAGTGGAGTTCCTCAAGGGTCTGTTTTGGGACCCGTACTGTTCAATATCTTCATCAATGATGTAGATATTGGGATAGAGAGTACGCTTATTAAGTTTGCAGATGATACCAAACTGGGTGGGGTTGCAACTTCTTTGGAGGATAGGGACATAATTCAAAATGACCTTAGCAAGTTAGAGAAATGGTCAGAGGTAAACAGGATGAGGTTTAATAAAGAGAAATGCAAAGTGCTCCACTTAGGAAGGAACAATCAGTTCCATACATACAAGATGGGAAGCGACTGTCTAGGAAGGAGCATGGCGGAAAGGGATCTAGGGGTCACTAGTGGACCACAAGTTGAATATGAGCCAACAGTGTGATGCTGTTGCAAAAAAAGCAAATATGATTCTAGGTTGTATCAACAGGTGTGTTGTAAGCAAAACTCGTGAAGTCATTCTGCCACTCTACTCTGCACTAGTTAGGCCTCAGCTGGAGTACTGTGTCCAGTTCTGGGCGCCACATTTCAAGAAAGATGTGGAGAAATTGGAAAGGGTACAGAGAAGAGCGACAAGAATGATTAAAGGTTTAGAGAACATGACCTATGAAGCCAGGCTTCATGAACTGGGCTTGTTTAGTTTGGAAAAAAGAAGATTAAGGGGGGACATGATAGTGGTTTTCAAATATCTAAAAGGGTGTCACAAGGAGGAAGGAGAAAATTTGTTCCTCTTGGTTTCTGAGGACAGGACAAGGAGTAATGGGCTTAAAGTGCAGCAGGGGAGGTTTAGATTGGACATTAGGAAAAAATTCCTAACTGTCAGGGTGGTCAAATATTGGAATAAATTGCCAAGGGAGGTGGTGGAATCTCCCTCTCTGGAGATATTTAAGAACAGGTTAGATAGACATCTGTCAGGGATGGTGTAGACGGAGCTTGATCCTGCCTTGAGGGCGGGGGGCTGGACTCGATGACCTCTCGAGGTCCCTTCCAGTCCTATTATTCTATGATTCTATGATTCTATGAAGCCAGGGGCTTGAATGCCAGAGCCCTGTGAAAGTGAGTGCTTGGCTTAGGTATTCCAGCCAGGAGAGGCAAGCAATTCAAAAGGGCCCAGGGCTTGTGTCCACTGCTGCTGCTCCTACAGGAATGGTAGTAAATCATTACTGAAGCGCCTCATTCTGAGCAGCTCCCAGGGCTGGCTGAGAGTGGGGGGGCCAGTACAACACACATCGGGTGGAGCTAAGGACTGGCTACTCACAGCCCCACTTCTTCCTCCCAAGGCCCCACCCCTTCTGGAAGCGTGGATCCAGCCCTTCCATCTTGCCCAAAGGCCTGGCAAGTTTGACAGTCTCCCCCTGCTCTCCACTGTTCAATAATAGAGCTAAATAGGCTTAATTAGGACCCTCTTTGTTATTTTAAAAGCTCAATTAGAGCTGAAATCAACCGTGTTTTCGTCTAGCCTGCTAAAAACTAAAAATCACTGAGAGCTGAAATTATTTGAGATGGGAGCAGTGTTTCTTCTTAGCTTTGGAAGCCCCATCTGAGACCTCTCCCAACACTCTTCCCCCCCATCTCCTCCAGTGGGCAGGGATAGAAGTGGGACACTGCCAGTGCCAGACTGGTGTGTGTGGGACACAGAAGGAAGCTGAGCCACCCCATCCCTCACTCCCGCCTGCAGGTTCCTGACATGGCTGGCACCTTCCCATGCTTGCTTGTCCTCCGGATGTAAGGTAGTGAGGCCCTGGCAAGAAAGTCTCCCCCATGTTCTCATATATATTGTAAAGTGCACAGCAGGCCACCACCACCTGGGGGCTTTTTCAGTCACCGAGGTCCAGGCAGGGGAGGAGACTCAGAGACCTCCCCTTGAGACAGCCAAAGGCACCCTCCACAACCATGTGGCACCTGCTCAGCCTGGTGTTGAAGGTCTCCTTGGTGAGGTCCAGGCTCCCATGTAGGGCTTCCTTAGCCAGGGGAGTAAGGGGTAGGCTGCGTTGGCCAGGATGCACATGGGCATGTCCACCTCCCTGACCCTGATGGTGTGGTCGGGATAGAAGTGCTTGCGTACATCCTGTGGAAGAGGCTTGAGTTCCAGGAGACGTGAGCATCAGGTGCCTTCTCTGACCACCCGATGTAAATGTTTGTGAACTGGCCCGTGGTCCATGAGGGCCTGCAGCACAATGAAAAAGTACCCCTTCCGACTTATATATTCAGAGACACAATGGCTGGGGGCTAGGATGTGGATGTGGATGTCATCAATGCCCCTCTCCCCTGCAGTTGGGGAAGCCCATGGTGGCAAAGCCAGTGACAATGGGGTTGACATGGCCCAGGGTGATGACCTCCACAGCAGTATGCCATTGTTGGCCTTGATCACCTATTGAATCATAGAAACATAGAATCACAGAGTTGCAAGAGCCTTCAGGAGGTCATCAAGTGCTACCCCCTAACCAAAGCAGGATCAACCCCAAGCAAACCATTCCAGCCAGGGTTTTGTCAAGCCAGGGTTGAGAAACCTCTAGGGATGAAGATTCCATCATCTCCCTAGATAACCGATTTCAGTGCTTCACCACCCTCCAAGTAAAAGAGTCAAACCTGCATAAGCACGGCCCTGACCGTTGATCTCCCCATGCCGAACTGGTTCCTGATGGAGTGGTAGTTGTCCAGGATGGTGAGCTTCCAAAATGAGATGGCGATGCAGGTGTCCTGTCACCCGAGGGCAGGGGCAAGCCATTCGCAGAGCTCCAGGAAGGTGACCTTTCACATGCTGAAGTTCTGGAGCCACTGCTGGTTGTCCCACCACTGCCTGACGATGGGATCCCACCAGTCGGAACTGGTCTCCTGCCACCAGAAACGGCATTGTACAGTGTGAAGGGGAGGATGGAAGGGAATGTGGTGCATTGTGCCAGGGCCTGGGAGAAGAGGTCCCCCAGTCCATGCTGGTCATCCTCCTCCTGCAGCACCATGTGGGCAATCTGAATGAACTGTGCCATGAGGCGGGCCAGAGGCCCAAAAGCCAGTGACTGCTTTGCAAGCTGTAGCTCCATAATGAGAGTGGAAGGGCAGCCAGAGCACAAGGTGTGAGTTTGCTGTCCCTCAAGGGGGTAGTCAGTGGAGAAGAGGACTCTGAGAAGCAGCTGTAGAGAGGAGCCCCTTTAAGCACAAATCTCAGCTAGCCTCAGGAAGCAGTTACAGGAAGTGACTGCTCTCCTGGGGCCCTCCCTGGAGTGCTTCCGGGAAACTTTAAATGCGATTCAGGCACCAATGAGTGTGAATGTGCTATTGTGAAATAATTCTGTGCTACTTTGATGGTGCCTGGTAGTATGGACAGGCAGTGCAGCTGGGGCTGAGGGAGGCAGACCGAGCAGCATGCCGAGCACGTGAAGGCCCCCCCCCCGGGAGAAGAGCGTGCATGCCCCAGCATCCCTGGTGCAGGAAGGAGGGAAGGGACCATACGGCACGAGGCAGGAAGGGAGGCAGCAGTGGCCTGAGCCAGCCCAAGCCTGACCTTGGGAGCAATGGGAAGGGAGGAGGCAACGTGGCTCTAGCTTCCCCGGCCCCCGGAGCACCAGGGGGGGAGGCAGCAGCATGGCCTGAGCTGCCCTGGAGCACGGGAGGGCAAGCACTTGAGGCAGCAACACTCTGCCCCCAGAATGCCTACAGCCATAGGTGGCGAGTTATATGGGCTCATGGTGCCCATGCTCCAGGAATATTCGGAGTTGGGGGCCCTGCTCCACCAATATTTGGAACTGGGTCTCTCCCCTGGCCCTGCCTGGAGAGGGGCCCGGCCCCCACCTGCTGGCCCCCTCGCTCCTGGCCCCAGAGTGCCCCCCCCCCCGCAGCCCCAGAGCATCCCTGTCAGAATGAAAGCTGTGCACACAGCCCCGCACCTTAAATTCCCCGGCGGGGGGCACTGTGGGGCGGAGGGAGTGCATGCGCATGCACGGTGTGCTGAAACACAGCTGAGAGGAGAGACACCCGGGTGTGGCATGACGTCACAGCCCGGAACTTTAAAACCGCATGGCTCAGAGTTGCACCGCATGACCCAACTCCAGGCCCAGCAAGTTGTCTGGAGCCCTAGAAGCAGCTGGGGCCCAGTCACAAACTCCAACACTGCAAACTGGAAGGAAGAAGGTGAGGTGAAGTGAGATGGGGAGGGGGGAAAATAGAGGGAAGGCATGGGAGAGGAAGGGGCTGGTGCTGAGGGGAAGGGGGCAGGTCAGGAGAAGAAACGGGAAGGTACCAAGGGACAAGGTGGAGGAGAGACAAATGCCAGGCGGCCAAGAGGAGACTGAGGAAAAGGGCAGGAGGGGAGGTGTCAGTGGGAGGGGGGACAGGGCGATGCTGGAAGAGGAGAGGGTAAGGGCATTGGGGACTAGAGGGGGGAGGGGAAGGTGCTGGGAGAAGGCTTGAAAGAAGGCATGAGGAAGGCGGAGATGGAGCAAGTCATGTGTGAGGGCACAGGGGCATGAGGGCAATGGGGGGAAGAGGGTGGTGAGGGGGTGGGCATCAGGGAAAAAGAGGGCAAAGGGGGCAGGGGCAGTGAGGGAAGGGGGGCACCAGGAAGGTGCAGGGGTAAGGGAAGGTGCAGGTGCCAGGGGATTCTGGGGGTGAAGCAGAAGGACAGACACCTGCAGGGGAAGGGACCAGCACTAGAGGAGAGAGGCAGAGCAGGCGTGTAGAGGAAGGTTCTAGGAGAGGGGAGGAGGAGGGGTAGCTCACATGATCAGAGTGGGGCTACTGGAGGAGTGGGCACAGGGGGGAGAGAAGGGCTGGTGGAGGGGGGCAGGTTTCAGGGTGGGTTGGTGGGGGAGGGGGACTAGACCCATTCTGGGCACCACCAAAAATTGTACAAACCTGCCGCCCCTGCCTACAGCAGGAGTTCTGGGGGTGGGGTATGGGCAAGGCCAGGCTGGCGGTTTAGGAAGGCAGAGCCTTCTCCTGCTTAAGCCACTGAATGCCCATGGTGGACGTGCTATTTAAAAATAGTTATTTTGGGAGTTACTATTTTTAAATAACTTATTTCAAAATAATTTCCCAGTGTAGACATAACCTAAGGTGCCACAGGACTCTCCATTGTTTGGCAGATACAAACTAACATGGTTACACCTCAGACTTGTCAGTATAAAGACATTTGCAGGAAAACAAAATGTTTTAGCTCATTCTTTTCCCACACAATCACATATCTTTATATCCCTCTAGGTTCTGCTTTTAAATGTGGCACAGAAACATATTTCTTGCTTTTCCATTAGACAAAAATAAAGCTATTTAACAATGGTAGAAACTGGCATGTGGTCCTTCTTTAATTCCGCCAGGAAAAAACAGGATGCTAGAAGGAAATATTGTTGAGGCTCTTTGACTGAAACCTTTATTCAAAGAAAGAGACATTTCCAGTTGCAAGGGATATATATATATATATATATATGGTAAATATGTAACTGCTGAAATTTTAATTCTAATACAGAGGCAGCAGCACAGGGAGGCAGGTGGCTGCATGGGAGCCAATGCTCACAGGAAGCCTGCTTAAAAGGTGACTTCCTGCAAGCAATGACTCCTGCCTGCCCCCCTGCGCTGCTGTCTCTGATACAGAGGCAGCAGCATGGGGGTTAGGAAAGGTTTTGCGTGTAACCATGAAGGTTAACTGATGAGCCTGGACTCATCGGTTAACTGTTTAAACATGTACACTATCACATCCCTATTTCTATGTATATAAATAATAGTCATATGTTTCACTTTTATAGCTAGGGCCTCTGACAGGGTGGAGTGAAGGGGGCAACTGCCCTAAGGCCTAGCAATACAAAAGGGCCTGGAGTTTCTGGGCTGCTGCTATTGTGGCAGTGGTGGTGGCTGGAGCCCTGAGCCCTTTAAATCACTGCTGGAGCAGCAGTGAAGGCTGCACTGAAGGCTTGGGTGGGAGGCAAGGCACTCTGTGGGTAGCACTGAAGTCTGCCTACCTCTGCCCTGCCGCTTCTGTTGGAGGCCCTGCACCTTCCAGGGGTGCAACACAAGGACTTTCTCTCTCGCTTTTCCCAGGGGCCCAGCAAGGCTGTCAGCCTCCCTGTTTATAGCACCTTCCATCTGAGGATCTCAGAACAGTTTACAACTCCAGCCTCATAACATCCAGACAAGGAAGGTAAATGGAACCTGTTTACCAGGAGTGTTTGTAACCACAGTTCATTCCAATTGATGAAGGTGATGTAAAAAACTGCTGGACATTTGTTAAGAGTAGAGAGTTCTGCAAACTCCCCTCTTTGATTTAATAGTGAAGCAGAGACCTCTGCTGAATTTTGATAAATAATTTCTGGTTAACTCAGATGTTCCATGCACACACAATTATATACCATGCCACAAAGTAAAATAAATATGGCATGGTGGTTAGCTGAGACAGGAAATGGTAAATTGACAAGTTCATTAAAAAACCCACACAGGAATCTGTATTTCTGTAAAGAAGTGCTTTCTTAGAGTGTTAGAATGAACTTAAAGGAGGAAGTGATTGTACTGTATGTGTAGGTGGTGAAACAATTGTTGCTATATAGTGGTGAGTGAAGAGAAGCTGCAAAAGTATATTGAGCAGAGGAACAGCAGAGAGGTGTTGTCTTGTGAGTTATTTTTGTCAGGCTAATTGGGAAAGTTTTTAAAAATAAACTTTAAAGAAAACTTTTAGTGATTACAAAACAAATATTTCCATTTGTATCAGAGTTGTTTGCCACATTAAGCACATAGTTCTTCCTCAAAGCTCACAGAGAAGCCCATTAAAAAAAGGAATAAAAACCAATGAGGACACAGGTACATTGATGTGGGTATTTCCTCTCCAAACAAAGTTTCTATACAATTAAGTCAGACTATTTCGTTAGGGGAAAGAAAAAAAAATCACAGATAAAACAATTAATTTACAGGAATTAGTAATACACATTTCAAACACCATGTATCTGTTAGTTACCAGACATTATAAATAATAGGATGGCAACATCAAACTTTGAGACAATTGTAATATACATTTAATTGAAAACTCATCAGAACACAGATGCTCAAGCAGAATCATTGCAATTGTAATATAATGGATAGTTTAGGATCTTGATTCAGGACTTTTGGAGAAAAGGAAAAACATAAAATTAGAATGGGACCTGACTCTTCCCATGTAATGAACATACAGCTAATTTTTAAAAAGAGGTGGTATTTACCCTATATTGTTAGTAAGTACTCTGAAAAACTGGAAAAAGGGTGAAGCAGAGGCTGCAGAATGCCATTTAGCATGAGGGCTGGGACCTCTCCCCTCCCTTCCCACCAAAGATATTGGCACCATCTAGGAACTTTTCCTACTTCCTCTAGAGTTGCTAACTCTCTCAAACAGGACTGGATGCCATTTGTAGTAGTGGTGCCTTATCTGTCTGGTTCGGGAGAGTTGGCAACTCTAGCTTCCCCTCCTTTCCCCCATCACAAGAGGATTGTGGGTGGTCAGTCCTAATGATCAGAACAGGGACAGTGAGACCACAGTAACACTATTGAAGATCAGAGCCAGAGCCAGAGCCAGGAACCAAAGGCAAGCATCAGAGATGGAGTCAGGAACCAGAGCCAAGGGGCAGGAGTCCAAGAACAAGCTATGAAGCAGGTCTATTATTACAACTGGGAAGAATCTACAGCCTGCACATCTAAGAGGGGTAGCTGTTTTAGTCTGGAACTTTAAAAACAATGAGTGGTCCTGTGGCACCTAAGGCTATGTCTACATTGCATGCTTGTTTTGAAATAACTCATGTTATTTCAAAATAACAGAGTGCACATCTACACAGTAAGCTTGTTATTTCAAAATAATTTCGGAATAATGGGCTTCTTACTCCGACTTCAGTAACCTTCATGTTTTGAGGAGTAAGGGAAGTCGAAGGAAGAGCGTTCCTGTGTAGACAGTGCCAAAAGTCGAGCTAAGGTATTTCAACTTCAGCTACACAATTAATGTGTAACAATTAGCATATCCTAACTCGACTTTAGCCCGCAGTGTAAATGTACCCTTAGGGTGCATCTACACAGCAGGATTTAACTAGAAATAAGCTACGCAAATTGAGCTACATCAATTGCATAGCTTATTTCGAAATAGCTTATTTTGAAATGGAGAGCGTCTACACAGCACTTATTTGGAAATAGAGCACACTTCTTCTGACTTCCCTTATTTCTCGTGCAATGAGGGTTACAGGAGTTGGAGTAAGAAGTCCTCCAGCTTGACCGTATTTTGACACTGTTTTGAAATAACTCCCTGCTGTGTAGATGCAGACTAAGTTATTTCAGAATAGCGCCAGTTGTTTTGAAATAGTGTTGCAATGTAGATGTACCCTTAGGCTGTGTCTACATTGGCACCCTTTTCCGGAAAAGGGATGCTAATGAGACCAGTCAGAATTGCAAATGCCCCAGGGATTTAAATTTTCCCCGCGGCATTTGCATGAACATGGCTGCCGCTTTTTTCCGGCTCGGGGCTTTGCCGGAGAAAAGCGCCAGTCTAGACAGGTATCTTTCGGAAAATAAAGCCTTTTCCAAAAGGTCCCTTATTCCTCTTAAAATCAGGAATAAGGGACCTTTTGGAAAAGGCTTTATTTTCCAAAAGATCCCCGTCTAGACTGGCGCTTTTTTCCGGCAAAGCCCCGAGCCAGAAAAAAGCGGCAGCCATGTTTATACAAATGAAGTGGGGAAAATTTAAATCCCTGCTTCATTTGCAATTCCGACTTGTCTCATCTGCATCCCTTTTCCGGAAAAGGAGTGCAGTGTAGACACAGCCTCTGGGTATGTCTATACTGGGGAGTTATTTTGAAATAATTCCCCTTATTTTGAAATAACAAGGAGACCATCCACACTACCAAGCCTGCTATTTCAAAATAATGGGCTTGCAATTTCAAAATAATAACTCTTGCTTGTGAAGAGGAATAAGCTTATTTTGAAATAGTTACTTTGGGAGTTATTTCAAAATAACTTATTTTGATATAACCTGGTAGTATAGACACAGCCTCTATAACTGGTTAGTGAAATTCCTTTCTAGAAGAATGGCTACTTTTAAATCCATGACTGAGTCACCAAGCAGGTTAAAATGTTCCCCTATGGGTGTATGTGTGTAACCATTTTTATATCTGATTTGTGTCCATTTATCCTTAATTGTAGAGACTGTTCGGTTTGGCCAATATACATGATAGAGGGGCATTGCTGGCACTTGATGGCATATATCACATTAGAGGATGTGCAGTTGTATGAGCCCCTGATATTGTGGCTTATGTGATTAGGTCCTGTGATGGTGTCACTCGTATAAATATTTGGACAGAGTTGGCAACAGGGTTTGTTGTAGGGGTAAGTTCCTAGGTGAGTGTATCTGAAGTGTGGCTGCTGGAAAGGATTTGCTTCAGGTTGGGGGGTTGTCTGAAGGCAAGGATTGGCCTGTCTTCCAAGCCCTGTGAGAATGAGAGATTCTTCTCCAGGATACATTATAAACTGTGAATGATGCACTGAAGGGTTTTAAGCTTGAGGCTGTAGGTGATAACTAGTGGTGTTCTGTTATTTTCCTTGTTTCACCTGTCTTGAAGTAGTTGACTTCTGCGTGCTTGTCTGGCTCTGTTAATCTGTTTTCTCACTTCCCCACATGGGTATTTAAGTTTTAAGAATACCTGGTAAAGATCTTGTAGGTCAATCACAGAATAAAGAGTACAGGACACCAGTGGGGACTGCCCTCAGCATTTGATTTGGGGGGGTCTACACTAGTACACTAGACCCGCTAAATCAAATGCTAGAAATTGACCTCCAGAGGGTCAATCTTCTACATAGTGTAGACAGGCCCATAAAGTATAAAACTGAACTTTGTATTCCAATTTATACAACATTTGTTTTCATTTTTAAAACAATAAAAATGAACCCAAAGAGACAAACTCACTTGCCTTTGCAGTGTGGAGCACAGTAAGTAAGGAGATCCTTCCTTTTAAAAATGATATAAAGTGGAGATTGATGGAAGAAGAGTTTATGCCCTGTTTTTACTCTTTATAACACACTAGAAGATTTACCCAGCATTACTTGGGTCCTTAACTCAATTAATTTTTGTTTTTCTTCATTTAAATTGTTGCTCTAGGGTAGGACTGGGGATGTGGGGTTCAGTATGCAGGCTGCCCCCGGGGAAGAGGGGACTATCCCAGCCCACTTCACCTCAGCAGCTTGGGGCCAAGTGAGAAGCGCTTCTCTGACTGCTGCAGCACCAGCACACACAGCCAAGGGAGAGTGCATGTTCCCTGGGTGGGGCAGGTCCAGATTTGTCAGCTCTCTGCACTCTCCAGTCAGATTGAAGAATGGAGGAAATTGTGCACTTTCCCCTCGCTCCCTGACAAATGGGAACAGACAGTAATGTTCCTGTAGGAATGGGGGATAAAGGAGTTACAGCCCTCCCTCTCTAAAGGGAACCTGGAGGGTGGGAGGCTCAGGGCTGGGGCAATCACAAATGGGGGGCGGCGCACCAAACAGCCCCTTTCATCTACCTGATTTTTCTGTCTCTTTTCTGTATGATTTTATGCACTCCTGCATGCATTGGCATCAGGGCAGTCCTTAGACATACACAGAGTACCAGTTACTTAGGGCACCACAGTAGTTCTGGGGCACCACTGTGCCAGGAGAAACGGGAAGCAGTGAGCAGGCAACAGCAGGGCTGCTGGGTCCTAGAGAGAGCCCAATGCACTGCCTGCAGCACAGTCCGAGGGAAGGGATTTGCTGCTGGGGTCTCTAGGAAGGAGAGGGAGTAGGGGTGGGGGAAGGAACTTACCTGTGTGACTCTCTCCACTAGTGTAAGGTGAGGCAGGCTGGCTGGGCAGCTCTGTGGCAGTATCCTTTCTTCTCCCCTCCCCCCACGGAGTACTCCCCCCTTCCCCATGGAGCAACTGTTTCTCCCCGCTTCTCTCCGGCAGGGCTGGGTTGGGTGAGGTGCTAGGGGGAGGGACGGTTGGGTGAGGTGCTGGAGGGGAGGGGAGGGGAGGGAAGGGGCTGGTTGTGTGCTGACTGGGGCAGGGGCAGACTGGCCCAGCGGGCTGTCTGCTGAAGGGCCAGCTGGCAGCAGATACGCGGGGCGCTGGCACACCGCAGCCTGAGCCCGGTGTAGCACAGTTCCTCTGAATTTGCAACCAGCCAGCAAAGGTAGCAATTCCTGAGCAGTTATACCGAATGTCATGTTTGTTTGACAGAAACTGTGACCGTCACAAAAACGGAGCGGTTTCACTTTTTGCCTATACACCGGCACCGGCACTTTAAATTCCCCAGTGCCGGCCAGGGCTCTGTGTGGGGCCGAGGGAGTGCCTGCGTGGCGTGTTTAAACACCGTGGAACAGTTGAGAGGGCAGAAGCCCCGGCGTCTTCCCTCTCAGCTGGTCTGAGCTCAAACACAGAGCCCTGGCCGGTGTAGCGAGCATAGCGCGTCACAAAAATGGAGCGGTTTCACTTTTTGCCTATACACCGGCAGCGGGGAATTTAAAGTGCCGGTGCCGGGCTCAGGCTGCGGCGTGCCAGCGCCCCGCGTATCTGCCGCCAGCTGGCCCTTCGGCAGACAGCCCGCTGGGCCAGTCCGCCGCTGCCCCAGTCAGCACGCAACCAGCCCCTTTCCTCCTCTCCCCTGCCCTCCAGCACCTCATCCAACCCTCCCTCCCCCTACCACGTGGATGCTGCTACCAGTTCCAGTAGGGTTACCAAGTAGTCCTTCCCCTCCCCCCCAAAAAAACTGGACACTTGATTATGGGTGGGCAGGAAGCAAAGCTGGGGGGCCACAAGGCTGGTGGGGGGCGGGAAGCAGAGCTGGTGGGGGGGGTACAGCGGCACTGGCCGAGGGAGATCAGGAAGAGGAATGGGCCAGCAGGAAGCAGAGCTGGGGGGCGGTGCAGGGGCGCTGGCTGGGGAAAATCAGGAGGGGAAATGGGGGAGAACTGGACTGCCCGGAAGGCAGGAGGTGGGGGGCTGAGGGCACAGGGTTTGGTGCAGGGTGTTAGGGTTGGAGTATAAGGTTGCAGGGCTGCAGTCAGGGCAGAGATATGGGGGACTCTTGGTAAGGGATAGGGGTTAAGATGTGTGGGCAAGGGCTGGAAGGTTTGTGAGGGCAGCTCAGGGCAGAAGGTGATAGAGTGAGGGCAGGAGGGGTGGATTCAGGGCACAGGGCCTGATGGTGGGGGCTCAGGAGTCAGGGCAGAAAGTAGAGGGTGCAGAACTCAGGAGGGAGCTGGAAGAGATTACGGGGCTTACAAGGGTAACAATGCTGAGCTGACAACTCCTTCCAGGGGGACAGAGCTTCACTTTCCTGGGACTCCCCACGCCCTCTCCCCTCCTCGCAGGTTGGCATCGCGGAGGTAAGTTGCTGGGTACAACAGCCCCTGCTGCTCAGGCAGCTCGCACGCCAGCTGTTTGGGGAGGGGGAGTGCAGTTGCACACTTCCCACAGGTGCTGCAGGATTGCCAGGTATTGGTCCCAGCTGCCCCTGTCCCCTGCCCAAACCCCCCACAAGTACCCTGTCTGCTGCCCCCACCAACATTGTCACCAGCACCCAGCACCATCCTGTCCCTGGACCCAGCATCCTGCCACCCACCGCAACACCTAGCACCACCCTGTCCCTGGCTCCAGCACCCTGCCAGCTGTGCCAGCATCCTTGGGACCGCATTAGTGAGGCTTGGGTTTTTGGGGTTTTTTTTTGGCATCTCACTTTTGTGGCCCCAACTGACTTTTCTGTGGGTCAGTGACCTTTGACTCAGAACAGGTTCCCTGCCCCTCTCATATATAAAGACAATGCTAAAACCTTTTGAGTTTGACATTTTATTTAAAAATGAAGCCTGGCCAACATCCCCCCAATTGGGGCCAAATCCTCATCTCACTGCAGCATCAAAACACTCCTGCACCACCTGACCCCAGATTTGAGCCTATCATACACTGGAATCCCCTGTCCTGAGCTTCTTACATCCCCAAACTCCTGCATCCCCACATCCTCAGTCTTCTGCCACAATACTCCTGCACCATCCACACATGGCAAATGTGTGTCCTGAGTCCATCATACTCACAACCTCCTTGCCCTGAGCCCCACACATATCCAACACAAACTCCTGCACCCTCACATTCACAAGCCTGTGGCTTGCTCAGCACCCCAACCTTCCACCTGAGCCCAACACTCCCCATCCCCGAGCCAGCATCCCCTTCTCCTGCATCCAAATTCCCTCCCAGCGCTTGCACTTCTCACCCCTTCCCACACCCAAATCCCTCATTCCCACCCCACAGCCTGCACCTCCTTTCTCAACCACCTGAGAGTGTATAATGGCTGGGGATAGCAAGTAGTGATGGAGAGGAAGGAAACAGAGAGGATGGGGCCTCGAAAGGGTGAGGTCTTGATTTTAATGTATTGGTGGGTTCCTTTTTTTTTTTTTTTTTTTTTGCTTGACAAATATAGGCATAGGGGCACCTGCGTAGGGCACCATAAATCCTAAGGATGGCCCTGATTGGAATGGTGGTTGCTGATGGAGTGAAGGTCCCCCTCCCACACAACCAAACTCTTACCTTGCTGTAATTTATGATAAGAAGAAGAAGCTGCATACCAAATCTGGTGGTCCTAGCTCTTACTGTTTAGGAGGAGTTATTGAACAAACAGACAGATAGACAGACAGACTCTCTCACTCAGAGAGGCAAACTCTCTCAAATATTGTAGCAAATGTTTTTGAGGCACTGCAAGGACACTCTTAAGGGGGGAAAATTATGTGGAGACAATTGAGTAAATTTTATGTTTCATCTGCCCTTCTGTTGGTAAGAATTTAGGATAAATGTTCTCAAATCTAGTTTCTATGACTGACTTGTTTGTGCTGCAACAATATTAAAATATTCATTGCAGCTGTAGGAACTAATTATTTTAATGAAATATGTATTGCAGAGGTGGTACAAGAACCAAACCATTGTTTTTGTGCGGTTCCCATAAACAGTGGCTATTGTTTGGTTTTAGTTTTTAGTGGTTCAGTTAATCTTATTGAGGAGTGAAATGTTTGAAGGGTGATGTCATGCTAGGGGGTCTACTACAGACCACCTACCCAGGTAGAAGAGGTGAATGAGGCTTTTTCTAAACAACTAACAAAATCATCCAAAACGCAGTGTTTAGTGGTAATGGGGGACTTCAATTATCCAGACATACGTTGGGAAACTAACACATCAGGGCACAGAGTAACCAATAAGTTCTTGGACTGCATTGTAGACAATTTTTTATTTCAGAAGGTTGAAAAAGCTACTGAGGGGGAAGTTGATCTAGATTTGATTGTAACAAATAAGGAGGACCTGGTTGAGAATTTGAAAGTGGAAGACAGTTTGGGTGAAAGTGATCATGAAATCATAGAGTTTGTGATTCTAAGGAATGGTAAAAGAGAGAACAGCAAAATAGAGACAATGGATTTCAGGAAGGCAGATTTTGGTAAAGTCAGAGAGCTGGTAGGTAAGGTCCCATGGGAAGCAAGACTAAGAGGAAAAAGAACTGAGGAGAGTTTGCACTTTTTCAAAGGGACGTTATTAAGGGCCCAAAAGCAAGCTATTCTGCTGTGTAGGAAAAGTAGAAAGTATGACAAAAGACCACCTTAGCTTAATCAGGGGATCTGGCATGATCTCTGAATCAAAAAGAAGTCGTATTAAAAGTGAAAACGAGGACAAATTACAAAGGATGAGTATGCAGGGGAAGATTAGAAAGGCAAAGGCACAAAATGAGCTCAAACTAGCTAGAAACACGAAGGGTAACAAGAAGACATTCTATAAATATATTAGCAGCAAGAGGAAGACCAAGGACAGAGTAGGCCCATTGCTCAGTGAAGAGGGAGAAACAATTACAGGAAACTTGGAAATGGCAGAGATGAGTTCTTTGTTTAATGACTTCTTTGTTTCGGTCTTCACCAAGAAGTCTGATGATGAAGAAATACCTAATATAGTGAATGCTAGCAGGAAGGGGGTAGGTTTAGAAGATAAAATAAAAAAAGAACATGTTAAATATTACTTAGAAAAGTTAGTCTGCAAGTCACCAAAGTCTGATGAAATGCATACTAGAATACTCAAGGAGCTGATAGAGGAGGTAGCTGAGCCTTTAGCTATCATCTTTGAAAAATCATGGAAGATGGGAGAGATTCCACAAGATTGGAAAATGGCAAATATAGTGCCCATCTATAAAAGGGGAAATAAGAACTCCCCAGGAAACTACAGACCAGTCAGTTTAACTTCTGTGCCAGGAAAGATAATGGAGCAAGTAATTAAGAAAATCATCTGCAAACATCTTTTGGAAGAAAATAAGTTGCTAGGTAACAGGCAGCATGGATTTGTAAAGAACAAATCATGTCAAACCAATCTGATAGTTTTCTTTGATAAGATAACAAGTGTTGTGGATAAGGGAGAAGCGGTGGATGTGGTAAGGCATTTGATACTGTCTTGCATGATCTTCTAATCAATAAATTAGACAAATACAACTTAGATGGGGCTACTATAAGGTGGATGCATAACTGTCTGGATAACTGTTCTCAGAGAGTAGTTATGCCCTTCCAGCATGTTTGTGAACCATTAATAACAAGTGGGGTTCCGCAGGGGTCTGTTTTGGGACTGATTGGCATAGAGAGTATGCTTATTAAGTTTGCAGATGATACCAAGCAGGGAGGTGTTGCAACTACTTTGGAGGATAGGGTCATAATTCAAAATGATCTGGACAAACTGGAGAAATAGTCTGAGGTAAATAGGATAAAGTTTAAGAAGGACAAATGCAAAGTACTTCACTTAGGAAGGAACAATCAGTTTCTCATATACAAAATGGGAAGCGACTGTCCAGGAAGGAGTACTGTAGAAAGGCATCTAGAGGTCATAGTGGACCACAAGCTAAATGAGTCAACAGTGTGATACTGTCCCCCCCCCAAAAGAAAAAATGATTATGGAATGCTTTAACAGGAGTGTTGTGAGCAACACTCTGCGCTACGCTAGAGAGGTTGTGGAATCTCCATCTCTGGAGATATCGAAGAGCAGGTTAGACAGACATCTATCAGGGATGGTGTAGGTCATTGTTTCTGAAAGTGTTCTGTGGAATCACTTTGTGAAACACATTAACTGGCCACCCCCATTTGTTATTCACCAGCACCGCAGCCATGGAGCCTCATGGCTCCCATTGGCGTCATTTCGTCCTTTGTAGCGAAGAGGAGCTGTGGGAAGCAGCGTGGGTCGGGCCACATCTTCCCACTGCTCTGCTTGGCTGCAAAGAGCGAAACAGAGCCCATGGGAGCCGTGAGGCTCCGTGGCTGCGGTGCCAGTAAATAAACAAATCGGGGTGGCCAGTTAATGTTTCTCAAAATGATTCCATGGAACACTTTCAGAAACACTGGTCTAGATGGTGCTATCTAGACTAGTACATTGTTCTAACATATTTTTGGCCCCATGCACACTGGGGGAATATCTATGCAGCAGCAATGAGCGTATTCCATAAGCCCTAGCTCTGTTCTAGTTAGGACAGTAAATACAGCAGTGTGGCTATAGTGGTGTTGGCAGTTGCTTGGGCTAGCCACCCCAGTACAAACCTGCATGATTGTATAGTTTGGAAAGGTCAGAGGGGTCGTTGCCTGCCCAAATAGCAAACCTTGGCAAAAAGCAGAATTTGTCCCTTCCTACATGGCCCTGGTGGTCTGATTAGAGCTGCCTGTCTTCTCCCCCTCATGCCCCCCCGCAACACACACATAAGTCAAATCATGCTTATGCCCAGACTCATGGTATGTCTACACTATGGAGTTATTTTTCAGAAAAACAGCCGTTTTTTAAAAAAAAAAACTTCAATTACATCCACATTGCAATTGCGTTCTTTTGAAAGAAAATCAAAAGAACAGAGTTTTCTCCAACATTGGTAAACCTCTTTCTATGAGGAAGAAGCCTTTTTCCGAAAGAGCTCTTTTGGATAAAGGTATGTGTGGACGGGGAAGAGGGAGTTCTTTTGCAAGAAGAGGAAAGAGGAAAAAACACAGATGCCCTGGTGGCCATTCCACCCATAGTAATCACAGCTTACATGCGAGATAGCATCCAGACTGAATGGACACTATCTTTCGAAAAAGATCACTTTTTCGATGAGCTTTGGCAGTGCAGATGCTCTCTTTCAGAAGAAGTTTTTTCAGAAGATCTCTTCCGGAAAAACTTTTTCCGAAAGAAGCTTGCCATCTAGATATAGCCTCACTGAGTACATGCTGAGCCAGGAATCCAGTTGTGTTAGAATCCCATTTAGCTATAATCCAGTGGTGGACAACCTGCAGACCAGAAGCTGAACGTAGCCCATGTTGATTCTATGCATGGCCCACAAGACATTTTGTTTACCGTTGTCCACACACAGGGTTGTCCAATTCCACTGGCTTCTGTCTGTGTAGTTTTTTTTCCCCTACTGGTATTACTAAAGTGACACACTCATAAAAGGCATGTGAAGCAAGGTGTATGCTGACCGCACACAACATTTACTGAGAGAGCCATTCACTCTCTTGGCATCCAACCAAAGTGCTGCTATAGTTCAACTAGCACACCCAGCAAAATTCAAGTGCAGTTAGCAAAATTATCCTATCCCCGGAGACTGTATTGGTTATGACAATCTTGCAGTCCACTGAAGTGAAGGAGGCTCACTCACTAGCCTAAGTTGCTTATCACTACTATAATCAAATTCAAATTGTGTTTAAGTAAAATTTAAATTCATTTGTTTAACCAGTAAAGATAGAGTATGAATTTCATTTGCTTTCAGAGTTGCAAAGTCTGGACAACATACATGGCTATAATAGAGAAGAGAACAAAGAAAACTGTTCAGCAACACAAAGGATCAGAGAAGTAGACTTCAGTGAGGGCTTAAATTCCTAAAGAGTAAAAAAGATTTTATAAATATATTTAGAAAGCTAAGCTAGATTTGCAAATATTTATTCTCCTATGGCAACTTCTATGTCCAAAATTTACAACACAATTCAAATTCTTCCCATGAACTTTTGCAGCCTTGCCAGAAGTTAAGGGAGAGGAATTAACAATAAAAAGAACAACATAAATGGAATCAAGTCCTTTCTTTGTATACTTTCTTATTATAATTATTCCAGTTATGCCTCTTCTGCTCTCCCTTTATTAGATTTTTTTACTCACATCTGTTGCATCATTTTCTAAGTTAGACTTCAAGCTCTTCACAGGCTTTTGTGAAACATCCAGCACATTTCTGGGTGCTCATACAAATAATATTATTATTTAAGTCGGGTTAATTTAAAATTCTTTGACTTCTGTAGATTTTTATGAGTAATAAGGATTTAACCTACATTGTGATGTTTGTGAGTTCTGTAGCCTGTGGCAGTTCCCATTAAAGTTAAAATTAGCAGTGAAACAGAGGAAAAAAAATCTAAAATAAGATGCTTAACAATGCGTATCAGAATAAATAAGAGAGTAAGTCTTAGTAATCAAGCTCACAAAGCTTAGTGATTAAATTGACAAATTCTTAAAACACATGGGGGTGAAGTGACTAAAGTTGTTATAGCCACATGACGTTGCGTATGGAAAAAATAACCCCTCACGTCTATGTAGCATATGATAAAAATAGACCCATCTCCCCTCCCCACACGGCTCCTCTCCACTCCCCATCACCCCTTCCCACGCTGCTTCTCTCCGGCCTCCCTTCCCACAGAGCTCCTCTGTGACGTGCTCCCTCCTCTCCCCCCCACCCGCAGCTGCCTCAGCTCTGCTCCTCCCCCCATCTCCCTTCCCCACACAGCTTCTCCCTCTCCCCGTAGCCCCCTCCCCCCCAGGTGCCTCCTCCCTGGCCCGTCACCGCGCTTTCCCCCGTCCCTCCCCCGGCACGTGACGAGGGAGCGCTGACATTGCGCGAGCGCGAGGCGGAGACGGCGGCAGTGGTTGGCGGTGGCGGCGGCTGTGGCCGCGCTGAGGCGGGAGCGGACCCGGCGGCTACCCGGGTAAGGTGGCTGTAAGCAGGGGCCCAAGGCCTGGCGCCGGCCGGGGGGGCGGGCAGTGAAGGGGGCGGGGTCTCGGCGGGTGACCCTGTTGGCTCGCGGGAGGCTGCTGCTTCTGCCGCCGCCGCCAGGGTCGCCCCCAAGCTGGCTGGGCCGGGAGGGGGTCTTGGCTGGTGCCCCGAGTCCCTTCCTGGAAGGAGCCTGAGTCCCTTTTGCCCTCCTCCCCCCCGCCGAGGGCGGGAGTCCTAGGGGAAGTTTCTTCCTGGCCCCTGGCAGGGGCTGGCTTGTGCCCGGAAGCGAGGAGGCTTGTGCTCGTCCTGCTCTGTATCCAGGGGCTGCTTCACCCCCGCTGGCCTGTTCGTACTCACCATAACTCCTGGGGTTGGCTGGGATGGGGGCGACAGTGGCACTGCTACCCCTGCCAGTGGCACTGCTACCCCTGCCAGTGGCTCTGCTACCCCTGCCTTCTCTGTGCTCAGGGGCGCTGGAGCAGGTTTTATAGTTGGGGGTGCTGCGAGCCATTGAACCAAACTGTAAATCTGTATAATGGAAACCCCTTCAAGTCGGGGGGCTGGAGCCCCTGCCGCCCACCCGTGCTTCCAGTACCAATGCCTGTCCTGATAAGCAGGCTGCATAGCCCTGGGTATAAAGTTGACTGAGAACGACTTTCTCTCTTGTGTTGGAAATATGAAGTGGGGTGGGTGACTTTTTTGTTGTTGTTGTTGGTTGGTCATTGCACAGACTGCACGTTCGGTTTGTTTTTCAAAACCTTTGTGTATGTATATACTGCAGATGTGCCTGCTCACAAATTAGTTAACGGAGCTATGAATATGTCCTGTAATTTTGTTTTACCTGTTAAAATGAATCCTAAGGTTCAGATCAAAACTGCTTCAGTGCTAGTTGAGATGGTAGCCATTACTGTATTTCTCAGATGTCCATTTTGAATGTGGACTCTAACACACCCTAAAATGCTTAGAATGATTGTTTGTATAATTTAATCACTGTGTACAGACACAGATTTGCTCAGCTATTTATTGCTGGTCATTCTAATCAACAATATAACAATAGTGCATAGTGAAAGGCAAGGGGCTGCCTGCTTTAACATATACAGTTGGTGAAAAGTGGCTTTTAAAAGTTGCTTTGACAATGATTTAAAATATATCCTGTATTCAGAAGTCTCTAAGATGAGCCAATAGACAGTTATCAGGAAATTAGATTTTACTTATGCTTTTAATTTTTAAGCAAATATAAACATTTAGGGCAGACGGGCTCATTCTGCTTGGAAACTGCATTTGTCTTCTAATACTGATGATGGTTATGTTGGAGGAAGGGGTAAAGGTTTAAGCCTTTTATTAATGGTCCTGAAAGTCCCTAATGTTCATGTGTGCTATTTGTGTTATATATGTGTTTGCTTGACATGATTTTACCTACAATTCTGCACAAATAACTGATGCTTGTTGTCAAGCAAAACTGTTCTGATGAAACTTCAGTATGTGAAATTCATTTCTAACAGCGCAGATGTGAGAGAAATTGTCTTCTAGAAAGTATGGACTTGAGGTACTCTCTGATGACATTAAAAAAAAGTAGCTCTTTGATATTGTAGACAATTTCTTCAAATTTTACTCCAAACTTGAATACTTATAAATTTGGAATATATTGTTGGCTTCTTTGTTGTTCTCCTTAGTCACTGAATGTACTGAAAAGCTTGAAAGAATGATTAGCTAACTTTTTTATTTCTGATCTTGAAAAATAAGAAAGTGTCTCAGAAAAATTTGAATAAAAGGTTAAATAACAAGAATTTCACAATGGTTTAAGTTTGTCCCCAAATAAGTATATCTTGGAACCATATTCAAGAAATGCTGTTGTAGCAAATGTTTTTGAGAAGTTGCAAGGACACACTTAAGGGGGGAAAAAACTACTATGTGGAGACAATTGAGTAAATTTTTTGTTTCATCTGGCATTCTGTTGGTAAGAATTTAGGACAAATGTTCTCAAATACAGTTTCTATGACTGACTGACTGGTTTGTGCTGCAACACTGTTAAAGTATTTGCTGTAGCTGTAGGGACTGATTCTTTTAATGAAATATGTATTGCAGAGGTGGTACAAGAACCAAACCATTGTTTTTGTGTGGCTCACATAAACAGTGGCTATTGTTTGCTTTTAGTTTTTAGTGGTTCAGTTAACCTTTTTGAGAAGTGAAATGTTTGAACTTCAGCTTTTTGTAAATTTAAAATGTCATACTAGTCTCTTAAAAATATTCTTAAAAGTCAAAGTAATTGTAAAACCATTTCTGATATTCTTCAAACACCCCTTGGAAAGGAGTCCAGTTTGTAGCTTAGAAATGCAGTGAATTGCTATGACAGCAGCCTGGCAGTCACAGGGGAAATCTTTGTTCTTTGTGCAGAGTAGTGCTGATATTTGAAGATGGGAAGTACTGTGAAATCTGGGGAAATAGCTGAGCTGCAGTACTTACTTGAGGCTTATCTGAAAGTTACACAGATTTTAACCAAAGGTGTAACTTAAAATTAGTTTAAACTCATGCTAGTCTGTAGTAGGAATGTTAAAATGTATGTAATTGTCTAACTGTAACTGCTGAAAATGGTTTTATGTGAGGTGGCTGCCAGCTCCCTGGCAGCTGATGTGATGCCAGAAGCCTGCTCTGGTGTGCACTGGATCCTGCACACACCCCCTCTCCTTGGGAAGCTGGCTGCTGCCTTGCACTGTATCAGAGGCAGCAGTGCGAGGAGGCATGTGGAAGCTGATATGCATGGGGATTCCGGCATCCAGGATCAGACTGCCACCCTGCACTGCTGCTTCTGTATCCAGTACAGAGGCAGTGGTGCAGGGCAGCAGCCGGCATCATTAGAGCCAGACAGGGAGCTGCGTGTAACTGTTTTTGGTAACCAATAAGCTAAGCCAAGTTTAAATGGCTACACTCTTTACACCCCTAATCTGTAGTCACTTCTGTTTTAGTTTGAGGACTTGTCTACTCTGGCAAGTTACTGCCCTGTAACTTTCTCACTCAGAGGTGTGAATCTCCCTTTTCCCCCCAGTGCAGTAAGTTACTGCGCTGTAAAGTGCCAATGTAAACTATCCTCACACTGGGAGCCGTGTTCCCAGTGTCATTAGCTACTCTCCTCGGGGAGGTGATTTACCTATAATGGTGCTGTGACTACACTACTGTGTTAACATGCTGCCGTGGCAATGCATTAAACTTGAACATGTAGACAAAGCTTAAAAGTCTTATTTCAGTGTAGGTTTTTTTTTTACAGAATTGCTAAACTGAAATAAACCAACCTGAAAGTATCTAATTCAAATTTATATCAATTCTAAGTAAATTGGTTTAAATAAGCAGTTTGTTATATTCAAGTTTGTGCTTAGTCAAGGGCCCAGATTGTTTATGGATGAATCTCTTCTGGCAGGGATGTGTGTCAGACAACAGGAAAATTGTCAGAACAAATTCATTAAAACTGGAAAAGTGTTCATGAGAGACGAGGTTTGGAACTGAGGCTCCTGAAGCAGGCAGGAGATCGCTTTTTTTTCTTTCAGCATGTCCTAAAACCTACCCAATATTGGGTGTGTCCTTACAGAATTTGATGGATAATCACCATCTCGGTGCTGAGAGAGTGTTCCATTTCCCCTAGAAAATGGGTGACCTAAAAGATTCTATGCATGAGCTCTAAAGCTAAAAATCTAAAGATGTTTTAACCACTTCAGTTCCTACCATACAGGCAACATAATGGTATTTTGCATAGTACATCCTTAAGACAACACAAATGTTTTGTAGAGTGAGGAACTTAATCACTACCAGGCTATAAGGACACTATCAGTCTTTTAAATGCTCTGTCACCCAGACTTTTGTTAACCAAAGAAACAAATTTAGATGCACATCTCAGACCTTTTGTGAGTGGTGAATTTTCTTGCTGACTTCATTGTGTCCTTTCAGTAACTTTAATCTTGTGAATCAGATCTCCAGTTGCATTAAAATATCAAAATCTACAGATTTACTATGCCGAGAAATTTGCTTCATTAATATTTAAAACACACAACACTTTCCATCTGAGAATCTCAAAGCTCTTTACCATAGTGAAAATTTATTCTTATTTTACAGATGATGGGGTGAGTAGAACAGAGATACAGAAGTTACAAAATGTGACTCATTCTGTCACTTTTGGCAGTGGCAAAGTCAAGAATAAATCAAGAACTCTTAACTCCAGTCTTATGTGCTGGAGAAGCACTGAAATGGATTACATAGGGAGGTGGTGGAGTCTCCATCCCTAGAAGTTTTTAAGTCCTGGCTTGACAAAGTTCCGTCTGGAGTTATTTAATTGTGATTGGCCCTGCTTTTAAAAGGGGATTGAACTTGATGACCTCTTGAAGTCTCTTCCAACCCTATGATTCTACATTAAGCAGCTTTTCCAACCAATTAATGCTAAATTTTATCAAAGAGGTTTTATAATGCCTCCTTACTTTATCAAAAGATGAGCATTCATATCCTCAGAAGGGCACAAATTAAATCAGAATCCTATAAGAAGGAAGGAATCCACTAGTGGTGCTACTATAGTAGAAAGAGTATGTTTGTGGCAGTGTTCATAAGAAGGGCTGCATATAATCTCTTGCATTTTGGATACATGTGATCAAGAGCATGACATTATTTTGATAGCATTCACAGGATTCACTTCACCTGTGAGTGGGAAACAATGAGCCCCAGGAATTCCTATTGCCTTTCACTGTAGCAGACAAAAATGAGTCTTTCTTACTAGCTAGATCTTGACACAATCTACTTATTAATCTACAGTAATGGCTCAGTCTACTATGCATTGATGATAAATAACATGCTAATTTTCTTTCCCATCCAGGTAGTTAGGGTGCCCTGCTACTGCAGAAATCTTCATGGGCTGCTTAGAATAGGTCCTCTGACTTAAACATACTACTAAGTGAATGATGAAGAGAGAACTGCTATCTCTTTCCTTTCCTTAAGAAATGAGACTTGAGATTGAGACTGATATCAGAGTAGTGGGGCTGGGCTCTCTTCATGATTGATTTCTATTTTGTCTCTGGTCCCATAATACAATGACCTTTTTATTGTCTTTTTTTTTTTTTTTTAAAGCTGGGTCAGTAGCTTGTATCAGTTTCCATCTTGAAATAGCATTAAGAATTTGGTTTCATATGTGAAGTTTAGCTGATTGTGATGGAGGGGGAGCAACATAAAAATAACAGCAGCAGTTTCTGTATGGTGTGACCTTGAAACAGGGAACAGCAGTCAGCTTGGAAGAAGCACTAGGAGCAGTAAGATTTAATAGTTTTAATAAGAGGAATATTCCTGTGAGAAGATTTTGAAATTGGGTTGAGGGTGAGAATTACAAGCACAGAAGGCAAAATATTCCTAAACATATGTAAATCATAGTCTCCTCCTGCATGTGTCATAATGGAAATTTGAAGCTGCAAGTAGAAGGGGAAAGAGCAGGAGGGAAATCATATGTGGAGATTGGATCTGTGTAGCTGAGGACAGATAACAGGTGATCAGAGTTCCTTTGCTATAAGACCTCCATTTGATTGAATAACATAAAACTATTCATTTCTTAACCAAAGCCATATAATCTTGTTAAGATCTTTAACACTGACACGTACATGTACTTTATAAGCAAAGTGTCTGCACACAACCTTAGGCTCTATTTTTGTGCTCCTTTTCAGTTTTGTATGATTGAACATAGAATCTTTTATTTTGTAAAGTCCTCCAGTAAAATAACAATCCTGTATTTATTATGCTGTTTTCACACTGGAAATAATTGTCATTAAAATGTCACTCTTATAATACTTCAGGATGAAGAAGGTCAATTGTAAAAGAAGACACTTTTTTAAGCACCAGAGATGCCTTAGAGACCTCACTTCTATGAGCTTCGCTTCTTCAACTTTCACTGAATTTAATAGGAAATAAGGGTGCATAATACATTGAAAGATCAGAGGTATGATTAGCCACACTAGCAAAGGAAAAAGGGTCTATTTTATATATCTTTGGCATTTTTCCCAAGCAGAGGAGCCCACTTCCCCCATTAACATTTCATATGTTTGCACATTCAGGCTCCAAGCATCTAGTCACATCTGTGTGGATGCCTCCCTCACTGTAGAGTTGCATCAATTTCATTCTCTTGCAGGAGTAAAGCCCATGCAGTTCTGATTGCAGGTTTGGGGCTTTCAGGAGTTCAAAGTTTCTTAAAGAATTTTTACTCCCTAAACAGAGTATTCAGGAAACTATACATTATTTTATAAGTGCTGTATTTACTTCTAAAAAAAATACTTTAAAGATGCTAACATTCTAGCTATTTGGTTTTTAGACTTTCTACTCTCTTATACTGTGTGTTAATCTTTATATCTAATGCTAATCTTAACATTTCTTGTTACTGATTTGTTATGCAGTGGGCAAACTAAATAGGCAACACTTGTTCTTGGGAACTCAACTTGTCACTGGATTATGACTAGTGATAGAAATGTAGCCGTGTTAGTCTGGGGTAGTTGAAGCAAAATGCAGGACAATGTAGTACTTTAAAGACTAACAAGATGGTTTATTAGATGATGAGCTTTTGTGGGCCAGACCCACTTCCTCAGCTTCCACTATTTGATCTGAGGAAGTGGGTCTGGCCCACGAAAGCTCATCGTCTAATAAACCATCTTGTTAGTCTTTAAAGTGCTACATTGTCCTGCATTTTGGATTATGACTAACACTGTAGTGGGACTGTTGAATGCAGTAAAAGGACAGAAATGCATTTGGTTATTACCTGGACTAGACTAGATTGAAAGCACTTTCCAAATTTTTCATAGAATACGTGAAGCCAATTTGATAGAAGAAAATAGAAAGGCTCATAATTTGCTTGTCACCCTCCTTTCCCACTTCTTGTTGGCTATGTCCTTTTATTCCATTTCTAATGTTCTCTTGTTTGTATTGTCTCCTTCCCTTTTAGGTCTATCTGGGTTTTCCCACACTGTCTTATGAAGTAGGCAACTAGAAAGTGGTTTAAAATGCCACCATAATAAACTGTGGATAATTTTAACTGCTTCTGACTGGTCTGAAACCCAAACACTAAATTGGAACTTAAAATACGTCATTTTGAGAGAGAGATCAAAAAATAATAATCCTGGATAATGGTGCCATGGGAAAAAACATTTAAAATCTGTACGTAGTCCGTTTGCTCCATTATGAAAGCCTTTGTTTGATTGTAGAGGTATTATGCTGTGCATCTACTGGAAGAGAGAGAGAGTTCCTTCTGCAGCTAACTGCTGATTTATTTGGCCAATACAGAAATGGTATTTATAGCACGTAGATGGAGTATCATCAGCTGCTGGCTTGTCACAAGCTTGTTGGTTTATGATTAAGGGAACTAATAGGTAAGACTTGGGACCAGAGAAGTGGAGGCAAAATAAGCAAGCCAATCTTTCCTTCTGAAGACTTAATTATAAACTGTTCCATGAAGAATATAAGCTTCTGCGTAAGCAAGAGATTGTCAAGAGCTAAAAAAAAACCCTACTGATCTTCTTTGCTAAGTAACAGAAACAATAGGCTTAATGTGTAACTTGCAGATAGTAAGAGGGTCATGAGCATATAAGGGCAGAAGTGTGACAATTGTTTCCACTGTTTTACTTTCATAAATAGAGTCTAAGCTTGGATTTTAGTTATTTTATCAAACTTATTACTTGTCTGAGAGACTTAGATAATTAATGCAATACCTGTATGCGGTATTAATTTTGAAACCAATTTTCTCTGAGACATTTTAGGCAACAGACTGGTGACAGTTTTGTTCTTGTTTTTCTACAGATATAAACATCAAAAAAACAAGTCATGATGCGCCTTACCTTTTGCCTTGAAACGTGAATATCTCTTTCATACAAAGATGGCTGAGAGAACTGGAAAGATCCCCACAGGACAATTGTACATTGAAGTGGAATATGATTATGAGTATGAGGCAAAGGATAAAAAGATTGTGATAAAACAAGGGGAGAGATACGTCTTAGTAAAAAAGACTAATGATGATTGGTGGCAAGTCAAAAAGGATGAAAATTCCAAGCCCTTCTATGTGCCAGCACAATATGTGAAAGAAGTAACACGAAAAGCACTAATGCCACCTGTTAAACAATCAGGTGGACTGCCAAATAGTTCTTTGAAGCTGATACATAGTTTACAGAGGTCTACAGAAAATGTGAACAAGTCGCCAGAGCTTTCTAGTTTTGGAAAATCCTCTCCAGTTCAAGTGTCTAGCCTAGTTCGTGACGCCAATCAAAATCTGGGACCAGATAGTAACAAAGGTCAAAATCTTGGCCTGAGCCTGGACCTTTCCCAAAATAATGGAAAACTTAATAGTGAGTTACAATCCCCCAAGGTTTCCAGCCAGTACAGGACTCTCTCGGTGAGTCATTTCACTTGTCCAGAATTCATGGAGATAGAGAAGACTAGCTTCTCGCATGAACAGTCCTGTGATTCAGCAGGAGAAAATTCAGAAAAAATTCATCAGGATTCAGAATCTGGAGATGAACTCAGTAGCAGCTCCACAGAACAAGTGCAGGTAAGCTTAAACAGGATCTAAGTGATTTTTTTTCTTTATTATACATGTTTGACATACTTTACGATTGTTTTTAACTTGCTTCCTAAAATAAAGATTGGAAGATTGAGCTGAAATCTTCATTTAATATTTTTCATCTCATCTAGCGTGACATTGATTTGTCAAGTTAGAAAATTGGCCTGTATAATTTATTTGTAACAAAAAGTGCTTTGGTTTGTACTTACTCTCATTTACATTGCCTTGGGAATGAATGGAATAGAAGAACTTAAATTAGAGCTATTTTTTTTTCAGTGTTGAACGTATAGTTTGGAGATGCTGTGAATTTAAACACTTCTTCATGACTCTTCCCTAGAGGAAGCAAGCCCAGTACTTTTAATTTCAACTTTTGGGCTCACTGAATTTTAGTCTAGATGCATTATGGTCAGTAGCCATTATCATTGATTTCTTATTTATATTTGGATGTAGGAAAGCCATGAAATATGGAAAGGTGAATGTAATTAAAGTTTTAGTGGCTATGAAATGATATGTATCTCAAGACCATTCCTATCAAGCTTTAATTTTTAACTAATGGAAACTGACATTTTGTATTTTGAGAGGTATGCAGAGATATGTGAAAGTAGTGGTGGTGGCCAGGATGACTTCTTACCCAAGCTAGTTAGTGATAGCTTAAAAAAATTGTTTTTCTAGGCTAAAATAGCAAGCCCTGGTGTCTTGCCTATCTTGGGTTATCTTAGTCTCTTTTGGATTACTAGGGAGTGGAATGGAGAGATGACCAGTCTATCCCATAAAGGCTGCTAGAGGAGCTATTGATTGGTAATTACATTTTGATACTGCACTATTAATATATAAATGTAAGGCTCTGTGCTCTTTTCTAGTAGGAGAGGCACTTGAAATGGTGATATACAGTATCCCTGTAACAAATTCTATATTTCTTTTCACTTTTGCTGTGATATGCATTTTGAGTACATTCCAACAAACATTCATTTTGGTAAATCAGTTTATCATCTTGTTTAATACCCAAGAATATTTTAGTTTAAGGATGGTATTCCAATAAGGGTAGGCTAAAATTTAGAAATGAAATCTTGATTGTGTCTCTCTTAGCCGGAATTAGTTTGCTGAAAAACCACAATTAAGGCAATTCTTTATTTTAGGAAATTCCACAGCATAATTTTCAAAGCTTTAAGTGGTTTAACACAAAAACAGTACATTTGGTTACCTGGACTTTACACACATACATTTGAATCGAGGTACTTTAGTACAGTATCCTGATTTACATTGTTTGAGGGAATGTACAAGGAGCATTTTATTGGACAGTGTGTTAAGTGTCCTTGTAGGGTAATGGCAAAGTTTTTCTTATTCCTATTCAATAAGAGGTTAATTTATATTTTGAATCATGAGTATTTGTATTCCCTAACATTTTTAACCAACAAAATATAAGTAAATGTTCTCTTTATATGTATAATCCCTTTAAAAAAAAAAAATCCTGTTGGTCTTCTGTATTAGAGTTGGAAAAGACTTAGAGATGGGCAACAAAAATTGGGGTATTGAACAGCTTCAGTATGAAGAGAGATTAAAAGCTTGAGACTTTTCTGCTTGGGAAACAGATGACTAAAAGTTATATGATAGTGGTCTATATAATCTTGATCTAAGATTCCTCTAAACTGCCTGGCCACACAGCTGCCTATTAAGCCCTATATAGGAGCCCGGTCTGCCATGACTAGGGGACACGTGCCCCTCACCACCAGTCCCAGCACAGAGATGATGGGGCAGAGGGCAAGGCACTTCTCACCTTACCCCAAGCTGCTGTGGGGTGAGAGTTTCTTTCTCCCTGGGGTAGCCTGCACCACAAACGCTTCATCCTTAGCCCCAAGCCAGAGTTCTCATCCCTGAACTCCCTCCTGCACACCAAATCCTTCATTCCTGGCCCTATCCCAGAAACTGCACCTTAAGCCTTGAACCCTCTCTTGTACCCCAGACCTTCAGCCCCACCTGTGCCACATACTGTCCATGTGCAGAATGACTTTTCTTATGTGCACTAATATGGAGTGGATGTACCTGCTAGGGATCTTCACTAATGATTAATTCACTAGTCAAGTAGTCGATGGACTTTCCATTGACTACTTGACAAGCACTTCTATGTTCCGCCTTTGAAATGTATGAGAGTCCCAGCAGGGACTCTTGCATTTCAAAGCAGAAGCACCTTCATGGAGCCTGGGGTCAGCAGGGGACTCGGGCTAAGTCTACACTGCAGGCTTCTTGTGGCAAGAAGCTTTTTGCGGAACAGATCTTCTGCAAGATCTTCTTGCGCAAGAGTGCATTCGCATGGCAAAAGTGCATTGAAAAAGCAATGCACTTTTGTACAAGAGAGCGTCTAGACTGCATGGACACGCTCTCGAAAGGAAACTGATTGCTATTTACAGAATGGCCACCAGGGCACCTCTGCTTTTTTCGATTGCCTCTTTTTGTGCAACCCCCCCCATTGCTCATCCCCACACAAGAGTTCTTGCGCAAAAAGGAGGTATTCTTTGTAGAAGGAGGAATACCTACACCGGAAAAAACCCTCTGTTCTTTCGTTTTACTTGTGCAAGAATGTGCTTGAGGTGTGGATGCTCTGAGTTTTTGTGCAAAAACAGCCGGTTTTGTGCAAAAACACTGTAGTGTAGCCTTAGCCTCAGAGTCCCGTGCTGGCCCCAGGCTCCATGCTGCGCTTCTTCTTTGAAATGTACAAAAGCCCTCTCTGTGGACTTTTGTACATTTCAAAGCTGCCCCTCCACACGGAGCCCAGTATGGTGCTGCCGCTCAGTGTGGTGCTACCGCTTTGAAATGCCGAAACTCCCCAGCTGACCCTGGGCTCCATGCACTGCCCCCTTTAAGTATCGCACTCTTCTGCCCCCTCCCTTGCTGCTGATGGAGGCAACAAGGTGGGGGGGAGCGACTATCCGAGAAGCATCGATAAGCATTTGCTTATCAGATAGTCCGTTACATCCCTAGTATGTGCACATGGACATAAAAATTAAAGGAAACACTGATCTCGATTGATGTCTAGACATCAGTGAATAAAGAAATATTCCTTCACATAATGCACAAATTAGGGGTTACCCAATGAAATGAATAGGCAACCATTTAAAACAAAGAAAAGGAAATAGTTCTTCACAAAGCACAGGGACTGTGGAACTCATTGCCAGGGGATGTTGTGAAGGACAAAACTTAAAACAGGATTCAAAAAGAAAAACAACAACTAAAAACAAAAAAAAGTTCATGGATGATAGGATGCTCAGGGATGCAAACCCATGTTCTGAGTGTCCCTATCTTCATTTTGTCAGAAACTGAAAGTAGACAATGGGGGATCGATCACTTAATAACTGCCTGCTCTGTTCCTTCCCTCTTAAATACCTGGCATTGGTATAGAGCCATGATCACTAACAGGCCGATCGCGATCGACTGGTCGATCATGAGGCGTCCTGTCTGCCTCACCCCCATTTCCCTCCCACCCCCAGGGAGCCCCAGTACTTACCTTAAGTGAAAATGGAGGTAGTGTCGGCTTCCTGGGGATGGACAGAAGTCCCGCAGCTTAGCGCCACTTCTGGCGATTCCGGAAATGCGCTAGCTGCTCTGCTCGGTGTACTGCGGTAGGGACCATGGGCTCCCTGCACCGCACAGGAGAGGTGAGACAGCCTCGGGGGAGGTGTGCGCGGGGTTTCCTGGCGCACGTGGGGGGGGGGGATTGGCTCTGGGGTAGGTGCGCGCGGGGCTTCCCTGCGCTGGGGCGGTTGGCGCTGGGGCAAGAGCGTGTGGGGCTTCCCTGTGCGGGGGGAGGGGTTCTGCCCCGGGGCAGGCGTACGTGGGGGGCTTCCCTCTGATGCAGGGAGGGAGAGAGGGGTCGGCCCGGGGGAAGACACACTCTGGTTTCCCTCTGGGGGGGCGGGATCCTGGGAGGAGGCAGATGCAGGGGACTTTCTGCCTCCACTGGCACCCCACTCACCACAGAACACTGTCCCCAGCCCCCACTCCCCTGTCCCCAGCTACAGAACGCTGTTCCCACTCCCCTGTTCCCAGCTATACAACTCTGTCCCTATTCCCGTCCCCACTCCTCGAACTCTGTCCCCACTGGCACTCTGTCCCCTGCTGCAGAACCCTGTCCTCTGCCCTCCCGGCACTCTGTTCCCTCTCCCCTGCTTCCAGCCACAGAACTCTGTCCCCACAAAATGTATAATAATAAATGCTTCATTTTAGATTTAAATAGCATGAATAAAAAACAGACCATTTATTTCATAACTATAAACACGTGATTTTAATTTTATATATCGCATAACTTAAGAATAAACTTTATCAGAGTGTGAAAGTAAGGGCTGAGGATAGCAAGTGATAGACAGGAAGAGGAATAGAGGGCGGGGCTTCAAGGAAGGGGCGGGGCGGTAGATCTTCCTTCATCTGTTCTGAGATTTAAAAAGTGATCTTGGATGTAAAAAGGTTGGAGACCACTGGTATAGAGGCAGCAGTGCAGGGAGTCAGCAGCCCGTCTGGGGGTGCAACTGAGCTCCCGGACTCAGTGCAAGCCAGAACTGAGCCAGGCTGCCTGCCCACATGGTTCCCAATACACTTTAAATACAAAGTCAGAGTGGAGGTGGGTCCTGGATCTGGCACAAGCTGGAACTGAGCTGGGCTACTGGCCAGCCTGCTAAAATATTTCTGGCAATGGGGGTAAGAGGGGAATGTATGTAGTCTATAGTATTAACCGATAAGCTTTTGCTTATCAGTTAGTTGACTATACTATTACATCCCTATTAAGAATGAAATATATATTTAATGCTCTTTCAACAGAGACAAAATATTTAGTGGCCCATCAGCTGTTGTGGTGTGGTAACGTTCTGATGAAGTGGGTTTTACCCATGTAAGCTCATGATCCTACATTACAGAGAAGATCGAAGCTGATGCTGTCGATCTTCCAGAGTTGAACTTAATGGGTCTACTTAAGACAGCTAATTGAAGTGAGGGGGGTGCTCCAGTCGATACTCCTTGTGAAAGCAGGATAAGGGAAGTCAAAGGAAATAGTGTTCTTTCTTCGACTTCCTACAGTGTAGACAGCTACTTCAACTTCAGGTATTCAATAAACATGGCTAAAGTTGCATCTCTTAATTCGACTTTACCTCTAGTGTAGATGTACCCTAAGGTGCCATAGGACTACTTGTTCTTTTAAAAGTTAGACTAACATGGCTACCCCTCTGAGACTTCTATTTTCATGACAAGGCTGAGGGAACTCATTGTATTGTATTGTAGTTAAAACACTTTTTTATGCTTTCTATATTGCTTTGTACAGTAACACTAAAATGGGAGGAAACATGGTATTAGAAGCAACAAATCAATTCAATTTGTAGTATAAGTAGATGCAATTAGCATTTGCATGGCTGATCATGTCATACTTATTGATGTTTACAAGTTAGTCTTCAGCTAATTTTGGCAATATTTTGGCAACCAAATAGGACTAATTTTCATACATTTCTGAGGTGTTGAAGAGGAAAAAGGCAAATACCATGGATGCTTTTAATGTGTATGGGGATGGAAATCTTCATGGTGTTAAAAATGGCATGACCTATGATTTTAGCTGTAAGAAAATATGGCTTTGTTTATTAATATTGTTGTTTAGGTATTGTTTACTGCCATTACCTCAGGAAACAAGCAAACGAATGTTGACCGTGATTTGCAATTTTTTTTTTTATTTTTAAAGCAGTGGAGTAACTTAATCTCAACATATGGAATCTCAATCTTATTAAATGAAATATTTGACATTTTACTAGCCATAGGGATTAAAGCTCTAGTAATGCTGATGTCACTATTCCTATGTTGGCTTGTTTTAGATATTACAAATGCCAGCCGTCTCCACTGGAGCATCCCCCATGCTTTCAATAATCAGCATTGTTTAGCAGAAGTCAGCTGTGCAGAAATTAATGACTTAGAAAGCAGTTCTTATTGCTCTTAGTCTGTAGTTAGAACATCAAGTTCCAAAGTGGCAGGCACAATTGCATATTTTAATTTCACAAGGCAAGCTGATGCCTTTCTTTTTCATTGTAGAGTTAAGTCTTACACAGTCAGTACTATAAATTTAAGTTTACTGTGATACAATCAGAAGCTCACTTTTATCTCGTTAGATTGATTCAACTTTTATCCAAAAGTGAGATTGGTTTATTACATTTATTAAAATATATTGCATTCATTGTATTAATTTTAAGATTTAATTATTGTCTGTAAAGAAGCAATGCAGGGCTTAGGGTTTTAAGATGTTTCAGAAATATTAAGGGAGGAATTTATCAGCAGATAAGCCAGTTTCCAGATATGCTTCTGAAACTGTTTTTGACCGCTCTTAACAATTTCACCCAGGGTTTCTGTAAAGGTTTTAGGAAAGGATGTGTACAGGGTGCTTAAAACCTCACTCTGATGTCAGAAAAATAGTAAGTGTCTCAGGCCATGTCATTACATGCTGTGCTGGAGATCAATCTTTCGCTAAATCGAATGGCAGGGTCTAGTTAAGACCTACTAAACCAAGCACTGAGCGTGGCTCCAGTCAGCACCAGTATTCTTCATGACTGCTGATGGGAACATTTGCCGCCAGACTCCTACTACATTTAAAATGTAGAGACGCAGCGTCCCAGACCACCACGAGCCGGGACTGCTCGGTCCCGGCTCACGCTGAGTCCAGCAACCCTTGTTTGCGATGGCCTGCCTGGGCCTCTGCAAACGGGCTGCTTGGCGGAAGCAGCCCCTGTTTGCAGTGGGGGCCCAGCTCCCCATCGGGACACCCATGAATGGGCTGCTGCTGGAGCAGTCTCCCCTACCTCCCCCACTCTGCTGCCTCTGATAGAGGCAGCGTGAGTGGCAGGGGAGATGCAGCACTGTGGAGATGGTGCTGGGGAGAACCTGCTCCATTCGACTACTCGCAAACATCCCTATTGCGTACCTTAACCCAGCCTTCCAGGTCTAGTATAGACCTCGCCTCAGAATGTTAGAAGATATTTTTATACCGTTTTTGGCATTGATTAAACCCTACAAAGCATTATTGGAGGGGGAAGCTTAGAATCTAACTTGCTCATTACTAAGGATATCCATGTGTAATCGAGTCTGTGATTAATTGATTAGCCTAGGCTTATTGGTTAATCTTATCAACTACACACATTTCCCCCTTGCTGCCTTTGTATCAGAGGCAGCAAAGAGTGGGGAAGCAGGAACTGGTACCATGGGGAGCTGCTTTTAAGTTGGCTCACCATGAGCATCAGATCTGTGGAGCTGTTTGCTCCCACCACCCCAGTGCTGCTGCCTCTGACAGAAAGGCAGCAGTGCAGAGGACAAGGGGGGGCAGGTAGGAGCTGGTACACACAGGAAGCCAGCTTTCAAGCCAGCTCCTCACCCATATCCACTCACATGAGCTGCTTCCCCCTCCCCCCACGCAGCAGGTAGGGGAGATAGGGGAGGCTGCCACGAAGCAACCTCTGTCTGCAACGGGCTCAGGCTCCCTACTGGAGACTATTGAAGACTACCATAGTATATGACCCACTTTGTATAGCTTGCTTATTGGTCAGGAACTATATAACAGTGGTTCTCACCCTAGAGTCCAGGAGCCATAAGCAGGTTTCAGGAAGCCTGGACTGCCAAGCATGTCTTACATTAGACTCTCTGAGGCTCAGAGCAGAAATCTAAAGCCCTGTTGCACAGTACTGTGACATGGGGCTCTGAACCCCTCACCCAGGGGTGAAGCTGAAGGCTGAACAACTTAGCTTTGTGGTGTTCTCTGTGCCATTGCTCCAGACAGTTGCCCTCTTTGCTATCCTATAATATTAGCTGTAGCTGTTGTATGCAGAAAAACAGTTATGGCACAGGTGGGCTGTGAAGTTTTTCTAGCATTTTCAGGGGAGGTCTGGGAGAGAAAAAGGCTTGAGAGTCTCTGCTGTAGAGAAGTACATCTTCAACAAACATATTTAAATATTTAGTTATATTCTACTTGGCTTTTTGTCATCGCCATCTACACTAAAAGTATTAAACAAGAAGGAAAATGTAGTCATTTTGTTTATAGAACTCAGTAGCTTTTATTCTCTGTGTGACTAAGAACTGATTAAACTGCTAGAGCCAAAAGTAGCAAGTGATATTTTCCTCTTGCTTATCTGCTTCTGTGGTAGTCCTAGTGTCTGGAAGTTTGCAAATCATTATGTAGTTTATATCAACTGTAAGTATAAAGCGGTGGGAGTATTCCTAATAAGGGTAGCTATAGTGTACCTCTCTGATTTCTGAAGTTAGTCTCTATTGCCATTTATTTTGTAAGAGCACATATACTTCTGGTCTAAAGATAGTTTAGAAAAATGTTGCACCAATTAAGTCATGTTTTAATTAAAATATTGAGCATATGACTTAATATCATAAAATAACTTCTGTAATAAAATCATGCGCAGGTTTGGGTACCATCTGTTCAGCAGTTACATGGCACACAATTAACTTCAGCCTAGAGGACTTGAGTAATTCAACTTTAAGGTTTTATTCTGTAATTGGCACTCCCAATTTAGAATTTGTTCCTGTTTTACAGTTAGCTTATGTTCTGTCCCCATTTGTGATTTGAATAAGCAAGTACTTAACACTTTTTGATTATAGTACATTAATGTTGTTTACACAGATTTAAAAATCTTGAAGGGAATTGCTAAAGTCACTGAATTTGGGTAATCTTCCCTATAGTATGCATATGCCTACCATGGAGGCACTATAGTAGTGGTGAGGAACTTTATTGCTTTTTGCCCCCCTCCCTTTTCTGTTGTTGTTGTTGTTGTTGTGATCCTGACTACTTGAAAGAGCTAAGCTAAATCTTTGGTGGCTGTGTTTAAATGTTATCTTTTCCTATTCTGTGAAAAGTTATTGTAGTAGTAGGTTTTTGTTTTATTACAAATATAGACAGTGACCTATTTGCAAAGATTGCTGTCTTTCATCCTCTTTAGTAATTGACTATTGCATAAACTTGACGCACTAAGGGGGATTATCACTAGGATTCTGTCTTGCTTTGATTAATTCTGAGTAGTAAAGATCCTACAAATGGAGCTGACTTTTTACATTTACTGTTTCTCAAATGTATTTTTGTTTTTGATCATATTAAAACAAAGTAAGTTAACTAGTTTTACTTAGAAAATGTATATGTACACTGGTAAGCTTCTTTTGGGGAAATCACAAATCCCTGTTTAATTAGCAGCCTAACTTACAGGGGAGTTGTCATGTTCTTTAGGTTTCATATTTAACTTTTATTTTTGGAAATAAGCAGAACAAACAGCATATCTTTAATTTTATTCACAAGGTCCAAGAATTAGTAATATAAGAGAGGATATTGAAAAAATTCTGTTTACAAGATCTATACTTATTCAGACTGGTCATGTACACCAAATTCTATGCTGCACAAATAGCTTGGTTAATGTAGATCCCAAACATAAAGTGCCATGTGTAATATTTAAAACTGACTTAAAACAAGATCTGTGCCAAAATAATTAACATTCCCTCTACGAGGATGTCAACCTGTCGTCAACTACACGATTAATCGATAAGCCTCCCCTCCACCCCTGCTGCCTCTGAAGTGTTTTCAAAGGTCTCATCTATGCTACCAAGTTTGTCCACCAAACTTATGTTGACAACCAAAAGTTGACCAAACAAAAATGATCAAAAGGTGTTCAGATTTGCTCCCTCTGACAGATCACATTCACAGTGGGATGCCATCATGGACAGTGTGAGCAATGCATTTTGACTATGTATCCCACAGTGCAGTGTTATTAGAATGCAGAGCTGATCCCTATGCATCATGGGATTCCCTTAGGATTCTCCTACACCTAGAGCCTCCTTGGTTTCTGGGAGCCTCATCATGAGTAGCTCTGTGATCTCTCCATGCTGAGGAATGTCAAAGCAGCACAACAGTCTCTTCCCCTCACTACTCCTGCAGTAGTAGTCTGCCTGCCATTGTGTGTTCTGTAGTGCAGGCAGAACAGGAACATTCCAATGATTTATTCTTTGTTTCCCAGACGGAGCAGCACACAGTTGTCTTCCCCCATTTTTGAAATGGGAGGGCTGCATACCTGAAGGACAGCAGAAATGAAAAAACTGAGCAGAGCTATCAGGGTTGGGATGGTGAGATACTGGTGGAAGCCAGTTCTGTCGACAAATTACACAGCAGCGTCTAAACTGATTGATGATAAAGGGAGGGGAAAAGAAAAAGTCTCTCATAGGGCTGTTAGAGGCTGCGGGGGCAGGCAGCACTGCAGAGCTGGTGCTGGGGAGAACTGGCTTTTAAGCCATTCCTTCCCCCCCCCCCCCGCCTCTGATAACAAGGGTGGGGGAATGCATTTAGTCAACACGATTAACCAATATGTCTAGGCTTATTGATTAATTGTGTAGTCTACACGTTGACATCCATAGTGAACACTAGTTCTTGTTTTCACATATTGTAAATAAGTAGGCAGCATTATCTTCCATAAATGTAAACAATTTTTTGTCTTCGTGATTGATTGAACAAGAAATAGGGCTGAGTGGATTTGTAGGTGCTGAAGTTTTATATTGTTTTGTTTCTGAATGCAGTTAGGTAGCAAAAAAACTACGTTATAATATGCACTTTCATGATCGGGATTGCAAATATTTGCACTAAAAACGATGAGTATTTTTCAGTTCACCTCAAAACTATCTTAGTGCAGCCAAAAAATATAAAGTGATCATTGTATACTTGGTTATTGTAGCCAGTATACTTGAAATTCTAGAAAAACACGCAAAATATTTAATACATTTCAATAGTTACTTATATTTTTAACTGTGGGATTCAAACTCTATTTAATCATGATAAACTCAAATACATTAATTGTGTAAGTTAACTGCAGTTAGTTGACAGCCCTAGAAGAGTGCCTGTTTTCAGAACTTACAATGCTGACACTAAGAATGAAAATCGGTATTAGGAAAAGTCCCTGTAATTCCAAGATCTTAGTATCCCTTCCAGAATGTCAGCTTGAAAGACCCTTTACTCCCCAACTTTCATTTTATTTAGCAGTTAACCAACCCTCACCTTTATATTTTTTTCATGCTTTTTCCAGTTTTATACAACTGTAATCATGTCTTCTGACTCAATAAATCCATGTGGAATACCGTCAAACTTGATAATTGGATGTTACTTGCTTTGCTCTGTAGTTTGATTCTTTTTTTCCCCCTTCAAACTATGCTGATCAAATCTCTCTTGAAGAGTAAAGAGATGATGTTTGTCTGTGTTTCTTTCAGAGTATGTTGGTGTGATGTCTTCAACCTAAGGGTTAGTCCAGCTAACTAAAAAAACTTACCTTGGTTATGTAGAGCTTATCTGCTTACATACTGAAAACAAGTACTCTTTACCACCTTTTAGACTGAGGCAAAAAGTATAATACAAAGGATTGCAAAACTTTTAGTATAGAAGAATATGCTTTAAATTGTTTAACACAGTAACAACTATTAGTCCTGTGGCACCGTAGACTAACAAATGTATAGAATCATGAGCTTTTATGGGTAAAACCCGCTCATCCTTTGTTAGCCTTGAAGATACCACAGGACTACTTGGTGTTTTTAAAGTTAGAGACTACCTCTCTGTGACTTCTTACAGTGAGTGAAATGAGACCTTCAGTATAAAGATATAAAATACTATTCAATAAACAGTTTTACATTTCAAAGTTTGGACATTGAACATTTTGAACTTTAGCATTCTATGTATATAATAGTGTTACGTAAATGTTTCTCTTGTAGCTTAAAAGAGCTCCTAGTATGACTAGGAGAAAGGGATAAGCTGTTGGGTCTCCACACTTGTTTGTTGCTGTTGGATATCTCTGATAATGAGAACTTCCCTATTATGATAAGCTTTGGTTAGTAGAAATCTCTTAAACTGGGAGTTCCCCAACTTCCCAGCTGGCTTCCAAGGTGAGAATATCTCTGCCCTTTGTAGTTGTACCATTGGCAAGCAAGCAGGTAGCCTGTTGCAGGGATGTCCCCAGATTCCACCCCCTTCTTGCCCCAGCTGTCAACAAATTACATCGCTATGTTGCCCAAGTACTCAATTTTGGTTAGTGTTGAGTTACAAATCACTTGCATGCTGAGATGACGAAGTGTTGTTACCCTTATTGTATGACTAAATGGCTGTGTTTAGTCTCAGCAGGGCTGACAGTCTTGTTGGGTTCCTGGGCAATGTGTGTGTGTGGGGGGGGGGGGGGAAGAGACTGGCGACTGGCTCTGTGCTTCTAGAAGGGGCGAGGCTGGAGGCAGCCTGTGCTGGTCTGCCCTCAGAACCTCCCAAAGTGTGCTGTGATCTGGTGGTGCTTTAAAGGGCCTGGGACTCTGGCCGCTGCCACTCCTGCAGTAGCAGTGACCTGGAGCCCCAGGCCCTTTTGAATCAATGGGCCCTTGGACAAATGCCCTCTTTGCTCCCTTATCCCCCACCCCTGGTTGGCATGCCTGCTTAGTCTGTCCTAGTTGAGAGTGTTTCCTTCAATTGAAATGCACTAGGGATGTGAATGGTTAACCGCTTTACCGTCAGCAGGGGCTGTTCCGACTGGCCAGCCAGAGTAGACCCTCTCTGTGGCAGGCCCAGTTCAGTCCTGTGCCACAGGCCGGATCTACTCTAGCCCAGCAGGCTGGAGCAACTCCCATACCTGTACTCATTTGATCAGTTAACTGATTAAACTTAACATTTAACTGGCTAAGTAATTGTGATTTTAAATTCCTAAAATTCAGGGGCTAAACTGGCAGTTCTGATGCTAGATCCAAGTGGGGACAAGTGTTTTGCTTGACAATCTGCCTAAGAATCACCAACACTATTTGACTTGCCCCTCTTCACTGTTTAAAGTCAGAGCTGATTAGGCTCTATAGAGAGTATTTTGTTTTGTTAAGTGCTTAGACCTGCTGAGGGGCAGTGTTTATGTGGAAAAACAGCTTAATCTGCACCAGCAGTGAGAGTTGGAACCTCAAGAGACCAAGATGCAGAGTTCACAGTGGCAGATGGTAGCATCAGGTGATGGCACAAGACCATTGGCAACAGTGGTAGAGTGAACAGTTGGCTCAGCAAATAAGTGACCAGAGTGAGTGAGTGGTTGGAGAAAGAAGCAAGGTGCCTTCCCCCTTCCCTTTTCTGGAGGTGAATTTATGTGAAAGCATCTCTGAACTGAGTCTCCATTGACCCAGGGCAACACTGTGCGGGGTATAGTGGAGTGAAAAATGTTACAGGAACATTTCTTTGTGGGAACATTTCTTTTAGTGACTTTGCTCCAGAATGCTAGATTTGTGACTAGAAATGTGTATAAATACACATTTCCTAGTAGGCCAATATTTTAAAAATACATTATTTGCCACGATTGTCATCTCTCATCATTGCTATTTTAAGAGGTTATCTTGAGGGGCTTCTGTACTAAAGATTTTTATTATTAAAATCTTTACATAAGATTGGCCATATTGGGTCAGACCAGTAGTCCATCTGGCCCAGTATCCTTCGTTCCAAAAGGTGTTTCAGAAGGGAAGGGAATGAACAGAACAGGCAATAATCAAGTGATCCATCCTCTGTCATCCACTCCCAGCTTCTGACAAACAGAGGATAGGGGCCCTCAGCGCATGGTATTGTATCTCTGCCCATTCTGACATGGATGGATCTGTCCTCCAGGAACTTACCTAGTTCTTTTTTTACCCTGTTTATAATTTTGGCCTTTACAGCATCCCCTGGCAAATAATATTACAGGGTGATGGCACGTTGTATAAGGAAATACTTCGTTTTGATTTTTAAAATCTGCTGTTTATTGACGACATTGGATGTAGTGATGTTAGAGTGTAATCAAATAACTGATGCTTATTGGTGTTAATAGTATCAGTTACACTGAACAGGGAGTCGTGACAGGGCAGCAAAGCCTCCTCCCTGGAAGCCGGGCAGCAAGGGTTGCCTGCTCTGTTCCCGGGTAGGGATGTAAGTGAGTCATCGACTACCCAATAAGCCTAAGCTTATTGGGTAGTCAAGTTGACTACTTGACATCTTGTGAAAACAAAACTTTGCCATGACATAACCAGCGAACACTGCTGTCCATTAGTAGATGTGGGTTTTCGGAATCTACTTCCTCAATCAGTGACTAAAATTGATGGTGATTAAGGGCTTATGCAGGAATCCAGTTGACAATGTGAACAACCAGTCCCATTACATTTCTGAGTTTGGTTCCACAAGATTGCACACACAGTGCCTCCTGATGCACAATGCAATCAAAGTTCAAAAGCAGGCTGCTCAGCTGTTCTGACAAAAGAATAAGGAATCCTGACCATGCTTGTGTGTACAGACGGTTCACCTGACACAAGAGTATCCAAATGTGTATTTCTTGTTTACAAAGATCATCACGGTTTTAAGGATGTCTTCACTCCTTGTTTAATTTTTTTCATTGGTAATATTGTAATCGTTTCTTCATGCACAGCATTTCCACAAATATATTGTCCCAGAATACAAAATTGATTAACGTCACATTTGTCTCATCCAAAGCAAACAAAAAATAAGTAGCTGTACTCAGACTTTACATTCGTTCCTTGTCGATTTGATGGGCCATTTTCACAGCTCTGTCATCAACTGTTTTTGCCAATAATGAAATGTCTTTGATTTTGTCTTTGTTGTGAAACTTGTTAAATAGTTCATGACCAATTTTTGGCATGCATCTCTTCATGTAATCCGTGTCCGTGAAAGGCTTCCCATCTTGACTAATGCTGTAATGAGCCTGCAAAAGTTGCAGAGTTTAAGTGCACACCTTTTTTTGTCCAACTTTCATTTTTTGTCCAGCAGGCTATTTTGTCCAATGTTCATTTTTTGCTGCAGTGCCTCATGGCCTCTTTTGTGTCACTGTTGGGGTATTTTATAGTGAATGCTGCATGTTTTATCAAGAAATGCCATTCTAAATTTGATTTTTGTTTTTGTTTTTGTTTTGTTTTGTTTGAGGACAGTCTCTCACTATGAATGAGACTGTTTGGCTTCCAGACCTGTCCACGAATGCATAGGAATCTGCTCACTCCTTTTGAAAATGTCGGTACTTGTCATCTTTCTTTTTGTAATTTTTACTGTTGCGGGGGAGGGTCACAGAGTTCACCATCATGTATGATCAGGGCTCGACAAACTATGTAATCTACTTACCCGTGGCAAGTAGATTACAACCCGGAAGAGCCGGGTTTGGGTGATCTGTGAATGCGCAGATCGCCGGACAGCGCAGCTGGCGAGCAGGGCTCACTGCGGTTCGGCGAGCCCTGTATATGATGATGGGAAGATTTCTCAACCAATCAGAATATACATGACCTTTCTTTGCCCCCTCCCCTCATGAGTGGAGAGGATGGATGGTTTTAAAAGTAACAGTTAAAGGAGAAATAGATAAAAGACCCTCTTGACATGAATAATCATGTGTTTTTAAAATTTTGAATGAATTTTTATTTTAAAGTTGTGTTTTATTTTGGGAATGACAAAAGAATTGTATTTGGTTCTGTACTGAGCCATATTTAGCTCTAGAGCCATAGGATGCAAATGCCTGCTATATAGCATCACACAGCCAGTCGGAAAGATTTGATTCTGGCCTCACTTCCTCACAACTATTTGTACTTTCTCCCCAAGGAAAAAAAAAAAAGAAATCTTATTTACTTCACTCACCTATTTCATTGCATTGTAAAGCATGCTGGAGCATGTCTGTAAGGTGCCTGGCACAGTGGAGTCCAAATTAGGGCATCTAGGTGCTATTGTGACAAAAATAGAATCCCTAAATTTTGTGTGTCCTGGAAGAGCTCTGAAGGTGATATTGAAATTAAAAATGGTAGAATATTTGATGGAAAATAACTAGTTCAGTAGAGACAAATAATTGAAAGTGAAGCATAGGATTTGAATATTTTAGACTACCTTATTTTAAAACCCTTATACATATTCAGCTTAATTCTGAAACACATGGAAAGTAAAATTAAAAAGCTAAGCAAACAGTCTTGTTCTAAAAGCACTGAATTAGCACAAATTTATTTTCCCTTAGAGGAAAATGTTTCTAAATGTGCAAAAACCTTGCTTAAGGAAAATAAAGAGGAACAAAGAATACAGAAATGTATAATTTTAGTCAAGCTTTGCTTAGTAAAACTGTAAAGTGCAAGTCAAAGGACAAATATGTACATACAATGTTAAACTGCTTTTCGCATGGAGAATAGCATAATTTTGTGTGACTGCCAGTTTAACACCTCTCTACTTTCTGCTAAAACCCTCATACACAACTAATTAATAAACAATTAAGCCTATCAGTTTTGCATCTATGGCTCATGTTGAGGTAATTGCTAATCTCCTGCTAGTAGTAATACAATTGTGCACTTCTTGAATAGAGCACTTTTATAAAAATAACTACTTTAAAAGGACTATTGCTTTGGTACTAACCATTTGGGGCTAGTTTACCATGGGGTGAATGAACTTCTAGAGAATATTACTATGTTTTAGTAACATTCACCCAATTCTGTACAAATATTAGTGCCTGTTACATGTTCATTTTGAAATTACTGTAGCATATTACCATGACTATAGATATTCTATTTAAATAGATAGATTCCAAATATTTTATTCTCAAATAGTATTTAGTTATTAATTGGCTTATTAATGTTACTGTTTGGTTAAGACTACAAAGGCTTCAACATTAGATGTTTATAATATACTGTGCCTCCTGCTCGCTATCCTCGCCATCCCCACTCTCTCTGGGAGTAGATATCTGGCCGGCGGCAGGGTGTCTGGCCAGGGGGGATAATAGCAGGCTGGCGGAGGAGTCTGGACAGGGGGAGGGGTAGAGTGAGGGGAGTTCAGGGTCTCGGCAGGGTAGCGAGTGCAGGGGCTGGGGTTGCAGGGTCTCAGATTGGAGGAGTATGAGTGCAAGGTCTTGGCCAAGGCGGAGGTGGAGAAGGGGGGCAGGGCATGCAGCTTCCACCCTGTGGCACCGGAGGGCAGGAGGAAGGGAGGAAGGAATGAGGTAGGGCGTCAGAGGGGACGGCAGGATGCAGAGTGACATGATGATGTCACTCTGTCCTCCCGCAAGAAATCTTATATATAGGGAGAGGGAGAGAGGACTGAACAAACACACTGCCCACACATTTTTATAGACATGTTAACTATTATATTTGAAAAAGTCTTTGACTGATGTCACTAGCATAATTTGTTTTCCTTCATTATGTGCACACTAAATCAGTGGTTCTGAAATTGTAGGGCATGGCCCCCTAGAGATGCAGAGAGGAAGATGGGGGAAGGGATGCTCAGCAGTGCCCAAGGCCAGCTGCCACAGGGGGCAGGAAAGTAAGTGCCATGCTTCCAGCCCCTCTCTTCCACTAGACCAGCTTTGCATCAAGCCTCAGCTCCTGCTCCATTCCCAATTCTGCTTCCACCTTCAGCCCAATCTCTGTGTTGGCTGTTCAGAAATAGGGGTGGGGCACAATACTGAAAAAGTTTGAGCTCCCTGCACTAAGTGCTGGACTTGTTGTCTTTTCCATTAGAGAAGAGCATTGAAAAACTTATTAAAGGAGGAATTGAGGTGGGGGGGGGAGGCGGAGAGAATATGCCTACTTACAAAGAAATAGTAGATGCTTTTTTTGTTGAGAATTACCCAAATGCAAATGACTTGCACAGGGACTGTAAAACTTTAAGGGGTGCAAATTTTGATCATGCTGTGAATTGTAAATTGTTTCCTGCTGCGTAAATTAGGTAAATTATAATTCAATAACAAACTTTGTTAAAGAGGATTTAAATGTGCTCAGTGCTTTGTATTGTTCAAAATATGAAATTGGTGACAGCCAAATTTGTAAATCTATCAGGAAAAATACTGAACCACACAAAACAAGAACATTGGAAATCTGAGAATACATAATCTCAGTTAATTTGACAGTTAAAATAATATTTCAGACCCTTTGACATGGTTCCAAAGGGTCATTTGTGGGGTACCTAAATGTGTTCTGCTTAAAACCTTGATGATCATTAGGTGGAGTGAATAGTGGTTTTGAAGAAATTCTAAAGAATCTTAAGTACTTCAAACTTGTGATCTTTGTTCTGAGAAATCCTTCTTGAACATGGTACTTGTTAGATTGTTGTCTTATTCAGTGTGGGGATACCTGCCAGTCCCTTGTTAGTACTCCCTAACTTAGTAGCATGCGGGCCACAGAGAAGATCCATGAGGTGTCTGGAATATGAGTGTAGATTTGGGATGCATAGAGGGTTTTTGGAGTTGGGAGGGGCCAAGGCAAATGAAAATTGCTGCTGCTGATAGGAATGGTTGTGGATCAGTTGGATGGTGCAGACTGCTTCAGTTCCTGCTTGTACCGGGTTCCCCGTTGTGCTTCTGCCATTGAAATGTAGTAAGAGCCACAGATGGCTCTTCCTGTATTTCAAAGGCAGATGCGCAGCAGGGATAGTTAGTGCCTTATCGAGTAATCGAATTTCTGTTGACTAGCTGATTAGCTGATTAATTGAAATTTAACATCCTTACTACCAACCTCAACTCTTCTGCTTTATTTTGTGGTGATTTACCCTTGTGTCTTTTGAGAATCTGGTGATGGTGAGAATGGATGTAAAATCTCATTTAATTAGTTAACTGGTTAAATCAAATGTTAAGTTTAACTAGTTAACCCATTAAGTGGGATCCTGTGGGCGGGGCTGCTGCTCCTGGCTCCGTAGTGGGCCTGGCAGGGCTGGAGCAGCGCTCTGGCCATGGCAGGCCGCAGGCTGCTCCTGTCCATTGGTTAACCAGTTACTGTAAGCATCACCCAGTAATGTTATCTGGTTACTTGTTCATAGCCCGACTGATCCAGGCAGGATTATTGAGGAAAACTTGTGGAAGTGGCATGACTGGGTTTCCTGGATTCACCTCACTGGTGTACATCTATTTTTTTATCTTGTGCTCTCTGGTCTAGAATTAATATAATCATAGAATACTAGAACTGGAAGCGACCTTGAGAGATCATCAAGTCCAGTTCCCTGCCCTCATGGCAGGACCAAACACCATCATCCAACCTGCTCTTAAATATCTTCAGTGATGGAGATTCCACAACCTCCCTAGGCAATTTATTCCAGTGTTTAACCACCCTGACAGTTGGGAAGACTTCTCTAATGTCCAACGTAAATCTCCTGTGCTGCAGTTATGCCCACTGCTTCTTGTCCTATACTCAGAGGCCAAGGAGAACAATTTTTCTCCCTCTTCCTTTGTAACACCCTTTTAGATACTTGAAAACTGCTATCATATCCTTTCTCAGTCTTCTCTTTTCTAAACTAAACAAGCCTAATTCTTTCAGTCTTCCTTCATAGGTCATGTTTTCTAGACTTTTAATCATTTTGTTGCTTTTCTCTGTTTGAAGAGGTCATAACAAAGTTGTCATAATTGACAATAACAGCAGCATAACTGGGCAAATCACAGGTATCATCAAGCAGCCTTCCATTATAGCTGGCATTGGTGGGGCATGCTGGTAATTCAGATAGGTTCCAGCATCTGGCTGTATTGGCGAAGAAAGAAGAGGAAGGGGCTGAGCAGTTATACTACTAAGAACAGTAACTATTTACTACAGACTCGTCAGGTTCTATTATGCGCAAGATAGGTACTCTTAGAACTTATTTAAAACTCCTGACCCTAACAATGCTGGTTTTTACAAATGAAGGTGCAATGGATGAGTGTTGGATGCCTGTTTAATGTGTGCTATAAAAGTGCTTGTGATAAGAAGCTTTAAATACATTGCTATGGGCTGCATTTTATCATTATTATAAGATGGTGTTTTACATCTTCACATCTAGCATAACAAAAGTAAAGGAAGGATTAACTGTACCTCTCACCCAATTATTGTAAATGGCCACTGCCACTTGGCTCCAGCCCATAGAGCTACCACTACTGCCCTCTATGCAGCTGCTCTGGCCCCGGCCCTTGGAACTAGTGCCGCTGCCCACTATGTGGCTGCTCTGGTCCTGGCCGCCAGAGCTGCCCACTGCCCAGCTGCTCCCAGAGTGGGCCGTGTGGCTGGTGGCCCCTAGCGTTCTGCCAAGTGGAGCTGGAAGAACTCGCCACTCACCTTTCCAGCAGGAAAGTGAGTGGCAAGCCCTACTGTATTGCTCTGCGAAAGAGGTGGGCAGGCTTAAATTTGTTTGTGCATGGCCGCACAGGCGCGTACCTTACAGGGAGCTATGATGGCCACCTCAACCGTCCTATGGCTGGAACAGTCCCCTCATACTCAGGTTAGCATATGGGTCCTTGGGTGAGCTGGAGCTGGCAGCAGGGGTCGGGATCCCTCTGAACTCACCTCAGCGGTACCAAAACAAATCAGATTCAAAATAAGGTATAGTTTCTAAGTGAAGCCTTTTAACCGTTGGAACAATGTCTAGGGATATAGCAGTTTCTCCATTAGTTGGAGTCTTTAAAGACAGACATCTGTCTGAAAAATGATCGCTAGTTCAGCCAGAAGTTAGGGGATTAGTGTACGAATCACTGACTGAAATATTGACTGGTTATTCAGCAGGTTGGACTAAATGATTGCAATTGTCCTTCCAGTATTAAAATCTCTATGAAATCCTGACCCTACTAAAGTCAAGTTTTGACATGACTTAGATGCAGGACACCCCTACACTCTTATTAATTGTTGATTCAGTCAGTCATGTTGAAGTCCTTTATTAAAAAAACCCCAAAAAACAGAAACCCAGCATCTCATCCTTTTTTGAGTAATCTTAACCCCTCTTTTATTAATGGACTTAATTCTCATTAGAACTCTTCTAATTCCATTAACAGATTTGTAAAAGCTTTTTTATTCCTCTGAACTCGTATGAATCCTTTTTATTTTTACTGTGAATGTCAGAGATCTAACATACTTTAATAATAAGAGAATCTCACAAAATGAGTATGAACACAAATAGAAAAATAGTGAGGAATCTGGCATATACTCCAGACCTGCAAAAGGGACCTAAAACTATATGGAAATGTTCATTTGAGTCTATAAAGATGGCTAGATATTATAAAGTTGGTGTTTATAATAAAATGCAGACATTCACTGGGGGAAGGCTATAAATGAAGCCTACTGCTATTGTTTGCCTGCACTGTTGGAAGTTGTCATGCTGAAAGATGGTCATTGTGCAAGACTATGCCAGATGTAAATGAAATTCTTGTTACAGACACTGTTGAGCATAAATCAATTTTATGTGGGTCCATCATGGGTCAGAGAAAGGGCATACAGGGAAAGAAGAAGCTAAACGGTGGGTAACAATTACTGTTCTTTCTGTTCTAATACCACCAAGAATTTGTATATTACTAGTTTCTGTGCATTTGCATCCTCTGTAAACATGAACAGAAAATTAAAAACATTTTTCATTCTTCCAGCTCCAAAATGTTGAGCTGTAAATTAAATATCTTTTAAAACATTTTCCTCTAAGGGAATTTTTTTTTGCTAATTCAGCGCTTTTAGAACAACTAATAGTAAGATTGAACTGTAAATTGGTAGCTCATTATCCTTTAGAAAATTTAGAAATTTTCAACATTTGTAGAAGCATTTCAGATTGGTTTAGGCTGAAACTACTTTTGTTTTGGGAGTAATTTATCTTGTATTACAAGTAAAGATGTAAAATCCTGTTTGTTTCGTTAGCAGGTTAAACATGAAGTTTAATTGGTTAACCAATTAAAGGGGAGAGCAAGCGGGAGGGGGGTGGAGTACTCCATTCTGCCTCTTGCCTGGGCAGGAGCAGTCCCCCTCTGTCTGCAGCGGCTATACTGGAGTGCTCTCCTTCCCAGCCTGACTGGAGCAGCTCCTGCCTGTGTTGCATCTGGGCCCACCGCAGACAGGGGTTGCTCCAGCCCCCATTGGTTAACTGGAATCTGCTAACGGTGTTGCTTACCAGTTAATAGTTCACATCTGTAATTCTAAATATACTTTAGCATCATTGCTAATGGGGATTCATTTAATCTACTGCTTTAAATAATTACACAAGAGTAAAAGCAGATCAAATGTATGGAAAGTTGGTCTCATGATGAATTTAGTATTTTTATGTAGTAAATACTGTATGCAGCAATCCTAGCAATCTGCATGTAATTTAAGACCTGATATAGATGTTTTTTAAGTATAGGGTCACTGTGTGTGTATCAATATTGCAGACAAAATGTATGGATAGAGTGAATTAAACCACTCTATTAACCCTTTTTTCATTTGTAAGTCCCCAAAACATTTCAAATGGAGGTGTGGACCCCTTTGGAAATCTGTGTCATAATCTGCATATCTCACACTGAAAATCATTGTTCTAAATAATATTTTGCGCTAACTACTAGAGCCCTGCAAATCCTTGGACATCAGTTTTATATCCGCATTTAGGGATGGAGATATCGGTTGGACATTTTTACAAAATTTGTATCTGCATGCACATCTGCATCCATGCAGGGCTCTACTAATTACAGAGTGCTAGTTTAGGTGTTTTTATTAGGTATTTCAATCCTTACTTTAATGATTCCAATATAATAGTGATACAAATTATATTTTCCAGTTGACCATTAACTTTTTTTGACATCAGCATATCTTGAAATCTTTATGGCACACATGCTAGTGTGCCTGATTTTTTTTAATGTAAAAAATTAATAAAAATGTTAACTGTAACTAATGATAAATCTATTGGTTACACTGTTAACTGCTTCTGGGGCTTCTGGCAGCACTATACAGTTTGACCAGTAATGGTTACCGATAAGCATCCCTCGCATTTACCACTAACATAATGAATTTTTTAGTACAGCTTAAATAATAGAGAGATGTCTGTGTCTGTGTCTGTGGTAGGTAGTCTTTTATTGGACCAACATCTTTTGGTCAGAGACAAGCTTTTGAACCACACAGAGCTGTTCATTGCCTGGGAAAAGTACTGAGGGCATCACAGTTAGTCCAGTAAAAGATATTACCTCACACAGGGTGTGTCTAGACTACTACATCCCTCTGTCAGCCGAGGGATGTAAAAGAAGCACTTTGAAAGTGCTAATGAAGCTGGGATTTAAATATCCTGTGTTTTGTTTGCATAATCACGTAATGGCGCTTTTTCGAAAAAGCGCTATTTTTTGAAATTGAAACCGCATTCAAGACGTGGTTCTTTGGAAAATGGGGCGCTTTTTTGAAAGATCCTATAACCCCTGAAGGTTTATGCATCTAGACTGCGCTTTAAATTTCGAAATAGCGCTTTTTTCAAAAGAGCACCAGTACGTGATTATGCAAATGAAATGTGGGATATTTAAATCCCAGCTTCATTTGAACTTTCGAAGTGCTTCATTTACATCCCTCTGCCAACAGAGAATGTAGTCTAGATCATCGGTTCTCAAACTTTTTGGGCTCTGGAGCCCTTTACATGTGTAAAAATGTATGTGGAGCCCCAGAGGTCCACTGATTGTATATGTTGTGCCTATCGATGTTTCCAGTTTGTCAATCTTGCGGAGCCCCTGGAGATGTCTCGCAGAGCCCCGGGGCTACACGGAGCACAGTTTGAGAAACACTAGTCTAGATGTAGCGACAGTTTTTGTCTCCTAATATCCTAAGACCAATGTGGCTACAATCACGCTGTATACCACTTAAATCAGTGGTCCCCAACGCGGTGCCCGCGGGCGCCATGGCACCCGCCGGGCCATTTATGTACGCCCGGGGAGCAATCTGGGCTGGCCCCGCCCCCGGGCGTGCGGCAGGTGCCAGCCCCAGGTGCATGGGCGGCCCCTGCCTCGGGGTCGTGGCCTGTGAGCAGCCTCGCCTCCGTACGTGCGGCGTGTGAGCGGCCCTGCCCCCAGGTGCCCGGCAACCCCAAAACGTTGGGGACCACTGTCTTAAATAATGTAAGTTGTGCTTCCACTGCTGGCTGATTGTACAATAGTAAAGCAAAAACAACCCCCCTTCCCCCGTTTGTCTATGTATGCGTAAAACATACATGTATGCAAGAATATGTAATTCACAGGTAAGGGCAAAATCATACAGTTTTGAAATTGTATGAGTAGTATTTTTCCTGTTCCTGTGGGATATAATGATGGTAGCCATGAGATGTGTACAGATGTGACAAATGCAGCAGAATGGGTCAGCCTACTGTATTTTATAATTGTTGTTACTATAACTGGGCCAAATTATGTATTTGCTTACAAAATAATCTCACTGACATCAATGGAAAAGGTACAAATATTGAAACTAGTTAATTGATTTTTATAGAGAAGATGTGGTTAATGACACTATGGAGTTGCAGCTTTTTAGAAAACAAGACAATTTGGGTAATCTTAAACTTTAAATTCTTTAATAGGTTTTAGATTATCTGGAAACTTTATAGTTCATGTATGTCTAGTACAATAGCTATATTAACAGTTGTAGTTGAATACCAAATCCAGACAAAATAGGTTTTATTTTTAATTGAATCAGTGGCAAAAATGAAGATCAGCCTTTATAGCTGTGCAATCAGAGAGATGTAAAAGAACCATTAAAGCACCAGCAGCCACTAGGTTGCTTACAATTGATGAACAATTAGCAATAATACGCCTGCTTTTCTTAGAGGAAGCTCAAATGAAAATTCCAGTGGGTTACTCAGCAAAGTAGGGTTGTGCCTACTTGCAGAGCATTTGACTGGAAACTTGTGTTGCAGTTTTAGATGAAGCAAAAATTGCTGTTTTAACCAATGGCCAGCTGCTAAACCTTCACAAATATATTTCCCTTCCAAAAATAAGTTGAGTAATGGAAGAAGCCATACTTCTACTTTCAAAATTTTGTCAACTCACTCAAGGTATGTTGTCTTCCTTAAAATTTGAACATGGCTGCTGTTTCAACCATTACATTCTCCTATGAATGAGAAAAGGGCTAACCATAGAAGATCCTAAATGATTGCACAAAACCACCAACTAAAATAAGACTAGATTTTCAACAGATAAACTATCTGTGTCCGATTACAAATGCCACTTTGAAACTACCTCAAAATTCAGTAGAGACTTCAAATCCCAACACCTATGCTTTCTGTAATACAAAAAAGTTGTCATCTTTCAGGAATAACCTTCTGTATTATGCTTACTGTAAAATCCCTACTGCATTTATAGTAAAAACACATCTTTGTAAGTATTGCTTTTGAAGCATGGAGGATAGTACCTTTACGTTTTATTATACTCTTGCTAGAAGTTAGTGAGAGAGTTCTCCAAAGGTTTGCCTCACTAGCTGATCCTCTGAATGCTGAACGCGGCATTATAATTCAGTTCTGAGGTGGGTGGGGGAGATATTAGTTCTAATGAACAGTCAGGCATCTGATTACTGCATGGGCTTAATCAGCATGAAACTGTTAACTAATTCTTGCTATCTCAGCTATCATGGGTTTATTTATTGTACTGACTAGTGATGGCAAAAGAATTTGAGATGTTTTAATGATTGTAAATACCTCAGCTTAATGAAGCTTGACACCTTTTTTAACCTCTCTCCTAAATAAACATGAATGTATTTAAATCACTCAACAGGAGTGCTGTTTTAGTGTTACTAACCAGAGTTGTCTATATAATTTTTATCTCTAAATTATCCCAGGAAATATGTTACAGAAAGCAATCAGATTTACGGTAATAATTAGTAAGTTGGTTTTGATATAGGGATGTAAGCAATTAGTGACTACTCGACTACTTGCTTCTCTGCTTCCCCATGCCACTGCCTCTGTATCAGCAAGTAGCGGGGAAGCAGGAGCCAATTTAAAAAACCAGTTCCCCTTAGCACCATCTCTGTGGTACGGGGGAAGGGAGGGGCAAGGGAGCAGTGGCCCTGGAGCCGGTGTGAGCTGGGACTATTTAGTCCCAGCTTGTGCTGGCCCAGCAGCTAACCCCACTGCGGCTCTGACTCTGCACTTTAAATGTAGTAAGAGCACGGCGGCTCTTAGTGAATTTAAAATGTAGAGCTGCAGTGGTGGTAACTAGTGCTCCCCCTCTCATCGACTGATCAAGTAGTCTATGGAAATTCCATTGACTATTTGATTAGCTAATTAACCATTACTTAACATCCCTATTTTGATGTACTCTGATCTTGGTTTTGTGTCAATACAAGTATGTATATACTGTATACATGCCAGTAGTTCTACTGTAGATTTTAAAAATGTCTAAAAAGACCGTTTAAAAAGTTACTTAAGTTTTTCTAAATTTTCTCTACATTTGGAAGTAAATTTGAATGTGCTGATCAGAGAACGATGAGTTTGCCACTTCCTTAGGCAAGCAGAGATAATAAATTACAAGGACAATTAGTAGCAGCTGTCTCTGTCCTGTTTTTCTGTTACCTCTCCTGTACCTTCTGCTTTAGAGACAATATGTATTTCTGCATTTTGTAGTCTTTGAACATGGGCTCAGGATTTCAGAAAAGGCAAGAAATAGCTTCTGACATTAGTGCAGCCTGTTCTTGCTGGACTGGTGCATTTGATTTTGTTTGTGGAATTATTGTTCAGATATGGTTTGTATCACACCAGATATGGTGGAAGGATGAACAGTTCCTTAGTTGTTTTTTGTGAGAGTTCTCACTAAGTAGCTTGTTGCAAGAGAAGCAAGAAAAGCATGGAATTGGCTAGACACCTTTTAGCTGTGTATTGAGAGTTTAAAAAACACAGCAAAAAACAAATCAACCTACATGTGCTTATAGACTTCCTTAAGAATTGTTTTTTTATTTGTATTACCATAGCACCTCAGAGCTCGTTATATTTAACAGTTTGCAAGGTTTTGTTATAGGTCTTTGACCCTTCCACTAAATTACACAAATTCAGTCTTCAATCCCAAATCATATTCCTTTCATACGTACAAATATGTGAAACCTGTTCTCTCTCTCTACCACAAAATCTTTGTTTACTTTGTAGGGCAGATCCTGTCTGTTTCTCAATCTAAGTTATGCCATTATTTATTTCTAAAAGATCAGAGGACTTATATTATCCCACAAGAGACTTGATGGTTTTGCAGCAAAGACGATTTAGATTCTACATGAAAAATACAGTAATTTATACTGTGAACCACTTGTTTATTGTCAACCTCTTGTCTTGAGATATTAGTACAAATCTTGTTGGACTGCTATGTAGGGACCCTCTCTACTAGGCAGTTTCTGTTTTTTGGATAGGAGGATGGCATTAGAAACTGACCTCTTAAAGTAGGTATATAAACTAGCTGATGGCAATTAAATTTTAATGATGAATTTAGGAGACTTTCTTCCATATCTGCATATGATAGAAATGTTCATCTTCCAATCAGACCCAGTCATCAACAATTGCTAACATTTAGCCTGGTCGGTGGGAAAAGGGAGTACTTTCTAGTTACGAGGACTTGTTTTACTACTTTAAATATACATGGAAGCAGTTGCAGCTGCCTTGCGTAGTAGCAAGGTAATGAGAAAGGAGGAGACTGGATAGGATGCTTCAGCAATCCCCCATAATTTTCACATACAAGCAAAACACCTCACGTCCTCATTCCCAAATCAAAATTGGATTCATCCATAGATATATTTTCAAATTCTTTTATTTCTCAGACCAAACTTTTGAGACAGGCATGCACATCCAGGCCAACATGGAGTTGAGAGTTGGATTCACTGAAGCGGGTTAAGAACATACACTGTCAGACAGAAGGCCTGTCTAGCCCCAGTTCTCAAAGTGTGGTCTGTGGACCATCTTGCTAGTGGGCCACAGGCTTGGGGCTCACTTCCTGCTCACACAGTGGGGGAGTAGTCTGTGCTAATGCTCCAGCCCAGTCCTCCCACCTGCCTGCTTCCCACTATGGGAGGTGGGGGATGAGCCTTGCAGGCTGGATCTGGCTAACGGGGAAGGAAGTTGTTCCATGCATTGATGCTAGCGCCCTCTTTCCCCCCCCCCCCCCAGCTGTGGGGAAAGGCAGTGCAGAAAACTGAATGCCTGGAGGCTTTTCCCGATATTGCCATTGGCTGAAATCCTAGCCAATGACAGCAGCAAGGGCCTGGTGAGTGCCACCTCATTCCCCCTCTCCTGCCCATACCCTGCACTACCATTTCCTTCACGCACCCAACCTTCCACTCAGCCTGCTCCTGCACCCCTCTCTCAGATCCCTCACCCTCAGCCCGCTTCTGCACTCCACCTCCCAGCGAGACCCTGCACCTTCACCCCAAACTGCACCTATTTTATCCCTCGAACTGGATCCTGGGAAATACAAGTTGTCCAATAGTCAACTCAACTACTCGCTTACATCCCTATTTTGGAGGAATGATTGTTAAGTTTTAGGCTTTCAGAGTGAACATATTTTTCCTTTCATAACAGTATATTTTTTCATGCTAGGTGGTTTTCTCATTTAACTCCCTAAAAAAAATTGTAAAATTAAAGAAAGAAATGCCAGGTGAACACAGGAAACAGCATAATAGTAATATTAGAGCTGAATGTGTGTACTTAAATACAACTTTTTTTTCAGGTGTCATGGTAAAAACGTGTCAGTCTACAGTGTTTTTTTTTTTTTTTTTTTTCCCATGTGGATTGATTGCAAAAATAGGTTTCTTAAATGTTTTTCTGAATTGAATAGTTGAACTGAAAAGAGAACTACTTTAGGACAAAACTGTGTGAGGAAATCAAATGGGGGGAGGGGGAGAAGGCAATGTGTAGTAATGTAGATTTGTTAGTATTTGTTCTTAAAACACCATTTAATTAAAAATGATCCATAATCTCTAATTTCAGCTCCTACGTTTTAGTTTTCTTTTTAGTGCTTAAAGACCAAAACACAACAAATTATCTTCTTTATATCCGGAATTTTTTTTTTGAGAAACCAATTAAAATAAAGTCAGAGGTGATCAAAACAGCTTCATAATCAGGTTCATCAGAACTCCGGTCGTCTGAAGAAGTGGGCTGTGCCCACAAAAGCTCATGATACCATCTACATGTTTTGTTAGTCTATAAAGTGCTACCAGACCATTTGTTGGTTTGTTTTTTTTCCCTGTAACAGACTAACTCGGCTACCCCCCTGAAGGTTCATCAGTGTAACTTTTCAAATGATTGCACTAGAATGGAGCAAAAATACGGTTGACTGTGTTAATGTAACAGATTCAACTGAATAATTATCAGTCTGAACTAGAAGTGTTGTGCACTTCACACACAAACTACATTCTTGTTAGGCTGTTAAAATATGTCATAGAATAGATAGTCGTGAGATTTCCCATCTAAATATAAATATAAATAGGCTTTTTTTAACCTTGACCAGTTCTAATACTAGGTAACAAGCACTGAGGAACTCCTAATGTGAAATAGCTAGTTTGTTTGCCCTTTTTATTACTGGAATCTATTGGAAAGAACAACAGTGCTCTGGTTGTCTGAAGGTTTGAAATCTAGAGGCCTCTGTTAATTGGCTGAGCCTTAGTCGGGGGCAGGACTATCAGGATGGCCAGGACTTGAAAAAGCAGTGAGTCAGCGACCAGGGAGCTTTGCGAACAGGAGCAGCAAACAGGGAGTTTTGAGAGGGAGTTGGGAAGGGGAGAGGGAATGGGCCAAGGTACACTTGCCATTCTTTATAGTTTAGTTAAAGTCAAATTATATAATTTATAAACTATAAATTAAATTAGTCAAAACTTGCTGATTTAACTAGAAACCCTATCAATAACCTAGGTAGCTGTAGGAGAGAATGTAGGCAGAAGCCCAGCAGCAGATTGGGGGATATCCTGTTTATTGCACTCAGTGTAGCATGTATGATTACCTGTCCTATGGGCGGGTGGTATATGTGTGCATTTGGTGCAAAGAGCTCCTAGCCCTCAGACTGCGTATGGGCTTTGGAGGCCAGGGTGGCTGAACTGGAGGAGCTGAGGGAGGCAGAGAGGTCCATAGATGAGGTTTTCCGGGACACTATAATCGTCCCACCTCCAGTCAGACAGCCCCAGCGCTGTTAAGGAGGATGAAAGGCTCAGGGAAGGAGAGCAGTCAACAGGAGCAGAAGGAAACTTTTCCATAGTTGGGATCCTCCTTCCAGATGTTGGGGTATCCTCTCGCACTGAGGTTACCTCTTTAGGGGAGGGAACTCCAGTCAGTAGGAAAAGGCAGTTGTTAGTAATGGGAGATTTGATCATTAGAAACAGACAGCTGGGTTTGCAATGACTGGGAGAACCGTATGGTGACTTGCCTGCCTTGTGCGAAGGTTGCAGATCTCTCGAGGCATCTAGATAGACTTATGTGTAGTGCTGGGGAGGAGCTGGTGGTCGTGGTTCATGTAGGTACCAGTGACCTAGGGAAGGGTAGCAGAGATGTCCTGGAGGCCAAATTTAGGCTGGTAGGAAAGAGACTGAAATCCAGGACCTCTGTGGTGGCATTCTCAAAAATGTTTCCAGTTCCACGCGCTGGGCCAGGTAGGCAGGCAGAGCTTCAGAGTCGCAATGCGTGGATGTCATGATGGTGTAGGGATGAGGGGTTTAGACTTATAAGGAACTGGGGAAACTTTTGGGCTAGGAGGAGCCTATACAGGAAGGATGGGCTCCACCTAAACCAAAGTGGATCCAGACTGCTGGCACTTAACATTAAAAAGGTCGCAGAGAAGTTTTTAAATTAAGAGATGGGGGAAAGCTGATTGGTGCAGAGGAGCACGTGAATTGGACAGACACGTCTCTTGGAGGAGAGTCTTATTGATAGAGATTCTCTAGGTTTTAGTCAGGAGGAAAGGATAGAAGAGAATAAAGTATGGGCCAGATCAGACAAACATTCACACACAAAAGAAATCTGACCCATCAGAAAAGGGCAGACAAATAAACAGTGACAAGTTTTTAAAGTGCTTGTACACAAATGCTAGAAGTCTAAAAAATAAGATGGGTGAACTAGAGTGCCTCGTATTAAAGGAGGATACTGATATAATAGGCAACACAGAAACCTGGTAGAGCGAGGACAATCAATGGGACACAATCATTCCTGGGTAGAAAATATATCGAAGGACAAAACAGGTCCTGTGGGTGGGAGAGTGGCACTATATGTGAAAGAAAATTTAGAATCAAATGAAGTGAAAATCTTAAATGAATCTACATGTTCCATAGAATTGCTATGGATAGTAATTTCCTGCTCTAATAAGAATATAACAATAGGAATCTATTATCGACCACCTGATTAGGATAGTAATAGTGACTATGAAATGCTATCAAAATAAAGAACTGGATAATAGTGGGGGATTTAAACTATCCCCATATTGACTGGGTACATATTACCTCAGGACGAGAATCAGAGACAAAATTTCTTGATACCTTAAACGACTGCTTCTTGGAGCAGCTAGTACAGGAACCCATGAGCTGAGAGGCAATTCTTGATTTAGTCCTGAGCAACGTGCAGGATCTGGTCCAAGAGGTAACTATAACAGGACAGCTTGGAAATAGTGACCATAATATAATAGCATTTAACATTCCTGTGGTGGAAAGAACATCTCAGCAGTCCAACACTGTAGCATTTAATTTCAAAAAGGGGAACAATGCAAAAATGAGGAGGTTAGTTAAATAGAAATTAAAAGGTACTAAAGTAAAATCCCTGCAAGCTGCATGGACACTTTTCAAAGACACCATAATAGAGGCCCAACTTAAATGTATACTCCACATTAAAAAACATAGTAGAGAACTAAAAAAAAAGCCACCATGGCTTAACAACAATGTAAAAGAAGCAGTGAGAGATAAAAAGACATATTTTAAAAAGTCAAATCCTAGTGAGGTAAATAGAAAGGAGCATAAAGACTGCTAAATTATGTGTAAAAGTGTAATAAGAAAAGCCACTAAGGAGTTTGAAGGACAGCTAGCCAAAAACTCACAAGGTAATTACAAAATATTTTTTAAGTACATCAGAAGCAGGAAGGCTGCTAAACAACCAGTGGGGCCCCTGGACAATCGAGATACAAAAGGTGCACTTAAAAACGATAAAGTTATTGCAGAGAAACTAAATGAATTCTTTGCTTCAGTATTCACGGCTGAGGATTTTAGGGAGATTCCCAAACCTGACCCGTTCTTTGTAGGTGACAAATCTGAGGACTTGTCACAGATTGAAGTGTCATTAGAGGAGGTTTTGGAATTAATTGATAAACTTAACAGTAACAAGTCACTGGGACCAGATGGCAATCACCCAAGAGTTCTGAAAGAACTCAAATGTGAAATTGCAGAACTATTAACTCTGGTTTGGGACCTATCCTTTAAATCAGCTTCTGTACCCAATGACTGGAAGATAGCTAATGTAATGCAAAAATTTAAAAAGGGCTCTCGAGGTTATCCTGGCAATTACAGACCGGTAAATCTAACATCAGTACAGGGCAAATTGGTTGAAACAATAGTAAAGAATAAAATTGTCAGACACATAGAAGAACATAATTTGTTGGGCAAAAGCGAGCATGGTTTCTGTAAAGGGAAATCACGTCTTACTAATCTATTAGAGTTCTTTGAAGGGGTCAACAAACGTGGACAAGGGGGATCCAGTAGATATATTATACTTAGATTTCCAGAAAGGGGTAAACAGTGAGGTGGCACAGTTCGCAGATGATACTAAACTGCTCAAAATAGTAAAGACCAAAGCAGGCTGTGAAGAACTTCAAAAAGATCTCAGCACACTAAGTGACTGGGCAACAAAATGGCAAATGAAATTTAATGTGGATAAATGTAAAGTAATGCACATTGGAAAAAATAACCCCAGCTATACATATAATATGATGGGGGAGCTAATTTAGCTACAGCTAATCAGGAAAGCAATCTTCAAGTCATCGTGGATTGTTCTCTGAAGACGTCCACACAGTGTGCAGTGGCAGTCAAAAAAGCAAACAGGATGTTAGGAGTCATTAAGAAAGGGATAGAGAATAAGACGGAGAATTTATTGCCCTTATATAAATCCATGGTATGGCCACATCTTGAATACTGCATACAGATGTGATCTCATTTCAAAAAAGAGATACTGGCATTAGAAAAGGTTCAGAGAAGGGCAACTAAAATGATTAGGGGTTTGGAGCAGGTCCCATATGAGGAGAGATTAAAGAGACTAGGACTTCTCAGCTTGGAAAAGAGGAGACTGAGGGGGGATATGATAGAGGTATATAAAATAATGAGTGGTGTGGAGAAAGTGAATAAGGAAAAGTTGTTTACTTGTTCCCATAATATAAGAACTAGGGGCCACCAAATGAAACTAATGGGCAGCAGATTTAAAACAAATAAAAGGAAGTTCTTCTTCACACAGCACATTGTCAATCTGTGGAACTCCTTGCCTGAGGAGATTGTGAAGGCTTGGACTATAGCAGGGTTTAAAAGAGAACTAGATAAATTCATAGAGGTTAAATCCATTAATGACTATTAGCCAGTATGGGTAAGGAATGTTGTCCCTAGCCTCTGTTTGTCAGGGGGTTGAGATGGATGGCAGGAGAAAGATCGCTTGATTGTTACCTGTTTGATTCACTCCCTCTGGGACATGTGGGATTGACCACTGTCGGCAGACAGGGTACTGGGCTGGATGGACCTTTAGTCTGACCCAGTATGGCCATTCTTATGTAAGTGGTCATTCATCTGATATCTAGTGATTTGCCTAGTATCAAAGAGCATGTTAGCAGCGGGGTTGGGAAGACAACTTTGATTTCTTTACTCGTCGTCCCATTCTCGAACGTCTCAACTACGCTACTTTCTACTTTCCAACACCTTTATATTACTATATTTCACCAGAGTTACATTTTAAACTTTTGCTTGGTGTCTTTTACTGTAATCTCTATTCAAGATGTTCTTCCTCAGATTATATTCTGGAAGAGAATTGGCATGACCATATATACCAAAGTAATACAATGAAAAAAAGTGAACGCATTATTAAACTGACAAATCAGATTTAGTACAGAAGGTGAGGTGAGGGAGAGGCAGGGAGGGAATAACTATTTCAGTCAATGAATGGCTAATCAGGGATGATAAGTGGGAAGCTATCTTTATAATGTTTAAGGTAATTAGCATCTTTGTCAAGGCCCATTCGTAAAGTGTCAAATTTAAGCATGAAAGAAAGCTCTGAAGTTTCCCTTTGTAATCTGGTGTTATAGTCTCTTTGAAGTAAGATATAGTAAGGTTGTTATGACTATGTCCCGGTAGGCTGAAATGAAAAGCAACTGGTTATTCCTTGTGAAGATGTCTGATTTGTGGGCATTATTTTTTTGGCGAAGTGTCTGAGAAGTCTGTCCAATATACATGGCAGAAGGACACTGTTGGCAAGTTATATGATCAAGAACACATATTCCTGTTCATCCAGAAATATAATTTATGCCATCATGTGCCAACAGTGTCCTTCTGCTATGTTGGGCTGGTTGGGCTGTGCGGGGCCCGGGCAGAGCAGGCTCTAGGCTGTGCTGTGCCAGCGCTGGTAGGAGGAGGTGGCGGCGCTGGGGCTGAGGAGCCCGCACACACAGGACACATCTCCTTCCCAGATCCTGCACTCCATCTCTATCTCACTAGCAGCCCTGTTCTGCACACTGAACCTTTCATTTTTGTCCTCACCCCAGAACCTAAGGGGTTCCATAAAATCCACTAACTCTGGAAACCTAGGAAAGTAAATCTTGCCTATAGGAAGCCCTGAACCTTAGTCCTCCCTGTCCCTTCTCCTCGCCCTGTGGATCTGGAGTGCCAGAGTAATGAGGTGTTTCAGTTGGGGGCCACATCAGTGAGGGTTGGGATTTTCGGAAGAGTGTTTTGCTTCTCACTTATGTGGTCCCCATTATATTAAACAGACTAAGCATTTTAACTTTTTCATGTTAGTTTATCAATCTTCATTTTAAATAGACATAAATTAATATTTTACTTTAACATAAAAAGTGTCAATGTTTTCTTTATTTATGGCAGGGGTGAGGAACCTTATTTGGGTTGGGGGCCATTGACCCACAGAAAAATCAGTTGAGGACGACATAGTTGAGAAGCAAAAAAAAAAAACCCAACCAAGCAAAAAAAAAAAAACCACCCTACCTTCCAAATCCCCCAACAGAAATACCTCACTCCTCTGATGCTCCAGCCTCACAGGGAGGACTGAGGTTCAGGGTTTCCCATAAGCCAGATTTTCTTTTCTGTGGTTCCAGAGTTAGTGGATTTTATGGAGACCCCCCCTCCCTTTAGGGTCTGGGGTAAGGACAAAAATGGGGGTGGGGGGTGTTTCAGTATTCAAGACAGGGTTGCCAGCGGAAGTGTGGTACAGAATTGGGAGAATTGCAAGGTAGCATGCAGAAGCAGGCTGGGAGTAGCGTGTCTGACCAGGACCCAGGGTGCAGGAACAAGTGAGGGTGTTGTAGCAAGCTGGGGGTGCGGAGTGAGTGAGAGGGATTGGAATGTGGGGTCTGGGCATGAGGGAGAGGATGCTTACCTGGCTTCACACCCCCTTGCAGCAACTGCCCCGGCCATGTGGTCCCAAGCCAGCCCTGGAGGTCGGAGGTGCTACTGAGGAGCTCCCGCTGCGTGTGCCACTGAAATTGGCTTGTGTGCCACTTAATGGCACATGTGCCGTAGGTTGCTAACCCCTGGCCTATGTGGTGGTCTGCATACTCCCTCAATGAATCGCACCCAAAATCCCTATTCCCGTCTAGATAGTAGAGCAGTGTCCACAGACACTGAGGCACACACATGGGGTTACAACAGGACAGCAGAAGTCACATGTAACATAACAAAGCAAACAGAGTGAATGCAACCTCTACTACATCACATTCACAAATTTACAGGCACACCTGCCAAGCATAGCTGCGACTGCTGCCTTTTCTTCTACTAAGACTTCTATTTTCTCTCTCCTTTTCTCTAATGGCAATTGTAGTGGAAACAACTTTTTTTCTTTACGATGGTTACTCATTCGTGCAAGGTGATGGAAGAACTGCACCATAAACAGAATGAGAAAATTTCTTACAGGCAAACAGTTAAAATCCATGACTGAGGAAAGCTTACATGTGCTACCCATACAGCATCCTCTCCTGCAGTGTAAAATGGAGCTGACTGTCTCAGAAGGGGTTATAATTAGTCTCCTTCCAGGGAAGAGATTCAGTTTTTACTCCGATATTACAGGAATGGAATAGGAGAGGTAGGATTCTAAGAGCTTAAGAGGCAGATGTGAAGAAAGCATTTCTCAAAACAAGCAAATTAACTTTCTTTACTGAAAAAATTCATTGTCCTACATACTTTTTCCTTTAGGGCAATAATATCTTTCTGACAAAGCTTGGTCTGCAGTATGCTGTAAATTGATTTAACTTATACTTCAGTTAAGTGAATAATATAACTGAAGTCAACATTGTTAAATCTACGTAACACTGCACTGTTGGCTGGAGAACATCCTTTATTGACTTCCATTACTCTTCTCAGGGAAGTGGAGTACAAAAATCGATGGGAGAGTGCTCTCCCATTGCTTCCGCAGGTTTTCACCAGACCTGCTAAATCGACGTTCACTGCATTGATTGCAACAGTGCTTATCTACAGGCAAGTTTAGACATACCAAAAAGCATCAGATTGAGCTCAGCATGCTAGTTGAGGGAAAAACTTTATACAGTAGATTGTTTTATTACATCATGTGTTACGTAATTCAAAATACATCAGAATGTCAAAGTTTCAGAGGGGCAGCTGTATTAGTCACAGGACTACTCTTTTTATCAGAATGTTGGTTTTTCATGGAGAGGGTTTTGTGTGCATGAACTACTGCTGGTTTATACAAAGCCACAGTAAATTTTTAGTGTAGGCAGTTGTGTCCATGTAGCTTCTGTTTCTGTAGGAAGGGAACTGTTCTCATGTATGAGTGGGGATTTATGAAGATAATTTATTAATACAAATGCATTATTCATAAATCCTTTCTCCTTTTACCCTATTTGTTAAGGGATTGGAATATAACTCTTGTGCTGATAAAGCTATATGCTGTCTGGGTGCAGTTTTTTATAATATTTTCATGCCAGAATATTTAAGGGTAACAGTCTAGATGATTTGCCTGCAAAGGTGAAATATAGAAAAATAAGCTAGTCTTTACCTGATGTGGTTGCTTAGGACTATGTAAACCTACATTTTTAAACTTTCAACCCATGCACCTCAATGACAGGTTCACTTGCCTCTGGTCTACAGTTGAGGATAAATTTGGATTAAGATATGCAACTTCAGCTACGTTAATTGTGTAACTTAAGTCAAAGTATCTTACTTCACTAGACCTGCTAATTTGAACCCCAGAAGATCGACTGTGGCTGCTTCGATTTTAGTTCTAGTGCAGACATGGCTGTAGTAGACAATTTTAACAAAAATATTAAAAAATCAAAACTGACTACAGAAAATGTTAACACTAATTAATTTGCAGAACTCACTTCTGCAAGATGTTAAGGCAAAGAAGGTTAAGGTTTGCTTGTATGAATATTTACTGCTATGTTACATTAAACAGGCTAAAAATTCTGAAGACAGATAAGTCAACCACGAACTACCTGGGGCTTATGAAGAAATTCTGTTACAGAAGTATTGCATCTTTTTGTGAAGTATTTAGCATTAATCACTCTTGAGACAGTTTACCGAACAAAAACATTGCTCTGTTGTGAATTCCTGTGTTTTTATTCTGACTTCCATTATAAAACATTTCAAAGACCATCTTAGCAAAATAGGAGAATCTGCTTTTTAAAATAGGCTTCATGGTGACTTTTTACTTTGATTTGTGGATTGTTTCACTTCCTTTCATTTTAATTTAGTTGTAGTCATTTATGGTATTTTTGTTAATCTCAGCAGTACACAGTATTTGTTTTTAGATTGGAATATGCTTTGTAACAAGTCTCAATTTTTTTTCAAAATATACTTCTTAGTGCCAGAATTCTCACTCTTCTAGAGCTTATCCTGTTTGTGTTCATGAAATAAGTGTACTGTAAATCGAAACATCGTTGGTGATAAAAGTTGTTTCTTGAGAAACTGTTGTATAGAAAGGAGGTTGACCTTAGAAACACAGTTCAAGGCTTGTTTTATTACCTGGATTTTAGAGGAACAGCAGAACTGATGGAAAGTAAGATTTAGGGAAGAGGGGAAATCTTTGAGTAAAGTTTTTTCTCTCCTTAGGTTGAAGTTCAATTTTAGGGTCTTCTGCTGATTTAAGTTGTTTGGTGTTCTTTTTTCAAATTCTATGAAAGGTGCCATTTGTGCAGCCAAGGTATTGTGTGTTCAGGTCCCGGGTGTACCAAATTGTCTGTTACTCATTCTTAAATAATTTTTGAGATGTGATAGAACCATCACAGCCAGAATTATTTGGGGTTGTAAGTGGGGAACATTTGACTAGCCATAATATTAAGTGTAAAGCAATTGTAGCCACTTGCTCACAAAGCATGCTTGAGGTTAACATCGTGGTAATTGGCTACACTGGTCAACGTAAGTGGAGAACATGGATTAAGTGATGTCATCTTAATCACTGACATTTTTGTTGGAGCAGTGGTAGTTCTAGCTGCCTTGATGTCAATTCACTAATATTCAACAACTTGGGAGTTCAAAAGGACTTGCTCTATTTCTCAAAAATTTAACAGATTCTTCTTGCATGGTCTCTTATTAATGAGACTGCGTTTATTAAATCAAGTATAATAGATTTTGTCGTTTACTCTGTAGTAGTATAAAATTAAAACAGCCTGGTCATTGATTTTGACTAAATGCATTTGTGGAAGAATATCCTTGGTTTGTGGGTGTAGTAACTTTTTTGTCAACATGCATAGGGTTTCCTGCTCAGAAAATTGTCAGGGTTCTAATTATTTTCCATACTTTGTATTGATAAGAGTTTGGGGATTTTGTAAGAGTTGGCCTTTATAATACTGTTAATTTGTATTTCTAGGGTAAAAGTGAAACAGATGTGCAGAAGTCTGAGATAATAGCTAAAAATAGGAAGTCATACCTGTCTTTTGAAACAAAAGACAAAACTATATAGCACTTTAAAGACTAACAAGATGGTTTATTAGGTAATGAGCTTTCGTGGGCCAGATCCACTTCCTCAGATCAATAAGTGGATCTGAGGAAGTGGGTCTGGCCCATGAAAGCTCATCACCTAATAAACTATCTTGTTAGTCTTTAAAGTGCTACATAGTCTGGGCTAGCTGAAACAGAAGACAGAACTAACACGGCTGCATCTCTATCACTATCTTTTGGAGGCATTCTGTGTTATGAGGGGATTTAAGATCTTCACTCACCACCACCATTCCTTTTTACTCACCTAACAATAGATTCCTTCAGAAAATGAATATAGGGTTTCTTATACAACTACAGACATATTGAGATGGAGGAACAGATCATGATTGACATACATAAATCTAAGAGCTGGAAATAATACATATTACTCGGGTCGACCAAGTAGAACCGGTCTTTAATATGACCATCTGCTTCATTTAAGAATGTTTGAAGTTCCTGAACAATTGTAAGCATTGCATTGCATTTATTATAAGTGGAGCTGTTAGCATTACTGTAATTAAAGTTGCTCACACTTATGATAAGACCCTGTTTTCGCTTGCTTATAATTTGCCTAATTTTAACTGTTCAAGCTGAAATTTTATACACTGGATATTGTCTCAGGTTGAACTCAGGTTGGGGCCCTGCCCTGCTCACCCCGTCCTTCCCCTGCTCCATTGTTTGCTTTCTCCTTTTCACTCTCACTGGGCTGGGACAGAGGCTTGCGGTTTGGGGAGAGATACTGGAGTGCAGGAGGAGGTATGGGATGCTGTCTCTGAGAAGGGCCTCAGGATTGGAATGGGGTTTTGGGGTGTTGTCTCTGGGAGGAGGGTCAGAGTGCAGGTGCAGGGTACTGGCTCTGGGAGGAGGTCAGGGCTGGGGCAGGAGTGCAGGAAGGATTGCTGGCTCTGGGATGCATATGCGGGTTGTGGTGCAGGCGTGGGTGCTGGATCTCACTGCAGGTCAGCGGCGCACAGAGGCTGAGGCAAGCTCAATCCTGGCCCAACACTAGAGCACTGAGCAGATACAAATGTCTACTCGTGGATAGACATCAGTATCTGTTGATCCTCTCCCAGGAGATGCTGTAGTTAAAGGAGAGGAGTTTGGTGCCATTGCTCCCACGAGCCAGTGCCCTGCACCTGCAGCTCCTCCCAGCGGTGTGGCTGTACCATTCCCAACTCTGCTGGGGACAGGTTGTCTGATCTCAGACAGGAGCTGTAGATGGTGGTAGAACTGAAGATGATGATACAGCCACATAACCAGGAAATGCTTCTGGCACAAGGTGCTGGCTTATGAGTGATAGAATTGCATTCTTCTCCTTCGGCTTCAGTGTCTCCTGGGAGCAGAGCCTTGTGGATATGTGGATACTGATATCTATTCTTGAGTAGACATTTGTATCCACAGAGGGCTGTACATGCTGTTCCTGGAAGAGGCAAACAAGCCCTGGGGTCCTGGGGGTAGGCAGCGTGTGGTTCTGTGCTGCCCCTCTGTCAGCGTGTCCCAAAAACTCTTATTGGTCACAGTTTCACATTCCTGGCCAATGGGAGCTGCAGGGTGGCAATGCTTGCAGGTAAGGGCAGCATGCTGAGACTCCTGCATCCAACTCTTGTCTCCCTGCCACACACACACACACACAGCACACAGGGCCATGTTAGCCTCTCCTGGGAATGTGCCAGCTGGCCTGGTGCCAACGTCAGGAAGGGAGTGTACTGAGTGCTCGTAGTGATCTACTGGTTGGTAACCACTTACCTAAAAGTTCCATCTCTGATGTGATGTGATTGTCCTTATACTGCAGCATGATATAATTTTTTTTAGTTTGCTTTCTTAAAAAAGCTAAAGAAGTTACACAGACATTTAAAAAATGTAAGTAGCAAAGTCAAGCACTTAGCCATAATTCTCGTATTTCTTTGTGTGCTCTCTTGAGATCATGCATTATAATTTCTCTCCAAGTGACATTGCTGATGCAGAGGTTGTTAGCCATCACCTTCCATCTTTCACAGTCATGACAGAGTTGTAAGATTTGCATACCATATGATGATGAGTTTAATGAATCTGTCTCTTCATCCCCCTCCCCTCTTCCTGGTTTGCCTGCCATTGAGCCTAATAATTAGTGCTAGAAATGTGGAGCTGTGATAGGTGTACTGTGTGTTCACAGAAAAGTTATTCTTTTACCTACTGATTACAATCTATTTGCCATGCAGCTGAGACTAAAGCTTCAAAAACTTTCTAAACTACCAAAAAGATATGTCTTTTGTATCAAATTGTATACACTGATGTGCACATACTCAAATAGCAGCAGCAAAGCCATGGAATAGACTTGCAAAGTTAACCAAAATCTTTGTCTCCTATGAATTCAATTATGAAGACACTTGTGAAGAAAACTAGAAGAAATTTAAGACCCCATTGGTAATAGGAGAGAGGGAATGAGATGTTACAAAACCATGGATGACTGGATAAAACCTATGGAAAAGTATAAAGAGGAAGAAAATGAGCATGCTTCCTAATCTGGCTACTCTTGGCAAAGTCCCTTCGGCAACCTCTCTAAATAAATGCTTTCTTATTAAAAGAAAAGCTAGAGTATTTAAATGGCAAAGTAGCAGCAGAGTAAATACTATAATCTTTGTGCATATTTTCCAAAATTCTCATTGAGCTTACTGTTAACGCTAAAATATTTAACAGTACTACTGTGGCCCTTGTACTTATATAACCGGATTGTTAATGAAAAAATCATAGGTTAACATTTAATAATGTCCTGCCTGTGATAACTGCAAGCATCAATAGAAATGTGTGCATGGGGAAATCCTAAGAATACACAAAATAAGGGATTTCTGATAGTTCCCTCCATCATGACTGGACCATAGTTTGAAAATTGTGTTTAAATATAGCTTTTTCTATTTTGGTTATGTAAAAATTTTTTGGAATGCAAACTGAATATTAAACCTGGCAATCTAGAATAGTTACGTTACGAGAAGCATGGATTTTACTCATGTCACCATAACGAAATTTTAATTTGAAACTTAAAACACACACAGCCAACTTTGTTTAGGCTCAAAAAGTAAGTGGTGATAATATTTTTTCCGAATTTGTAGACATTTCTTTGCTTGCCAGTTTAGTATCTGATAGATATGTCAACGTGTAAATGACTATACAACTAATCAATAAGCCTAAGTTTAAAAGCCATGAACAAAGGCTGCTCCATGGCAGCAGTCCCTGTCCATGGGGGGTCCAATCACCCTGCGGACAAAGATTGCTCTGTGCTAGAGCAACCTTTATCCTCAGAGAGCTTGAAACCCCCATGACGAGGGCCTGCTGGTGTGGAGCAGCCTTTGTCCGTGAGGAACTCAGATCTCTCATGGACAGAGACTGCTGCTGCCCCACATTGCTGTATCCGAATCAGTGGCATGGGATGGAGCCAGTCTGCCCAGGGCGCCGGTTTAAAAACCCTGATGGACCAGCTCTCGCCAACCACACTGTGCCTTGATAGAGAAGCGGCAGTGTGAGGTGAAAGGGGACTCCTGGGAGTGGGACTGGGCACGCACTGGCTGCTGGCCCCATCCCAGGAACTATCAAATAGTCACGTAACCACTAAAATATGATGTGGTTACACAACTATTCAGTTACACGCTATCTAACATCCCTAGTGTCTGAATGCCTTACCAGCGTGAATCTTTGAAGCACTTCTGGGGGGAGAGTTTCCTGTTTTGTTGATTTGGGAGATGAAGCACAAAGAGATATAAGTAATCTGGATAAGGCTGTGATTTTTCAAACTACGAGTTGCGACCCAGTGCTACATGGTGGAATGTCAGGCAGTAGGCCTCATTGCTGCAGGGTGATCAGGTGACCAGTGGGGATGCTAAGGAAAGCTACCTGCCTGTCCTGGTACTACAGTGGGTATGCTAAGGAAAGCTACCTGCCTGTCCTGGTACTACAGACTGTGCTGTGCCCTAGAACATGGCAGCAGTCCAGGTTCCTGGTGGGGAGAGGGGGAGAGAACGCACACACAGGGCTCCGCGCACTGCCCTCTGCTCCAAACACTAGCTCCACACTCCCATCGGCTGGCAAGCTGCTGCTGGCTGCTTTTGGGGGCATCATGGTCTGTGGTGCCAGGAGAGGCCAGAAGCCTGCGTTGGTACCCCTGCTGTATTGCTTGACTGGGAGCCGCTCAAGGTAAGCCCCCCCGCCCCAGTCCTGACCTCTCCCCCCAAGCTGGAGTCCCCAAAGTCCAGTTCCTACACCCCAAACCTCTCATCCTGAGCCCCACCCCAGAGCTCACAGTCTAGTCAAATTAAGGTGGATCTGGGGCATCAACTATTTTCTTCAACTGGGTATGAGAAATAAGTTTGAAAACCACTGGGTTAAGGTAACAGGATAAGGTAAGACAGTCAGAGCTTGGATATTCCCCTCCAACTCCTGTGTCTAACCACAAGACCTTATTTTGTTTCATAAGCCCTTTTTAATAGAACATGAATAAAAATGTTTCCATTATTATAGTGTATAAATATCACTCTGAACAAAGGTGAAAGTAATCTGCATTTTACATAGTACTTTTTTGTATAGAATACTTAAAAAATATAAATGGGGGGAAAGTACATTAGATGCTTTAAAATTTAGTCTTAATTCAAAGTGAAGTTGGGTGATAACCTTTTAAATGATTTCTTTAACTTGGCAGTATCTATTTAATAATTAAAGAGGATGCTCTTAGTCACTTTAATACTGAATGACATGTACATTTCAAAAAATGCATTAGCCTATTGCTTCCCATGTCATTCCATTCAAGTGATCTGTTTTAATTTTTGTAGAAAAGCTATTCAATGTTTGCTCAATTTTGCTTGTCTTTGAAGTCTGTGCCCAGAAACATTATTGTAGGCGACTTGTGTCTGCTGAACACAAATGTTTCTGACTTGCCATTTAATAGATATAGTTCTTCTACTAATATAATTAATTGGTCAAAAATTAGTTACATTATCAGGTGCTTCCCCAGAATAAAGGATGGAAGATCTCTGCATATTTAGACTCCTCCTCCCCCCAGTTTGTCCTAAACTTAAAGGTACAATTTTAGTAAGTGGATTTATGGTGATATACAATGTTTGAATTCAAGTTAAAATGTATATTTTACTAGATTTAACCAATAAATTATCCAATTGGTACTTAGATGGGGATAGCTAGTATAATGTAGCAATATTTATGGAGTCATTTTTTTCAAACTAAGCTTCTGTTTTGGTCTCTGAAGCAAGACCTTGCTAAAATTAAAGTTCAATATATACCAAATTGACTATATAGTAGGTTTGTTAATTTATTTAGGTTTTGCCTCCTTTCCTTAGCGTACCTGAAGAATACCTGTAAGATGTATGCTAAAAGATCAGCAGTAATAAAGTAAAAAGGAGTAGCCTGCCAAACCATCACCCTTAATAGTGTTTCTGTATCTAATAGTTGTCATACATCAGGGATTGTTGGCTGGCCTGAAATGTCAACCAATAAATATACCATTAAAAAAAGGACTTGTACCTTGCAAATTATTCAAGTCTAATAAGAGTTTATCTGGCATGTTGGAAGAATGGGGGGGGATACCATTTAGCCAAATATTTTGATTAACTTAGAATTCAGGGTGTGGGAGGAGTCTCTAGTTGGGGCTATAAAATAGGAGTTCAAGGTGTTGGAGGGGGATCTGGATTGGTTGTGGGAGGGGTTGAGAGCTCTGTCTGGGGGGTGAGGTTCCTGGGGTGTGGCTGGAGATAAGGAGTTTGGGGATCAGGAGGGAGGGTGGGAGCTCCAGGCTGGGGCTGGGGTGATGGGAGTGCAGGAGGGGTGTGGTGTTTGGGTTAGGGGTTTAGGTGTGGGAGGGGGCCCAAGGCAGGGTATTGGGGCCTGGGAAGGATTTCAGGACACCAGATCCAGGGGGCATTCACTTCAGGTGGTTCCTCACAAGTGGTTAGGGTTACCAGGTAGTCATAAAAAAAAAATACCAGACACGCTTCATGGGGGGAGGGACCAGCTGGGAGGGGAGCGGTGCTGGCTGGGAGAAGGGGGGGGAGGGCTGGGAAACAGATGGGGGGGAGGGAGAGAGGCCGATGGAAAGCAGGGCTGATCGTGGGGGTGGGTCGGGCGGAATGGAGGTGGCTGCAGGATATCGGGGGGAGGGGTTGGCGGGGGTGGAGCTTGCCAGGGGGGCTCAGGAGGAGGGAAGAACTGGTTGCCGGAAGCAGGGCTGGTGGGGGGCGGGTGCAGCAGGGCTGGCCGGGGAAGATCCGGAGCAGGAACTGGCCAGCAGGAGGTAGAGCTGGAGGCGGGGAGTGGGGAGGGACTGGCCAGGTAAGACTGGGAGGAGAAGTCGGGGAGAATCAACCAACCGGCCGGCTAGGAGGGGGCGGGGGAGTGAATCAGCCAGCGAGGAGCAGGACTGACCCCCGGGCTGTGCAGATTTCAGGGCGCTCCTGTCCCACGAGAGACAGTCCGGCTGCGGTTCCATCACGCGCTTGACCAGTGCGCAGGAGCATGGACCCGGCTGCCCCTCCTCATCGCACGCAACTAGGGGTCCCAGCGCCGATTGCGCCCTGCCTCCTAGTCATTCCTCCTGCCCCTGCCAGGCTTCCGTCCACTGCTCAGCTGGAAAACTAGGAAATACCAGACATTGTAAATGTCCGGTATTCTGGTTTTTTTTACCAGACAGAGGGCCCCAAAACCGGACTGTCCAGTTGAATACCGGACACCTGGCAACCCTACAAGTGGTGACATGCTCCTGGTGCTCGTAAGTGGAGATGCAGTTGTGGCTCTGTATACTGCCTCTGTCATCAGGTGCTTTCCAGTCAGATCTCTTTGGTTGTGGTTTCTGGCCAGTGGGAGCAGCGAAGACGGTGCTCGGGATGGGGAAGGGCAGTGCACTAAGCCCCCATGGCAATTCCTCCATGTAGGAGCAGCAGGGACATGTTGTTGGGTCTGAGGAGTAATAGAGTCAGAATGGGAGCCTGCTGGCCTCAAACCAACTGGACTATAAACTGGATTTTAAATGAACATCGGAAATGCTGGTTTATAGAATTTTATGGTTGGTACAGAACCAGCTAACAGCTTTTACTGTAGGTACAAGCTAAGAGATAACGGGAATGGGGGTAGGGCCTGCACCTTGCCAAAAGGTACAGCTGCAATATTCTGGCAGAAATCTAGGTGCTGGAGAGGGAGCTAGAATTGTTAGTGCTGTGCTGTATCTCTAGTTAGTACTCCTTCCCTACACCATCCCAAAGCCTCCTTAGTTGGGAATCATTCTTCTGCCCTTCAGCTTCTGTTCTTGTGGGAGGTTAACAAATCCCCAATATCTGTTACTGCTAATAGTGATAGAGATGCAGCTGTGTTAGTCTGGTGTAGCTGAAACAAAAGATAGGACTATATAGCACTTTAAAGACTAACAAGATGGTTTATTAGGTGATGAGCTTTTGTGGGCCAGACTCACTTCCTCAGATCCACTTATTGATCTAAGGAAGTGGGTCTGGCCCACGAAAGCTCATCACCTAATAATCCATCTTGTTAGTCTTTAAAGTGCTGCATAGTCCTGTCTTTTGTTAGTGCTAATAGCTTCCTAAACAGCAGTCCAGTGAAACTTACATTATTCCTGTTTTAATTGCTGCCCACATGCATTTGAAGTACCAGCAGTGACCTTAATAAAAATCTTGTTAATTTCATGTTGCTGACACTCTGGAAAGAAGACACTGTTAATTTGTTTGCTGACACCATGCTGCTACTCTTGCATTTGGAAAGCTATCTTTCCCAACCTTAACTTAAGCAGCTGTTAAGCCTTTCAGTTGTGATGCTGTGCAGTTGAAGGCTGTACAAGGAGGGAAGGCAAATGACTGATTAGAAGTCTTTTAATTTCTGCAAGGACAGGGTGCTCTGAGAAGTTGGTGGGGAGGGGATTAAAAAAGTTTCAGCAAGTTGTCTAAACATTTTAGATGTTTGTATCAATCCTCTTTATCCCATGCTATTTGCAATCACACTACTGCAGTGCATGTAGTTTGTGCATGTGGTTTCAGTCCCCCAATGCTTCGTGCTGAGTTTGAGCAGTTAAGAGTAAGTACTGCTTCCATACTTTATTTTTAATCAAATTATAGAGTCCTATTTTAAAATCGCTTAAGTTTTTCCTGAGAATCTGATATTCATTTTGATTTTCAAATATACTTTTTAGTATAGTAAATCTGTTTTTCTATACTCTCTGGCATAGAGTTCAAGCAGTTGTATGAGGAAATATATCTTTTGTCTTTGTATATGAAAATGTTGGCAGTTGATTTATAAATGATTAACTAGGTATTTTATTTAAGGGTGTATACCTACCTTTTACACTATGTGACTGAAAACTCAACTCTGGAAAGCTATATAATCAAGTCCCATTTCTAGAATACATTTTGTAATGGTGCTAAAAATTGTGTTTTCCTGCTCTACACTACTAGATTAAATACTGGTTCACAATTTTTTTTTTTCAGATTTGTCCTTGTAATGTACACACAAACCTTTGTTCTTCTAATTGTAATTCAGGTTTTTTAGCCATCCTTAAAATCTATTTCTCTTGGCTCATACAAAGTCTACTACACATTTTTACTGTGATGTAACTAGAAGGATTAGATTTCTGGATTAGTAATCTTTAAAAAAAAATAATGGCCATTATGATGAATTGTACTATTTGTACTAAATAAGAGGAATGCATTTAAAATGGCTTAAAAATAACTTAGTTTGGAATTAAGGACCTTTTTTGCTTAATACAACTGTGTCTTTGTAATTATAGAAACATGGCCCCAGGATGAAGTAAATTACAACATCCCTCAACTTCTTCAGAGCTCCACAATGACATCTAGTGGGGATTACTTTTTAAAATACTCTTGTTTAAATTTAAAAAAAAGTGAGATTTGGGGGAGGAAGAATCTTGGTTATGCATAAAATAAAAGACTTTAATTTCTTATTGTGCTTCAGTTAGATTTTGAATTTTTAAAATAGCGATTTTCCTCGGTACTATTATAATTAATTATTTACATGGGGCATGTCAGTCCAACTACAGTCTGTTGGGGCATCATTGTGTTTAGACACTATATACTTACAAAAACACATTGCGTTAAATTCTGCAGAAATGTTTCCTTATTTTGTATACTTGCTTAGATGAGTTCTGTATAAGAATATAGTATTTCTCAAAAACGGGCTTATAAGTAAGGCTACGATTTTATCTTGGAGGTTGCAGAAGTCACAGAATCCATGACTTCTAAAGACCTCCGTGACTGTAGTCCACACATGCCTGGGAGCTACAAGGTCCTGCCATTTCCTGCAACAGCCAGGGTACCCTCACGGCCCAAGGTAGCTGAGGGGCTCTGAGTGGGCAAGGAGACACCATTCAGCTTCTGACAGGCTTCTGTAGCTCCTGGTCTCTGGTGGTGGGAGACCACATGACTCAGAGCTGCAGAACTCTTGAGACTCTTAGCCCTCCACAAGACCTTCCTACAGCCTCATGGCATCATGCTCGAAGACCCAGCTTTCCACGAAAGCAGCATTCCTGGTTGACATCACCTCAACCAGAAATGTCAGAAAACTCTGTGCCAGGTTGGCATACCATCTACATGATGTTCAACAAAGACAAGGTCTCTTTGAGACTGCACCCCAATTTGCTCTCCAAAGGAGTGTCTGAATTCCATCTCAACGAATCTATGCACTTGCTAGTGTCATTCAAAACCACGTCTCCCTCTGCAATAGAACTCTGCACTCTCTTAGGCTGCGTCTAGACTACATGCCTCTGCTGACAGAGGCATGTAGATGAGGCTACCAGGCATAGGAAAATGAAGCGGCGATTTAAATAATCGCCGCTTCATTTAAATTTACATGGCTGCTGCGCTGAGCCGATCAGCTGTTTGTCGGCTCAGCGCGGTGGTCTGGACGCGCGGGTGTCGACATCAAAGGCATTTGTCGACCACCCAGGTATGCCTCTTGGGATGAGGTTTACCTGGGTGGTCGACAAATGCCTTTGATGTCGACACCCGCGCGTCCAGACTACCACGCTGAGCCGACAAACAGCTGATCGGCTCAGCGCGGCAACCATGTAAATTTAAATGAAGCGGCGATTATTTAAATCGCCGCTTCATTTTCCTATGCCTGGGAGCCTCATCTACATGCCTCTGTCGCCAGAGGCATGTAGTCTAGACGTAGCCTTAGTGTCAGATGCCTTGGCATTTCGCTTGCATATAGAATTATACCTTTTTCAAAGTGCGTGTGGCGGGGGGAGCGCATCACAAAGCGGTCAAAGGACCACACTATATACTCTCATGAGATTATAGTGGCAAATGAAATTTCATGTGGATAAGTGTAAAGTAATGCACATCGGGAAAAATAACCCCAACTATACATACTGTATGATGGGGGCTAATTTGGCTACGACAAATCAGGAAAGAGATCTTGGAGTTATCATGGACAGTTCTCTGAAAACTTCCACACAGAGTGCAGCGACGGTCGAAAAGGCAAATAGGATGCTAGGAATTATTAGTAAAGGGATAGAAAATAAGACCCAGAATATCTTACTGCCCCTGTATAAAACTATGGTACGCCCACATCTTGAATACTTTTTACAGATGTGGTCTCCTCACCTCAAAAAAGATATTTTGGCCTTGGAAAGGGTTCAGAAAAGGGCAACTAAAATGATTAGGGGTTTGGAACGGGTCCCATATGAGGAGAGGTTAAAGCGACTGGGACTTTTCAGTTTAGAAAAGAGGAGACTGAGGGGGGATATGATAGAGGTCTATAAAATCATGAGTGGTGTGGAGAGGGCTGATAAAGAAAAGTTATTTATTAGTTCCCATAATAGAAGAACTAGAGGACACCAAATGAAATTAATGGGTAGCAGGTTTAAAACTAATAAAAGAAAGTTCTTCTTCACACAGCGTGTTGTCAACCCATGGAACTCTTTGCCAGAGGAGGCTGTGAAGGCTAGGACTATAATAGAGTTTAAAGAGAAGCTGGATAAATTCATGGAGGTTAGGTCCATAAAAGGCTATTAGCCAGGGGATAAAATGGTGTCCTTGGCCTCTGTCTGTCAGAGGCTGGAGAGGGATGGCAGGAGACAAATCGCTTGATCATTGTCTTCGGTCCACCCTCTCTGGGGCACCTGGTGCTGGCCACTGTCAGTAGACAGGCTACTGGGCTAGATGGACCTTTGGTCTGACCCAGTATGGCCGTTCTTATGTTCTTATGTAAGGCTACATCTACACTACAGTAGAAAGACAACTTAACCTACTTAACTCCACCTATGTGAATACTAGGGATGTAAAATCCTATTTAATCAGTTAATTGATTAAATTTAACCAGTTAAGCGGGATCCTGTGGGCAAGAGGCCACTCTAGCTTGGCTGAAGCAGCCCCCAACCCACAGGGATACTGTCTCTGCTGGCCCCGCAGGGGCTGCCTGTCCCATGTGGGCTGCTGCTAGCCCTCCCCCTGGTGGGACTGGAGCAGCTCTCTGCCTCTTGTGCAGTGGGGAGCTGCTTCCAGATGATAGTTAACTGGTTACCCAGTCAATATCATCCTTACTGAGTGATGCTTATGGTAACCAGTTAACTGGTTACCTGTTACATCACTCATGAATATGTAAATGGAATCTACATACCTTAAATCGAGTTACCATGAGCTCTATATTGTATGTTGGCGCATCTTCCCTTACTCTTCTCATCTGGGGTAGATAACAGGGTTGGTGGGGGAGTGATCTATGGTCAGTTTTGGCAGGTCTTAACTAGACCTGCTAAATGGACCACCGGTGGCTTGATCTCAGAGCGTTGATTGGAGCTGTCATGTAGATATCGCCTCAGTGTGTCTCAGGTACCTTCTGGAATGTTCTAAACAATCAAACTGCCCCCCTCCAGCCAGTCACACTGTGTTATAGATGGCTCTGCTGTTATCAGTCCAGAGGTGGGTGTGAGGATGTTTACTGTTCAAAGATCACCCTTGTGTGGAATACACAAAGGTGCCATTACTCAGAGGAGGAAGTAACTTACCTGTAACTGGAGGTTCTTCAACGTATGTCATATCTTTGTTTTCTACAACCTGTCTGCCTTGGTTTCTGCTTTGGTCTCAATTGAACAACAGTCAGAGGGGAAACTGGAATGGCATTAACCTACACTGCCTGTTATACTCTCAAGAGCATGATGAAATGCACTATGCATGAGTGGGTCAGCCTGTGCTTTTGGAAACTTTTCCAGACTCAGGTGTATGATATGCATGTGCACCCATGAGTAGAATACAGATAGGGATCCTGCATCTAGAATAACATCTGGTTACATGAAAGTAACCTCTTGTTAAATGCAGGAAAGAGGTAGGTACTGTATAATGTATAAATAGTTAACAGCCTTGAAGAGTTTACAGCAGAGAAGACATTAAGGAGAGGAATAAATTTGATTTATTCTGTTCTTATACTACTAATCTCTTGTAGGGGAAAAATTGTCGGACATAGGTTCAGTTAAGTAAACTAAGTCTTTATGAGATGTGTGGAGGGATGGGATGTTGGAATTGTTTTGGTTGATCCATGCATGGGAGATGGCAGAGACAGGAATGGGAGAAGCAAACAAGTTAATGTATGGATTTGCCTTACCTGAACAGTCCTACAGACAGACAAAAACCTACAGGATCTATATAGAGCATTCTTAAAACTGAAATACCCGCCTAGAGAAGTGAAAAAACAGATTGACAGAGCCAAAAAAGTACTCAGACACGAACTCCTTCAAGACAGGCCCAAAAGAGAAAACAACAGAATTCCACTTATCAAATACAATCCACAACTTACACCCCTCCAACGCATTATCAAAAATCTACAACCTATCCTGGAAAATGACCCCTCACTCTGGCCTTGGGGGAAAGGCCAATTCTCGCTTAGACAGCCCCGTAACCTGAAACAAATTCTTCTTCTTTGAGTGGCCCTGTGGATGCTCCACTCCAGGTGTCGGGTCCCGTCCCGGCGCCGCGGCTCGGAGACTTTTCATAGCCGTGCTCCACCGGCTCGCGCATGTGTGGTTCACCAGGATAGCGTTCGCGCATTTGATCAGCCGCGTGTGAGCCGGCAACCGTCAGTTCCTCTCAACCGCCTCAGGTCGCGGTCGGAGCTCACTGATCTCTTCTCTAGTCATGCTTTTAGATAGTTGTCTACCTGTAAATAGTTAGAGTTCTTAGGGTTAGCTGTGTTCCTGTTAACTGTTATCTCTTCTCTTGTTTTAAAAAAAAAAAAAAAATCTTTAAAACTGTTTTCACTCAGAAGCGCTGCTGCTAAGCGCTAAGCTGTGAAATTGACTAACCGCAGCGGGTTACACACGATTCAGTCTTTCTGTAACTCTGCTCAAAATGCCAGGATCAACTGGTTTCAAGAAATGTTTGGTCTGCCGAGAAGCCATGCCAACGGCTGACGGCCATGATACTTGTATTAGGTGCCTGGGGGAGACTCATGTCCCTGACAAGTGCACCCATTGCCGCAAATTAACTTCGAGAGCCCGGAGGGAGCGGGAGATGAAACTAAGGATGTTCATGTTTGGTAAGGCATTGCAGCCTGACCCTACTCCTCCAGCAGCCACAAAAATCTCCCAGCACAAGCGGAGAGCGGCTTCTCCGGGACCGGCTGACTCCAAAACTTCAAAGCCGTCCCGGGCGCGCTCCCTCCCTGCGGCAGCTTCAACCCCGGCAGCGGCTTCTAACGTGACCTCCGGGGGGTCCAGACAACTCACGGGGGATGGCATAAAGGAGCCCCCATCATCTAGAGCCAGAGCGGCTTCAGCACCAACACCGGGAACGGCGCCGGATTCTCTCAGCAGGCGTTTTCCACACAACCACGAGTGGGAGATTCGCTCGGACGTACTGAATCGTATCTTCGGTCGATGGGGATTTCCAACGATAGACCTGTTTGCGACAGAACTCAATTCGAAATGTCCCAATTATTGTTCAAGAGCCGGGATAGGACGCCATTCGCTGGGGGATGCCTTCCTTCTCCATTGGGGGACGTCATTACTGTATGCTTTCCCACCAGTAGTGTTAATTCCCAGAGTTCTCGAAAAGATCAATGTAGACAAAGCTCGAGTAATCCTTCTCGCGCCAGCATGGGCTCCCCAGCCTTGGTTCTCAATGCTTCACCAGATGTCAGTGAAAGTGCCATATCCTCTACCTTCCCTTCCGAATCTGTTGACCCAGGACAATGGATCCCTCAGTCATCTGCGACCGGAGGTCCTACACCTCACTGCATGGATGCTGACTGGTTTACCGACTCCGAGCAACCCTGCTCCCAACGAGTCAAACAAGTGTTGATGCATAGTCGGAAACAATCTACTCGAACTGCTTACACAGCTAAGTGGGCAAAGTTCCAAGCATGGTGTGCGGACAATAACGTGGACTCGCGTTCTGCACCCTTACCTTGTGTACTGGACTATCTCTTGCAACTACATGACAATAGTTTGGCAATTGCATCGCTACGGGTGCATCTGGCAGCAATTAATGCATTCCATTATAGAGTTGGCGGTATTTCGTTGTTTGCTCACCTTACTACGAAAAGATTTCTGAAGGGGCTCTTGAATCTCCACCCTCCGCGGAGACCCCCCCTCCCGCATGGAATCTGGACCTGGTCCTACAAACTTTGACTCGTCCCCCTTTCGAGCCCTTAGCGACAGTAACACTACACTTACTTACGCTCAAACTGGTTTTTCTCCTAGCCCTCACCTCAGCTCGCAGAGTGAGATAGATAGCAGCCTTCATGGCTTCTCCGCCCTACACAGTCTTTTCGAAAGAATCAGTAACCTTGAGGACCCATCCAGCGTTTATTCCGAAGGTGTCTTCTGAATTCCACATAAATGAACCGGTGGTCTTACCGTGCTTCTTTCCGAAACCTCATACCTCAACTCAAGCAGCGCACTTACATACTCTGGACGTGAGAAGGGCGTTGGCGTTCTACATCGACAGAACACGGGGTTTTAGGACAAGAGACCATCTGTTGGTGGCAGTAGCGGGTCAATCAAAAGGACAGCCTTTAACTTCTCAGCGTATTTCTAAGCTCATAGTTTTATGTATATCAATGTGTCATTCGCTGCGAGGGAAGCCTCTCCCCTCTTGCCCTAAAGCTCATTCAACTAGGGCAGTGGCTGCCACTACGGCCTTCCTCAGTGGAGTGTCATTTCGCGACATTTGTAGAGCAGCAACATGGTCTTCATATGTGACTTTTATGAAACATTACGCTATAGTAGAACAGTTTACTTCAGATTTTTCCATAGCTACAGCAGTACTAAATCGTGCTGATAGTCTTGGTTCCGGAGCGCTTTGATTCTGCTCTGTGTACTGCTCCGGAGTCACCTAGAGTGGAGCACCCACGGGGCCACTCGAAGAAGAAAGAGAAGTTACTCACCCTGTGAAGTAACGATTGTTCTTCGAGATGTGCCCCATGGGTGCTCCACGACCCGCCCTTCCTCCCCGCTCCGGAAAAATTTTTCTTCTTAATGTCTCTTTCAGATGAGCGGATGAGAGGAACGGACGGTTGCCGGCTCGCGTGTGGCTGATCAAAGGCGCGAACGCTATCCTGGTGAACCACGCATGCGCGAGCCGGCGGAGCACGGCTATGAAAAGTCTCCGAGCCGCGGCGCCGGGACGGGACCCGACACCTGGAGTGGAGCACCCACGGGGCACATCTCGAAGAACAATCGTTACTTCACAGGGTGAGTAACTTCTCTTTTCTGGTAGCCACGCAACACAGCTACATCATAAACATCCAGGAACCCATCCCTGCAATTAGCCCCGGAGCCAATTCTGCCCACACATCTACACAAGTGTTTTCCTCACTGGACCCAAGCACATGAGCCTCTGATTTGGTGGCTGATTTAACTGCACATCCAATAGTGTGATCTATGCTATCAAATGTCAGCAATGCCCCACTGCCATGTATATTGGCCAAACTGGGCAGTCTCTATGGGAAAGAATTAATGGACACAAATCAGATATCCAAAAAGGCAATGCACAAAAACACTTTAATCTTCCTGGACACTCATTAATGGATCTCCAAGTTGCTGTTTTGTTTCAGACCAATTCCACAAGCCAAATACACAGAAAAGAATTGGAGCTTAACTTCATTCACAAGTTGAATTCTTATGCCAATGGTTTGAATAGGGATATTGGATGGCTCCTACATTATCAACCAACCAAACAATGAAGGTGCTAATGGTTCTTGATGTCTGTGGAGAATCTGGTGTTGGTCATCTTCCTTTCCAAGTGCAAACTAGTAGTTCTTATCAGCCTCTTCTAACTATTTAGTCTTTAAATACTGGCATCTTAAGTTTTTTCTGTTATAGACTCACTTGGCTATCCCTCTGAAGCTTATCTACTCACTGTCTTTTTTTTTTTCCTTCCTTTTCTTCCGTTCCCCCCCCCGCTCCCTCGTCCCTTATTTATTGTTTGATCTGGACTTCCAACACTCCTGTCATCTGAAGAAGCGTGTTGTGCCCATGAAAGCGCATGATACCATCTACATGTTTTGTTAGTCTTTAAAATGCTACTAGATTATTTGTTGTGTTTTAAGTTTTTCCTGTCACAGAGTTACTCCGCTATCCCTCAGAAGCTTTTGAGATTAATGTGATGCGGGCGGGGAGAGGATATAAACAAGATGAAGGCTATGGTGACATTGAGAATTTTAAATTAAAAACAGTGAAGTAGAAATTTTATATTGTAGGCAAGAGGAGGCTAGTGTAGCTAGTTATACCAGTCATATACACAAGGACCAGTGCCTTCTGAATTCCAGCATGGCCATCCATGAGATGGGAAATTGGGAGCCAGCTATGATTCTATTTCTGGGATAATGAAGCTTTTTCCCCCTGTCATATGAGATTTATGAGGATTTTATTTAACTGCTTAAGATCGTTTTTAACCAGTATCACTACCATTTGCCGTAGTAAAATTTGATAGGAACATCAGAACTTGTCATGCATATAGTAGAACATCTAATTTATTTCACTAGTTTTCCATAGGGTTGTAATTTCATGCTGTTCCTCTAATAGCTGTTTCCCCTTTTGGTTATGAGTGCTTCTATTTGGCTATGTGGTATAAACCAAAATATGCTTCCATCTATTTATGATCAGGTGTGGTCTAAGTGATCAGTTTTGATTTTATATAATGAAAGTTCTTTCAGATATTAAATCACATTTTTTTTATTTCTGCTTTGAGAAGATGCAGCCAAAGATTAATGATATTTTTGCCATATAGCACAGCCTCTCGTTCCCCCCCCCCCCCCATAAGATTAAGCCTTTAATACAGTACATCCATGGTCATCAACCAGTCAATCGCCATTGACTAGTTGATTGGGGGGGGGGGTGAGTGGCACTGCCAGTCATTCATGAGGCAGTGTTCCCAGCCCTCCCTCCTCGCTACCCCTCCCGCAACAAGGAGCCCACACTGGTGCTATAGCCCCCTGCAAAAGTAGAGGTAGCTCTGGCTTGCGGGAGGGATGTACCATGGTTCTGCGCTAGAGCTGGATCTGGCACAGAGCCTCAGGTCTTCCTTTCTGCAGCATGGGGGGAGGGGGGGAAGGAAGGCAGCACGGGGAAGGAAGGGAAGACAAGAAAACATGCACTCCTCCCCTGCCCAAAACAGCACATGCACTTTCTTGTCTTCCCTTGCTTTCTCGTGCTCCTGGAAAACGGAGTGGGGGTGGGGGGAGAAAAGGGGGTAGTTAAGATGGTAGCACAGGATCTGGAGTGGCTGGATTTCTTAAAGTAGCTGCACGTGTGCTTCTTCCAGGTCTGCCTGCAGATCCTTCCCCAGAGATCTTTGTCCCAGGAGACCCCCAGGTACTGGTTGGCTGCCCTGCCCCTTCTCCCCGGCCAGACCCCCACCAGCACCTGCCCCTCTGGCCAAACCTCCCCACCAGCATTCTTCCTCCTCTCTCCTGGCCAGACAGCCACCAGCACCCTGCTCCTGCTCCCTCCCTCCTGGCCAGACACCTGCCCCCTGCTTGCTCCTGTACTCTACTTTCCACCCAGATTCTGCATCCCATCCGTTTCCAACTCACTGGCAGCCTTGTCCCACACATTGGATTCCCTCATTTTTTGGCCCCACCTCAGTGTAGAGGGGGCCCACAAAATCAACTAACCCTGGAATCCCAGAAGAGTTCAAATTGGCCTGAGGCCTTGAACCTCAGTCCTACCTACCCAATGGGGCTGGAGTGCCAGGGGAGTGAGGTGTCTCAGTTGGAGACTTCAGACCCCTCCCTTCTGAAAGGGCACCTGGGGTATGTATGTGAGAGAGGTTTGGGGCTGGAACAGTTCTGGATGGAGGGAGTGCATCCCCAGCTAGCCCCTTTTACCTGCCATGAGATATTCTCTCTCTCTCTCTCTCTCTCTCTCTTTTTTTTGGGGGTGGGGTGGGGGAGGAATGCTTTTATGAGAAGGAGTCCCATTCTAGGCACATCCCATTTTCCTGGCACAACCAAATCTTTACCTTGATTTAAGTTATGATAAGAGGAACCGGTGTACTGAACTTGGCAGTCCTAGCTCTTACCGCTTAGAGGGAATTCGTGAACAGACAGACATACAGACAGATTCACAAATTCTTTGAAATATATAGTAGATTTCTTATTTTACTGCTGTGATATGATTATGATTTTATTAAAGGAGAACAATTGAAAATGCATATGCAATTTAATAGTGAATTTCTTCTCTTTTACAATAGCCAACTACTCCATCAAGCCAAGGCAGGCCGGATTCACCTGTTTATGCTAATTTACAAGAACTGAAAATATCTCAGTCAGAACTTCCTCCTATACCTACGAGTTCCCCAATTCAGATTATTGGAGAATGGGAAACCCATAAAGATACTACAGGACGCTGTTATTACTACAACAGAGGAACACAAGAAAGAACCTGGAAACCGCCTCGCTGGACCCGGGATACAAGCATAAACAAAGGGGATTCCCAGAGCCAAGTTGATCACGAGGTAATTATTCAGTGTAATTAGAACAGCGAGATTGAGCTATGCTCTCGGGGTATATTATTGCTATCTATTTGAACTATAAAATTACAATGACAGTTAGAGGAAAAGTCTTTCATTAGGCTAGACGTGTTATTGTAATTTGTGTTACTTTCATCTGCCAAGCTAGTGTGCCTTCAAACCAGGAGTGAGCCAAACCCTCTGGGCTTACGCTGGTAGAATTGCTTCTTCTCTCATTGGGTGCCTGACATATGTAGTGGTATTTTATTTTTCTTTCTTTACCTTGAAGAACAAGTGAATGGGCATTGTTTGGAGTTGATAAGCTTCCATGTGACAGTGGAGTGAGGCAGCTATAACTTCTATGATGTGGAATGTGTTCCCTTGTGCATTCTGTCATCTTAGTGATACTGTATTCTGTCTAGAAGCAGAATCTTGGAAAAAATAAAATTTTGCTGTCTTGAAGGTATACACAATTAGTATTTGTGCGCTCATATGCTGATTTGGTCTTGTGTCCAACAAAGTTTCCTCTAATTATTTCCATTCAAGTGTGGAATAAATTCTCTTATGTGCACCAATACGTATGTGGATGTGCACCACCAGTAGAAACACCTGCTGCTGGCTGTGAGATCTCTGCTAATCAGCTGGGTGGCATTTCAGTCTTCTCGGGGGCTGTCCAAGTGCACAGCTTAGAGGGGACAGTGCTTGTGGCAAATCTTCCTATCTATCTCATTGGACGGGAAACAGTGGAGTCAGTAACTGCCCAGACAATTTTGACAACTTTTTCTTGTGGCTTTTTTTCTGCTTTTATCAGTTGTCCCTTTATCTATACCAGAACATCGTAAAGTTCACCTATCTTACAGCGCACAGGTTCATTTATTGGCACCTCACGTTCATGCTGTCGGAAGCTTCCACTGCAGTAGAGGGAAGCATACTCAGTGAGGGAAAGTTAGAGGAACAGGAGTTTTCTAGGGGTTTTTTTTTTTTTTTTTTTTTTTTTTGTTCCAACACTGCCTATTATAGAGCTGCATTTTAGGCTCCTAATGTGATCTGCTAGTTCTCCATGGTCAGAAGGACTAACTTTGTCCTATGGACAAATATAAATGGGGTTTTCTCAAGTTTCCTTCAGGGACATAGGAGATGCATATTGGAGAAATTATGGGAAGAAAATGGTGATTTTCTAATATAGTTGAAATATCCAACTATTAAGAAATATCGGAAAGACATTTGAAGCTCAAATTAAACAAAATAATAGGATTACAATACCAAATAATTCCCGAGAAATTCTTATAGGGCTTCCTAGTTGAGGTAGTAGTATTAAGGAAGAGTTAATTTTTCATATTTTAGTGCTGTAAGATTGTAGTTAGTTACTGGAAAAAATTGTCTAATAGTAGATGACTAACTTAATTTTGGAAGTTTTTCTATAACATATCAGTTACTTGCACAATAAAACAGAAAAAAACCCAGTGTGCCACTATTTAAAGTATATCTTCTTAAACATATACTTAGATCTAACAGAATAGCATACATCTTCAAAGCTGGTAAGATGAAGTAAAAAAAGCAAATATTTAGTAGCAGACCTCCCACTTTATTTTACAGTGACCAGTTTTAAGATTTCTTCTTCTTAGTATGTTTCTTCCTCATCTCTTACTTTGTAAGTATTTAACTAGAGAACTGATTTGAAACTATAGAGCAGTGGTGTCTTGGTGAAAATAAGGACTTCAAAAGTTTCTGACTCTGGCTTGTTAATATAATAGGAGAAATAACATCTTCCTTGGCCTTGCCCATTTCCTCACCAGTTCTGAATTTGTGTTGCTTCTGGATTCTAAAGCACCATCACTGTGATATTTACAAGCATTTAATCCATTTCAGATCCTATAGGAAGTTGCGGTGAAGCTGCTTATGTGTGTAAATGACATGGTGCTTCTTCTGATACTCTTCTGTTAGCTAAAGAAAGTTTCCCACTCATGGTTGTTGATTAGAAGAGGACTTTACTTGAGAGCTACTATTCAATCAGGCTTTAAATAACCAGCGCTCTAACAATCTCCTGACAGTAGGTTGTTGTACATTATTTTCACCCCATGTTTTTTCCTGTTTTCTACTGTCAGCACTAATAATGGGCCTTGTATTTGCTCCAGTCCTTTATCAAAGACCTACATTTGACCAAATGTCTACCTTTGAATTGCCATTTTACTTTGTGGTCCCCTCAGGAATATTACTTCAGGAATATTTTATTTTTGCTATGAATACATCATTTCATTGAGGGTTAGGCTTAGTTCTTGATCTTCGTTCATGATCCTTGTGCATATATTTTGTACAGTTGTCTGTTCAGCTTTTAGTCTTGTTAAGACCACTGCATGCTTTGAATAATGTCAACTTTGTTCTGATTAAGGTTTCCCAATAATTCCCTCACAAATTAAATAGCCTTTGTATCTTCTGCAGCTGGTTTCTGCTGTCTCTGAACCTCTGAGATACTTCTGTAACCTGTTAAAGTAGAACTTACTTTTCAGAAAGTGAAAATTGTCAGTTATATTAGTTTTCAGCTCTTTCACCCATTGGGCCTTTGCATTTTGGGCAGTTAAGTGTGTCTCTTCATCTTTTTATATTAGATATCTCTACATTTTTTCAAGTACGTTTGGATTTTCTAGCAAAACTGCCAACTATTGAGTACTAGTGGTTCCATTGAGTACTAGTGGTTGAGTTGCAGATGTATAGCAATAAAATACAACAGCAATTTAAATAATCAGATTCTGGGTGCAGTTAATACTACTTAAGCACAAGACTGGATATTGTAATGATGTAAACATGAGACGCTGCAAAGTTTCTAGAGAAATAACTGTGATAGGACAAATGTAACTCTCTAGTTCTAGATCTTCTCTCATTATCAAGATTCAGGTTGCTTTCTTAATGTGTATATCCTGATACTATTGGTCTAGAGTAGTTTCCACACATTTAGGCTTCTAACTAAAATGAGGATATCTCAAAATATTTAACAGCAAGCTTAAATAGAAAAGGAAGCCACCTACTGGACTTTTAGAAGTTGTATAAATATGAGAGAAAGGGCTGGCCACTTAAATTTTGTCAGAGAATTGGAAAGCAAGATGACTTAGATCTGAGGAATGTGTAAGGTTATACTAGAGCAGATGGCAATTAAATGAGTTCATTATTGGTCTTGAAGCTCTGTGATTGGGAAGGAAAATTTAGATAATTAGAAACTGATGTAGCCAGTGCTTATTTTGTGTGTGTTTTAAAAAAAAAAAAAGTGCCAGTAATCCTTCCTTGAGGAAAGTAAATTTGAAAAATTCCTCTTCCACCCTTCTTCCTATATCATGTCAACGTATGTATGCGCATAAGCGAAAAACACATTTTTCATCTTTCTGTTCCTGCAGAAGGAGTCAATCAGGCTGGGGGCTGTACCAGGGGAAAGCGGCGCAGTGCGAGTGCTCCCAGGGCTGGCAGGAGGCTGTGCCAGCAGACAGCGGCGTGGCTGCGAGTGCTCCCCAAAAAAGGTGCCAGTACACTGTACCGGTGCATACCATCGCAAAAAAAGCACTGGATGTAGCTATTAGGGATATAGCTATGAGAGGCAGCAAAGGGTGGTGACGGTGACGGGGAACAGGAGCTGGTGCTGGGGGGGGGGGGGGGAGGAGCCAGCTTTTAAAAAAAGCCATCTCTTCCCCCCCCCCCCTCCTCCCCTCTCCCCCCATCCCAGCACCAGCTCTGCAGTGCCCCCTCCTCTACTCCCTCCCTCTGACAGAGGCAGCAGGAGAGGGAGGGGATAGGGGAGACTGCTGCGAAGGCTACATGGGAGGGGATAGGGGAGACTCTGTGTGGGTAGAGGCTACTATGGCAGCAGCCCCTATTCGTGGTGGCCTAGGCTGGCTGCCGCGAACAGGGGCTGCTGGACTCAGCACGAGTCCCCGCTTGCGCTGATCCGGGATGCTGCGCCTCTGCATTCTAAATGTTGTAAGAGCCCAGTGGCTCTTGCTACATTTAAAATGCAGAGCTGCAGCACGAGTGGTTCCTGGAGCCAGCACAAGCTGTGACTGCTCAGTCCCAGGTTGAGCCAGCTCCTGGAGCTACCCCCGCTGTAACTCTGCAGAGCAGTCCTTATCGACTAATCGTATAGTCAATACAAATTGTATTGACTACACCAGGGATGGGGACCTCAGGCCCAGGTGCTGCATCCGGCCCCCAGCTTGCCTGGATCTGGCCCCCCAAGGCTCAGCACTGGGGAGCCTGCACTGGTGCTCCCAGCCCCCCACCCACAGAGCTGGAGCACACAAACTACTAGCCTTACCCCCCTAGGCTCTGGTATGCAAGGGGTAAGTGAGGAGTGTGTTTCTCCTTCTTGGTCAGGGGCTTCTCACTTGTGTGGGACCCTTGAGTGATTTTTTTTCTAGGGGTCAGTGACCCCTGACCCAAAAAAGTTTTCCCACCCCTGGACTACACAATTAGCCAGATAACCGCAGTTGAACATCCCTGTAGCAGCTGTACTTTCCTATAGGCAAAGGAAGTGAAAGTATAGCAGCAGTTCTAGTGGGTAGGCAGGGGACTTGATAGACACAAGGAAAAACAAATACAGTTCCGCAGAATTTTTCTGCAAGTTCTTGATATTTAGCATGAAAAAAAGTAATGTCAGAAAATGATGACCTAAGGTCCAGAGTCTGGAAAGTAAGTAGGAGGTTGGAATTGTTAGAGGAGAATAATCCAGGGCAAAGTAAGTTAATATATCTGAGGAAGAATAATGCAAAATATGCAGATATTTACCAGTGAATACGTTGGACCATGGGAATGGGGGCAGAGAGTTAAGTTTGACCTACGAATGCAATATGGTAGCAAAAATGGTAATAGTTTTGGCTGTATGTGCAGAGGCATTAGCCATAGAGAAAGGAATGGGTTTCTCTGTACATGACTTAGAAACAAACATAAGCAACAGTGCCATTCTGGATACCTCATTAGCAGAAAGTTAATTGATAAAAGAGCAACAAAAGCAGAGGCTTTAGAGACTGATTTAAAATTAGATTAAAAACTAAGTATGTCTTGACCAAGTATTTGAAATATATAAAGGGAAAGAACTTGTTTAATGTTGTACACAGAGTTATGATTTAGGAGTGATGGAAATAAAAACAAACTTCCTAATGTGTTGAATTTTGGAACAGTTTTCAAAAAGAAGTGGTGAAAGTTGCACTGCTAAGACTTGTAAAGATGAACTGACCCAAACAGTAGAAAGTATAAAAATATAGGGATCTCGATAGGCTCAGAGACAATATAATGACCATCAAGAATTGAATTGTGGGGAGAAGAGTGAAAAATACTTCACAATTATGAATGTATAAGATTCAGAGGACTTTCTAAAGGTAGTTGTTATGAAAGTGAGATTGGTTCAGAACTACCTTTCCTACCAGAATGTAATTGATTTGATACTGAACATTTCATTTTTTTTCTCTTTTTTAGTTTGATCTCTGATATCCAATGAATCTTTTGATACAATTTGATACAATTTGATACAATTATACAACTGTTTTGCTTATAACAAACTAGTGAACAAACAGAATTAAGTCCTTCATGCTTTCACAAGGGTATTTATTTTGCTAGGGTATTTATTATTTATTTGAATTAGTGGCTAGGGGCCAACTGAAAACAGGATACTATTGAGCATTGTCCAAATAGAGGTTCTAAACTGACAAGGCCAATAAAGGGTTGGGAAAAGGAATGAAACAGTGCTTCGCAATTGTTACGTTTTGTGTTGGGGATGGAGATTGGTGGTACAGTGTTTTTAATTTTGTAGCACCAGTTCAGCAAGGGGAGTAGCTAAAAAGACAACACAAGAAGAGAGGGGGAGTAAGAATAAGGCAGGAAAGGAGGACAGAGGTGGGCATGGAGGGCAGATGGAATGGGGCTATGTCACAGGAAAGGTTAGAGCAAACAGCAGTCAGCACAAGAGAGAATTTGAGAATATTCAGTGTGAAAACTGGAGAAAGCAGTCTGTTATTGATTATACCTCCTGCTACAGCAGCTGTTGCTGCTCTCTTTAACTGGCTGGCTTATCCCTGCGGTTTCCCTCTTCTTTTCCCCAAGTCCACGTAGCGGGATGGAGAGGTAGGTTCTCATGAGTCCTGTTCCTGGAGTTGGAGGTCTCTTGTACAAGTTAGGGCACAGACTTACTTACATTTCTTGTGCATTTGCTTTTTCCAGCTAAAGAACATGTAATGTCTTTACTTGATTTATTTTCTAACTCACAAAGCAGAAATTGCATTAAGGTTTAGACCTATGCTACCTAAATTACTGTGTCACATGTAAAATTTTTAGGGCTGTCAGTTGAACTGCGTTAATGCCTGCGATTAACGCAGGACAGGATTAACATGTTTTAAAAACAAAAAGTGTTAATCGCAAGCATTAATGCTGTGTAGCCTCTTTGAAGTCCTGCTCTGGCACTTAAACGAGGCTTTGCAACACAGAGCCAGGGATCAGCTGGAGTCCCCAGCTGATCCCTGGCTCCTAATACGCTTCCCCTTTGAAGTGCTGTTTTGGCGCTTTACGGGGGCAGCGCAGGCAGAGTCAGGGATCAGCTGGAGTCCCCAGCTGATCACCGGCTCTGCTGTTGCAAAGCCCCTTTGAAGTGCCGAAGTGGGACTTCAAAGGGGCTTTGTAACACGGCACTTCCAAGGGGCAGCGCTGCATGGAGCCCAAGATCAGTTGGGGACTCCAGCTGATTCTAGGCTCCATACAGCGCTGCATCGTTGGAATGCTGCTGTTGCACACGATTTATCGTGCTTAAAATTTGAGATTGCTTGACAGCCCTAAAAATTTTGCATGATAAATATGAAGAAGGTATTCCAGTAGATTAGTTTGCCTGTCTGATCCTTAAGGATAACACTTAGTCACCTTGTGCCTAACTAGAATGTAACTTGGGGGCAGAATTTGTATTGTAGCATAGATGAGACTTTGTTCTAATAGAGTTCTTCCATTCACAGATAATCTGCTACGATATAGCTGTATCGTATTTCCACAGTGGTATAGTAGTAGAAGTAAAGGCCGAGCTGAAGCAGAATATAGATGCATTAAATTATTTGCCAAGACACCCTGTTATCTGAAAAGTCCAAAGAACACCCATTCCCGTGTTTTTGTTTTACTCATGCCAGTGTATTTAAGGCTTTTATCATTAGAACAAAAATATTTAATTATAACATTATAAAGACTAGGCAGATGCTTGAGAGAGATCCTATAAAACCATGGTTTAGGTTGGGCCTATCACAAGTATTACTTAACTGTCAAGATCTCTTGAGTGCAACTTTTGATATTCAGAACTAAGGACGGATTCTAAACTGACATAGAATATAACTGAAACCACTACACTGCTATGTACCCAATCCAAGAGTGAGGGGGAGTTTATTTTTATTCACTTTTGTGTACCTGTAGTTGAAATTTAAGATTCTAAAATACAATGATTGGGAGAAATTGAATTACCAATTTGTTCCTCTGCCTTCCCCCACCTCCTCCTCCCTCCCCCCAAAAAAAAGAAAAGAAAAAAAGAAAAAGACATGTACTCTGGAGGCCTGAAGTTAAAGGGCTGGGCTTAGTCCAGTGTTGCTGGAGGCTTCAGGAATATCTCCAAATTCCACACGAGAGCCATTAGCCCATGAGTAATGAATGACAAGAAAAGCTGTGCATCAGTAGTAGATATGCTTGTTCAGGAACAGTCACTATGGTCTCCTTTGTCAAGAAACTAAATAAGTCTTTTGGGGTATAACAACTCAGATACATGAACGTTACAAGAGTTGTTTTAAAAGATATAGGGCACATCTACACAGCATTTATTTCGAAATAGAGCACTCTTCCTCTGACTTCCTTACTCTTCATACAATGAGGTTTACAGAAGTCGGTGTAAGAAGCCCGTTATTTCGAATGTATTTCAAAATAACAGGCTTGTTGTGTTAACACACAATACATTATTTTGGAATAACTGACATTATTCTGAAATCTGCTGTGTAGATGTATTGCTACAAAAGCTGAAGATCTGCCATTTTCTTCCTTCACAGATTTCCTACTCTTAAAACTTTGTATCATGGTCCCCACATTTCTAGTTGTAGCCATTCTCTTCAGAGCGTATTTGTATGTGTTAACTGTTAGGGGTGTTAGGTAACATGATGTGCTCCCTCCTACAAAAAGTGAAGCAGTCTGAACAGTTACCAGCCAGGTGAGCTAGAGAATCTAAAAGGGAATCTATACTGGATTTTCAGACACAAGATTTTTTTAAAGTAGAATATTGGGATAGTAATTATATTTATATTACATCACATTACTATGTCTTAGTGTATATATTGAGAAATGTGCATCTGTGTCTCTGTCCATCTGTCCCCTTGTTCAAGAACTCCTAAATGGTAAGAGCTAGGGCTACCAAACTTGATATGCAGCTTCCTCTTATCATAACTTAAAGCAAGGTAAGAATTTGGCTGTGTCAGGACAATGGGATGAGCCTCGAATTCAGATTTTTCTCATAAAATGGAAGGGGAGGTAAATCTGCTAGGAGGGACAGTTGTACTATAGAATGACCATAGTCGGGACAGCAAGGGGCTGCTACAGACTAGGACTGCTGTAACCCCATTGGGCCAGCAGGGGGTAGTGTGGAGGAAGGGACAGCTAACTTCTATATATTTCACAGCGTTTTTGTGTGTCTCTCCATTAGCCTGAGGATGTGCATCCTTCCCCCAGCTCTGTCTTCTGCAGCTACAGTGGCCATGGACAGGCACTGCTTCTCACATGGCCCCAAGCTGCTTCAGTGAAAGAGGGCTGGGGTTGTCTTCTCTCCCCAGGGCAGCCTGCATACTGAACCTCTAGTTCCCAGACCCATCCCAGAACAATTATTTAAATGAAAAAAAAAAAAACCCAAAACTTATTTGAATTAAGGACCTGACCAATGTCATGCAAATCTTCTAGTCATAAATAAGTTTGATGCTGGAGTTTTTGTTGTATGGCACATCTGATTTTGGGAATGCCCTATTGTGGATGAAGTAAGAGAGGAGACAGATCAAGTTAGAAAGGTCTGCTCAAGTTTTCTTCTACATGCCCTGAATCTCCCAATTGTCTGCCTCCCAAAGCCTCTATTTGTTACCTTTCCTATGCATAATGATCCCTTTCTTATATTTTAAACATATTTGTACTCAGATGTCTGACTGTACCTGGTATAGCACATACCCTTTGCATTTTTCACAATAGTATGCAGCAGAGTTTAGGGAATAGGGAATGCCATTGGAAAATTGGAGTAGCCTAGGTTCCATTGGGTGTGCACAGTTGCTCAGTGAGAAGGTTCTGGGACCTAGAGCAGGAATAGAGGGGGCTTCAGGCTAATGCTGGTCTTTGGTACACTGAGCGTGGGACTAAGATTTTGATATTAATAGCTGGTGTCTGCTCCTCCTATGTCTTATGCAAAACAGTGTGGATTGCTAGCAGTTAAACTGTTAGATCTGCCCAGTAATATTAAATAGAAGTATGTTGTTAAAAGTCAGGTTTGTTTATTGACCAGGAACTTTGAGAAAATAAATTAAAGCTGCCTTTCGATGCGATACATGCCAAAATAATTTGAGTGGATGTTTGATGTCAACAAATACTAAACAGCGTTCTCCTATAATGTCATCTAGCTCTCTCAAATTCAAAAGTCTTTGAATTAGTTAGTGATAACTGGGCAGGTTTCTGAACATTAAAAATGCATGTATTTTCTGACTTGCGGTATTAAAATTTGAAAACACCCTTTGAATTATTTCCACATTTTAAAACCTATTTCAAACCAAGTAAACTTTGATCTCTTTCAGATTTTGATCTATATTCATTCTTAAAACTTGCTTGTATGTTTCTGACTACTTGTAGCTGCTTTCATCTGAAGAAAACGACCACAGTTCTTGTTACAGCCAGTCAGATAGTCAGTATGGTTCTCCTCCAAAAGGTTGGTCAGAAGAATTGGATGAACATGGTCAAACCTTATATACCAATGACTATACTAATGAAAAGGTACATTCTCCTTTCTTCTCATCACATATATTCTAAATTGGCAGAATCTTTTCAGTAAATTTAGTTGTAAGATGATGGATTTCATTTTCAGTGGTGAAAAATCTTTTCCCCGGTACTGGCTTCCTTTGTCCTTAAATGTACACAACTTTGGCAACTGACCTAACAGTTTTCTCTGGTGTATGTAGTAGTAGTTTCCTTAATGCTAATTCAGTGTGAGATTTGGGGGCATCACTCCAATTTCAACACATCGGTATAATGCAGTTCTTATATTTCTGTCCTCTTTGTGATAGGAATGTGTTCCTTACCAAGCTAATGTAGTTCTTTCTATCTTTTTGGATGGTGCTGAATAGGGTTGATAATGTAGTACTCTCCCTGGATCTATTACCTGCTAAAAAGAGAGTGCTTTACTTTTTGCTTTTGCTTTTTATAACCTTGTTAAATCTTCCTTTGGGAAGCAGAAAAATCTGACTCAATCACAACAGTATCAGGAGACTTAGATTTTGTTCTAATTTCTGCCATTGACTGACTTTGACTTTGGGCAAGTCACAGTAACATAGTTTCCTGGTATGTAAAAGACGAATAACACCACTATTTTGTAAAACAGTTTGTATTCTTTTTTATTTGCATTCACATTAGTGCTGGTCTTAATTATTTTTTTAAATAAGTCTTTGAAACAATTATGAATTTCATGTAGCTGGAATGGATATGCTGCTAGAATATGTTGTATACTAAGTTCATTTTTAAGATGCAGAATTTAAATCCGAATAGATTTTTAGTAACGGCTTACATTTTGTGAAAGTTTTAGCTGTGCACATATAATTGTCATGTTAATCTTGTTTCTCAAAACTGACCTGCATATGAGTCATAAATTTAATTCAGAAAAAACTTCAGAATTTCACTACTAATACTTTTCCCCTCTGATACCCCTACGCTCTGCAGGATGTCACTCTGCTATAATATGTTGTATAGCATTGTACATTCACTTTATGCTTTACAGTAAATTACATTTCCTGACTCAAGAGTTTTTATTGTAATGGTTATCTGTTTGAAGTCCCACAGTTTTCAGAGTGGCTCTTCCTGGCTTCAAAGGCCTCCCTGTGTGTCTGGTTATAGGATCAAGTCCTAATGCAAATAACTTTGCCTTTAAGAGCTCTTCCTTTTTAGTGAAATTATGAGTATGCACTATTATAGATGATGAGTTTGCAGGCTGCTTCTCCTTTAGGCAAATAACTACAGGAGCTGAAGCAATTACTTGTCGGTACTCTTACTAAATAATCAAAGATTTAGAACAATAATAAGTTTGTGCAGTAATCTCTTTAAAATGGGACCTTATTACAACTCACTTCTTAGCTGTACCAGGAATCTACTGGAGCGTGATCAGATAAGTGTCAGAATTTTTGTATATGTTTCTGTATTCAGTTCACAAAGACTTTTAAACTTAACCCTTTAACATTGAAAAGAATGCAATACACTGTACTTTTTTTTAAAAAAGCTATTGATCTTGACTGATATCACAGGGTGATATGAGTAGTTACAACAGAGATACTAAGTGAATGTGACTTGGAACTGATTTACTTTCTTATTGTTCTTTAGTTTTGGCTAATTGAAAAGGTTCATAGTGGTACATTGCTAAAGTAAATGGAATTTTATTATTTTCAAGTTGATGTCCCGCTTGAATGCAAAGTATCTAAGATATGTGATATCAATCTTTCTGTCACTGTTATTAAACTCCTATTATCGCATTTATTTCTACAGTGGATAAAACATGTAGACGAACAAGGTAGACCATATTACTACAGTGCTGATCGATCACGATCAGAATGGGAACTGCCAAAGGTAACAAACAAAAGTACTATGACAATTGACTGTTCTTTCAGTAAACGTTCAGAAATCTGTTTTAGGAGTTCTTCACAACAGATGTATTCTTTCATTTGTGGCTAATGCCCCACGTTTGATTTGATTTTTTTTTTCCCTGTGAACACAAATGGCCATGAAGGATGTGACATCAGAAATAATTCAGTATAAGCATTTTAAAATAGTTTTACCTCTGTACCTAGTAGCATTTTTCATAGTGCTGCACATTAGCTTTGGTCTTCCTATTATAAAGACAGGGTTTTCAGAGTTTGTTTTCTGAGAAGTAGTATTTGTGTTCACATTCTAAATTCTGTTCTGTAGACAATGATATTCATCAGAGGCCTTTGAGAAACTGTGAACTAGCTATTTAAACAAGTTGCAATACCAATATGAGCAGCCCAAGAAAGAGAGACCTGAGAGAAATTGAATTCTTAAATTGGGAAATGGTAGGTTTTTAGCAGAACTTAGTTAAACTTGTGAAAATATACTGACCTCTAATTACTAAAGAGTTAAATAGAATCCTGATGTAATCTACACACAAAGTGTTAGCGAGATTTTTCTTTAATCCTCTAATCCAATAGAGATCTCGGATTCTGTTTCAGCCAGAATTACTTAGATACTGACCAGCTGGTTCAGTCCAGTGATTAGCAGTCTGATACACATGAACAAATTTTTTTATCAAAAACACTTCAAACAGTTAATGTAATCTTACCTCAGTCCCTGGAAAAATCATGGAGGGGGATCCTCAAAGAATCCATTTTGAAGCACTTGGAAGAGAGGAAATCAACATGGATTCACCAAGGGCGAGTCATGCCTGACCAACCTGATTGCCTTCTGTGACAAGGTCTGTGGACATGGGGAAGGTGGTGGATGTGACATCCCTAGACGTCAGCAAAACTTTTGATATGGACTCCCACATCAAGTTAAAGAAGTATGAATTGGATAAATGGACTGTAAGGTGTATAGAAAATTGGCTAGATGGTTGTGCTATCATCAGTATCAAGCAGAGTGCCTCAAAGGTCAGTTCTAGAACCAGTTCTGTTCATCTTTATTAATAACCTGGATGAGGGGATGAATTGCAGATGACATTGTGAGGGGGAGAGGTAGATATACCGGAGGGTAGAGGTAGGGCCCAGAGTGACGTGGACAAATTGGAGATTTGGGCCAAAGGAAATCTGATGAGGGTCAACAAGGACAAGTATAGAGTTCTTCTGCACTTGGATAGAAGAATCCCAAGCACTGCTACAGGTTGGAGACCACTAGCCAAGTGTCAGTTCAGCAGAAGACGACCTGAGGATTGCAGTGGATGAAAAGCTGAATATACCTCAACAATGTGTCCTTCTAGCCAAAAAGGCTATTGGCATCTTGAGGTGCATTAGTAGGAGCATTGCCAGCAGATCTAGGGAAGTGATTATTCTCCTTTATTCAGCACTGGTGAGGCCACGTCTGGAGTATTGTGCCCTATTCTGGGGCCCCCATTACAGAGAGGATGTGAACACATTGGAGAGAGGCAAGCGGAGGGCAACAAAAATGTTTAGGGGACTGGAGCACATCACTTGTAAGGAGATTTGGGCTTATTTAGTCCACAGGAGAGAAGAGGGAAGCGATTTGATAACAACCTCTAACTATCTGAAGGGGGTTCCAAAGAGAATGGAGAAAAGCTGTTCTAATTGGTGACAGATGACAGAACGGGGAGCAATGGTCTCAAGTTGCAGTAGGGGACCTCTAGGTTGGATATTAGGAAAATCTATTTCATTAGGAGGGTGGTGAAGCAATGGAATGGCTGACCTAGAGAGGTGGTGGAACCTTCATCCCTATAGTTTTGTAAGTCCTTGTTTGACAAAGCCGTGGCTGGGATGACGTAGTTGGGATTGGTCTTGCTTTTAGCAGGGGGTTGGACTTGATGACCTCCTGAGGTCTCTTCCAACCCTGTGATTCTAATCCAGGAAGCAAAAGATGAGTTTCTGCTGCATGCTATCACTATTGTCGATGCAGGATGTTTCTGACAGAGTGGAATGGTGCTATTTTGTACACAAATTAATTTTTGGATCTGAATTATGTAGATAACTGATACTGTTGACTAAGGATGTTAAATGGTGGGTAATTGTGTAGATCATACAATTTGTATCAACTACCGTATTTTCCGGCGTATAGGGCGACTGGGCGTATAAGACGACCCCCTATCTTTTTAATTAAAAGATAGGGTTTCATCTTATACCCCAGCGCCCCTCCGCCTCCTTTGCTCCCGGTGTCCCTGGTCTGCTGGAGATGGTCTCCAGCAGACCAGAGGCACCGGGAGCAAAGCCGCCAGGAGCGCCTGGGCTTGACCCCCCCCCCCCGCCGGAGCCCCTCCGCGGCTTTGAAAGCCTCAGGGGAAGCCGGCGGGGGGGGGCATCCCAGGCGCGCATGGGCTGCCCCCCCGCCGGAACCCCTCCGCGGCTTTGAAAGCCTCGGGGGAAGCCGGCGGCGGGGCATCCCAGGTGCGCATGGGCTGCCCCCCCGCCGGAGCCCCTCCGCGGCTTTGAAAGCCTCGGGGGAAGCCGGCGGCGGGGCATCCCAGGCGCGCATGGGCTGCCCCCCCCCCCGCCGGAGCCCCTCCGCGGCGGCGCGGAGGGGCTCCGGCGGGGGGGCAGCCCATGCGCGCCTGGGATGCCCCCCCGCCGGCTTCCCCCGAGGCTTTCAAAGCCGCGGAGGGGCTCCGGCGGGGGGGGGGGGGGCAGCCCATGCGCGCCTGGGATGCCCCCCCGCCGGCTTCCCCCGAGGCTTTCAAAGCCGCGGAGGGGCTCCGGCGGCGGGGCATCCGGCGTACAAGACGACCCCCGATTTTTGGGGGATGTTTTTTAACTTCAGAGGTCGTCTTGTACGCCGGAATATACGGTACACAATTAGTCTATACAGGAAAGTGCTCAGAAGGAGCTACCCCCACTGCAACTCTGCAGCTTAAATCCCAACACCCCTCTGGGACCCCCCAATGGACAGAGGCTTGTCTCTTCCCTTCCTCTCCTCCTCTTCCGCTGCTGCATCTGATACTGGCACTGTGGAGACCTCCTGCCCCACCCCCTTTGCTGCCTCTGCTATAGCTCAGCGGGTAGGGCAGGGGGAAGGGGAAGAAATGTGAGTAGTCGACTCGACTACTCTTTTACATCCCTACTGTTGACTCTAATCCAAGAAGTACAGTTCATTGCCATCTCAAATAAAAAGGCAGAACAGTCTCAGTGCTACTATGTGTTTATAATACAATAGTTTAGAGGTCCCAATGAAGGATCAGGGCCTGACTGTACTAATTAGTATAGCTACACAAAGGCTATATTTACAGTTAGAGGTGGGGGTGTGATCCCTAGATTGAATAGACATACTATCTGTCATCAAGCAGAAGAGGCTAGTTGCCCCAAATTCAAACTTTTTTGGTTCCTGTGGGTACACACTTATGGTTAGCCTGTGCTACTGTTTGTACTTCCACAGTTAAACTGCCTTTTTTAGTGAATTAGCTTGATGAGCGTTAGCTCAAGAGTGTTTGCTCTATGTGGAAATTATACCTCCTCCAAGTATAGATATAGTAAAAATGAAAACACATAATTTGCCTAATTTGTGACATGTGTTTCACTTGTCTGTATCTACCTGTTTTCTCATCATTACTTAGACTCTTAAGTTCTTAAACCAAAGATGGTCTTTTCATTGTGTTTGTAGGGGCTAGCATAAGGATTGGCGTCCGAAGGCATTGTTATAATTAATTAATTAATTAAAGGAGTCTTTGTTTACGTGATCAGGAAATAATGTTAATCTTTTTAAAGTGTAACGATAAATGGCTTTGAAATTTCCAAATCTTAGGTTGGATCAAGTGTTAACTTGATGTAAAGAAATGAACAATTGATCTTGAACCACACCCAGTGCCCTATGTACTGTTAAAATAGCAGCTTGAAATTCTAGAAGTTATCTAACGTACCAGTTATTTGTAAAAGATCTTAAGACTACCCAGCCTATAACTGAACACTTTCAGAGAACAGAGATTTGTGAGTGAAGGCAGGATCACATTGAAGCCTCATCTCTGGAAAAACTCCGATTTTATTAGAAGTGGGTTCAAAACTTATCCAGGAAGTACAAGATTGTAAAACATAATACAAAGGCGTGTGTGGACGTGAAGAGAGTGGGTTTTTTAAAAAAGAGACCTCCCCCCAGGAAAGCACAGGTGCTTTGGTGGCCACTTGGTCCACAGTAATCACAACTTAAATGTGAGATGCATCCAATCAGTGTGGACGCTATCTTTCGAAAAAGCATATCGTATTTTTGTTGCCTCTTTGCTGTGTAGACGTTCTCTTCCGGAAAACCTTCTTCCAAAAGAAACTTGCAGTCTAGACGTAGCCTTAGTGGAAAAAATAGTGCTGTAGAGGCAGGGTCCTACTCTGACTAAGGATGTTAAAATGCTCTCACCTCCCCCATCACTCATGTACTGACTCCTGCCTGGCCGCTCCTCCCCTCATGCTGCTGCCTCTCTGAAAGGCAGCAGCTCAGGGGAGGAGGGGTTGCATGTAACTGTGAGGGTTAACCACTGAGCTCAGGATCATCATTTAACTGTGTCCACAGGTACACACTCACATCTGACATCTGATAACTCTGACATCTATCTGAAAATGAACTTAAAAAAAATCACATGTAAACCACACCAGTTTGTTTATTTATGACCATTTTTGGTAAATTACTTCAAATCATTAACTACATGTCAATGGGAACAAAAATCATCAAAAAGTCCAGAAAGCGTTTGTAGTAGGGTCACCAATGTAGCAGGTTACCATTTACCCTACTACAGCATTAACTGTGAAAGACACTAACCTAAGATTAAAAGTTTTAAATCTTCATGATGTATGTTGTTTACTGGACACAGCTATGAATGTATTATCTTAGAAGAAAATTCAAACACACTGGGTAGCTAGAAATACTGGGATTGCAATGCATGCAGTATTGAAGTGGGAATATATAAATGTTTTTAGGTAAAGTTAGTTACTCGTTCTATATATGTATGATTGAAGTTTTAGGCTGCTAGAAAGAGACTGAAATCCAGGACCTCTATGGTGGCATTCTCAGAAATGCTTCCAGTTCCACGCGCAGGGCCGAGTAGGCAGGCGGAGCTTCAGAGTCTCAATGCGTGGATGAGACGATGGTGTAGGGAAGAGAGGTTTAGATTTATTAGGAACTGGGGACACTTTTGGGAGAGGGGGAGCCTATACAGGAAGGATGGGCTCCACCTACACCAGGGTGGAACCAGACTGCTGGCACTAAACATTAAAAAGGCCGTAGAGCAGTTTTTAAACTAAGAGATGGGGGAAAGCCGATTGGTGCGGAGATGCACGTAAATCGGAGTGAGACTTCTCTTAGAGGAGAATCCATTGATAGAGATTCTCTAAGCTGTAGTCAGAAAGAGAGGAGGGGAGAGGGCAAACCATGGGCCAGAGCAGACAAACAACCGCATACAAAGGAATCCAATGCATCAGGGAAGGGCAGACAAATAAGCAGTGGCAAATTTTTAAAGTGCTTGTACACAAATGCTAGGAGTCTGACTAATAAGATGGGTGAACTAGAGTACCTCGTATTAAATGAGGGGATTGACATAATAGGCATCACTGAAACCTGGTGGAATGAGGAAAATCTGTGGGATACAATCATACCGGGATATAAAATATATAGAAAAGATAGAGCAGGCCGGGTGGGTGGCAGAGTGGCACTGTATGTGAAAGATAATGTAGAATCAAATGAAATAAAAATATTAAGTGACTCAATGTGTTCCATAGAATCACTATGGATAGTAGTTCCATGCTCCAATAATAACAAATTAGCAGTAGGGATATATTACCGACCACCTGACCAGGACAGCGATACTGACATTGAAATGCTGAGGGAGATTAGAGAGGCTACCAAAATAGAGAACTCTATAATAAAGGGGGATTTTAATTTCCCCCATATTGACTGGATACATGTCACCTCAGGAAGAGAAGCGGAGATAAAATTTCTCAATGGCTTAAATGACTGCTTCTTGGAGCAGCTGGTGCAGGAACCCACAAGGGGAGAGGCAATTCTCCATTTAGTCCTGAGTGGAGTGCAGGATCAGGTCCAGGAAATAACTGTTACAGGACCGCTTGGGAATAGTGACCATAATATAATAACATTCAACATTCCTGTGGTGGGAAGAACACCTCAGCAGTCCAGCACCCTGGCATTTAATTTCAAAAAGGGGAATTACACAAAAATGAGGAGGTTAGTTAAACAGAAATTAAAAGGCACAGTGACTAGAGCCAAATCCCTGAAAGCTGCATGGAAACTTTTTAAAGACACCATAATAGAGGCCCAACTTAAATGTATACCCCAAATTAAAAAACATAGCAAAAGACCTAAAAAAGTGTCACCATGGCTTAACTGCTATGTAAAAGAAGCAGTGAGGGACAAAAAGGTATCTTTTAAGAAGTGGAAGTCCAATCCTAGTGAGATAAATAGAAAGGAACATAAACACTGTCAAATCAAGTGTAAAAATGTAATAAGAAAAGCAAAAAAAGATTTTGAGGAACAGCTAGCCAAAAACTCAAAAAGAAATAACATGTTTTTTAAGAACATTAGAAGCAGGAAGCCTGCTAAAAAGCTTGTGGGTCCCCTAGATGATCGAGCTATAAAAGGAGCAATCAAGGACGATAAAGCCATTGCGGAGAAACTAAATGATTTCTTTGCTTCAGTCTTCACGGCTGAGGATGTTGGGGAGATTCCTGAATCTGCACCGTCCTTTGTGGGTGGTGAATCTGAGGAACTGTCCCAGATTGAAGTGTCATTAGAGGAGGTTTTGGAACAAATAGAAAAACTTAATGTTAACAAATCTCTGAGACCGGATAGCATTCATCCAAGGGTTCTAAAAGAACTCAAATGGGAAATTGCTGAGCTATTATCTGTAGTTTGTAACCTATCCTTTAAATTGGCTTCCGTACCTAATGAGTGGAAGTTAGCCAACATGACACCAATATTTAAAAAGGGCTCTAGAGGCGATCCTGGCAATTACAGACCGGTAAGTCTAACTTCAGTACCGGGCAAATTAGTCGAAACAATAGTAAAGAATAAAATTGTGAAGCATGTAGAAGAACATAATTTGTTGGACAAAAGTCAACATGGTTTCTGTAAAGGGAAATCCTGTCTTACTAATCTATTAGAGTTCTTTGAAGGGGTTAACAAACATGCGGATAACGGGGATCCAGTAGATATAGTATGCTTGGATTTTCAGAAAGCCTTTGACAAGGTCCCTCACCAAAGGCTCTTGTGTAAATTACATGGCCATGGGATAAGAGGGAAGGTCCTTTCATGGAGTGAGAACTGGTTAAAAGACAGGAAACAAAGGGTAGGAATAAATGGTAAATTTTCAGATTGGAGAGGGGTAACTAGTGGTGTCCCCCAAGGGTCAGTCCTGGGACCAATCCTTTTCAACTTATTCATAAATGATCTGGAGAAAGGGATAAGCAGTGAGGTAGTAAAGTTTGCAGATGATACCAAACTGTTTAGGATAGTCAAGACAGAAGCAGACTGTGAGGGACTCCAAGAAGATCTCACCAAACTGAGTGATTGGGCAACAAAATGGCAAATGAAATTTAATGTGGATAAGTGTAAAGTAATGCACATCGGGAAAAATAACCCTAACTATACGTACAGTCTGATGGGGGCTAATTTGGCTACGACAAATCAGGAAAGAGGTCTTGGAGTTATCGTGGACAGTTCTCTGAAAACTTCCATGCAGTGTGCAGCGGCGGTCAAAAAGGCAAATAGGATGCTAGGAATTATTAGGAAAGGGATAGAAAATAGGACCCAGAATATCTTACTGCCCCTGTATAAAACTATGGTACGCCCACATCTTGAATACTTTTTACAGATGTGGTCTCCTCGCCTCAAAAAAGATATTTTGGACTTGGAAAGGGTTCAGAAAAGGGCAACTAAAATGATTAGGGGTTTGGAATGGGTCCCATATGAGGAGAGGTTAAAGTGACTGGGACTTTTCAGTTTAGAAAAGAGGAGACTGAGGGGGGATATGATAGAGGTCTATAAAATCATGAGTGGTGTGGAGAGGGCCGATAAAGAAATGTTATTTCTTAGTTCCCTAAATAGAAGAACTAGAGGACACCAAATGAAATTAATGGGTAGCAGGTTTAAAACTAATAAAAGAGAGTTCTTCTTCACACAGCATGTAGTCAACCTGTGTAACTCCTTGCCAGAGGAGGCTGTGAAGGCTAGGACTATAACAGAGTTTAAAGAGAAGCTAGATAATTTCATGGAGGTTAGGTCCATAGAAGGCTATTAGCCAGGGGATAAAATGGTGTCCTTGGCCTCTGTTTTTTTGTCAGAGGCTGGAGAGAGATGGCAGGAGACAAATCGCTTGATCATTGTCTTCGGTCCACCCTCTCTGGGGCACCTGGTATTGGCCACTGTCGGCAGACAGGCTACTGGGCTAGAAGGACCTTTTGTCTGACCTAGTACGGCCGTTCTTATGTTCTTATGAGTTGCTTTGACAACTGCCAAAAATCTTTATCAGTGTGTGACCTATCCTGCGATACTACAACAGATGAATGTACTGAATAGAGCCCTTTATTATGAGCAAAATTTTTTCTTCTTCAAAAAATATTTTGAAAATAGTTTCCTGTATCCCACATAGATTCTGCTGATAGGAAGATTTTAGTTGTCCTAGCTCAAGAATTACATTTTAAATGAAATTCAAACAAAGTATACTTAAAATACATATGTTCTTATTTTTGTGACAGTTTTGTGACTATCTTAAATAGCTTTGTTTTCTCTTCCATAATTAATCTGTCCAGTGTGGGTATATCCAAGCCATTTTGAGGCTGCTCTGCCATAAACACTCCTCTGCCATACACCGACTTCAGGATCTTAAAGCTGTCATGGGAAAGAAAATATATAGGGAAAAGTGTTGCATTGCTTAAAATCCAGATAAGATAAAAATGTTAAAATACTTAGTTGTAATCATGAGATTACAACTTAGTTGTAATCATGAAAACACCATGCACAATTTATAAAGGAAAAAGTGTAGAGTCTGAGTGACACGTTCTAGCTTCTAAGAAATTGTTTCAGTGTTTCTTTTTGTCTCAGTTCAAAATACTGAATAAATAACTTGGGGAAAAAATGCAGTGCAATCAGTAGAAGTCAAAGGGATACTGAGACTAACAAACCTATATTTCCAGTATGCATTCCCAGTCTGTCATTGCACACTGGTGCAGGAACATAATTATCATACAGAATCAGACAACTGATTGATGTATCTAGTCCAGCTCCAGTCACTTATCTCTAAAATGAAGCAAATTAAAATAAAAAAAAACCTGTTTCTTAAATTAGCTTGAGGTCAAAGAAAGCAAAAAGAGAAAATTATAAAATGTGAAACAAGAATGAAGGAAAAATCTGTACATTAGACATAGCCTTAGATCGTTCCATCACTGTAATCTTTAAACATTTAGCTAACACATAGTTTTTGATATTTTGAATGTCTAAAAGTATGAATGTTTTGACCATAAAAACTAGGTTATAGTCTTCCTTTTGTGAGGAATTTATTGTTGCATCAATCTCTCCTTCCCCCACCACACATAGCATGGTCACATGAAAAGGATCTAATTTTTTAATGCCTTATTGCATGGGTGGCCAACCCTTCACAGGCAAAGAGCCAAAATAGTTGTGCATATAGTGCAAAGAGCTGGGGGGGAAGTGGAGGGGAGAAAAAAGCTCCATCTGCGTTTGGTTGGGGGAGGGGTGGGGGAAGAATGCTGCCCCTTTAAAAAAGAACCTCAGGTTGGCTTTTTGGCCACATCAGGCTCCCATCAGCTGGTGCCATCTTGCCAGCGGCATTTTGCTTCGCCATACCGGATGGCTCCCCAGCACCTGGTGAGCTCAGAGAACTGGGGGCCGTTTCTAGGGGGCACCAAATTTGGTCTGCAGCTGCTTCTTATCATAACTGAAACAAGGTCAGGGTTTGGTAGTGCCAGGACAACAGAATTTGCATGAAATTTGATTTTCTCACAAAATGGAAAGAGAGGGGCCTGGCAGGAAGGTGTTACACTATAGAATGACCACAGGGAGAGCAGCAAAGGGCCATAGTTGGGACCTGGGACATTTATAACCCCATTGAGCCAGAAGGGGGCAGAGTTGGAGAAAGGGACAGCTATGTACTATGTATTTCGGAGCGTTTGTGTATTTGTTCCCGCAGTGTGGGTACATGCAGCCCTCCCTTGGCTGTGCCTGCTATAGCTGCAGAGGCCAAGGATGGAGGCGTCTCACCTGGCTCCAATCCGCTGTGGTGAGAGAGGGCTGGAGTTGCCCTCTCTTCCCGGGGCAGCGTGCATAATGAACCCTTCATTCCCAACCAGAAAAATGATTTAAATGAAGAAAAACAAAACTTATTTGAGCTAAGGACCCAAGCAACATAGGTAAATCTTTCTACTTGAGAATAAGGATATGAGAGAGTGAGCGCAAGAAATGGTAAATATACATCTGCCTGCAGGGGTAGGAGGGTCTCCAGCCCAGCAGTGGAGTGGGCCCCCTGCTCACCGCTCTTTAATCAGTTATCCAGTTGTTAATATTACTTGTTCTTTGTTAGCCAATTAAATGGAATTTTACATTTCTAGTTGAGGCCTGTGAAGAGTGTTTTAAGTAAGTTATGAGAAGTAATTCTTCTGCTCTGAACTATGCTGATGAGGCTTCAACTGAAGCCTTGTGTCCAGTTCTGTTCTTTCCTAAGTGGAGTACTTTTGTCATTACTGAATTTCATCCTGTTTACTTCAGATAGACAAAACATAGAAACTAGATCACTTTGAATTACAAATCTATCCTGCGAAGCACTTGCAAGCTCTCCCAGCTTGGTATCATCCACAAACTTTATAATCATACTCTCTGTGCCATTTTCTAAATCACAGATGAAGATATTGAACAGAAGCAGAAATTATCATTGCAGGACCCCATTGTTATGCCCTTCCCACATGACTTTGAACCACTGATAGCTATTCTCTGGGAAGTTTTCCAACCGGTTACACACTCACCTTATAATACCTTCATCTGTGTTGTATTTCCCTTGTTTTTTAATGGAAAGGTCATGCAAGACTGTATCAAAAGCCTTACTAAATTTTAGATATACCATATCTACCACACCTACCTACCTCCACCTCTGCCATCCACAGTGCTTGCTCTATCAAAGAAAGCTTTTAGGTTGGTTTGATGTGATTTGTTCTTGACAAATCCATGATGTTACTTATCACCTTACTATCGTCTAGATGTTTGCAAATGAATTTCTTAATTATTTGCTCCATTATCTTTCCTGGTACAGAAGTTAAGCTCACTGGTCTGTAATTTCCTGGGGTTTCCTTATTTTCCCTTTTTATAAATTAGCACTACATTTTCCCTTTTCCAGTGATCTCAAATCTCTCCCATCTTCCATGACTTTTCAAAGATTAATCACTAATGACTCGGAGTTGACTGAAGAGACATCTATGGGTATTGTAGGATGCATTTCATCAGGTCTTGATAACTTGAAGACATCTAACTTGTCTAAGTAATTTTTAACTTGTTCTTTTCCTATATTACGTTCTGATCCTTCCTCATTTTCACTGGCATTCACTGTGTTAGATATCCAATTTCCACCAATCTTCTTGGTGAAAACTGAAACAAAGAAGTTATTAAGCTCCTGTGCCATTTCCCCATTTTCTGTTATTTTCCTCTCTTCACTGAGTAATACATGTACCATGTCCTTGCTCTTCCTCTTGTTTCTAATATATTTGTAGAATATATCTTGTTAACCCTTTATGTTTCTAGCTAGTTTGATTTCATTTTTTGCCTTAGCCTTTCTAATTTTGTCCCCACTTACACTTGTGATATTGATATTCATCCTTTGTAATTTGACTTGGTTTCCTCCTGTTGTACGACTTAATTGTATAATAATAATAAATAGATATTTGAAAATCTACTAGTTAAGCTAGTGTGGTCTGTTGCCATACTTCCTGTCACTTCTATGATGTGGTATAGTTTGCTCTTGTGCCCTTATTATCTCTTTGAAAAACTGCCAACTGTTTTCACTTGTTCTTCCTCTTAGACTAGTTTCCCATGGGATCTTACCTACCTGCTCCCTAAGTTTACAGAAGTTTGTCATCTTGAAATCCATTGTCTTTATTTTGATGTTCATAGGTTAGGTGGAGAAGCATAACTGTATTGACAACAGAAAAAGAATGTTAATACATTTGGTGGAATTAATGTAAAAGATTACATTACTGGGCTACTACTATGTAAACAATATATGCTAGAGTACTATTAAAAAAAAGCCAGCCATTTACTCTCCTAGAGAAGAAATTAACAAACTTTCTGAAATGCTTAAACTATGTCAAATGACTTCTTAAGGCAGCACTGTTATTCAGTATTGATAAAGAATCCTGCCTGAAATCACATCATACAGGAGACGGTTACTACTGTTAGTAGGTTTAGAAAAATGAGACTGGACAGCCGTAAGTGTTAAAGTAAATACTATTTTCCTGTACATTTAAAGTTGTGGTTTTATCTCTAGCCTAGAAATATACCAGCTATATTCTCATTTTATTGTTTCCACTACTTTTGAGATATTGTGCAATGAAGAGGAAATTAAACATTCAAGTGTAAAGATGTTTATTTGACACATGCAATGTGGGAAAATAGAAAAATAGCAAATGTACCCTCAGAAAATTTACAGAGTATATTAACACTGTTTACATTAGCAGTGTAAAGTATTTAAGCTGCTAAGAAGCACTGCTTATTGTCACTGAATTTTAACAAGGCTTCCATCAATCCTTCATACCTGAACTCTGTTTATCTTCTGCTTTTTTGGCAGAAACATTTGAAACCCGTTTGGGTTTTTTTGTTTTTTTTTTAATTACCTTGCAAGTAAAGTCTCCTCATGGTTTTGTGATGGTACCAGAGACTAAAGATCATGCACAGTTAGGCCTTTAATATTTTACAAATGTAACGTGCTTTGAAGTAATATTTAATTTGTATTTCAGTGGAATTCAGAGCACCGAATAGTATTTTAAAAAGCACATTAAAATAAAATAAAAGCATATGCAGACTGCAGTATATTCAGTGATGCTGGCTAATATTATTAAAATAAGTAGTAATCCCATTTTTCTGTAGCAGAAATCGGTAGCTGCTATGTTACCTAGGATGTGAAAGCATTGGCGAGGGCCCAGTGAGGGCTGGAGCACGTGACCTACGAGGAGAGGCTGAGGGATTTGGGCTTGTTTAGTCTGCAGAAAAAAGAGTGAGGGGGATTTGATAGACTTCAGTGATCTCAAGTTACAGTGGAGGAGGTCTAGGTTGGATATTAGGAAAAACTATTTCACTAGGAGGGTGGTGAAGTACTAGAATGGGTTAACTAGGGAGGTGGTGGAATCTCCATCCCTAAAGGTTTTTAAGTCCTGGCTTGACAAAGCCCTGGATATGATTTTAGTTAGGGTTGGTCTTGCTTCAGGCAGGGGGCTGGACTTGACCTCACCAGGTCTCTTCCAGCCTTAGGATTCTATGTTTCTAGCCTTTGTATATATTTAAATTGCTTTAACTGGTTTTGAGACCATTATTTGAATCCTAGAAGTTGAGTTAACTGTAACATGGTCCCTTAGCAAACAATTTAGTTTTTAGTTGTGATATGGGCAAGGTTTGTAGGTAATACTGTACTAATAATACCCTGTGAACTGTAGGAGTGCTTCTGCCGTCCAGATATTTTCAAAGTATTTCTCTAGTAAGGAAGTAACCAAAGATGAGATGCATTCCAGTGCACATGGATGAAAAACGCATTTGAAAGAGTACATGTCTGACCATCCAGCTCTGATTTGACCTAAGAACAAAATGAGAGCCACATGCACTTCTGTACTTGTTACATTTGTCATACAAGCATGAGTCTACTAAACATATAGCAAATAAATGTGGCTCTGCGTTTTCAGATGTGAAATAATCTTTACTAGTACAGGACACTTGTAAATCTGTCTATAGACAAAGTTACCAAACTTTATTTTTTGTAATATGAGCCCTGTATACAATAAAATAAAAAGCTGGTATTATTAACATGGTATATACCATGACAGTAGCTATGTTGGCTCTTTATTGAAGTGTGGTGCAACTCAGGGTGTTAAGAAGTTTGGCAAATGTAATGAATTAGTAGAACTCAAAAGTGCTTTCTAAATATCAGTATGCATTATTCCCATTTTACACAAGGAAAAACTGAAGCGTTAAGAGGTTGGGATTTGCCAAATTGTCACCATGATGAGTAAGTGGCAAAACTGAGAATAATAATTCCTAGCACTTTTTGTTGGTAGGTCTTAAAGTACTTGACAAATGAGGTTAGTGTCATCATCCCCTTTTTACTTTTTAATAAATCTCTGGTGCCCTGTGTCTGTCAGATGCCCTACCAAATGGTTTATAGTCTCTAGTTGAATCAAAGTGCAATCTCAGTCAACCAGCGTCTTCCAAAGGGCAGATTCTTCTATTTTGAAATTGCCCCAGAAAAAAATTCCAGTCTAGATTTTTTTTTTATTGTTAAAATGTCATACCATTCTTATTTGCTATTCAATAAAAAGCTTTGTTTGGAATGCTTTCTAAATTAACTTGGATGCTGCATGAATTCCTATGCACTTGATAAATTAATACCACTGTGCCAGAGATGATACGCTTGCTGCAAAATGTAGGGCTAGTATTATACAGAATACAAATGGCCCTACTTACAGTCTTTGTGCCTTTCTCTAAATTATGCATCTTTGGATATTGTCAGAATATTAAATTAAATAGCAGTTTATTACTCTTAAGTAGTTATCTTTGTGGCTAACTGTAGCATAAATACTACTTACATCAGAAAGTTATTGAATTGCTAGAAATTGCTGTAACAGACTCACCCTGTAGTATCTCCTTTTTTCCCACATGAACCATCCTTTTGGCCAAATGCTACACACTCAGACCTTATCATAGCTCTTGATCTAGAGGTATTATAATACAGTAACATGACACACCCATTTTATACAACTGTGTTTGTAGTGCTCTTAATACTTCCCAATGCGAAGAGTAAAGGTCAAAACGCAATGTTAATTCCACTTTGAAGAGTGGCTGAAAACACTGCTTTGGTGGTGGTTCTTGATGGCTAGAGTTGTAGGCAGTAAGAATTTGGGACTAGAAATCAATACTTGGATGACAGTTTGCAATTGCATCTAGGTTTTGAAAAAGGCTGTTTGCAGTTTCATGGCTGAATTCAGCGATATGAAAAAATGTGCTATTGGAAAATACACATATGAATTATCTGGGTTTTATGTTAGTATGAATTTGACCCTGTTGATAGTTTGATTTTTCTCCTCTTTAGTATAATTCTTCACCACAGCAGCAAAGAGAAATAATTAAGAGTAGGAGTCTGGACAGGAGGCTTCAAGAACCAATAGTTTTAACAAAGTGGAGACACAGCACGATTGTGTTGGACACCAATGATAAGGTAGGAATGAGTTAAAAAGTGAATTAGAATTTTGGATATTGTCTGGTTTGCGAAATGCTTATTCAGACTAATTTCTGAAGGAATCATTATTGGCAAATTTTCCTAAACTATGTACCATGCCGTATGTGTGTAAACGGTGAAATCAATGATAGTTTGATAAACTGGTATCTTCATATTTTTTAAATAGAGTAGTTTATTTTTTATCTGTATTGGACTGTTTTTCTTCTGAACTATTTCCATAAACCTTCATTTGATTGGTTGATGAATTTAAATGATGTTAATTTATGCTTTGGCTGTTCAAAACCATTCTCTTGTCTCTAATTAGAAATCACGTGTATTTTGGTTAAAAATGGGTAATTAGCAATGTATTATCAGTTATGTAAAATGCTTGGTATCAGCAATCGGAAGGCTTGAACTGTCAGCAGCAGAGAGATGGTATTATAACACAACACAGTTGAAGTGCAAACATAACCTTTTCTTTTTCAAATGTTTGTGTTTCACTGTCCCGGTAATAATAGGCGCATACATGGCTAGGGATGTTAAAATGTATTTACTTGTGTAAACCTGTATCTGCTGAAATTTTCAGTGAGCACACATTTAAATATATAAAGATATATATTTATATAGAGGCAGCGGGGGCGGGGAGGAGGAATGCGAGTACAGGCAGTCTCCGGGTTACGTACAAGATAGGGACTGCACGTTTGTTCTTAAGTTGAATCTGTATGTAAGTCGGAACTGGCGTCAGCCGCTGCTGAAACTGATCAGTTTCAATAGCGGCTGAATCTGGACGCCAGTTCTGACTTACATACGGATTCAACTTAAGAAACCCAGGCGTCCCCAAGTCAGCTGCTGCTGAAACTGATCAGCGGCTCATTCAAGGAAGCCCGGGGCAGAGCAACTCTGCCTCGGGCTTCCTGTAGTCAGCCCCTGGTCAGTTTCAGCAGCGGCTGACTTGGGGACGCCTGGGGTAGAGCAGCTGGGGCGCTGCTGGGTTGGTCCCGCAGCGCCGCTCCTCGGCGCTACTGTACCAACCCGGCAGCACCCCAGCTGCTCTACCCCAGGCGTCCTGATTCAACCGCTGCTGAAACTGACCAGCAGCGGCTGAATCAGGACGCCTGGGGCAGAGCAGCTGGGGTGCTGCCGGGTTGGTACAGTAGCGCCGAGGAGCGGCGCTGCGGGACCAACCCAGCAGCGCCCCAGCTGCTCTACCCCAGGCGTAGGCAAGAAAAGCCTGGTCTGCTGGGAGAGGAGGGGGGCACTAGCTGACCCCCCCCCCCCCCCAGCAGACCAGGGAGACGCAGGTGGCGGGACTGCCCGCGTCCTCCACAGCTTTGCTCCGTCTCCCTGGTCTGCTGACCAGGGAGATGGGGAGCAAAGCCGTGGAGCACGCCCGCAGCGGGACAGCCCAGGCGTGCCCGGGCTTTCCTGCTGTAGGCGTGCTCCGCGGCTTTGCTCCCGGTCTCCCTGCAGACCAGAGAGACGGGGAGCAGCTTTTCTTGCCCCGGAGGATGGGAGCGGCGGGACTGCAGCGCATCTGGGCATCCCGCCGCTCCAGTCCTCAGGGGCGAGAAAAGCCCCGTTCATAACTGCGGATGCGACATAAGTCAGATCTGCGTAACTCGGGGACTGCCTGTAGTTGACTTGACTACCCAGTAAGCTAGGCTTATTGGGTAGTCAACTATTCAGCTACTCTTTTTTACATCCCTAGTCTTTATAGCCTAGTTCTCCAATTTATCAAGATCCCTCTGAATCTTGTCTCTATCCTCCAGAATGTTGGCAACTCCCTTCCCTCCCCAGCTTTGTATTCTCTGGAAATTTGATCAGTATTCTTTCTTTCTACATTCAGGTCATTAATAAAGATTTTAAACAACACTGAATCCAGAACAGATCTCTGTGGAACCTCACTTGAGACCTTCCTCCAGTCTTGACATAATTTCATTCATAGTTACTCTTTATTTGTAGTTGTTTAGCCAATTATGCATCTAACTAATGGTAGTTCCTCTAAGCCTACATTTTTCCATTTTACTTATAACATTGTCATGTGGGTCTGTGTCAAAAGCCTTGCTGAAGTCTAGGAATACTGTGTCCACTGCATTCTCCCTAACCACCAAACCAGTTTCTAGCATTCTCCCTAGACACCAAATCTGTCAAAGGAGAAAATCAAGATGGTTTGGCATGATTTGTTCTTGGTAAAGCCATGCTGGTTGTCAGTTAGTATGCCTTCAGACACTTGCAAATTAAATGTTTTAAACGTTGCTTTATTAGTTTCCCAGGTAGTCAAGTCAGGCTAACTGATCTGTAGTTTCTCAGCTCCTCCTTTTTCCCCTCTGTAAAGACAGGCACTATATTACCGCCTCTTAAGGCTTTTGAGACCTTTTCTTTCATCCATGAGTTTGCAAATATTGCCAGTGTGTCTGAGATTTATTGAACTAATTCCTTTAGTAGTTGAGTGACTAGCAGCCAGCCCTGCTGATTTGAATTCTCTCATATTGGTCAGAACATCTCTGATGCATTCTTTACATACCCTGATTTGCCTCCCTTCCCTTTTATTGTCTATGGCAACTTAGCTAATTGTCCAATCATTATTTTTTGTGAGAAGGCTGAAGCATACCTCCTGCCTTCTTAACATTGTGTGCTACCAGTTCACCTTCTTGATTGGGCTGCTGACTTACACCATCCTTGACCTTTCTTTTTTCTGACATGTTTCAAGAACCTCCTTCCTTTGGTCTTGCCAGCTGGAACTCATTCTATGCCTTGGCTTGTCTGTAGATGCTCATGTTATTCCCTTATGTGTTTCTTTAATGACATGCCTCTCCTTCCATTTCCTGTATTTTTCCTTTTGGTTTTTAATAGGGATGTTGATTAATTGCAGTTAACTAAAAAATAATCATTACAAACTAATCATGATTAATTACACTGTTAAATAGAATACCAATGCAAATTTATTAAACACTTTTGATATTTTTCTACTTTTTAAAATATATTGATTTCTATTAACAATGAATACAGAGTGTATGGATCTCACTTTATATTTTTTAGTACAAATATTTTCACGATAAAATGATAAATAGTATTTTCATATAAACAGTGTAATGCAAATTTATCATGAAAGCAATAACATACAAATGTAGATTTTTTTTTTTTTTTGGTTATGTAACTGCACTAAAAAAAACAACATAAAACTCTAACGTCTACAAGCCCTGTTGATGCACTGTGGTCGATTTAGCAGATCTAGGGAAGACCCACCAAAGGGGGTCTTATTCTTTGCAAGTAGGAATAAGAGATCCTCCGGAATAGGGCTTTATTCCGGAGGATCGCGCCAGTCTGGACGCTTTTCTCCGGCTTATCTCCAAGCCGGAAAAAAGCGGCGGCCATGAAAATGCAAATGTCGCGGGGGATATTTAAATCCCCTGCACATTTGCCTTTTCCCAAGTTCTACATTAGCATGCCTATTTTGTAATAGGCGGCCAGTGTAGACGTAGCCATACAGAATAGTGAAAATGGTGTTACTATTCCTTTTCAGTGAACAGGTGCACATTAACTCTGTATGGATTCTGTAAATCTTGTAGGAGCTCCTGCTGAGTAAACACATGAGATCAATACTTTAGTATACTGTTCATGGTTCAGAACTGAGATTGTAAAATCTATGATTATTCTTTCCAGGACTGACAATATTTAGAATATTATTGTAGGAAAGATAATAACTGCTTGCATTTATTTTTCTTGTAGGAATATTCAGCTGCTTCAAAGCCCAACTGTCTGGAAAATGAGTCCTCTCCTTCGTCGCCAAAGCATCAAGCCACAGTCAGTATACAAGTTCTCACAACAGACATGCAGATGCTAGGCAACAGGTGTACTAGATAGTGTAAAACAGCATGTCTGCTTGTGATTTTACACAAAGTAATGGTGATTAAAAAAAAGTTACAGAATTTCATCTGTTGGCTTGCAAATGCTTCTGAAACAACGTTAAAAATTACCTGCATTAGGATTTAGACTGTCCAATAAATGTGGGAAAAGCAAATGTTGCATGGTTTTTCCCTTAAAATAGGTTTCAGTATCTCTTATGCCTGCTGTTTGAGATTTGTAACATACTTATAGGTTATTCAAACAATAATACCTTCATAATGTCCATGAGAGGGATAGAAAGATTTTCTTTCAGCTGATTTTTTTCCCAAAGTGTTTAGTTAGCACTTGATTGTAGAGTAAATTACTTTCAAAGAGAAATCTCCACTACTTTTGTTTAGCTGACTTTGACAGATCAAAGCCATGAAGTACTTGGCAATTGCTAGTAAACTGTAATAATTACAACTGTTATTTCTGATCTTCCTGTTACCATTGGTATCTTGCGAAAGAGAAATTATGGGAGCCTAATGGAAGACAGTAGTGTGCATTCTCTTCTTTTTATTAGTATTGAAGCTTTAAGGTTTGCATGGAGAGTGCAGATGATGCAGATGGTCATCATGATTTTTTCAGATAGCAAAGGGCACACTACAAAGAAAATGCTACTTCCCAAACAGTCCTGAAATTTTTCATTGAACCATTTTTTTATTAAAAATATCCATTAAACATCCATTAAAATGTCATTGGTGATATTTTCATACTCTGAATATGTAGCTTAAATTCTCTCATAGATTTCAGCCACAACTTCAAACCACCATCCATCCTTTTAAACTCTCCCTTGAACGTTCCCACACCAGGATTAACTTCTTGGACACCACAAGTAGTATATATCCAGAGGTACACATACATCTGGTTGAGAACCAGTGGTATATGAATTCTGTGTTTTAGCTCACCTAGTAAAGTAAATGCTCCCAATAACACTGTGAGTGAAGCCAGACAACCACTGTGCTCTCTAAAGATATGGCAAATGATAAAAGACAAAATACCCTGTAACCTATGGATGAATGTTTTTCACAAAGCAGTCATGTATATCTGACCTATCAGTTTTCTTCCCCCAAGAAAACCTTCACAACACTTAAAAAGGACAAGCATAGGATCTTAAATTCATTCCTCTGCTAGACATTTAAAAATAATGAATTGAACAGAGGCTGTGGATTTATGCCTTATTATAATGTTTTGTAACCCACTAAATCCCTTTTTTGTATTCTGACTGCAGAGGTATTTACAGGCCTCCATATCTTGAATTATCCCTTACATCTACTTTTACTACACTTTGCATTTTGCTGTAACACTGAGATTCTTTTCCTGGAGTTTATGGAAGAACTGGGTGTGGTTTGAAGCCAACAGAAGTGGGTCCAATACAAGCTATTACCTCACCCATCTTGTCTGTCTAATATCCTGCAACTGACATGGCCACAAATAAACTACATACATGAAAGGAGGAAGTAGCAGAATGTATATTTATTACTTTATTCTGCAAGTCTGAAACAGAACAAATATAAAATTTCCTTTTATCCAATAATTTGCTAAATATGCCCGTATATGGGGTCTTAAACTCAACCTGCCGGAGGTGGGACTGTCAGTTACTCAAGCCCTGCCTGTTCACACCACCACTCTGCCTTCTCACTCCCATGGCACCCTGTCTCCTGAAGATGTGGCTCCATGGATTATTGGGGGGGGGGACCTGGTGCGGGGCAAAAGCGGTAGTCAGGCCACCCCATGCTACCTGTAGTGACAGGAGCTACGGGGAAGCAGAGCGCAATGGAGCAAATGTGCCTGCCAAGTGCACTCTGCTTCCCTGCAGCTCCTGCCACCGGGGGAGCAATGAGGATGGCAAGCTCTGCCTGCTCCCTATACCAGGCCTGGTAATTCCAAAAGCTGCATCCTTGAGGGAAGGGTACATGGGGTGAACAGGGCAATAGTGAGAAGAGGTGGACTTTGGGGGATGGGAATGGCCATCCCTCCTCCCTTTTCTCCTCCCCGCCAAGACTCCTGGGCTAGATTGTGCAACTGCTCAGACTGGGATTTTGAGACCCCTGGCTATATATGTTCTTAATGCTTCATAACATCGGGAAATATTTAATCCCCTGGTAACTACAAACCACTTTTTTGTTGTATGGGGTGGTCAATCAGCCTTTACACCCGTGCTGACCAATTAATTTCTTGGGCTTTAATTCACAGAGCATAGCAAAGCTATTCATAGTTTTAATCTTTAAGGCTGACTTATCTTCAGCTAGCAGATTTTACTTGATGCTGCTCGGGTCTTTAACTCAGTTTTTTTGTAAATAAAAGAAAAATTACATGCTTCTTGAAATTATTGTATTTTTCAAAAATAATGTATTTATGCAGTGAATTTTAGTAATTTTTTAAAAATGAGAATTCCATCGAGTGTATTTTTTTTCATCATTCCCATAGACTCCTATTTGCTGTGTTTTTTAGGAAAAAGAGACTGTATTCAATTTGGCTTCCAATAACATTGTCTTCTAGTTTTCAAACGTTAAGCATTGATTTAGCTGTGGAAAAACAGAACACTACTCTAAATGTCTCTGTATTAGCTCTTTTCTGAAAGCTTTATTGAGAAGCAATCCTATTCCAGGTTCATCCTTTTTTTGGTTCATTTTGGTTCAGTCTCTTTCAACATTTGTTCAGTTGTGTCAATTTTGAGGACATAAGAACATAAGAACGGCCGTACTGGGTCAGACCAAAGGTCCATCTAGCCCAGTATCCTGTCTGCCGACAGTGGCCAGCACCAGGTGCCCCAGAGAGGGTGGACCGAAGACAATGATCAAGCGATTTGTCTCCTGCCATCCCTCTCCAGCCTCTGACAGAGGCCAAGGACACCATTTTATCCCCTGGCTAATAGCCTTTTATGGACCTAACCTCCATGAATTTATCCAGCTTCTCTTTAAACTCTATTATAGTCCTAGCCTTCACAGCCTCCTCTGGCAAGGAGTTCCACAGGTTGACTACACGCTGTGTGAAGAACAACTTTCTTTTATTAGTTTTAAACCTGCTACCCATTAATTTCATTTGGTGTCCTCTAGTTCTTCTATTATGGGAACTAATAAATAACTTTTCTTTATCAGCCCTCTCCACACCACTCATGATTTTATAGACCTCTATCATATCCCCCCTCAGTCTCCTCTTTTCTAAACTGAAAAGTCCCAGTCTCTTTAGCCTCTCCTCATATGGGACCCGTTCCAAACCCCTAATCATTTTAGTTGCCCTTTTCTGAACCCTTTCCAAGGCCAAAATATCTTTTTTGAGGTGAGGAGGCCACATCTGTACACAGTATTCAAGATGTGGGCGTACCATAGTTTTATACAGGGGCAGTAAGATATTCTGGGTCTTATTTTCTATCCCTTTCCTAATAATTCCTAGCATCCTATTTGCCTTTTTGACTGCCGCTGCACTCTATGTGGAAGTTTTCAGAGAACTGTCCACGATAACTCCAAGACCTCTTTCCTGATTTGTCGTAGCCAAATTAGCCCCCATCATACTGTACGTATAGTTGGGGTTGTTTTTCCCAATGTGCATTACTTTACACTTATCCACATTAAATTTCATTTGCCATTTTGTTGCCCAATCACTCAGTTTGGTGAGATCTTCTTGGAGTCCCTCACAGTCTGCTTCTATCTTGACTATCCTAAACAGTTTGGTATCATCTGCAAACTTTACTACCTCACTGCTTACCCCTTTCTCCAGATCATTTATGAATAAGTTGAAAAGGATTGGTCCCAGGACTGAGCCTTGGGGTACACCACTAGTTACCCCTCTCCAATCTGAAAATTTACCATTTATTCCTACCCTTTGTTTCCTGTCTTTTAACCAGTTCTCAATCCAAGAAAGGACCTTCCCTCTTATCCCATGGCCATGTAATTTACACAAGAGCCTTTGGTGAGGGACCTTGTCACTACTATACTATATCAACTGGATTCCCCTTGTCCGCATGTTTGTTAACCCCTTCAAAGAACTCTAACAGATTAGTAAGACAGGATTTCCCTTTACAGAAGCCATGTTGACTTTTGTCTAACAAATTATGTTCTTCTACATGCTTCACAATTTTATTCTTTACTATTGTTTCGACTAATTTGCTCGGTACTGAAGTTAGGCTTACCGGTCTGTAATTGCCAGGATCGCCTCTAGAGCCCTTTTTAAATATTGGTGTCATGTTGGCTACCTTCCACTCATTAGGTACGGAAGCCGATTTAAAGGATAGGTTACAAACCACAGATAATAGCTCAGCAATTTCCCATTTGAGTTCTTTTAGAACCCAGGATGAATGCCATCCGGTCCCGGAGATTTGTTAACATTAAGTTTTTCTATTTGTTCCAAAACCTCCTCTAATGACACTTCAATCCGGGACAGTTCCTCAGATTCATCACCCACAAAGGACGGTGCAGATTCAGGAATCTCCCCTACGTCCTCAGCCGTGAAGACTGAAGCAAAGAAATCATTTAGTTTCTCCGCAATGGCTTTATCGTCCTTGATTGCTCCTTTTATAGCTCGATCATCTAGGGGACCCAAAAGCTTTTTAGCAGGTTTCCTGCTTCTAATGTACTTAAAAAACATTTTGTTGTTTCCTTTTGAGTACAGGACTGTACTTGATTTGGTGATTCTCTCTTTTCTGTTTGATTTTTATTAAAAGGAATCCTATTCCTGGCGCGGTCCATTTTCCTAGTACAACCAAACCCTTATGCTGCTTTAAGTTATGATAAGAGGAAACTGTATACTGAATTTAGTGGTCTTAGCTCTTACCGTTTGGGAAGAGTTCTTGATCAAACAGACAAACTCTCTAAAATATAGTGATTAGCCCAATCACTTTGAGAGGCCATCATTATGTCATCAGTGTGTTAGAGCTACCTTCATTTACAAACCTTAATTTAAAATGAATTTTCAATCTGATGCACCATATTGTCAAAGTAGTTTGCAGCAGAGCACATGGCACCCTGAATAGGGTCAGCTTCTCACTTATTGAATGGTAAAGAACTTTCCATTGTCAACTTGTTTTCAGCACTATGCATATAGAATCACAGAAAACTAGAACTGGAAGGGACCTCGAAAGATCAAATCCAGTCCCCTGCCCTCACAGCAGGACCAACCACTGTCTAGATCATCCCTGATAGACATCTATCCAAACTGCTGTTAAATATCTCCAGTGGAGATTCCACAACCTCCCTACGCAATTTATTCCAGTGTTTAACCACCCTGAGAGTTGGTATAATTATATTATATTTAAACATAATATAACTTCTGCAAGTGTCATATCAGTGAAAATATTTCTTATTGTCAATGCAATAATTAATAGAAATATAGAGACCCTTGTTCATACATGTAATGTCTTATACCATCCTACAGGGTCAAGAGAAGTATGGATTATTAAATGTAACAAAAATTACAGAAAATGGGAAAAAAGTTCGGTAAGTCTACACTTAATTTTATCTTCTTTGTTCTTTTTTTCTAGTTCTATGTGTTACTATTTATCAAAGTAAATATGCATTGGAAAATATTGGGATTTTTTTCACAGCAGGACTTTTAATCTGTTTTTATCACCTCTTTATTGTGGATAGAATTTGTAACACTTCTGCATAAATTTGCCTCAGTTTCTCTTTGGGACAATTTTCCTATCCCAAAACTAAACATGAGATTCTTTTGGTAGACTAAAAGGTCCTAGACTTCTGGCAAGACAGATTATGGCATATCAGGGTTTTGAATAAGATCTTGCTTTAAGTTGAAAGTGCACATTCATATTTAATTTAGGTTTGATATCTGAGGCTGCATCAATTAATTGAATCACAAGTTCACCTAATTAGTTTTTGTTGTAATTATGCATTTCCAAATTCCAATTAAACTGATTAAGGAGTATGCTGATGAAAGCTATTAATCACGTGTGGCATTGGCAATTTAATTAAGAGCATGAACATAAGAATGGCCATACTGGATCAGACCAAAGGTCCATCTAGCCCAGTATCATGTCTTCGAACAATGGCCAATGCCAGATGCCCCAGAGGGAGTGAACAGAGCAGGTAGTCAACAAGTGATCCCTCTCCTATCATCCATTTCCAGCCTCTGATGAGACTAGGGACACTATTCCTACCCATCCCACCTAATAAGTATTGATGGACCTAACCTTCATGAATTTATCAGGGTTCAAGAAAGAACTAGATAAAGTCCTGGTCTTCACAACCTCCTCTGGCAAGGAGTTCCATAGGTTGACTGTGCGCTGTGTGAAGAAAATCCATTTATTTTGTAGACATATCATTGAAATGGCACTATTTGAATTTTTCATGGTTTGAAAAATGAAATAATCCAAAAAGAATGTTTAGAATATTACCACTTATAGCATTTTTTTTTCAACTATATTGTCTCATGTTTCTTTGTACCCCTTTTGCAAGAAATCGAGAGTATCTCTAGGACATGTCTTTTGTTGTGCCACATTGTTTTGCCTTTATTGATTCCTCAAGTATCAGTTTCATATTTGAAGCATTAATCCAAAAAGCATTTTATAATTTGTTTAGCCATACTGAAAAATGTGCACCAAGGCAAGCTGTAATTTAACAACAAATTAATCATAATAGCCTAGAGGAAAGCTTCCTCAGCCGGAAAAGAGAAGATAGGAGTTCAAACCTCACTGTTTCTAAATACAGTGTAAATTTCTGTGCAATTCACTACCCTTATTGACAACAGTCCTCAACCCCAATCTAGAAGACGGTTAATGAAGAACTGCCAGATATTCACCCACCCTAATTGGTTTGTTTAAATTAGAGAGTTCTTTTACAATATCCTTGCCAATACAAAACTTAGATCTCTGAGAAGTCCCAATCTTATCTTCTGTACTACTCTGACTTTCAAGATACCTAATCCTGTTTTGGTTATTTTCTCTCTAATCATTATAAAACTAGATTCATTTCCCAGAGCTATGGATAGATTCCAGAATTCCTGATCATTAACAATTTACTGCTGTTTAGTAACCAGTTGTATAACCCACTGGGAAAGTGGTAAGTCCTCCCCAATAGCAGATCTATGGAGGTATTAGAAATTACTCCTGTAGCTCTAGTAGTAAGGTATCTGAGGGCTTGTCTCCACTACAGGATGGATTGATGGTGCTCCAGTCAATCCAGTGGGTGTCAATTTAGTAGTACCTACTAAATTGACTGCTTCTCACTCTCCTGTTGACTTCACTACTCCACCAGAATGAGATGATTAAGGGGAGTCAGCTGGAGAGTTTCTATTGACCCAGTGCAGTGTGGATCATACAATAAATAGATTTAAATTACATTAATTTGAGTTATGCTACTAGTAACTCAAATTGTATAGCTTAGATCGACCAGTTGATGTAGTGTAAACCTGACCTTTAAAGGTCAAGAAGTACAAATCCCGCTGCTTATCTGTGGGGGATTGGAATGGTTATGTGTGACTCTCACAGTGATTAGACCACTTTAAAAGTAGATTTTGTACTTTAAATGTGATTGGAAAATTGTGTGAATCATTAAATGCATGTTTGTCATTTATCACACATTTTGTGTAACTTGTGTAACTTCTTGTGTAACTTACTTGGTCAATGTGTTGTCACATTTTGTAACAAATCTACGGAGAATGAGTTTGTGACAGCTCAAGACCGTCACTCTTGAGCATAAGTTGTAAAGGCTCTTAGTTATGGCCGTCATTGGTTTAATCCTTTATGCTGGCCAACATAGTAGCCATCACTCTTGTAACTGTCTTGCATTGGAATGTTTGAAGTTTAAATATGCCTCATTATGTCAGGGAATGGAGAGGAAAAACAGATCTGTTGGTATAATACAAGCACATGCACCCCATCTGCTGCAACTGCATCTGGCTGTATCCAAGGTCTAGAAGTCCATGAGAGGCCCTGGTGCACATAGGGAAGTGACTCCTTTAGTAAAGTTCCCTCTGGCTGACAGGTTATGCTGTCACTGCTAAACAGAGGGCTGCTTTTGTTGTACTTAACTTTTTAAATGGTGATAAAATGTTAGACACACAGACGTTACGGAGGCATACCATAGCTTCTCACAATTTTCAGGTGGGTCAGCACAGGAGGAGTGTTGGAAAATCAGTTTTCTCCCTCTGATTCCCAAGCAGGTACAATTCTTGTTATTCCTGGCTGTGGAGTTGTTCACTGAAGTCCATCAAAATGCTTTAAAAATACATAGGAAATTAATGAACAAAAACTACATTTTGTGGCATTGAAGATTGACAGCATCTGCTCAAAACCTTAAAGAGATGGATATCTTAAAAGGGAAAGACCCGAGCATTTAGCATTTCCACTTTCTTGTTGCATGCAGCCGTCAGTAACTCACTCTACTGTTCCATAAGGCTTTAATTTCCATCTCCAATAGATACTCAAAAGCAGTAGATACTCAGTCATCAGATTTACATTCTAAAACATAACCTTAAATGATCCAGCATGTATTCATTTGTTGATAGCTCTAAAGCAGTGGTCCCCAATCTTTTGGGGCTGCTGGGCGCCGGGGGTGGCACCGCGCATGCGCCGTGCACCCGGGGCAGGGACCGCACATGCGCCAGGTGCCCAGAGCACAAGAATGGCTCGAGCCAGCACTGGTCACTAGGCAGGTGCACATAAATGCCCTGGCGGGCGCCATGGCACCCGTGGGCACCGAATTGGGGACCAGTGCTCTAAAGGCATATGAGTGCAATCTGCTAAGGTTTTATGTTGGAGTGCTAGTTTGAAGTTGGATGAAATTGATTAGCTGTGAAATAGTTAAGTGTTGGAGTTGAGAGGAGTGAGGCAGTTCACATTAATTAGGCTATGTCTACACTACTTCAGGAAGTCTAAGGTATGCAACATAAGGTGAGTAACGGTAGCTGGAGTCAACGTACTTTTATGGGGGGTGATCTACACCATGGTGACTCAATGGGAGAAATTTTCCTGTTAACTTACTTTACCCCATTTGCCTGGGTTAAGCATAGGGGTCAATTGGAGAGTGATCTCTGGTTGATTAAGCTGGTCTTTACTAGACCAGCTAAATCAGCTGTTGGCTGATTGATCTCTGTGCACTAATCTCAACTGTAGGGTAGGCCTGCTCTAAAAGTAGTAATTTATCCATCTGTGGCATCGGTAACACTAAAGCGTTTGTTGAGAATACTTCTGTTTTACACAATTATTTTGTGTATATATATGAAGAGTTATAAACTAAACGTTTTTAAAAAATGAAAGCAGAAATATTAAAGAAACCAGTAGGCCACCAAAGCAGTATTGGTATGATATACCACAGAGTACTGGCTCCATCTTACCTCTGGCCTTGGTAATGGTTGTCTTCTCCAATTTCTGTGAGTCCTTGCTTAGTGCCACAGATGCCCACTTACATTATAAAAAGGAATAAATATGCATGTTGTAGTATGGGCAGGCTGATGTTATGAGACAACTTTTGTAATTCTACCTATTTTTGTTTTAAATGTTGTATTAATGTAAAAATATTTTTTATTTACCTCAGATCAGCTTTTCCTTTACTCTAATTTTAAAATGTAGAGTATTCTGAATGTTAGTGTCTTGGTTAGACTCACATTCAATATTTTATTTTTTGTTCCAAACAAACCCATGAAAAATCATACAGCTAGGTTTAGGATAGCCATTTAGATTATTCAACTTCTACTTAAATAGAAGCAGTATGACCATCCTATCTTTCTACGTTATTTATTATTTCATACTTAGGCAATAAGACTAGAAGACAGGACTACTCAGGATTTGTCACCTCATGGGTGTTCAGAAATGGTAACTAACAGACTTGTATTTGTCTGAATTGTAAACGCAATACATTCTTTCAATCCAAACACAGAATTAGTATATTCTATCAAATGTGGTACACTTGTATATTGTATAGGCATGAAGTACTGTGATCAGTCAGTTTCATGATTATGCAATGCTTTGACACAACCTAATATTTTGCAGCTTGGGCATGCCAAATTAGCATCTTTGAGGTCATAATTATACACTGTTTCTTCCAGTGAAACTGGTAGCTTCAGCTACTAAGGAGTTCTCTGTTTGATTTACACTTTGAAGGCCAGCTTGGAGCTATTAAAAAAAACAAGTTCCCCATCACAAATATAATAGTAGTATCACTGAGTATGTATTTAGTTAACTTTGCTAACATTCAGTTCAGCATTGTAGCAGTGATGGATAAAGTGAGGTAGTTTCACTTTATCTACAAACATATAAATGTCAGAATTTTAATTGCAGGAAGAACTGGATGTCATCGTGGGCAGTATTACAAGGTTCATCGTTATTGTTTACTAAAACCCAAGGATCTGGAACTAGTTGGGTAAGCACTTCACCTTATCTTCTTGCTTTATTTAAATGTGGATCAGATTAAGCAAAATAAAGTCCAGCTATTATCTGTAGAATGTAAATAAAAAAGGTGCACACATCATTCAGATGAAACAAGGAAGGTGACAGAGGTGAAAATAGTTTAAGGTAAGTAGCTGTCAGTAGTGATGACGGGGTAAGAAAAAACCAAATGTACTTGTTTTTATGTTACAGAAAATCTTGTGATTTATTCTTACCACTACTAATTTAGAAAATCAGAAAGGGTTTTCAGTTGTCTTCAAGTTTGTCAGAATTAAATCAAAAGAGAGCACATTGCGGAAGATACTTGAGGCCAAATAATGTCATTGATACTCAGTCAAATAATGTCACCAATGCATTTCTGAATTGGGTCTGTTTTGTGTGTGTGTTTTGGTTCATGGATTAGTTAGTAGCTTGAAGAGATTTTTTCACACTTTGAGGTAAGTTTGAAATAAACATATAAAATGAAATCATAAAGGATTTAGCTCAATTTATTACACTGAGGAATTGAATTAACAAGGGTTGTTAATGGTGTCCTAAGACTTGAAAGCTCTTCAGATTTATATCCAACCAAAATTGAGTAACTCTTGTTGTTGAAATGATTATGTATATATCCAGCTGCATCTCAAAAATGTCTTGCTATCCATTTTCTTTCCAAATTAGATTTTATACATGATCAATAAAGTTCTTATTTAAAATATGTATCTAGTCCTATTTAAACTTAATGAATATACATTGATATTCTAAACTCTAGCAGCTATATTTGACTAGGATGTGCTATTACACTAGCACATTCTCTCTAGAACTTTCTCTGCTTGATTGACCATCTGCTGTTTCACACACTGTATAAGAAGCAAATTGTTATTAACAGTTTTCCTGTAGGACTGTTTTCATTTCAAATATCTGAAATCTTGTCATTTTGAGGAAATGTTAATCATATTGGGATATGACAGGTAGTGGATCTAGTAATCTAAGGAGATGTTTGCAGAATAACAGAAATAGAATAGAAAACAGGCAAGAGGGTGTGCATAGGGGGGTGGAAGCATAGTTGAGGATGCATAGTGAACTTGAAACTCCTAAAAGGATAAAGGAAACAAATGTTAAGTAACTCATGCATCTGTAGTCATTCTAACATTGGGTAGAAGACATGCTTATAAGTAATATATTTTTTTTATAAAGGAAAAAATCAATTACATATAAATACTTAAATGTTTTTCTGTGAAGCGCATGTGATTTTTTTTTAACATGGATTCAATAACATGGCATATTAAAGAAATATTGGAGCATCTGGAAAGGTGAGCATGGAAGTGGAAATGCTAAATGCTGGAATTAGTGTAGTGATTAGATTTGACAAGGATACAAACTTTATTTTTTCCCCTTTTTATTGCTGACTGGATTAATTAGCTTAATTTCACAACTCACTTGATAAAAACGCATATTCGACTACATATGATCATAAGAATTCTGATGTTCTGATGCCTGTATAAAGAGGACTCCTCCCCTTTTAAAGCACATTGCTGTTGTTGGTTTCCTCTGATAGTTTTAAAGTTTTCTGTAGCTGAAGGTGTATAACATATCTGGTAATCCTGTAATCTTCCAAATCAATTCATAGAATCTCTGGCTGGAGCTGGGATACTGAACTGGGAGGGTTATGGGTCTGAGGTGACACTGAGCAATCTCTTTCGGATGCTTGGCTGGATGGTTCACTTGCTAACGATTTAACTGATCAAGCATGACATGAGGAAGGAATTTTCCCTTGAATCAAATGGGCAGTGATTTTGCAGGTTTTTTGGCTTCCTCTGCAGCATGTGGGTCACTTACCAGGATTATCTACATATATCCCAATTATTCCACCTCACCCCAATCCCAGAGACATGGGCAGCAGGTATTGCAGGCAAGGGAAGGCATTGCCCTCCTAAAACTGCTCCAGCTTCTGCCAACTGGGAAGTTTGTGGCTGTGATGTAGCTGCCTAGACTTCCAGCTGGGAAAGCTGGAACTGCTGCATCACCTGGGAGGAGGGCAAACTAAGGGGGTTGGAGGCAGTGGCTTGGGTGGGAGCTAACCTCTGTGAACCAAAGTTAGCTCCAGTGGGAGAAAAAGGGTGGGCAGGTTGCAGAAGGGACAGGGCTGGGGCTTGCCTTCTCTAGCTGAGTGTTCATCCATCGCCTATGCCCCAGGTGCCTTAGGCACTGGTGCACTTGTCCTTTACTGTGACACACAACTATTCTTCTGTGGGACGTATTTATTATTGTATTATGTTTAGTGTTTGGGTGGTAGTGTGGTAGCCTACAACATACAGGAGGCCAGACCTGATGATATATTATCTTCTGTGGCCTTAAACACTGACTTTGATGCAACTGTTAATATGTAAGCAAATAAAGCCATTCATTCAATTCTAGTTCTGTTGAGAGAGCTGATTAGTCTTTAATAGTCAGTTAAACCCAATTTGACATGGATCAGAAAAGACCCCAATAATACAAACAATAAAACTTTTTTAAAAGGGGGAAAAAAAGCATTCAGACAGTTTTACAAATGAGTGTAATGTTTATGAATGCACAGTTAAAAGGTTGGTGAACTGTGGAAAAGTTTCAGCATAAAAATTAAACGAATACAGACAGTACATGTTATATCATGTAAGCAAATACAAAATCATGATACAAATACAAAAGTTAATGAAAAATTAACTTTTACGGGCTGGACCTCCTTGGTACTGCACCCTTGGGACCTGAGAGACCGGGGTTGGTCAGGCCTCTGGTTTTCCTCGGGTTCTCCTCCTGGCCACTGCCCTGACCAGCATGCTGCCCCTGGCCTGCTTGCCAAGCTCTGCTCCCAGCATCATGGGCCGCAAGCCCCACTAGCCAGGCTCCCTACCAGCCCACCAGATTGGCTCCACTCCCAGCTATTCTGAACCTGTGTGATTGGTCCTCTCTGGTCTAGGGTCTATCTGGTTCCGCAACATCTATGGTCCAACAGGACCACAGATGTTGCAGGATCAGAGCGTTTCAATCTATATCCTTTCAGGATCTAATTTAAGTTACAAGTACATATATCGACCACTATATGGTAAAATATTTGTAGGTAGTACCTTTATACAATGCTATCAGTATAGACAAGCATTTAAGTTATCAAGAGAGTATCTGTTTTCAAAGACTATGTTTCTCTGTGTGTATGTGTATATGTATGTGTGTATTTATACACTTTTCTGCTATCCCTATAGAGTGAAAAAGTAATACAATATTTTAAAAACTACTGCTTGTAAACTCTTATGCTTCAGAAATAACCCATAAGAATATTTGAGCACATGTTGTACAGTCATGTTTAAGATTCACTTGAATCCTATTTAAGACACAAGCTTAGTGTCACCATCACCTAGTTGAAAAGATTTGTTTAGTGTTTGCATAGTGATTGATATGTCTGCTTTTATTCTTGTGCATTGCTTTGTGACTTCATCATTTTTCTTCCTTTTTCTCACCAAGTCATTTTGCCAGTGGGGCTTAATTCCTGAGCTCCTGCTCTCGCTGTTTTCTTCTTGGAAAAATGCTCTCAGTGGTCGGCCTGCTGTCACCTATGTAAACTGTGATCCTGTTTCAGCTATCACTGTATGTGTTCTTGTTACATGCCTCTTGCCACCATACTATTTTATTCACTATCAGTATCTTAAAATAAATTTGAAAGATACCCCATTTCACCAAGAATTGCTAACTGAGTTGAAGTAATACTTGTGCTTCATGTTTTCTTTTCATCTTCTGGGAGCTTTTTGTAGAGTTTTTTTTTAATGCATCACGGTTGTATAAATTAAAACATTATCAGGTGTATTCCGGTAATCCTGTAATCACACTAATGGAACTAAATACAAAGATAAACCACTTCATTGGCATGAAATTCTAATCCACATTTTTCTAGTCACTAGAACCATTAGTACCTGACTAATGGAGAGCATGATAATAGTATATTAACAGCTTTTAGGGCATATGTCTAATTCTTTCTAACAATGCAACTAATATAGGATGTTTGGAGGATATTTTTATGCATTTGATTGAATGGTCTGTTTGAAATCTGTCAATTTTAGTTGTAAATGAAATAGCTAATGGTTACATACCTGCTATGACACTTTGTGCATTATGGGACATATAATGCAGCTGAAATAAGAGAAAAATGTCAAGGATGTTTTTCTGCACAGCATGTAGAAAACTGATACAAAACACCATACCAGTTTACACACAATAAGGCAACCTTCCTTGGAATAGTATGGATATGGAAATGCTGTATTCTTAGAAAATCAAATATTTATAGACGAATATGTTACTGTTGAGCTACCAAGATTGTTGTAAGGGGTAGTAATTGGCTTGTTTAAGCTGTCTTCAATTCTGCAACATTATCAGTTTTTTTAAAAAAAGTTAAAGCTCAAGTGCAAAACTTGAAAATCTATTTTCAGCATGTTTTGATGGACTGAAATATTCCAAAAAAATAATTTTGATGATATAGTGGTGCAGTCATCTTTAATTCCTTTAGAGGAAAGGGGCTATTAACTTAAACATAGTCAGGCTACTTGAGATTCGATATGGCTGCGAACATCTCACTTATGGAAATCACTTTTGATGATCATTGCTTTGGTAGGTTTTGCAATAGGAAAATTTAAAAGCAACACGGCTACATTTCTATCACTATTAAACTGATATAAACTCCTTTCCATTGTCAGTCAAAATGTGCATGAAATGTTAGACCTAGGCTGCTCATACATATTTACCATCCATTGTTCCTGATTTTTTTATACATTTTTTCAGAATCTGAACTGATTCTTAAAGAAATTTAGACTTTTAGTTGCTGAATGACACTCTGGTTATTAACTGTTGGGTACCAAAAGCTTTGTCCACTGCCAACTGTTGTAAGCTGAGTAATCATCCTTTTGTTCCATTTGTGGCACTTAACCACAATGAGGCCCTTATCTGAGACAGGCTTTTAGGCGCTATGGTAGAACTCATAATAAATATTCTGGGATAATCTGAGTTGTGTGATCCTACAAAAATAGAACAAACTGCTTTGAAATGCTCAGCTATCAACCCGCATTAAAAATCTACATTATCTGTGACTTTTAAATATGTTTATATTATTAAGTACATACTATATCATAACTTACCAGTTTTGTTCAACTGTCTATTTAAAAGCATTAAAGAATAAAATAACAAGGCATTATCTCTAATTGGAATATAAAATTTTTCTGGAGTATTGGTTCAAGTTTAAAACAAGCTTTTCCTTAATAATTTTTCTTCTGCTCTTTTGTTGGAAAAATAAAGAAAACCGCAAAATCCCCTGTCTCCTGAATGGAGTTGAGACATATTGTTAGTCAGTGTGGAGAAGACTGCACTGATGCTACGCGTAGGGTTCCTCTTCTGTGGCACTCCACACACACATTCATTTCACCTTTATAGAAAGACAAAATATATTTAAGGCATTTTGGAACCAGGAGTCTTAGTGGGATGGTAATGACACTGCATTTCTATGCCATCACCACTTCACTTTTGATTTTCCCCTTTTTGGGCTAATTAAACTTTGATTATTCATGTTTTGGTCCAAAATGACCTTTTTATGTTTTAAGACCACCATAGGGGTAGGCCCTTTAAAAGAGAAGTAAAAGTAAAGTGAGGGGTGAAACTCCAGTGAAAGATCAGCTTCCCATTTAAGACATATCTACCACAGCAACAATCCATCTTTGTTTTAAATTTTTATTTTGTTTCATAAAATCCAACACAGCTTGTTAAACAAGGAAACTGTGGTAGCCCTGATGTTCGGAAAAAGAGTGAAAAAAGAAAGTTTGTAGGTTAAATCCCATTTTCACAACTTATGTTGGTTAATTAGTTGAATATTCGGTTTAACCTAATATTCAATTTCACTGTTTAACCTAATATTCAATTTCACTGTTTAACAGTGAAATTGCTTTCTGTTTCTGTGCAGCAGTTTATGTTGCAAATGTTTTAAATACAATTTTAATTGTATAATCAATTATTGGGTTTTATGAAACATTGTTTTTAACAAATATACCTTCAGTATACGAGAAAGAGAGAGAGAAGTTTTACTATATTCTACAAGGGTATATTTGTTTGTCTTGTAAAACCATTAGTTCTTTTAATGAAGCATCCAGGTGTTGATTAAATGCTAGAATGACTTCACCAAAAGCCAATCTGTTTGCAGCTTTGGACAATCTGTGCTCAGAGTCATGCTATAATCAAATTATAATTATACAACTATTACATTAAAAATTCTGTGTTGGAGCTGTTTCTTTCATTTAAAACATTTATCAATATTATCATACACTTACCTAGCTTTGAAAACAGACCATTCTTTGGAAACATTTAGTTTTTCATGGTACCACTTTTGTTGAGTAGTTGGCAGAATACTTTACTGTGTGTAGAATATAAAGTTCTAAGCTCTATTATATCTGCCGGGCACAAGTCTGTGTACACTTTTTAGGGGTAATTAATAAAAATCTTTTTATTCTTTCTTTCAGAAGTTTGGTGTCAATCAGTCTAAACCAGAATTTACAGTGGATCTCAGAGGGGCATTTATTGACTGGGCATCAAAGGACAAATCCAGCAAAAAGAATGTTATTGAGGTAAATTTATTTACTTTTCTGAAGTGTGGCTCTGTTTTGATAATTTACTGTTCTCCAGAGGGGGGGAAAAGCTTTTCTAAACTTTAAGAAGGTCAGAAAAAAATTGGTTGGTTTAAAGGCATATATGTCCCAGAACAATGTCAAAAGGCATTGTTTTACTAAGATAGATAGGTATGTATGTTACTGTAAGCGGAAGCTACATATATTTTTAATATAGTATATAATATATAATTACTTTTTAATGTACATTAACTTTCTCCTTTTCAGTAGAATCAATATTTGAATCTTTATAACAACACCTGAAAGCAACAGTCAAGAACATAATATTAGCTGAGACCAAAATACTATCTCTTACAAATAAACTGTTATTTGCTGCTAAATAGAATTCAGTTTTACATCTGTGTTTTGAGTAACTTAGGCACTGATCAACGTGTTATACTCTTATCTTATTTCTTAATTCTGTTATAAGAATGGGACTATCTGATAATATCTCTTGGCTCTGTGTACGTTTATATTTATATTATCAGCACAGTTAACTACAACATGCTACACATTGTTCTCCTGTCTGATTATTTAGGTTGTACTGAAAACGAGAGGACAAAGGTCACATAAGAACGGCCATACTCGGTCAGACCAATGGTCTCTCTAGCTCAGTATCCTGTCTGCTGACAGTGGCCAATACCAGATGCCTGAGAGGGAGGGAACACAACAGGCAATCCTCACATGATCCCTCCTCGTCACCCATTTCCAGACAAAATATCTTTAAAACTTTCTACATTAACCAAACAATAATTGTATAGCATATATGTAGAATAAAGGATAGTGCAAGATTCATGTTAGGGTTTGATATCCTGTCTGACACACACAGGGTTGCACTGCAATACGAGTTGCATGCTCATGTGCAACTGTTGATATTAACTTGGGATTAAAACACTGACTTATTCGCAATATTTGTATTTTATTTTAATTCTAATAGAATATTTCTATTCTTTAAAGCTGAAAACTCGCCAAGGAACTGAACTCTTAATTCAATCTGATAATGACGTTTTTATTAATGAGTGGTTCAAAGTTCTTAATTATACTATCAGTAATCAGGTATGTACTTAAATTTTGAAGATACTTTTTCAGTACTGTCAAAATAGAAATTGTTTTGTGAACCTACTCCATGATTCCAGCTCTTCAAGCACAAAGTGTATCACTCATACTTTCATTTCTTGACTTCTTAGAGAGTGAGTACTGTATATTGTAGGTGGGAAAAGGAAAGTAGCTAGTTCAGTGATCCCTGCTGCTGCCTTGCTAATGTTATGGGAATAGGCATTGTCTAATAGCATACTTGACTGGAACTACAAAGACCTGGATTCAGTTTTCAACATTTTATCCATTCTCCTAGTTGTTCAAGAAGGAGCAGAGAATGAGGAAGTGTTAGGGTTAACTTCTAACCTTGTTTAATGGATGATTGTTGTAATTGCTAGATTTATAAATGTGTAGATGTGATCAGAGCATTGATTACTGTTGAGTTTTTAAAAATAAAAATCCCTTACTCTTTCCTCAAAGTACCGTAATGCCCATTCAGGCCTGGAAATAGTGTGGAAATCAAGTCTAAAACAGACTTGTTACATATTTATGAAGTAGATGTACATCATTCCTAGAATCATGGAACAGTGTGCAAGGGACATAATATGAAGATGTGTCACTAAAGTCCATGACAGCATCCTTGCCAAACTACTAGTATCTCTGGAATTATGTGTTCAATGCAGGTATCACGTTGCAGACCGTTTCACTGGGGCTTTGGCAAAATCCCTCTGATTAGTTAGAACTTGTGCCTCATCGTGGAAACTAATCCTCCTTCTTCGAGTGCTTGCTCATGTCCATTCTGATTAGGTGTACGCGCGCCGCGTGCAAGGATTCCGGAGCTTTTTTTCCCTTAGCAGTACCCATAGGGCCAGCAGGGAGCCCACTGGAGTGGCGCCGGTATACTGGTGCATATATACCCCTGCTGGCCCTCCCACCCCTCAGTTCCTTCTTACCGCTCGTGACGGTAGCTGGAGCGTGCTTCAGGCTATTGCCTATCTCTTAGCAGCTTATCTCTTATCCGTTGTATTATAGTTCGCAGTTGAAGTTTCTTTTCTAGTTAAGTAGTTAAGTACTGTAAATAGTTATTTAGATAAGGGAGCAGTGGAACCCTCCCGCGAGGGGAGGGCATGCCAGGGCCCCAGGGCTTCAAACCCTGTGCCTCCTGCTCCAAGCCTATGCCCTGCGGAGACCCTCATTCTGACTGCCTTAAGTGTCTGGGTGAGGCTCATCGAGCTGAAAGCTGCTCTATCTGCAAGAGCTTTAAACCCAGGACTAAGAAGGAGAGGGACTTCCGACTAAAACTCCTGCTAGTGGAGTCGGCACTGCAGCCTCAGGGCGAGGAGCGGCCTCACTCCACCCGCAGCGCACCGACGGCAGCACCGTCGGACAGCAGGGCACCGAGACGCAGATCGCCGTCACCGGTGCCGAAGGCCTCCAAGAGCTCGAGGTGTCGCTCGGCAGAGAGGAGTGCCTAGAAGGTGCGCCCTAAGGAGGGGCACCTTCCTTCTAAGTCCTCTAGGAAGAGGCACAGCCCGGGCAAGGGCAAGAGCCCTGGGCAGACAGTGGGGCTAGGAGAGGTCCGTCAGCCTTCCACCCAGAGACTTTTGAGGCAGCCCGGGACCTCATCCACATGGCGGTGGATGAAGGGGAGGGCCCGGTACCGCAGGAGCGGACAGCGCCGGCACAGGCCTCTAGTGACCCCCAGCAGGACAGGGCTGGGCCGTGGGAGCCTCTGGGCAACGGGCAGGCCTCGGCCCAGCAGCAGCAGTTTCCCCCGGTGTCGGGGAGAACACTGGCACCGGAGCCGGGACGAACACCGGCACCGACCCTGGGCCCGCTTCCCACGGCACCAGCAGCGACTCTGGGAGCGTGTGGGCTTGCTACGCTGACGGCACCGGTGCAGGGTCCGGTGCCGCAGATGGCTCCCTGCGCGGTGCAGGGCCCCGCACCATATTACGCACCGCCTGCGGTGCCGCAACAGGCGCCCCACACGGCACCGACGCTGTTGCCGCTCCCGGCACCGATCCCTGCTTACTCCTTGGGGGCACAGCAGCAGAGCACGGCACCGGTGCACGTGACGGCACCAGAGGGGTACGCACCGGTCTATCAGATGCACCCGGGCGCGGTACCGCCGCAGCAAAGGCCTCCACTCATGCCACCACCGGCACCGCGGGTGGTGCACAGGGGCAAGCCATCGGCCATGGCAGACCAACGTAGGGTGTAGTCTTCATCAGGGCCTCCATGATCGGCATCAGAGTACTCTTCGGAGTCGGAGGCTGAGTCAGTGGTTTCGACCGGGCCCTCATATAGGTCCCGGCTTCACCATAGGTCTCGCTCGTCGGTGAGATCATCTCACCGGGATCCGATGGTCCAGCAGCAGTCGCGGGGGCAACCCCAGTGGGCTTTCTGGATGCCCTGGGCATACCATCAGGCCCAGGGGCCTCTCCCTTCAGGGCCAGCAGTGAGGTCATCTCGAAGAAGTAGCACCCCATCTGCCATCCCCTTGACAGCCCCGCCCCCCCCCCCCCCCGCCTGGAAGTGGCTCGCCCATGGCTTCAGGGCCGAGACCCCCGGTTATTGGTCAGGGGGAACCGGGGCCACAGTTGACCGAGGAGGCAATCCCCTCAAGGGACTTCTCGTCGTCCTCGCCAGACGAGGCCCTGGCCGACCCCGCACCTCAGCCCCCATCCATGGACTCCAGGGCGCACCAGGAGCTGCTCCGGAGGCTGGCGGTCAACCTTGCGGTCCAGCACGAGGAGGTTCACGAGGACTTAGATCTGATGGTGGACATCATAGTGGCAGCGGGCCCTGGTCGGGTGGCACTCCCACTGAATAAAACGGTGGACAAGGTGTCTAAAACCCTGTGGCAGACGCCGGCCTCTATTGCACCGACCCAGAAGGGGGTCGAGAGTCGATACTATGTACCCCAGGAGGGGCATGAGTATCTGTTTACCCACCCGGCTCCGGGATCCATAGTGGTTCAGGCCGCTGGGCAGAAGGAGCGCCAAGGGCCTCCAGGCCCCACTCCAAAGGCAAAGGAGCCTAGGAGATTTGACCTGCTTGGCCGGAAGGCCTATGCCACAGGGGGCCTCCAGCTAAGTATAGCTAACCAGCAACTGATGCTGGGGCGTTATGCTTTTAATATGTGGGCGTCCACGCAAAAATTTGCCAGCCAGCTTCCTCCTGAATCCCGCCAGGAGTTCGAGGCCTTGACGGAAGAGGGGCAAGCAGTGGCGCGTACCTCTCTCCAGGCGGCCTTGGACGCAGCTGATTCAGCAGCCCGCACCATGGCCACAGGGGTGGTGATGAGGCGTAGTGCCTGGCAGGTGTCTGGCATCCCACCCGAGGTGCAGACTACTATCCAGGACCTGCCCTTTGAGGGGCCGGCCTTATTTTCAGAGCAGACTGATTCCAAGCTGCATAGCCTGAAAGACTCAAGGACAACCCTGAAGTCGCTAGGGATACATACCCCGGCGCCTCAGAGGCGCTCTTTCCGGGCTAGGCCCTACCCTAGAAGGGGGCAGAACAACGAAAGGGGTCACAGGAGAGGCCGCAACAATCGCCGCCCTGACCTTTTCAGGGGCAGGCGTAGGGGGCCTCGGTCAGACTCCGAGAGAAGCTCAGGGCTGTCCCCCGGTCCCCAAGCTAAGCCCTCATTTTGAAGGTACGCCAGAGAGCAGAGTACCAGTAGCACCTATCTGTCCGCCCTTTGGGGACCGTCTTTCCCTTTTTTTCCAGGGATGGTTAAAGATCACATCGGACCGTTGGGTCCTAGACCTGGTGAAGCAGGGATATACTATCCCCTTCCTTTCTTACCCTGCCTCCCATCCCCCAGCCTTGTCCCTTTTCAGGGACCCCTCTCACGAGATGCTCCTTCGGCAGGAGGTGTCCAACCTGTTGATGCTAGGGGCCATAGAAAGGGTACCTCCAAATGTAAGGGGAAAGGGTTTCTACTCCCACTACTTCCTGGTACCCAAGGCGAAAGGGGGTATGCGTCCCATACTAGACCTCAGAAACCTGAACACCTTTATAAGGAAGACGAAGTTCAGGATGGTGACGCTAGCCCGCATCATGCCATCGCTCAGAAAGGGGGACGGGTATGCTGCTCTCGATTTAAAAGATGCGTACTTCCACATTTCAATTTTTCCAAGTCACAGAAAATTCCTCCGGTTCACGGTGGGGCAGGATCACTTTCAGTTTACGGTCCTCCCCTTTGGACTGTGTACGGCCCCAAGGGTCTTTACCAAATGTATGACCTTGGTAGCCGCGTTCCTGAGGTGGCACAAGGTCCAGGTGTTCCCATATCTGGACGACTGGCTCATAAAGGGCAAGTCTCAAGAACAGGTACCGGACCATGTCTCAAGGGCCAGAGCTCTGTTCGAGGGCCTCGGCCTCCTCATAAACGAGGCCAAATCACTGCTGGAGCCCACGCAGGTCATAGACTTTGTGGGGGCCCATCTGGACTCGCCTATGGGCAACGCGTCCCTGCTGAGAGACAGATTTTCGACCATTCAATCGCTGGTAGTGGGGCTGCAGGAGTTCCCGACTACGACGGCGAGGACCTGCATGAGGCTGCTAGGCCACATGGCGGCGGGCACTTCCGTGGTCCAACCTCTGCCAGGCGGGTGTCTGAGCTTAAGGCTCTCACCTCAGAACCACCTTACACGGTGTTTTTTAAAGTCAGTGAGGTTACGTCCACACCCGGGATTTCTTCCCAAGGTGGTCTCACACTTCCACATGTCTCAGGATATTTACCTGCCAGTGTTTTACCCTAAGCCACACGCGTCGCCCAGGGAACAGGCTCTGCACTGCCTGGACGTTAGGAGGGCGTTGGCTTTTTATATAGATAGGACACGAGAGTTTCGTAAGTCAAATCAACTGTTTATTTCAGTGGCAGAAAGGATGTATGGTCAGCCAGTCTCAACGCAGCGTATATCCTCATGGATTACTTCCTGTATTCGACTGTGCTACGAGGGCGCGGGTAAACCACCGCCGCGCATAACAGCACATTCCACTAGAGCCCAGGCGACGGCGGCGGCGTTCCTGGCCTGCGTGCCGATCTTGGAGATCTGCAGGGCAGCAACCTGGTCATCAGTGCACACCTTTGCAGAGCATTATGCAATCACGCAGCTGGCCAGGGAGGATGCTGCTGTCCGGACGGCAGTTCTGTGTTCTGCAGAATGATAAGATAATAGTCAGTCACCTTCCGACCCCGCCTCCGGAGGGGGGACATGGCTAGGGACTCACCTAATCAGAATGGACATGAGCAAGCACTCGAAGAAGAAGAGGTTACTTACCTCGTAACCGTAGTTCTTCGAGATGTTGCTCATGTCCATTCTGCATCCCACCCACCTCCCCGTGTCGGAAGGAGCCGGCAAGAAGGAACTGAGGGGTGGGAGGGCCAGCAGGGGTATATATGCACCGGTATACCGGCGCCACTCCAGGGGGCTCCCTGCTGGCCCTATGGGTACTGCTAAGGGAAAAAAGCTCCGGAATCCGTGCACGCGGTGCGCGTACACCTAATCAGAATGGACATGAGCAACACATCTTGAAGAACTACAGTTACGAGGTAAGTAACCTCTTCGCACCGATTACATCTTAGTGAGCTTTCATTTTAACATTCCAAGAGAACACTGACATTAGCAAAAAGGCTGACAAGATCACTGTATCAAATTCTTTGGTGTGGTGTTCTGTCACTGTCTGACAGTGCTTTGCCATTGTCATTTCCAATCTCTGCCATGGGAAACTGCTACTTATTTATACCCATATCTGCCAAAGATAGGGAAAACGCTTCAGGGGCACTTGATATATTTTATGGGGGGAAATAGAAGTAAAATAGCAAAGTCTACCTGCTCATGAAAGAATATTTTATATATGATTGGTTGGTTGATACTACAAAATTTCAGCAGGGTAGGTGTACTACAGGTTGAACCTCCCTGGTCAAACCCTGGGGACCTGACTGGTTCTGAATCAGGGGAGGTCAATGATGGCCCCTCTGCTCCCAGAGGCCAGCCTAAGCTCTGATCCTGACCAACAGCCCTCAGGGTACCGCAGCTCTGCTATTCTGGCAGTTCCGCTGGTCTCAGCCTGCTTGGTTTTCCCCATGAGTGCTCCAGATGTGGATGCTGGAGTAGGGAAGACTGGATTACAGAAGTTCAAACTGTGCTTCTGTTTTGACCCTGGCTGGATTCAGTTAATGTAATGAGTGTCCGCTGATATTTTCTCTATTGGGCCTTGTGAACAAATCCTGCAATTGTTAAGGGTTAATACTAGTCTTGATGGTACTGGCTGAACCTCAGTAAACTGAGACACTCTGATCCAGCAACATCCGTAATTGGTCCGAACCACAGATATTGCAGGACCAGAGAGTCCCAGTGGAGGGCTGGTGGCTAAGAACTCAGCCGGCTGGCAGGACAACAGACTGCCAGCAGCAAGCTGCCCAGTGGGGCTGGGAGCCCGGTGCATTCCAGCAGAGCTGCCTGGCGGGGCTGGTAGCTCAGAGCACCCCAACAGGAAAGTGGGAGTCAGGGACCAGCAGGGCAGTGGGCCCGGGGCAGAGCCAGTTGGCTGGTGGCCAGTCTAGGGTTGAGGGGGCCAGTAGCACAGGGCCAAATATGACCTCCTCTGGTCCAGCAAAATCCCTCATCCGGGACCAGTCAGGTACCAAGGGTGTTGGATTAGGGAGGTGGAACCTGTATCTAATTCCAAGAAGTTAACTATTTAAATGTTTTAAAAACCATATTTGTATTATGAGACTCTCTATGGATTACAGTTATTAATAAAATATACTGTTGTCCTGGGAACTGTCAGAGCTGTTTGAGACAATCAGTGTCTATTTTTAATCAATAGGCAGTGGAGTCTGATGAAGTATTAGAAGATGATGTACCAGATTCACCAGGGGTGGAAAAACAAGACAAAGAGAAGGACCATAAGGACTCCAAGAAAGTTCGTTGTAAGTTAAGCTAATTCCCAATAAAACCATCATGATTAAAATCTACCTGATTAAGATTGGAGATAATATAGTTGAAATATAAAGACTATTTAGTACATTGCATCTTAAAACAACTTTAAAAAGCAAACAAGTGAAAGAACATAGGAAGTTAAAAGTTCTCTAAGCAAACCCAACAGCCATTTACCTTACTACACAGTGCACTATCTATATACTGATTAAGTATTATAACTATTTTTCAAAGTTATGATATTTAGCTGTTTGGTTTTTTATAAGCATTACAGGATGTAAGAGACATACCTCATAATTTGAAGTTCAGATGTTTTTAGTTAACGTGATTTTTAGATAAGGTTGGGTGGAAAAAAGTAAATGCTGTTCTAGAATCCAGGACTAGTGAATAAAATGAATGTGAAGTTTCTGTACTAGATAATTAGATTTAAGTTAGCAGATATATCAATATCTGCAGTGTTTTTTTTTTAAGAAAAAGAGAGAGAATAATTTGCACTGTGTATTTTAATGTGATAGTATATTTTATTTTTTTCCTAGAAGTATTCGTAAGCTTCAGGAAATATTTCCTTGTATTGTTCCCTGGGCACGCGATTTAGCTACTTAATGCTTGTCATGTTTATTTTTACGTTGCTATATATTTATTTTCTTATTTTTAGCAATGAAAATATCTGGCAGCATAGATTCCCCAGAGCAGAAGAAGACCAAAACAAAGCTGAAGAAATTTCTTACACGACGTCCTACGTTACAAGCTGTTCGAGAAAAAGGCTACATTAAGGGTAAATTATTCTTATTTCTGCAGGAAGCCTTTTGATAAACTGAATTTTACAATCATGTCTCTTGTAGGGAGTAATTATTGGAGTTCAAATGGAAACCAGGCTTACAAAGTTGACTACATGTGGTGGAAAAGGACTCAGTTATTTTTGTAATGGATGGCAGATGTGAGTTTTTCAGGTTCCTAGGTAGATGCAGGTCATTCTTTCAACAGCCTAGTGATCACCAAATTTAACTACAGAGAGGAAGCTGTTTTTCACATTACAATGGATAGAGATGAAAGTGTGGGGTGGATGAGATCCCTAGAACCCATTGGGCATTGAAGTGCTTCTGGGACGCAGAGTCCATTTGTTCTGCATTTTCTGTGGGAAAGCTTGGGTACCCAACACTCCTTTGTTTACTGACAAAATGATATTACAATGCAGAGTTGAATGCATGTAGATTCTCATGTTTCAGATAGGGACCTTCCAATATGCATGGCATCAGACAACCATTAGCTATTCAGAAATAACTGAAATACTAAACCAAACAGAATGAATTTAAAGCATCCTAACTTATAATTTCTTTACTCTTGGTCAGTTTGTTTTTAGCTTAAATATTTATTAAATTTACTTTTGCTGTTTTCCAAAAAGTAGTTCTTCGGGTGATTGCTCATGTCCATTCACCGTAGGTGTGTGCACTTACCACATGCACCAGTTCTAGAAAATTTCCCCTCAGCAGTATCCATAGGAAGCCTTGTCCAAGTGCCTCCTGGAATGGCGCCCATATGCTACACTATGTAGGGGAACTCCTGGACCCCTCTTTCCAATTCCTTCTTGTTGCTAGTGATGGTGCTTGGAACTTTGCTCTAGCTTTCTGCAGCACTCTTTAGTATTTCCCCTCTTCTAAAGTATAAATGGGTTTAAATTGTTGATAGCTGATTAATTATTAGTCTTTATAAATAGTTAGTCCACTGCTGGGACTTGCCCCGGAGACGGGGCATGCCCCTGTCTCCCAGGTTTAAATACTATGCTAAGTGTTGCAGGCCTATATGGCTGTTAGTGACCCCCATGAAAACTTTCACTCCAAGGTGACTTCCAGACTCTTCCAAGATGGGAAGTGTTCTCAGCCCTGCTCCTGACTGGGATTAGAGAAAGGTTCCCTGCTGGATGTCTGTCTTCTCCATTGATCGGGGGGGAGGAGCCTCATGTATACCTTCCCGCCCTTTCCTCAAGGTACTGTAAAAGGTCAAGCAGGATTCAAAGCAGGTGATTTTCATCATGCTGGACTGGTCTCATCAGCACTGGTTTGACACGCTTGTCAGTCTTCTGATACGACGGCTATGGCCACTGCCACCCCACAGAGACCTCTGTCACAGCCACAAACTTGGCCTTTCATCCTCAGTTTCAGGGGTGATGTGTATTCTCCCATGACCTCATAAATAGGTTTTTGAAGGGCCTTGAGAGGCTTTTCCCACAGGCTCATCTTCTGCAGTGTGACCTTAACCTGGTTCTATCTTCACTGACTGGTCCCCCATTTGAGCCTTCTTGGTCGCGAATGCTACAACTTGGTCTTTGGTCCACACGTTTACATCCCACTACGCTATTACGCAGCAAGCCAGAGGAGACAGCATTCGGCAGTTCCATCCTCACTTTTACATGCCTTTGATCAGGTGAAAAAGAAAAAAGTTAGTGAACTTCTGCCTACCTCCGCAGATACTGCCTGGAGTTACCTACATTGAATGGACATGAGCAATCACTCAAAGAAAAGACAGTTTCCGTAACTGGCATTCTTTGAGATGTGTTGTTCATGTCCATTCAACATCCTCTCCACCTTCCCCTCTGTTGGAGTTTCCAGCAAGATGGAACCGGTAAGGGAGGGGCCAAGGAGCTCTGTATATTGTGCAGCATGTACACACAACTCAATGGGGCACTGGGACCCAGTTCCTTATGGATACTGCTGAGCGAAAATCTTCTGGCACAGGTGAATGTGGCAAGCACAAACACATATATTGAATGGATGTGAGCAACACATCTCAATTATAGAAATAGGTACCTGTTTTTTCTTTGTATCAGACTTGTGTAAAGCTACATCTACACCAAGAGCTAGGTGTGTGATTCCCAGCTTGTATATATGTACTCATACTAGCTTTTTTTCTGGGCAAGTGTGCTAACAATAATAGTGTAGCTTTTGAATCATAGGCAGGAGTATGTGGTGGCATGGGCTCGCTGCTCCAAGTGTGTTCCAAGGGTAAAGCAAGTTTGTACTCGGGGCAGCTAACTTGTGCTACCACAACCTATGCTACCCTGGCTATGCTGAGATTTTTAGTGCACTAGCTTAGTAGAATGCTAATATGCATATGTACATGCAAGTTGGGAATCTCATCACTATCTTGAAAGTAGATATACCTTATGAGTTGCTAGATTAGTATGTAATGGTTCCAATGACACACACATCTATAGAATTTCTAAACTTTAAAAATGTGAATGCAGATTTAAATATTAAGACATGAGTTCATTTAAGCTATGGATTTGATATTCATTTTAGACTTAATTTCTTACTGTCCAATATAGATTGTACTGCTTCATAATTGATAGTCCACTGGGTACAATAAATGTAGTTATAGCTCATGACAATAGAAATATACTAGGCCAAATTCTTCTTTGACATTAAATAATTTGTTAAATTTCACTTATTTCAACTGCATTGCTTCAATAAGAGGAGTGCACACTTTTACTAAATATATGCTATATATATAAAAATTGTGGGATTTTTGTTTATGATGGAAGGAATTATTCCCAGACTGCATCTTTGCATTAAATTTTATAACTTGGACTGATTTTATGGACTCTCTGTAAACTTCAGAGAAATTAGTGTGAACATTGAGGCAAATTCAGCTCTGTGCAAATGCAATGCTGGTGTTTGGATCTGCTGAAGACTTAAAAACATGGAGAGTTTGTTTTTAGAGCAAGCATTTAAACTTCAAACGTTGGTGCTATTAGTACATTTTAAAGTGTAAATCTGCAATTGTACATTAATTCATTACGCAAGGATATACAGAAGGCATTAGTTAACATTCAAATACAAAAGCTTTTACAAAAAGTAAGTGTAGTAAACTACAAAGCATGGGATTAGAATAAGGAAAATGTTGAAAAAACAAGCTCTAGGAAAACACTGAGAACAGCATGCATTAATTAGAGCAACTGTTGTTAAATGTGCTTTTACTATATGAAAAGTACAATTAAGGAAACTACTTTGAAGATACAATGGAAGAAAACATCAAGAGGCACACAGCGCGATGATTAATACTCATAACACTTTAGGGATTTCCCATTATACTCCAGTGATGCAAAACTCATTAGCATTCATGTCAGGAACATGAGGCCACTTAAATTAAGAGCCAAAAACGTGTTTGGTGCTATGCATGATGCAAACACAAGGGTGTTCTGTGCTTCAGAGAAAGCTTTCAACCTACAACAGAAAGAAAAGAAACCCAGGGGAACCCCAAAAGGCAGGGGGAGGAGGGATGTCATTTATACACTTGAAAGCATGTATTTTTGTATATATTTGTGGACTTTGAAGAACTGAATCTTCATAAAAAATTTAAATGGGGAAATGAAGAGTGGTGGAAGGCAAGAAGGTAGGGGCATGGGAAAAAGACAGGGGTCAATGTCATTGGCAGAGCAAAGAGAAATGCTATGTAAAAACTGTTTGCAGTTTCAGCTCTGACATGAAATACGATAAAAGTAGAATGTCTCATGTATTGCTGAAGATTAAATGAATGTATTGCAAGATTTTTTGTTATAGAATAGCATGAATCTACTGGCCTTATGTTGGTTATGTTTTGCAGTGGAAACCTCTCCCCTATAAATAACTTTATTTTTGTTACTAACTACTTTTGACGACAAAGCTCAAGAACTTACTAAATAATTTTGCCTATGGGTATCCCCTTCTATGCCACAATCCTGTATTTGGATCACATGTGCAGAGCCTCACGAAGATCAATAGGACTGTGTACTGATACAAAGATCCATCCTTATGGATCTGATTTTAGTGTAAGGGTACTTATTTATAGGTCTGGACATCTGTTTACAAGACACACTAAGTTAAACAGGTAGATGTGAAGCATGGAGTAGGTTTTTTTAAAGTAATATTAAAGATAATGCCAAAAGTTATCATTTAAATCCTCCTTATTGGTACTCTCCATCTCCATACAAAAAGGGCACAAAGATTACAGTATTTATTGATCTTCTGGTATTTATTGATCTACTTAAAAACAACAAATAGTTTGGTAACACTTTAAAGACTAACCAAATACGTGATTATTCTTATGAAGGAAAAATATGACATAAAACACACAACTACTTTAAGAGCCTTTATAATAACTACTGGTATATGCACAGCATTCATCTGTGGATATCAATTATATCTATAAATGAAGAATTTAAAATACCTCAGTGTTGAGAGCTCTCTAACAAAACCTAAGGTAGGAAGATGAGTATGTGTCTTAAAGTTTTATACTTCTGCCCATTATGAGAGTAACTGATTTTATTAAAGTTTATTGAGTTTCTCAAGGTCAGTCATATAGTATTTGGTAGCAGAGTATTTAATAGACTAGACTTTTGGCAATTTGGCTCAACATACTTGGTGACTGGAATGAAGGATTGGAAGTCAAGAGTGCTTGGCTCTCACAACTGGGGATGAATTTTCAGGCATTCAGCACTCAAAAGTGGGAGCTGGTTGGTACTTAGCGCTGAAAACTTTGCCCTTTGCTTCTGATTACTCAGAGTGCTGTTGCCATCAGTTTTTATTCTTGTTATACTACGTTTATGCATGTCCCTTTGAAGTTCATTCAACTATAAATGAGGGTGTTTTTTTTTAACTTGATTCCAGATCAAGTGTTTGGTTCCAATCTCATCAGCTTGTGTCAAAGAGAAAACAGCTCAGTGCCAAAGTTCGTGAAGCTGTGCATCGAGCATGTTGAAGAACATGGTAGGGTGAAAATGTTCATCTTTTACATTTTATCTCCAAATCTTTGAGAATCAGTTTCTAGTTTTGGAAACTTAATTCTTATCCTGTTTGTTTCCAAATGACTAACAATTGTGTTTTGTGAACTCTGAGCTTTATAACTGGAATTATAGCAATGGGAAGCAGGGAAGGAAGGTAACCTGAATTAAGATAGTAAGATTACGGCTAATAGAGTAGCAAAAGGGAACTGGGGAAAGTCCATCGTATTTGGGGTCAAAATTATTGAAAGGGGCCTGGTCAGTAGGTAACTATTAAAATGGCTTCTCAAATCCTTACCTGTGTTAACAAAACACCACTTGCATTAAAAACAGTTTTTCTGTAAGTTCATTTTAGAGGAGGTTCTGTGTAAATATGTGGAGAATCAATGCCTTGAGGTAACATTAAATCATCTGAGATTCCTTTAGCGGGTTATGTTGATAAACCTTGGAAAGTGCTTGAAACTGCTCAGATTACCAGGTTTCTACATTTTACCTGATTTGTTAAAGTGCCCTGATTTACTGAACATACCCTTCTCTTTTCTTGTTGTCGACAAGGAAGGCAAATCTCTCTTACTCAGGTACTAAAGTGAGTCTAGATTAGGGATGTTAAATTTAATCAACTAATCAACGGATTTTCCATCGATAAGCCGGTAAACAGGGGAGCCACAATGGGGTTAGCGCCTGCCCCCGGGCGCTAACTCCACTGTGGATCTGCCTTTTAAAATTTATTAAAAGCCAGTAGTCTCTTAATACATTTAAAAGGCAGGAGCACAGCAGGATGGGGGAGACCTAGCATGAGCCGGGACAGCTGATTCCCAGCTCGCACTGGGTCCCACCCCTCTTAATACATTTAAAAGGCTGGAGAGTAGAAGGGGGACCCAGTGTGAGAGGCAGCAAGGGATGGGGAAAGTGACTAGTCGACTATCCGATGGCTATCTGATAAGGAAAAGCTTATCGGATAGTCGACTAGTTGCTTACATCCTTAAACTAGATTGAATGTTAAAATTCAGGAGTTTGATGTATAACGATGATCCAGTGTGCCTACATAACAGTGGCTTCACATTTATCCCCACACTGACTTGTCTCTTGCCTACTTGTTGTTTGTGATCATTACTAGAGCTTTTAGGAGGGTACTATTGTAGTGAATTGTAGAGAATCTCCCCACCCATCTTCCCTTCCACCTTAGATATAGCACCTCGCATTCACAGCATCAGTGGGAGCTAAGTAGGGGTACGTCTAGACTACATGCCTCCTGGGATGAGGCATACCTGGGTGGTCGACAAATACCTTTGATGTCGACACCCGCGCGTCCATACTATCGCGCTGAGCCGACAAACAGCTGATCAGCTGTTCGTCGGCTCAGCGCGGCAGCCATGTAAATTTAAATGAAGCGGCGATTATTTAAACTGCCGCTTCATTTTCCTATGTCTGGTAGCCTAATCTACATGCCTCTGGCGACAGAGGCATGTAGTCTAGACGTACCCTAGGTGCCCTCCATGGGGAAACAGCTACAGTGAAGTAATATGGTGCAACTTGTAGACTCCTTACTGCTGCTGTCAATGCAAGAACAAAGAGCAGGAACTGGTTTGACTATCCCCCCCCCCCCCCAACTCCAGAAGCTGGGTGTTTTCTGCATTGACAGGACAGCAGTGAAAGCAGCAACTTCTTACCTTAAGGGAAATTGTAGCAGTTTCTTCCCTTCTCTTCCATCTCCAGCCCTTCAGAGAATGACCAATAGATTGTGGCAGTATAATGTAGCAGGAAATGGAGGGGTAGGACAGATCGTACTGATAATTGTGCACCATATTTTCTGATGCTTCTGTTGCATCAGGATTCCCTGTGGATTGAGTTAAGGGGGTTGTTGGATCCCATCTTTGCAACATTCTTATTAGCTAATGTTATGCAATGAATTCATGTAAGGTTGAGTGTGGGTAGACAGAAATTCTTCTTGTCTTCCCCACTTGACTATATTTTATCTCAGTGGTTGATGCTGCAGACGAAGTAATTGTGACAGCACTGTGACCACACCCTGTCACAATATTTTTTTTTCTCCTTTTGCCAAATCCAGAGTTTTCCTCAACACTGTAAAGATGTTAATATGTGTTAGGGATGGAGGGGACATCTGCTTTACATGAGAAAATTTCCACCCTGTTGCTTTACTAACACAAATGCAAACACACAAACCAGTGGACTGGGTGGCATCTGGTGGACTTGGTCACCCGCTATCAATTTTGGGGTGTTTTCCAGAATGACTGACTTTGCTTGGTTTAATCACCATACGTTTTGGTAAGTGTAGTCTAAATGAGAAAGGGAAAACCTAAACCAGAAACCTACCATCCCACTGCTAGTATTTTAGAATGAATGGAGGTATGAGAGGGGGTGAGAGCAGGGGCGCCCCGTGGATGCAGGCAATCTTGGCAGTCGCCTTGGGCACTGGGTTCAACGGGGTGCCCAATGATGACTCCACGCCATTGAGGGCTATGGAGGCAGGGGCACAGATCGCACATTCCGCCTAGGGCGCCAGCTGCTGGCAGCTCACTTCAAGCTGCTCCTGGTTGAGAGCATGCATGTGTGCACAAGAGAAAATAAAATCCTTCATGTGCCAAGCATTGGTTGTGCTAACTCAATACAGTAAAACTCTGATGGTCCGGCACTCCTGATGGTCCAGCACCATCAGGAACCCGGAAGTGCTCTGGGCAGCCGGACCATTGGAGCTGCTCTGCCCCCAGCTTCCCCTATTCAGCCGCTGCTAAAACTGACCAGCGGCTGAATCCGGGAAGCCGGAGGCAGAGCAGCTGGGGCGCTGCCGGGTAGGTCCCCTAGCGCTGCCCCTCGGGGCTGTGGGACCAACTGGGCAGCACCCCAGGTGTCCCCGATTCAGCCGCTGCTGAATCAGCCGCTGATCAGTTTCAGCAGCAGCTGGCTTGCAGACACCTGGGGTAGAGCAGCTGGGGTACTGCCAGGTTGGTCCAGTAGCGCCGCACCTCGGCACTGTGGGACCAACCCAGCAGCCCCCCAGCTGCTCTACCCCAGGCGTCCTGATTCAGACGCTGCTGATACTGACCAGCGGCTGACTCCAGGAAGCCCGAGGCAGAGCTGCTCGGTCACCCGCTATCAATTTTGACTTTGGGACACCTGGGGCAGAGCAGCTGGGGTGCTGCTGGGTTGGTCCAGTAGCGCTGAGGAGTGGCACTGCGGGACCAATCCAGCAGCACCCCAGCTGCTCTGCCCCAGGCATCTCCGATTCAGCCGCTGCTGGTCAGTTTCAGGACGCCTGGGGCAGAGCCAGACTATCGGAAGGGGGGGCTATGAGGGGTCTGGGGTGGCATCCCCCCATCCCAGACCCCTCATAGCGCCCCCTTCTGATAGTCCAGCACATCTGATAATCTGGCACCCCCTGAGTCCCAAAGGTGCCAGATTATCAGAAGTTTACTGTATTAGGTGTAGGAGTTTTAAAAGCAGTTATTGGAGGGCAGGCCTTCATCATAAATCACTCCTTTGGCAACTCCTTCACCTTTTCTGAATTTACATCATGTTTTAGACATTATCTCAAGTATACATTTTGCAGTGGCAATATACCAGTCAGCAACCATATTTGCATATAAGAAAATAGTTTTCATTTGACAAGAGGTTTTGCAGTTCTCCTGATGATGGGTTTTCTTTTTGCTAACTAGAATATCTGAAGTGAGCAGACTGACACATTTAAGTATGTAACAAAACCTACATTTTAACATTTTGTTTTAGGTTTAGATGTTGACGGGTTATATCGAGTTAGTGGTAATCTTGCAGTGATACAGAAGCTCAGATTTGCAGTTAATCATGGTAAGTTCTATTCTCCAACTGTGTTATCAATTTAAAAATACATGCAAAGGTATTTGTCAAAAGTTCTTCAGACTGCTTGTGCAATGATTTTTGGCCCATCTGTTTAAAATAACATGACACCTTTCATGAGAAATATCTAGCACTTCTCAACATGAAAAGGCTGCTAAATAGCAGCTTCTGTGCTCTGCAAGGTGTGTACTGTCCATCTGTTCATACCGTGCCTGGCACACCAGAGCCTTGGTCCTAATTGAAGCCCTGTAGTCACTGCTCCAATAATACTGAAGCAATGTATGTGATAGAAGTTGAAAAGGAATGTAGCTCAGACAGAATATTTCTCTCATGGAAAGCAAAGAGAAAAGGTATTAAAAACTCACCAACTTTGTTCTAGCATTTAATATTTGTTGACCATTCTCACCTTTGGTGAGAGTCTCTATTATGCCCTTAGGAAGTCCAGCAAAGGACACTCAGCTAGCAGGAGAGGTGACTAAGGTAGTTTTAAGCCACCTTTGCCTCTCCCAATCCTTTTGCAACTCAAGAGGTTCTTTTTATAATTTAGACAAATCAGCGGGCCTGTCTGAGTTATGGCAACCTCCTGAGGGCTGTCCCATGGGCTCAGTGCTTCCCAGAGTCTCCACAGTGCTGTGATCTCATAAGAATGAAGTTATTCAGGTGTCTTTCACAATCCTTGAACTGGGAGTATCTGCCCTCAAACAAATATGGAGCTTTTAGAGCCCATTTTACACTGTTCCAACTCTTCTCCTTGTTTGTTTGAGTTGATGCAGCCATGTATTTTATTTAGGTGCAGGTCTGGCTCCTAGACAAGGGGACCCTGGGACTCCGCATACTATGGAGCTTCATTTTCCTCCCCTCCTTGGAGCTGGGCCTGCTGGCCACTTCTGAGGCATAGTGCAGCCGTGCCCCAGGGCAGGCAGTCACCAGGCAGCCTGCCTTAGCCCCAATCGCCTGCTCCACATTGAGCCTACCCTAAAGCCCCCACTTGCAGTTCAGAGCCTGTAAATCCCTCCTACATACCAACCCCCTACCCTCAGCCCTTCCCCAAATCTGGAGCCTCTCCTTACATCCCAAACCTCTCATTCCTGGGCCCATGCCTTTCTGCATCCCAACCGATTGCCTTAACCCACACTCCTTTACTATATTCCAAATCCCTATCACCACATCCAGGCCTGGAGTCCCCACTTGTATTGCAAATGCTACATCCTCAGATCCCTAGGACCCTGAGTCTGTGCCCCAGCCCTTAGCCCTGCATCCCAATCCTCTGTGCTAGGTTGGAGCCCCTTTCACACTCAGAAACCTACTCCTGCCACATTAATTTTGTAACATGCACCGATATGAAGGAGATGTGTCACACATCACCTCCAGATTGATGCACGTAAGGAAATTCGTTCTGTTCAGGAGTGGGAAAAATTAGAGGGAACACCGCTGGCATTCATCCAGAGAAGAGAATCATCCCTCTTTGAGTGTGCTGAGAAAACAGTCTCTCATGCCCAGCCTAGGCTGCTCTAGGTCCTGTGGGCACTCATCTTCCTCCTCCAGAAGGAGCACTGATTGGCACAATCTGAATGCTGGTGCATAAGATGGAGCAGGTCATGACAGCCATTCCCTAGCATCACGCAGTGTTCTGGCCCTATGGTGTCCATTAGGCCTAATACCAATAAGAGTGTACCTGCAGCATCTTAAGCAGCAGTGGACCTTCTCTGCCTTTCTGTCCTCTATTTGTTAGCTGCTTAACAGGCCCTGTTACGCTGTAGAAAGCCCTCCACCAATGTAGTCTATTCAGCAAAATAGAAGTGATGTTCAGTGTGGTCTTTGGCCCATAGAAATCAATCAATGTTGGCTTCTATCCAGGACCTCTTGAAATACCTGCTGAACCTTCGTTTGTCAGTTCTTGCACTTGAATTCATTGAAAGCATAGTTGGCAGCAATATTGGCATTTCATTCCACACACTGAGGAAAGATCAGTCTTCTCCATTACCATGGTAGCAAGGTGCTTAAAAGTGTTTCTTCGTCTCCATCCTCTGGTCTGAGAGCCACTTCCTCTGTGGTATCTTAATTCAGTACTAGCAACTTTAAGGCAACCTCTATTTGAACCTCTGGCATCTTATCCCTTTCTGCTTCTGTGTGTCTCAGCTACATTTCTAGTAGTGATAACTAGATGAGTGAGAGAGTTGCAGGCGCTGATGGAAATACCTCTTTACACAATTTTCCAAAGACAAAGCAATTTTTAGATAGAAATTTGGTGTATGGCCATAATGTTCCTTAGTTTCATTGGAATCAAGTAGCATGTTTACCTGTCATTTTCCCCCTTATACATTAGATGTCAGGTAATGTCTAGCCTTCTGTCTGGACAGGTCTAAAGTATTTTGTAATTCTCAGCTGTTTGTGTCATATGTAGGTCATATGATGAGTCAAGTAGTCTTTTCACAAGCTATCTCTAAATGGAGAGCATATTGCATCAAGACTGCACATAAAATAGCTTCAGCTATGTCTTTTAGTATGAGAGCTCATTCTACACCATCTATTACTAGGGATGTAAGTGACTAGTCCCTCGACTAGTCTATCAGAAGCAGCAAGGGGGGAGCAGGAGCCGATGCTAGGGGGGAGCTGGCTTAAAAAACGGTTCCCCTCAGCACTATCTCAGCATGAGGCAGAGGAGTAGCGGGGACCAGCCATAAGCTGGGAATCAGCTGACTCCCAGCCTGCACCAAGTCCCAGATGCTGTGCCTCTACTTTTTTAATGTATTAAGATCCTGCCAGCTATTAATACATTTAAAAATCAGAAGCGTAGCTGGGGGTACCTGGTGTGACCGCTGATTCCCAGCTTTTGCTGGGTCCCCCCTGCTATGCGTCAGCCTTTTAAAAGGCAGAGATGCAGCGGGGTTAGTTCCCGGGGCCAGAGCTAACCCTGCGGTGGCCCCACCACTTATTGACTAGTCGATGGAAAATTCATCGACTAGTTGATTAAACTAAATTTAACATCCCTATCCATTACTGCATCTTCCAGAGAGTATGCAAGTTTTAATCAAGTGAGCTTGCAAATCTTGTTTAGGTAGACTCCAAACCCCACCTTTTGGAGGGTGTTACTACTTGTGAGTTCATGTAAGTATAATACAGAGATGCATCAACTCCTAGAAGAAGAAATGGTTACTTAGTACAACTTTGGTTCTTTAAGATCTAATGCAGATATGAATTCATTCCATGACTCACCCTCCATCAGCTGTGCACTAGAGTCGTATCTCTTGGTGTTAAGTTCAAAGGAACTGAGAGGAATTGGTGGGGAGGATGCTGCCTCATATAGCTGAGGAAAGGGCTACTGCAGGGGTGGCCAACCCATGGCTCGTGAGCTACATGTGGTTCTTTTTAAAAAAAAAAAAATAATAATAATATATTGCAGCACCCATGGCTCCTCAGGGGGCAGCTGTGTGAAAGAGACAGCGCTGTGGCGTCCTGTGCATCCTTCAAAATGACCGCTGTTAAAAGAGCAGCTTCTGCCGGGCTCTTTTTTTGCTCGACCAAACACAGCAGCTGGGGTTAGTTTTTGTTTTGTTTGGGAGGGGAGCGTTTTGTTCAACTTTTTCCCCTCTGCTCTTTGCACTATATCCACCTCTTTTTTGGCTCTTCATCTGTAACAGGTTGGCCACCCCTCGTCTACAGTAAGATGCAAGTGCCACTCTTCTATGGGAACTGCTAGGTAAAATTATTTGGCTCTGGCATGCTGGGTACACATGTAACCTTTGGCTGGGCTAAAGTTTATTTCATTGCCCTTCTCCAAAGCTAGGAGATGCAGGAAAGCACCTGGAAATGCAGAATTTAGTCATTAAGAATTTTCAGCAAGGAGATTGCCAGGTGTTATCCTCCCCACAATCAAGTCCAAAAGAACAAAATGAATGAACTTTAATTCTTAACTACCAACTTTTAAAAATCTTATGATAAACATAAATAATAACTAAATGTTTACAACATAACATGATTACCTTATAAGCCACAAACATTATCTTCATTATACATCAAGAAAACAAATTTAATTTGTACAGATCAGGTCCCCACAGGAACATGGTAAGAAGAAACTCACAGTTCCCAAAAGCTTAGGTTAAGTTCACCTGATCACCAAATTTGTATAGTCTGCAGAGTTAAAAGCAACATCTTTCCTCCCTTTCTATAATTAACATGGTAGGCAGTGTTCCCTCTAAGCTGTGAGGCAGTGCAGCTTCACAGGTAATTAATCAGCCCCCTGGAGTCAGAGGCTCAGGGCTCTCTGCATGTAGCTAGCTGACTGACTGGGCGGGGCTGTTTAATCACCTGTGAAGCTGTGTGGCCATGCAGTTTAGAGGGAACATTGATGGCAGGCTTCCCTGTTGGAGGATTAACAGTATCACTAACCTGCTGCAAAATGCTTCAGAGTTTGGAGAAAGTGTGCTTTGTGTTTCTGAGCACAGCTTCTCCCAGTCCTCACAGGGCAACCTGGCCTTTTGTAAACCTACTGCTTGCCCTCTTAGTCTGAGTCCAGCTATAAGGAAGCTATTGAGCATACCCAAAGTGACCATATCCAATTCCACTTCTGGATGTGGAGTGTTAATTATGCATCTGTTTAGCAACAATGATACAGGCAATTAATTCCTTCCTGCCCCAATCTCTTTCTTAAATGAATATCTCCCTACTAGGCATATGGATTACATGAGCATACCTAAATGAAATATCTGCATCACAACCCGAAGAACCATAATTATAATAAACTGATTTCTCTGGTCCTTTCACACTGGGGTCCTTTAATCTTACATAGGAATTAAGTAATTAATGATAAACATCTATTGTGTTATAATAATCATACATATGCTTTCTTTTAGATGAGAAATTGGACTTGAATGACAGCAAATGGGAAGATATACATGTCATCACAGGAGCTCTAAAAATGTTTTTCAGAGAACTGCCAGAGCCACTCTTCACATATAATCATTTCAATGACTTTGTCAATGCAATTAGTAAGTTCATAAAGCATGCATAAAATTTTCATAAATCATGAATATTTAAATATGCATAATACACTTAGTTGAAGTATGTTCTCCTTTTCATTGCTTAAAAAGGAAAAATTATGAAATTTTGTAAAGGTGTTACCTTCTATGCAGTGGTAATGTAGCCATGTCACACTCAAAATATTAGAGGCAAAGCGAGTGAATGGTCCCTTGGAATGTGTTAACTATTTATGCTAAACAATCTGTTCCACGCTGTTTTTATTTATGAAATTGACTACATTTCCCAGGCATGAAGAAGAGCTCTATGTAAGCTTGAAAACTTGTCACTTTCAGCAACAGAAGTTAGTTCAATAAAATAGTGGTTCTCAACCAGGGATGCACAGAGATCTTCCAGGATGTATCAACCCATCTAGATATTTGCCTAGTTTTACAATAGGCTACAGTAAAAGCACTAGTTAAAGTCAGTATGAAATTTTAGTTTGTACATCAATGACTTGCTTATACTGCTCTATATACAATACACTGAAATGCAAATATGCTATTTGTATTCTGGTTAATTTACTTTAGAATTATATGGTAAAATGAGACAGTAAGCAATTTTTAGCGCTTACTTATAAAATATATTTTTATTTTATATCTGATTTTGTAAGCAAGTATTTTTATGTGAAATGAAACTTGGGGGTACATGAGACAGACTCCTGACAGAGGTACAGGAGCTGGGAAAGGTAGCAAGCTCTGCAATAAGATATTTTACCTTCCAGTCTTGACTTTAAAGCAGGGGTGAGGAACTTCCAGCCCAGGGGCTGGATGCGGTCTCCGGCTTGCCTGGATGCAGCCCTCAAGGCTCAGGGCCCCCCTGCATTGGGGAGCCCGTGCTGGCACTCCAGCCTCCCTGCTTCCCCACCATGGAGCTGGAGCACACACAGTCTACTAGGCTGGGTGTCCCTAGGTTCTGGTGTGCAAGGGGAATGTGAGATTGTCTTTCTCCTTCTCATTAGGAGCCCATTTCAGTGAGGGTTGTTTGTTTTTGGCTTTTGTGTGCAGCCCCCAACCCAAAAAAGGTTCTCTCGCCCTGCTTCCGAATATCAGTAATATTCAGTGTGACCACTAGGTGGCAATGTGTTGTTTAATATGAGCACTGTAAAATTATGCACTTCATTCAGTGTTTGGTTTGGTATATGCTACCAAAATTTTAAATAATAATATTGAATGTATGGTTTGTCTCTTCCAGAACAAGAACCAAGACAGCGTGTTCATGCTGTCAAAGATTTAATTAAACAGTTGCCAAAGCCAAATCAAGATACCATGCAGATACTTTTTAGACACCTCAAGAGGTGAGTGGTAGAAGGAGTCTTAATGTACTGCAGAGCTCCCTTAAAGCTAGGGTTACCAAGTAGCAAGTGTGAGAAATTGGGAGAAGGGGTGGGGAGTAACATATGCCTATATAAGACAGAGACTTTCCCTATGAAATTGGGACATGTGGCCATCTTTCTTACAGTCCTGGGGAATGGTTCTAATCATTCTTCCTTTAGTTTCCTGTGCTTCATCAAAGCAAAACACTTGTCTGTGTTTATATAAGTGTGCAGAGAAGCAAACCCAACTTTTGGCAGTAGTTTTTAGTTTTGCTGTTACCTTCTGAAGCTTCAGATTATAGAGACAAGAGCTAGTTTCAAATATATTTGAAATAGTGAAGGTTATATTACAGTAGTGCCGTCTTTTGTGAATGATAGTAAATATGGAATAAATATTGTGAGGAATTACTAATTTGGTTTTGTTTCTCTTCTGGTAACACATTATTTTCTCTCATCAATCAATTTAATTTTCAAATAACATTTTCTTCTTTTTCCCCAGAGTTGTAGAAAATGGAGAAAAGAATCGAATGACCTATCAAAGCATAGCAATAGTTTTTGGACCAACTCTATTAAAGCCAGAGAAAGAGACTGGTAACATGGTCCACACTGTATACCAGAATCAGATTGTAGAATTAATTCTACTGGAACTGAACTCTATCTTTGGACATTGAAATTTTCTGAGAATTAAAACTGAAGTGATGAGTTGTCAACAGATTTCTATCAAAAGTCAAATCTGTGTGTACATGATGTATTGTGTTTGTGGACCAAGAAACAGCTCAATTTTGCACTTTTCAATGGGATGGGAGGGAAAGACATGGAATGAGCATTTGGCCGATTGAATTGCTATTAATGCAAATTGATGAAATTTTGAATTTATAATTTCACTTATATTGTGATTATTAAAAATTTTGTATTCTACCTTTTTTAATAATTTCAATTCTAGTATGAACATATACACTGGATTTCTTGGTGGAAAGCTTAAAATTGATCAGACTGGATAATCTGGAATTTTTTTTAACCTTTAAAAAAACCTTTCCTCTGCTTGAAAGGTTGAGGAAAACCCTATCAACTGGCTTTGAAAATGTTCTTGGATACTTATAGTGATAATAAAATTATATCCTATGCTTATGTACTGAAACCTGTGTAGATCCTGTCAACAGGGATTCTGCATGCAGTGTGACTGTTTTTAAGCTAGTGCTAACAGTGGTCAGTGTGGTTTACAGTAATGCAAATAATCCCTCACTTGAGGCTTACTTTTTAAAAAAAGTAATATGTAGCATCCTTGCTGGAACATCTAATTGCTTGATAGAAGAGGACCCTATTATTTGTAACACTGAACTTGCATTGTAAGTATATCCAGCAGAGGATTTGTTTTGCCACATATTAGAATTTTTATTTAATACACAAATCCATTTTTCTGGGTATTGGACTACATTTTGTGCTATAGTGAATTGCAGTTAACAATCCTAATTCAAATACCAACTTTACTAACACTGTACAGAGTTCTTGGAATGATCCTGTGGTAGTGAACATTTTTGGATGCAAATACAGACTTAAGAAGTGAATGATCTTTGGCTTATGTACATAATTCAGTTTTTGTATAGTTTCAGAGTACCTTCTAGTTGCACATTTCTAATCATGGCTAGATTAGATACAGAGAGTGTAACATTTCCAGTGTATGTCTGGGTTTCCTCAGTAAAACAGGTTACTCAAAAAACTAAATGTGCACTTTTAGATGTTAATTACATTTGCAGGCAAATATTTGTAATGCAAATGGTACTGGAAAAATACCGTGTGTGCTTGCTAAATTGTTAATGCACTACAAGAAGAGCCTTTTAGGTTATTTAATATGTACAGGATACATTAGAGAAATGTATTACAGATACTAACATTTGCAAATAATGGGAATATGTTCCACTAGATGTTTGTTGGAAATAATGACATAATGCTAAATTCAATTATTCCTTTTTACATTAATAATGTAGATTAATTTGTAAAATAAATTGGCTTTGGAAGATTTTTGTTACAGGGAGCATGGTCTACTGAAGATTTTTTAAATGTATTTTTTTAGACTAACTGCTGTACCTGATATTTGTTATGTCTAATCTGAATAAAGAAAACCATTAGCTAGTTTGGAATTTGCTAATCCAAATTTGGATGACACTGAATTTGCAAATACTCTCAAATATTCAGTTGTATGACTGCCTGAAATGACATTTCTCCTGCAGCAGAATCATTGTGCTGTGGTTACAAATGAGCCTCTAAAAGAAATGTTTAAGAATCCCTCTTTTTCCTCAACAGTAATTGGACTGTATGATGAAGGTGGATATTGGTTTAAATTTGAAAATATTTATAAGTATTCCACACAAATGTTTTTGTCATAATGTTTGATATGTTCCACGCACAAATCACCACCACAAAAGGAAGGCAAAAAAGTGATGAAATTATCCAATTTGACCTGTGATCTCTTCTGTATGTTCAAAGTGAGGATTTCAGAAGCAGAAAGCTTGCTTGAAAAGTCTTTGTAGATAAAAGAAGGGAAAACTAATGTTGTGGTTTTCTCACCTTTTTTAGTATGGTAGTGATGAAGTCTTGCAGTTTGTTGCAAAACAACTTGGGTGAGAATCACGATATCAATAAATCAGTGTTGCATTTTTAACCTCCTGTTGAGCTTTAAAAGTATAATTTCTTTGATACCTGTTCAGAAACACAATATGTTAGTAGAAAATATGAATGAACTTGAAATCTGTTGTTAATTATTCAAATCCCAATTTTTTAAAACATTTATTTCTTTTGAATAATATTGCTTAAGTACAGATGATGTCTAAGTGTTGCTATATTCAAAGTAAGAAAAAACCTGTTTTTGAATATCCTCATAACAGTGAGGAATATAACTTTCCATTATATTCCCAGAGGATTTAGTATTTATTACATAATGTTATTTATAATATACTTTATTTTTCATGAAGCAAGTGATATGAAAGCTTTAATTTGCTAAATGTTAGTTTGGGAAGAGGGAAATTCTTACAAAGCCCCAATAAATGTGGCAGTCAACAGGCAAATAAAACTGATCTACTTAATGGAAAAAGACAAACATGCCTACTAGAAGTTTTATACATTAGAACCATGACAGTTTACTTATTTTATCTCTTGCTTCTTTTTCAAACCCTAGTGTTAGAAATGTGGCAAATGTAGCACAGATTAATCTTCTGTGTCTAAGATTAGTCAGTTGCCAAGCTGCTTCCTGAAACTGGCACACCTTTAAGTATAAGAGGTTTATGGTTTGGTTTGACATTTTATTTTTACATTGAATATTTCAATATCACCATGGAACACAGGACAGGTTGATGAAAGCTGAGCAGCTGAAAAAAATAAAGGTAAATAGTTACATTTCATAAGTTTTATTTGAGCCCAAAATAGGAATAAAAATGTGTAAAGAAAAGTGAATAGTTATGAAAGTTTGATATTTTTATTAAAACTGGAGACAATTATTAGTATGCCAAAACTTTTCAGATTTACAGCCTGTATCCTCATTGTGGCTATGTATTTGTCAACTTGTTTTGCAAACTCAAGTTTGGCCCATTGTCAATAGCTGCATGGCTCATGGAAGTGCTGTATATAGTATTACTAAAAAGTGACATTTAGAACTGCTCAAGCTTGGTATTGAGGAAATTTTGCCATAATTACTATCGATCAATGCAGAGAACTGGGTGCAAATAAAGACTATTTTAATAAATGTTTAAATAAAATAGTTTTCAAATTGACTTGACATGTCCCTTTGGTTTTTCTTTAAAAACAGTCGTGAATGTAATCAAATCTTACAAACTAGCAAGCCTGTCCTGAACTTCAGCCATCAAATTAAAGCCATAAGTAAAGTCCTTTATTGCATCCTCTGCATTATGACATTCAAATCCTAACAGCATTGGAGAGAGAAGGTGAGCTAGAAAATATTATGCCAATTAAAAGTTCAGTCTAAAACAGTAAATAGCTATACTTTAGCTAGTTAATTACAGAGTGCTACTTTTTGTTTCCCTTAAAGGAAACAACTTTATTCAGACGCAGAAAAGAGCAATGATATTTTGGAATCTATTGGTAATTCATAAGCCATAAACTTCAGGCAGTCAGACATTTGGCTCTGAAGGAGGAGGTACAGAATGTCTAATAAGGCATTCTGCAAAGAGAAGGGACTTCCTCTGAAGAATCTTAATTAGTCTTCACAATTGCAAAGTTTTGTGGGCAAGCAGCTGCTGAGTCTGTATTCTGCTGGCTCACAAAGTACCCTATGTGATTACGGAACTTAAATGAACATTTTTCTTCATGGCATTCTCGTAAACAGAACACTTGTAAAACAAGATAACACTATGACAAAGTAACATAAAAGGCATTTGGAGGGGACTTGGCCTCTTTTGGTTCCATTTTTCCCTTGAGAATTAAATGGTAGCTCAGATATTAAAGAATTTACAATTTCCCTAAATTGACTGGCTTCAGAGAAAATTATATATAGACACTTATAATGATTTTTGTGAAAGAAAATAAGTAGCTAATCTACCTCTAGCAGCTGTATAAATATCTATGAATCAGCAATTCTTAAATGAACTCTTAGTTTTATAGATGGGGTGGGATTTGTTTTGGTAATGAATAGGTATTTCTTTTAGGATTGTTCCACTACTTGCACAGATATATAGCTTATCAGGAAACCAAAAATAGAGATCACTGGCTTAGGGGTAAGTTGATACTACCCCCAAAGGATTCTGCAGGTGACGAGAGAGATACTGAGAGGGAGATTTGAGAGGTCACACAAATGGCCCAAAGCAACTGAAGTACTGAAGATGGAAGAGCCAAACTGGACGACCAGAAAGAAACTGGAGCACAGTAGAAGGGCCAGGGAGCAGAGATCTGAGCAAGCCAGATTGCATGGAATTCTGCTCTGTTTGCCAGCCTATTCTGCAATAAAACCCACCAATGCATGAAAATCACATTTCCTTTCCCAAGACCCCACTCCTTTGGGGCCCCATCCTCTCTGTTCCTCTCCTCTCCATCACTTCCTATCCCCAGCTGTTATACACTCACTGGGTTGAGACAGGAGGTGCGGGCTCTGGGTTGGGAATGAGGGATTTGGGGGTGCAAAGGAGTGAGAAGTGCAAGCTCTGGGAAGGAATTTGGATGCAGGAGAAGGAGATGCTGGCTTGGGGAGGGGGCTCCAGGCTGGGGAGTGTTGTGCTCAGGTGGAAGGTTGGGGTGCTGAGCAAGTCACAGGCTTGTGGATATGAGGGTGCAGGAGTTTGGGTTGGATATGTGAGGGTCTCAGGGCAAGGAGGCTGTGATTATTCTGGGCTCAGGAGACAGATTTGTGATGTGTGGATGGTGCAGGAGTGTTGTGGCAGAAGACTGAAGATGTGGGGATGCAGGAGTTTGGGGATGTAAGAGACTCAGAATAGGGGGTTCCAGTGTATGATAGGCTCAGATTTGGGGTCAGGTGATGCTGCAGTGAGATGGGGATTTGGTGGCAATTGGGGGATGTTGGCCAGACTTCATTTTTAAATAAAATGTCAAACTCAAAAGGTTTTAGCATTGTCTTTGAGAGGGCAGGGAACTTTTGAGTCACTGACCCACAAAAGTCAGTTGGGACCTCACAAGTGCAATACAAAAAAAAACCACTCCAGAACCCCAAGCCTCACTAATGTGGTCCCAACTGTGATGGTGAGCGCAGGGGACAGAGTGCTAGTGGGTGCTGGGGCTGGGGAGAGGGTGCTGGTTGCTGGGGTAGGTGGCAGGGTGCTGGGGCCAGGGACTGGGTGCTGGGGACAGTGCTGGTGGGGGCAGGGTACTGGGGGGGGGGGGAGTTGGAGCAGGGGACAGGGGCAGCTGGGATCAGTACCTGGCAATCCTGCAGCACCTATGGGTTCTAGGAAGTGTGCGACTGCACTTCCCCTCCCCAAACAGCTGGCATGAGTACTGCCTGAACAGCAGGGGCTGTTGCACTCCAGCAACTTCCACGATGCCATCCTGCAGGGGGGAGGGTGTGGGGAGTCCCAGGACAGAGAGCGCTGCCTGCACAGTCGAAGCTGTGCAGACCCAGATCTCCTGACTCTCCCCTCCCCCATGCAGAAAGGCCATGTAACTAAGTTACAGGGTGCCACAGCCCCAGCTGTTCAGGCAGCATGTGCTGGCTCCTTTGGGGAGGGGAAGTGCTTCCCTCCCCGCTATGGGTCACGTGGGGTTACCCCTGTCCAGAACCCCCTATGTGTGCCGGCTGGGAGCAACTGTTCCCCTCTGTCCCTGCCTCACTATGCCTTTGCGTCACCAGGGAGGAAGGGAAAACAAGTTGCTGCTTCTTTAAGACTGGCTAGCTGGCATGCTCCCTTTCAGAGGGTTGGGGGGAATGCCAGCTCCTTGCGGTACCTCAGGGTTCCACGGAGCACCAATTGGGAAACACTGCTATAAACTAACTAGGGACAAGTAGTTGAGCTTACTTTTTACTGGGGATGTAAGTTCCTGTTCCACTTTCACAGTCTGCCCCCAAATTTGAGGCCCATTGAAGTAAATTAATCTTTTATAAACATGTTCCAGATACAACTGATTAGCTCCATTCCTTTTCCTTTCTGCATGGTTGTTTGCATTCTTGTAACAATATTAATCTGTCTTTCTGTGAAAGTCATGAAGCAAAATATAACCGATGTTGTTACTCTTGCCTTTCTTGTGTCTAAACTTTGCAGATAATTCTTAATCCACTGTATAATTTGGTTTGAAAAATGAACCTATCCACTGCTTTGGTGCTTAATACTAAACATTTTCACCTCTGATTAAACGAACAAGATGGTGACTGGTAGCTATTTTGCCCTATTTTTTTGTCACCTCAAACAACTGAATGATTACATGGAAGCAAGGGCGTGTTTTCTGAGCCTCATTCTGCTGCTCTTCATCCCTCTATCAACTGTTGGAATTGTGCAGGTTATTATGCATAGGGCTGTATAGCTCATTAGACACTGAGAAAAAGTCAGTGGCATGGTCAGCGATCTTGCCAGAAGGAACCGTGAATGGAGCCAAGCCTGGACAGATGGATTAGGCCTGGGATAATTTGTCAGGTTTACTCAAAGGTGTGAGAAATCCACACTCCTGATCAAGTTTGGGGTGAACAATAACATGCCAGCAGTTTGCCAGTGTTAGCCCCTGGCAGGCTGCTGCAGCTGTATTTATCTACAGAGCCCCAGGTACCAACTATCACGGCTTCTGTTGGCTGTGGATCGCTGTTTCTGGCCAACAGGAGTTTCAATTGCTGGTACCTGTGGGTGTGCAGGTAAATATAGTGGAATGGGCCCACCAGGACCTAACCCTGGCAGTCTGAATCCAGCCTGCAGGCTGATATTTGCTTACCCTGATTTATTTACACTGAATCTAGCCCTCCCCTCACTCCTTTCCTGGGAGCAATATGATGTCAACAAAAGAGCTTCCATCAATGTAACTACTGCCTCTTGGGGACATGGATTAACTACAGGAATAGGGAAGTGCTCTAGTTAGGGTAGTAGTATCTTCACTAAAGTGCTACCATAACCCAGCTGCATGGGTACAGCACTGTATGTGAACACACACCAACATAAGTTTTTTGAAATTATTTAAGTAGATCTTAGGAGAAGGGGACTTGACTTTGCAGCAACAGTCAAGCTTGAATCTAGGCCTTTTATAAAAATCCATGGGATAGTCCTCCCACCCCCATATACCTTTCCCCTGTTGTTCCAAGTACTTCACAAAACAAGCCACAGTCATTCTCATAACTGCAACTGATTTGATACCCATTCCTCAGGTACATGGTAGTCTGGCCACCCACCTCCTCTTGCAGGACACAGGCCAAATCCTCCATCCCAGTCTAGAACTTCTCCATCTGAAGGGGGCCACTCACACTAAAGGCTTTTCACTTGAAGTTTAAACACAATACACATGCAAGTCTCCACTACCACAATGAGCTTATACCCCTACCTGGGTTTAAAGTGGCAGTCCACCTGGCTGTACCCACTCCCCATTTTGCTGTATGATATCTATGTAAACCATCCTCAGTAATCTTGATTATTTTTATAAAGCTTTATCCCCCTCACTATCGCATATTGTTGTAACACCAATAGGCCGCAATCCAGGCCCCACTGTGCTTATGTGCTGTAGACACACAACATGTTCCTTGGCCCTGAAGAGCTAGGACAGTAGCACCATGCTGGGCCCTGTACATGTATCTGGGCACAGTTACACACAGCTGGATATGGTGCCTGGACTGATGAGGGGAAAAAAAGATACCACTTAGACTGTAATTTTTTAAAGTATTTTAATCTTTAAAACAACTAGGGGGTGGTGTCCCTTGCTCACTATGCTCACCACATCTGCCCCTGCCCCTGCCCCCTGGCTGCTGCAACTCCTCAATGCCAAGCCAGCCCTGGCTCTCTTCCCCACAATAGCTGGGGTGTTGGGCTGGTCCGAGGCCATGGCTGGCCTAGCTCTTGCCATCTGCTGGGTGAGTGGGAGGGCCTTCTCTGGGCCTTTTAGGCCCCATGCTCCTCCTACCCAGCCCTTCCCCCCCCCCCCTTCAGCTGGCCCCAGCTCTCAGTCCCACCCCACCCACTTGTCCACTTTCCCGCCCTCTCCCCCCTGGAAAAGGGGCCAGGGTGAAGGCACTGTGCCACAGCACTCTCTCTGGCCGCCAGGAAGGGATGGGCTGAAGCCATGGGGGGCATGGCTCTCCCCGCTGGCTGCCAGGGACTGTCTGAGGCCACCTCAGCTTTTTCCCCTCCTCAAGTGGCTGAAGCCACCCCAGGCCCTTGCCCCCCCACCTGACCACCAGGGATGGGAGGGGGGTGAGGCCTGGCCATTCTTCGCTCCCCCCCATACACCCTCGGATGTCAGAGGGTAGGGCTTGGCCGAGTCCATGGCAGGGGAGACTTTGCAAGAGCATGGCTCCCCCTCCCCCCCAAGCTCTGCGGAGACCAGGAAGACTGTGTGGCTGACACCCTCTGTCCACCCACTTCCTCTCCCCCCCCCCACCCCGGTACCAGGGAGGCTGGGGTCCTCAGCACAGCTAAGGGAGGGAGGAGGCCAGATGGCTGAAGGGGGAGGGGCTGCAGGATGCAGTGTGACATAATGACATCACTGTTGTCCCGCTGGAAAAACTTTCTATATATACACAGATCTGGCTAGGTCTACACTGGAAGCTTCTTGCGCAAGAACTCTTTTGTGGAAGAGTTATTGCGCAAAAAGACTTCCACAAGCGTACATCTACACTGGCATATGCTTTTACACAAGAGCATCCATGGTACTGTAAACGCTCTCTTGTGCAAGAAAGCTCTGATGGCCATTTTAACTATAGGGGCTTCTTGCGCAAGAAATTCACGTTGCCTGTCTACACTGGCCTCTTCTGGAAGAGCTCTTGTGCAAGAGGGCTTCTTCCTGAGAGGGAACATCAGAGTTCTTGCACAAGAAGCCCCGATTTTCTACAATACAATGTCAGTTTACTTGCGCAAGAACGTGCAGCCAGTGTAGACAGGCGGCATGTTTTTGCACAGAGCAGCCGTTTTCGCGCAAGAACGCGCCAGTGTAGATGCAGCTAGAGAGAGAGAGCAGTAAATAGGTGCTGTGCTGCTTGTCTACAGTTAAGTAATGGAAAATAAATGTTAAATACTGATGCTATCGGCTCTTGCCTCATATAATTTCCTAGTTTATAATGCATTGTGTCCAGGCTGATGAAATCAAACTCTTAATGGTGAATTACTTGTCATGTTGATTTGCCTATGCTCTTTATTAGCCTTAGCAAAAATACTTAGACTAGTCTCTCTCTATAAGGCTTATCGTAGCGTAGGAAAAGTGAGCTCATTTATAATGCCTGAGCTGTAGTCTTCAGGCAAATCATGGAGTGTGTTCTGCTGCGTGACTATTTGAGTTAGTGTAGCATTTCTGAATCTCAGCCATGGAGCAGGACTCCCATGTTCTTAGGCACTGTATAAGCACAGACCAAAGAGACAGTCCCTACCCTAACAAGTTTGTGACCTAAATTCTTGGGATTTTGGTTTCCTTGATATTCTGGTTTGGGACTGGTCCTCATCTTTGCACAAACATCCTGTCATTTTTGTTCACAAAAAAATGAGTCTGTTTCCTCCAGCCTTTCTGCTGGGAACAGAGAGCCCTCTCTCCCTTGGTTTATGAGCTATAAGTATTCTTCACTCTTGGGCATGTAGCCTCCTTTCCCGACCTATATGTTTGTCTAAAAAGCACAAGATTGCAGTTTCTTATAGCTTAACTGAACTATTGTTGCCCAGAGATAGTTTATTCCCATTAGTTACTGGGCTCAGAATTCCTTCTTTGACATTTTAAAAATAACACTTCTTTCAGGGCTAGTCTGTCCTTTTCCCTCTTTGGTAAGGATGGACTTCACTATCAATCCACCTGTTATTTCTACTGCATTGAAAGTCAGTACAAGTCGGGACTGTTTGCTTCCTTATTTGTACAGTCTCATCACTGAGAATGTGGACTGGAATGTGCTCTCCACTGCAAAGAATGCTGCTTTGCCTGCAGGGAGCATAACACACAATACTACAACACTGATGGCTGCTTTCTAATAATGTATCTGAGCCAAGTAGTACTATAGATTTTTAAATGACTGAATGCATAGGAATATAACAACTTTACAGGTGACAATTAAGTAAAAGCAGATTTCTTATGGGCCCCATATTTCATGGTGTGACAGCAGTACAGAAAAGTTAACAAAACAATTGGATATTTTTTATGTGAGGTTTGGGAGGGCAATGCAATTTCATGCCAACACTTGAACATCATTTAATCATTTGAGTAGACTAATACATATAAGCAGGGCTCGACAAATTATAGAAAACACTACTTGCCAGACAAAGGGACTCGCCACTCCCACTGCGTGACCCCCACCATGCAGGCTTGTGCTACCCGGAGAACGCGACAACCAGGATGGCATGTTTGCTGCACGGGGAGCGCAGCATTCTGACAGTGGTCTGCGCTGCTTGCTCCTGTGTGGCCGCCCAGCTGAGTGGCATGCAGGGGGGCCGGGAGTCCTGGGCCGGGAGCTGGAAGCGGGGGCGGGGCCACACGTGGGCTTAGGGTGGGGTCAGAGTGCGCATGCGTCCCTGACGTCGGGGAGAGGCACCAGCACAAGAGAGCGCTGCATTCAAAAGGGGAGCAGAAGAGAGGAGGGAAGAGAGTAACGGAGGGAGAGGGGGGAGAACAGAGGAGTGAGCTAGAAGATGGCATTGGGCGGAGGAGTGAAGGGGGAGAACGAAGGGGGACGGGAGTTGGAGGAGGTCAGAGAAGGCAGGAGGGAGATGGGGAGTGGAGCAGAGAGCAGAGGACATGAAAGGAGAAGCAGAGGTAGGAAGCAGCCCAGAGCGGGGACACTAAGGAGCCCCGTCCTACACTGGCCCCGCCCTACGCCCGCGTGCAGCCCCGCCCCCACTTCCGGCACTCGTCCCAGGACTCGGGCCCTCCCCCCGCACGCTGCTCAGCTGGGCAGCCGCATGGAAACAAGCGGCGCAGACCACTGTCAGAACACAGCGCTGCCCATGCAGCACGGGGGTCAGCGCCGTTGAAGTGCTGGGCGGGTCATCCTCACTACGCCGGGGTGGCTCCGCCCCGTCACAGCTCGCTAGCTGCCAAAATCTATTCGCCACAGGCGAGTGGGCGAGCAGACTTGTCAAGCCCTGTATATAAGCCATCTCTCAAATTACTGAACATCTGAATACTTTAATGCCACTGCATAGGAAGGCTTCTATTACCAGCTCCATTCCTTAGTTGTCTGAACAAGAGTTACTCACCTGTGCAGTAATGTCTGTCCTTCGAGATGTGTGTCCCCATGGGTGCTCCATTACAGATGTTGGGCACATCCTGGCACACCAGCTCAGAGAGTTTTCCTTAGCAGTAGCCCCCACCAGACTACGCATGCACAGATGCTGCCTCGTGCTGTTCGCACCCTTTCTGTGGAGCGCGGTCCAGCCTGACAGTTTCTCCTAGCTGGAACTATCTGAAAAAACAGAGAACAGTTCTGAATCAGGGAGGAGGGCGGGTCATGGAGCACCCATGGAGACACAAATCTTGAACAGATGTTATTGCACAGGTGAGTAACTCTTCTTCGTCGAGTAGTGTCCCCATGGGTGCTCCACTACAGGTGAATACAAAGCAGTGGTCTGATGTAAATGATGTGCTTTGGAATCAAGGTCTCTGCACCATGGATAGGACTCCCTGGGCCACCGCAGCATTGGATGTTAGCATGCTTGCAAGGGTGTAATGTCCGGCGAAGGTCAAGATGGAAGACCAAGTGACTGCACGGCATATGTCTCAGAGCGGCACACCTTTCAGGAAAGCCGTGGAGGTTGCAATCCCTCTAGTAGAGTGTGCCCTCGGTCTATGAGGTAACGATTATTACGCAAGGAATAACAGCGAGTGATGCAGGATATGATAAGGGTGGAAATGCGCTGTGCAGAAAGTTGCTGGCCCTTAGAAAGGTCCGCTATAGACAACAGAAGATGCTGTGACTTTCGAAAGGGGCACGTTCTTTGCAGATAAAAAGCAAGCGCTCTTCTGACATCTAGCGTATGTAAGCGCATCTCCTCCAGGTTGGAGTGCAGTTTGGTGTAAAAGGTAGATAAGGTTATAGGTTCGTTTACATGAAATGGAGAGTTGACCTTTGGCAGAAAGGCAGGGTGAATGTGCAGTGTTATCCCCACTCGGTGAATAATGTTTATGGGGGATCAGCAGAGTATTGCCAGTTCACTCACGCGCCGTGCAGAGGTGATGGCAAGCAAGAATGTCACTTTCATCGTAAGTGTATGCAGATTACATGTTGCAAGTGGTTCAAAGGGAGGATGGGTCAGAGTGTCCAGGACCAGACCTAGGTCCCACTGTTCTGGGGGAGGTTTGTGAGGGGGATACAGGTTTGCGATACCCTTTAGGAATCTTTTGGTAAGCGGGTGAGCGAAGACTGACCAACTTTCGATGGGCGGACGAAAGGCAGAAATCTCCACTAGATGGTGAGAAGATCACTAGTCCTCTGGTCTTCAGTTGTAGAATATAGTCTAGTATCTGATGGATCGATATCACTAGAGGATCGACAGCCCTTACCTCGCACCATGACTGAAATCGACGCCCTTACCTCGCACCACGACTGAAATCGTGAAGGTAGGTCTTTTGGGTGGTTTGGCGTCTACTGTGTATGAGGACGTCCTTGACTGCCTGAGAGCAAGTCATTTCTGGGCCTTGGAGCCAGCTAGGAGCCATGCCATGTGGTGAAAACGGTCGATGTGGGCGTGAAGGAGGGACCCGTGCCGTTGCGACAATAAGTTGTGTAACTGCGGAAGTCGTCATGGTTGTGATACTGACATCTGTGTTAGCTGAGAGCCAGATCTGTCGGGGCCAGAATGGTAATATCCATTATCACTGTTGCCCCCTCTCTGTCTATTTTCTCCAGCAACCGTGGAGTGAAGGCGATGGGGGGAAAGGCGTAGAGTAAGTGGTGAGGTCTCCTGTCGATAAGGAAGGCATCCCCAAGGGAAGCTGTGTCTATGCCTGCTCTCGAACAATAGAGGCGGCACTTTCTGTTGACCCGAGTGGCAAAAAGGTCTATGGTGGGATACCCTCAATGCTCAAAGAGGTTGCAGACTACTTCGTTGAGCAATTCCCACTCACATTGCAGGGGAAAGGCCCTGCTGAGGGCATCGGCAATAGTATTGTTCCTGCCAGGGAGGTAAGCAGCAGTGAGTGTGATTCCATGCCGGACAGCCCAATTCCATAAGTGGATGGATTCAGTGCAGAGGGACTGGGATCTGGCACCGCTCTGCCGATTGATGTAGTAGACAATGCGAATGTTGTTGGTGAGAATTCGTACTGTGATGCTTCATATTACATGCAGGAAGTGTTTGCAGGCGTTGAACACAGCTTGCAACTCCAGAAAGTTTATGTGCTATAGGGACTCCTGATGCGTCCAAAGCTCCTGAAAATGATAGTGACGCATATAAGCTCCCCAACCGATTAGGGATGCATCTGTGGTGATTTGTGCAGCTGGTTTCAGGCTGTGAAAGGGGACGCCTGATAGGATATTCTTCAGGTTGAGCCACCACAGTAGGAGTCTTTCAAGTGTTTGGGGACAACAGAATTGCGTGTGCTCTGGTTGCCCGGTGTGTATACGGTGAGTACCCAATGTTGAAGGCACCTCAGGTGGAGTCTTGCGTGGGGTACCACATAAGTGGTGGCCACCATGTGACCCAGCAGTTTCAGGCAGGTAAGTATATGGGTGATTTGGGGGCAGCAAGTAAGGCGTTCCCGAGGTCTTAGATGGTATGGAATCTGTCCAGGGGTAAATACGCCGTAGCGGCTACAGAGTCCAGCCTCGCCCCAATGAACTCAAGAGACTGGGAAGGCATCAGAGAAGACTTCGGGAGATTGAGAATGAGCCCTAGGGCTTCGAACGTAACCCTGGATGTGTTGACCGCTGCCATAGCTTCATCTGCAGAAGGAGCCTTCAGCAGGCAGTTGTCCAAATACGAAAAGATAGTGATGCCGAGGCCTCAGAGGTCGGCGGCTATGACTGCTAAGGTTTTTTAAAACACTCTCAGTGCTGCCAAGAGGCCGAATGGTAGCACTCTATACTGGTAATGTCATGCACCCAGTGTGAAACCGAGGAACCTCCTGTGATCCGGGTGCACGGTTACGTGGAAATAAGTGTCCTCCAGATCGAGGGATGCGAATCAATCCCCTTCGTTCAGAGCTGGAATGATAGAGGCTAACATGACCATCTTGAATTTTTGTTTTTTGAAGGTAGCAGTTGAGTCTGCGGAGATCCAGGATAGGTCTCCACCCTCCAGACTTCTTTTGGGTGAGGAAATATCGGGAATAGAAGTCTTTCCCTCTGAACTGCTTCGGCACCATCTCCACTGCCCCGATGGTAAGTATACTTAAAACCTCTTGGTGCAAAAGAGGTTTGTGAGAGGGGTCCCTGAAGAGGGACAGGGTAGGAGGGGAGGGAGGGGGCTGGGTAGAGAATGGGATGGTGAAACCGGATGTGACGATTTCTCTGACCCAACAGTCTGTGGTTATCGCGAACCAGTGGCGGTAGTACGGTCTCAGCCGGTGATGGAACAGTGGTCGCGTCGTGTGGAGCCTTATTTCTATAAGGGGAATAGCACACAGTCTCTCGATCGACACGTCAAACCTGCTGCTGAGGGTGCTGTTGGTTGGATGCTTTGCTTGGTTGTTGGCGGTGTCTCTGTGTACGCTGTCTCTGCCTCAGCTGATCATATGGCCTGAAGTGGGGCGCGGCATATGAGAAAGGTCTCTGTTTATAGTATGGACCAAATCTCTTACATCTGTATGGTGGTGTATACATCTCGAGCGTCCTCGGTGTGGTACGCGAGTCTTTGCCAGAATGGAAGACCTGCTCAGTGTTCTGAGCGAACAGCAATTGATGGTCGAAGGGTAGGTCCTCTACTTTTGGTTGGAGTTCTTTCAGTACTGATGCCAGGTGGAGCCAGGAAGCGCACCGCATGACCACTAATGTCACTGTGGTCCAAGAGGCAGTGTCGGTGATATCTATGGCAATTTGAAGTGCTGTGCAGGCTTCTGTGCAGGCTACTGCATAGCTCTCCTGCACTACTGCCTTCAAAATGTGCTTTTTTGCCACAGGCAGAAATTCCAGGATAGCAACCAGTTTAGTATAATGATCAAAATCATGATCCTTAGAAGTGACAAAATATTTCTTATCAGCACATCTGTTCGTCAGTAGCGCCAATGCTGGAGTTTGCCAGATGTCATTGGCAATTTCCAAGATGGCCTTGTCAAAGGGAAGCGCTAACTTGGTTTTTTGGGATGGTTGTAAATTTTTTTAACTATTTCTGTGACATGTCCATGGTATGTGGTTCATAGGACTGGGCTACCCTTTTGAACAGCTCTTGGAACTGTTTGTAGTCATCCACTGGGGAAGAGTCACCCTGGAATACCGCATGATCTGGTGAGGAGGACGACTGATCAGTGGGGGAGTCCATATGCTGTTGCTCGTGGTGGGAGGGTATATTATCATTCCTTTCCTGCTGGCTCAAAACAGAGGGTGCGTCACCTGTGAGTGTCGGAGGAGCCTGTCTAGGAGGTGGGATGTCATTAGTCGGATGTTGTGGAGACTGAGATCATCTGGATCTCAGTGATCTAGATCCAGAACATACCGCACTACTCAAGTGTGGATGTTCACGATAGTAGTAGGTGTAGTGCCAGGTGTGATGGTGATACGTTTGAGGGGAGTGCCTTGGAGAATAAGAACTTGCGCTCCTGTAGTGGCAAGAATATCGTGACGTTGGTGGACCTCAGTGATCTTGACTGCACTGTGTAGTGTGAAGGTGAATGGGAATGGTAGGATCGGTAGTAATGAGGTGAGCGGACAAGCCCGACACCTGTAGTAAAGCACCCACGGGGACACTACTCCACGAAGAACTAACTTTCTACCTGCCTCCCCATTAAATTCTATCGGTACAGGACTTCCTTGTGATTAGCCAAGCACTCTCTATGGCAGTGTATCCTAATTTTATTTGGCCGAGGAACCCTTTTCAGCTTTTCAGAATTTCAAGGAATCCCTAGATTTGATAAGCAAAAAAAAGGGGGGGGGGGGAGGAGGGCAGGAGGAGAGAGGGACCCACCAATTCATGAAAATCACATTCCTTTCCCGAGACCCCCCCCACCTCCCTTCCGTGAGGCCTCATCTGCTCTGTTCCCCTCCTCTCCATCACTTGCTATCCCCAGCCCTTATACCTGTTTCAACCTAGTGAGAGTGAGGTGTGGGGTGGGAATGAGGGATTTAGGTGTGGGAAGAGGTGAGAAGTACAAGGTCTGGGAGGGAATTTGGCTGCAGAAGAAGGGGCTGTTGGTTCGGGGAGGGGACTCCAGGCTGGGGAGTTTTGTTCTCAGGTGGAAGGTTGGGGTGCTGAACAAGCCAGGGCTTGTGGATGTGAGGGTGCAGGAGTTTGGGCTGGATACGTGAGGGACTCAGGGCAAGAAGGTTGTGAGTATGATGGGCTCAGGACACAGATTTGTGATGTGAGGATGGTGGAGGAATGTTGTGGCAGAAGACTGAGGATGTGGGGATGCAGGAGTTTGAGGATGTAAGAGGCTCAGGACAGGGGGTTCCAGTGTATGATAGGCTCAGATTTGGGGTCAGGTGGTGCAGGAGTGTTATGATGCTGCAGTGAAATGGGGGTTTGGTCCCAATTGGGGTCTTGTTGGCCAGGCTTCATTTTTAAATAAAATATGTCAAACTCAAAAGGTTTAGCATTGTCTTTATATATGAGAGGGGTGAGGAACCTGTTTTGAGTCAAAGGTCACTGACCCACAGAAAAGTCAGTTGGGGCCACACAAGTGAGATGCAAACAACAAAACAAAAACCCTCAAAAAAAACCCCAAGCCTCACTAATGTGGTCCCAGATGTGCTGGTGGGGGTAGGGGACAGACTGCTAGTGGGTGCTAGGGCTGGGGAGAGGGTGCTGCTGGGCACTAGGGTGACTGGCAGGGTGCTGGGACAAGGAACAGGGTGCTGCTGGGTGCAAGTGTGGATGGCAGGGTGCTGGGGCCAGGGCCAGGGTGGTGCTGAGTCTTGGGGTGTGAGGCAAGGTGCTAGGGCCGGGGCAGTGCTAGGGTGGATGGCAGGGCTGCCAAGGAGCGGGATGGGGATGGGGTGCAGGATCTGGGAAGGAGGTGGGGGGCAGAAGGGGGCAAGGTCTGGGTGGTAGGTAGGGTGAAGAAGCAGGCTGGATATAGGGTGTCTAGCCAGGGGGAGGGAGCAGGAGCAGATTGGGGATAGGGTGTCTGGCTATGAGGAAGAGTGCAAGGAGCGGATCTGGGTAGGAGTTGGACCTCCCTGATCTGGCACCCTCTGGACCTGACTGGTGCCAGATGAGGAATTTTTGGTCCAGGGGAGGTCATTTCAGGGCTCCTGGTTTCCGCCCCCATCCCCACTTGGCTTTTTTGCACCTCTATCCCCTGCAACCCAACTGAGCTGCCCACCCCTGCTGGTTCCCTGCACCTCCCCCAAAACCATCCCCCACAATCCAAGAGAGTGCAGCACCAGTTCCCTGCAGCCCCTCACAGCCCAGCTGAGCTGCCCGTCTGTTCCGTATGCCCTCCCCCATCCACCTCAGCCCAGCTGAGCCCTACACTGATTCCCTGCATGCCCCCCCCCCACAGGACTGCTGAACCCCATTTCCCTGCATTTCCTCCAAGCCCCGCAAAACTGCTGAGCTAAGTGCCGATTCCCTGCCCCTTACTCCACTTGAGTCTAGCCCCAGTTTCTGGCACCTCCCTCCTCCTGCAGCCAAACTGAGCTCTGAGTTCTACACACACACACATCCCCCACCCCACAGCCCAGCCCAGCCCAGCCCAGCTCCCCGGACCTCCCCACTCTGCAACCCAGCTGAGCTCAATTTCCCTGCACCTTCCCCTAAACCATGCAGACATGCTGAGCCAGTGCTGATTCCCTGCCTCTGCCTTCCTCCCTCCCTTTGGCTGTGTCTACACTGGCACGATCTTGCACCAAAGCGGCTGCTCTTGCGCAAAAATTTGCTGCCTGTCTACACTGGCCGTGTGTTCTTGCACAAGTACACTGTCGGTCTCATGTATGAAATCAGGGCTTCTTGCGCAAGAACTACGACGCTCCTGCTCAGGAATAAGCCCTTTTGTGCAACTATTCTTGCAGAAGAGGCCAGTGTAGACAGGCAACATGAATTTCTTGCACAAGAAAGCCCTATGGCTAAAATGGCCATTGGCACTTTCTTGGGCAAGAGAGTGTCCACACTGCCATAGATGCTCTTGTGCAAAAGCACAGCTCGCACATGGCAGTGTGGATGTGTTCTTGCACAAGAACTCTTGCACAAGATGTTCTTGCGCAAGAAACAACCAGTGTAGACATAGCCTAAAAGTTTCCTCACATGAGCAAAATGAATTTTGTGTTGTGCACCAGTATTGAGTTCATGTGGCTTGTTTGGATGTGCCACTCAAGTTATTAATAAATATTTTTAAACCTCTACCTTTTCCCTCTGCTGCCATGTCTCCTCCCCTTGCTCCATCAGCTCCCCGGGTGCCTGCTGTCCCCCCACTCCTCACCCTCCTCTGCTGTCCTGACTCCTGCTCTTCTCACTGTCCTCAGCCCTCCTGCAACCTGCCCCCCTCCACCAGCCCTTATCTCCTCCCTGTGCCCACTCCTCCATTAGCCCCACTCTGATCATGTGAGCTACCCCTCCTCATCCCCTCTTCTAACACCTCTTTCTACAAACCTGCCCTGCGTCTCTCCTCTGATGATGGTCCCTCCCCTGCAGGTGTCTGCCCTTCTGCTTCACCCCCAGAATCCCTTGGCACCTGCACCTTCCCTTACCCTGCACCCTCCTGGTGCCTCCCCCTTCCCTCACTTCTCCTACCCCCTTTTTCCTGATGCCCACCCCTCACCACCCTCTGCCCTCATTCCCCTCATGCCCGTGCCCTCACACATGACTTGCTCCATCCCAGCCTTCCTCATGCCCACCCCTTCTTTCAAGCCTTCTCCCAGCACCTCCCCTCACTCCTCTAGCCACCAATGCCCTTACCCGCTTCTCTCCCAGCATCACCCTGTCCCCCTCCCACTGACACCTCCCCTCCTGCCTTTTTCCTCTTGTCTGCACTTGGCCCCCTGGCATTGTCTCTCCTCCACCCGTCCCTTTGGTACCTTCCCCTTCCCCTCCGCCTCCGCACAAGCACCTTCCTCTCCCAGCCCTTCCCTTTTCCCTCTGCACAAGCCCTTTCCCTCCCTCTCCTGTACCTTCTGCCTTCCACTGTGCGGGGCTGGAGTCTGTGCTCTGTCCCCGGACTCTGAACCCGCAACTCAGCCATGCGGTGCAACACAGCGCCCAGCAGGTTTAAAATCCTGGGCCGTGATGTTACGTCACGTCCGGGTGTCTCCCCACCCACTGATTTGAGCGCGCTGCGCAGGGCAGCAGCAGCCAGCAAGGGGGAGCTCAGTGAAGGTTGCGCATGGCAGGGACGGGTCCGGGTCTGGGGAGAGACGCGCTGGGGTGGGAGGACGCCCGCGGGGGGGGGGAGTGTGTGTGGTCGGAACCTGCTCCAGCTCCAAATATTGCTGGAGCATGAGCACCACGAGCCCACACAACTCGCTGCCCATGCCTCTGCTGGCTAGCCGGCTCTCTCTCTTTTTCAGAGGGGGCAGGGGAGTGCCGGCTCCTCGCGGAACCCTTAGTTTTGCTCCGCGGAACCCCAGGGTTCCCCGGAGCACCAATTGGGAAACACTGCTCTATGGCAATGTATTAATCCTTGCCCCTGTACATATACAATTTACTTGAGTGAGTAAGCACAAGTGAAGACTGCCAAACACTGAACAGAGAATGGAATCAGTATCTCTTCAAACAAGTAATATCTAAGTCCCCAGTTGGTTACTTAAATGTACTTTGGCAGGGGTAACTGGTAAAGTGGCACATGGGGGGGGGGTATCCACTGGTCACATGACCTCCAACTTCTGAGCCCAGGGCAGGGCTGGACAATCCTCCTCTGGCTCAGGCCCTCCCATGCCTACCCCTCTTTTTCCTACCTTGCTCCAATCCCACCCCACCTCTTCCCCCAAAACCCTCCCCTGAGTGATGTGGCCTGGGGAACTAGCAGGACTGGGCACAGGCCGGGGGGGGGGGTGTGTGTCCTTGCCCCCCTATTAGCATTAGCAGGGGAAGTGGAGTGATTCAGACCCAGCTTCCCCAGCTGCATTACTCTGCTTCCCGCGGGTGAGCATGGGAGGCAGTCCTGCTGCCTCCCCCGAGCAATATACTGGGAGAGCAGAGCAAGTGAAGGCCACATTGCCCTGTTTCTCTTGCCAGTGAGTCAGGGACCCATACATCTGCTGCAGGTGCCAGGCATCCCTGCTTTTCCCCTCCAGATGCCCAGGGACTCTGGCCCCAAAGCCTTTCCTGCCCACTGCATTTGGGGGGTCATGTGACCCCTTGTACTCCCACACATTTCTCCTGTGCTCTGAGCTTTCTTTGGATCTCTAAAATAGGCTTCATAGAAGGAACAAGCCTAGAGTCACAGAAACCTCCAGGAAGGCTTCTTGTAATCATATTCTCTGGGCTGAGGCAGGATCAAGCAAACCAGTGCCATCACTGCAGCATTTTCTTCAAACTGTTTGTGAAACCTCCAATGATGGGGATGCTACAACCTCATTTGAACACCTAATTACAATTCTTGTAGTTAGGGAAAAAAACTTTCTAACATCTACCCTGAATCTCCTCGGCTATAGAATAAGCTTCTTATCTTACCTTCAGTGGGCACTGAGAAGAACTGATCAGTCCTCTTTATAACAGCCCTTACCAGGTTCCCACCTCACTCATCTTTTCAAGCTTAAGGTTTTTTTTTAAACCTTTCCACAGAGGTCAGGTTTTCTAAACCTTTCATCATTTTTGTTCTCCTGTCTCCAGTTTATCCACCTTTCCTAGAAAAAATTTGGTCACAGTATGCCAGTTGTGTCCTCACTAATGCAAAGTAGGACAATTCCTTCCCATATCTTACATTCAACTCCTATTAACATAGCTCAGAATGCAACTGGCTTCTTTTTCCAAATGTATCATATTATTGACTATGATTGGTGGTCTGCTATAATTTCAGCAGCCCAGATGCCTACCCAGTTATTCCCCATTTTGTAGTTGTGACTGAGTTTTCCTTCCTAAGTCGTTATTGATCTCAGATCAATTCTGCATTTTGTCACCATCATTTTGAATTTTAATCCTGCCCTCCAAAGTGCTAGCAACTTCTCCCAACTTAGCACCAGCTACACATCTCCTAAGCATACACGCCATTCCTTTACACAAGTCATTAATGAAAATATTGACCAGCACCAGTGTCAAGCCTACCCTGCAGGACTCCACTAGATGCACCTTTCTTGTTTGAAAGCGAGCCATTGAAACTAGTCTTTGAGTACTGTCTTTTACTTAGCTGTGTACCCACTTTATAGTAATGTAACCCCCTTTTTCCTCTCCAGGTTACTCAGGAGCAGATCACACTCACAGGTGTGCCTGGGCGCCTGATGGTTTTAACCCAAAAGGAGATCCTGTGCATCCCAGTGGTGATGGTGTTTAGTTGGGGAAAGCCCTATCCACCTCCTTGCTGCAGTCCCTTGCTCATAATGAATGTACAAGGGCAGTGCCTCCACCTGGCAGGCCTTGTACACACTTACTGGTGTGCTTTGAGAGCTGCCAGGAATATACTCCTTCCAGCTATAATATGGATCTAATTCCAATACAACAACTACAAATCATATACATCTAATAGATTACTTTAAAATAAACAATCTTTACTTAACTTAAACAGGGATTAACAGATTAGCAATGAATAGCATTAACAAAACACAACAATAATTGAAGCTTATATAGCTAACATTTGTACTGACAACAGTGATCCCACCCCAGAGCGTGCACACCCCTAGACTCACAGTCCCAGACTCTTGCTTGCGTTGGCACGCTCATGAACTGCGGCTGTAGTGGAGATTCGGTCCAAGCTAGACAGCAGCTCTGTCCCAGGCAGCACTTTCCCAACAAGGCCCAAAACTTACTGCCTCAGGCTGTGCCTATCGAAAGCAGCCTGCTAAATCCCAGTTCCAACAGGCATCTAGTCCCGGTCTGTAGCTGCACTCCAACAGCCCCTGGACTGGATCAATCTCCTTAGAAGCAGCCTGGCTCCCCTTCGGTTCCAAACTCCAAGGCAGAGTCCCAGACTGCTAGACCTCTTTTCTGCATGCATATGGAGAGAGAGTCCTCTCTCCCCAAGAGTCCTTCCTTCCTATTTTTCCCAAGGGCTCATGGGAATTGTAGTCTGGATTGCAGCACACAGGGTCTTTCCAGAAAAAACAGAGGTCCCTTTAGTAAGGGGACTACAGTAATTTATATCTAAACCACATTTCCCTAGTTTCCTTATGAGAATGTCATATATCAAAACCTTTAAAACAATCATGATGTATCACACCTACTAGGTATGTGAAGGACTATCCGATATCATTGGTATTACAGAAACCTGGTGGGATGGGACGCATGATTGGAATGTTGGTATGGAAGGGTACGACTTGCTCAGGAAGGACAGACAGGGAAAAAAGGGAGGAGGGGTTGCCTTGTATATTAAAAATGTACACACTTGGACTGAAGTGGAGATGAACGTAGGAGATAGCTGTGTAGAGAGTCTCTGGGTTAAGCTAAAAGGGGTAAAAAATGAGGGTGATATCATGCTAGGAGTCTACTACAGGCCACCTAGCCAGGTGGAAGAGGTGGATGAGGCCTTTTTTAAACAATTAACAAAACTATCTAAAGCCCAAGGTTTGGTGGTGAAGGGGGACTTCAACTATCCAGACATATGTTGGGAAACTAACACAGCGAGGCACAGGCTATCCAATAAGTTTCTGGACTGCATTGGAGACAACTTTCTGTTTCAGAAGGTTGAAAAAGCTACCAGAGGAGAAGCTGTTCTGGATTTGGTTTTAACAAATAGGGAGGAACTAGTTGAGAACTTGAAAGTGGAAGACAGTATAGGGGACAGTGATCACGAAATAATAAAGTTCATGATCTTAAGGAAAGGTAGAAGGGAGACCAGCACAATTGAGGTAATGGATTTCAGGAAGGCAGATTTTGATAAGCTCAGAGAACTTGTAGGTAAGGTCCCCTGGGAAGCAAGACTGAAGGGAAAAACAACTGAGGAGAGTTGGAAGTATTTCAAAGGGACGTTGTTAAGGGCCCAAAAGCAAACAATTCCGCTGTGTAGGAAAGATAGAAAATATGGCAAAAGACCAGCTTGGCTTAACAAGGAGATCTTGCACGATCTCAAAATAAAAAAGGAGTCATATAAAAAATGGAAACTAGGACAACTAACAAAGGATGAATATAGGCAAGCAACACGGGAATGCAGGGGCAAGATTAGAAAGGCAAAGGCACAAAATGAGATCAAACTAGCTACAGGCATAAAGGGAAACAAGAAGACCTTTTATAAATACATTAAAAGCAAGAGGAAGACCAAGGACAGGGTAGGCCCACTGCTTAGTGAGGAGGGAGAAGCAGTAACAGGAAACTTGGAAATGGCGGAGATGCTCAATGACTTCTTTGTTTCGGTCTTCACCGAGAAGTCTGGAGGTGTGCCTAACGTAGTGAATACAAGCAGAGAGAGGGTAAGTTTAGAAGATAGGATACACAAAGAACAAGTTAAAAATCACTTAGGAAAGTGAGATGTCAGCAAGTCACCAGGTCCTGATGAAATGCATCCCAGGATACTCAAGGAGCTGATAGAGGAGGTATCTGAGCCTTTAGCTATGATCTTTGAAAAATCATGGCAGACAGGGGAGATTCCAGAAGACTGGAAAAGGGCAAATATTGTGCCCATCTATAAAAAGGGGAATAAGAACAACCCAGGAAACTACAGACCGGTCAGTTTAACGTCTGTCCCAGGGAAGATAATGGAGCAGGTAATTAAGGAAATCATATGCAAACACTTGGAAGGTAATAAAGTGATAGGGAATAGCCAGCATGGGTTTGTGAAGAACAAGTCATGCCAAACTAATCTGATAGCTTTCTTTGATAAGATAACGAGCCTTGAGGATAAGGGAGAAGCGGTGGATGTCATATACCTAGACTTTAGTAAGGCATTTGATACGGTCTCGCATGATATTCTTATTGATAAACTAGGCAAATATAACTTAGATAGGGCCACGATAAGGTGGGTGCATAATTGGCTGGATAACCGTAGTCAGAGAGTTGTTGTTAACGGTTCTAAATCCTGCTGGAAAGGGATAACAAGTGGAGTTCCTCAAGGGTCTGTTTTGGGACCCGTACTGTTCAATATCTTCAACAATGACTTAGATATTGGGATAGAGAGTACGCTTATTAAGTTTGCAGATGATACCAAACTGTGTGGGGTTGCGACTTCTTTGGAGGATAGGGACATAATTCAAAATGACCTTAGCAAGTTAGAGAAATGGTCAGAGGTAAACAGGATGAGGTTTAATAAAGAGAAATGCAAAGTGCTCCACTTAGGAAGGAACAATCAGTTCCATACATACAAGATGGGAAGCGACTATCTAGGAAGGAGCATGGCGGAAAGGGATCTAGGGGTCATAGTGGACCACAAGTTGAATATGAGTCAACAGTGTGATGCTGTTGCAAAAAAAGCAAATATGATTCTAGGTTGTATCAACAGGTGTGTTGTAAGCAAAACTCATGAAGTCATTCTGCCGCTCTACTCTGCACTAGTTAGGCCTCAGCTGGAGTACTGTGTCCAGTTCTGGGCGCCACATTTCAAGAAAGATGTGGAGAAATTGGAAAGGGTACAGAGAAGAGCGACAAGAATGATTAAAGGTCTAGAGAACATGACCTATGAAGCCAGGCTTCGTGAACTGGGCTTGTTTAGTTTGGAAAAAAGAAGATTAAGGGGGGACATGATAGCGGTTTTCAAATATCTAAAAGGGTGTCACAAGGAGGAAGGAGAAAATTTGTTCCTCTTGGTTTCTGAGGACAGGACAAGGAGTAATGGGCTTAAAGTGCAGCAGGGGAGGTTTAGATTGGACATTAGGAAAAAATTCCTAACTGTCAGGGTGGTCAAATATTGGAATAAATTGCCAAGGGAGGTGGTGGAATCTCCCTCTCTGGAGATATTTAAGAACAGGTTAGATAGACATCTGTCAGGGATGGTGTAGACGGAGCTTGGTCCTGCCTTGAGGGCGGGGGGCTGGACTCGATGACCTATTGAGGTCCCTTCCAGTCCTATGATACTATGATTCTATGAGCAAATGCTTATCGGATAGTCGACATGCTAGTCGACTAGTCGCTTCCCCACCTGATAAGGGCAGCAACAGAAAGAGGCAGTGGAGGGGAGGGGGAGGGAGGGAGAGGAGTAGGTATTTCAAAGCAGCAGCGCAGCTTGAAACCTGGGGCCAGACTGTGGGGTCCATGCGGTGCTTCCGCTTTGAAAAGCCACAGAGAGCCTGGTGTCAGGCTCCTCCAGGTGTTTCAAAGCGGGAGCACCGCATGGAGCCTGGGATCAGCTGGGGACTCCTTCGATACCCCCCAAGCTGCATGCAGTGCTGCTGCTTTGAAACGCCACAGGGAGCCCAGTGTCAGGCTCCTCACAAAGTGGCAGCACCATATGGAGCCCTGGATCAGCTGGAGTCCAAGCTGGAGTCCAAATGGCATTTTTGCCTTTGAAGTATAGCAACAGCCCTATGGCTGATGTTACACTTCAAAGGTGGAATCACCCTATCGACTAATCGATGCAAAATGCATCAACTATTCAATTAGTCAATTAATCACTATTTAACATCATAGGTGTGCGCACGGGGTGTGCCGGGTGTGCCCAGGCACACCCTAATGTCTCGGGCCGGCTAGTGGCTGCTGGAGGAGGAGAGGGATTTGTGACAGGGCGCCACAGACCCTCACTTTAAATTCCCTGTGGCCATCAACAGGGCACTGTGGGGCAGAGAGAGCGCATGCATGGTGTGCTCAAATGCCGCACAGGAGGTGAGAGGGGAGACGCCCGGGCGTGGCGTGACATCACGGCCCGGGACTTTCAAACCGCATGGCCCAGCTCCAGAAGCAGCTGGGGCCTGACTACAAACGTTGGCTGGCCAGCCTGAGCCATTTTTGCGCCCCGGACCCGGCAGCACCACCCCTTATGCACCCGACAGCACCGCGCAGCCCCCCCCCCCGAGGCTCCCCGGGGACGCCCCCGCCCAGCATCAGGGGGAAAGAGGGCAAAGGGGGAAAGGGCAGTGAGGGAAGGGGGAGGCACCAGGAGGGTGCAGGGGTAAGGGAAGGTGCAGGTGCCAGAGGATTCTGGGGTGAAGCAGAAGGGCACACCACCTGCAGGGGAGGGACCAGCACCAGAGAAGAGAGGCAGGGCAGGTGTGTAGAGGGAGGTGTTAGGAGAGAGGATGAGGAGGGGTAGCTCACATGATCAGAGTGGGGCTACTGGAGGAGTGGGTACAGGGGGAGTGAAGGGCTGGTGGAGGAGGGCAGGTCGCAGGAGGCTTGAGGACAATGAGAAGGGCAGGAGTCAGGACAGCAGAAGAGGGTGAGGGGTTGGGGGGCAGCAGGCACCCGGGGAGCTGATGGAGTAAGGGGAGGAGACATGGCAGCAGAGGGAAAAGGTAGAGGTTTATGAGATATTTATTAATAACTTGGGTGCCAGAGTGGCACAGGCAAACAAGCCACATGAACTCAGTACTGGTTCATTCTGCTCATGGGAGGAAACTCTGAGAGGGAACGCTTCCCCCAGTCCCTCCACCCCCGAGTTAATGTCACACACATCGGGGTAATGCAACTACAGAATAGTTGCAAGAGGGGATTTTCGGGGGGGGGGGGCAAACTAATCCCTAGTGGTAGGAGGATGGTGGGAAAAGTCCTTGGGGGGGGTCACATGACACCTTTTACTTCTGGTCATGTGTCCATCTTGCCAGAAGAGTATTACCTCCAGAGGCATGACCAATGGGGGCCAAGGGGCGTGGTTAACAGGGTCAGGGGTGTGGCTAATGGAGGTCAAAGTACATTTTTAAAAAATTATTTGGGTGCACACCCTAATGAAATGTCCTGCGCACGCCTATGTTTAACATCCGTAACATCTACATCTTCTCCCCCAGTCAACAGGCCAGTAAGTGTGTCAAAGAAGGAAATTAGGTTGGGATGGCTGTTACCACCATATTAGCGTCTGCAAACGTATTGCTTAATCATTTGTCCCAATGTCTTTCCAAGTACTGAAGTTAGATTTGCTTAGCCTATAACTTCTCAGGGCCTCTGTTCTCCTTTTTAGAGATAGGTGACTGTTTGCCCTTCCTCAGTTCTCTGGGTTGTGTGCATTTACTTCCACTATGCTGTAAAAGCAGACTCCATTTTGCCAGCATCAACACTTTACTGCACTATGGCAGTGTTACTGTAATGTAATACCAATGGTGTAGTTAAGGGAGGTGCAGATTACGGATTTTTCCCTTTGTTCATAAAGCGATTCCCCTTCAGCCTGCTTGTAATATAGTAGGGGAGGCTTTGCAGCTTGTGCAATATAGCAGGTCAGACATGATAATCATAGCTGTTCCCTCTGGCCTTAAAAAAAATATGAATGAATTTGGCATCATGCCTTGTGTTGGGACGCTGGCTTGTGTTTCTTACTCATGCTTCACAGCAGCCAGAAATGCTTCTCCTGTGACCTGTCATTACATTTTCATTTGCGTCTCCGAAAGGACAAATGTAATTAAGTAACCCTGCCACCAGACTATTCACTCTAGTAATACACTTAACTTTGGCAGTGTGAGTGGTAGAAGTGGCAGTACTTGTTTATACAGCCATGACCTGACTAGTTATCTTGAGTTAAGATCTTAGGGCAAATGTGTTTAAAATTGCTCTCTAGCAACCATGGCCTGAAATAACAAAACCTACAAAATCCTCTCTCTCTTTAAAATGCTGAATACCAGGTATAAAAGAATATTCCTCAAAGCAAAAAAAGCAGCAGCACCACTAGGTAAAATTAAAACTCCACATGAAACACTGCTGCAGATTAGAAATGTAATAAGGAGGCAAGATGGGTCACCAGCCTCAACCAAGAATATAAGCAACACATTTTGAACACTACTTTTGTAATCCCAACTCCCTCTATGGGTTGCACTTCCCTCAGTACACGATGGCATTCTGCATCACCTCAGGTCGAGAGAGAGAAAGAGAACACACATATCATTCCAGAAAGATCACTAGTGTTGAATTATAAAAACAAAATTTATTTCCCACATAGGTGTATGTAGTTTAAAGACAGATTAACCAGTTGAAGTTTAAAGGACAAAGAACTTTCTTTTCTCAACAGACAGTTTGATGATTAATTCCACCTATTTCATAATAGTATTACAAGTATTAGAGGAAAGAGGGAGGATGCACAGGGTGTAGGTGTTTCACTAAATTCATTAAAGCAGATATATTTTCACAAAATATTTCAGTCTTGACAAGTCAGCATTTTCTAATTAAAATCCATCAGAAAATTCCCAGCAAGCTCTTGTTGGTAGCATACACAACAGTGCTCCACAACACTAGGGGAAGTGCTAATGGAACCCATAGAACAACAGTGTAGGGGTGGTAATAGCAGGCTATTAATTCTGGGGTGATTTCTGTAGTATCAGTGAAATACACTTTTGCTTTGGAAAGGATCTGATCTGACACTTCTGCTGTGTCTGTGTGCTGCATCCCCCCATGCTCTCTATCATCTGGGGGCTAAGCTGTCTGTCAGGGTGGGAGTGGGATGGGACTGATTGTATCTTAATTCTGGATGTTCAGTTGTTCAATGTTCTAAGTGAAAGTACACTTGACCTTCTGGAAGCGCATGAGGCACTGCCAGTTAAACACAACCTTTAATTATCTGGTAACAGTAGCTAGAACTTGACATATGAGATACTTGGGCACCATTAAACATGGGAAGATACCTATATGGGAAGATACTGCAGGTAACTGTAGTAGTGAAGACCACAGATATTAGCAGTGCCAACAGAAACCAACAAAAATTTACCCTGTTCTACCCCCATAAGCCGCATGTCTTAGATATCAAATAGTAGCCAAATTATGTTTATAGTTATCTTATTATATAAATCTCCTGTGCTTAAAAACCTTTCTAAAATACATATTCATATACCTATAGTCTCCCTCTTTCCTCTAATACTTAGGACCATTATGGAATAGGTGGAATTACCGTAAATTAGCTAATATAACCCACGGGTTATACATGTTTTTACAAACCCAACCTCCCCTCCCCGTGGGGTATATATGCCCGCATCTTATACAAATTGATTTTTATTCCTTGGAGTCGCCCTCGGAGCATCAGTTCCCCATAGAGGCTCTGCCCACCCCCCATTAGAAGTGAGTCAGCTCCGCTGCAGGGGGGCAGGGAGGGCCTGATGAGCTTCCAGCGCGCCTGCGCTGTACTCTCCGTTCCCCCTACTAGGAGGAGGGTTGGTGATGCCTGGCTGTGGCTGCGCGAGGTGGGCCTAGGTGCAAGCGTGGCTCCCCTCCTACAGGCCAGCCAGCTCGCTGGCAGCAGGATGGCCATCGCCTTGTGTCTGCTCTTTACTCTAGGCAGCTACTTCCTCACCTCGGCACTGCTGCTCAAATGCCCAAGGCTGCTAAACCAGCCCAAGCAGCAACGCTTCCACTGCCACCACATCTCCCACCGCAGCATCAAAGACCACCTTTTATGAAGGCAGCCGAAGTCTCTGTGGGGTATATACGTCCGTGAGTAATCTAATATTTTTTTTATACATAATAGAAAAACCACAGGTAATACACGAGTGCATGTTATACATGGACACGGGTTATATTTGCTAATTTATGGTAATTAGGATACCATCTTTTGAAAAAAGTTCTCTTTCAGTTAAACTTCTATAGGTTCACCTGTCTTTATTTCCCACATGACTGTGTGTAGTTTACATGTATTTTTAATAATTACATACTAGTGATCTTTCCAGAATGCTGATGGGAAGGCAGCACTTCCAGGCCTGAGACTCCAGGCCAATCCTGCCTTGCAAATAGCTTAGAGTGGTTGTGGGAGGAGGGAGTCCCCAGGGCTCCCAGCTCTGTCATGAACCTCTTCTAAGCTTCCAGTTCCCCACTGGCCACTTGATGGAAAGCTGGGAGTCACAGCTGAGCTGGGAGCCTCAGAGTTGGGTTTCTCAACAACAATTGCATATAGAAAGTTAAAAAAAATAGAGAATGATGAAGTGAAACATTCAGGTCTCCTTGCCAAGGGAAATGATGAAATTTACACTTTTTGTGCTGAATTGGAAGGTCCCCCGCCCCCAGAATGTTGCATATGCAACAGAAATTCTGACTTTCAGCCAACCCTTTCTGAGCCCACTACAAGTCCCCTTGTCAAGAGAAAATTAATGTGCCCCTCCCCTTGCACAGCTCACAAAACTCATCTCAGAAAGGAGGGATCTGTGATCCCTTTGGGTGCAGATGTTCTTCCCCACAGCGTGAGCTAGGGATGTTAAATATCGGTTCACTGAATAGTCATCTAACTTTGTGAATTCTTATCAATTACTTGACTATTCTATAGCACCCGGGGGTAAGGCCAGCAGGCAGCATGCTCCAGCCACACTCCCGAGGAGCCCACTGCCACTCTGCACCACTGCCTCTGTATCAGAGGCAGCAGCGCAGGTTGCCAGGCGAGATCTGGTCTGCAACGGGAACCAGTTTAAAACTCAGCTCCCCTCATGGACTGGCTGCCTCTCGCCCCATGCTAAGCTACAGCATTAACCTATAAGCTTTTGCTTATCAGTTAATAGTAGGGCTGTCAAGCAATTAAAAAATTTAATGACAATTAACTGTGTGATTAATCCTGTGCACCTCCCTTCTGAAACGCTGCAGTGGCATTTCAATGGGGCAGTGCTGCATGGAGCCCAGAGTCAGCTGGAGTCCCCAGCTGACCTCAAGCTCTATGCAGCACTGCCCCTTTCAAGCACCAGGGCAGTATTTCCAAGGGGCAGCGCAAGGCAAAGTCCGGGGTCAGCTGGAGTCCCCAGCTGATCTTGAGTTCCTTGAAGCACTGCCCCTTTGAAGCGCTGAGGCGGCATTTCCAAGGGGCAACGCAAAGCATTCTGCGCGGCATTTCAGCGGAACCCAGGGTCAGCTGGAGAATCCCCAGCTGATCCCGGTAATTGGGAAAATGCTGTGGGGCGCTCGGGATCAACTGGGCATTCCTCAGCTGACCCTGGACTCCACAGCAGCTGCCTCTTTGAAATGCCAGAGAGGGCGGCTCCCCTGTGGGGCGGCTGCCCCTTTAAAATGTGGTATTTCTGGGGAAATACCATACGGCGCCTTGGATCAGCTGGGGAGTCCCCAGCTGACCCCGGGCTCCACTACTGCCCCTTTGAAATGCAAGGAGGTGGTGTTTCAAAGGGGTAGCTGCTGCACAGTTGATCCTTGCTCAGCTGTGCAGCGGCTGCCCCTTTGAAATGCCGCCTCCTTGCATTTCAAAGGGGCAGTGGAACCTGGGGTTAATTGGGGACTCCCCAGCTGATCCTGGGCTCCACATTGCGCTGCCCCTTTGAAGTGCAGAAGTGGCACTTCAAAGGGACAGTGCAGCATTAACGCCAGCAATTAATGCGTTAAAAAAATTAACGCACTAATCCTGCCCTGCGTTAATCACAGGCATCAACACATGCGAATTGACAGCCCTCATTAATATGTTAATCAACTGCACTATTACATCCCTAGCATGAGCAGTCACAACCTGCTGCAAGTAATTTCTGCCCTGGCAACACAGCTGACAGAGTGCAGAGCAGTTGGAGTACACACAAACAAATGAAAATACAAGTCTCTGCACCACCACATACCTCATAAAATGGCTCATGGAACGTTAGTTTATTACCTGAGAGGAGTTGTGTGTAAGCTTGAAAGCTGCTCTCTCTTACTTACAGAAGTTGATCCAATAAAATATATTACCTCACCCTCCTTGTCTTGCTTATTATAAGGCAGCCACGGCTAAAACATAATTCCAGTATATCCCCATTGGTTCTCCCAGCAACATGGTTAAGGTACACTGAAGAGTCCCCTTCCCTCCAATCTTATTCTCTTACCCCTCTAATACACTGTCTGTGGAATGGATTCACTGCTCAGGCACCGCAACTATCTAACAAATGAGTCACAAATGATCTTTGCAACACTGGACAAATGTGCATTTCACAACACCAGCTTTGTAATTAGGTGGTTTGCCCATCATGAGTCAAATGCGGCCTCTTCAACTCCTCTGCAAACTGAAATAGCATGCTCAGCCCACTTACACGACTACAACAAGAGGAAATCTTTCCTTCCTTCAAACTTCTGCAAAACAGAATGAGAGGGAAAAGATCAAATTCAGGAAGCAACATGGACTGTTACAAGGCCCAAGTGAATCTACCCATATTATATTCGAGAAACCCTGGGTTGGTGAGCCATTATCTTTTACTGGACCAAACTCTGTTGAACAAAGAGATAAACGTTCAAGCTACTCTTGAACATTTACACTGACAGACTAAAACTCTTTATCTATAGCACAGCTATTATACAGAAGCAGCAACAATAAGCCCTGGTCTACACTAGGGCATTATTTCAAAATAACTCCCCTGAAGCTAAATTTGTAAGTGGAGCGTGCACACTACCAAGCCTGCTATTTCAAAATAAGGGGCTGCTTATTTTGAAATCTGTACTCCTGCCTTCCTTGGGGAATAACACTAATTTCAAAATAGTTATTTAGAAATAGCAGTAGTGTGGATGCAGTGGTGCAGCTATTTCAGAATAACTCCCCAGAGTAATTCAAACTAATTACTCCCCAGTGCTTCCTGGGGCTCTAAGTTGAGGTAGCATGTCTACACTAACAGAGCCTGCCTTGAACTAATTTTGTAAAATCGGGAGTTATTAGGTCAAATTTAGTTATTTTGAAATAATTTCCTAGTGTAGACATGCCCTAAGAGTTTTCTGAGCCTGCCCTGCTCAAATCTATGCTAGAGAGAGTAGCAGGCTCATTGTCCCATCCATGTGGCTGTCAACTATAGAGAGACCACACTGACCTAAGAGAGCAACTAGATTTGTCACTACAGTAAAACTCCATTAGTCCGGCATCCAATGCTCCGGGACTCCTGATGGTCCGACACCATCAGGAACCCGGAAGTGCTGGGGCAGCTGGACAGGCTTCCCCCATTCAGCTGCTGCTGAAACTGACCAGCAGCTGAATCGGGGAAGCAGGGAGCAGAGCAGCTGGGGTGCTGCCCGGTTGGTCCCGTAGCGCTGCCCCTCGGGGCTGCGGGACCAACCCGGCAGCACCCGAGCTGCTCTTGGGGACGCCTGGGGCAGAGCAGCTGGAGTGCTGCCGGGTTGGTCCCGCAGCGCCAAAGGATGGCGCTGCGGGACCAACCCGGCAGGACCCCAGCTGCTCTGCCCCACGGGTCCCCGATTCAGCCACTGCTGAAACAGATCAGTGGCTGATTCCAGGAAGTCCGGGGCAGAGCTGCTCTGCCCTGGGCTTTCTGGAATTAGCCGCTGATCTGTTTCAGCAGCGGCTGACTTGGGGACCCCTGGGGCAGAGCAGCTGGGGTGCTGCCGGGTTGGTCCTGCAGTGCCTAGAGGCGGCGCTGCGGGACCAACCCGGCAGCACCCCAGCTGCTTTGCCCCAGGTGTCGGGATTCAGCCGCTGCTGAAACTGACCAGCAGCAGCTGAATCAGGGATGCCTGGGGCAGAGCTGGACTATCGTAAGGGGGGGCTATGAGGGGTCTGGGGCGGCATCCCCTCCCACCCCACTGCAGACCCCTCATAGCCCCCCCTTCTGATAGTCCAGCATATCTGATAATCCGGCACCCCCTGGGTCCTAAAGGTGCCGGATTATCGGAAGTTTACTGTACTACCCTGACATGAATGTTTAGTGTGGAAAGTTGTAAGAGACCAAACGCACTGCCTGAAACATTGAGGCCCGGCTGGTTAATTGGTTTGATATTGAGCTCAGCCATTAGTGAAATATTAAATGTGATGTTAAATTTCCTACCAGTAAAAGTCTGATTATCTGCTGAGTCATGTATGATAGAAAGATGTACATTTGTTATCCAGATACTGTGGTATGTATGGACTCACTGGCACAGATCACAGAAATGAAGGCAGGTTCCAGTCTGCTGTTTGTTATAGAAAGAGGGCTATGGAAATTTTTCCATTCACAGGCTCCTTTCTAAAAGGATCCTACCCGCTTTCTTTCCAAGGGCATGGCTAGCTCATTAATGCTAAGCAGTCAGTTCCCAGTGTAATTATTCTCCTTTAAGGGCTTACAAAATGTGTGTGAGGTTACTGAGGCTTTTTCAGTGTCTAGACAGATAATTTTTCACTGTTCTTTTGAAGACTCTGGCACTCTGCTGGAGCAATGGTGTATCTTGGCTGTACAGAGCTGCATGGAGACTAGTGGTATTATGCATAGCTTAGTTTATCTGCCTCTGCATCTTAACTAAAGAATTCCAGCTCAGATAAGGGAGAATGTCTAACAGAGCCTATATATAATTATCTTACCACAAAATACCACACCAAGAATGGATAACACTGTTTTACGGTATGACTTAAAATCCCTCCCATACATTTTTAATTGTACAAATAATTTTTTCATATATAGTTCAACATTATAAAGGAAAACAAGGGATCTTAAAATAGATTGTTAAAATACCGCCACTAAAGTTACCTATAGTTTTAACCCTATCAGTTCCCAGCTGCAGAACACAAAGATTAGGTCCTAACTCTACCAGGTGGCTACATCTACACTGTGGGCTTCTTGCACAAAAACTTGCAGAGCGTCTATACTGCATGTGCATTCTAGCGCAAGTAAATTTAGAGTAAGGCGTGGGAACAGAGGGCTTCTTGCGCAAGAATTATTCCTCTCCCCACGAGGAATAAAACCCTCTTGCGCAAGAGCTCTTGCACAAGAAGGCAGTGCGGACAGGCAACAGGAGTTTCTTGCGCAAGAAACCCCTATGGCTAAAATAGCCATCAGAGCTTTCTTGCACAAGAGAGCGTCCACACTGCAATGAACACTCTTGCGCAAAAGCACATGGCAGTGTGGACGTGCTTTTGTGCAAGACCTTTTGTGCAAAAACTCATGCGCAAAACAGTTCTAGCGCAAGAAGTCTGCAGTGTAGACATAGCCATAGAATTACTGAGATGAGCATGGCTAGGAATGGAATAAATCCATCGCTCTGGAAATACATACAGAAAGCACAGAAAACGGTACATTCTCACGGTACTTAAACAATCTAACAACATTCTAAATCAGCGTTTCTCAAATGCAGCCATTGTGGCCACATGCACCCACCAGGGGCTTTTATTGTGGTTACGGCCTTCTAGGTCATGGTTGTGGGGGGGGGGGGGGAGAGAAATTGTAGGCCCTTTTTCTGGTCCCCTTCTGAAGCCAGAAACACCAGAGGAGCAGGCAGCTGATGGGAGTTCCCCCCTTCCTGGGGGCAGTGGGGCTCAGGCTTCTGGCTTCGGTCTTTGGGTGGCAGGTGGCAGACTCCAGACTATGGCTTCATGCTCCAGATGTGCACTGGGGGGCTTCCCTGGCCCTGGGTTCACAAACTCCTCCCTTGATGTTGGCCCCTGCTCCCTTCCTGTCCACCTTCCCATCCAGGGCTTAATTTGCTCCCCAGCTTACCTGGGCTGAGTAAATCTGCTTTGAAAAGAGATATTTGTGTTTGTTAATATCACTTTTCACTCCCTGCCAGCTTGCTAGCAAATCTGATGCTATGAAAGTTGAAATGAACAAACATAATAAATAGCACCTTTCACAGCGGCCGTACTAGCTAACAAGTCTCTAAAAAAAAAATACCAAAACCTCAAAAGAAAACACAAGATAGGAACATGTAAAGCACTTAATTTCTTGTTTCAATTTTGTTTAGGTCCAATAAAGAGGAGCCACAACTGTAGAGTTATTGCTGTTATTTCTGAATTTGGAAAAAATATAAACAACCCTCCATAAATAAATTACAATCATTTGGTCATGTATACGTGCATATTTATTTTCTCCCTAAAGTTGTCATAGTGGCCACCAGCAAGAGTAGATGGCTGTGCTCTGAGGCCACCAAGAAATTGTTTCGAGACCCCATCCTAATATTTAGCTTAAGCATTAAAGAAAACCCTTAATTCTCAGGCATATAAACTGCAATAATAAAAAAGTTTAACTTCCTCTGTGCGTGTGTGTGCTTTTCCCTACCATTTCCAGTAGTGTGGAAGGGTGTGTCTACACAGCACCTTAAACCTGAAATAAGATACACAATTTGCGCTACACAATTTGCGCTACACAATTTGCGTATCTTATTTCAAATCCATTTTGAAATAGCTTATTTTGAAATCTAGCATGTCTACACGGCAACACATTTCAAAATAATGCGCTATTTCGAGCCACCCCCTAACCCTCGTGCAACAAGGTTTACTGGGATGGTGAAATAACGCACCCATTATTTTGAAATATTTTTCGAAATAACAGGTGGCTTGTGTAGACACAGGGCAGCTATTTCGGGACTCCTCTGGTATACCAAAATAGCTGTGTAGTGTAGATATACCCAAAGAGAATGAGTTTTCTACATTCCGCACTTAAAAGGGAGAGGGTGAGCTATGTGAGCAACTGAAGAATATATTATTTTTAAAGTATCCTAAAAGGATTTTCTTTTTGCTTATTTGCAATTTTCTTCTAAATTATTGTGTGTGTGTTTTTTGTGTAGAATGGGAGCAAGGGCAATAGATAGGTGGTAAGAGTTTGGGCTTTTTAAAGTATCTTACAGCCACTGATCAGAACATCCCAGTCTTCCATGACTGCTTCAGGGTGAAGCGCACCTAGCACAGCCTCAGAATTACAGCTCCATTACATGAGACATAATCTGTGACCTAGCTACTGTTTAAAAGTCTATTTATATTATTCATCACCATCTAGGTGAAAAATTAGTATGATGCTGCTTTTGCAGCAGACACAGGTTAGCCTCTCCCTCTACCCCCCCCCCCCCCAATTCCTCTAAAATTCAAATCAGCCTCCAATTCAGAGCCTTTGCCACTAGGTCATGAATGCTAAACAGTCTGTTTCTAGTCCAATTTGTTCAGTGCCTGGCTAATGATTATTCTTCATAGAAACCCAACTGGAGTCAGTTATTATTACTCCTCCTGCACTTGCATTGCTCCTGTATTTATATAAGATTAAGTAGTCCTGTTAGGTTTTTTTACCTCTCTGATTGGAGCTTATTTTAACTTCAATTAAGCCATCAGCCCAGCATTCTAAAGGCAGAGCAATAGCTTTTCCATTGTAATTCTTTGCACTGTTTGTATGAAAACGATGTTGATGATTGGTTGCATTTGGGATTACTCTGTGGCAGGTAACCAATGAGAAAAGTCATCGAGGATAAATGGTACCAGACTCTCAGAGGTGCTGTGGCACTGTGTAATTATTGTTCCAGACAGCTGAAAGCAGCAGGTTTCCTGGTTCCCTGCTTAGTTTTAGTCTGCCATGATTGCTGGTGCAGAAAGACACTGATTATAAGTAAATATTAATTATGTCCTGCTACCACACTGCTTACGGTACAGTATGCTCAGTTTAACAGAACTACAACCCTGTACCTGGCTTATGGTTATTCAGTAATATATTTTCCAAGATTCAGCCTCCAGAGCCTGATTTTGATTTTCTGCACAGAGGACATTTCTTCCAAATATCCTCCTCATGCACGGCTAAAGTTACGGCGTTTTTTGTAGCACTGCACACATACTGTACTACAGCTCTGCTGCTACAGTAAGTATAAGCATTTGAGCTGCTCTTTGATAAGGCATCATTCATTTTTCTTGAGCTGTGACTTTACCATGCATCCAAATCTGAATACCCCCCCCCTCCCCCCAAACATTTAAATCACAAAGCAGGCTTAATGAGATCTTTTGGATTGTGTGATTACTTCTCAGGACATTTTTATTTAGCATGTTCAAATGCAAAGCCCAGGTGTGTCGTTCTGCTATTGCATATATTGCCTTTTGAGTTCAGTGGGAAATTACAAAGTGATTTCTGTGACATTACGAACATGTCCTCTAACGGTGATGAAATTTCTCTACAGTATGATTGCACTGCATTGAAGTGAAAGAGGCTCAATTTGATTATCTGGCTATTCCATGTCTCCTATATTTACAACCTGACTGACCTCTGGGGGAAAAAGGGTAGGACAGCCAGCCAATCATGCCGGAGACATTTCAAAAGGTCAAAGCATTTACTACTATAATTCAGAGGCACTACAATTCTGAGACCTTGTTCTCATGACAAAAATTGGCAGAAGAACAGTTACTATGAAATATGTATCCATTCTTATGGCAACTGCCAGAATATAAAATGTTGTAAAGAATTAACCTCTTTCTTGTACCAGTGTTCAAGACTGTGGCTTTTCAATAAGCTGCACTAAAAGGTTATTGATAAAACTAAAACTAATTTTAAAAATTATTCTACGCATCTTTAGAAAAGTCTGTAGTTTAGAAGGCAAATTAAGAACAGCTTCTCCTTGACAGTTTCTTTACTTTTCTTCTTAGGACTTGCATATGGCCTAACAATGCTATATTCTGTGAGTCTGCCAGTTACAAGTCACTTCAGTGCTCAAGAACTTAATGGGAGTGTCCAAATCTTGAGTGTAGTCTCTGCCATCATTCATAAACAGCAGGATTGACATAATCCCTTCTATGCCATGGTGATACACACTGGTACAAGGTTTAACAGGACAACAGATTCCTTTACTCTCCAGCAACCTAAAAAATGATGGTTTTGTCAAATTAGAGGCTTCAGAAATGGAAATATGGACTGATATGAACATTAAAGCCAGGCAGGAATTCTGTGCAACCTCCTCTACACAAGGTACCTCAGCGCTGCCTTGAGCAGAATACTTACTGAACTGTGGTAGTAAGAGAGACTTGCCTTTAATTCCAGCATACCTTAAAAGGGGAAGGGGCTATAATTATAGGAATACTTCTAACACTGTTATGTTTAAGGGTCAGTTCCGTTCTAAATCTTGATTGCTTTAGTTTCCCATTATAGAACAGGTTAGATTGAATTCAGCATACCCATGTGGCAAGCTTCATGCAGTTTTTCCTTCTAAAATGACAGGCAGATGGGCCTAAGTCACATATTCAAAACCCAGATCTGAATTTTGCAGATCAGGCCCATCTCTAGTTCTCAACTATTTTATCTCCTTATAAAGAAAAAAAATTCCATGTTGTACTCTGCAACATTTACTTTGTACTTATATAGCAACTTCCACCCAAAGTCCTAAAACAATACTTTACCAGACATTAACAAATTAAGCTTCAAAGTGCTCCAGATCCCCTGTTCCATGCTATAAACACCAGACCACACTATCGAACTGAATAGTTTTTAAAGCACTGTTTGAGCCCTCCTACTCATACTATTATTTTGGAGATTGCTGAATAAGGTTTTTAAACAAACTTTTTATGGGGGTGGGGGAAGATACATGCATTAGATTATCATATATTGAATAGGCCTATTATTTGATTTACATTAACTGAAGTTATTAATGCAAAACAAATTAACTAGATTTAGAAAGTTTTGCTTAAACATAATTTTAATTGCACAGTTAATAAGAGAAAACCAATTTAAATGCATTACAGGTTGAACTTTCTTGTTCAATGCACTTTCTTGTCCAGCAATATCTGTGGTATGGCATGATTTTAGTTAGCTGGATGTCCACTTATGGCTGTGGCCAAGTTTCCCACAGTCCCATAAAGTTTGTTTATAGTCACTATTCCTGATTCTCAGGGTATGTCTAGATTACATGCCTCTGCCAACAGAGGCATGTAAAATAGGCTACCCGACATAGTCAATGAAGCCCGGATTTAAATATCCCCGGCTTCATTAAAATAAAAACGGCCGCCACGCTGTGCCAACTCAGCTGATTGTCAGAACAGCAGGGCAGTCAAGACAAGGATCAGTCGACAAGGGAAGCCTTTGTCGACCGCTCCGTTATGCCTCATGAAACAGTCTTGACTGCCGTGCTGTGCCAACGATCAGCTGAGTTGGCACAACGTGGTGGCCATTTTCATTTTAAAGAAGCCAGGGATATTTAAATCCTGGCTTCATTGACTATGTCTGGTAGCCCATTTTACATGCCTCTGTCGGCAGAGGCATGTAATCTAGACATACCCTGAGAGTCAGGAATAGTGACTATAAACAAACTTTATGGGAGTGTTCTGTGCTGTTATTTGGCTCTAATTTACCTCTAAATGTCTTCTAAGAACCCAGAAGAGTTGGTAATGCTGCTAGACAATACTAACTACCCATGGTTCAGAAAATTCTCTGGTTCTTCACCAGTTAGGTTGCAAGGGTGCTGAACTAGAGAGGTTCAATCTATATTAATATTTGTGGGTTTTTTTTAAAAAAAATTCAAATATGTGGTTTTAAATTACTACACAGAATACAAAATGTACAGTGCTCACTTTATATTATTTGTATTACAAATATTTGTATTGTAGAAAAGAAACAAGAAACAGTATTTTTCAGTTAATCTTTTATAGATACCATAGTATAATTTCTTAATCATGAAAGTGCAACTTACAAACGTAGAATTTTTAATATAACTGCACTCAAAACCAAAACAATGTACAATTTTAGCGCCTACAAACCTAGTCAGTACTACTTGTTCAGCCAATTGCTAAGACAAAGAATTTTGAGTTTGTTTACATTTATGGGAAATAATACTGCCCACTTCTAATTTACAATGTCACTTGAGAGTAAGAACAGGCATTCTCATGGCACTGCTGTAGCTGGCATTGCAATGTATATACATGCCAAATATGCTAAAGATTAATATGCCTCTTCATGCTTTGACCACCATACCAGAAGATGTGCTGTAATGCTACATTTGATACAGTCTCGCATGACCTTCTTATCAATAAACTAGGGAAATACAACCTAGATGTTATAAGGCTATTATAAGGTAGGTGCATAACGGGCTGGATAACGGTTCTCAGGGTATGTCTACACTACAGAGTTAGTTCGAACTAACGGATGTTAGTTCGAACTAACTTTCATAGGCGCGACACTAGCGCTCCGCTAGTTCGAACTTAATTCGAACTAGCGGAGCGTTTAGTTCGAACTAGGAAAACCTCATTTTACGAGGATTAAGCCTAGTTCGTACTAGCAAGTTCGAATTAAGGGGTGTGTAGCCCCTTAATTCGAACTAGTGGGAGGCTAGCCCTCCCCAGGTTTCCCTGGTGGCCACTCTGGCCAACACCAGGGAAACTCTATTGCCCCCCTCCTGGCCCCGGGACCCCTTAAAGGGGCACAGGCTGGCTACGGTGCCCGTGCCAGGTGCAAGCCTGCCAGCACCCAGCCAGCAGACCCTGCACCTGGCACGGATCGAGCCAGCCACCCGATGCCCCCCAGCCCTCTCCCTCTTCCCGGGACCAGGCTGGCGGCTCCCGGAAGCTTGCCCGGGACTGCAAGAGGCGGGCACCCGCCTGGGCTAGTGAGGACATCGTGGACTTTGTCCACGATCTCCGCACTAGGCATAGGAAAGTGGCCGTCTAGGGCAGGAGAGCTGCCAGCCTGGCCACCCAGGAGCAGGTTGGCATGAAAATCAAGGGGGTCCAGTGAGACCCCCGACCCTGAGCCCTGAGCTTACAATGGCCGTCTTGGGTCAGACCAAAGGTCCATCTAGCCCAGTAGCCTGTCTGCCGACAGCGGCCAACCCTAGGGACCCTGGAGGGGATGGACCGAAGACAGTGACCAAGCCATTTGTCTCGTGCCATCCCTCTCCAGCCTTCCACAAACCTTGGGCAGGGACACCACTCCTACCCCCTGGCTAATAGCACTCCATGGACCCAACATCCATGTCTTGATCTTACGTCCCTTTAAACTCTGTTCCAGTTCTATCCTTCACAGCCTCCTGCAGCAAGGAGTTCCACAGGTTGACTCTTTGCTTTGTGAAGAACAACTTTCTGTTACTAGTTTGAAGCCTGCTACCCATTCCTTTCCTTTGGTGTCCTCTAGTCCTTCTTTATGGGAACTAATGAAGAACTTTTCTGTATGCACCCTCTCCACCCAACTCCTGCTTTTAGAGACCTCTGTCCCCCCTCCATCTCCTCTTTTCTAAGCTGAAAAGTCCCAGTCTCTTTAGCCTCTCTTCATATGGGACCTGTTCCCAACCCCTGATCATTTTAGTTGCCCTCCCCTCTCCCACCCTCTCTCTTCCTCTCCCACCTCCTTTTCCCAGTCTCCCCCAGTTTTGTTCAATAAAGACAGATTCCATTTTTGAACACAATTGTCCTTTATTTTGTACATCAAGAAAAGGGGCTAGGGAAGGGTAAGTGGAAGGAGGTGAGGGAGGAATGGGGTACGAGCCCCCGAATGGGCGGACTGGGCTGGCTCTGCGGGTTTCTGGGGGTGGAAGCTCTCCTGCAGCCCCCCAATTGCCCCCTCTCCCCAGATGGCAGCCTGTGGCAAGTGCAGCCGGTCTGATGGCCGAGTGCTGTGATCTGCCCAGTGTGGGCACTCCGGGCACTCCAAGCCAGGACTGGTTTGCAAGCGGGGCACCCCTGAGAACTGTCTGTCCGGGGTGGGGGTCGGGTCCCTTTAAGCACAGCCCTCGGCTAGCCTGAGACAGCATCTCCACGCTCTAAGTCCTCCTCTGATGCCCTGCCGGCACTGCTTCCGGCCATCCTTAAGCCCGGTTCAGGGTCCACTTACTGTGGACATGCTAGTTCGAATTAGCAAAACGCTAATTCGAATTAGTTTTTAGTTCTAGACGCGTTAGTTCGAATTAGCTTAGTTCGAATTAGTTAATTTGAACTAAGTTAGTTCGAATTAGTGCTGTAGTGTAGACATACCCTCAGAGAGTAGTTATTAATGGTTCATAGTCACACTAGAAGGGCATAGCAAGTGGAGTCCTGCAGGGGTCTGTTTTGGGACAGATTCTATTCAATATCTTCATTGACGATTTACATATTGGCATAGAGAGTTGGCTTATTAAGTTTGCAGATGATATGAAGCTGGGAGGGCTTACAAGTGCTTTGAAGGATAGGGTCATAATTCAAAATGATCTGGACATACTGAATAAATGGTCTGAGGTAAATAGGATGAAGTTTAATAAGGACAAATGCAAAGTGCTCCACTTAGGAAGGAACAAGCCGTTTCACACATACAGAATGGGAAGTGACTGTCTAGCAAGGAGTACTGCAGAAAGAGACCTAAAGGTCATAGTGGGCCACAACCTAAACATGAGTCAACAGTGCAACACCACTGCAAAAAAAGTAAACATGATTCTGGGATGCATTAGCAGGAATGCTGTGAGCAAGACGTGAGAAGTAATTTTTCTGCTCTACTCTGCACTGATAGGTCTCAATTAGAGTATTGTGCCAGTTCTGGGCACCACCTTTCAGGAAAGATGTGGAGAAATTGGAGAAGGTCCAGAGAAGAGAAACAAAAATAATTTAAGATCTAGAAAACATGACCTATAAGGGAAGACTAAAAGAACTCTTTAGTTTAGAAAAGAGAAGACTGAGATGGGATATGATAGCAGTTTGCAAGTATCTAAAAGGGCGTTACAAGGAGGAGGGAGAAAAATTGTTCTCCTTGGCCTCTGAGGATAAGACAAGAAGCAATGGGCTTAAATTGCAGCAAGGAAGGTTTGGGTTGGACATTGTGAAAAGCTTCCTGTCAGGGTGGTTACACACTGAAATAAATTGCCTAGAGAAGTTGTGGAATCTCCACTGGAAATATTTAAGAGCAGGTTGGATAGACATCAACCATGGATGATCTAGATGGTGATTGGTCAGAGCAGGGGCCTGGACTTGATGACCTCTCAAGATCCCTTCCAGTTCTAGTATTCTATGATTGAAACTGGTATTGTATTATTGCTTAACAGTATGATTAAAACTTCAATTGTGATTATTTTTGAAATCTCGTGATTAATTACTATTACCTTTTAAAATTGTTTAACAGCCATAATATTTAGGACCAGATCCACTGAAATCAACGCAACTACACCAATTAACACGAGCCGTGAATGTACGTGCTTGCATAGACAGGCATGCATATTTTATGATAGCTCTTACATTTCCTGCAGAATGCCACTTCTCTTTGGCTACAGCTACAGTGTAGCCTTCTTCCAGAAAAGCTTATTCAAATGAAGCACGGCAGGGAATATCGCCGTTTCATTTGCATAATTAATTAGCAGCCGCTTTTGTGCAAGAAGCTTTTGTGCAAAAAGGAGCTGTGTACACATCTCCTTTTTGCGCAAAACCCCCCTCTTGTGTAAAAGCCGTTCTTCCTGAAAAAATGTGTAGATGGCTCCTTTTTGCGCAAAAGCAGCTGCTAATTAATTATGCAAATGAAGCACGGCGATATTCCACTCCGTGCTTCATTTGCATAACCTTTTTCAGAAGAAGGCTACACTGTAGCTGTAGCCTTCACTAAGATGCCTAAAGTAATCGATAGTATTGAAATGTAATGTCGTTTTGTAGAGAGGGATCCAACCCCAAAACTCTGTATGCAAATCCCATTACTCACCTCAGTCTTGCTAAATCCAAACCAAGATCTTTCTTGCCTGGCCTTTGAAATCCAGGCTCCAAACTTTAGAAAATCTGAAATCAGGATCCAGATTTTGCAGTTCTGGCCCCTGTGCAGGCAGACACTATTTAGTCCCAAATCTCTCAGGGCGTATCTAGACTATGTGGAATGGCCAAAAGAGGATATGCAAATTCCCGTGGAATTTGCATATCTTCTTCCGATCACACTTCCAAAAGCACCTTGTTTGGCGAATGAAGACGTGGGGTTTTTGGCGAACCTCCCCCTTTGTCTAAAAGCCACTTTTCTTCAAAAAAGTAGGTTTACACGGCTTTTCGACAAGGGGGGGTCGCCAAAAAAGCTGTATCTTAACTACTTTCACTTTCAAAAGCTCTGCTTTTGAAAGCGTGATCGGAAGAAGATATGCAAATTCCCAAGGAATTTGCATATCTTTCGACCGTTCTCTGTAGTCTAGAGATGAGACTCAGTTTTGAAACAGGTGCAGGCCAGAAAATTGCCACAGATCAAACTGCCAGAAGCTTTAGAGAGTTTGACAATACTGAGTATTAAAAAGTAAACATTTTGCATTATCTGTAATAGAAACTATGGTCTTTATCATTTTAATGTTATTTAACACGTGAGAGAGTCAAGTTTGACAAGCAGCACCATCTTTTCCAGAAGCACAGCAACTACTTTACATATTCTTTACCGGTGCAGCAAACCCATTTGTAAGGCAATCTACTAAAATGTACACAGTTGAAATAAGGTATTGCACCCGCTTAATGAAGCATCCATAGATAAGTCAGCATGAACTAAAACCCCTCTAACAGTTACTTATACTAGAATAGTTTGATTTACACAATGCACCAAGTGCAAAAAGGCACTGTGGACTAAGAATGTTAAATAATTAATTTACAAGTCGAGTAGTTGACTACTTGATTAATCGAAAGGCACTTCCATGTTCCTCCTTTGAAATGTATAAGAGCCCCAGTGGGGGCTCTTGTGCATTTCAAAACTGGAACTCTGTGTGCAGCCCAGAGCAAGCGGGAAGTCCCACAGACTCCAGGCTCCAGGAGGGTGCTTCCGCTTTGAAATGCACAAGAGCCCGGGGGAACCCGGAGTCCACAGGACCTCCTGCTGGCCTGGGGCTGCACGCGGTGTGCCCTCTTTGAAATGTACAGGAGTCCCCAGCGGACTCAGCGTCCCCCGCTGACCCTGGGCTCCATGCGGCGCTGCCGCTTTCAAAGTCCACGCAGACTCCCTAGCTTACCCCTTTGAAATGCCAGTTATTATTTTCGATAGACATTTGGACTTTCAACTGCACAAGTCTTTTTTGTTAAAAGTGGCTGCTAAGTAGTAGAAAATTTCAATCTTTCACTTAAAAAAAATGAATTATGGGGTTTTCTTTTTTCCAATGAAAAGTTGACATTTTCAGCAGACAACCCAAATTTCCACAACATTGTTTTCCAATCAGCTCGAATATTGAGCCTGATGAAAGACATCGAAGTAATTCTCTGTTGCATTATGGAGAGAGGGGGAGGGGGAAATAGCCACTATGTCTTGGCATCTTGAGAAGTGCCAGGTGCAGGTTACCAAGAGCCACAAACTGTTTTCACTGAGAAACTCTGCATCTAAATTGGAGCCTCAAAAGAAGCTGGCATGCTGTCACACCTAAATCAATTTGCTGCAGTCCTCTCCACATCCCAGCTCACTCTCCTACAGTATATTTGAGCTTTGCCAAAGAGCAGGTATTTAGTTACAGCTTGATGAACACATGTAAAGGATAACTGGGCAGCTACTGCTCACAAAGCAGCTTGAATGAGCTATTACTATATAGGAGGTAAATGCGAACTTAATATTCCAGCACTGAGCACCAGCAGGATGTGCCATTGTGCCATGTCGGGGGGAAGCGGTTAGGCCCAGGGTGGATGAATGGCTTAAACAAGCTTTGGAAACAATCAAAGCAGAAATTGTTGTAAGGGCTCAGATCTTTCTTTATGAAATTATTGAGGGGAAAAAACAACACAGAAAGGCTCATGAACTATTATTGGTTTGATCAACTTCCAATTTTTCAACCCCACACAGAAAGCTCTCTCTATTCTAACCTCTCTCTCACATCTAGCTCTTGTCCTACTCTCCCCATGCTCATCCCTTCATCTCACATCCTCCTTTAATCGCCTTTGCCCACTCTCATCTTTCTGCTTGCCATCATGATGCCTGCAGCACTCCCATTCCTTAGCCACAGGATCTCCCTCCTCCATTGAACCCTTCCCTATATACCACCCTTCTCATCTTTCAGGATCTCTATGTCCCACAGTGTCTAACTGTTCACCCTGGCTTGCGTACAAGCTCTTTGGAGCAGGAAAAGTGCCTTATGCATGTGTACAACTTTACTCATGAATAGTGCTGTTGGAATGGGTTAGTCTTCATTTACTGGTGTTTGAAAAAGATAGTTAGGACATTCAATGGTTTTTAAATTTTATCTTAAACTTTAAGTATTTTCCTCCAGTCAGCCCTCTTTTCTATGCCTCCGTGTGATTCCTTTCAGTCCCATTACTTCTGTCGCCCTCACTCCTCTTCTCCCCCTCCTTCCACCTCTCTTTTTTCAGACTTGGCTCCCTTCCGCTTTCACACATTCTGCCACAGGTTTCCAGATTCTTTGCTCCTCTTTCAGCTTCACCTTATTTTGGGCAAGACACTTATTGTTATTCTTATTTTACAAAAGCGGCGAGGAGTCCTGTGGCACCTTATAGACTAACTGAAGTGTTGGAGCATACAGAGATAAACATCTTTCACAAAGTTATGCAAGTTCTAATTCATTCAAGGCAAGAGGCACCTGTCAATTGACTAGAATGGGAGTTCCAACTCAAAGAGCGAGTACAGGCAGTCCCCGAGTTAAGCGGATCCGACTTATGTCAGATCCGCAGTTACGAACGGGGATTTCTCGCCTCCCCGCCCCGGAGGACTCGAGCGGCGGGACGCCTGGTCCCGCCGCCCACCTTCTCCGGGGCGAGAAAAGCTGCAGACCAGGGAGACGCTGAACAGAGCGGCGGAGCACCCGGCCGGACCCGCGCCGCTTCCAGCTGATCTGGAAGCAGCCGCGGGTCTGGCCCCCGGTGCTCCGCCGCTTTGTTCAGCGTCTCCCTGGTCTGCAGACCAGGGAGACGCTGAACAGAGAGGCGGAGCACCCGGCTGGACCCGCGCTGCTTTCAGATCAGCTGGAAGCGGCGCGGGTCCGGCCCCAGGGAGACGCTGGGACCAGGGAGACCAGGGAGACGCTGAGCAGAGCGGCGGAGGACCCGGGCCGGACCCACAGCGCTTTCAGCTGATCTGGAAGCCGCGGGTCCGCCCGGGTCCTCCGCGGCTTTGCTCAGTGTCTTCCTGGTCTGCAGACAAGGGAGACGCTGAGCAAAGCCGCGGAGGACCCGGGCCGGACCGCGGCGCTGATCTGGAAGCGCCACGGTTCGGCTCGGGTCCTCTGCAGCTTTGCTCCACGTCTCCCTGGTCTGCTGGGGGGGGGGGACGCAGCTAGTGCCCCCCCAGCAGACCAGGGAGACGTGGAGCAAAGCCGGGGGCCTGTGGTAGAGCAGGTAGGGCACTGCCGGTTGGTCCCGCAGCACCGCTCCTTGGCGCTACTGGACCAACCCGGCAGCATCCCAGCTGCTCTGCCCCAGGCGTCCTGATTCAGCTGCTGATCAGTTTCAGCAGTGGCTGAATCAGGATGCATGGGGCAGAGCAGCTGGGGTGCTGCTGGGTTGGTCCAGTAGCTCCGAGGAGCGGCCGCGCTACTGGACCAAGCCAGCAGCACCCGAGCTGCTCTGCCCCAGGCGTCCCAAAGTCAGCCACTGCTGAAACTGACCAGCGGCTGACTACAGGAAGCCCGAGGCAGAGTTGCTCTGCCCTGGGCTTCCTGGAATCAGCTGCTGATCAGTTTCAGCAGCAGCTGACTTGGGGACACCTGGTGTTCTTACCTTGAATCTGTATGTAAGTGGAACTGGTGTCCAGATTCAGCGGCTGTTGAAACTGATCAGTTTCAGCAGCGGCTGATGCCAGTTCCGACTTACATACAGATTCAACTTAAGAACAAACCTACAGTCCCTATCTTGTACGTAACCCGGGGACTGTCTGTATAAAAACAAGTAGTCCTGTGGCACCTGAAAGACTAAGAAAAATATGTATTATCATGAGCTTTCATGGGTAAAGCCTACCCATGATACATTTTTGTTAGTTTCTCAGGGAAAAAAAGGGTATAAAAAGGTCTCTTATAAGGGATTAAACACAACTGACTCATCCATTTCTAACTCTAACTACTCATGTCCCAGCATTTAGGAGGAGGGGAAGCAGCCTGACCAGAAAACAGAGGAGTTAGAATCCAGAGTGGCAATGAGAGAGAATGGAGCAAAGGGACAGAGTGCAGGTTGGACACTGGACTGGAATGAGGACAAGTTGCAGGGGCTGGGATTGGGACCTAAGTACAAAGAAAATATGCCCTGTGGAATTTGGACTAAACCACCGGAGTCTGGAGTAGGGATGTAAAATCCCACTGAATTGGTTAAATGGTTAAATGTAGTGCTAACACTACATTTAACCGATTAAGTGGGGGTGGAGTAGTCCCCTTACCAGCTGGGGATGGGCTACAGCTGCTCCAGCCCAGCTGCTCCTGGCCTCCAGGCTGCTGCTTCCTGCGGCTCCCCTTAGCTGGGGACAGCCAACCGGAGACAATGGGAGCCACAAAGCTCCATGGCTACAGACCCTTTAGGTAAACAAAGTGGCACAGGTCTGGCTAACTGCTTTCCCAAAGTGGGCCCATGGCCCACTTTGAGAAACACTCATATCAACAGTATTTTCATCCTTTTTTTTGCCTCAATGTTTTCCATATTTACAGTCAAACTGCCAGTTTTTTGAAGAGTTCCACAGGGTACACAGTGTGTATCTCCAAAAATGACAAACCTCTCATTATTCTGGTCAAAATAATGTTTTAGTTTATTTCTCTGCATGGTGCCAAAGCATCTAGAATAATGTATAAGAACCCTCAAATTTACTCACCCATTCAAAAAATTGCTTAAAAGGATAGGAAAAGACATCTTTACAGAAATACTCTTTGTAATTGGCACAACTAGGTCTTGGCTGGGCTAAATCAGTTGCTTGTCTGCTACATTAGATTACCAGGATACAGAGTAAATAGGAGATAAATCCAGCAGACTGAAGATGGGGCTAAGGATGTCAACAAGGATGAGCAAGAATGTCTGAAGAAAGAAATGACCTAAGCAGTCTGGATATTATAGGCTCAGCAGGAACTCTTTTTAAAAATGAGGCAAAAGATAAAAATAGCAGGGCAAAAAATGAAACAAAATAAAACAAAAAACACATGCCAGGAAACTGTAATATATCTCCAAGACAGGATGAGAAGGCAGCTCAGGAAGCGTTTCTGCAGATAAGAAAGCTCTGTAAAAAATACTTCATCACTGATCATACGAAGATTTCATTTATCATGACATTAACCTCAGCTAACCAAGGTGAAATAAGGCAGGAAGGATGCAGTTTCCCTAGGTAGCACGACTGTTTTTCTTACATGTACAGTTCAGCAAGTTGAAACAGCAAAGGCTATTCCGGATACAGTCTTACCAACAGGGCAGGTTGTGATAAAAAACAAACAAACCCGCTTAAAGCTACTGGTTGCAATGTGAAGCATTCCTGAGAGCACTTGTGCAAAAGCGTGCTGGTGACATAACAGGTTTGGAAAAAGGCTCCCTAACAGTGAATTATTTTCTAGTGAACGTGAACAATACTTTTGAACAGACAAGGCCAGAAAGCAGCACAGTCATTAACTGAAATTAAAACAGCAAGAAAAAACAATACATGTAAGAAACATTGCAGAACATTACACAATGTAAACAAAATCATTTAGGAGTAACCTACAAAGGAAAAACAACAGTTTTTCTCTTCATGATGTGGGAAGACGACTTGGAAGACTTTGGGTAGTTTTGTTTCTGCATGGTCATTTTCTACAATAGCAAACCAGGGCACATCTACCCTAATGCTCTATGGATGGCTGAAGAAGTAATGGATTATGATATCTCAGGTACTATGGACATGAAACCTGATAACTGAGCGGAGAAGCAATTTTCCCACAGATTGTTTAAAAACTAAAATAAGTAGGGGGGCAACCTGTCACTGTTAAAGCTTCACAAACTTGCCCTTTTCATTTAAGAGCTCCAATAAAACCAAAATCAGACTAAATATTGCTGACATTTTAAAATAAAAATCAAGCAGAAAATGTTATTTTATCCCCTGCACAAAGAAAAACAAATTGCCAGTATTCAGGGAGTTCCACTCTGTGCCCAAACCAGTGTTGCTACAGCCATCCCAACCAAGTCTGAAATCACTTAGCCAAAAGGGCAGCCAACATTTGGATGCTTTGTCAATTTTCCATTCAGTAATTTGGGAAGGCACAGTCTACGCTGCAATGAGAAGGATTTGCACATTATTGTGGGCACTCTCCCAAGTTAGCTTTCATCTAGCTAGAGTAAGGCCTTATCCAGAACCTAGGTAGCTGTTCAAGCAGTCTCTGTTGCAGTTCAGGCAATCACAGCTATACTGCTATTGTTGCACAGCTAGTGTCCCTGAAGTTAGCTTTAATCTTGGTTAATCATACCCACACTAGCACAGACCTGTCTAGATCTACAGTAGCTCAGGGTTGTCTGTGGGAGCTGCAATCACACCTCTTGATTGCACTGGAGACAGACCCTGGCTAAGGGTATGTCTATGACCTCAAATAGGCACATGCTCAAGGCAGCTACATTATACTTTTAGCACATTAGTTCATTCAAAGCCTTCACGAGTATATCCCCTCAAGCTGGAAATTAACCCCCAATCCAGTCAACTCCTCACACATTATTATGGCTGCTGGAATTGTGACTGCCTCCTGACAACACAGGGATATTCAGTTGCCCAAAGTGCTAGCAGACATTGGGAGCATCTTAGAAAATACACACACAACAGTCAAAACTAGTCCTTTCAATGTACAGCACAGCTGCCTTACTCACAATGATCTGCCAAATCTCAGAAATTAATTAAAACAATGGTAAAACTCTGGTGTAAACTAAGATAAGAGAACAGGAAATCCAGAGTTTAAACTTAGCTCACCTTGTTATGTCTGGAACTACAGATCACATGTATAATCTGTAAAGTAACAGACTAAGCTTATTAGGAGAAGCCACAATGGACTGAGTTTTGGCATCCCTAACGGAGTCAGATTTGATTAAAAACTGCAGAATATGGTCCAGTATTAGCTCTCACACTTGCATACAACAGAGACAAAATTCAAAACTTGACTTTGATGTATTTCTCTAATTTAAGACACAACCTGAATTAAAGAAAAAAAAGTTCTCATGCCAAGAGCTGGGTTCACTTTCAGTCCTTTACCTTCTATTATCAAGTTTAGAGAGTAGTTATTAACTCAAAGTCAATAGTAAACTCCTGAAAAAAAATGTGTTCACTGTGATAAAACACAGAATTTAGTTACAGCAAAGTTGCACTTTCAAAAATTTGCAGAAGAAACAATGCAAAAGGAAACAGGTGACAAAGTTTTACTTTTTGCTCTAGCTTTTAACAAATCATGTTTTTGTTGCCCTAGTACACTGGAGCTCTTTAAAGTACATGGGATGCAATGGATTTCCCGTGGCATTTAAATTTTGCAGAGTACATTTTACACATTTTTTTAATTTGATCAAAGTTAATGCCTAAATTGTAGCTGTTAGAAGGAAGAAAGTAGGCAATAGAGAATTGCAAATTAGCTAAAAGGGCAGACACCAAAAATGTAACTATAACATGGTAATAGATGCTGAGTTGAGTTTGATATACACAAACAAACAGTAATCCTTTTTTCATTTCCCCTTTTTGTAGGTTATCTTGAAAAGAATATTTTCTATTCTTTTTAGCATATTTCACAAAGTCTTTTACCTCAGGTTTCAAAGGCCACTCACACAGACAAGCTACAGGATTATACCAATAGAAAAATAGTAATAGTCTATCATTCAAAGAAGGTGATGGCATACAATACAAAGAATTGGCGAGAGTGGTAGTCAGTTCTGGTTATCACATGTCAATTAGAAAGAGCAGGTACCAGAGATGTGTGATGAAAAATCATTAGACACATGGAGAGACTGAAGAGATCAGGACTGCTAGTTTTAGAGAGGAGACAAATGAGATGGAACTGGCAGAGATGATGATACAGAAAAGATAACCCAGACAGGAATATTACACCACCTCTCATCATACAAAAACAAGGGGACATAAAAGCAAACTTAAAACTGATAAAAGGGAATAGTTTTCACTGCACAGTTCAATCTTTTGAACACATTACTACAAGATATCATTGCAAACAAGAGTTAGCAGAACTCAATAAAGGATTAGACATTTATATGGAGAAAGTTCTCAAGGTATAAAAAATACATGTGGTACAAGAATGGCCTAAGACAAACACCAAATGATGTATGAGAAAAAACCTCTCCAAGGGGCAGGATAATCCATAATTGTCCACCAAGATAGTCCTCTAAAGCAGTGGTTCCCAAACTTTTTACCCTGCATCTCCTCTTACCTATGTCCATGCCACCCTCAAAGGGAGGGGGGAGGGAAAAATGTGAACAGGAACAAGGTGAGCCAAGGCTGGGGCCACAGCTGGGGGTGGGAGCGGAGCCTCAGGTGCAGGGTCAGTAGCTGGGACCAGCAGCAGGGGCCTGGCCAGAAGTGGAGCTGATTGGTGCTGCCTCCCTGGCCTTCCCAGGCCTCAGCCATGCTCCCTGAATGTTCATCTGTGCCTGCTTAGGGGCATGCCTCACAGATTGGGGACCTCTGCTCTAAAACTTCTGATACTGTTGGAGATAGGGCAGTGGATAAAATAGACCTCAGATCTGATCCACTAGGCTTGCTCTCAGTTCTTGTACTAGGTACAAATGATTGAGATTGTTTAAAACAAGCAGTCAATTAAAATAGAAACCTTTGTGTGTTGTTTTATTGCAGTGTACAGTAGAACCTCAGCATTACAAACACCAGAGTTACAAATAGAGTGGTCAACCACAGCTCATTTGGAACCAGATGCACACAATCAGGCAGCAGCACAGACAAAAAACCCAAACAAATGCAGTACGGTAATGTGTTAAATGTGAACTATTCAAAAGATAAAGGGAAAGTATAACACAAGATTTAGCAAAATAAGGCAATTGTGTTTGTTTTAGGGATGTGAAAGGTTAATGGGTTAACCCTTAATAGGTGATGCTTACCGGTTCTGGTTAACTGGTAACCTGTGGGGGTTAGATAGAACATGGGGCCCATTTCAGACAGGCAGCCTCTGTCCATGAGGAACTCGGGCACTCCTCAGATAGGGTCTGCTCCACCAAAGCAGCTTCTGTCCACAAGGAGCCAGGCCTGCTGCAGACAGGGGCTGCTCTGGCAGGAGCTGGGAGCCAGGAGCTGGCAGTCAGCCACAGTGCAGGGCTAGAAGCAGGAGTCTTAAGGGCCTGAGGTTGCTCCAGCCAGGCTGGAGCAGTCCCCCACCCAGATCCCGTTTAGTCAGTTAATCAGTTAAATGTTAAAAGCAGCATTTTTCTTCTTCATAGTAAAGTTTCAAAGTGATATTAAATCAATGTTCAGTTGTAAACTTCTAAAAGAAGAATCACCGTTACAAACACGTCAGAGTTATGAACAGCCTCCATTCCGGAGGTGTTTGTAATACTGCCGCTTCCACTGTTGAAACTGGAACTGAAAACATTAAATATACCTGCTTAAAGCAATCATTTAAAATCTGCCCTGCCTTAGTGAATGCCTGTTCACCTTGATATTAAATTTTGGTAGGTGTAAAATTGCTTAACATTTAACAAGTTTCTTTTAATTGGATAAGCGCTTGAAAAAAACAAACAAACCTCACAGAGATGGTTTCTTTAAATGTCAAGGGGAAACATCTGTTATTTTGAACCTAATAGGAAGAAAGTGCTCCTGTTAAATTTCTTCTTTGCACATTTTCCTCCCTAGCTGGGAAGTGCTCCTTTGGGATTCCTACACGCATTTTCTGCTGCTTGCCGCTTCCATAGTTCACAGCTTACTTTACAAAAGCATTAGGATCGAGATCAACTAAACATTCATTCGCCACTAGAATATCCTAATTAATGGCCTGTGCCTGCCTTACACAGCTCACAGGTACAGACTACATGCAGCCAGAGCTAGCACTGAGAAAGCAGCCAAATAGCAGCTTTCAGGGTTTTTTACATTTACATGGATCCACTTCTGGGTAGTTTAACTATGTTGGCTTTTATTTTTTTAAGCCTTAGGATTGTATATTAAATTAAGCTTATTTGTCAAATTCTCATTTCAGATTCTTCTCTCCTTAAACTGAGGCTCACTAACATCAAAAGGGGAAAATAAAATGTAAAGCTGAGACATTTGGCTAAGGGGGCTGCTGTTCTAGAATCACTCAGTTATAGGAGCAACTACACAGTGATTCTACTGGGAGGATAAGTGGGCAGTGGGATACAGGAAATGGGATCAGGCATTTTCTAATAAAGGTCACTGTGGCTTTGGAAGCCCCCCCGTCAGGTGGTAGAATTATATTCGCCATACGTAAGAAAGGTTCTATAGTTTTCAGATGCCTGGAAATTGTGTTTTGCGAATGGAGGGCGATAAGAATATTTCCTCATCTGAGATTCCTGCAACTGTGGCTCCACCTTTGACTCAGCCTCTGTTTCCATCAGCCTCCTGGTGGTAGTGGTATAGAGGTGAGATGTTCTGTTTATGCAAGGATTTATTGACATCTGTGCCCTGCCATGTGGGTGCAAAACTTGTAGCTCCCCGTGGTTCAATCTGAGGCACTGCCAACAAAAGCACCTCAGTGGATCTCCACTGTGGAGACAGGATGAAGAAAAGGCAGCTTCTCAGACAGAGAAACTCTGGTCCAGGGCTTTGGATTGAGTTGAACCCAGAAGTGAGTAAGCTGCCAGAGAAGTTTCTTTGGGGCATTTGAAATAAAATACAATTTAAAACACCCCCCAGTTTTGTTTTAAAGTAAATGTATATCCCAGACACCAGCAAGGGGTTGCAGCTTTCTCACAGAGCAGGGTGGGGTGGAGGGTGTTAATAAAGAAAACAGAAATTTCTGTTTATTTTACACAATGGGTAACAGTCTAACAGCAAAGAGCCAATGCTCATCCCTTGCATCCCTTCTTTAACTTCCTCCGGGGAAGCTCCTAGAAAGGACATGTGGGAGAACTGCTGTTATGCTGTGGTTGTTCTTCTCTGTGTTTTGGGTAAAGATTATTTTCTTTGTTCTCTCCTCTGCTGTATTGGCTTGCCATGTTCACAAATGATCAGATTAACTGCAATGTTATTAACAAAATAACCTGATCAATCACAAGGACAAACTTACAAAGGAGAAACACTGAGGTACAATCCCATCTGCATCAATTAAGGCTATTGCCCCAAAGGGCAATGATGGTAGGAGCATTTCCCTCCAGGGAGTTCAACTTCCCAATGTTGCAACTCATAGGAACCCTGCAAGCAAGAGTTTATGAAATCAGATGATAAATTAATGCTCTTTCAAGCTATCCTAGATACGGTCACTTTTTTGGTTAGCAGCATCCACTTTTGGGTTTGTACTGCCCTCAGTGGTTCCCTCTGATTTCCTGTAAAATGATACACTGGCACACTTTCACGTGCTACCAGGGACATTTGCCACCATAGTAAATTCCCACAGGTGAATTAACCTCTGTGTCTATGGACACAAAACTTGATAAATAGAACTTGTGCCTATTTGTTAGTCAGACTTTTGGGGGGAGCCCCAATATTAGAAGTTTGACCAATTACAAGTACTTAGTGAATAGCAAGTAGTATTCCTGGTCCATGACTAGGACACAATATGGTAATACAGATAAGAAATAATAATGTGTATAAAACAAATACAAATGGAGTATTCATGGTTAAGAAAACCCATGCTAGCTGGCAAAGGAGCCTGCAAGAATAAGTTGCGATGAGGTGGAGAGATGCAAGGGCCTGCCCCATTTGGGCACGTCACCTGGTTCTAACTATGAAAGTGATCACAAGAATCGGGAGCACAGGGAGTGCGGGTGGTGTACAACCCAAGCCTGCCCACCCCAGGGCTGGCTCGAGCCATTGTGCATCCTGGGCAGCAGGCGCACGACGCATGCGCCGCTCCGTCCCCGGGTGCATGGTGCATGCGCGGCCCTGCCCTCCGGCGCACCTTACAGCTGCAATCAGGCGCATGGCACCTGATGGCAGCTCTAAGGGGCGCGGCGTGAGAGTGGGACCAGGGCTGGTGGTTTGGAAAGATAATGTCTTTCCCTGCCTCTTGTACGTGCTGCCCCTGTCAGCACTCCACAGGAACAGAGTCCTACCCGTGATTTTTGAACTACAACACCAGTATCACCTGATGCTCTTCGCTTTAAGGTTGCGTAGAGTCTTGGGCTGCTAGAAGGAAGAGAGAGAGAGGAAAAAGTATATATAGAAGGGGAAAGAGTGACACACACACACACACTTTCTTTTCTAGATATGGGCTCACCAGATATAGCCCTTTTTCTGTGTAATCCCTGGAGGCACCACACATGAATAGTTCCAGCTCTTTGTGTACATGTATTATCATCTTCTGGATGTTACGCATGGTATTTGCTATAAAATGGAATGCTGGAAGGCCTACAGCGCTCTTTATTTTCCCTTTCAAAGCAAGCTAGTCTATATTCATTCTGGTGTTTGACTCTAATAAAATTTCATGATGTATCTTTAAATCAGAAAACTAAAGTTCATGTCACAATTAGCTCACACAATTACCTCCCGAGGCTGTAATCTCACAAATGGATGCTTCCAAGCAAAACCCATGACTCTATAGGAATTGGTGTTGTGAACTCATTGTTTAACATTGCTTTCTGAGTCAGAATGTACCAGTACTCCAGATGGACATGTCTTTGGATGGATATAAAACCAAGGGTCCTGCACTTGGGGCCATTAGCAGTCCCATAGCACTTTCAATAATGATGGGTATGAGAACACTTGTGTTCTGACCACTTTCCAATATGGATGATTGCATTTTTCCTGCATACATACAATCTTCTTTTCCCCTCCTAAATGGTTATGTATAGTGGGGATGTACAAGTCTACCCTCTAACAGGCTGCATTTCAGTGTTCTGAGATGTGATCCTTGTGTGCCATGCACACCTTGTACATCAATTTGATATCTAAGCCCTCATACATGTGAGCTGTTAGCTTTATTTTATAAATAAATGGAATGTTAACTAAATGTCCCCCTTTCATTAAACTTCTGAAAGCGCTAAGTAAAGAGAGGCAGATAGTTGGTGAAACTCTAGCCTCAAGGAGGCCAATGGCAAAACTTCCTTTGAAAACTTCAGTGGGGTTAAGATTTCAATCAAAGTTGTTCTATAACTTTTCAAAGAACACAGAAGAGCTGCCCAGAAAACCCATGCTAGCTGGCAAAAGAGCCTGTAAGAGTAAGTTGTAATGAGGTGGAGAGGTACAAGGGCCTGCCCTGTTTGGGCATAAGTCACCTGGTTCAGGCTATGAGAGTGATCATAAGAATCCTGAAAAACTAGTCCAATAAAGGAGTCCTGTATCGATCTTTGAAGATGTAATTTTAACTAGGAGCACCAAGAACAAACTGCAGCAGCTTAAAGGAGATCAAACCAGCACGGTGAGTGCCTCGTATCATTGTCAGTTTAATCTGAAGAATAACTCATTTACACCTGTACTTTATGAAAGATTTTTTTCACTTGACCTATATCAGCCAGACATCTGCTTTGCTCTTCTAGTCTCACTCATACTTGGCCATGTATTTCATTGGAGTCTTTGGTAGTTCATTTACCACAGCAATATATTTGTTTGTCAAAGTCCTATCTCTATACCAAAAAGTCACTGGTATCCCTGTGAATGGACTAAAATGATGCCTCAACCGTCACTAATTTGGAAACCTCCATTTATATATATGGATTTTTTAGGCTATACTGACATCTGCAGGTACATAATAATGGATTTTGGAAAACAGACACACTATAGTTGGGGGGGGGGAGGGGGGGAGAAACAGGCTCCTCCTGGTTTTGAAAGAAAATGATTATGGTATTATTCTGTCCAAAGGAGGTACATTGGCATTGCATCTTTCCACAAGAGGGTGCTCTGTATTTTAACAGTTAAGTCTTAAATCTTTGCTAATACGATTAATAGCAGACTTCATTACTTTTTGCTGATGGAATTGTTCTTATGCCAATTAGTCACATCAAGCCAATAAAGAAAAGCCCTCTCAAACTGCAGAAATTAGTCTGTCCATTCAGGGTTATCAGAGAATTACACTTGCAGGGAAAATTCCTGCAAAACTTGCAATAGTCAATCTGTGCAATCACTGATTACTAAACTGCTGCCATTAAAAAAATGTAGCTAAGAAAAACAAAAAACTGCCAGTGGGAATCAGTCTAATAAGCTCATGTCAGCTATTATATGTGCTCAGAAATGCTTATTATAAATTATGTTTAGCCAGAATATAATTCACTTAATGACTGGCTCCAAGTTCCGCAGCTCTGTTTAATAAAGAAGACTTTAAGGTTTTTGTTCTTTTTAAGAACTTTACAGTTCAATAGAATACAATACTATCTTAAATCAATTGGGATCCAAAGAGCAATTTTAAAATATGCAATGATATCCTAAATAAACACATTAGAACATGTTTTAAAATTCAGATTAAAAAAGTCGAGGTGCCAAGACAGCTTCAATTTGTATGCTTAGTAATTACATGACAAATAAATATATCAGTGCAGGTCTCTTTACCCTCAATGTTATTATTGGGGGATATTTTTGCAAAGATAAGTTGTTCTTGGACAACTTCTCTCCAAGTTAAACAAGAAGTGCCTTCATTTTTCCTAAGTTGGTTTTGTCTTGTAAAATATTATGGCCAATGCAAAACTTTCCATGTAAGTTCATCTTAAAATATTCCAAGGTATAAGGAGTGCACAGCTATTGTTCTACTTCCAGGTATTCTTGTACCATTTAAAAAATACTTTAGTTTCACAGAGCAACTCATTCAAGATGGAGTTGATCGGTCTTACTGGTAGATGAATATACAGACTGTCCCCTTAACCCATTACTCAGTGTGGCTCGAATGAGGATTCACCAGTATCCAAGGGGGCAGCAGAAGAGGAGTTAGACAAGGAATTTCAGCACAAATAGACTGCACTGACGCAAATTCAACCCTATGCTAGTTAAACAATTCTTCCTCTTTCCTAAGCATGAAGAACCTGCTTTCACTGAAGTGAATGGGGGGCTTCCAACTGATTTCATTAGTAGCTGCTTCTTAATGATAAGGATCCAATACAATACAGGCAGTCCCCAAGTTACGCGGACTTATGTCGGATCCGCAGTTACGAATGGGGCTTTTCTCTCCCCGGAGGACTGGAGCGGCGGGACGCCCAGATGTGCTGCAGTCCCGCCGCCCCCGTCCTCCCGGGGCGAGAAAAGCTGCTCCCCGTCTCTCTGGTCTGCAGGGAGACCGGGAGCAAAGCCGCGGAGCACGCCTGCAGCGGGACAGCCCAGGCGTTCCCGGGCTGTCCGTGTGCTCCGTGGCTTTGCTCCCCGTCTCCCTGGTCAGCAGACCAAAGAGACGGAGCAAATCCGTGGAGGACGCGGGCAGTCCCGCCACCCGCGTCTCCCTGGTCTCCTGGTGGGGGAGGGGGAAGGAGGTGAAAGGGGGTGTAGCTAGTGCCCCTCCTCCTTCCCCCCCCAGCAGACCAGGCTTTTCTTGCCTACGCCTGGGGTAGAGCAGCTGGGGCACTGCCGGATTGGTCCCGCAGCGCCGCTCCTCGGCACTACTGTACCAACCCGGCAGCACCCCAGCTGCTCTGCCCCAGGCGTCCTGATTCAGCCGCTGCTGAAACTGACCAGCAGCGGCTGAATCAGGACGCCTGGGGCAGAGCAGCTGGGGTGCTGCTGGGTTGCTCCAGTAGCGCCGAGGAGCGGCGCTACTGGAGCAACCCAGCAGCACCCCAGCTGCTCTGCCCCAGGTATCCCCAAGTCAGCCGCTGCTGAAACTGACCAGCGGCTGACTACAGGAAGCCTGAGGCAGAGTTGCTCTGCCCCGGGCTTCCTGGAATCAGCCGCTGATCAGTTTCAGCAGCAGCTGACTTGGGGACGCCTGGGTTTCTTAAGTTGAATCCGTATGTAAGTCAGAACTGGCGTCCAGATTCAGCCGCTGTTGAAACTGATCAGTTTCAGCAGTGGCTGACGCCAGTTCCGACTTACATACAGATTCAACTTAAGAACAAACCTACAGTCCCTATCTTGTACGTAACCCAGGGACTGCCTGTAAGGTGCAGTTCGGAACTACAAACACATCCATGCAAAGTAATCCTGCTAGCATTCAAAGAAAGCAGGAAAGAAGAAGGGAATAAAAGACATCCTGTGGTGTTACCCCAAGTGCCAAACTGTACTCACTTTATTCACATGTGGTCCCACTGGGTTCAATAGGCCTAACTAAAGAGAACAGGATTTTGACTCAAAATAATAGTAGGATTATTAATCTACCTTTACCTTGTAGCATGTATTACATTTGAGCACTGTCTTGGTCATGAGAGCAATGATATCAATTAAACATTCTTTGGTTGTTGAATTTTGAAGAGCTCATCTATCCACGTGTCCATGGAAGAGTAACAGAGGCGGCATTTCTTTTGTGAAGAGAAGAATGGGGCAGCCCTCCACTGCGCTCCTTGTTTCAGCTACAGAGCTGGGATGCTGGTGTTCTCCATTTGGTGCATGCATAGGAGGAGGTAAGTAAGAGTAAGGGGTTATAAGGCTATTTATCCTGGGAAGGACCGTTCCAGAACTCTGGCCAAGACTTTGGAACCATTGAAGAAGAATCGCCACCAGGGTTCTCGCTGCTACCAGTGTGTACAGAACTAAGGATGTTAAATATCGACTAATTGAGTAATCGAATAGTCAATGCATCTAGCATTCACTATTTGATTAGTCGATAGGGCGCCTCCGCCTTTGAAGTGTAGCAACAGCCCTAGGTTGCATCGACATTGGGCTGCATGTGGCGTTTCAAAGAGGCAGCACCGCAAAGAGCCTGGGGTCAGCGGGGGAGTCCCCAGCTGACCCCGGGCTCCATGTGGCACTGCCACTTTGAAAGAGTGAAAGGAGCCTGAAGCCGGGCTCCCCGTGGCATTTCAAAACGCTTCAAAATACTGCCTCATGAAGCCGTGGTCTGGCTCCAGACTCCAAGCAGTGTTGCTGCTTTGAAGTATCCCCTTCTCAATACTGAGTCTTCCTGCTCTAATTCAAAAACCTGCCTATAACCTGGTACATAGCATTATCCAGTTCCCTGACTGTCAGGGTAGGTCTTCACTGACAAGTTAACATGGGGAGCTCTCTTATATACTTCGAGCGTTGCCCCAACCCTCTCCCCATCCACAGACAAAACCTGTCATCTGAGTTAAGTGATGCTTTCAACCCAGGCTAGCTGGCATGGTGGGAACATAAGCTCAGGGGTAGCTTTCACTCAGTCTGCGAACACTCCCATTGTGTAGTGAGGACAAAACTAAACCATTCAAGGGTAAGGCTTTGGTTGTGCCAGGAAAATGGGATGTGTCTGGAATCGGATTGCTTCTCAAAACCATACATAAAAGAGAGAATCATCAGGAAGATGAAAGGGGCTGACTAAGGGCATTCTCTCCTGTCCAGGACTGCCCCAGCTCTGAGCCTCCCAACCCCAGCCACCCTTTACGGTGGGGGTGCTAACACTCCTCCCCTCCCAATTTGTACAGGAACATTGCTGGCTGTTCCTCTTCATCAGGGAGCGAGGGGAAAGTGCACAGCTTACTGCATTCCTCACTCTGGCTGGGGAGCACAGGGGCAGACCAACCTGGACCTGCCCCAGCTCTGGGACATGCACCTCTCCCCTGGCTGTGTCTTCTGGAGCTGCATCAGCCATAGAGAGGTGCTCCTCTCTGGGCCTTAAGCTGCTGCAGTAGGAGAGGGCTGGGATAGTCTTCTCTTCCCAGGGCAGCCTGCAAACTGAACTCCTCATGCCCATCCCCATCCCAGAGCAATGATTTAAATGAAACATGGACATTTTCATTTTATTTTCCAAAAAAACAAAAATTACTTGAGTTAAAGACCTGAGCAATGCTGGGTAAATCTTCTAGTAAACCATATAAGAGTTTTTTGTCCAGAGGTCTATAAAAAGGTTATGCACATATATTGTTGGTGCGGCTTTATCTGGATGTCTCTGTGACTGGATACATATTTAGCACATTTTAAAAAAGAAAATGGAACAGGTTTTAAACAGCACTTAGAAATCAGATAAAAATGTGGAAGAAGAGTTGCAAAAGCCACTCACAAGGAAGACAGACAGCAGGCCAGCTCTGAAGCTGGGAACTTTCCAACTGCTAACAAATGCATTGTCAAAACAAGCTACAGGTAAACAGCACATAAAGCAGGTGAAAAATGTGATTGTAAGGGGGTGTGATGACAGTTCTGTTTCCATAATACATTAATCTGAAGGTACTTGAGCATCTGTTATATATTTAGCTTTTTGCTGCTATTTTAAAGACAATAAAGCATGTGAGCATCACTTAACATCCAATAGACCATATGTTAAAAAGGTGCTGGAAAACGCAATCAGCATGAAGGAAACTGCCATGGCTTCTGAGAGGTACAGTATGTTAGAAATGAATTGTTAATGCGACTGGGATGCCTGTTGAAAATTAGCTGAATTCCTTGTTTTACATGGCTAAACAATAGCACAATGTTTAGGATCCCATATCAATAGCATGAGATGCACACATTGGCTGCTGCAGCCGGCCACTTTGAGGGGGTGCATCAGGCAGCAGGGTGCCTGCCTGAGGGTCCTGCTGGGCTGCTGGCTGGGAGCCACTTTAAGGTAAGCATCTCTTGACCAGAGCCTGCACCTAGCATGCCACCCCCTTCTGCACCCCAATCAGATCACAACCCCCACCCAGACCCTGCATCCTCTCCTGCAACCCTTCTCCATATCAGAGTCCTCTTCTGCATCCTTAGCCCTTCCCAAACCCTGCACCCCAATCACCTGCCCCAGGTCACAACCCCCTCCTGCTATAGGTCACAAACCAAACCCCTGCACTTCTGCCCCAGGTCACAATCCCCTCCTAGACCCAGCACCCTCTCTTGCACCCCAAGGTGCTACCCCAAGCTTCCTCCTGCACCTTGGCCCTTGACCACTTACCAAATTCTTGGAGTGAAACTCCCATCAAAAATTATGGCCCACCCCTGCTCTAGGTGGCATCTGTAGACCTATTGGCTGATGCTATTTCTCTACACTGGGCCCTCTTCCCAGGGTCCCCCTCACATTTTAGCTCCAGTGACAGTCCTCCTGCTCTACTCTGCCTCTGCCCTGCCACTGCTGCTCCCCTGACCTCTCCAGTTCTGGCTGCTGTGGCTCTGCTCAGTTCAGGCTGCTTCTCTGCTTCTCTCTAGGTTTGGCTGCTGCTCACTCTCTTTAACATAGCTCCACTCTGATCCAGGCAGCTCCAGCTCACTTGGAGGTCTCACTAGTTTATTTGCCTCCTCCCAAATAGCCATTCTTCTTTTTTCAAACGAGCTCACATCTATTACTGAGACCCCCACAACACTCCCAAAATCAGTTGTGGCTGCTCCCTTGTTTCTGGGACATCCATTGCTGCTACTCTTCATCCTAATGCTCTGGGGTGGGAGCCCCAGTCCTTCCCAACACCAGTTGCTTGCCCCTCCTCCGTTCCTGGGACGGAAGACTACATGGCCCCCCCAGACCTTTATTATCTCACTACCCTCGCTCCTCTTCTAAGGGAAGTTCAGAGACTGTTTTAACCCTTCACCACCCATGTACTTCCTCTGCTGAAAAAAGCTATTAGGGAGCATACTTCCAATTCATAATCTGTCATCAATATAATTTCTATAATTGTAACACAACACCTCCTCAGGTGCACACCCAAGAACCTAAAATAAGCCAGGGGTCTGGCCCACCAGGGCAGGTACCTCAGTGTAAAGGACAGGAAAACAAAGGCTGAGTCAGAATCACAGGACTGGAAGGAACCTCGAGAGGTCACCATGTCCAGCCCCCTGCATTCGTGGTAGGACCAAGCACCATCTAGACCATCCCTGACAGGTGTTTGTCTAACCTGCTCTTAAAAATCTCCAATGATAGAAATTGTAGAACATCCCTAGGCAATATATTCCAGTGCTTAACCACCCTGACAGTTAGGAAGTCTTTTTTTCCCTAATCCTTGCTGCAATTTAAAAACAAACTCAGCTCTTTCAGACTTCCCCTATAGGTTATGGTTTTTAGACAATCATTTTTGTTGCTCTTCTCTGGACTTTTTCCAATTTGTCCACATCTATCCTGAAATGTGGTGCCCTAAAATATGACCTATAACAAATTGTCTTTTTTTTTAAATATCCCCACTAGGAGATATTGCCAACCCCTTTGCTTTTGCTGGGAGTCTCCTAGAATCATGCAGGCAATCCAGGAGATTTTGGGTGCTAACAGTGTAGTAGTGGACCAAAGGCAGATTCCCTGCCTGCCCTCACTTCGTGCCGCTCTTGAAAGTGGCCAGCATTGTTGCTGCAGCCCCTACAGGATGTGTGTGTCTGCATGCTGCCTCCACCCTGAGCACTGATCCCAAAGCGCCCATTGGGCAGGACCTTCAGCCAGTGGGAGCTGCGGGAGCAGTACCTTCAGGCAGCAGCACACGAAGACCCCCACCACTCCCCATCTAGGACCTACTGACAGAGGGATATATTGGTCGCTTTCAGGAACTGCCTGAGGTAAGCACCAGCCGCTGTACCCCTCACTCCTCCCTCAACCCCCTCACAGGGCCGCACCCCACACTCACTCCAGAGCTTGCACTCTTCCTGCACCCAAACTCTCTCCCAGACTTTGCAACCCACACCCCTCACTCCTCCTGCTCTTCAACCGCCTTCCCCAGTGCAGAACCAACACTTCAACTCCCTCCAAGCCCACACACCTTCCCTCACTCAAACTCTCTCTCTGAGCCCACACCCTGCATCCCCTCCCAGAGCCCACACCCTCTCCTGCGCCCAAAGCCCACAGCTCCCCCCTCTCCCCACACCTAAACACCCTTCCACAGGCCACACCTCCTCCTGCACTCCAACCCCCTGCAGGGCCTCAGAGAAGGGGCAGGACAAGGGTGGCTGGGTTTGTGCAATTAAACAGTTGGCAACCCTAATCCCCACAACTATGGCACCTGCAGTGGCTTGCCAGAGAGGGAAGACAACAGAAAACTCATGGAAAAGGCATAAGGATCTTGCACAAAAAGGGTTTTTTGCGCAAAAAGGAAACATCCTCACTGCTTGTTTTTGTGCAAAAACCCCTTGCGCAAAAATGGCTTGAATAGATTATGCAAAAGAAGCACAACAATATGCTAATCAGTGCTTCATTTGCATACTCTCTGCCTGCAAAAGTGTAGACAAAGCCATGATGAAGTAGTTGCAGACCTCGTTACAAAAAAAAATGACATGCAGAGAGAGGTGGAGGCAGTATCTGAGAATGGAGAGGGAATCTGACAAAGTTTTCACAGAGATTGCTGCAATGGCAAGAGACAATGTATCAGCTGCCAAGGAAAGCAGTGCCATGGCCAAAGATAATATTGGAAAAAGAAAGGGAGATGCAGAAGCAACTCCTGGAGGCAAAACAAAGCCAAAATCCCCAGTTGCCATGTATGTTACTATTAGGGCAGCAGGCAGTACAGTACTATAAAATAACACTAAGGCATATTATGCAAACCCTAGAACAGCAATTCTGATGCTTATTTCACTGTACCCACCTTTTTTGTGTCATAGTAGTTTACAACCCCCTGCCACAGAAGTACATATACCAACAGTGCTTCACTTGAATCAGTTTTCTCTTCTTTGTTTTTCAGTTTGAGGTGTGTTTTTTAATGTTGCACAAAGGAGCCAACAGTCCATTGTAATAAGAGCAAAGGCAAATCGGCAATTGTGGTCCATGCTTACAATTAAATGTTCACATTGTGTCATTGTCAACAGATTAATATCCATTTAGCAGCAACTGTGTATGATACTATGCGTCCTTAACAGAAATCCCTCAAAATGCACAGCACCATCTGAGGATCTGAAATGTCTGGAGGAATCAGCTTTGCTAGGTATCCATTGCTGTGGGTAAATGTGCACAGTACATTTCTTCCCTAAAGCTTCTTATGTCCCCCCCACCATACATTCCGCATCCCTGGAGGGATCCATGTCCCAATTTGAGGATCTTTGCCCTAGACAGAATAGGCTACTAGGAATTACAGCAATTCTTCCCCATTGTATCCTTGCAGCCAAAGTAGAGTGTGGTAGTCACTAGATACGCTCCGCAGCTGTTCTGAATCTGTATAGGAAGGTTTCAACATAGGCAAGGAATCTTGTAAGTCCCCTATTCACCATAGGAGCAAATCAGAGCTATAGGTGGGAAAAACGAATGTTATAACCATAGGATTTAAAGATAGCCCTATGGACTCAGCATCTGATAAATGCAGGACCAAGAGATAGAATCATAGGACTGGAAGGGACCTCGAGAGGTCATCGAGTCCAGCCCCCCGCCCTCAAGGCAGGACCAAGCTCCGTCTACACCATCCCTGACAGATGTCTATCTAACCTATTCTTAAATATCTCCAGAGAGGGAGATTCCACCACCTCCCTTGGCAATTTATTCCAATATTTGACCACCCTGACAGTTAGGAATTTTTTCCTAATGTCCAATCTAAACCTCCCTTGCTGCACTTTAAGCCCATTACTCCTTGTCCTGTCCTCAGAAACCAAGAGGAACAAATTTTCTCCTTCCTCCTTGTGACACCCTTTTAGATATTTGAAAACCGCTATCATGTCCCCCCTTAATCTTCTTTTTTCCAAACTAAACAAGCCCAGTTCATGAAGCCTGGCTTCATAGGTCATGTTCTCTAGACCTTTAATCATTCTTGTCGCTCTTCTCTGTACCCTTTCCAATTTCTCCACATCTTTCTTGAAATGTGGTGCCCAGAACTGGACACAGTACTCCAGCTGAGGCCTAACTAGTGCAGAGTAGAGCGACAGAATGACTTCACGAGTTTTGCTTACAATACACCTGTTGATACAACCTACAATCATATTTGCTTTTTTTGCAACAGCATCACACTGTTGACTCATATTCAACTTGTGGTCCACTATGACCCCTAGATCCCTTTCCGCCATGCTCCTTCCTAGATAGTCGCTTCCCATCTTGTATGTATGGAACTGATTGTTCCTTCCTAAGTGGAGCACTTTGCATTTCTCTTTATTAAACTTCATCCTGTTTACCTCTGACCATTTCTCTAACTTGCTAAGGTCATTTTGAATTATGTCCCTATCCTCCAAAGAAGTTGCAACCCCACCCAGTTTGGTATCATCTGCAAACTTAATAAGCGTACTCTCTATCCCAATATCTACATCATTGATGAAGATATTGAACAGTACGGGTCCCAAAACAGACCCTTGCGGAACTCCACTTATTATCCCTTTTCAGCAGGATTTAGCACCGTTAACATCAACTCTCTGACTACGGTTATCCAGCCAATTATGCACCCACCTTATCGTGGCCCTATCCAAGTTATATTTGCCTAGTTTATCAATAAGAATATCATGCGAGACCGTATCATAAGCCTTACTAAAGTCTAGGTATATGACATCCACCGCTTCTCCCTTATCCACAAGGCTCGTTATCCTATCAAAGAAAGCTATCAGATTAGTTTGGCATGACTTGTTCTTCACAAACCCATGCTGGCTATTCCCTATCACTTTATTACCTTCCAAGTGTTTGCATATGATTTCCTTAATTACCTGCTCAATTATCTTCCCTGGGACAGACGTTAAACTGACCGGTCTGTAGTTTCCTGGGTTGTTCTTATTCCCCTTTTTATAGATGGGCACAATATTTGCCCTTTTCCAGTCTTCTGGTATCTCCCCTGTCTTCCATGATTTTTCAAAGATCATAGCTAAAGGCTTAGATACCTCCTCTATCAGCTCCTTGAGTATCCTGGGATGCATTTCATCAGATGTGTCTGCTGTGGGGCTGAGTCCCAATCCCTGTACTGCTTTGGACCCAGGCTGCAGATGTATGTTTTACCAGCAACTAAGATGATCCATCAACCGGCCCAAGGTTAGCTGTGAACAGTGGTGCTGGAACTATTTTGAATGTAGGTGCTGAGTGGCAATCTCTCCCCCCCCCCAACACACACACTTGTTTGTGCCCCCCACTGACCCACACTGGGGGTCACATCTAGGGTTGCCAACTCTCCCAGATCAGGTGGACAGGACACCATTGCCAAGCCAGGAGAATTGGCAACCTAGCCACAATTGGAGGCAGCTTCAAAGTCTTGGGCCAGCGGCAGGACCCCGAGCAGCTGAGGAGACTCCCAAGCTCTGAAGAGTCCTGGTGTCACACGACATACTATGGCCAGAGTATGAAGACTGAGAAATAATGCCTGAAAGATCAGAGAGGAATGTGTTCATATACATGTGCAAATATATAAATGTAAATATCATGTTGAAACTTTGGATTTAAACTTATATAACAGCAGCAAAGGGGGAACCTTGTATAACAAACACCAGTAGATTTACTGCCTACTAGGATTTGTTTAAAAAACTAAGCATAAGTATTCCAAATACTGCTTACCATGCTTTTGGTGTGCGTTAAATGTTCGACTACTAAGGCCTGGTCTAAGTTCAAAACCGAGTTAGACCTAGCTACGTTGCTGAGGGCTGTGAAAAATTTCATGCCCTATGTGACATGGTTAACTTAATCACCACCACAGATGCAGCCAGGCGGACAGAAGAATTCCTTCACGGATGTAGCTACCACCTCTCAAGAGACGCATTTGCTACATCAGTAAATAGTAGCAGGGCTGCTTATAGAGTAGACATGCAAATAATAAACTGTACTGTACTCTTCCTCTGTAGCTGACTAGGGACTATTACACATACCTGTCAGGATTTACATGCTGTAGTCCTGAGATTTTAACTCTGAAAAGACAGCACTTTGGCTTGCACTTCAGCAAAGAGAAAAACTGAGGCACAGGAAGAAGCAAAGGAAGTGCACTGGAGTTACAGTCTCTGCCTTCCCTTGTCCCATTACAGAGACACTTGAATAGGAGAGTCTTATCCTTGGTTTCCCTTTTTGCAAATGGAGATAATAATGTTCAGATTATTATTTTGTCAGGCAGATGGACATTCAGAAGTTGGAGTATGGTTTGCTCTAGTGTTCAGTGGACCAAATCCTGCAGGTACAATTCCAATGTGTAACTGGAGAACACAGGACTAAACTGAGCTAACAATTCAGCTGATCACATGGGATGACCATTTTCTGGGATGGAAAGGAAATAATTTAGTACTAGTGAAAGGTGTCACACTGAAACAGACCTTACCACTGAAGCCAGCAAGGGCAGTGACATTTCAAACTCCTCCCCAACCTCTCCACCTGCATCCCTCAACTCTGATCTAGAGGAGAGATCCTCTATTTGGGGAGAGATGGAAGATAAAACAATATGTCTGGACCATTTAATCCAGGGGTGGCGAACCATTTTTTGGGTCAGGGGCTATAGAAAAAAAAACAGTGGGGGCTGCACAGAGGTGAGAAGTGAGGAAAAAAGATACACCTCACTGACAAGGCCCCCCGACCAAGAAAGACACTCCCCTTTTTCCCATTGCACACCAGCCTAGTGGATTTTGTGTGCTCCAGCCCCATGATGGGGTGGGGAGGAGGGGCTGAGCCTCGGGGCCAGGCAAGCTGGGGTCTGCATCCAGCCCCCACCCTGACTGAATCCAACAGTGGCCTGGTGTGGCTGCCAGCAAAGATACCCATTAATGCCAGTTGCAATGGTGGTTAGTGAAGGGGAGTTATTCCTGTCAGAGCACAAGCACACATTTGCCCCCACCTCTTCCAGCTGCCTCAGACACACACACAGTTTATAACCAACCCTTCAGGCCCACAGACCACATCCCTTCTCCTTCTAGCAGTGGAAAACTAAATGGGAACATTCTTTGGAGCCATTTCTGAGCCAGCCACAGGGGGTAGGCTGATTGCCTGATGTATCCAATGTCAAAGGCAGTGAACAGGTCTCCACTATGCCTGGGGAGTTACTCACTCTGGCTATTTTTCAAGAAAGGCAGATCTTGAGACCAGAGGCATTTCTTGCTTCTGGCAGTCCCAGGCATATGCCTAAGGCACGCTGGCAAAACTTGCTCCCTGCTTTCTGGAGCTATGCTGGAAACATGGGCCTTTTCTGGGACTAACTCTGAAAGGCTACAGCAGCTGGAATATCGTGTTTCTTCTGCAAATATTTGGCAGAGGAGGAATAAAACAGTAAAAATCCCCAACAGAAAGGAAATACAGGCTTCCAAAGAACTGTTTGTTTTTATGCTGCTTTGTCTCTACGAGATTCTACCACTCATAATCCTGTTCCTCAAACACCCTCACCTTGACCTGGCCAGAAAGGATTAAATTTCAGGCCAGGTAGAAGGATTTAGTTCTACATATAAGCCACATTTTAAATGGTCCACACCACAGACCTGATTTTTAGAGGTGCTGAACCTTCGCGGCTACATGCATACACATACCCTGTTGCTGCCGCTATATCAGAGGCAGAAGCACAGGGGGAGAGGAGGGACAGGTGGGAGCCAGTGTTTGCAAGGAGCTGGATTTTAAGATTTTACCTGGCTCCCTGTGAGCACCTGCTCTGGGGAGCTGCCTGCTACCTTGAGTTGCTGTCTCTGTATCTGAGGCAGCAGCAGAGGGAGGAGCTGAGGGATAAAGGAGTGTGCATATAACCATGAAGGTTAACCCAGTGTTAACCATAAGTATAACCCAGTGTTTCCCAATTTTATTTGGCCACAGAACCCTTTGAAACTCAAAAGAATTTTGCAGAACCCTTAATAACAATCTAATATATGGACATCAGCACTGAATAGTGACATCATCGTCTCCACTCTCTGTCCATTACACAGGGACATTTATCGTGTCACACAAATGAAAATTGTTTTCAATAAAATTCATAAATGCTTAAATATGAATTATTTTTTTAAATCACAAAATATTACTGTAATGGAATTTTCTCGCTGAACCCTTATTTTCACTTCATGGTTCATCATTTGGGAAACACTGGGTTAACCATTTATCATTTACACTGTAACAGCCCTATGGTTTACACCCATAATACCACAAGGACACTCCTTACTTCAACAGTAAAGGTTGGCTTCATAACAACAAGTTATAAATTAGAGTTCTCAGTTTCTGCTAGAACGGGGTGGGCAAAAGGGCCTCCGTGGGCAAGATCCGCCCCACGGTGGCCCTGCTGCTCCCCCACCTCCAGGCCAATTAGGGTCTGGGGGCGGGGGAGCGCGAAGCTTCCTCCCACCCTGCCAGGAGCACACGGTGCTTTGAAGCGCCATGTGCTCCTCGCAGGGCAGGAGGAGACGTCACATGTTCCCTCACCCCCAAGCCCTGATTGGCCTGGGGGCGGGAGGAGCGCGTGAAGTTTCCCCCGCCCTCCCCCCCACAATGCAAGAAGTGTGCGGCATTTCAAAGTGCCGTACGCTTGTGCAGGATGGGGGCAGCATGAAAGAAGCTTCAGGCAGCTCCCCTGCCCCTAGGCCCTGATTGGCCTGAGGGTGAGGGAGCGTGTGAAGCCTCTTCCTGCCCTGCCAGGAGCATGGGTACCTAGTGGGAAGGGACGGCAAAGGGGCTCCCCTCACCCCCAGACAAATCATGGTCTGTCGGGAGGGGAGAGGAGGGAGAAGCCTAGAAGCATTCTGGTCCTGCTCCTTCCAGGAGGGCCACTTCAAATTTCTGAAGTGGCCCCCAGCCAAAAATGATTGCCCACCCCTGTGCTAGAAGATAGACACATGAGTCCAAATTATCCGAAGTGCTCACTCATTTTGGATGCCCAACTGGAAGCAAAGACATGTGACTTTATCAGGACTTGTGAACGTCCAGCACTTCTGAAAAGCAGGCGTATGGAATTTCCTCTGAGGACCATAGCTGCAGCAATGTGATGGACACAAGAAAGTAAGGCTCTGGGTGTTGTGAAAACATTTACTCTCATTTTCCTGGGTTTGCCAAGTTCAGGTAACAATGCATCTTAATATTATTATGATATCCTTTTCTTGTTCAAGAACATGGTTCAATTTGGGGCCATTCCCACATCCTGTCCCTTTTAATATCCTCCCAAAACGTTTATCTGACCCCATGCCATTTCCTCCTTATCAGTCCAATACCAATCCTTGTCAGCGCTTCCCCTTTTCCAGCCCCATCTTCAAGTTCTCTCTGCCGTCTGATCCACTTCATTGTATTTATTTACCTGGAAAGGTAACGCCTGAAGTTTTTTTTTTATTTTGTTATGTGCCCTCGAGGGGATTGGTAATGGAAGCACTGGCAGCAGACAGTGTGCGCTAATCAGGTGGGAGAGCACCAGCCGCCTCCTTCTGAGACACCTCTCCGACAGGAGGCTCAGGCTCTCAAGATGGAGCAACGAGTGTTAATAAATATTTATCAGTGCTGCCATCGTTAATCCATGTCCTTTTAAATAAAGGACATTAACCCAAATAAAACAGGGACAGGGGGAGTGTGTATATAGAAGTGGCAGGATACACTGGAGACAGGCAGCAGCACCTCTCCTACACTGAGGTTTTTCTTTGTACATAAACATCATAATAAATATCAGGTATTTCAACTAACAGCTATAAATAACATTTCATGTGCTCCCCCTCCTGATTTATACACCCGCTTTTAAGTGATTGGGCAGGAATGAGTCCGCAGCCTGTTCCTATGTGGCATGTATTCTCCCATTACCTAACTTCATTGTTTTTCAACTTTTGATTGCAGCGCTTCATTCGCGGTTTGTTTGCTACTCATTTCCTTCCCATGACCAGTTCCCCTAATTGCCAGTGTTTCCATTGACTGAGACGACACCTGATGGTGAGCTGATCAATCACTGGTTTCCTTCCTGATGAACTCACCCAGCAAACCCCCACCCACACAAGCATCAGTCTAAACAGATGTTCTCACTTGTTTTGTTTTCATAGGACTCTGAAAACATTTCAGTTCCATCAAGTGCTTGGATAATAATCATCCAAATCTGGAGCAAATGTGATTATTTTAAATAATTGTTTTTGCTTAAAAGGATAAAGGCAAAGTTCTATTTTGTTTAAATCCAGTAATTGTACTGAAGGTGAGTTGCGTATGTAGGCATGTGACAGATTATTTTGTTTTCCCTTATGCCAGGTAGTACCAGCAGTAGCCAGGGTCAGGTTCAATATGCAGGGGTTCCTCTCCTCCCATCCAACACAGAACTGGCTTGAGCCTCCACCCAGTAACCTGGGAAATTCACACACTACTCATGGGCACATCTGAGAGGCAATGCTTGCCCACTCGCAAGAACAGAGTCTGAGTATAGGAAAGAAACTTTTCTATAAGGGAGGGAAGTAATTTGGCATTAATTTGGGAAACCACCACAAAGAGGGTTCATAAATAAAACCATGAATAAAAGTCCCTTTCACTTGCCCAACCTTTCTCTGCACCCCACTCACAGTTGCTGCCATTGGTCTGGGCAGACCCAGAGTTCAGAGGTGCATCTGCAGAGTTCACCTACCATCCTGAGTGAGGAAGGTAAAAAATGTTACTTATGCTGCTGGTCATTTGCCATCTGCCTGCTGGCTGTTCGTAGCAGCACCACCACCTTGCCACTCTCTCCTGCTGGCAACCTGCTTGCTTCTCCCGCTGACCACCCTGACAGCCACTTGCTTACTACTGCTCCCACTGGCCCACCTCTCACAGCTGCCAGCAGCTTGTGTATTTGGCTCTGGGCAAATCCCAGCGATTTCAGCTCTCAGTGATTTCAGTTCTTGGACCAAAGAAAAGATAGCCACAAGAAATTTCTGCATACACTGAAGTAGATTTAAAATAATAAGAGAGACTCTGTATGGAGCCTATTTTAGCTCTATCATTGAAAGCATGGGAAGAAACAGATTGAACCAGTCTTATAGTTCATGCCTGGAGGGCATGCAGCCTGCTGACTCATAGTCCTGCCCTCCCACACTTCACAGAGCATGGCAGTGGAGCCTCTTGTCCATACAAGTTTCTTTACACTGACAGGATCTCTCTCCTTTTGAACTAGATTAAACACCATCTGACTTTCCCACAGTAATTACAAGCATTGGTGATCTTATTTCACAATTGCTGCATTTAGTGTTAACACAATTAGTGACCCACAGCCGCCAAATTGATTACTACGGGCAAAACACCAGAGCATCAGTTGAATATCTAGCAGATCTAAGCAAACAGAAGCAAACTGTATTTACATGAATCTCATTCTTTACACTAAAAGTGTTACCCTCCTTTGTGCCAGGTTAAAAACAGACTTTCTTCTTTTGTATTCTCACAATAATTACAGACATTGCAATTAATATTAACACAATTTGTGACAACACCAGCCAAGCTGATTACAATGAACTAACCACTCTATCAGCTGAATATCTAACACATCTAAGAAGTGCAGGAGCAAACTGCATTTACATAGACACACCCAAGGTTTCTCTCCCATTCCTGCTGGCCTCAGATTCTGCTTACATCCATATACTGCACCTTTAAAATCTCTAAGATTCTTTTGGAGGCAGCTGCCATTTTATGTTCAGTTCAAATACAGCCTTTTATAGAGCAGACACACAGCCATAAATAGGACAAAGGACTAGATGGGATCTCATGGGTCATCAAGCCCATTCCTCTGTTACAGCAGGCACGCCTGTCATATAATCAACAATATGTGTATGAGTGCTGAGAGAGCACAATGTGTGACGGATAAGCAAACGCACTGTGATCTCTCATGCAAGTGTTACCTTTCCTCTTTCAGGTTTTGTCATTTTCTTATAAAACAAACTACGCTGGGACTGAAAGTATCATGTAGAACTGGGTCACAATGGAGTTTCCCCAGATTTGCACTGATGTAAAAGAAAGCAGAATCTGGTCTTCACTAGTAAACAGATAGAATCTGACTTTTCTCATTACATGTACAACTTCATATGAGTTACTCCTGATTTACATCAGTGTAACTGAGACAAGAGTGGAGCTCATAATGTGAAGAACTTGCCTGTCTGTCCTCATCTCATAGTTGTTAAACTATAATGGTCTCTTTTTAATATTGCACAGCCTTCTCAACCAGATATGGGGGCAAAAGAGGAGAAATCATCTCTAAGTACGGTATGCCTTTGTATTTACAACTTTTTCATCCCATAATCCAATGCTCAGGCCACTGCAGCCAGTCCTCTTTAAATGCATTAAAATCCTTTTCTGGTATTTCAAAGAAAGTATTGCTGGGTTCTGTGGGGCATGCTCACAAGCAGCCCAATGGCTCACTAGTATTCCTGGTAGGGAGCTGTTATAAGCAACTGAGCAAAACCACTTCAGCAGAAAGCTAAAGGCATAGTATGGGGCCAAATTAAGACCTGGTATTTGTGGGCATATCTCCTCTGAAGTTAAAATTGTGCTAATTTATGCCAGGGCTCAGTTTATCCTTGTGAGCTCCACAAACAAATGTCAGCACTCTCTTTGGCAGGAGAGGATGTCACAATCCACTATTAGGGAAACTACTGTCCCAGGATAATACACAAGCTGACTTGCAGTTTCATGCCAGCAGAGAAAACACTGAGGTCTACACATACGTCTACCCCTTCATTCAAATATCCTGTTTGCTGTTCAAAGAAGTTGAATGTTGTTCATAATGTCCCGTGAAAGCAATCACATCGTAAAGAGGGTATGTCTGGTTTTGTGGCTTCAAAACTCGTGCCAAACACTGCAAGAGAGTTTGGGGCAACTAACAGCCTGTGAGTTAATCATTAATCTGCAGCTGGACTGTACGTATTGTTACTCACTATGCAATGTCTACAAATGGTTTGAGAACATAATGAAAATAAAAAACTGCTTTTCTGAAAAAAATACTTTCCATAAAAATGCAGTAACTTAAGGCTGCAAAAAATTTGCCAGCCCCATGCCAGTTTAAAGCATTCCCGATGTCCTATGTCATGCTGTAACTAACACGACACCATTTCATGTCGTAACACCAAGACAAGAACCTCTTGCTAGGAGTTGTTTAGTAGCATTAGGATTTTAACCTCTTTGGGAATCTGCCACTAGAGGGCAATGTAATCACAAACACACAGGTCCAGTCCATTCTGCAGAAGGCAGTGGGAGCCATACACCTATTATATTACAATGCCCTCTCTAACCTATTACCATCACCTGTCCTGACTAAGGTACCAGTAACATCATGTGATACAACTTATACTGGAATTAATGTTTAATGGGCGTATTTGTTTGAGTCACTGGGTTGAATGAGTTTCTAGTGGATGTTTATTCATTGTACTTTTAATGCACTGGTTTCTCAAAGTAAGGCATAAATTATCATCTCTCAGTCTGCTTGGTTGAAAATTCCAGTCAGTTCCTCTAAGCTGAATATAGAGAGCAGCTGGCTGAAGCAAAATGAATAATACTATCCAACAAAACAATAGCACTGGGCCCAACATGTTGCACAAACATCTATTTTGAGTTTGGATATTTAAAGACTTAGGTAGCATGACAGGCACATTTATGGGGCCACCATTACCAGCAGCCTGCAAACTGTGTCTTAGATGTGAACAGACTAACACCTTTATCTCTGATGCAATGCAACATCTGCAGGATAACATTTGCTATTTCTCTGTGGCACAGTCCTGAAAACATATTTTCATTGCTTTCAGCAAACTACTGTTGGTAGCAAGCATTACACTCAGAAGCAAGTGCTTTGGGGATTAGGGTTTTAGAATATATGTTACACTAAATGATCAAAAGAGGATATAAACAAACATGGAGTGATACAAAAGAAAACAATACACAGCTTTCATGGCCCCTCTTGTAAAGGCACAGCAACTTGAGTTAAGTGGAAATTCCAGACTGGTTCTGCTTTCTCCTTTTAGAAAGTAACAGGGTCTCTGGGAAAGCATGTGTATGAGAAGTTGCATGAAAGATAATGCAACATAGCTAGTAAAAGTGTTCTTTATAGTTTAAAAGAAAAACTAAAATGATTACACACCTATACCTCTGAATCCTCCACACAGTCAGATTTCTTGGCTTACATCACTTCTAGTAAAGAACCTACCCACACAATTTCTAAGATCTCACCATGTATTTGAATATGCAGCAAACGTTCACAAACGGGCAAGGAAATAAAACTGCAAATAGAAAATCCTGCTTAAAATATGTAAAGCTCTGCACATTTTGGGCTACTGTCTGAAGATGGCATAGAATAAAGATGCTTTGGCTTCAAAGGGACTATTCACAGGAGTAAAATTAATCACGCACAGAGTGTTTGCAGGATAGAGGCCAAGACTTTTCCTTAGAGTTTGGGTAGCAACTAACTCTTATTATCCTGACTGGCACTTAGATGCCACTAAAATCTAAATAGTGCATCATCTTATTATTTCATTATTCATACCAGTATATAGTGCTGCTAACATCAATGCTTTCAGCTTTTGGCTGATTATCTGGCAAAGCCCACAAATCATCATAACCAATGTGAGGCAATTAAGACTCAAATTCTGACCTGTTTAAAAAATGAAGTGTGTGCCTGGTACAGAAGCATTACAGGCACTGTAGTGCATAGGTGGACAACTTCTCATTCAGGTGAAATGGCAACATTTAACCATAGTGGTATTATTCCCATGCACAGCAAGGTGTTGTGCTATGTTCCAAACCAGCCAGACTCTGTGTCTTCTCTGTAACGAGCCTGCCAGCTGCTGAGCCCTCACAACTCTCATGGACGTCAGATGGAGTAGCCGGGACACTGCACTTTGCAGGATTGGGCGCTAGCAGCACAATTTGTTTTTTGGTCTCCGAAGATGCGCGTTTTGTTAAGAGCGAGTCAGCCATCTAAGAAGGGTGGAGAGTCAGTCTCAGTCTTGTAGGTCATGTTCTCTAACCCAACACAAAAGATCTATTACTGTAATGAAATAATAACCACCATAATGAGGCTATTAGGAGGCCTATAGATATCAGAGTAGAACAGCGTCTGTTATTCAGTTGCCACTCTGAGCACGCCCAACGCTTCATGCTCAATTTTCATAACCCAGGGCACCAGCAAGAACTTAGTATCCTGGAGTTAACTGGCAGTTCTGCTTTCAACCGCCCCTCGTCCTGCCTGCTGGATGTTTTCACAGCGCCTCCCTCTGCCGGGCTGGCGCTGCCTCTTGCTGCCTGCACAGAAAGGTTCCAGCCCACACGGATGCCACAGGCTGGCTGAACGCCCTGGCTGCCCCTGCCTCCCGCAACGCTCTACTCCTGTGGTCGCTTTGCCAGACCAGCGTCTCCCACGCCTGAAGCGGATTCCACCAGAGCCATGGCGTCCAGACCGAGAAGCAAGCGCCGCACTGACGCCGAGGAGCCAGGGCTCCCCGCGCGCGCACAGCCCCCGTCACGTGTCGCAGCGCAGCGGCTCGGCCTCCTGCGTGGACGTTTGGAAGCGGTTTCTTTGTGTCCAGTGGAAGAGACCAACTTCACCTCTCGGAAAGGGAGAGCCCTCGCGGCAGAACAAACCACTTGGTCACGAGGGGCTCGGGGGAGACACTCGCCCTGCCAGTTCAAAAGCACTCGGGAAGTCAGACCGCTCGGGTCCGTTCTGTGCGTGCTGAGGACCTGGCGCTGCCTGGCATGCGGGGCGCCCAGCTTCACCCTGCAGCCGGGCAAAGGCAAAACTCAGAAGCACGCACAGCTCTCACTGACTGAGCGCAGCTGGCTCCCACCTGCCACAAGTAGGGAGGAATCGTTGCATGTTGTACTTATAAATAGTGTGCACCTAATCCAAGGGCTAAATTAAATTAGGCTTAAAATATTCACAAAGTGTGCACCGGGTTCCCTGCTAATAGCAGCTAACGGTTACACCAGTAGCAAATGCTCTTTTTCCCCTTAGCCAAGCTCCACCCCCTTCTAGCCAAATCTGGCAACTATTTGCCTGGCATTCAGGGCTTTCTTTTATCGGGGCTCTGGGAAGATTCCCCCCAGCAGGACTGAAGAGGGGGGATTCATTGTCCTTGGACCCATCCTGGACATCAGCTTTGGCTTACAAGTGAGCTTGTTCACCCTCTGCAGCAATTACTTTTACTTTAGCATGTTACTTATTGTAATAGTTTGGCTAATTACTTAGCATCAGGGGCTTTACAGAAGTAAACAAACAACCAACCAGAGGTACTGAGAGCCGCCAGCCCCAGTAGGCTTCAATGGGCACTTAGCACTTCTGAAAACTCAGACCACTTTTACTGAATGTGTCTGACTATGGATTTTGGTGCCTGAAATCTCAGTGTCATCTATAAAGGACCTAACACAGTAATTTGAAAGTTCTGGCTTTATGACCTAGGTTCTGCCTTATCACCTAAGTCCTTAGAGCCCCTCTCAAAGGACTTTTCCCACCATTCTCCTACCAACAGGGATTAGTTTGGCACCTACCAAACTCCCCTCATGCAACTATCCTGCAATTGCATTAACCCAATGTGTGTGACATTAACTTGGGGGCAGAGAGGCTGGGGGCAGTGTTCCCTTTAAGGCTATGTCTACACTCGCAGCTTCTTGCGCAAGTACAGCCGTTCTTGTGTAAGAACCCACACAGTATCCACACTGCCCGCCTGCTCTTGAGCAAGGAAATTTACAGTACGGCGTGGTAAGAGAGGGCGTTTTGTGCAAGAGCTACGCTCTTTTCTAACAGGTGTAAGCTCTCTTGAGCAAGAGGGCAATGTAGATGCTCGGCAGGGATTTCTTGCACAAGAAACCCCTATGGTTAAAATGGCTATCGGAGCTTTCTTGCGCAAGAGAGCATCCACACTGCTATGGATGCTCTTGCGCAAAAGCACAGCTCGCACATGGCAGTGTGGCCGTGTTCTTGTGCAAGTTTTCTTGCACAAGAACCCTTGCGCAAGATGTTCTTGTACAAGAAGCTGTCAGTGTAGACATAGCCTTAAGAATTTCCTCCCATGAGCAGAATGAATTTTGTGTTGTGCACCAGTACTGAGTTCATGTGGCTTGTTTGGATGTGCCACTGACACACCCAAGTTATTAATAAATATTTTATAAACCTTTACCTTCTCTCTGCTGCCATGTCTCCTCCCCTTGCTCCATCAGCTCCCCTGGTGCCTGCTGTCCCCCCACTCCTCACCCTCCTCTGCTGTCCTGACTCCTGCCCGTCTCACTGCCCTCAGCCCTCCTGCAACCTGCCTCCCATCCACCAGGCCTTCCCCTCCCCCTGTGCCCACTCCTCCAGTAGCCCCACTCTGATCATGTGAGCTACCCCTCCTCATCCCCTCTTCTAACACCTCTCTCTACACACCTGCCCTGCCTCTCTCCTCTGGTGCTGGTCTCTCCCCTGCAGGTGTCTGCCCTTCTGCTTCACCCCCAGAATCCCCTGGCACCTGCACCTTCCCTTAGCCCTGCACCCTCCTGGTGCCTCCCCCTTCCCTTACTGCTCCGCCCTCTTTTTCTCTTATGCCCACCCCCTTACCACTCTCTTCTCCCATTTCCCTCATGCCCCTCTGTGCTCTCACACATGACTTGCTCCATCCCCACCTTTCTCATGCCCACCCCTTCTTTCAAGCCTTCTCCCAGCACCTTTCCCTCCAGCCCCCAATGCCCTTACTCTCTCCTCTCCCAGCATCACCCTATCCCCCCTCCCACTGACACCTCTCCTCCTGCCCTTTTCCTCATTGTCTGCACTTGGCCCCCTGGCATTTGTCTCTCCTCCATGCTGTCCCTTGGTGCCTTCCCCTTTCTTCCCCCTCCCCCTCCGCACAAGCCCCTTCCTCCCCCACCCCTTCCCCTATTTTCCTTCTCCCCCTCTGCACAAGCCCCTTCCTCCCCTTACCTTGCCTTCTGCCTTCCACTTTGCGGGACCAGAGTCTGCGCTCGGGCCCCAGAAGTCCCTGGACTCTGAACCTGGAGCTAGGCCATGTGGCGCAATGCCTCACTGAGCAGTTTTAAAGTCCCGGGCCATGATGTCACATCACGCCCAGGTGTCTCCCCGTTCACCTGTAAACACTGCACATAGCGGCAGCAGCCGGCAGCGCATGCCAGCAAGGAGGAGCCGGACTGAAAACTGTGCACGGCAGGGCCGGGGTCAGGGGGGACGCTTTGGGGCGGGAGGACATGCGGAGGGGCTGGAAGGTGGGGGCCAGGGCCCGGTCCAGGCAGGGCCGGGGGAGAGACCCAGTTCCAAATATTGCTGGAGCAGGGCCCCCGGCTCTGAATAGTGCTGGAGCATGGGCACCATGAGCCCATATAACTCACTGTTCATGCCCCTGCTTATCTTCCCCTCATTTGAGATTCAGACTTCCAAGTGCCTAAAGTGAGGCTGCAGTGGGCATAAGCAGAGGTAGAGAATTACGTAATCAAAGAATTTTTACAGCAAAAGTTTAGGTACTGAGTAAATGTAGGTACCTATAGGATTAGGGAGCAGCCAAGCAGTCGTTTTGTGGATTGTAGTGATAAATGTGGGATTGAGGTGTCTAACTGCCTTCATGAATCTAAACCAGTCTGCTCCCTGCAGACTTTATAGTCAAAAGCCATGATCCTGTAACAGATGGTTGCATTTGCGCAGCACCTACTGATTTTAATGGTTTTCCATTCTTGGTGTAGCAGTCTACCTACAATTTGCACATTGAAGGATCAGGGGTTGTGCAGATTACTTTTCATTAAAGAGGAAGGAGGGATGAATGAATGGGTATGGTACTAGCCTAGCATTTAAGAAAGTCTAGTTCAATTCCTTGGCCTGTCAGGCTTCCTGTGTGACCTGGTTGGTCATATTTCCCCATCTGTGGAAGGGAGATAATGGCTTAAAATAGCTCCATATCACAGGGCTGTGTAGAGCTTAAGTACACTAAAGAGCACAACATGCTTGGATATTATGGAAACAGGTTCATATAAGTACCAGAAAAAGAAACAAAGCAGACAGGAAGCCAGAGACACGAAGAACTAGGTACTTTAAAAATTATGACTATCATTGTTCATTGTCCTGTGAGTATTTTGTAGCAATAACGATAATGTTCTAATGGGAACAGACCTACTGTGCAATAAACCAAACAATGTACAGGCGGGCAAGAGAAGGCTCCTTAGTAAGATACCAAATAAACAACACTAATACCACATGTTTCTAATACTTTGGTCTTTTAGATAAATTTTTCCAATTCTTAAACAAAAAAACCCCACCAAAGCTGGATTTAATACATTATCTACTCCCTGGAATTAATCTCCATACCTGAAACCCTAGTTACATCTGTCAGCAGTAATAAGAAAACACTAATGGTGCTTAGATTTAAGCCCACTTAATTCACAGAACACTATTCAGATGTTGTCACTCGAGCTGTGAACCTGAAGAATATTTAACTTGTTGATTAAGTACTTAACATTACAGATTAATGCAAAATCGTCTGTCCTGTGGTTACATGATGACCTGTGTAAATATTCAAACTCTGCCTGATTCTTTCAATTGTAGACAAATCCATATCACCCTAAATTAGATAGGACTATAAGAGATTCAGATGCATATTCCCATGTCAGATAACACACTTGAAGCTCAGTTATGTGCAAAGTGCAGCACAAACACAAAATAAAAAGACATCCCTGCCTCACATTGGGCTCGTCTACACTGGCCCCTTTTCCGGAAGGGGCATGTAAATTTCATGAGTCGTAGTAGGGAAATGCGCGGGGGATTTAAATATCCCCCGCGGCATTTAAATAAAAATGTCCGCCGCTTTTTTCCGGCTTTTAAAAAAGCCGGAAAAGAGCGTCTACACTGGCCCCGATCCTCCGGAAAAAGCGCCCTTTTCCGGAGGCTCTTATTCCTACTTTAAAGTTCTTATTCCTTTTTTAAAATCCGGAAAAAAGTGGCGGACATTTTTATTTAAATGCCGCGGGGGATATTTAAATCCCCCGCGCATTTCCCTACTACGACTCATGAAATTTACATGCCCCTTCCGGAAAAGGGGCCAGTGTAGACGTAGCCATTATGATTGGCAGCACTAGGATGCCTTCCATCTGAAGAGAAGCCTTTTATAACTTTTATACATAAAGTTACTTTCTAACCTCATGGTTGCAGCAGAAAGTCTGAAAAAGTGAATCAAATGCACCCAGAAGGGTAAAAACATTCATTATTTAAAAAACTAGGGATTTTTCAGCTAAGCTCATGATTTTTTTGGAGATGGAGGCTGAATGACAACATTTGAATGCCTATGGTTGGTAAACTTGTACTGGGGACTTGCTGTGTTGCCAAGAGGACTGGGTAAACTGCTGGGAAGCAGTACAGAGGGCAGATGGTCTCAGACCTTTCTGCAGTAGAGAAGTAGGCAACATCATCTTCAAGGATTGCTTTTGAGGCACAACCTCTCATGGATCTCCCCATGTGGCAGAGTATCTCTGCATCTTCTCCAGCTTGAACCTGTGCCTTGGAGGCTGATCTTTCATTAGATCAGTTTCCATCCCCTAGTCACTATATTAATAGAGGTGGGGAAAAAAGCTCAGTTCTTATTAAGATTTCAGTTTTTGTCTTGGTATATCATAGGAAGATTCAAGCTGATACTCAATGGCCCAGTCAGGCTCTTCTAGGCCTTATTTGGTACCTTTTTTCTAAGCCAAAATAAGTGCACATATTTAAAAGAATATTGTCACAGTGTCTAGAGAATTACTTTGCACTATTGTGAAGTTTCTGAAACTCTGTCATAGGGCAAAACACATTTTAATAGAGGTGCCTTGCAGACACCTCCCCTCCCATATATAAGTGGACAGACCACCTCACCTCTGAAGTGATTACATAACTTCCTTGCAGCAACTGCAGCAATTACTTACGTTTCTATGTAATACTGGGGAAGAATTCATAGCTATTATAACCAAATTTAACAGCTGGAAAGAAGGAGATGGAGCAGATGCCTTGTGACCCACCAACTCTCCACAGATTCAGCACCAAGTGATACACAAACCACCCTTTGAAAGTCTCTGGTACAGACAAGAAATGCTGAAACATATAGGCATTCATTTGATGGTGTTCAGCCTGGTTCCCAGGGGCAACACAAGACACATGGTACAAGTTAGGGTTATTATGATGTAACCTGTTTAATTGGGAGTAGCCACATGCACTCAAGTACATACTAATTCATCCTCTATGGCTGCAGATAGTGCCAGGAGTCTCAGGTAACCTCCTGTTTGGATGCAGAATTATAAAGATGTGATCTAAAGCAGTGTTTATCAACCTTTTTTTTTAAATAAAGTATATCTTTTAAAAAAAAGATTATAAGTACCCTCAGTACCTACAGTTTTCAGATACTCACATTTTTTTCTACCATTGCAACACACTTGTTTAAACAACTTAATCGTAGCTGGGTGGGCGATGAAATATTTGGGTGTAAAACGTATAAAAATAATAAAGCGCTGTAAAACTTAAAACAAAAATTCAGTTTTCTCCAAATTTTAGTTGTTGACGTGCCCCCCCCAGACTTCTCTCGAGTACCCCTAAGGGTACTCATACTACTGGTTGAGAAACACTGATCTAAAGCATACTGAGTGCTGGCCAACTGGTCCAACATGATAATAGAATCATAGTTTGCATGGAAGCCTACGAACCCAGAACCTAGTGAAATGTACAATATGATATGTTGGAATGGTAGAATCTTAAAAGTATATGTGAATCACAGCAGTATTTTTATTGTTTCAGCGTTAAGGAGGAAATGTCCTGATATATTTTAAAGTGCTAATTCTAGACCAATTCTCAATTTTGTATTCCCAGAGTAGAGAGACTTAGTAAATATTAATTGGCAAAAACATCCCCCCATGACTGGAATTCAGTCCCACCGGAGATCAAAATAGGAACAAAGGAGAGTCAGACTGACCCATCAAATCTGGTACGCGGTTTCTGGCACTGGCCCATTCGTAATATTTCAAACAATAGGAAAAAAGCCATAAGGCACCTGTTTTCAAATGCATCCCAGATCTTTAAATCAAACTTGTTAACTCTCGTAGAAAAGACTGGGCTGGATGTAATAGAAACAAAAGTGCTTATGTACAGTATAATAGGGTATGTCTACATTTGCACCCTAGTTCAAACTAGGGATGCGAATGTATGCATTCAAAATAGTCAATGAAGCGGGGATTTAAATATCCCGTGCTTCATTAGCATGATCTCGCCGGCGCATTATTCCGAATGCCAGCTGTTTCGAAAGTGAAAGTGCACACCAGGACGCGTTAGTTCGAACCAAACCCCTCATTTTTTAAGGAGTAACATTAGTTCAAATCAAGGGGTTGGTTCGAACTAATGCGTCCTGGTGCACACTTTCACTTTCGAAACAGCTGGCATTCGGAGTAATGCGCCGGTGAGATCATGCTAATGAAGCGCAGGATACTTAAATCCCCGCTTCATTGACTATTTTGAATGCCTGCATTCGCATCCCTAGTTCGAACTAGGGTGCAAGTGTAGACATATCCATAGGGAATGACTGGATTCATTTAATGTTTTGTGTACTTTATCAATCATCTAATTAGGAAAAACCTTGCTTTAATATTTTAAATATATTAATTTATTCAGTTATGAGAGTTCTCTGGAACCCCTTGAAAATGAGCTGTGGCTTTCCTAAGGACTTAGCCTAGAGGGTGTAATTTTAAATGAATAAATCAAAGTTAGATCTGGATGGCGCTGCAACACAGACTGTAAGGTCTTCAAGGCAGTGACCATCTCTTTCTGCTGTGATGGTACAGCACCTAATACAGTGGGATCTTGTTCCATGATTAGGGCTCCTCAGCACTGTGTGTTAATACAGGTTGAACCTCTCTAGTCTGGCACCCTTGGGACCTGACCAGTGCCAAACCAAAGAATTTGCCAAACCACGGGAAGTCAATATTGTCTAGCAGCATTGCTAACACTTCCATGGCTTTAGAGGTAAATTAGAGCTAACTAACAGCACAGAACACCTGAGAGCGACTATAAACAAACTTTATGAGAATGTGTGAAACTTGGCTACACTCATGATAAATGGACATAGAGCTAACTAAAATCATGACAGGCCATGAATATTGCCGGATCAGCGAGTGCCGGACTAGAGAGGTTTAACCTGTACAAATAAGAAGAAGAAGAAAGCTTCACTTCTAGCTCACCAGCTCAAATCCAAGTTAGACTATAAGTATGACCATAAGTCATAACCATGAGATTGGTCTTTGCTGAAATGGATTGGAAATCTTAGTTCAAGAAGAAAAAACTATTATTTTATTATCAATAATTTATAATGCATTAGGGCCTATGGCCTGAACTGGCTCAGCAACCTTGGTGTTGTACAAACGTACAGTAAGTGAAAGTGCCTGCCCCAAATAGCAGGGGAATCAAACAAATAAACCCGCAGGGGAGAGGGAGGCTGAAGTAAGACAAGCATAGAATAATAAATAAATAAGTTATTCCAGTAGAAAAACCATCAGCCTAGGTGGCTTTAATTAGCTTTTTCAGTGGCAGGCTGAGGATTGCTGGACATGGAACCTGAACTCCACTCCCAGCAACAAGATGGCTCTTCTGAAGCAGAGTTGAAGCATGTTGGCAGAGAAGCTAGAGTTGTACTTGTTCTGTTAAATCAAGGCATCTGCTCACCAGGGCAGCCAAGCCCTTACTTTTCATGAGCAGTAAATTCATACAAGAATTATAAAAACAAAGAAGTAAAATCATGTGGCAGAATTTATGGAGTTCAAGACTTTTCGGTTTTATAGGAAAATAGAACACCTCTGTTTTAAGATGAGGAGGAAAGGACTTCAAAACCCACTTGCTTTCTTCATGGCTTAATCCTGCTCCCTTAGTGCAGGCCAAGACACTGCCGGTAAGCCTTTTAATATATCACATAAGCAAGTGCAAATGGGATTGATGTAAGACATGAGGATGGTTGTTTCCTGTGTGAAGTGTGCATGTTAAAGAGTGAATAAACACAGCCCTAGGAAGAATGTATTTACAGTGTTTACCATTTATGGAATGCAATCAGTAATATTTATGGCAAATGACTGCTAGAGAAGAGGTAGCGATGTAAAAGAGACCAGTGTCTTGATTTTGATAGCTGTCCTGCACATATACAGCAATATAACTTCTAGGAAAAGCTCAATCTAATGCTGACGCGTCTGAGTTTCCCTTGACCTTGGCTGGGTCGTTCAAACTGATAAAGTAACTGCCATTTGGATTGCTTTGAGGCTGGTAGTTTCACAGCTGACAATCAAGACAGTTTCTTAGACTAAAGCAGGTATTTTGGAGAGGAGAACAAGACTGCAACTCCAGCGGCCAAAGGAGTTGTACAGGGGTGATTCAAGGCTCTGGCAAACAATGGAAGAGTTCATTTGTTCCAAGGATTCTCAGTTGGTAGCTGCCATTAGGGAAAGAGCATCCCTGACATAAATAAGTGTAGCTCTCAGGACAAAATCTGGCCCAGGAACTAGACTGAGTACCCAGTTCCTGCTGTCTTTGCACAGTATTCTTCCCCCCTCTGGCTGGCCAGGTTCTAGACAGGGATCCAACAGTCCTGGCTAAATATCCATTTTGGCTGCCTATGAGTGGTGATAGCTTATATGCACACCTTCCCCTCCAGAACCTTTCGAACACTATGTGCCTGTCTTCTCCCTCTGTCTCCCTGATACACATACAGTGCTCAGAAGACAGTACAAGACGACATCTGAATTCCAGCTCACTAGCATGTACTCTGTGCGCCTGTGTATCTGGGGAGAGCAATACTGGAAAGAGGAGTCAAGGAAATCTGACAACACACGGTACATTAAGCCTCTCCTGTGCATCCCTGGGAGCACACGTATAATGAGTCTGCTAAGGGTTTAACGTTCTGCCTAATACACCTAGGACCAGGGAGAGATTCAGTCTCTGCTGCTGCAGAACTGTCACTGATAGCTTTGCCCATGGAAGGACTTGTATTTAAGCAAGGGACATCTATATCTAACAACTGCATGACACAAAAAGGGGTAAGAAGCTGAGACTACAGCAGGGAGAGGATACAGACTGACCAGGAATTAATTTCATAGCATCAAGTACCAATATCAAATAAGATTCCTTGTGCCTCTATATCCCCATGATGTTTTTTATTTAATTTCCTAGGGCAATGGGCTGAGACTGCTGCAATTCAGTCTCTTCTGCCTGATGCAGCAGTAACAGGACATTGGATTTAGAGGAAGGTGTTTCTCAACTTTTAGTTGCTGAGAAACCAATTCAATAGGGAGTAGGAGAAATGTACAAGATACCTATGCCAAAGCACTTGTTAGTCTGATTCACTATTACCAGTATCCCAAAAGGAAATATCCTGATGGTATCATTATACTAGAATGCCTATGATTAAATACTTTGCAGATGTTCTTCTCTTAGGAGCAGGATAAAGTAAGAAGTTGAAGTTGCTGTGTTTATGGTAGAAATATGATTGTCCTTGTAAAAGTCTCCTGTCGTGTTCTGTGATGATCCGGAACACCACAGATTGCAATCATGATAAATACGGCAAGTGGTTTGGGCTCAGAGCAGTATTTCCTATCATGAGGACAATTGCCTATCAGAATGCATAGATCTGCAGTCTGTATAGTTCCTATATAGATCCTGAAAACTACTGAAGAGCAGAGAAAAAGTATTTGTGCAGCATTCTTACTGATAATCAGAGACCTTTCCTCTGCATGACCATTAAGCAATATTGACTGACAGGAAGGGCACTTCCTGCACGTTAATGACTGGCAGCATGTGTTTAGAGCCTGAAACAAACCAACCCAATCTGCAAATAGTGATAGGAAAGGCCAACTGTGGTTTATGGTACCAGTATTTCTTTAGCACATAAAGATCAGTATGGTAACCAATAAGAAAGCCAGATTTCATTCCCACTATCTGCAAGGTTTACACAAAAAGGACAGTGGGGAGGAGTGGGAAGCAGTATTAGAAACATGATTTTATCCTTCAGCACAGCCACAAATTAAACCTGAGCATTTGGAATTATTTGTATTTGCCATTCTAGAAAAACATTCATGGTTTTTATGGAATTTCCAGGCTGTCATGCTGCTTGTTCAGGCAAGTAGCAAGCGTCTGAGCAGACATATGGCAAGGTTAAGAACAGTCTGTGCAGGTTGAAGAGGATGCTGCCAAATCACTTTCTGCCACTGCTGGGCAATTAGGCACATCAGGACCTGAGTGATTTTTTGCTGTATGTTTGCAAATGAAAGGAATTTAAACGCTTCCAGGAGCCAGGAGTGCTTTCCCTGGTGATGCGGTGCTCACTCCTCAGCAGGGTCTGGAGAATTTGTAGATATTCATTAACCTACAGGTTATGTAAATGAAGAGACAAGTGACACTATGGCCCTTGTCTGTTCCACAATAATAATAAGAAAAAAAAAGCCAGCACTCTGTGTGTGAAATGTATCCTATGTAAAGGCTCCATGTAAGCTCCTCCATACCACGTGAACCATGCCTTGGGGCTGTATAGGGACCATAGGGGAAAGAGCCACACAAAGAGGGCAGCTGTAGTCCCTGTATACCACAGCAGGGGTGTTCTAGAATAGTTCTGCACAAAAGGGCCTGGAGAGGGTCACTACGTCCAGCAGGAGATAGAGCAGAGCATCCAGTGGCTCACACTCTTTGTAAAAGGGATCCAGAACCAGAAGGACAGCCCATAGGCTGGAAATTGCTGAGAGACCTACCCAGACAAAGCTTATGGGCTTTGCCGATATCAGACAGATTTAAGCACATGCTTAAGTACTCTGCCAAATCTGGGCCCAGCCAGAGGAGCAGGAGCACAGTCAGTTTCTTTTCCCATATGACAAGCACATTGCAAAAGGAGGAGCACTTGAGAGGCCTGCCTCTGAAACCACATCTAAAACCAGACCATGTCAACCAGACATCAGCAACCTCTAAAACCACATCTGAGCCCTTCTTTTTAAGGTAAGTTTGGCAAACATGCATGGCAAGATGGCTCATGTGAGCACGTTTCCTGCTATCCTCTGGACCAGAATAGAGCCATTTCGTGAAGTACAGCTTTCAAGCTCAGCTTCAGAAAATATTGCAAAGTGAGTTTGGTTCTCTTAGATAGGTTCTTATATTCTCCTCACTCCTTAGTATCCGAGCACCTGCTAGTACATTAAGCAATGTGGCTCTTTATTAGCATGATGAAAAGCCTTCCAGGAGAGAATCTGGGCATTACAATATGAAATAGAAAAGTTCAGCGGGGGCCTAACTTCTGTTCTGTTTGCCATGGCAGCATTTGCAAGTTAATGCGAGGCAGTTTGCTAGCACACTGCATGCAGTATATGAGAGCATGTAAGGTGATATCAGAAGGGAATGTTCCACGGTCAGCATGCACAGCAGGTGGGCACACACATTTTATGGACATATGCCTGATTAAAGGAGGGGGACAAATAGGTCCACGTCTCTTCTGATGAGTGGCCCTGAAAGACATTTTTTCTGCATCTAATTACTCTGAAACCCAGGGTAGGATTTGAAAATGTCCCTCACATGAGTTACAGGGGTGTAGCAGACTACAGAGCCAGGGATGATCAGTTCAAGTATAAAAATAAATCTAATTTTGACTAAGGGGTTCCGAATTCAGGAAGCCAACCTCCTCTCCAGTAGTGAAGGGGGTGTGGGGACTGGGCATTTGGTATCAGGAAAGCCAAGATAATGAAGCTTCTTGACCCTGCGTATTATAGTGATCACCATTAAAACTTCAGCAGCATTAGAGGTGCTGCATTATTTCCTGTTCAGAATTGTAGTAGGCAACTTGTGGCCTGGGTGACTCCTAGCATCTGGACATAGGCCCACCAACGGTGGGGCAGGAGAGGGTAGTCGCCCCAGGGGCCAGTAATTCAAAGGAGCCTTGGTCTCCCAGCCACTGCTACTGTGGTAGTGGCAGCAGCCAGCGCACTGGGCCCTTTACATTTCTGCCAGAACACCACACTGTACGCTCTGTGCAGCCGTGAGTGTTGGGGGGCAGGGTGTGTGTGTCATACGATGGGAGGTGTGGAGGGCTGGCAGCCCCCATCCCTTCCAAGACCATGAGGCTGCTTCCCCAGGGGCCTACGGAGGCTGTCAACTCCCCTGTCTGGGCACAGCATCTGCTTGCCAACAGTCATGTTCAGAGTCCTACCTGTGAGGACTAGCTCCAAAGGCTCAAGCCTCTGGTTGAATTGCATAGGGCTACATTTATCAGAGATAGGTGTCCAACTGCCACTGGTGGTGCCTACAGCCCAAAATCAGACTTCTCTGCGATTCACAAAACTCCCAGCCAGCTGCTGCTGAACACCACAGGCACTTAAACGCACTCTGTGAGTGAGTACCCTACCCTCTGGGCTGGAAGCTGAGGGAGCTCCTTCTCTCCCACACTTCTTGTTAGGCACCTATGCTGGTATTTCCTCCGCATCAGGGTTCACAGCTGTGTATTCCAAGAACAGATGGGGCCTCCCTGCAGCCTGAACTTACAGGGCTGACGCCCTGAGAGGGGTGGGCTTAAGGACACACCCCTCTCCCTGGCATTTGCCAGTAACTAGTTTAAGCAGAGTCCTGCCTACCATGTTGTTTGTTGTAATTCCCACTAAAGAGCCCACTCTCCTTTCTCCCCATTCCTTGTACAAAGTAGCCCACATGCTAACTCAGGCTTTGTGAAGCCCTGTGCACAGGTAAGGTGTCACCAAGGGGCTCTATGTTTTGAGAGCTGTAGCCCCTAGTTTCAGATTTGTGCGTGAGTGCCCTTGGGTTGGCAGGAGCACCTGGGCTCATGCTCTCCACTGGGTTCCAATCCAGACCCATACCTAAGGGCTCCCTTCAAACAGCTTGTTTTGCTGCTTCAGCAAATTATTTCCTGTCAGTCCACTTCTCCCACTGGGTAAAGACATTTAAACACATTAAAACAAAGGTAAATCTCAGATCTCCTGAGCTTCAAGTGTCCCATTCTCTGTGGGTTTGGTGGGTCAAATAGGCAGAGGTCCCAGGGAGTAGACATCCAGCAGTGCTCACTCCCTGGAGCCTGAGGGCTGTTCATCTCTACTAGCTGCTGAACTGGTCTGTCTCCTTTTGAGCTCCTCCTCCATCCCTATAGCCTTTGATGTGTGGCAGGATGGGGCCTAAGCCTTTCTTTTTTGGTGTGGGGTTTGTATGCACTATCAGATGAATACAGGGAAAGGTCATGAGATCTCCAAATCTATAGGGTGATACTTATTTGTTTTTAAATGGTGACCATTCTGTACCATTGGTTTCTCCAGAGTATTTGTTCCTTTTGAAGAATTCAGCTAAGCATTGAATCACTAAGTTGAAAAGAGGGAGGAAATAAGCATTAGCCTGTCTAGCAGAGTCTTGGAGGACAAAGGAAGTAGAGACATTATTCATTCACTGTCACTTTAAAAAGATTTTCTTTTTTGTGTTTTTAATATGCAAATATTTAACAGGGTTTATTAGAGCATAGCGATCATAACTTGAGATCTTTCAATTAAGATTAAACAGGTGCACAATCTTTCTTTAGCAAAGTCTGACAGCTGGAACAGCTGTGAACCTCCCCTTCCAAATGTGTGATTACAGTATATTGCTGGAGGGGTTTATTTCCTGATTTGATTCTTCATCCTCCCTGCTATGGTGCATACTCCCTTGCAGATCCTTTTTATCTTTCTGGTGAATACTGTCCTGGCAATTCAAAAAGCACTGAAAAGAAAATTGTGATGTATTTGCTCTGACACAGGGGGCAAGGTTTTGACCTCAAGTGTGATTCTGAGAAAAATAATATTTTCCTGACAGCCAGCCCTTTCAGAATTAAAACAGCTACTCTCAAGGAATGTATTAAAGCCATTTCAGCTAGTGCAATATCAATGCTGGCTACTTCAGAAAGCATCTTGGCTGCAGACTCACCCCAAGGTACTTTATAATCATTGGGATAAAGGAATTAAATTAGCCAGGTATGATTTATATAGGTGAATGCCTGCATTTGGAGGTGAGAATCTGGCAATGGTCGGTAGCATCTCCTAGTGTTGTCCTGCAGCTGCCATAGTACGGTAACTTTAGCTGTCTTGCCGTTAGTGAGGATCATAATCCAACAGCAGAGTTTTACTGGAGAAGCTTTACATCATTTTCTAATGTAAACAACATTGTAAGAAAGTACGGCAGCCCCACAGGATTTTCATTGAGCAATGATTGATGTGAAAAGGGTTGGAATTGCAGTGATTCTGCATCAGTCACAGCTCTCGCTTGGCTCTAAAATTGACCCTGTTAGCACAGTCTGACTTCGATCATTTGTCTCTGAAGTACCGAGGGATTTTAAAACAGCTGTGGATTCAACCATTTCAAACGGGAACATATTTTTGGTTTGCGGTAAGAACAACACACACCATACGTGTTTCAAAACCCGGGCCTTCAGATTTCTGGCTTGTTTTGTCAGTGCATCTTTGGATTCCTCTTCGGTTTTCATGTAGACAGCTCCATGGTATTTGTTTTTTGGTGTAGTTCAGGTCTTCCCCCTTTGATCTCCCACCTCCACTCTTTGATGCCTTTTACAGAAAATCAAGTGTTCAGGCTCCAGCAATACTTGAGCAGAGGAAGTAGCTGATTTCCAACATTTGATATTTCCCCCATCTGACATGTTTTCTCCTAAGTGCCAGTAGTCAGGGAAGTACCCAATGGTTGCAGCAAACAGCACAACAGCATGACAAAATCCTGTGTAGCAACTGTGTATTCTGTCAGTGCTAATCCCCAATCCAGATGGGCATCCTATTTCACTAATGTACAATTACTCTAATTTTCTCTTTTCCTTCTGCAGGTTCTTTCCCTAAGGACATCTGCTCCAAGGAGTGATGGATTGAGAACTGGAGTAATTACTACAGTTTGCATTGCTTGAATCAGCCTTCAGTGTTTGTATGAAAAATGCAAGCACTAAAAGTCAACATGCCCCCCCCCCCAAAGCTAATCATTCTTTGCCACAGTAACAGAAACTGTAGTTTTAAAATTTGCTGACTTCATCTCATTTGTACATTTTTCAGCCATTGCCAAATGAAGGCAGTCTGGTTTCCATAATGTGATATTTGTGGTAGCAACCATCAGAATAAAGCTCTTATATTTTACCCAGAGCACTTGTAGCTGATCAGCTGGGTGAAATTCTCAAAGATGCTGATGTGGATTCAGCTTTGAACCATGAGGCAGCCTAATTTTTAATGCCTTCCTCATAATCTAGCACTCTAGCTACCGGGGAGCATGTGGGCAGCTCAGTGTGTCTATGAACCAGGGAAGAAAATGACAGCCACTCAATTCCAGAATGCAACAACGGATTAATATCCTAAAGAGAGAGGGAGAGAGTGTGCCGAGTTGAGCTATTTCCACAATCCGTTCACATAATGGATGTGAATGTCAAGACACCAGTGTCTGAAGTATGAGCACCTTGGAACAAAACAAAAAAAAATTACTGGCAGTGTCAGATTTCAGGAATGTACAAGCGGAGGTGGTAAAAAGCTTCACATACAGCCCAGACTTTCTCCTTCATCATCCTCTCTGAATAAAGAGTGATCTTGCTTCCCTCCCCCTCCCACCAGGAGCAGACAATCAAGCCTAGATCGGGTATAAATGAAAGCCCCACTGCACATTTAATACAATGTGAATAATGCTTTGTCAAGAGCTTTCTTAGGAAGGAGCTTTCCTCAGAGTGGATTTGAGACTATAGAATGTACGTAAACTCAGCTAGCGAGCCATGAATAGATCAGAGAGTTGTAAATTCTTTCCCAAGTTCTGCCCCTCTTGCCCCTGCTAGGCTGAGCTTACATCAGTAACACACTCATTACTTATTACAGCTGTATCCACAAGCAAGCATTTTGTTCAGAACTGCAGATCATACTGGGACTCGATATGTTGCTCCCTCTAAGACGTCCCTAGTCACCACATAGCAACAAAAGTTTGTTCGTGTCGGATGATGTCTGCTCATTGGCTGCCAACGTAGTTTAAACTCAGTCCATATGATCAAGTGCCCTGACTCTAAACTCCCCGGAAGTGAAGGTGTATGAGATCAATCTGTACAGACAGAGAAGTGTCAGCATTCTTATATTGCTGTTGCCTCTGGATGAACTGCAGACATTGAGGACCAACACTCTCTAAATGGCATCTTTCCGCAGCACTAAATTATATTTGTTTCTGATTTTAAAAGTGGTCAGTGCTGTATTCTGTACTTTACCAGCATAATACACTTCTTCAAGTGGTTGCTCATGTCCATTCGAATTAGGTGTGTGCACCACGTCTTCAGGAGCGTTTTCCCTAGCGGTACCCGTAGCGACAGCAGGGCACCCCTTGGAGTGGTGCCGCCATGGCGGGGCATAAGTACCCCTGCCGGCGCTGCCCCACCCCAGTTCCTTCTTACAGCCTGTGATGGTCATTGGAGCATGTCTCTCTCTCAGATCAGTTAATGGTTCCCGTTTCTCTTGTAGATAGTTAGTGTCTCTTTGTTTTTTCTTCTTCCCCTTCGGTGGTGAGGAATGCCAGGGCCGCAAGGCTTTAAGGCGTGCACTGTGTGCACAAAGTTTATGCCCAAAGGAGACCCTCACGACAGTTGTCTGAAGTATCCGGGTGAGGGCCACCTAACAGACACCTGTAAGATCTGCAGGTCATGTAAGCCACGCACTAAGAGGGAGAGAGACTCTCGTCTAAAACTTCTCCTCATGGAGGTGGCTTTACAGCCGGCACCGACTGGGCCCTCTGCGGTGCTCAGTGCACTGGCGTCCACACGAGATGCTCCATCCCAAGGCCGGGCCTCGGCGTCGAGGGCCCGGCCCCGATCTCACTCTCCAGCACTGAAGAGGTCAAGAACATCTCATGGTAGGTCTCCGAGCTGGAAAGCCAAGTCGAGCCTACACCGCGGTGCACACATCCTCATCCTCCACAGTGCGGCGTAAGTGAGCGGGACATCTGTCTAGTCCAGGACAGCTACCCTCGCACAGCCCTTCCACGCCGGACACCTTTGAGGTGGCGCAAGACCTCATTAGTCTCACTACCTCCCCTCCGTCATCGGTTGAGGCGGAAGGGTCGAGGTCGCCTACGCCGGAGGCCGTGTTGGCTCCGGCTTCGCCTCCGCACCGGCATGACCGGATGGCTCCGGACACTTATGCAGCGGGACCGTCCCCTGTGGGACCAGTACACTTGCCTCCTCATCGGTGCCGGTCTTGACGCAGGCCGTCAGGCTTCACCTGGCACCCAACTGGGCTCAACCGTCCTCGGTGCTAGGACCTTTCCCAGACCCCGTCTTGGCTGCACCGGTGCCGTACCACTCTAGCCTTGTGGCAACATCTACGGCACCGTCATCATTGACGCCGGTGCTGAGCAGCTTTCCAGGGGTACCATTCCATTCGTTGGCACCGGGCCCTTCAGCATCAGCCTCTTCAGCACCGATGCACATTTTGGCACCATCGCAGGCACCGGCATCGACCCTGTGGACCTTGCCGGTACCGCCATCGATGGTGACGTCGGCTTCTTCAGGGTTCATCTCACAACCGGTACCGGCTTCGGCAATGCAGCCTTGCTCCGTGTCGGCACCGCAACCAGCATCAGCACCGGGACTGGTCCTCCCGGTTCTGCAACCGGCTCCACCCCGGGCACCGGGACTTGTCCCTCCGGCACCAACTCCACCCTCAGCACTGGGACCAGTTTACCCGGTGCCACAACCAACTCCACTCCCGGCACCGGGACCTGTTCTCCCGGTGCCACAACAGGCACCGTTAATGGCACCAGCACTGGCACTGGTCTTCCCGGTGTCGGCATGCCCTCATTGGGTGCACGCGGGCAAACCCGAGTCCATGGCCAGGTTTGCCCCTCCCATCGGTGACAGGACATTCATCATCTGTGCCTCCCTGGCCAGAGTCTGATTACTCATCAGATTCTGATGCGGCATCGTTCAGGTCGGAGTCCTCGGGAGCTTCCTCGGCTCATAGATCTCATTCCCGGCACCGACGTGATCATTTGTGGGTGCAGCAGGCTTGGCCGCCTCAACTGCAGTGGCCTTTCTGGATGCTGTGTGCTTACCACCAGTGGCAGGGGCCTGTGCCCTCCTCTGTGGTGTCAGGAGCCTCGGGTCGCCGAACGCAACCATCGGCATCGCTGTTGTGATCCCCCTCCTTCCCCGCAGAGGTTGCTTGCCATGGCTGAGCCACAGGCCTCGGTACCGGAGCCGCTTCCACAAGTGGTACCGCCTGCTCAATCGGCGCCTCAACCGGTTCCTATGCTGGGCCCGGCACTGATCCAGGAGTCATCGTCATCATAGTCTCCTGATGAAGCCTTGGCAGATCCCGCACTGGCGCTGCCTACTATGGATGCCCAAGTGCATCAGGAGCTGCTTAGGTGTCTGGCCTCCAATCTGGGTGTCCCTGTGGAGCCAGTAGTGGAGGACACGGACCCCATGATTGACATCCTTTCGGACGATGTGCCCGCCCGTTTGGCTTTGCCACTTAAGACCGTGGCCAAAATTACCAATTCCCTGTGGCAGATGCCGGCGACCCTGACCCCTACCTTAAAAGGAGTTGTGAGGCGCTACTACGTTCTCCAGTTGGGGCATGAACACCTGTACTCCCAACCTGTCCCGGGGTCTTTGGTCGTTCAGGCTGCAGCCCAAAAGGAGAAGCTTCCCCAGCCGGGGCCATCCCCGAAAGCTAGGGAGCCCAAGCGTCTTGACCTGATGGGCCGTAAGGTGTATGCCACTAGTGGAGTGCAACTCCACATTGCTAATCAGCAAGCGATGCTGAGTCATTATGCTTTTAATACCTGGCAGGCCGTGGATAAGTTTAAGGACAAACTGCCTGCCGAGGCCGGTCAGGAGTTTGCAGCCATGACCTCTGAGGGTAAAGCCATCACCCACACAGCCCTCCAGGCTTCCCTGGATGCTGTTGACTCTGCAGCCCGCACCATGGTGTCAGGTGTGGTTATGCGCCATGGAGCCTGGCTGAAGGTATCTGGAATACCTCCTGATGTCCAGACTACTATTCAGGATCTGCCTTTTGATGGCAAGGCGTTATTCTCTGAGCATATGGACTCAAGGCTCCATACGCTCAAGGACACAAGGTCTACCCTCCGGTCCTTGGGGATCCACACGCTGGCTCCTCAGTGTCATCAGCTGCCCAACAGACAGCAGGGGAGACCGCAGTCCCAGGTCCCCCGTGGGGATTACTGGAGACGCTGTCCTTGTGCCCCCAGTGGGGGTGCGGGGCGGCTGCAGGCCCCTTGTCCTCAAGGGGTCGTCGACGTCGCCCGAGAGGGGACAACCCCCATGGGGTTGGTCAAGGTCCCTCCCAGCAGCACAAGCACCAATTTTGACGGGCTGCTAGAGAGTTGCGCACCAGCCCCCCACCCTGACCCCCCGTTTGGGGCCAGGTTATCCCGGTTTGCTCAGGCCTGGGAAGAAATCACGGCTGACGCCTGGGTCCTAAGGATAGTCAGGAGTGGCTATTCCATCCCTTTTCTGGGCCCGCCTCCTTCCAACCCGCTCACCCCGTCCCTTTTCAGGGACACCTCTCACGAAGGCACACTCTGCCAGTAAGTGTTGGCGCTCCTCCAAAAGGGAGCTGTGGAGAGGGTCCCTTTACATCTGGAGGGCAAGGGGTTTTACTCCCGATATTTCATTGTCCCGAAATCCAAGGGCGGGGTTCGTCCCATCTTAGATCTCAGGGACCTCAACAAGGCGGTTGTGAAATCCAAGTTTAGAATGGTAACCCTGGCTTCTGTCATTCCGGTTCTACATTAGGAGACTGGAACGCAACTCTCGATCTCAAGGATGCTTACTTCCATGTGGCAATAAGACCCAGCCACAGGAGGGTTCTCTGTTTTATTGTTTCCTGATGCCACTTCCAATTTACAGTGCTCCCATTTGGCCTTTCAACAGCACCAAGGGTCTTTACAAAATGCATGGTGGTCGTAGCGGCGTTCCTTGCAAAAAAGGGGTACACGTGTTTCTGTACCTGGACGACTGGCTAATTCGCGGTTGTTCCTACGAACAAGTGGAGGCCCATGTGTCCCTCACAAGGGCCCTCTTCGTAAGGCTGGGACTCATGCTAAACGAGAAAAAGTCATCGTTGACTCCCTCTCAGCACCTCGAATTCGTAGGTGCCCTCCTGGACGCTAGGGTGGTGAGGGCACTTCTCCCCAGAACCAGGTTCCTGTCCATAGTGAAGCTGATCTCCGAATTAACACGGTTCCCTATCACAACCGCTCGGGTCTGCTCAAGGTCACTGGGTCACATGGCGGCGTGTATGTATGTGGTACGCCATGCTCGAATGAGGCTCAGGCCTCTGCAGACGTGGTTGGCAAGGGCATTCAACCAGTCCAGGGGTCTCTGGGACACGATTCTCACTGTGCCTCCGGAGGTGATAGCCTCCTTACAATGGTGGACTCGGGGGGGGGGGGGGTGCAGCGGGGTTCTCTTCACCGTACCTCCCCCCTCGCTCACACTGGTCATAGATGCCTCGGACCTGGGTTGGGGAGACCATCTGGGGTGTCACAGGACCCAGGGTCTCTGGTCCCCTGCAGAGCGGGCTCTGCACATAAATGTCCGGGAGCTCAGGGCAGTCAGGAGAGCGTGCGAGACCTTCCTGTCAAAGCTCTCTCGCCGCTCTATCCTGGTCCGCTTGGACAACATGACGGCTGTCTTTTACCTCAACAGGAAGGGGGGAGCCTGGTCACCTCCCCTCTGCCGCGAGGCCCTGTGCCTCTGGGACCTGTGTGTAGAGCACGACATAGTTTTGCAGGCAGAGTACCTGCTAGGGTGCAAAAACTTGCTGGCCGATGCTCTGAGCAGGTCCTTCGGAGCCCATGAGCGGTCTCTCAAGGACTCGGCTCTTCGTCAGATCTTCCGCAGGTGGGGCTGTCCCCTATTAGACCTGTTTGCCTCTGCACACAATACCAAGTGTCAGAGTTACTGCTCCCTGTTGGGGCTGGGGGAACACTCCTGGGGGGGATGCCATGACGGTGACGTGGCTGGCGGGCATCCTCTGTGCTTTCCCTCTGTTTCTCCTAATTCCCAGGGTTCTGACCAGGGTCAAGACCTTCAGGTCCACAGTCATCCTGATAGCCCCTCGGTGGACCAGGCAGTTCTGGTTCCCTATACTGGTGGACATGCTCAGCGAGGAACCTATAATGCTCCCGCCAGCTCAGGATCTCCTGACCCAACCTTGGGACGGGGAGGGGGGCCATGGTTCACCCGAATCTCAGCTCTCTCCACCTGATGGTCTGGTTTATCTGTGGCTGACCCAACCAGAAAGGGAATGTTCCCAGGAGGTACAGATGGTGCTCCTAAGCAGTAGGAAACCGTCTACTAGGCGGTCGTACGCAGCCAAGTGGCGGCGCTTCTCGTCTTGGGCGTCCAGAAGGGGAGTGCACCCATCCTGTGCACCTGTCCCGTCCATTCTGGACTACCTTTTTGAACTTAGGTCCAGTGGCCTCTCTACCTCCTCTATCAAAGTCCATGTGGCATCTCTCTCCACTTTCCATGTTGGTTCGGCAGGAGTTTCTCTGTTCTCTGACCCTGTGGTCAAAAGATTCCTTAAGGGTTTGGATAAGTTGTATCCCTCGGTTAGACCCCTTCTTCCCTCTTGGGACCTCACCCTCATGTTGTCTAGACTTGTGTCACCTCCCTTTGAGCTGCTGGCCTCGTGTTCTTTGAAGCACCTCTCTATGAAGGTTGTGTTCATTGTGGCCATTACGTCGGCTCGCAGGGTGTGACGGCGCATTGGGGTTTTCCCGTCTCCTGCACCCCTGTAATGGCACAGACAGACTGCACCAGCCAGTAGAATGGAGGCAGTTTATTGCTTCTCCAGGATACAGCACAGCACAGATGTAATCTAGTTACATGGCAGGCCTAGGATGCCTCAGTCCCCTTGGGGGAGCCTGGGCCCCTAAATCCCAGCCCGTTGCCTAGGCTGCTTTCTCCAATGATATCAGCCAGAAACCTCCCTAACTGACTTCCAGCCCTGCCCCCAGCCAGGGCTCCACTCCCCTTCTTCCCATTGTTCCACTCCTTGGGAGATAACTGGTCAGACAGGTTCGAAGCCCCCTTGCATAATGACTCATCCCCTGCCCTGCTGGGCCGTGCTGCTGACAGCAGCCAGTGGAGGTCACTCACAGTCCAAGCCTAGCAACCAGCAAGGTATTCACACTACGTCACACAGGGTCTCCAAGCTGAGGGCGTTAACTGTAAACCCACCCTACCTAGTGTTTTCTGACAATAATGTGAGGCTCCGCCCTCACCTGGCCTTTCTCCCCAAGGTGGTGTCACCGTTCCATTTTTCCCCAAGAAATTTATCTCCCAGTTTTCTTTCCAAAGCCCCACGCCTCCCCTAAGGAGCAGGTGCTCCATTCCCTGGATGCTAGATTTGCGCTAGCCTTTTATATTGATAGGACTAAACCCTTTCGCAAATCCACACAATTGTTTATCGCTGTCGCTGACAGGATGAAAGGGCTCCCCATTTTGACCCAGAGGTTGTCTAATTGGGTCATGGGGTGTATCAGGGAGTGTTATGCCTTGGCCGGGAAGGTCCCGCCCCGGGTTACAGCACATTCCACCAGGGCGCAGGCATCCTCTGTAGCTTTTGGGGCGCAGGTTCCAATCACTAAAATCTGCAGGGCGGCCACGTGGTCGTCACTCTATACCTTTATGGCACACTACGCACTGGCACAGCAGGCCAGGGAGGACGCAGGTTTGGGCTCTGCGGTCCTCAGCTCTGTGTTGTAAATATGTATGTTTATCTGTACCACATTGCACTTTCTACAGTTTTCTGTGTTCGCTTGGTTGGATAAATTTGTTTGGATTGTTCAACTTTCGTGGACTTCTCTTTCTGAGTGCTCCAACCCCTCGTCCTTGAAGTGGGGTTGGCTTGGAAGTCACCTAATTCGAATGGACATGAGCAACCACTCGAAGAAGAAAAGAACGGTTACTTACCTGTAACTATTGTTCTTTGAGATGTGTTGCTCATGTCCATTCAACTCCCCCCCTACCTCCCCTTCATCGGAGCATCCGGCAAGAAGGAACTGAGGTGGGGCAGTGCCGGCAGCGGTACTTACGCCCCATCGTGGCGGTGCCACTCCAGGGGTACCACTAGGGAAAACGCTCCAGAAGACGCAGTGCACACGGTGTGCACACCTAATTCGAATGGGCATGAGCAACACATCTCAAAGAACAACAGTTACAGGTAAGTAACCGTTCTTTTCTATAGGCAATGAAACTCCCCTATTTGAAGAATAGGTAAGTTCAGTGTTAATAAATTTTAGAAGTATATGACTTGAATCCAGTAAGATAGACATGACAACACATCTCAAAGGAGAAACAGAGAAAATGGTCCTCTCAAGCTGACACAGATTTCAGTTCTTATTATTGGCACCTACATTCCCTGCTGATCAGTGCTCTAGAAAGGCCTAGCTATTTCTTCAGTAATACTATGAAGAGTGTCACTTTCTCTTACATTGTCAAGTGACCAAGCCCTTTACATTCAGATTTAAAACAAATGAAATTAAAATAAAATTTTAAACTGGGGATGCCTGAAAGTTCAAGCAAATGAAACAGAAACTACAGCTGCAACTGTGAATCAGCATTAGACAGCTTTTTAGTCACTTCATACAAAAAGAATTTCTAGCACATAACTATAATCACCCTTGCTGCTAAAACCCGTGCTCCTCCTCTCACCACACTCTTTTCTTTTTGTACAACAGTACATGCTTTGCCAAAGCTACAAAGACGTTATAATGGTTAATTCTGGAGCATCCAAAAAAAAAAAAATGTTGGGACATTTAGGCAGCAAAATAGCCTAACCTTTTGATGAAAAACAGACATCACATGTCATTTAACATCTAGCAAGGAGGGAGTAGTTCATACACAAACACTGTTTGCAAAATTCAAGGATCTGATCCTGTTGGAGCATCCCTAACTTTCACAGAATTTTATGGGAGCTAGCAGTGTTCAACCTCTCTCCCAGGATCAGGCTCTAAATCCCCACCACTTATACAACATAATGAAGCTTTGCTTTTAGAAACATGGAGACCTTGGTGCCCAAGCTATAATTACATTATTCATATTCAGACAACTGCAAATGGGAAAGAAGGCTTGAGACAGCAGTCTGTCTGGGACATTAGGCATTAACTGAACTGGCAATATAAAGCCACTGTTGCATTTCATGAATGTATTTGAAAGACAATTTATCTAGTGGTAGCTTGACCTGGAAAGAGGAGGTTTATCTTACCAGCATGCTGTGCCTGGGTAGTTCTACAGATCTCTCCATAAATCTGAGTGCCTTCATTCTCCAGCTGGTTTTTATTACTTGTAATCTTTTAATGCATGCAGTATTCCTCCTATAGACCTTCTTTCCTCACCTTTGCCTATCTTTTTTAGCATGTTGCCACATCACAGGGCCTCTAGTCTATACCCTCACTGTTGGAGGGAGGAGTGCCAGCATTTGTGTGTCTACCATTTTAATTTCACTTCTGAGGCTGTTGTCAGCCTCTGGCACTATCCTACACTCGGGAAAAGGAAAGGTGGGAAAAGTGGGGTCACCTAACCCTAATCTGCCCAGCAATGCCATCTTATTAGGGGCATTCACTCATCCCTTAGGGCTCTTAGTAACAAGTTATTATGCAGCCTTTTCTCAATACAGGGCATTTATTCTTAAAATAAAAGCATGAGAGAGAGAAAAATACTAAAAACAATAAACAGGTCTAAATACATACTAAATATCACAGGAGAGACTGCACAGTCTTATGGGACCCTAATGGACCAAAGACTTTCCAACTCTTCAGCAAGGATTGGAGGCTCCTTTGAACAGAAGGTCCTGTCTGTTTGCTGGATCAGAAAGAAGGCCCTGAGTCAATTTAAACTGAACCTCGCAGGGCAGTACTCGCATGTGAGTAGCAACATTATTTGCAGGGCCAGATGAACTCATCTGGGGAGGAGGGTCTAGGGCTATTAATTTTGGTCCTACAATAATCTAAGTGTTCAGTATGTGGGAGGGGCTTGTGGGTTGAGGCAGGTCGGTGGATGCAGGAGGGTGTGAGGACTCCCATTGGTGGTGTAGCTCTGGAGTGGGCAGGAGTGGCCTCAGAGCAAGAGGTTGGGGTGGGGGTGTAGGCACTGGGCAGGAGTTAGGGTGCAGGACTGGGGTCCAGGAGGAAGCAAGGGTGTTGGATTAGGCTCAGGGCTCTGGCTTTGGGTCAGGGTGTGAAGTCTGGGAGGAAATTAGGGTGGAAGAGAAAGCTCAAGGCTGGCACAAGGGGTTGGGGTGGAGGGTGCTTACCTGGGACACCTCCCAGTTGGGCAAGTGACAAACAGACTGCTCATAAACTTAATACAATGTGGTTCCCAAACATGTGGTTGCAATATTTGTCACGGGTAGCTTCGCCTTCAGGCAACTTATTTCATCCATTTGCATATCCTACATAGGAATAAGACTTGCCTTGGACATGCTTTTTGAACCAATATGGGAGGTATGGTAAAGACTCATTCCTTTAGAATCCAGTAGTTAATAAACCTTTACCACAAACTTAAACCCTTATTTTAAGTTAATGGACAGTTTGAAAGTGAACTTGATTTCTTGGGGAAAATGAATAAAATGACGATGTATATACCTCTGCTGCAGGATAGGTTTCTATATAGTTTGTAGCATAGTGTTGCCCCCATAATTAAGGAGCCACTCAGCTCTGATCCTTAATGCTGCTGGAACAAGCAGCTTCCAAATAGAGACATCCTACAACCCACCCACAGAGGCATTTGGAAAGAACAGTGTCAGCCAAGATACAGGAAGAAGTATGGTTTTTTAAACCACATTTTCCTGTTTGATGGCCATTTCCCAGACATTTTTCCACCACAGAGGAGCCTGCTGAAGATGGCATGGTTCACTTCTATCCCTTTGGAAAAAGTGGTGTCATACGTTCAACAAGCCAGGCCAAACCACCACTGCAATAGCATCCTCTGGCCGGGTGGACACAAAAAAGGCTCCCTTTCAATGGCACCACTTTAACAGCAGAAGCCCTTAGAATTGCACAATTCCAGCCTCTGCCAACTGGGGGCGTGGGAGGGGGGCAGGGGAAAGGGGGAAAAGGGAAAACTGCCCCAGAGCCTGGTGATTCAAAAGGGACAAAGACTATTGTGGCACTGTTGTGGTCCTTTAAATTGCTGCTGGAACACCATGCACTGCACTCCAGAGCCCCCGGCTGAGAGCTGGGGAAGGTGGGGTGGGATTGGCACACTCTGAGCAGTGCTGAGGGCTGGCTGCATGTGGCATTGCCCCTTCTGGGAGTGCCCAGCCCCATCCCACACACACCCCTTGCCCAAGGGGCCTGATGAGTCTGTTGGTTCCCCTGCAGAATAGTGACCCTTTAAAAAGTACTATAGGTAATCTACAATAACAACTCAAATCACTACAATTTATGATAGCAACACAGCAGTGTCTTGGGCTATTACTCCAGAATACAGGGAACTTTAGTCACTGGTTTAATAAGAGGAAGAGAATGGAATTGTTGGCTGAAACTTCTCACATGGGAATATAGGTGCACAGGGACCTCTGGGCCTGGTTTACCTCTCACTTGCACTATTTTACATCCATGTAACTACACTGATATTACTGCTGCTTTACCCTATGCTACGTGGAGGAGAAGCACCTCTTCTGTCCTTACAGCCTTCATAGCTCAAGTAACTGCTGAGCGTAAGATGGGTCTCTTTGATTTGATGCTTGTCTTGAACTTTTCACCCTAGAAGCTGAAGTTATCTTCCTCTTCTGAACCTAAACTGTTCTTTGGTCAGGATTTTTCTTCATCTTCAGGAACCTTGTAAGTTTTTGCTAATTGCAGTTCTGCTGGCTCCACCAACTTCCTTCTCAAAGGTCTCAAATGACATCTTTTCATTCCCTCCCTCTCACTTGCCTGTTCATACACACATAAAAACAACAAGCAGTTCTGTGGCAACTTAAAGAATAATGAATACATTATATCATCAGCTTTCTGGCAAAACCCACTTCATCAGATGACACAGATCACAGACAGTCAGATTAGTGCAGACCAAAGAGACTGGGGAAGCCTAAGCTTTTCAATTTCAGGAATGCTTTGATCTTCCCAGACTTCAGTGATGTCATAATTGATTAATCTAGTGCCAGCTTCCTCTGGTTCTCCCAGGATCTGCTGCAGCTCTCATTCAGCATAGAGCCCAGATCATTGAAGCAATCCACTTGCATTCTGGGCCATCGCCTCAAATGTGACACTCATTTGGATACCTTTTAGGTTCTGATGGAATTATTCTTTCCATAGGACTCCCTAAGCATATTTTCTATGAGTAAGATTCATTCTTCTCATACTTCTGATGTTGACTACCTTTCTACGCCCATCCCTCCTCCATAGATCTTTGCAATACACATCTTAGCTGAAACTATCTTCCTGTAAGTCCTGCCATATCTCTTTTCCTTCCCATCACAAGGGGGAATATGAGTGAACAGGACCATTTATAGGATTTTTTTTTTAAAAAGAGGGGTTTTTTTTTTTGCACTGACATTTAAGAGACAAGGTTTCAAAAATATGGTAAGATTTTAAATAACTTATATGTTGTTCCTTTGGTATAGTCACATTGTAATTTTAAAAAGAAATCCCAACTCAGAGAATGAGTATGATTTAAAAGTCACAGAACAATCAGAGGCAAAGAAGCTGATAAATCTAATTTGGTCTCTTTTTGGTCACATGATGTATAAAACATTTCACATAGAATGAGTCCTTGTGTGCAAGCTCTGTTCTTCTTGGAAAATAGGAATTACCATATCTGCAAGGGCCAATTTTGCTTAGCATCCTTTCTGCAGACATGGCTAATGCTGGAGGCTTCAGCAGTAAGTCTAAACTTCAATTATATCAACAGATTGCATCCTGACCTCATTTGGTAATCATATGACCTGAAGCATAAAGATTGACACCTCTTTCAATAATGTAAGTGCAGATATCAGGCTAATTGATATAGTCTGTAAGCCTTTTTACACTGGCTTGTTTGTTAAAATACAATACTTAAAGACTGTCTTATTTCTCAAAAGAACTCTGTTGGCCTAACTCTTCTAGCTTTGCACAGCCCCTGAAGTTTAAGAGGTAATTTGCCTTTAATTTAATTCTGTTCTTTCTTGTACAGTGTGAGCTCCCTGCCCTGAGTGTGTGCTGGAGGCTCTTAGCAAAGTATCAGAATGTTCAGGAATGGAATAAAACACAAATGTTGTTAATTCATCTTTCAACAAAGGTGGTGATGTGTGGGGATGAGGTTTCAATTGAAGTATCAGGAATCAAAGTGATTTTATACGCCATTACTTCAGATGAGAAACACATGCTGCAGCAAGTGCAGGGTCTGAAATTATAGGCACTGGGGGAAATATACAGTCCTAGGGTATGGACCTTGTTAAAATGCAAACAACTAGATCCTCAGAGGTACCAAGCCCTTGTAACTCCCATTGACTTCAAGGGGAATCTAGGAATCATCAACTCTCAACATTGGGCACTGAGATTTTTAGTTAATCAAGAGGCCTAGACTAATAGTGTGAAGATTAAAAGGTTTCTGAGCACAATGAAGTGATTTTCTTGGATTCAGGCAGCAGGCAGTGTGGCTCAGGGTTTGTAACAGTAGTAGCTGTTTGCCTGGAAATTAAGGTCATGACTTCTGGTTTGGGGAATATATTGCTGACTTTGGCTTGTCTATAGAGCAATAGTGTGGAATTTGGGGAATGAAAAAAAATATGCTGTCAGTATTGCTAGCAGGTAACAATAGTTTATATGGCTGACTGCTTCTAAGGTATGGAAGAAAGCAAATCTCTCACTTAATGGAGCTTTGGATTTCTGACTCTTGGCAGATAGTATGCTATACAAAGAAAGTTATCACATTTGATTTTGTACAATTTCAATTTTTCAACTTTCCCACACCATGGCGGTATTACAGCATGATCCTTTCCAGGGAAGCACAATGATCACGAATCAGAAAACATTTTAGTGTTCATGACACTCACAAGGGTTGCACACTTACCACTAAAACTGCTTTAAAGATACTAAGCAGAAGCGTGCTACCTAACGGTATTATTTTCAGTATTTCCAGCAATGTCTGGAGCACACCTGCTCACTGTAGTCTTTTCAAACTCGCTCCTGATCTGTTATTATTGGCCATGTACCAAGAGCTAGCAAGGCAAAAATGTATTCACTTAAGTCCAAACTCACTGTTCCCCTGTCAGTTTCCCATGATATATTAGTTCAATATGTCCTATAAGCACTTGTAGAGAAATATAATTAATTGTGAGCCACTGCTTAGTGCTGGAGGTTGAGAACCATTTAACATATTTTCAGAAAACATTAGCAATTTTTCTTCTCTTTTAACTTCTAAGCTGAAAGGGTGATGGAAGTTAAGCAAAGCATCTCATTCCAGAAACTTCAAAACCCACCAGCGCTGGAAGGAGCTAAGAGGAGAAACAGACAAACTAGATCTCTTAGTCAAGCCCACATGAATGCAAGACCCTGTTGACACAAAGAGGAGTTAGGGTGATAGGAAGGAATGAGGAACATCTATTGTACTCTCATGAACCCTTAAGTCTCAGAGCAATACAAATAAGTAAATGTGAGAGAGAGAAGATGATTTTCAAGGGGAAAAAACCCAACTGTACCTACAAAGTATAGCATTGGCTAACATCTTACACGCCAGTGTAATATATTATATTATGGAGGAACAGTGGTCCAGGATGGTATGGGGTGGCCGGTAGCTGCTGCTTGGGACTGGGGTGCTTGCTTCGCCCCTGTGGTCATTTATGAGTGTAACTGTCCCCTGTGCTTGCTTCTCCCCTGTGGTCATCCGTGAGTAACTGTTCCTGCTCTCCCCCCTCTCCCCCCCGAGCTTTCAGTTTGATGCTAAACAATCCCATTCCACACAACAATCCCATTCTGGCACAACCAAACCCTGACATTGCTTTAAGTTATAAGAGGACGTTGCATACCAAATTTGGTGGCCCTAGCTGTTACCCATTACAAAGAGTTTTTGAAGAAATGGACAACTCTCTAAAATATATAGTAGACTAGAGGTGGTTGTTCTGTGACAAGTAAGAGGACTAGTGTGAAACATCCTGAGGAAGTTTGCTCTCCTACACTTTGTACTACATAGAGAATGACTATTTTAGTAGCTAGAGCAAAGAGGCTTGTTTTCTGCATACATGAACCTGAGTTCAGCACGCATTACAACACAGTGATATTAATGGTGCACCTGCAAGATGCATGTGTCGTCATCTGTTTGCCCCATTGGTCCAGACTACATTGAGGATGGGTGGAGAAGGCTGCTGCACAGGGAAGGAAACGTCATTTTCCTTCCCCCTGTGCTCTGAGGATAATTTTCTGGAGATCTAGAGATGTTCTGGAATGGCATCAAGACACCAATATGATATCAAGTGATGTGATATTGCATTGCAGAGTCCATAATGGCCAGGTTTTATCTCAGGTGTCTGGAATGGGGCTTGGAACAATTTCTGATTTTATTCTGAATTCTACACTCTATGCTTGCTCTCAGGAATACCCAGCAATGATCTCCAATCATCAAAGCTGACAGTAACCTCTCTTCAGACCCATACTAGGGCATGCACTGCAGATCTCTCCTTGTATTCATAGAGAATATACACATGCATATTGTTGTACTATGGAGTAAGAACATATGGCTTCGACAGTTCCCTGTTGGAGAGGGTCCAGCTGACACAAGCCATGCAGCGGCTGGCAACTGAATAGTCATTTTCTTCATTTCCCACTTAAAGGTCAGGGCACAGAGAGGCCATTAACATATTTTAAGGTGACCCTCTAATTCCCTTACATATGTTACATAGCTGATAGCCCAATATGTTCTCCACAGTGCTTGTTTACAGCCTGTTTTAATGAAGTTGATATAAATCCAGTGGGTTTATGTCAACTGAATTTTCATAGGCAATGGGAGGAAAGGGAGAAAAGGAGAAGTTGCACTCAAATATTAAATAAAGTAACAAAACCCTTCAAAATGTAAACACATTTCTAGTTCCCGATGAACCCATCACCAGGAGTCAAAGGAGCCACCAGCAAGTGAGAAATACCAAGTTAAAAAAAAAAGAGTCAGTGCACTCTGGGTTACCTTCTCAAAGAGAGCTGAAGGATCTTAGTTCCTGTAAAGTTAATGGGAATCCCACCTTAGAAACTCTATAGAGAGTCTCGATAATCCTTTATAGGCCTCATTGAGCCCCCCATCTCAAAGTCAATGGCAGCTTTGCTATTGAGCTCTCTAGGATCCAGTTTAGCCTTTATATTATGAAGAGACACTGTTCTATACAAGTCAGGTTCTTAGTCTGTACCAGTCAATGGTATTAGAACACTTTCAAACCCCATTCCTACTTATCTGCCTCCCTTTTAGTAAGTTTTAATGGAGAAACTGGTTCCTAAATAAATTTCAGCTTACCTCACTAGTATGAGGTACTATTGTAGCAATGTTATACAAGCAATGCTGCTTCTTTTCAAATAAAAACTAAATTGCAACAGGTTTTTATTTCCCATTGTTTCATTTCTTCTTTCTGTACGATAATGTGGGAGATTCATAGAATTTATGGCCAAACCAGACCATTAGATGACTTAGTCTATTATCCTGTACATCACAGATCACTACATTTCACTCATTCATCTCTGTATTGGAGCCAATAACTTTGTTTGGCTAAAGCATATCTTTCAGAAATGACAAATGCACCACTTATCTTGGTAGTTTGTTCCAGAAGTTCATTATCCTCACTGCTAAAAACTCTCCTTTATTTCTAATTTGAATTTGTCTGGCTTCAGCTTCCTGCTACTGGGTCCTGTTATGCCTTTTTCTACTAAATTAAAGAGCCCTTTTGTACCTGGTGTTGTCTCCCCATGAAGGTACACTTGTAACTATGTCATCTCTCAATATTCTTTTTGATAAACTAAACAGATTGAGCTCTTAGTGAGAAACAAAGACATTTTCTTGACTCTTTTCAGTACCTTCTCCATGATTCCAACACACTTTTTTGAATGTAGATGCCAGAATGGTAGATAGTATTCCAGCCCTGGCCTCAGCAATACTGTGTACAGTAATAAAATCCTCTCCCTATTCTTACTTAGCTGTTGATATATCCCAGGTTTACATGAGCCCGTTTTGCTGCAGCATTACACTTAGTTGCTTTTCATGGACCCCTAAGTCCTTCTGAAAGTCAGTGTTTTCCAGGATATAGTCCCCCATTCTGCATTTCTTGTTTCTAGATTCCTTTCCATTTGGCTTCATTAAAACAATATTGTTTGAACGGGCCCATTTTACCAAGAGATTCCGATCACTCTGTAGCCTGCCCTGTCCTCAGCATTATTTACCATTATGCCAATCCACAAATTTCAGCAGCAGCAATTTTATATTTATTTCCAGATTATTGATGAACATGTTGAATAGCATCAAACCTGGGAATGATCCCTGCAGAACCTCATATTCGGCTATATTAAAACTATTTTTGAATGGGTGAATAGTTCGGGAGCCTTTCTAATGTGCAGCATCTAGTCCAGTCCCATGCTCTGATGGCAGGACTAAATATCTACCATCCCCGACTGGTGTTTGTCTAACCTGCTCTTAAAAATCTCTCCTAACAAAGATTCCACAACCTCCCTAGGCAATTCATCCCAATGCTTACCCACTCTGACAGTTCAGGAAAATTCCTAATTTTCAACCTAAACTTTCTTTGCTGCAGTTTAAGCATATTGCTTCCAGTCCTGTTAAAAACCATTTTTCTCCCTCCTCCTTGTAACAACTTTTTATATACTTAAAAATTATCATATCCCTTCTCAATCTTGCCTTTTCCAGACTAAACAAACCCAGTTTTTTCAGTCTTTCCTCATAGGTCACTGTTTCTAGACATTTAACCGCTTTTGTTGCTCTTCTCTGGACTTCTTCCAATTTGTCCATATCATTCCTGAAATGTAGCACCAAGAACTGAGCAGAATACTTTACAAGAGGCTTACCTAACACAGAATAGAGAAGAAGAATTACTTCTCATGTCTTATTTACAACACTCCTGTTAATACATCCTAGAATTATGTTTTTTAGGGTTTGGGTTTTTTTTGCAGTTTTTCCACTGTTGACTCATATTTAGCTTGTGATCCACTATGACCTCGAGATCCCTTTCTGCAGTACTCCTTCCTAGACTGTTATTTCTTATTTTGTATATATGCATGACTGTTTATAGGGTGGGCAAATAGGCAGCCATCCCAGGGCCTGGCAATTCCTTGAGTATTCTAAGGTGCATTTCATCAAGCCCGGGTGACTTAAATCCATCTAACTTAATTTTTAGTTTGTTCTTTTTCTATTAAGCATCTCTGCCAATTCCACATTTTCAGTTGTCTCTCCTCCCCACCCCCATTGAGCAATGGACCTACCCAGTCCTTGGTCTTCCTCTTGCTTCTAATGTATTGGAAGAGTGTTTTCTTGTTTCCCTTTATGTCTCTAGCTAGTTTGATCTTGTTTTGTGCCTTGGCCTTTCTAATTTTGTCACTAGATACTTGTAATATTTACTTATATTCATCCTTTTTAATTTGACCTAGTTTCAACTCTTGTAAGACTTTTTTAGATCGTTCAAGATCTCCTGGCTAAGCCAGGGCGGTCTCTTGCCATATTTCCTATAAGGTGGGATAATTTGCTCTTGTACCCTTAATAATGTTGTCTGAAAAACTGCCAACTGTCTTCAGTTGTTTTTCTGCTTATACTTGCTTCCCTGGAATCTTACCTACCAACTCTCTGAGGGTATGTCTACACTACCATCCTAGTTCGAACTAGGGTGGTTAATGTAGGCAACCGGAGTTGCAAATGAAGCACGGGATATGAATTTCCTGGGCTTCATTTGCATATTGCCGGGTGCCGCCATTTTTAAATGTCCGCTCGTTCGGACTCTGTGTCCGCGGCTACACGTGGCTCGAACTAGGTAGTTCGGATTAGGCTTCCTATTCCAAACTACCGTTACTCGTCATAAGGAAAATGCAAAAGAGGATGACCTCAGACAATGTGGAGAAGATCTACTGAGATTGAAGGAGAACAACTGGGGTACTCCTGGAGTCAGCTAGAAGTTTTGTCTCAAGACAGAGAGAAGTGGAGGAGATTTGTAGATGACCTATGCTCCACTCAGAGTACAAGGGTTTAAGAAGAAGAAACAAACATATTATGGTGGTCCTATCCTCCTTTCTTACCTTCATGGTAACAAAGCTAAACAAAAAATCAGCCTAGAACTCATTCTGTTTGCTTGCTTGATAACAAGATTCTTGTTTTCTCCTTTCCCAGTGAATTCCTGGAACATATATTTTTGAGTGTTGAATCATAGAATCATAGGACTGGAAGGGACCTCGAGAAGTCATCGAGTCCAGCCCCCGCCCTCAAGGCAGGACCAAGCTCCGTCTACAACATCCCTGACAGATGTCTATCTAACCTGTTCTTAAATATCTCCAGAGAGGGAGACTCCACCACCTCCCTTGGCAATTTATTCCAATATTTGACCACCCTGACAGTTAGGAATTTTTTCCTAATGTCCAATCTAAACCTCCCCTGCTGCACTTTAAGCCCATTACTCCTTGTCCTGTCCTCAGAAACCAAGAGGAACAAATTTTCTCCTTCCTCCTTGTGACACCCTTTTAGATATTTGAAAACCGCTATCATGTCCCCCCTTAATCTTCTTTTTTCCAAACTAAACAAGCCCAGTTCATGAAGCCTGGCTTCATAGGTCATGTTCTCTAGACCTTTAATCATTCTTGTCGCTCTTCTCTGTACCCTTTCCAATTTCTCCACATCTTTCTTGAAATGTGGCGCCCAGAACTGGACACAGTACTCCAGCTGAGGCCTAACTAGTGCAGAGTAGAGCGGCAGAATGACTTCACGAGTTTTGCTTACAATACACCTGTTGATACAACCTAGAATCATATTTGCTTTTTTTGCAACAGCAACACACTGTTGACTCATATTCAACTTGTGGTCCACTATGACCCCTAGATCCCTTTCCGTCATGCTCCTTCCTAGACAGTCGCTTCCCATCTTGTATGTATGGAACTGATTGTTCCTTCCTAAGTGGAGCACTTTGCATTTCTCTTTATTAAACTTCATCCTGTTTACCTCTGACCATTTCTCTAACTTGCTAAGGTCATTTTGAATTATGTCCCTATCCTCCAAAGAAGTTGCAACCCCACCCAGTTTGGTATCATCTGCAAACTTAATAAGCGTACTCTCTATCCCAATATCTACATCATTGATGAAGATATTGAACAGTACGGGTCCCAAAACAGACCCTTGAGGAACTCCACTTGTTATCCCTTTCCAGCAGGATTTAGCACCGTTAACAACAACTCTCTGACTACAGTTATCCAGCCAATTATGCACCCACCTTATCATGGCCCTAAGTTATATTTGCCTAGTTTATCAATAAGAATATCATGCGAGACCGTATCAAATGCCTTACTAAAGTCTAGGTATATGACATCCACCGCTTCTCCCTTATCCACAAGGCTCGTTATCTTATCAAAGAAAGGAATGTAACAAAGGATCTAGAAAAACACTCAGATATATCATACTCCTACTTTTCCAGCTGCTAAATTTTGTATTTTACTGTCACTGAGTGTGTCACCTATACTTGATGACTATACAACATAACTGTAAAGCACAGTTAGAAGGTCTAGGGTTGGTGTTATGTAAATAATAAACATATTACTGATGAATAAGCTGAGGCACAAAGATATTTGGTGACTTGTCAAAGTTTACACAATGAATCAGTAACAGAAAGAGGAATAACCCATAAGTATTAACACCTAGCTCTTTGCTTGAATAATTAGTTAACACTCCCTACTATAAATTTTATGGAGTCCATCTGTCTGAGTCTGTTTGTTCAAGAACTCCTCCTAAACAGTAGGAGGTAGGACCACCCAATTTGGTGTGCAGCTTCCTTTTTATTATAAAGCAAGGTTGGGGCTTGGTTGTGCTAAGACAATGGAATGTGCATGGAATGTGGTTGTTTCATAACAAATGGACAGGGAGAAGTGAGAGAGCGGGGACGGTTATACTCACAAATGACCATACGAGGGCAGCAAGCATGGGGGACAGTTATACTCACGCATGACCACAAGGGGGCAGCAAGTGCCCCAGCCCTAGGGAGCAGTCTCTGGCCCGGCAGCATGACCTCTGCCACCCTAGTTTGTCTAGGGGAGCAGCTGCTAACTGTCCTGCAGCTTAGGCCACCTCCAGGCCTTCACACTCCTGGCTGCCTTCGGGGGGGCCTGTGCCTCCCCTGCTTCCCCTCCCCCCCGGGCTGTGGGAGAAGCTAGAGGGCAGCCTGTATGCCCCTCTCCCTCCAAGAAGCCAGCAAGCAACCTGTATGCCCCACCTCCCCCAGAAACCAGCAGGTTTCCTGCTGCCCCTCCCCTCTCCTGCCCTGGGAAAAAGATGGGCAAGTCTTCTAGTAGTTAATAAGTATGTATTAAGGAGCCTGTAGTTTGCCAGTTCCAAAACAAAGAATGGCATAAAGGGAGAATCAATCACTTTTATTGCTCCAGATTGGATTACAAAAATGTTCTTAAGAGTAGTGATCCTACATAGCGTTAAACACAAAAAACCTACACTGGTTGTTAAGGTTTCAAAGTCAAGTATTTAGAAGTTTGGAAACGCCAGAACTAAGGTTGTGCATGGACTATTTTGATATGGGGTTGCATCTAGTGAGGTTATGCCACTTCAATTACACAATTGAATAATTAAATATTAACTGGCCCAGTGAAAGAGCTAAAAGGATACTGTAGCCCTGTGGTCTCCAACCTTTTTATGCACGAGATCTCTTTTTGAATTTAAGTGCAATCCAAGATCTACCTCATATATAAATACTCTTGCCCCTTCTCCAAGGCCTCACCCCTGCTACCTCCAACCTCCCTCTCTTGCCCATCCTCACTCTCTTTCATGAGGCTGGGGCAGAGGGCTAGGGTGCAGAATCTGGTCTTGGATTAATGGATCTGAAGTGTGAGAGGGGTTCTGAGCTGCTCTTGGGGCAGGCAGTTGGGACACAGGCATGCTCGGGGCTAGGGCACGGACTTGGGGTTCATGAGGGGGGTCATGACTGGGATAGGGTTTTAGGATGTGGGTTCCAGCTGGGCACTGCTTACCTCAAGTGGCTCCTGGGTGGTGGTGCAGTGGGGCTAAGGCAGAGTCACCCCTGCCTTGAACCTGCCCCACTCCCAAAATCAGCCAGCAAACTCCATCCTAAGTCCTATTGTGTCCCTCTCTGCTTTGTGGAGAAAGGATACAGAATGGGAGGGGGCACCTTGATATTAGCACCCCTCCTTTCCCTCCTTGCCCTACCCAGAAAGCAGGAGACTCCCCAAAGGGAGGGGCAGCTCCAAGGCAAAGGGCAGGAGATGAGCAGCAGTGGGGGGGAGGGCAGCTGAAGTGCTGGCACTTGATAGCCTCTTGGCCAAACCAGTCAGGATCACCTGTCAGAGGCTGCAAGATCTACCAGTAGATCCCGATCTACTGGTTGGTGACCACTGCTGTAGCCTAATGGCTAGAGCACTCACCTAAGATGGCAGAACCCTGTTCAAATCCTCTCTCCCATTTAAAGGGGGTGGGGGAGAGCCTGAATAGTGACTGCTAAATTCTGAATGAGTCATCTCTTAGGCTAAATATTATGAGGGAGGACCTGGTCCATTTTGTTCACATTCAATTTAGGCAGCCCAATGCCTATCTTTCCTGGATCACAAGCAGAGTTAGGTGGCTCCCTGAAGCTTGAACTTTGCTTCTATTTCTGAGATGGGAAAGGGCTTAGCACATTTCCATGTAGTTGGCCTGTCCCGTTGGCTAGCTCAAGTAGCTCCCCCCAGCGTGCTGTCTTTTTGGATCACAGGGACCACCTTCCTTTTTTGAATATGTTGAACAGATAGGTTTCAGTACAGATCCTTGGGGGACCCTGCTATTTACAACTTGGTATTGTGACAACTGACCATTTATCCTTACCTTTTGTTTCTTATCTTTTAACCACTTACTAAGCCATAAGACCACATTCCCTCTTATCCCATAACTGCTTACTTTGCTTAAAAGCCTTTGGTGAGTTATCTTGTTAAAGGCTTTCTGAAAGGCCAAGTACGAGATACACACTTGTTCTCCCTTATCCACATACTTGTTGACATCCGCCCTAAATTCTAATAGATTTATGAGACATGATCCTACTTTACAAAACCTGTATTGACTCTTACCCAACACATCATGTTCACATCTGATAACTTTGTTCTTGGCCTGATACTAAAGTTAGGCTTACAGGCCTGAAATTGTCAGAATCATTGCTGAAGCCTTTTTCAAAAAGACCAGCCATTTGGTACAGAGACTGATGTAAGTGACTGATTTAAGATATGCCACAATTAGGGTGTGTCTAGACTACAGGGTTTTCTTGAAGAAAGTGGCCTTTTTTCGAAAAAATCTCCCCTGCATCTAGATTGCTGCCACGTTCTTTTGAAAGTAAATCAAAAGAACGCGGCAGTTTTTTCAACTGCGGAAAACCTCATTTTACAAGGAACAATGCCATTTTTCGAAAGTGCTCTTTTGAAAAAAGGAGCTATGTAATGCAAACTGCTTTTTCGAAAGAGAGCATCCGGACTGCCTGGGTGCTCTCTTTTGAAAATGCGGCTCACTTTTTCGAAAGTACTGGCTGTAGTCTAGACGCTCTTTTTCGAAGGAGGTTTGTAGTCTAGATGTAACCTTAGTACAGTAAACTTCCGATAATCCGGCACCTTTAGGACCCAGGGGGTGCCGGATTATCAGATATGACAGACTATCGGAAGGGGGGGCTATGAGGGGTCTGGGTTGGGAGGGGCGGTGCTGCGGGACCAACCTGGCAGCACCCCAGCTGCTCTGCCCCAGGCTTTCCCATGTCAGCCGCTGCTGAAACTGACCAGCAGCTGACTCGGGAAAGCCTGGGGCAGAGCAGCTCCAATTGTCCGGCTGCCTGGAGCACTTCTGGATTCCAGGTGGTGCCGGACTAGCAGGAGTGCTGGGCCACTGGATGCCGGACAACTGGAGTTTTACTGTAGTTCTACAATTTCTTGTTTTGAGTTCTGGCCGCATATTTGGGTGAATACTGTGTGGTCTTGGTGACTTACCACTGTTTGTTCCAAAATCTCCTTTGCTGAAGCCACAGCCACTCCTCAGATTTGTCACCTAACAAGAATAGCTCACATCCTCTGTAGAGAATGTTCTTACCTTCTCTGCCAATGCTTTGTCTTCCTTGAGTACTTCCTTTGACTTCCCTTTAGCACCTCAGCTGCTCAGGGCTCCAGTGATTGTTTGACAGGCCTCCTGCTTCTGATGTACTTTAGAAAATGTTTGTTGATTTTGTGTATTTTCTAGTTTCTCTTCAAATTCTTTTTGACCTGCCTATATTTTTGTACTTGACTTGCCAGAATTTATATTCCTTTCTATTTATCTCAATAGGGTTTGAATTCCAATTTTAACAAGATGTCTTTTCCCCACTAATTATCACTTTCTCTGCTATTTGGCAATCATGGTATTTTGAGGGGAGGGGTCCTCTTACTGGTTTTTTTTTTAAAACTAGGGGAACACATGTAGTTTCAGACTGTGGGGTTCTAAAACACTGTACGTTCCATGCAGCTTGTAGGCACTTCACTCTTTGAACTGTTTCTTTTAAATGAGTTTCTTCTTTTTTTGTGTACTTCCCCTTTTTGAAGTGAAATGCTGCTGTGATGAGTTTCTCCCCCTCTCCACAGATGTTTAAATTGAATTACATTATGATTGCTATTATCAACCAGGTCAGCTATATTACTCTCTTAATCCTAAATGGATCATAGGATTTGGCCCAAATCAAGAATTACTGCTCCACTTGGGGGTTCTAGAACAAACCATTCCACTAACCAGTCACTCCTGGTGTTTAGAAATATTTTCTCTGCATTCCATCCTGAGGTAACATGAACTCAGTCAATATGGGGGAATAGTTAAAATCCCCCGTTATTATTGGGTTTTCTGTTTTTGTAGTTTCTCTACTTTCCTGAACATTTCAAAGTAACCATCACTAGCCTGTGGTCAGTAGTATATTCCTACTGTTTTACTCTTATTAGTCAAGCATGGAATTTCTAACCATAGAGATTCTGTGGTACAATTTGATTTATTTAGATTTGTACTATATTTTACTCTATGCTTTCTTTCAAATACTGTGCCACCTCTATCAGTGCAACCAACCTTGCCATTCCTATATATCTTAGATCCTGAAATTAATAGGTCTCATTGATTAGGCAACACAGAAACCTGGTTGAACAAAGATATTCTACCAATATCCTCATGTAATAGCAGGCACGTAAATACCCTTAGTATTTAGACTTCTTGCTAAATACTTGTTTACAAGTACTTATAAAAAGTGTTAATAAAGAGTTGTCTGCCTTCATGTGATGCAACTGAAGAGAGTTCTTTTTCATGTGACTGTTTCTCTTCAGTTCCTAACCATACTTTATCAGCTTCTATCCTCTCCTTTTTGCTAGCATGTAGAGTATCCCCTTTAATAAATCCTTCCTTAAGAGATGTATCTGTCAAAACCATGTGCTCCTCTGCAAGTGTCAGCTTTCCTCTAGCCCTCAGTTTAAAAACTCCTCTACAACTTTTTAAAATGTAAATGCCAGCAATCTGGTTCTGTTTTAGTTTGGCTGAAGCCTATCTTTCCTGTATAGGCTCATTTTCCAAAGGGTCCCTACATTTCTGCTTGCCTCTCTCCATGTGTGGAACTGCAAGCATTTCAGAGAAAGCCATTTTGGAAATACTGACCTTTAATCTTATACCTAGTAGCCTACATTTGGCCTCCAAGACACCTCTGTTATGTTTTTGTATGTCATTGGCACCTATATGTTATGTACCACAGTCACTGGCTCCTACCTAGCACTGCACACGTCTGCCTAAATGTCTCAAGAGGTTTGCTCCCAGTTGGTTATTCACCATGCAGTTCTCCTGGCCATCACAAACCCAACTATCTAACACTGGAATGCTTGATGTGCAATCTTCATAATTTTCTTTACTACTGTATAGCTTTTTGTGATTCATTTTTTTTTTTTAAAGCAAACAGAAGAATCAGAAATTTCACAATGTGGCATACTACTGACCCCCCCTGCATGGCTCATGAACAGTTTTAGAAACTTTAGAGCCACCACAGTGACCCCTGCCACTTGAGCTGTTGGGTAACTGATAGCAATAGTAGGTTGTCATCCTTTATGTGAGCGATGAGATACACATTTACATTTTGCCAGTGAGTTTTATAGATAGTTACAGATAGCCAAGGGACAGTGAGATGCTAGAAGTCTGGGTTTCAGTCGAGGCTCTGGAGAAGAGTATGTTTTAGTAGGCACAGAGTCTTCCACCCATTTCCCCCAAGCTTGACACCTTCTGCATTGACTGTTCTCCCTCATGTCCCTATCCCAATCCCAGTCCTGTCTCTTCCCACCTCTTATTGTTTGTCTTAATCATACTCTCTATTCCACAGGCTTAGCTTTGCTCAATCAATTATGTTTCTCCCCAGGCCCATTCTCCTTGTACCAATCTGCTCCTTTATCTCCCCCCTGCTCTGGCTTTTCTTCTCTCTGCATTCAAATCAAACAGTTTCCTTCTTCATGCTGCCTTCAGCCCCAGCAGAGAGATTTTTGGTTAGCATAAGAATGGCAGGATCACTGCTCTCAGTTCTGGTACCTGACCTCAGCTAGTAGCAGTCATTAGAGGGGAAATTATTCAGAGACCTCATAGGTGGGTTGGAGCACACTCAATCCCTCTGTGTGAGTGGCACACTCAAAAACAGGTCAGTTCTAGAGTTGAGAGAGGTTTAAGCGTGCTCAGTAAGAATGGAATCGTCAGAGATTTTAATTGCTGAGCTCAAGCAAGTCTCTACCAATCATGCGCAAAGACCCAAATATTTCCAGTTTGGCAAAGTTAGAACCAACTGAAAACAGGGGGTTTATAATTGGAAGTGTCATGTAGCTTCAATAAGAAGTAATGTTACCAGCCCACTAAACAAATAAAATAAAATAAAATGTTCTAAAGTTCCTGCTACTCCAAAAAAATCAAAGCACTTTAAGGTACAGGTATTAATAAGCCTCATCACATGCTCAATGGCAGTTTTCATTATTTTGTACCATTATGTGATGACTTTAGTCTGGGATTTACCTCCCCTATTCCATTTATTCCAGAGATTGTCTGTACTACAAACACAAAAACCATTCACATTCAGCTCATTATGCGAGCTGTCGCTGAAATACAGAATAGCTAAAAGAATGAAGAAGCATCTAGTCTAATGGTTTCATGTAATAGCCTGTGTGAAAAGTGTAAATATTTCTCTCCATCAGGGTAGCTCACCAGTATTTAGTGAAATTTAGCAGGAAGTGAAGGAAATGTCATGTGCAGAAGTGATACAAACTGAGGGGGGGGGGGGGCTAGAATGCCAGGGTTAAGCCATTCGTAATCTGTAATTATACTGAGTTAATGCTATTTCATGGCATATTGCCAAAGAGCTTCTGAGTTCTTTAAAACAAGACTATATCTCTCTCTTTTGTCAAAAGTTAGGCAGCAATGCAGGACTGAAATGGAAGGAGAGTTTTTTTAGTGCCATAAACAGATTTTATTTTGCTTTTGCAAGTATTAAAGGACTTCATGCAAATCTCCTACAAACATTTAGATTAAAGCCCATATTCTGGTAAGTGAGAAGCAAAACAAACACAAAAACAAAAACAAACACAAAACAAAACCCAAACCCTCATTGACATGGCCCCAGACTGAGAAGGAGAAAGACAATCCCCACATCTTCCTTGCACACCAGAGCCTAGGGGGGCCCAGGCTAGTGGATTTTGGCTAGCAGATTTTGTGTGCTCCAGCCCCATGGTTGGAGGGTGGAGGGGTTGGAGCACCAGCGTGGGCTCTCCGGTGCTGGAGGCTGGATCTAAGCAACCCAGGGTTGCATATGGCCCCCGGGCATAAGGTCCCCCACCCCTGACATAGATAGGGTCTGGGAATGACAGTTGAAAGAGCCTAGGACTCTGGCTGCTACCATAGTAGCAGTGGCCAGTAGCTCCAGGCCCCTTTGATTTGCCAGGCCCTGGAGCAGTTGCCCCTAAGCAGCAGGCCTGGGCAAGCCGCATAGCAGCTAACATCTGAAATGCAATGGTGTTGAACCTGATATGAAAGAGACAACAGGGAAGAGAACACCTCCCAAGTGATAGAAGGCAGCCAATTCAATGGTGTTTCAGTTATGTAAACTAAATAATTTGGCATGAAAAATATGTAAGACTGTTGCTGTGAATTAAGGTGCGAGTTAGATGCAGCTGGCTGATTGCATAATGTGGTTCCACTGTGACAAAGATAAAAGTGAGCTCCTGTTCTGGTATTGTAAAGTGCTTTCTCTTTACAATACATGTTGTACCCCTGAAAACCGATACTCTCTAGTCCGGCAACATCCATGATCCGGCATGACCAATGACCATGGATGTTCCTGGACCAGAGAGCCCCAGAGCTAATGGCAGGAGGGTCAGAAGCCCGGTCAGGGTTGAGGACAGCAGGGCTGGAGGAGCCCCACAGAAGTGTTTGGGCCAGGGACTGGAGAACCCTGTCAGTCTGTGGCAGTGTGGAGCCAGGGGCTGGGGAACCCCAAGTGCCCACGGAAGCATGGGACCAGCAGCTGTTGAAGCCTGGGTGCCCACGGCAATGTGCGGGGGAGAGTTGGCGGCTGGAGAAGCGTGGCTGCCGGTGGCAGCCTGCAGCAGCACAGAGTTGGAGAACCCCAACAACCAATGGTAGTGTGGGACTGGGGTCTGGAGAAGCCCAGCCACTTGCAGCAGTGCAGGGCTGGGGAAATCTGGCTCCTCATAGCATCGTGGGCCAGGGCTGGAGAGCCCTGGCTGCCAAAGGCAGGCTGGGGTCGGTAGCAGCAGAGCAGGGTAGAGGGGACCAGAGGCAGGGGGCCAGCTGGTGCAGAGCCCATGGGAGGGGACACCTCCCCTGTTCTGGCAAATTTCATCACTTAGGACGGTCAGGCCCTGACCATGCCGGACCAGAGAGATCCACCCTGTACAAACAATAATAGAGGATAGCAGATACAAATATGTAATCATATTACTTACTCTGATAACAGAATATATTTAACAGTGCTTGTTTCCATATATTTTAAAATCAGGAATATAAAACGTCTATGACGTAAGCACACTTTTGGTCATGAAGCATATGCTTATTCAGATATCAGATTCAGTAGCTAGTTTAAATTAAAAGGTTCCAAAATTGTGTGTTGAATGGATACAGATTTTAAAATATTGTATACATTTCCATTATTATAGCATGAGTAATACAATTAATGTCAGTCTTAGACAAAAATAGAGATCGTAAAGATAGAATAATGAGCTAGATAGAAAGTTCCCATTAAGTTATAGTACAGCAGGAAAATACTGTGTTTTTTAAACGATACTTCTGAAGATTCTAATTGCAAAGTAGAGGTGAGACACTGTAAATATTAACTCATGTGAGTAATCCTGATATGCATTATTTCTACTTGTAGGGATCACTCATATAAGTAACAAAAAACAGGACAATGTAGCACTTTAAAGACTAACAAGATGGTTTTATAGATGATGAGCTTTCGTGGGCCAGACCCACTTTCTCAGATCAAACAGTCGAAGAAAATTGTCACAACCATATATAACAAAGGATACAATTAAAAAAAATGAACACATATGAAAAGGACAAATGAAATTTCAGAACAGAAGGAGAATGGGGGGAGGTAAATGTCTGTGAGGTAATGATATTAGAGTTGATAATTGGGGAAGCTATCTTTGTAATGGGTAAGATAATTAGTGTCTTTATACAAACTTGAGTGTAACGTGTCGAATTTAAGCATGAATGACAGTTCAGAGGATTCTCTTTCAAGTGTAGTCTTAAAAGTCCTTTGAAGCAGGATGCAGGTAATCAAGTCGTTGAGACAATGTCCTTTCTGGTTGAAATGGCAAGAAACTGTTTTTTCTTTGTGATCCTGTCTGATATCTGTTTTGTGGGCATTGATCCTTTGGCGAAGTGTCAGACATTTGTCCAATGTACATAGCAGATGGACACTTTCGGCACACGATTGCATAAATTATATTTCTGGATGCGCAGGTATATGTGTTCTTGATCTTATAACTCACTTGGTTAGGTCCAATAATGGTATTAGCAGAGTGAATATGTGGACAAAGCTGGCAACGGGGTTTGTTGCAAGGGAAGGTAACAGGGTTGGTATTAGTGTGGTATGTCCTGCGGTTGATGGTAAGAATCATCTTGAGGTTAGGTGATTGTCTATAGGAGACTATGGGTCTGTCTCCCAGAGCCTCTTGGAGTTTAGTATCCTGTTTCAGTATAGGCTGTAGTTTATTGATAACGTGTTGGACAGGTTTAAGTTGGGGGCTGTAGGTGATGACAAGTGGTGTTCTATTGTTGGTTTTCTTGGGTCTGTCTTGAAGTAGTTGGTTTCTAGGTATTCGTCTGGCTCTTTCAATTTGCTTTTTTGTTTCTCCGGGTGGGTAGTTGAGGTTTATAAATGCTTGGTAGAGATCCTGAAGTTTCTGGTCTCTGTGAGTGGGATTAGAGCAGATGTGGTTGTATCAAAGGGATTGGCTATAGATGATGGATTGTATGGTGTGTTCTGGATGGGAGCTGGAAGCATGTAGGTAACTGTATGAGTCAGTGGGTTTTCTGTCGAGAGTGGTGTCTAATTTTCCATTGCTGATTTGTACTGTGGTGTCCAGGAAATGGATCTCTTGTGTAGAATGGTCCAAGCTGAGATTGATGGTTGGGTGTAGGTTGTTAAAATCTCTGTGGAATGTCTCCAGTGTTTCTTGGCCATGCATCCAGATCATAAAGATGTCATCGATGTAGCATAAGTAGAGAAGGGGTAAAAGGGGACGGGAGTTGAGGAAACGTTGTTCTAGGTCAGCCATAAAGATATTAGCATACTGTGGGGCCATGCGTGTACCGCTGATCTGGAGGTATAAGTTGTTCTCAAACTGGAAATAATTGTGGGTGAGAACACACCATACGATCCATTGATGCCAGGCAAGATAATGAAGCAACTGATATGGGACTTGTTCACTAAAGAATTAAAAGCCAGTAATGCAATTAATATTAATCAACATAGGTCTATGGAAAACAGATCCGATCTAATTTGATTTTATGAGATTAAAATTTTGATTGGTAAAGGTAATAGTGTTGATATATCACAGACTTCTATAGGATATTTGACTTAGTACTACATGCCATTTTGATTAAAAGAATAGAAAAATGGTTACCTACCTACTGTTGTTCTTCAAAATGTTTTGCTTATATCCATTAGAACATAAGAACGGCCATACTGGGTCAGACCAAGGGTCCATCTAGCCCAGACATCCTGTGTGTTGACAGTGACCAATACCAGATGCCCCAGAGGAAGGGATCAAAAGAAGTAATTCTCACGTGATCCCTCCCCCGTCACTCATTTCCAGACAAACAGAGGTTAGGGACACCATTTCTACCAATCCTGGCTAATAGCTGTTGATGGACATAACCTCCACGAATCTATCTAGCTTTTTTTTGAACCATGTTAAAGTCCTAGCCTTCACTACTTCCTCTGGCAAGGAATTCCACAGGTTGACTGTGTGCTGAGTGAAGAAAAACTTCCTTTCATTTGTTTAAAACCTGCTGCCTATTAATTTCATTTGATTCCTAGGTCTTATGTTGTGGGAATAAGTAAATAACTTTTCCTTATTCACCTTTTCCACACCAGTCATGATTTTATAGACCTCTATCATATTCCCCCTTTTGTCTCCTCTTTTTTAAGCTGAAAAGTCCAAGTCTTTTTAATCTCTCTTCATGTGTGACCCATTCCAAACCCCTAATCGTTTTCCTTCTGAACCTTTTCCAGTGCCAATATATCTTTTTTGAGATGAGGCAACCACATCTGTATGGAGTATTCAAGATGTGGGCGTACCATGGTTTTATATTGAGACAATAAGATATTTTCTGTCTTATTCTTTATCCCTTTTTAAATGATTCCTAACATTCTATTTGCTTTTTTGACTGCCACTGCATACTGAGTGGATGTTTTCAGAGAACTATCCACAATGACTGCCAATATCTTGCTCTTGAGTAGTTGTAACCAAATTAGTCCCCATAATATTCTATGTATAGTTGGGATTATTTTGTCCAATGTGCATTATTTTACATTTATTAACATTAAATTTAATTTGCCATTTTGTTGTCCAATCACTTAGTTGGGTGAGATCTCTTTGAAGCTCTTCATAGTCTGCTTTGGTCTTACCTATCTTGAAAAATTTGTTATCATCTGTAAAATTTGCCACCTTAATATCTACCCCTTTCTATACATCATTTACAAATAAGTTGAATAGGATGGGTTCCAGGTCAAACCTTTGGGGGACCCCACTAGTTACTTCTCTCCACTCAGAAAACTTACCATTTATTCCTACCCTTTGTTTCCTATCTTTTAACCAGTTATCAGTCCATGAAAGGACCTTCCCTCTTATCCCATGACAAGTTACTTTACTTAAGAGCCTTTGGTGAGGGACTTTGTCAAAGGCTTTTTGGAAATCTAAGTATACTTCATCCACTGGATCCCCCATGTCCACGTTTGTTGACCCCCTCAAAGAACTCTAGCAGATTAGTAAGACATGATTTCCCTTTACAGAAACCATGTTGACTTTCTCCCAACAAATTATATGAATCCATGTGTCTGACAATTTTATTCTTTACTATAGTTTCAACTAATTTCCCAGGTACTGATGTTAGACTTAACAGTCTGTAATTTTCAGGATCACCTCTAGAGCCCTTTTTAAATGTTGGTGTCATGTTATCTATCTTCCAATCATTAGGTTCAGAAGCTGATTTAAAGGATAGGTTACAAACCGCATTCAACAGTTCTGTAATTTCCGATTTGAGTTCTATTAGAACTCTTAAGTGAATGCCATCCGGTCCTGGTGACTTGTTACTGTTAAGTTTATCAATTTCTTCCAAAACATCTTCTAATGACACATCAATCTGGGACAATTCCTTTTAAGGTGATAAATCTGAGAATGCTTCAGTCTTCACGGCTGAGGATATTGGGGGGATTCCTAAACCTGAACCAAAGAATTCATTTAGCTTCTCCGCTACGACTTTATCATCTTTGAGTGCTCCTTTAGCATCTCGATCGTCCATGGGCCCCACTGGTTGTTTAGCCGGCTTCCTGCTTCTGATGTACTAAAAAAACCTTTTGCTATTACTTTATGAGATTTTGGCTAGCTGATCTTCGAACTCCTTTTTGGCTTTTCTTATATTTTTTCCACTTAATTTGACAGAGTTTATGCTCCTTTCTATTTTCCTCATTAGGATTTGACTTCCACTTTTTAAAAAGATAGCTTTTTATCTGTCACTGCTTCTTTTAACCTGGTTGATAAACCAGAGTGGCACTTCTTTGGTTTTCTTACTGTGTTTTTTAATTTGGGGTATACATTTAAGTTGGGCCTCTAGTATGGTGTCTTTGAAAAGTTTCCATGCACCTTCAGAGATTTTACTTTTGTCACTGTACCTTTTAATTTCTGTTTACCTAACTTCCTCATTTTTGTGTAGTTCCTCTTTCTGAAATTAAATCCTACTGTTGGGCTGCTGAGGTGTTTTTCCCACCACAGGGATATTAAATTTTATTACATTATGGTCACTATTTCCAAGTGGTCCAGTTTTAGTTATCTCTTGAACCAGATCCTGCGCTCCACTTAGGACTAAATCAAGAATAGCCTCTGCCCTTGTGGGTTCCAAAACCAGCTGCTTCAAGAAGCAGTCATTTAAGGTATCAAGAAATTTTATCTCTGCATCTCATCCTGAGGTGATGTGTTCCCAGTCAATATGGGGATAGTTGAAATCCCCAACTATTATCAAGTTTTTAAATTTGATAGCCTCTCTAATCTCCCATAGCATTTCATAGTCACTATCACTGTCCTGATCAAGTGGTCGATAATATATCCCTACAGCTATATTCTTATTATTGGAGCATGGAATTACTATCCATAGAGATTCTCTGGAACATTTTGGCTAGTTTAAGATTTTTACTTCATTTGATTCTACGTTTTCCTTCATATATAGTGCCACTCCCCCACCAGCACGACCTGTTCTGTCCTTCCAATATATTTTGTATCCTAGTATGACTGTATCCCATTGATTTTCCTCATTCCACCAAGTTTCTGTGATGCCTATTATATCAATATCCTCCTTTAAAACTAGGCACTCCAGTTCACCCATTTTACTATTTAGACTTCTAGCATTTGCATATAAGCACTTTAATAATTTATCAGTATTTAACTGTCTGCCATTTCCTGATGTGTTAGACTCTTTTTCATTTGTTTGTGTCTCATTTGATCTGATCCATACTTCCATCCTCTCCTCCTGACTAGAACATAGCACATCTCTATTAATAGAACCTCCCCTAATAGAGGTCTCTGTCTGATCCATGTGCTCCTCCACACCTGTCGGCTTTCCCCTAGCCCTTAGTTTAAAAACTGCTCTATGACCTTTTTAATGTTAAGTGCCAGCAGTCTGTTTCCATTTTGGTTTAGGTGGAACCCATCCTTCCTATCCCAAAAGTTTCCTCAGTTCCTAATAAATCTAAACCCCTCCTTTCTACACCATCATTTCATCCACGCATTGAGACTCTGAAGCTCTGCCTGCCTACCCACCCCTGTGAGTGGAACTGGAAGCATTTCAGAGAATGCTACTACAGAGGTCTTGGATTTCAATCTCTTTCCTTGCAGCCTAAATTTGGTCTCCAGAACTTCTCTCCTACCCTTCCCTATGTCACTGGTACCTACATGTACCACAACAACTGGCTCCTCCCCAGCACTACACATAAGTCTATCTAAATGTCTTGAGAGATCCACAATGTACACACTAGGCAGGCAAGTCTCCATACGATTTTCCCGGTCATCACAAACACAGCTATCTAGGGGTATGTCTACACTACCCTCCTAGTTCGAACTAGGAGGGTAATGTAGGCATACCGCACTTGCAAATGAAGCCCGGGATTTGAATTTCCCGGGCTTCATTTGCATAAGCGGGGAGCCGCCATTTTTAAAACCCCGCTGGTTCGAACCCCGTGCAGCGCGGCTACACGGGGCTCGAACTAGGTAGTTCGGACTAGGCTTCCTATTCCGAACTACCAGTACACCTCGTGGAACAAGGTGTACCGGTAGTTCGGAATAGGAAGCCTAGTCCGAACTACCTAGTTCGAGCCCCGTGTAGCCGCGCTGCACGGGGTTCGAACCAGCGGGGTTTTAAAAATGGCGGCTCCCCGCTTATGCAAATGAAGCCCGGGAAATTCAAATCCCGGACTTCATTTGTAAGTGCGGTATGCCTACATTACCCCGCTAGTTCAAACTAGCGGGGTAGTGTAGACATACCCTATGTTTCTAATGATCGAATTCCCCATTTCTAACACCTGTCTTTTCCTAATGAGTGGAGTTCCCTCCCCCGGAGATGTATCCTCAGTGTGAAAGGATACCATAATATCCTCTGGAAGGTGTGTCCCAACCATGGCATTATTTCCCTCTGCTCCAGTTGAATGTTCTCCTTCTCTGAGGCTTTCATCCTCCTTAACAGTACATGGGCTGTCTGACTGGAGGTGGGGCAGTTCTACAGAAAAGCCTCATCTAAGTACCTCCCAGCTTCCTTTAGCTCGTCCAATTCAGCCATCCTGTCTTCCAAAGCCCATATGCGGTCTCTGAGGGCCAGAAGCTCCTTGCACTGAATGCACACATACAACACTCATCCACAGGGCAGGTAATCCTACTTGCTACATTGTATGCAATACACAGGATAGCCCCCCACTTTGCTGCTGGGCTTCTGCCTGCATTCTCTCCTACAGTTACTTAGGTTATTGATAAGGTTTTTATTTAAATCAGGAAGTTTTGTTTTTATTTGAGTATAACATTTTAAAGAAACTTCCTGTTAGCTGCCCCTGGTTGCTTACTAATGGGAAATATAAAGCCCTGGCAAAGGCTTGACCAATGAACAGAGGGTTCTAGATTTCAAATCCTTGTTAAGACGCTCACAGCTTCCAACTGCTGGCCAAAGCACATGGTCCTTCAAACAGCACTTGAATCAACCAACCGACCAACCAACCAACGAACCAAACCCAACCCAACCCAACCCTACAGTTTCTTTCAGGCAACTAGCACATAACCCTGAAACACACAACACTACAGACAGCCACTTACCTTAAGGGTCCCCTATTTGCTCCTTCTTCACCTGGAGAACTCCCCCTCGGAACTCCGTTAGCTGACCCTGTTCGCAAAGTTCCCTGGCCTTCCTCATAGGTGTATGTCACCACATGTACAGTACCTGGAAGGTTTTTTCCTTAGTGACCATCGTATTAGCTCAGGCACCTCTATGGTGCTATAGATAGGACCCTGCCAACCTGCTGCCACTTCAGTTCCTTCTTACCCACTTTGCTCTGACAGAGTTAGAGCGGTGTATCTTGGAGTGGACATGAGCAACACATTTTGAAGAAAGAATGGCTACCTACTTTTGTAATTGTTGTTTTTTGAGATGTGTTACTCATGTCCATTCCAATATGTGCGTGTGCGAACCACTACATGCATGATCATCAGAAGACTTCCCTAGTGGTACCCGTTAGGTCAGCTGTAGCACCCCTTGTGGTGACATGGCATATATTCATACCCCTACCAATCTGACTCCTGCTTCAGTTCCTTCTTGCTGGAATAGTCTGACGGGGAGGCGGGTGGGTCTGTGAGCAACACATCTCAAAGAACAACAGTTACAAAGGTAAGTAGCTATCCTTTCTTGGAATGTTTGCTCGTGTTTGTTCTAATATGCGACTTACCAGCAGTTTATACAGAGGAGGGGTCAGATCTCAACTCATTGACGAGTGCAGTACAGCTTTGCCACACGCTGCATCATCCAGGACTGCTGGGTGAGGATGTAATGAATTGTGAAGGTATGCACTGGGGACCATGTAGTCACTCTGTAGGTATCCTAAATTGGTACTTGTGTCAGAGAGCTACCGTAATAGGCGGGGCCAGCACTTTGACTAAGTCATAGCACAGTTTGATGCACTTAATTATTCAGGGTGACAGGCGGGTCACAAACAGGTCCACCTGGGGATGACCCCATTCTTGAAAGATGAAGAGAGCCACATCCGCCAGAAGGGATCACTCCTGAGAGTGAAAGTTATTTGCATTCCCAGGAGGTATGAGGCTTGCAGCTTCAGAGAAATACAAAGGTCGCGCAGGGTGATGGATTCCCTGCACATTGCTGATTGATATAAAATATTGCACTGATTACGCCTCAACTGGAGAATTGTTTCCAGTAATAGGTGCCACATTTCAGTAAAGATGTGGACAAATTCGAAAAGGTTCACAGAAGAGTAAAAAAAAATGATTAAACGTCTAGAAAACACGAACTATGTGGGAAAATTTAAAGAATTGGGTTTGCTTAGTCTGGGGGGGAAAAAAAAGAGAGGGGACATGATAACAGCTTTCAAGTACCTAAAAGGTTGTTACAAGAAGGGAGAAAAACATATTCTCCTCAAACTCTGATAATAGGATAAGAAGCAGTGGAATTAAAGAGCAGCAAAGGAAGCTCAGGCTGGACATTAGGGGTATATCTACAGTGCAAAGCTATAGTTATCCCATGTCTTCACAAGCGCCCGTCATTTTGAAATATTTTTTAAAACAACCAGCGTGCTATTTTGGCATCCCAGTAACCCCCATTCCACGAGGGTTATGGGATGTCTCGAAATAGTGTGTTATTTTGAAATTTGGTACTCTGTAGATGCACCAAATTTTGAAATAGCATGTTTCAAAATTCAATCCAAATAAGATATGCAATTTGCATAGTGCAACTTGCATATCTTATTTTGAGTTTAGGGTGCTGGGTAAACTCAGCCTAGGAACAAACATCCTATCAGGGTGGTTAAACACTGGAATAAATTGCCTAAGGAGGTTATGAATCTCCATCACTAGAGATTTTCAAGAGCAGGTTAGATAAACACCTGTCAGGGATGGTCTAGCTGGTTCTTGGTCTTGCCATGAATACAAGGGACTGGACTTGATGACCTCTAGAGGTTCCTTCCAGTTCTATGATTCTATTATATTTAGCTCAGTAACTTGTGTTTTGACAAAACATGTTTTCCAGAAAGGTATCAGATCTTGATTTAAAGACATGAAGAGACGAAGAATCCACCACTTTCCTTGGTAATTTGCTCCAGTGGTTGATCATCGTCACTATTACAAATGTCTGTTTTATTTCTAATATGAATTTGTCTGGCTTCAGCTTCCAGCCATGGTTTCCTATTGTGCCCTGTTATGCTAGATTAAAAGGCCATTTAATGCTCAGTATTTCCTCCCTATGCAGGTAGATATCACTGCAACCAAGTCACCTGTTAATCTTTAATATAATTGAATAATACTTGGCCTCCTCTGCTCCCAAATGGAGAGAACAATAGTGATTGTAGGCTACAAAAAAATCTTTGCTAGCTGCAGTAACAGGGATCCAAAGCACATGACTGTTTTTGAGCTGTGTGCTAGATCCAGGATTTGATATTTAGACCATGTCTACATGGGGAAAAAGGTGCATTAGCTTAACTGAGTCTTTTTATGGATTGTCAAATCCCCTTAACAACTGTGCAGCCTCATTGTAACACCTTTTAGGTCATTTGAGCTGGTCATGTTGTAGTCATGACCACTTCAAATAGTCTATAAGGTGTTAGCCACAACATAGCCAGATTTAAAGACCTATCAATGCAAACAATCTAAAAGGTGTTACACTGTGTTAACATATATGTGAAGGGGTGGTTGTCAATCAAGTTCAACTAAATCAATTGTCTAGTCTGCAGAACTGGAATTCATCTATAGATTTGACATTTGGTTACTCTGGGCTTGAACAAAAACATTAACAAGTTGTTGCCTTACAGAGTCAATTTCTCCTGCCTTTAACACCTGCATTTCCACATCTACAGCTATGTATGGGACACATCCAGCCCACTTCATTAGCCTCATTAAAACAGGTCCTTCAATTGACTGGAACTTTTTCTGCTGTTTTACGTATCTTTTGGTTTCTGTTATTTCCACTCCAGTTCATCTGATGAAGTGGGTTTTACCCACAAAAGCTCATGATTCTGTATATCTGTATATCTTGGTTAGTCTCGAAGGTGCCATAGGATACCTCATTTTTAAATCAGCCGAGTTACTTTGGTTAAAAAAAAATCATTTTGCTGTGTAATTAGAGCCTTAGAGAGTTGTTTAATTGCAAGTTAAGGCTGATCTACCATGAAAAATTATACAGGTCTCTCAAGGGTATACAAATCAAATGTAAACATAACCTCAGTGTCATAATTTGTTACAAGTATCAAAATGCATTTTTAATATTAAAAGAACAAAAACTCATCTGGAGATAATTAAACATAAGAGGGCAAATCCTGTGAGCCTGACTCACATACATGGGCCTATTGAAATCAAGAGCTTCACAGAGCTTTATGTAGTCAATCACACAAGATTTGGTCTAAACAGAGATTCCAAAGAATGAAAGTTGCATACAGCAGTCTAAACATCTAAAAAGTTAGAACGTATCGCCTCGGCACCCTTCTATGCACAGCTCTCTCCTTTTTGACAGACCAATTCAGCATTCTGCCAGTGCCCAAGAGATGTAGGATTAAGCCCAAATGCAAGCTACAATATCAGTTGTAACAAATTAACTAAACCTTTCCCATTCATTTCTAGGTAAAAAAAAAATTCTGAAGTTCACAAAATTCTGAAGAAGCCAAGTTTGGTTAGTGTACATGCATTTCAAAGCTCCTATATTCTCAGATTGAAGACACTATCTAAAGCACCTCATTCACTGACAAAAATTTAGTCAGCACTTTGCAGGATACAAAATGAGGATGGTTCCTGGCCTGGAAAGCTGATATTCTATAATACTCAAACTCAGGATATGTCATTGTAGCACATGTAGACATACCTGAGCTAGCTTTATTGTAGAAATATCTGGAATCATATCTTGATTGCATAACCACAGCCACAAAACCAGCCCCTACATTGGTCATCAAAGTGTTCACGACTTATGCACATTTCATGGTTAGTGTCAGTGTTCACTTTACTAATACTACAATTAAAGTCAGAAATTAAAAAGCTGTTTCACAATTGCAAATGTAAAAACTGCATCAAAACATCACAGCATATTGCATGCAATAAAAACATGCAAAATATGCATATACTGGGAAATGATGATGAAGAAATGAAGCAGTTCGTGATCCTTCCTGCTCCCTTCCTATTTCCAGTTCACACTCTACTCCTGCCCTCTTTGAATCTTTGAGCCCAGATCTTTTTTCCCCTATACGTCAATAATAATATGTAATAATAATACTTAGCTCTTATATAGTAGTAGAGAGGTACCTGTGTTAATCCGATCTTGCTAAAACAAAAGGAAAAACTGCGTAGCACTTTAAAGACTAACTAAATGGTTTAATAGGTGGTGAGCTTTCGTGGGCTAGACCCACTTCCTCAGATCTGAGGAAGTGGGTCTGGCCCACAAAAGCTCATCATCTATTAAACCATCTAGTTAGTCTTTAAAGTGCTACGCAGTTTTTCCTTTTGTTTTAGCTCTTGTATAGCACCTTTCTTCTATAGATCTCAAAGTACTTTATTAAGAGGGTAAGTATCATTATCCCATCAAGCCACAGTGCCTCCAAACAAGTCTTACCTTTTCTGTTGATCTGAACTGCTTGGTGGTTCTCCACATCATGGGACAGAATGGCTGAGTCATCTCATGGCTGCAGAGTTTAAGGAAAAACCAGGCCCAGACTATAGCCTGTGATCTTACAGAGACTGACTCACCTGGATCACTTTTCCATTTATAACCACAACACAGATCATAGGATAAAGCTCCCTTTTAGTGAACCTTTATTCCACTTTAACTTCTCCCCCTGTAATCTCTGACTAACAAGTGTGAGAAAGAAAATATATATTCAGATCTTACCCTTTTACATATTTCTGTCAATTTCTGGTTTTTCCTGTAATCACTTTGCCACTTACTGTCTTAGGAGAAGACAATATTGCTCTAAGATGCCATTTTAAGACTGTAAAATTCCATAAAGTAAAAAAGGAACCCTTTGCCATGGGTTCTGAGCCGTATCCAAGGATGACAGCTTCATGTAGTGGCAAAGCATGGCTGTGTGCACACACATAATGTTGTGCACTCACCAGCTCTATATCTGGAATTGATCGTGGCACCTAATATTACAAACTGCTCCTCAATGAGTAGACAAGGGCTCTGTGGTAAGTACAGTTTAGTTACATATGATTTACAAGATGGGCCTTGATTACTAGACAGCTTTCATACTAAAGATTCCAGTGTGGCTTTCATGAGATTCTGAAAATACTGTAAGCTGTTTTATCTTTTCCTACCATTTATTTTTCAGTCTTCAATGTAATTTACTTTGGAGTAATAGGAAATACTTCTAAAAAGGAAATAATCAAAAATAATGATTTATGCTTACACATTGCCTCCCCATCTTCTGATCTAAAATATTTTAGATACACATTTATAGAATTAAACTCAGCATCCCTGTGAAATATATATCAACAACTATAATCCCCATCTTACTATTATAAAAACTGTGGTCCAGAGAGTTTAAATTACTTGTCTATGGTCATATATGGTGACCTAACTTGGAATGCAATCTAGTGCTCCAGAGTTCCAATTTGTTGCAGCTTATTTTACTCTTCTAAAAAAAAAAACAAAGCTTAAAACACGAGTGATTTTTACTCTTCTAATTGCATTTAGGATAATGCATTAGATTTACTGTAATGCATCTGAATTCCTCAGATGGATGATGCACGATGGCAAAACAATAAGACAGTAGCATCAGAGCCTATCTCTGAAATCTAACAAATTCTAAACCTGATATACTTGTTTTTGCCTTAAGAATTTTAATACATGGTTTATAGTTGGTAATCAATATAAATTTTCTAACAAAGTAATGGAATTTCCTCATTCCAAATTACTCAGAACCTGTTTTCTAGCTGCACATAGTTTTCCTTTGTTTTATTTGAGGTTCTGCAACTGAAAGCTATTGGCCTTTCACATGCAACTGGGATTTGTATAACTGAATCTTTATCACGAGACATGATATATAATAATATATAATTTTTACAGTTCAAATGCAAGTATTCTTTCCTCCACATAATCAACTTTCACTGGGTTTATAGACAAGTGAGGTAAAAATGAATCCTAATTGTGGAGGTACCAAAATGCTTATTCTAAAATTGTCTTTAAAAGGGGCATTGTTGACTATGCTTTAAAGGATCTTTAGCTATAAATCAATTTTCTCTGAGAGAAGTCATAAGCTTCCTGTTACAATAAAAATTAATTAAAAGCCAATTTATCTGTCTTTATCATTATAACTTGAGGTTTGTCTGATTGATATACTGATCAATAATCAGTTTACTTCACTAAAATCTTGCAATATTTAGTATATTATGTGATGAAATACAGACAAAGTGCTAGTGATCTTATAGGGAAACCTGTTACATAAGAACAATCCTTTATATGTATTAATGGTGAAGAGTCATGTTGTAATAGGATTTAGAATATTTCAAATCTTAGATATTTGAATGTAAAGCACAATATGCAGGACTGGATTAACTCTTCTGGGGATTTGGAGCTAGTAGATTTTGTGGGGCTGCCATCGTCTCTGGGGTGAGGCTAAAATGAGGGATTCAGTGCGGAGTTGGGGCTGTTGGGGAGCAGGCTGGGAGTGGAGAGATCTGGATGGGAGGTAGGGTGCAGGAGATCTGGATGGGAGGTAGGGTGAGTAGGAGGTAAGGTGCAGGAACCGGCTGCGCTGAGGGTGTGTGATCTGGGAGGGAGGGAGGATGCGGTGGGGGCAAAAGATTGGAGTGCTTACTTGGCACTGCTCCTGTTTGGCAAGGGGGGAGGAGAGGGGATCAGGTAGTTCCACTCTGCCCTGCACTTGCAGGCATCTTTCCCCACCTCTCCCATAGGCCATAATTTCTAGCCAATGGGAGTGGCAGGGGAAAAGGCTGCAGGCATTAGCAGGGTCAGAGAGCTTCCCTGCACTATTGGCAATGCATGTGGCTCCAGTTTGGGGGGCAGGGAGAATACCAGTGCGTGGAGCCGCCTTCCCCCCTGCCAGGCAGAGCCAATCTGGACTACAGTTTGCAGGGGCTTTAGTTGATGTGTCCTAGAGCCCTGCACTAAGGGCCCTCCCTCCCTTATCTTAGGGCCCTGCTTTGCAACCCCTTAAGCCCCTTTCCTAATCTGGCCCTGACAACATACATGGCCTTCACATCAAAATCCTCTTTATAGATCATTAAGACAGCTGAACATTGTACACTAGTGTATTCACAGTACATTTCTTTTTACATACAGCATATGCAATGTAATGAAAATTCAACTGTAATTTAAAATAAAACCTTAATTTTACAGTAGTGGCTTTTCTGCAGCAGAGATGTCAGTTCAATAGTTTTAGAAAGTCCAGCAAGAACATATACTTGAACCTACTGCTAGATCAAGAAAACACTTATAAAACTTTTTGCTTTACAATAAATGTTAATATATATATTTTAAATTATACAATATAAATTTCAAAGCAACAAAAATCCAAGAGAACAACGTGGTTTGATTCTGAAACCAGAACCTTTGGTATATTGACGTTTGTAGAAGCCACTGAATCATTAAAACATCTCTCTCTGTTCTTGGTACCTCTCTCATACTTATTTGTTACTTACACACAGCTCAAGTGGAGTACGTGTGTCCAAGCAACGAGTGAAGTCTGCATGACTTAAAAAAAAATCAAAACATAATCATCTTATATTATTGGAATAACGACAGTAAGTCAGACTTGTTGATGCATTTTATTGTGAGATGGGGAGCCTGGTAAAAAACTAGAAAATGAGCATGGTGTAACAAGGAACTTAAAAATGAAAATTCAGATTTGTAACTTACATACATGAATACAGGAACAAATTGGCACAAAAATGTTAAACATTGTTCCCAACACTGTTTATAAGATTATTCTAATTTGGCTTCCTAAGGAAATGAGAGTTTTAAGGTTAGGCTAAGTTCTTAATAAAACTGCAGAGCATCATGCTATTAGTCACACAGTGAATTTCAAAATGTAAGAGCTTTATATTAAAAACTGGGTAAAGGTAAAATGAATTGATTGCAACTGTAAAATTAATACATTCCCATTTTAATTCTTCTGTTCTACAGTCCAAGGCAAGTATAAATGTTAACATAACACTGTTAAATCAAATCTCAATGCAAGAGAACCAATTGCATCTCTACTTTAAATCTTATCAACTTTCCAAATTTTCATACTAAAATATATTATTGTATTAATACAAACTACAGTATTATACACTACACTGTGTAATAAATAAAGAAATATAAAAATAAGACACATAAATATAAAAGTTTTCTAAAACTAAAAAGGTACATATGTCAGTAAGAAGGGTATTAATACTGCCGGGTTTGAAGACATACAGTACAAAATGTTGCACAGATCTATAAACTAAAAGAAATAAAATAATACTGATAGGTAAAAATCAGGTAACATTGTTAATAAATGGGGTCCATAATAACTAACATTTGGAAACACTTATGAGCCAGATAACATGTCATGTATGTGTCTAAAATTAAAGTAAACCAATAAAGCAGATTAGAAATTTTCCCTTGCAATTATTATATAGAAATTTGGCAAATTAGATACCAACCAAACATAATACTGAAGAATTAAATAATGAAATGTACCAGTGTTGTTCTTGGATGGTTGAGTGTTTCTCTTCCCCCCATGATTTAGTTTAGAAGTTTGATACAAATTAACAAATGCTAGTTATTGTAGGCCACACATTAGATAAAGGCTGGTCAGAGCCTTTAAAATACTGATAAATGGCACTTACAGCACACAGGTCTTGCATAAGGCCAAAGGAGATACAAAGCTTCATATCATATCCTTCATATTGTTACTACATACTCAAAACACAATTACAAACACTGATTTTGACGACTTTGCTGTCCTTACCAGTATTAACACTGTTAGTCCCTGCAATCAGAACTCAACAACAATCTTTTCAACTACATTTTTAACCACATGAGTAAGAAACTTCAGTTCTTCTATCAGCTGCTTTCTTAAGGCTAACAATACACTTTAAATGATAATATGCTCTACTACGACATCTAATGTTATAACTGCTACCTTCTAGGTTGAATTTACAAAGGTAGTCAAGCACTGTTTGGAACTGCATTATAGTTTTCTGCTAAACGGAATTCTGTAGTGCAGAAGTTCTCACATTTTTAAAACATAATAAAATACTGAAGCGGATTTAGCAACTGTTTTCCCAATTAAAAAAAATCATATAAATCTCTCCCAATTGTACAGCTTAAAATTAATCAACATAAGATGAAAATTAATACTGATAAAACAAATGATGCCAGATGCTTGTCTAATAAATCAGGTTTCCTACAACCTGTTAAATCTTTGCTTTCAGAGTCACTGTATTTTTCTAATCTGCTTCATGTTACAAACTTGCTTCTAACTTTGAAAACTTCATGAAAAATTACTAGGTTTGAGGTTCAGGCACACCTGGATTTCTTTTTTTTTCTCGTTTTCTTATTTTACTATAATTTTTTTATTTTATTTTTTACACAGTAGTGAACAGAAATCACAGTATGCACACTACTGTGTTTCTATGTTAAGCATGTATAGCATAGAACAAACTTCATTAGCAATTAGTTGTTTTCCTTATAGAAAAAAACCTATCAGTTAAGCTTCATTTTTTTCACACACCCGCTCATCATTCTGTATAACTTCTTGTTCTACATTGCTCACTTGATTTACAGCCTCTTCATTCTCCATGTTACCTTCAATTTTCCTTTCTTCCTCCACTACTTCTTGTAGTTTTCCACATTCTTTTTCATCCTGAAGTTCTTCAATCTCTTTGTCTTCCTCTTCCTCATCCTCTTTTTCACTGTCTTCCTCTTCTTCCCTTGTTAAACTTTCTCTCTCATCTGAGTCGATCTGTGATGGAGATGCCCTGGCACCAACATGCTCATTATTTAGGACTTCTTGTCCTGTCTCTTCCTGTTCTGTGCTATCACGCTCTTCTGCTTCTCTTTTGCAATAGGAGTAGCGATGATTCATGTGCTGAGAATAAGACCCAGAGTGTGAAAAACGCTTTCCACATTTGTCACATTGATAGGGCTTTTCTCCAGAATGCAGTCGCATGTGTTCAATCAAATGGTGTTTGTGTTTAAATGCCTTTTTACAGATTCCACACTCATGAGGCCTTTTACCTAAAAAATAACAAGAAAATATGTGAAACTTTAGTTTCCACACTTTTATGATTATTACTGGTTTCCATAACATCTATGGATGGTGGAGACTATTTGCTGAAAAGTAGGGTAGTCACATGTGAATTTTAGTACAACTGTTGGAAGATTTATTTAAGAAGGTGTTCTTTTCAGAGAGTCATTAATTTCAGAATTTTTAAAAAAGCCTAAGAATATAACATAAGAACATCCATACTGAGTCAGATCAATGGCCCATCTAGACCAGTATCCTGTTCTTCCAACAATGGCCAGTGACAGGTGCTTCAGAAGCAATGAACAGAACAGGTACTCATCAAGTGATTCATCCCCTGTCTTCTACTCCCAGCGGCTGACAAACCAAGGCTAAAGACTACTCAGAACATGGTTTTGCATTCCTGACCATCCTGGCTAAACCTGCTTCATGTTACAAACTTGCTTCTAACTTTGAAAACTGCATGAAAAATTACTAGGACCCCCATGAACTCTTCTATTTCTTTTCTGAACCCTATTGTAGTTTTGGCATTCACAGCATCCCTTGGTAATGAGTTCCACAGGTTGACTATGTGTTGTGTGAAGAAGTACTTCCTTTAGTTTGTTTTAAACTTGCAGCCTATTAATTTCATTGGGTGACCCCAAGTTCTTGTGTTATGTGAAGGAGTAAATAACACTTCCTTATTTACCTTCTTCGTACCAGTCAAGATTTTTTTCTTTGTTGTTTCTTTTCCAAGCTTAGAAGTCCAAGTCTTCTCATAAGGAAGCTATTTCATCCCCCTAATCATTTGGGGTATGTCTACACTACATGGCTCTGTCAACGGAGCCATGTAGATGAGGGTTGTAAACATAGCAAAATGAAGCGGCGATTTAAATAATCGCCACTTCATTTACATCAAAATGGCTGCTGTGCTATGCCGATCAGCTATTTGTCGGCACAGCGCGGGAGTCTGGACACTCGGCGGTCGACATCAGAAGGCTTTGTTGACCGCCCCGTTATGCCTCGTGGGATGAGGTTTACCGGGGCAGTCGACAAAGCCTTCTGATGTCGACCACCGAGCATCCAGACTCCCGCACTAACAAGGGTATGTCTACATTACATGGCTCCGTTGAGGGAGCCATGTAGTATAGACATACCCTTGCTGTTGTTCGCTGCCAATTCTAATATCTTTTTTGACATGAGGCAACCAGATCTGCTTGCAGTATTCAAGATGTGGGCATACCGTAGATGTATATAATGGCATTATGAGATTTTATCATCTTTTTCCTAATGGTTCCACCATTACTTTTTTTAATTATCCATGCAGACTCCAATATCTCTTTCTTGCCCAGTAACAAAAAATTCAGAGCCCATAATTTTATTTGTATAAGGTTGGGATTATATTTTCCAATGAGCATTACTTTTCATTTATGAACACTGAATTTCATCTGTCATTTTGTTGTTCAGTCACCTTGTTTTGTGAGACCACTTCGTAACTCTTTGCAGTTTGCTTTGGACTTAACTATCTAAATATTTAGATAATTTAACAGCTCAAAATAATAATAGATTGAAATAAATCCATGTAAAATCTGATTATGACATATCTCAAAGTGAAAGACTGGGTGATTAAGAAAGGAGTCTACTCCCTCCTAGACGCCACACCTGAACCCGAGTCCCCTCCGGCAAAGCATACTGAAGTCTCCCACTGATTTCCAAATGATTTTAGATTAGACTCTTAGATTGTAAAATACCTGGGAGCAGGGACATTGCCTTTTAGTTAAATGTAAAGCTTCTCACACGTACAAGCTGCTTTGTGAGAAAATAATAAATAATGATAATAAAGGCAGCAGTGTGAGCTGGAGGGTGGGAAATGAGTCCCTAATTAGAAGGGCTGTCAGATGAGCATGATCCAGATGGAGAAGAGATGCCTGATCATTTAAGGTATTTGCATATAAAAATATAACAAGAACTTCCTGGAATTACAACGAAAATTGAATAAACATAAAAAATGTAGGTTTACTGAAATAGGTGTGCATTGAGCCACAATGACAATCAAAGTTATTATTTTCTTTTCTAACCTCCAACCATTGACATATTATATGCTCTTTTTGAAGCATGGAATCCAATAAATTAAAATAAGGAAACTATTTTAAAACCTATATTTACTATGACATACCTGTGTGTTCATACTTATGTCTCAATAGTGAACTGCTCTTTTGGAATATTTTATCACATAAATCACAAGCATACATCCCATTTTCTGTCTTTCGCATCTTCTTTTTAGGTGGTGTTGAATCAGAATCATTTTGATCTTCCACATTTGAGACTCCTTCTGAACTAGTATCTTGCCTTTCATCCTAAGAAAATTACATACAAATATTAAACCTAGTGCAAATTTCATGGACACAGTAGGCAAGATTATAAATTATATCCTGGAGTTTTATTCGTAACTTCACTTAATTTCAATAAGTAGACTAAAACCACTGTTTAATTCTATCAATTACATAGTCAAGAAAATGCTCCATCTTCGTAACACTAACATTCCTGATATGCTAAAACTAGAAGGCCTTGAAAACCAGTACTTAGCAGAATTGCAATGTTTGAGTTTTAAAATCTGGCTTCACGCTAAGCTTTAGAGGAGCACAGACATACCAAGTAAGAGCTGGATAAGGGAGGGAAAGGAGACTATAGAATGAAAAGCTACAGAAAAGGACATGGGAATGTGGAATATCAAGATGCACCATCTGCATCTAAATGTTACACCAATTTTACGGAAATTAATAATATACTAATATTAGTGTTAAATTCTGCAAAACTGGCTATCTTCCTTCCCATAATTCTGTTACAAAAATGTAAACTAAACTAGAAAGGGAATGCGACTATTCCATGAACAAAAAACTGTACCTATAATACCACAATACTCTTATTGTAGCCCCAGATGATTCATCTGTTAAATTAATTCTCAGGAAGCATAAAAGAATATTTTAATGGTATCAGCAAGTCACAAACACCACAATGTATTAGATTTTTGGCACCAGTTTTCAAATCCAAATAAAATATGTATTAGCTACCTCAAAATGCATGAGTGAAATATGAAACAAACACACACGTACCTTGTGTCAGTCCAAACCCAGCCTGGCCTGTTTCCAACTGTACAGGAAAGAGTTTACATTAGCTTCCAACCCTTCTTAAAAGGATTCAAGCAAGAAAAGATCTTATCCCTTCCATGTATCCTTTTTTTAAAATTTGGCTCTGTTCCTACCTCAATAATAGGTGTATGACTATGAATGGGATTGATTCTGACATTTATAGAGGTAGAAAGAGAGCAGTGTACATCAATGACACATGTAAGGGGCAAGCACAAATTCTGTTTGAGTTTTATTTCAGGTTCCATTATGGTACAGGAAGCGTTCAATTACCCACCTGATCACGATAATACTGGCGGAGGGAGCTGACATGGGGCGGGGGGTCGGGGAGAGGGAGGGGGGAAAGAAGGGTCTCCAAAAGCGGAGTGTCAGGATGTCCCACACAGTCTCCTACTTTATTTTTGGAGGGGACTGGGAGCCATTGGTTTATAACCACGGGTACCAGAATTTGTAATTATATACTGCATCTATTATTTGGATTTGAAAACTAGTCTTGAAAATCTGACACAACTATTTAGTCTCTATATGTTGCAGCTTGGTTTCAAATAAAAAAAAGTTACAATAACTTCCAACATCCATGTATTAGGATGCAACCAAAATAAATATATCAGCAATTTAAATACTATTTTAACCAATTTTGGTTTTTCTTCTTTTACCATTAAAGTGTTTCTTAGTTTAATAAAAATAATGACCAGTATAATGCCACACTTCTCAGTCACTTCGCCAGAGAATTAATGCTCACAAATCAGACATCTCCACACAGAGAAACCTGTTAGCTGACATTTCAACCAAACTGGTCATACCCTTAAAGACCTGACAACATGTCTTACTTCAAGCTCCTCACCTAATAAACCATCTTGTTAGTCTTTAAAGTGCTGCATAGTCCTTTCTTTTGTTTCAGCTAGACCAGACTAACATGGCTGCATCTCTATCATTACTTCAAAGAGACTTTAACACCAGATACAGAGGGAAACTTCAGAACTTTTATTTATGCTAAAATTCAACATGTTGCAAATGGGCCTTAATTTAGATGATAATTACCTTACACATTATAAAAACAGCCCCCTCCACCTTTTGATATTCATAGTAACTTCAGTTTAGCCACTTAAATGACTCTTATGATAAGCAATTTCCTCCTTCCTTGTCTCTCCCTCGTCCTCTCGCCCCCACCTATAATATGTAGCTGATTTGTTACTGTATAATTTGTTTACTTCTTCATTGTATCCCTCTGTTATATAATGGTCACACCATTTCACTTTCAGAATATGATCTGAAGAAGTGGGTCTACCCCACGATAGCTCATCACCTAATAAACCATCTTATTAGTCTTTAAAGTGCTACATGACTGCTTTTTTTCTTTTACCAAGATAAGACTAACACGGCTACCTCTCTGTTACCTTTACACCAGTACCTAGAAGAATACACACAAGGTTAGGTACCTGATTTCCATTAGGATGGATCTGTTTTGGTGGTGTTTCTTGAACTGCAGGGCTAACGGTAGTTGAATATGTATAAGCCACCTGTGGAATCAGAATGGTTTGCTTATTGGCAGCTAGAGCTCTTAAGCATGGAACACTGTTCTGGTCAGCAATGGCAACAATTGTGGGTAACTGGGTAGCGACTGTAGGTATAGCAATGTTTATGGGGTTGGCACTTGGTGGGATTACATTTACAACAGGTTCAGAGTCTGTAATACTGCTGTCCTTTTGTGGTTCTTTTTTTGCACAAGTCAAGTTCAAAGGCTCTTCTTGGACAGAATAAACACTGTTCTGGTAAACACTAGTTATGGTAGATCTTTCCAATATTTCTCCATGTTGCTTTGGTAGCGAAAGGTCAAGAGGTTCTATTTGTGGCTCTTCTGGTACACCCTCCGTTGTGTACATATAACCCTGTGAATTTCTGGATGAAGAGAGATTTAGTGGTGATGGGGGTGGCGTGTTATTTTGTGAATCATTCAGGGTCAATCCCACTGATAAAGTCTTAATTATCTTGAGGGAGTTTTGTGAATTACTGGAGGAGTTGTGGGATTCACTTGGATTTGTAGGTCCTGCTTGATTATCATTATCTGTAGGATTACTTAGTTTGCCCTGTTCAGGGGACGATGGTCCAGAAGACTGTACAGAAATCTGACCAGCTTGCATTTTTTCAAACCACTTTTTTACCACATCCAGTGGTAGGTTTACAGAATCAGCAATTTTTGAAAGCTCTTCTGCACTTGGTTGTGCATTTAATGCATAATAAGCTTTTAGAAGAGATAAAAGATTTTTTAAAGGTGGCTGGCCAGGAGATAAGTTGCTCTCCCCTGTATCTGATAGAACAGGGGATTCCGACTTCTCAACTTCTGTTTCACTAAGCTGAGGAAGCTGAGTGGGATTTTTGGGATCATAGTGCTTTAATTCTTGAAGTGCATTAAGATCTCCTGGACAGTCATCACAAAGCAGGCAAGTGCTATCATTAGTCTCTCCTTCAAAGTTCTTGTCTTTCTCTGATTTCACTGTAAGATCTTCTGGTAATTTTTCACTTTTGCAACTGTTTGTGGGAACAGAATTTTCTTTTTTCAGATTCTGTGGAACAACCTGAAGCTGACTAGGTTGCTCCAAACTGTAGTTGATGATAATTTTGGTTGTCCCATCTTGATCAACCAAAGGAAGACTTATAGCTGATATGAGGGAATGACCAGCTTGTTGTATGGATGCAGTGCTGATTGTTTCTTGTTCTTTGGATGCAAGATTAGCATGATTGTTTTCCAATACTTGCCTTATTACATTACTGTCTACTGCCACTTTAAGTACATTTTGAATGTCACTTAAGTTGATGCTTATGGGAGACACGAGACCTACTGTTGGTAGAACAACAGCTTGTACCACACCCTGAGGAGAACTGGTTGCCTGTAATGGGCTACCACTAGTAAAAACCCCATTTTGCAAAGGGGTTGAACAGTTGATTCCTGAAGCAACTACTATGGGCTTAAATTCATAATCCACAGGTTCAGTTTTAATTTGGTTAATGGGAAGTTGTTCTTGTAAGGGCTTGTTTTCTATCTTTTGCCGTATCTGTGGTCTTGCTGGGCTACCTGGTGATGCGGAAAGGGAAGGGGAGGAGCACTGAGATGTCTTGAGCCCTGACCGTGCTCGACCATTCACGGGCATCAAACTAATACATTTCTTGCTGCTTATGTGTGAGCTATATGAACCAGAATGGGAAAAACGCTTCTTGCAGTTTGGGCACTCATATGGCTTCTCTCCTAAAAAAAACATAAATGAGAGCTGATTAGGTTAGAGTGCATCTTTATCACACTACAATAATGAGAAAATAATCTCTCTCCTCTCAAACGGCCCCAGACATGACTTCGATAACAAATCCCTTATACTCAATTAAACAATATAGATAGGCACAAAGGTGGCATGTTTAATCAGGCATTTCTTTCATGAATTTCAATGCAAATTGTGCGTGCACTAGAAATAGATCAGGCTCCATTTGGCCATATTAAAATTTGGCATTTCCCAAACCTTGGTTTAAGCATCTAACCAACATATAATCTGTCTTTATACTATATAAGAGACTTCATTAAGTTTCCCCCAAAATAACTTTGTTTCCATGGTAGCGAATATAAAATACTCCAGAAAATGATAAAGCAGGACACTAAAACAATGACAAAATCCAAAGAAAATAACTACAGGCAGTCCCCAAGTTACGCGGATCCAACTTATGTGAGATCCGCAGTTGCAAACGGGTTTTTTTTCGCCCCGGAAGACGGGAGCGGCGGGACGCCTAGATGTGCCCTGGTCCGGCCGCCCGCGTCCTCCGGGGCGAGAAAAGCTGCTCCGCATCTCCCTGGTCTCCCTGTGAAGCCCCCCCCCCCAGCAAACCAGGGAGACGCGGAGCAAAGCCGCGGAGCACGCGGGCAGCGGGAAAGCCCAGACGCGCCGTGGCTGTCCCACTGCCAGCGTCCTCCGAGGCTTTGCTCCCCATCTTCCTGGTCTGCTGGTCTACTTGGAGGACGCCGGCAGCGGGACAGCCGCGGCGTGTCTGGGCTGTCCCGCTGCCCGCGTGCTCCGCGGCTTTGCTCCATGTCTCCCTGGTCTGCTGGAGACCAGCAGACCAGGGAGATGGGGAGCAAAGCCTCAGAGGACGCCGGCAGCGGGACAGCCACGGCGTGTCTGGGCTGTCCCGCTGCCCGCGTGCTCCGCGGCTTTGCTCCGCGTCTCCCTGGTCTGCTGGAGACTAGCAGACCAGGGAGACGCAGAGCAAAGCTGAGGAGGACCCGAGCGGCGGGACTGCGCTGCATCTCGGTCCGCCGCCCGCGTCTCCCTGGTCTGCTGGGGGGGGCGCGCAGCTAGTGCGCTCGCCCCCCAGCAGACTAGGCTTTTCTCCAGCCTGTGGTAGAGCAGCTGGGGCGCTGCCGGTTGGTCCCGCAGCGCCGCTCTGCGTGCTACTGGACCAACCCAGCAGCACCCCAGCTGCTCTGCCCCAGGCATCCTGATTCAGTCGCTGCTGGTCAGTTTCAGCAGCGGCTGAATCAGGACGCCTGGGGCAGAGCAGCTGGGGTGCTGTTGGGTTGCTCCAGTAGCGCTGAGGAGCGGTGCTACTGGAGCAACCCAGCAGCACCCCAGCTGCTCTGCCCCAGGCGTCCTCAAGTCAGCCGCTGCTGAAACTGACCAGCGCTGACTACAGGAAGCCCGAGGCAGAGTTGCTCTGCCCCAGGCTTCCTGGAATCAGCCGCTGATCAGTTTCAGCAGCAGCAGCTGACTTGGGGATGTCTGGGGTTCTTAAGTTGAATCTATATGTAAGTCCGAACTGGCGTCCAGATTCAGCCTGTTGAAACTGATCAGCGGCTGATTCCAGGAAGCCCAGGGCAGAGCAACTCTGGCTCGGGCTTCTTGTAGTCAGCCGCTGGTCAGTTTCAGCAGCGGCTGAATCTGGACGCCAGTTCCGACTTACATACAGATTCAACTTAAGAACAAATCTACAGTCCCTATCTTGTACGTAACCCGGGGACTGCCTGTAATATAAACATAATAAATGGTGAGGTAATGTCCTATAATTTTTTATGGGAGTAAATGTAACCCTCAAACCTACTGGGTGTAGTTCATTATCCCATGTAGTGGCACTTAGACCACTTACAGAGAGAAAGAGTGAGTTTCCTCTACTGCCTTAGCTGAAAGGCAGCTGGCTTTTAGCTCAAGTGGTAGAGACTCATGAACAAAGCACCAGAGGTCCCAGGTTCTGTTCCACCGGTCAGCATTACAAAAGCACACAAACACTATTTAGCCATCTATCTACCCATAACTATATTCAAATAGATACATCAAAGTAAAGGGAAAGAGAGCACACACACAAGATATACATGTGTCGGAGATGAACATCAGTTGTACAGCTTCCTTACAATCTAGCCAACATGGTGGTCAAGCCCAGAGGCAGCACTGATTTCTTAACATAGCTGATAGGAGAATAAGCTGATAGTTCTGCTTCTTTTCAGGGATAGAAGAGTGCCAGCGCAGGCTCTTCCACCAACAGACAGAGTTAGCATTGAGAGTGAGGAGATGAAGTGTTGTTAGTTGGGAAAGGAAACAAAAGGGAAGCACAGAACATGTACTCAGATGGGAAAAAAAACCCAGAGCTCTCTCAAATGCTGCTTCTTTGTTTCAGATGGCAAAATATTAGAAAAGGGTAAAGTGAAACCTTCATTTCTACTTCTTTTTGGTCTGTCTTCAATGGGTAAACAAGAGGAGTAGGGGATAATTTTAAATGACCAAAATTAACTTCATGTATTTCAAATTTCAGCATAGAAGATATAATTCAACACTGAATACATTGTAACATCTCTAAGGCAGAGATGAGAATCTACAAAAATCTTGGGTACTATCACCTTCTTTGCTTGGAGCATTATTTCATTGCTACTATCCTTGTATGGTGCTATAGACCAGTGCAATAAAAGGTAGGTAGGTGGCTGGCAATCATATTTATTATTATTACTATAAATTATTTGTTTCTATTAGTGATCACAACATGCTAGGTATTCTACAAACACAGAAAAATGATACAATTGAAAAAGATAAACAAGCAAAGGACAGAGGAAAGGTGTACAACAAAGAACAAGGGAAAGAGGTACAACATGAAAGGCAAAGACTGCTCGCTTTTTAACGTTAAAAATATACACATACATATACCATGCACAAATCACACCCAAATTCTTTCCCATCATCTGTGCTTTTACACATGCCAGAACTCTACCACCACAGCTGAAGGTTTGCTTAATGACTCAACTTAAACACACTTTTGCAAACCCTCTTGAGTTGCGCTGCAAGTTCCATGAGCACAGCTGAGTACTGGGGCCAGAATTTACAGTGCCTCCAAAAATAAAATATAAATTTTACATTTTAAACTTATAATTACAAAACTGCTTTTATAACAAAGCAATACAGAGTAAACATAATGTTCTTTTAATATATCAAGACATGAAAAATTTACCGCTATGGATTCGTAGATGCTCCTTTAGGTGATGTTTGTATTTGAAAGCTTTTCCACATTCAGTGCACTTGAATTTTCGATTACCACTGGACTGAGTCACATGTCTCTGTAAGAGAAAATCTGAAATTCATTCAGAGCACAAAGGAGTTCAAATGTAATGAACAAATAGCGTAAGGAAAACCGCACGTATTTCAAATTTCAGCATAGAAGATATAATTCAAAACTGAAAAAGTCAATCATCATTTTGTGGAATTGGGGGCTGTATGGGTTACTTATAAAAAAAAAGGAAACAGATCAGCTGACATGTTAGAAAATGGAGCCATATAAATAAGTGTTGTGTATTTGGTACAGTTAAAAAAAATGTTCTCTAACCTAATTTCAGGTAAGGGGAATACAGTCAAGTTACATACTTAAGAACTATTAGTAAAATATTTCCTTTTCTGTTTGTAAATATCATGTAAATATCATCCAAGAGATATGGAATACAAGAAAGAAACATTAAAGCATTTAAAGATAGTTTAACATTTAATCAGTTGACTTGATTTTTCCATTTACATGCTTCTGGCTCTTACTGTTGGGACTTAGATTCTTTATGTAATGGCACCACACAATTGCTGAAGAGAAGATGGTTCAGTAACAACAAAGGCATTCTCAGTCACGTTTTTTTCTCAAAACAAATGCAAAAAGTTTACATTAAAATATGCAATATAACAAATTGATTCCTCAAACACCTAACATTCATACTTGTTAATAATGGTATTGAAGCCACTTAACTATCTTTTCATTATGCCTTGTCTTGTGATAACATTATGAAATTGAAGTATTTTCATAATTTTACCCTTATTTTCATTACAATTCTTTTAAAGAAGCAAAGGCCAAGAAGGATAAGTTTAAATAAATACACCTTTATTTTAGTTGATATATACAGGGTTACCTCCCTAAACCAGGACTCTCTCATCTGACAACATGTGTGGTCTGGAAGAATCACTGACGATCCTGGACCAGAGAGCCCAGGAACAGGGAGGTCTGGCGACAGGGCAGGAGCATGGTAGGGGGCTGGCGACTCAGCTGAGAGTCCCGTGTCGAGGGAGAGGGGAGCAGGTGATGCAGCGAGGAGTTCTGGCCCAGCCATGGTCAGGGAACTCCAGCACTGGATGCATAGCTCTGGCTCCATTATGGCCCCAGCATACAGGGAGCTCCAGCTCCAGCAGTAGGCAGGGAGCTCTCGTTCCAGCCACAGCTGTGGAACTCCCTGGCTACTGCCGGGACTGGAGCTCTGCAGCTGCCTCACTCCACAGCAAGGCTGGGGCTCCGCAGCCAGCACCAGGGCCAGAGCCGGAGCTCCATGGCTGGGAACAGGACTAGAACTTCCTGGCTGACGCTGAGGCCAGAACAGGGCTGGAGCTCCACAGCCAGGGAGGTCCAGCCCCAGTGGCAGCTAGGGAACTCCGGCCCCAGCCCCAGAGTTCTGGCTCCAGCCCCAGCCCCAGAGCCAGGCAGCTGCAGAGTTTCAGCCCCGGCCGCAGACTCAGGGAGCACTGGACCTGGCAGCAGCTGAGCCAGTGACAGCTAGAGAGCCCTGAGGGTGCTGGGGCAGCAGGAGGACTGGGCTGGAGCCCTAGTCTGGGGTTAGCAGGGCAGCAATGGCCCTTAGGGGAGGGACTTCCCCGGTCTGGCAAATCTCCTTGTTCGGTACTGGTCAGGCCCTGAGTGTACCAGACCAGAGATGTCCAGCCTGTATATTTAAACACTGATCAAGTATATTATTTTGGAAAATATAGTCAGAGCTGTTTAATCCTCAACATAAAAAGGTAAGAAAGAGAGGAAAGGAACATTTACTCCGAGAGCAAACTGAGTTAGTTTATTATATAAAACATATTTGCAGCAAACTTATTTTTTAAAAAAAATTAGACCAATGATTCTCTAACACCACCGTTTAGATGCAGCTATATATTTTGCTAGCAACTGTAAAAGATATTCTATTTGAGGCTTCACAATACTATTTCACACTGTGTTGTTCATCTGCCCTTGGTTCTTTGCAAATACTGGCTGATGACACTTTAGCTTTAAGGAGGACATGGAAATACTGGAAAGAGTTGAAGGGAGAGCTACAAAAATTATCTAGGAGCTGGAAATCAAGACTTACAAAGTGAGGCTCACAGTGCTCAACTTCCTCAGCTTATTGAAGAGAAGTTTGAGAGGTGATTTGATTCAGGTGTATAGTTACCTATAAAGGATGAAGGATCATGATTGTGGGCTTTTCAATTTGCTGATAAAGGTACAACAAAATCCAAATGGCTTAATGTTAAAATTGGGACAAATTCAAATTTTGAGGTAAGATACAATTTCCTGGCAGTGAGGAGGATTAAACATATTAATAGTTTACCTATGGAGCTAACCACTGCTTGGAATTTTTAAATTAAGATTAAGTGTTTTTCTGCAGCCCATATGTGTAATATGGGGTCTTGGGATCAGGCTGGATGGTAGTGGTAGTTCCATCCAGCCTTTGAATCTGTCAAACTATGAATCCTCTTCTTCAAACCCTTCCTTCATGGGTCTTGGAGAGAATATGATTTTCTGCTTTGTACTCCACATGCTTTGTACTCCATAGCATTTGTACTTCCATATCATTAAGATAACTGTAGCTTATTTTAATCTCACGCTTCTGGGCTTCAGGTAGTCACCTGTGGTTTCAACCCATTAAGAATAGCATCTGTTTTGAAAGAGTGCAGTTCTTTGTGGAATCTTTTGCAGAAGAAAAAATGGTTACTTACTGTAAATGTGGTTCTTTGAGATGTGATACAGGCAACGGTATGCACAGTTAATTGATGAGACTGGGCTCATCAGTTAATATTTGTGGTTACATGCAGAAGCCAGGTACACATGGGGAGCAGGCTTAAAAGCTGGCTCTCTGCACCCACTGGCTCCCAGAGAGCTGACTGCCACCCCGTGTGTAACTGCTGAAATTTTCAGTTGTTGCACAGTTACTTATTTACAGGCATTTTCACATCATTAGTGCCCATCCCATGTGTCAGAGTCAAAGACTTTTGCTTAGCAGTACATGTAGAGAGGTGGTGCTCACTCTTCATGCCCTCAGTCCTTCCCCTGGCTACATGAGGAGGCAGAATCCTGGGTCACAGAATACATGTGTGAAACACATGTCAAAGAACCATAGTACATGACTGTTTCTCCTTCAAGCAGATGCAGATGTGTATTCCAAGTAGATGACTAGCAAGTAATTTCCCCAATTGGAGGCTGGCCTTGAAGTCTACCTAAGGATTGCAGAACCATTCTTCAACATAAGTTTCGACCCTGAAAGAAGCAGTGATTGCATAATGGTCTGAAAAAGTGTGAATCAGGGACCAAGTGGTCACCCTATAAATATCCAATATGGACATGTCATTGAAGAAAGCCACTGATGTTGCTCATGTTCTCAGTGAATCTACCTGTTTCTGACAAGGTGGTATGGCCAATTCTATCTCTTAAGCAGTCTTGATGCAAAGTAATATTTATTGAGATACACTCATGACAGAGACCACTTGTCCTTTCAAGTAGTCCTCCTATGATAACAGGCAAAGCAAAGCATGAAACTGTTCAGTGCTGCTCAGAGGGAAGGCTAGACAGTGTCTAACAGCTAGGCTACATCTACACTGGCAGCTTCTCGCGCAAAGAACTCTTCTGGAAAAACAATTACAGAAGAGAGTGTCTACACTGGCATGTGCTTTTGTGCAAGAGATGTGCTTTTGCCTAAGAGAATCCAAGCCAGTGTAGACGCTCTCTTGCGCAAAAAAGCTCTGATGGCCCTTTTAACCATAGGGGCTTCTTGCGCAATAAATTCATGTTGCCTGTTTACACTAGCCTCTTCTGGAGGAGCTCTTGCACAAGAGGGCTTATTCCTGAGAGGGAGCGTACAAGTTTTCGCACAAGAAGCCCTGATTTTCTGGAGTACAACGTCAGTTTACTGGTGCAAGAACGAGCGGCCAGCGTAGACAGGAGGCAAGTTTTCGCGCAAGAACGCGCCAGTGTAGACACAGCCCCCGAGAGAATGGAAGTATTGCTCTTCTAAGTGTAAGCAGGGTCAGGATAAGCTCTATCCTGACATCTGGTGGTGAATTGTGGGGAGTGGTACAAAAAGATTTCAGGGCTGATCTCGTTTGCATAGGCACACCCACCCTACCTAGTATGTGCTCACAGCAGCTCAAATGGTCACTTTGGCCACTGTGGGATCCCCAGTCTCTCTGTTATTGAGGCAGGGGGGATAAAGTTTTGTTACCCTGATTATGTGAATCAAGGACAGTGGAATAGTGGAACTGTTTTATGACAGAGGGATTTGCCATAAACTAAGTAGTACTCGCTAATCAAGGGGCATGGGTTCCAAACCCAGTCAAACAGAGAGGCTGGGGACAGGTATTTGTACTTGGTGGTGGAGCCCTGGCTGAGGGCCTTAAAAAAAACCCCAATTGCACCTCTTCCTCCTCTCTCCACTGTGGAATATCAGAGCTAATTTAGATTCCATTAGGAGTCTAGTTGCAAGCTGCTGAGCTGTTGTGGGCCAATGGTGCACTAGCACAGAGGCTCCTCTACTATGAGCTGAACTTGCTGAAGAGCTGAAATCGCTGTGTGCTGGGGGGAGACTGAAGCTATATTGCTGAAGAGCTGAAATCTACTATGAGCTGAAATCACTGTGTGCTGTGGGGAGCCTGAAACTATACTGTTGAGCTACTAGCAGAGCAGTTTGCGTGAACAACCGGCGGTCGCAGACGGCCAGCGGAGCGGCTGGTGGGGACGACCGGTAGGAGTAGCAGCAGGCAGCCAGTGGAGCAGCTGCAGGAACAACCAGCTGGCAGCCAGAGGTATGGACCGAGACGGCTGGTGGAGCAGGACAGTTTGTGGGATGGCTGGAGTGGCTCACGGGACAGCAGGTGGAGTGTAGAGTGATTTGCGTTAACGGCGGCAGCAGAACTTATGGAGAGGCGGAGCTGTTGGCGGACCACATAAGGTGTATCAACCCCCGTCCCCTCCATTCCATCCTGGTTGGGATGGTAAAACTCTGCTGGTGAACTTTTGAATCCTGGGGCGGCACTGACCCGGGTCAGAGACTTTTGGGGTGTCAGACTGGCACTTTGGGTGACTTTTTGGGTTGCTAGACTCAAGAGACTCTTGGGGTGTTGGACTTTTGGGGTATTTGGGTGATTCCTGGCTGGGGGGTGGGTCTTTGCTCATGTTTGGTCTATGAATCCGAGTTGTGGTGTTTTCCCAATTTAATGCTGATGTCGGTTACCTCATGTTATTAAAGATTCGCTGTTATACCGAGGCTCTGTGATTGCGAGAGGGGAAGAATTGCCTCTTTGAGATGCCCAGGGATGTGTGTAAGATTTCCCAGGTCACTGGGTGGGGGCTCGAGCTAGTGTTGTATTACATTGTTTGGAGGAGATCCCTATATACTGAACCTGGCCCTTGCTGCTATTAACTCGGCCTGGCAGAAGGGTTACATAAGGAGGCATTCTACCTGGGAAAAAACAGAGGCAAATATGCCACCTTTTTCAAATGTAACTGAGAAACCACCTTGGAAACAAATTTTGGGTGTCACTTTGTTCCTGGAGAGCTGCATGAGAGAAGACCCAGTGATCAGGGCCTGTAATGCTTACAACCTCCTGGGAGAGGTAATATTAATCAAGAATGCAGTTTTCTGTGACCGAGGGCATCAAACAGGAAGCAAGCGACTCAAATGAAGGCTCCATTAGAGCTATAAGAATGGCCATACTGGATCAGACCAAAGGTTCAGTAATGCTGTCTTCTGACAGTGGCCAGAACCAGGTGCCCCACGGGGAATGAACGGAACGGATAATCATCAAGTGATCCCTCTCCTGTTGCTCATTCCCAGCTTCTGGCAAACAAAGGTTATTTATACCAGCTCTGCCCATCCTGGCTAATAGCTATTGATAGACATATACTCCATGAATTCATCTAATTTTTTTAACCCTGTTATAGTCTTGACCTTCACAACGTCCTCTGGCAAAGAGTTCTACAGGTTGTCTGCGGGTTGTATGAAGAAATGCTTCCTTTTGTTTGTTTTAAATCTGCTGCCTACCGATTTCATTTGTGACCCCCTAGTTCTTATGTTATGATAAGGAGTAAATAGTATTTCTTTGCCTATTTTCTTTACACCGTCATGTTTTTATAGATCTCAATCATATGCCCCATTAGTCATCTCTTTTCCAAGTTGAAAAGTCCCAGTCTTATTAATCTTTCCTCATACAGAAGCCATTCCATACCCTAATCATTTTTATTGCCCTTTTCTCAACCTTTTCCAATGCTGATAGATTTTTTTTGAAATGGGGCAACCATAACTGCAGAATTCAGTGGGGGTACCATGGATTTACAGAGAGGCAATATGATATTTTCTACGATAATCTATCCATTTCTTAATGCTTCCCAACATTCTGTTTGCTATTTTCAATAAACTGAGTGCTAGGCCCCAGTCCTAATGGTATAACAGGTTCTCTAAGATGTCCTTGATGGAAGCCTCCACCAGATAGGTCTCATAGGCCAAGGACCACATGAAAAATTGCTTCCACTTTGCCAAGTAGACCATTCTAATGGAACTGTTCCTACTGTTAATTAGGACCTTTGGATCCAGCCTCTGAGCAATGCCCCTCCTCCACACTCAGCCATGTAGTAGCAATGCAGGGAAATGCAAGGGGTTGCTACATACAGGGTGTGGCCGTGGTCCTGTATTAGGTAGTAAGGGAGGAGAGGAAGCAGCATGGAAGGCTGAACCATAGTAAGGAGATCTGAGAATCAGTGCTGCTGGGGTAATCAGGATGAGCCTGGCTTGATCTACCTTGAATTTGGAGATGACCTGCAGAAGAACCAGGATACCAGGGAATGCATACAGTAGGGTTGACTTCCAGTTGCAGAGGAGAGTCAGAAAGGGAGCCTGAACTGAGGTACTGTTTCCTCTTGTCAACAAAGAGGTTGATCATGGGATGCCCCACATTGAGAATATCATCTAAAGGATCTCTGACTATAGAGACCACTTGTGCCTTGGAGAGAAAATCCTGTTGAAATGATCCACAAGCAGTTCTGGACTCCAAGTCCAGACATCTGTTTGGGTGATGTTCTCTTCGATACAGAACTGCCACAGGTCTATCATCTCCAGGCAGAGTGCTCTCGAGTGAGTTTATACGGGCCAAACTTCTTACGCCTGAACGGCGTTGTGTACATCCTGAGCATCCTCAGGGTGGTGCGTGAGTCCTTCCCGGAATGGAAGACTTGATCTGTATCCTTGAGGATCTGTTTCTTGGGTTTGGGCAAATATTCCAACAGGAGGTACCAACTTGGAATAATTGTCGAAATCATGATTGGCCAGCTGGGCTGAATAGTTGGCCATTCTGAGGGCTGCTGTGGCCGAGTAAACCTTCCTACCCAGCAGATCTAGGAGCTTTGCTTCCCTGCCCTGTGCTGTTTTCAACTTCTGTTGTACTGCATCCATAACGATGGAGTTGGGTTGGGGATGCGTGAACAGGAATTTTGCGTCTTTGGCATCAACAAAGTACTTTTTATCCTTGCACTTGTTCGTTGGGGGCACAGAAGCTGGAGTTTGCCAGATATCGTTAGATATTTCTAAAACGGCTTCATCAAAAGGCACAGCCAATTTTGGGTTTGGTTGAGTGCTGTAAATTCCTCAGGAGGGTGTGTTGTTTTTGTGGCACATCTGAGGTACGTAAGTTCTGAGAGTGGGCCACTCTTTTGAACAAGTTCTCAAATTGTTTGTAGTCAACTACCGGGGAAGAGTCTCCATGGAAGACAACTGGTCGGTAGGGGAGTCCATGAGCTGCTCCTCACAAACGGGAGACTGATTATCATCCCCCTCGAGCTGGGTGGAAGTTGAGGGGGCGTTACCTGTGGGTGTTGGGGGAACTTGCCATGGAGGGAGAATTTCCTGGGTGGGAAGGTGTGGCGAATGAGATTGAGAATGCTCTGGTGAGACAGACAGTGAGCAAGCAGCACTATAGGAGCGTGTAGAGTCCCGGAAGTAGTAGGTATAATGACTACCATGGTGGCGATGTGGGGAGCGTCGAGGAGAATAAGAACTCACATTCCTATAGCGGAAATAGCATGAGCGTGGTGGGGACACTGAAAATCCCGATCATATTATGTAATGAGAAGGAGATCAGGAACGGTATGAACGATGGCATCGTGGAGGCATGCGGGATCTCTGTGGGGATCTCCAGTAGCGCCATGGTGGCAATCTGTAGCGCCTATGATCATGCCTCTCTATACAATGATGTGGAGAAGAGGAAGGCTCAGGAGAAAACACAGCCCTATCAGGGCTGGGCAATGGTGTACGCACATGCCGAATCTTCGTCTGTGCCTTGGTTGGCAAGGTGGGCCTTGATGGTGGAGGAGGAGCCACGGGTATAGGCCTAGCCAGTGCGGATAACACTGAGACCATGTCTGATATGCCCCAGTCTATAGACGGTGATCTGGGCACTGGTGATGTCGGTGCCGGGTGTACAACTGAAGGCCCAGGTGTCACAGTAACAGGCTCCAGTGCTGAGTAAATGGATGAGTCTTTCCGGTCAGTCGGTGCAGCTTCATCTCTCGGTGCCGTATCCATTCTCGGTGCCAGCTTGTGTTTCGTGCCATTCTCCATGCCGCCTCCACCCTCGGTGCTGCTTTGGGTCTTGGTGCCAGCTCGGGTCTCAGCGCTGCACCCGGTGCCACTTGAGCCTTCGGTGTCAGCTTGCCCCACGCCACTGCTCTCGGTGCCGCATGTCCCTTTGGTGCCAGCTCAGCTCTTGGTGCTGTTGATGGTGCCAGCTCGGGCCTCAGCTCTCAGTGCCGGCTGGCCTTGTGGTGCTGGCGCCAATTCAGGGAGGGGTGGCGCATGCGACGCTGGCCCCAATACAGAGGAGATTGCGAGGCTACGTGCCGAAGTACTACATGCCTTGGATGCTTCCCCGTGGAATGTTTTGGCAGCTGTCTTCATTAATAAATCTAATGAAGTACATGTATGTTGTAGCTCAAAAGGATGTTTCATAAGGCAAGTAAATACTAGGTACAAGTTCCAGCTCAGGGTAGGATCTCTCATTTTGTCAGGAGTATTCGACAAACCTCTTAACAATCTTGCTGTACTTGGTTGAGGGAAGAGTACAAAACTCTGTATGGTTGTATGAAAAACTGTTATTGCTGCAAAATGAACCTAATGGAATTTGATAGATAATCCAATACTTTGGGAAGAGGTGCACGAGTCAGTGAAATCTGACGGTTGTTACACCAAAGATAATATTGCTTCCATTTGTGGAGGCAAGAATTTCATGTGGATTCTTTTTTACTGTTTAATAAAATGTGTTGTACTTCTGTCAAACAAGGTATCTCTATTCCCCTAGGCAATGAGGAACTCTCAGATTCTGGAGGTTGGGATGAAGGGTTCAACTGGCAACATGGGTCAGTAAGCAAGGACAGATTGGAAGCCTTCACAAAGGGTGAAAGATAGGTCTCATCAAATAGGGATATTAGGCATGTGTTGGCCATGTGCAAGCAATAGACTGTTGCACATTTGATTTGTTGAGGGCCTTTAACTGTAAAGGTGTTCTGGATATGCACTGAGAAATTCCTTTGTCTAACAGGCGAGGAATACATTTCCTATGGATTAGGGATCAACCCCCTCTCAGAAACAATACCTGATGCTCTTACTCTGAATGCCATGCCAAACAGATTGACCTCTGGTAACTCCTAGACTAAAAATATATTGTGGAAGATCTGGAGTTCAGTTCCCATTCATAAATTAGAAAGAAATGTCACCTAATGTCATCTGCCAAAGTGCTCTGAATACCTGAAAAGTAAGAAACTGAGATAACTATGTGATTAGCTATCCACCAATTTCAGAATGTTATCACTGTCATAGAGAAAAGGGGAACATGTGCCTTCCTGATGGTTGGTTGAATGCATGCATGTCATATTGTCATTGTTTTTATGGAATTTGATTTGACTAGTAGTAAAAAATGTAGGCAAATCAAAGATTGAGGAGGAGAAATTGCTCTTTTAGAGACCACTTTTCCTTTTCTGTGTGTGATTCCAGGTGTGTCCCCCACAAATAGTGAGTATCTCATGTTATCACTAAGGGAGAGGGAACACCTGTGCTTATTTTGGTGGGGTCCTTCTACTAGGATCTGCAAAAGTGACGAGGAGTCCTGTGGCACCTTATAGACTAACTGAAGTGTAGGAGCATAAGCTTTCGTGGGCAAAGACCCACTTCGTCAATCCTTGCAACAAACCTCGGTGCCAACTCTGCCCTCATATATATACCAGCAGCCCCATCACAGGACCTAACCAGATCAGCCATACTGTCACTGGTACATTCTCCTGCACATCTACCAGCGTAATATATGCCATCATGTGCCAACAATGCCCCACTGCTATATACATCGGCCAAACTGGACAGTCCCTACGTAAAAGAATCAATGGACACAAATCTGATATTAGGAATGGCAACATACAAAAACCTGTAGGGGAACACTTCAATCTTCCTGGACACACAATTGCAGATCTAAAAGTAGCCATCCTGCAGCAAAAAAACTTCAGGACCAGACTTCAAAGAGAAACTGCTGAGCTACAGTTCATCTTCAAGTTTGACACAATCAACTCTGGATTAAACAAAGACTGTGAATGGCTTGCTAACTACAAAAGTAGCTTCTGCTCTCTTGGAATTCACACCTCCAGATCAACTGCTAGAAGTGGGCCTCATCCTCCTTGATTGGATCCACCTTGTCATCTCCAGCCTGATCCTGGCCTGCATATTTATACCTGCCTCTGGAAATTTCCACTACATGCATCTGACGAAGTGGGTCTTTGCCCACGAAAACTTATGCTCCTACACTTCAGTTAGTCTATAAGGTGCCACAGGACTCCTCGTCGCTTTTGCAGATCCAGACTAACACGGCTACCCCTCTGATATGTGATGCTCTTATTATCTATATAAATATCTAAATATTTAAACCCTACTAAAGCTTTTGGACCCTAGGTATTTTTAGCACTGCAGTTAATCTATGTATTGTGTAAGAAGTATTTCCTTCAATCATTTTTAAGTCTGATGCCTTTCATTTGAATGGGCTATTCTTTGGTCTTTAACTTATGAGGAAGAGTAAACAGAAGCGCTCCATTTACCTTTCTTTACACTATTCTGTGTTCCAGGAAGGGGCAAGGCCTTGGGTCAAAGTGGCAGGGCAGAGGAGGCCAGCCCCCAGTGCAAAATGATGGAACCTAACAACAAGTTTCATTTGATGATGCACTTCCCTGCTGGCCCTTAGAGGTGGGGCAGGACACTGAATAATCACAAGCCAGTTAGTCTGACACTGATCTCAGAAAAAACTGTATAAGGATTTAAAGAATGGTAGCATAATTCATGCCAATCAATATGGCTTTATGAAAAATAGGTCTTGTTAACAAATTGTATACAGTTTTTGATGATATTACAAATTTAGTTAATAAAGGTAACTGACCTAATATACTTTTATGGGACATTTAACTTGATACTCCATACCATTCTGATAAAGATTAACACTATACAAAAAAAATCAATGTCAGTCATAATAAATAGATTAAAACTTGTTAAATTTAATTTCAAAAAGGAAATTTTAATGGGGGAAATTTAAAGGGTGTTTCTACGGGAGTTACACAATGATCTGCTTTTGACCCAATGCTATTCGATATCTTTATCAATGAAAGAAAGACAACAAAATCATTATTGGTAAAATTTGTAGACAATACAAAATTTGGATTAGTGGTAAATGATGGGGACAAGTCAGTTAAACCAACATGGAGGGCTTGGTAAAGTGAACTCATATTAATAATATGTATTTTAATTCAGCCAAATGAAAGACCATACATGTAGGAACAAAGAACATAGTCCACAATTACAAGATAGGAATGTAATAACACTAAAAAGGAATTAGGGGTAATGGTCTATAACCAGCTGAACATTACCTCTGTATATGGTATTAGTGTGACCATTACTAGAATACTGTATCCTATTCTGGTGTCCACACTTCAAAAATAGGAGAGGATTAAAAAAGCTATAATTATTATTTGAGCACTCAAAAATAATGAGAGCCATATAGCCTTATAGTCATAGAATTAAACTAAACATGTTGAGCTTCTTATTGAAGAGAGGATTAAGAGGTGACGTGATCATAGTCCACAAGTACCTACATGGAGAAGAGATTTCTGGTAGCAGACAGTTCTTTAATCTAGCAGAAAAGGATAAATTGAGATCCGATGGTCACAAGCTGAAACTAGACAAATTCAGAAATAAGGTGTAGTGTTTTAACAATAATGGTGATTAACAACTTACCGAGAGATATGAGGAATTTTCTGTGACTTAGTCTTTAAAGCAAGAGTGAATAGTTTAGCTCAAATAGAAGTTGTGGGCTTGATGCAGAAATGAATGAATGAAAGTTTAGTTTGTCTTATGCAGAAGGTCAGAGTAGAGGATCCTACTGATCCCTTCTGCCTAATAAAAAAAAATCTATGAATCAGTGAAATTCAAATGGAAAGTTACTTACAACCTTCCAACATAATAGTTATACCAAGATCATATGACATAATCAACCTTGAGGGTCCATCATACAAGAGCAACAGAGGAGCAAAGTTACTTGCAAGTCCCATTTATCTAAGCACACATTGTGAGATTTCAGCACCTTTCATGATCAAAAAAACGTGTAGAATAATTTTGGCCTTTTTGTTGATTTTTCTAGTATTGCTTAATTTTACTTATGTACAATTATTTTCATTACTCAAATGCCCATGAGGAGCCTGAAATAATAAATCCAGAAAAATGCATTTGAAGATTCAAAATCATAAAATTGTATTTGTGAAAGAAAAAATGCGATTGGCTGATGACAAAATTTAAGAGACCATCTGGTACAGTCACAAGGCTCATAAATCAATAGCTAATTGATACAAATTTCAAGAAAACAACATATATAAGGCAACGAAAAACTTCAAGAAATTCAATTATTGTACTTAATGTTGCTGAAGGCATCTGGTCTAATCCCAGATTTAATACCTATAGAAAAGTAGGACTTCAACAGCAAGTTTGCCCAAGCAAAGACCACAGGATCAGGATTTTAGTATGCAGGTAATCTGGTTAGTTCTGTGTTATTGCAAACATAAATAAGTCTTAATCATATATGTAACAACATTTATAATCAATATACAATTAAAAACAATTTCCACTTACTTGATCTCTTCCTGATTTATGTGATGTCATGTGGCGTTCAAGCTGTGTTCTATATGCAAATGTGTAACTGCATAACGAGCAACTAAAGTTATCCTCATTTTTTTCATGGCGATATTTAATGTGTTCCTTCAGCGAGGTAAAGCGTTTGTAACCTCTATCACAATATGGGCAGGTAAGCAGCTGGGAAAATGCATCTGGTGTTCCTGCAAAGGACAGACAATAAACCTTCATTTAAATAAAAATGAGAGATCTAATTTACTAAAATGATCAAACAAGTTGGAGATGTATTTTCACATTCGTGAGTTAATGTAAATCCGTAATTTAATTATGCATTTACATGAACTTATACCTCAGAATAAGAATTGTTATTTCCATTTTTCCTAGCATGTACTTACTCATTGCTTGGAGTACAGATGGCTCTAATTTGCAATTGAGAAAAGAAGGAACAAGGCAGAGAAAAACCAAGTTTGAGTCTGATCTCACACCAGGTTCACATTGGTGTTACTCTATTGACTTTGACAGAGTTATTTGTGGTTTAGACCAGCATAAAGTGAAATCAGAATTATTCTATAATTAGACTCACACTAGACATGTTTATGGTTTTATATGTAAGTACATTTATTCAAGATCTCTATACAGAACTATCTTATCCAGAAAGTAATTTGTGAATAACATTGTAAACATCCTGTCTGGTATTCTTACCTATTTAACAATAAAAAATAAAATATTGCTTCAAAAGTCTCATTCTATGTTCAGATGAATAAAAATCTGGTTTCAGGAATGTAGGATTTGCCATATTGGATCAGACTATTGATCTATAAAGTGTGTTACCCTGAGCCTCTGGCAGTTCCAATTCTTCATGCGTCAAAGGAAATGGAAGGCAATTCCTGCCAAAATGCAATTATCCGATCGTGCAGATCTACTGCAAGGGATAGGACTGAATTTCTACTTGAACCCCATTGATTATAATCTTATACCCTGAAGCATATTGTGTAAATTTCCATGGACTGTTATTTTAACTTGCATAAGTACAAATATTAATACTCATAAAAAGCTAATATCTTTGAAAATACTTATAAATTATTTATCTTGATGACCTACTTGTGGCAGTTAATACCTTAGGTTGATTATTTGCTCTATAAAAAAGCATTTATTTTTGTTTGCTTGGAATTTACTGCCTTCCAGTTTTATCTAGTGTTCCATTGTTCTTGCACAGAGGGAAAAGAAAAAGAGGAGACTTAGATCATTTTTCACTTCGTTCCTTAGAGCGGTGCATCTCTCAGCTAAGTCCCTTCTTAGCCTTTGCATTTTCAGGGTAAATGTTCAAAATTGAAGGCACAGACATAGTTTGACTTCTATATGTGGGAAGAAGGGGCAGCTCCAGACAGGCTAATAGGGCAGAGCATGGGTGAGAAGAGGAGAGACGAATTCCAAACCTGCTAGCAAGCATGCCATTTGATTGGGGAAGGGAAGGAACACAACTTCAACTGTGATTCCAGGGGCTACTTAGGCCCATGACTCTCAACCTTTCTAGACTATCACATCCTTTTCAGGAGTCATATTTGTGTTGTATATTCTAAGGTTCATTTCACTTAAAAACTACTTGATTACAAAACCAGACATAAAAATACTAAAGTGCCATAGCACACTATTACTGAAAAATTGCTTATTTGGTCATTTTTCTATATGTGAATATAAAATAAGTCAATTGGAATATAAATATCATACTAACATTTCACTGTATAGTATATAGAGCACAATAAACAAGTCTGTATGAAATTTTAATTTGTACTGATTTCACTAGTGCTTTTCATTTAGTATAAAGTGCAAAGAGGTGCATGCCCTGACTGACTATCTAGCACTGCCCCAAGTGTTCACAGATTTGCAGAACTGATCCAGATCTGGGAATTTCACTACATGATGCTTGGTGTCACAACCATCAGCCATCGTAATTCTGGTGGCTGCAGCAGTTCTTAGTAGTCTAGGCATATTTGACAACTGTTTGCAACATCAGAGGTTAATACCTATATTTTATTTTTATTACTAAAAATAAATTTCTCCCTGCATGGCATAAAATCATTGTTATTTCAGAACAAAAATTACTTAAGTGTTAAACAAGAAGTTATTTATATTTATTAGATTAACATAGTAACAACTTTTTTTAATACAGATTGTCCATAATTAAAAAACCAAACAAACAAAAAAACCCCCAAACAAACAAAAACAAAATAAAACAAACCAGAACATATATTTAGGCAATAAAGCCAATCATAGCTTCCTAAGTGCTTTTGAAATTTCCACCTTTAGTGTTTTAGGAGTACAAGTCCCACTCACTTCAAATTGCTGATGGAGGAGCATAGCTTGACTTGTGGAGGTTCAGTTCTCAAGACTGTGAAGTTGGTTGTAAATAGATCACGGGCTACTTGCTTATCTATTATTGTGTTTGTCTTCTTATGGAAGGGTTTGAATACAACTCTGGAATTGTATTTTTAGTTCAGATCAGCATTTTTCGTTATAGCTATGAATTTTAAGAAACTTCTTAATAGAAAATAATTGTTTAAAACCTGAAATTTTGCTATTAGGAAACTAATTAAGAAAATTAGCATAAACAATCATTTTTGCAATGTAAGGTTATAATGGGAAGAAAGAACTAGCAACATGATATCAGATTTGATTTATAACTAAAATGGTTTTAAATTTAAATAACTGTATTTAATTTTTTGTAAGTAGTAAATTGCAAGATGGATAAAAATGATTTCCACTATGAAAAACAACCGTTAGTTGTTACTTTTTCCTACTGCTTTGCCTCTTTTTATTCCAGGAGATCATTTTGTATATAAGCCAGTATTTCCTGTTTTCTTATTATTCTTTTGAGATGGAACTTACTATAATTTATTTAGATTCTCAATGAACCATTATCTAGCAGATTATCTTATTTTTATCACATTTTTTTCAAATTATTATTATCACAATTATTTTTATCACATTCTCAAATAACCACTTACAGAGATAAAAGTCATTTTTATAGAAAGTGTGCTTGTAAATGGATTGAGTCAAACATTTATTTAAATGTTGTTTATTATGTCCTTATATATATTATCAAATGGAATTCTAGACTGTTATTTTACACTCTTATTTTATTGTAGATTAGCATTTCCATTTAACAATTCCCAGTAGAAATAATCCAAACCCAAATGTTTTAATTATCACATCTATCAACTGTAACTTTCACACAAGATATGTAAAGGAAATAGAATGTATAAGTGAAATCTAGCATAAAATAAATAGTCAAAGCTAAAGTAAGGATATCTAAGTTTCAGAAACCTTAGCAGTATTTTTTGCTTGATTATAGCCCAATTTCATAATAATTTGTGCTTTCAATTTCCATTTATTTCAAAAGCTACACTTTCTACAATAGATTCCTGGATACTTATCTTTCTAAAACAGAGAATTTTTAGGACAACTGTTCAGAGTAGTTCAGTTTATAAATAGTCTAATTAGCAAAATAATATTTACCATTTTCATCTTGACCACTAGCTTCTGGCGTGCCTTGTCTCTGGTCTTCCTCAGGTGCCTCAGGGTATATAACAGCTGTATCTTCCTGTTGAAGGAATTCTTCAACACTGGGATCATGGTTTTGTTCATTTTCTGCTTCGGAATCACATTCATCTTCTTTTGCTAAAATTAAAAAAAAAAGCTTTCTTAATGGAATCTCAGTGTCATATGAAAACATTTTAAAATGATGCCTCTATGAAATAGAGGCAGTAAAGGGGGGAAGGGAGAGGAGGGAAGGAATACATCAGAGTGGCAGCATTTGATTTGATTCTGGGATCAGCTGTGTGGCGGGCTGCCTCTTTAAAATGCTGCCTCTGTGCAATTCAAAGGGGAAGCTGCAGTTGAGCCCAGGATCAACTGGAGAGTCCCCAGCTGAGCCCAAGCTCTCCTGCCTCCCCTCTGAATTGTGCAGAGGTGGCAGTTTCAATGGGGCAACCGCCGCACAGCTGATTAGCTGAGCAGCAGCTGTCCCTCTGAAACTGTTGCCTCCACACAATTCAAAGGGGCAGGGGAGCCCATAGCATGGAGGCCAGGGTGGCCCATAGCATGGAAGCCATAGCCCATAGCATGGAAGCCATAGCATGGAGCCTGGCCTCCATAGCTTTGAAATACACAAGTGTCCCCGCTGAGGACTCTTGTGTATTTCAAAGCAGGCACCCACGTGCAGCTCGGAATCAATGGGACATCCCGCTCACCACAGGCTAAACGTGGAGTTCCACATTCCTCCTTTGAAATGTACAAGAGCACCAGAAGGCTCTTGTACATTTCAAAGGAGTAATGCAGAAGTGCCTATTGACTAGTTAACTAGTTGATGGAAATTCCATCGACTAGTCAGCTAGTCAATTAACTGCATTTTAACATCCTTACTGCAGACCTTTAAGCGTGCCCACACAAGCAAGTGTCTGGGACTCTGAATCCAGAGGAGTGCACACTCTGGGGTGGGATAAGTGGTGGCAATGTAAATGCCAGATAGAGGAGTTTCCTTTCTTTTTGTGTACTTTGTTAATTGATTTTATTCACTTTTCATCTGTTAAACTGTGTTTCTTTAAGTTGTTAAGTAAAGGTGTGTTAATTCTAATTTAATCAATTAGATATATATTACTTAATATTGTTGTCTTGGAGTTAGATCCAAATTATTACTAGAATAATCTTATTCCTGGACGCTCCGAAGACACACCATTAAGTGCGTCCAGGGCCAGCCAGGTGGACGCACCGCCTTTGTATATTCTTTAGGAGCAAGAGACTGCAGCAAGTGGGTGGATAGGGAATCCCCAACTAAACAACATCACCACTGGGGCACTCAGGATCTCCTTTTATGTTAAAAACATCAGATGCCCAGCCACACATATAAGTGTGACCTGCTCCCGAGTAACCCAGGGAGGGAAAAGGGGAGGTAACATAAAAAATTAGGACATTTTAAAAGTCGTCTTAAGTTTGCCCAAGTTTCGCTCATTTGATCCACTCAACTTCTCCAAAATCTTGCAATAAATGATTAAAAGCTTCAGAGGGATAGCTGAGTTAGTCTGTAGTAATAGGAAAAACTTAAAAAACAACAAATTACCCACAAAAGCTCATGATATCATCTACATGTTTTGTTAGTCTTTGAGGTGCTACTAGACTATTTGTTGTTTTTTAAGGATTCTTGAATGTGATTCAGTGATACTATTCTGAATGGCACTTGCCATTTCTGCAGCTATTTTGGGCCTGCCATTGCCAAGCTGAATTTGAGGCCTTCAAGACATGATTTTTAGTTATATTTAAAGTTTGTTCATTACTGCAAACCCACAGGATACATTCTTGCAGATTTTCACTGAAAAGCATGCTTGCTGGCTGAAATGCAGTAATCTTGAGAGTTTGAGTAGCTTCTTCACCAGTGTTTCACCTTCAGTGTCAAATAACTTTCTCCAGATCTAGTTAGGACTAGGGCTGTCAAGTGATTAAAAATTTTAATCGCGATTAATTGCGTGCAACTCCCCTTTGAAACACCGGGGTGGCGTTCTCAGTTCTCAGCTGCCCACAGGCTCCATGCAGCGCTGCCCCCTGGAAGTGCTGCTGCGGCGTTTCAAAAGAGCAGCGCAAGGCAGAGCCCAGGGTCAGCTGGAGTCCCCAGCTGACCCCGGGTGTCATGCAGCGCAGCCCCTTTAAGGCACTGGAGCAGCACTTCAAAGGGGCAGTGAAAGTGGAGCAGGGAATCAGCTAGGGACTCCAGCTGATCCCCAGCACCGCTGTTGCAAAGACGTTTTGCAACAGCAGAGCCAGGGATCAGTTCCCAGCTGTACTTCAAAGAGTTAACGCAGCATGCGATCAACGCATTAATTTTTTTAATGTGTTAACCCTGTCCTGCGTTAATTGCAGGCGTTAATGCAGGTCAGTTGACAGCCCTAGTTAGGACTATTCCAAATCATCTAGGTTTAAATGTAGAGCATTCAATGATCACATACATTTTATCTTCATTAAAACTGTATTTCACTATTAGTAAAAATACAGTTAAATATTTTACATATTCCCATAACATGACATATTTGCTAATAAATATTTGTTGGAATATATTATTCATGCAGCTTATACTTACTGCTATGCAAAATGCAGTCTATAAAAGCTTTGACTGTAAATTACCATCTACAATTCAGTCTCAATTATTAATGTGGAGCATATTTCAAAGAGGAAGGTAAAGTGTTACCATTTGTCTCTCCAGTGTGAAGTTTCATACTGGTCTTCCTATTTTAAAGTCTAAGTGCTAGATTCTATTAAAGACATAGGGCAGTTTTCACCACACACACCTTTGTTCCTGGGTTTATGGTTAAAATGTGTGTTCTAAGATTTAAAAAATTGCAGACGTTATTTCTGAATAATTCTACATTTTTATATAGTGCAAGGTGGCCAAACTTACTGACTTTAAGTCACATATGACAATCTTCAGAGTTTGAAAGCTAGGAGGCTCCTAGGGTTGCAGGTGTCCAGTATTGACCCGGAAAGTCTGGTATTTTTGCCTCCTGGCTGGTAAAAAAATTCAGAAAATACTGGACACCTAAAATGTCTGGTATTTTCTGATTTTTTTCCCCGGCCAGGAGATGAAAATACTGGAGTGTCCGGGTCAATACTGGACAACTGGCAACCCTACATTCAGCAACTGGTTCCAGCCCCTTCCCCCTGCTTCCCTGGTTCTGCAGGGGAGCTGTCTGGCCCGGAGCAGGGAGACAAGATGGCTACCTGCTGCCTGTTAGGAGAGGCAGAACCTAGCCTGTTCTTAAAGGGGCCATGCTGGTTTATTTTTTATTTTTTTGCTTAACTCTTAGGGTCCTCTTTGTCCCCCCTGCAACAACTCTGGTCTCCTCTCTTTTCTCCCCCCCCCCCCAAAAAGAATTTTTTTCCTGGTGATTTTTCTTTTGGGGGAGTGGGGATTGTTCGGTACTTTTGGTTAAACCATCTGGCAACCCTAGAGACGCCTACCAGAGTTTCAGGCTTCAACCCTGCTCTTGCTAGAGCCCGGAGTCCTGAGCCCCAGAAAGTATGGCTTGCAGGGCTGAAACCATGAGACCTCCCTCTCTCCCGCCCCAATACTCAGAAGCCCATATCCACTAACCTTCTACAAGGCAGTGTACCCATTGTCTAGTAAGTGGAGAATGCATGTGTGAGTGTGAGTGTGTGAGTGAGAGAGAGAGAGAGAGAGAGAGATATCCAAAATGGGAAGCTCCACAAGCCATATTTTAACTGTAAAGGGATGCATGTATAATTGCTTGCAAGCAGATTTGAATCTGGGTCCTCTGGAGCTTAATATAGGAGCCTCTACAACAGCGATCTCCAATCTTTTTAAACTCAAGATCACTTTTTCAATTTAAGTGTCAAGTAAGATCTACCTCAAACCCAAATATCCTTGCCCTGCTGCCTTCCCACCCTTTCTTTGAGGCCCTACTCCTGCTGCACTCCTTCTCCAAGGCCTCACCCTGCTCACTCCATCCCTCTTTCCCCCCATCCTCACTCACTTTCACCAGGCTGGGGTAGGGAGTTGGGGTGCAGGCTCTGGTTTTGGGCCAATGTGTGGGAGGGGCTCCAGGCTTAGCCCAGGGTGGGAAATTGGAGCCCGGGGGGGGGGGGGGGGTTCAGGGTGCAAGCTCTGGAAAAGAGTTTGGATACAGGGGGACTCACATCTGGGGCAGGAGGTTTGGTACAGGAAGAGGTTCAGGACTGGGACGGGTTCAGGAAGCAGGTTCTGACTGGGCATCGTTTAACTGAGATGGCTTCTGGGTGGTGGAGCAGTGGAGTTAAGGCAGGCTTACTCCTGCTCTGGTCCTACACCATTCCTGAAAGCAGCTGGCATGGATAGCAATTGCGCCATGTGCTGCCCCTGATCTACAGGCACTGAGCCCACAGCTTCTACTGGCCACGGTTCCCCATTACTGATCAATGGGAGCTACAGAAGTGATGTCTGCAGGCAAGGACAGGACATGGAGACCCCCTGCTCTGCCTCTCTCAGGGGCTTTTTGCAGGGACATGCCAACCACTTCCAGGAGCAGGAATTGCCATAGGAATAATTACTCCAGTCATGACAGGTTAGGCATTTTAGAACTCACTACACAAAAAATTAAATTTTAGCTAAAGAGAGAAATGAAAATTATGAAATTCTCAAAAAATCAAAAACAACAGACTTTGTAAGCAGTAAAAGTAGTAACAACCCCCTATGTATGTGTTGGATCAGGAGAGGAGAGTGACAGACAGTGTGAATTTGTGAGAATGACAGAGACACTCACACAGTATGTGAGAGTGACAGAGATTTGCATTGCCAAGCTCCCGCCATCCCCTTCTCTGTGTGTGGCGATAGGGTACAGAAGTGGGAGAGGGAAGAGGAGGGACACCCTGACATCAGTACTCCCCACATTCTCCCTCCCATACTCTGCATAGCTGGCAGGAGCAGCATGACAGTGGGTGGAGGGGCAACTGAAATGCCAGCGCTTGATAACTTCCTGGCCAAACCAGTCAGGATCACCTGTCAGAGGCTCCAAGATCTACTGGTAGATCCCAATCTACTGGTTGGTGACCACTGCTCTATAGCTTGAGTTACAGTAAACTTCCGATAATCCGGCACCTTTAGGACCCAGGGGGTGCCGGATTATCAGATATGCCGGACTATCAGAAGGGGGGGCTATGAGGGGTCTGGAGTGGGGTGGGAGGGGATGCCACCCCAGACCCCTCATAGCCCCCCCTTTACGATAGTCAGGCTCTGCCCCAGGAGTCCCTGATTCAGCCGCTGCTGGTCAGTTTCAGCAGCAGCTGAATCGGGGATGCCTGCAATAGAGCAGCTGGGGTGCTGCCGAGTTGGTCCTGCAGCGCCGAGGGGCAGTGCTACGGCACCAACCCAGCAGCACTCCAGCTGCTCTTGGGGACGCCTGGGACAGAGCAGCTGGAGTACTGCCTGGTTGGTCCCGTAGCACTGCCCCTCAGGGCTGCGGGACCAACCCGGCAGCACCCCAGCTGCTCTTGGGGACGCCTGGGGCAGAGCAGTTGGAGTGCTGCCAGGTTGGTCCCACAACGCCAAAGGACGGCGATGCGGGACCAACCCGGCAGGACCCCAGCTGCTCTGCCCCAGGGGTCCCCGATTCAGCCGCTGCTGAAACAGATCAGCGGCTGATTCCAGGAAGCCCGGGGCAGAGCAGCTCTGCCCCAGGCTTCCTGGAATCAGCCGCTGATCTGTTTCAGCAGCGGCTGACTTGGGGACCCCTGGGGCAGAGCAGCTGGGGTGCTGCCGGGTTGGTCCCGCAGCGCCGAGGGGCAGCGCAACAAGACCAACCCGGCAGCACCCCAGCTGCTCTGCCCCAGGCGTCCGGATTCAGCCTGCTGGTGAAACTGACGCTGCTGGTCAGTTTCAGCAGCGGCTGAATCGGGGACCCCTGGGGCAGAGCAGCTGGGGTCCTGCTGGGTTGGTCCCGCATCGCCGTCCTTTGGCGCTGTGGGACCAACCCGGCAGCACTCCAGCTGCTCTGCCCCAGGCGTCCCCAAGAGCAGCTGGGGTGCTGCCGGGTTGGTCCCGCAGCCCCAAGGGGCAGCGCTACCAGAGCAACCTGGCAGCACCCCAGCTGCTCTTCTCCCGGCTTCCCCGATCCAGTCTGCTGGTCAGTTTCAGCAGCAGCGGAATGGGGGAAGCCTGTCCAGCTGCCCCAGCACTTCCAGGTTCCTGATGGTGCCGGACCATCAGGAGTCCCGGAGCACTGGATGCCGGACTAATGGAATTTTACTGTATAAAGCCAGGCTGCAGAGCTCACTCATTCTTATCTCTTGCTGTAAGTGGTCTAAGTGCCATTACACGGGACAGTGAACTACACCCAGTAAGTGACTGGGTTACACATTCAGCTCTCAAGCCACAGTTTAATGCTTATCCCTGTAGTACCAAAGTACTGAGCAATAAGCATATATTAATTTATCTGACCATTTAAAAAGCATATAGATTCCCTTAAATTACACAGTGACTATTTTCAACATTACTGAAGTACAATGAGCAAAAAGGAGCCATGCATTTTATAGCCTAGTATTGAAGATGAAGACACACATTCTATTTTATCTACTCTGTAATATTACTATTAACAGAAGAGGTAATAATTATATCAACTCTAGCTCATTTTAATGACTATGACTTTAGGCTCTGTCTAGTGACCCATAGTAGTGCTCTGTACTACCATGTGAAACATCAGTGATAGAGTCCTCATACTTTCTTTTCTTCTAAAGTCAGGGTAAGCTTCTGCAGAGGCACTGCAGTCAGCCCTTCAGGGACAGGGACTGCATTGTGTCATTTGACAGCAAAACCTCAAGACTGAAGAGATATAAAGAGAGCCCAGGTTAGTCTTCTTCACCAAGAACAGTGTTTGCAACTTACTGCTGCAAGTATAGAAGAGGAAAGCTATTTAAAAAGAAAGAGGGGGAAATCCTAAAAGATTTGCAGGAATATTAAATTATTCCACTCCCAAGAACATTCTATGGATAAGGGAAACAGACTGTAGAATTTAATCAAATACCTGTACATCCAGCTTCATCTGCTTGAGCTTCAGGCCCCAGGATTTCCTTTGTTTCTTTTCCAGCTGAAATATAATATTTCAAAGAAGAAGAATAAACATTTTTAAATATTTGTATTTGCATACTACAAAAGTTTCCTTAGTTTCTTAAGCATTTCTATATTTTTTACGGTTTGGGAAAGAGACATTTATATCTCATATCCTTTTAAAAGTATGGATCCCTCTTGATTTTAGCTCTATAGAATCTGTCAGGTCACAAATACTTTAAAAGAAAAAGAAACTAAACGTAATAGAAGGCAGCCACATAAAACCAATGTAATTATTTGAAGCCAGGGAAAAAAATAGGGTAAGGACCACTGTTACATATCCAAATATGGTATTTTTGTAGTGCAAGTATCTTTTTGGCAAGTACAAAGTGTGCTGCTTAGAATGAAATGTTCTTAGTATCTAATTCACTAGATTATGTCTTTCAGAGGTTAATTTATTGAAAGATTAACACATTTGCTCTGCTTTCTCTAACTAGCAAAACATCAATAATTACTCCAACTTATTTGCAATAATCATATAATACTGTACAATTGCCTGCAGACATCTAGAGCCTATTAAACTTAGCCAAACAAAAATCATTATGAGAGTTCTTGCTAGTGATATGACTACAGAATTGAGAAAATAAGAAAAGATTGGCACCAAATTAGAGCATATATTTCAGTTGTGAAAAATGTTAAGTGTTTTACCAATTGCTTCTCTGTGTATTGTACTGACCACACCACCACATATACAAAAGTACTATTAGTGACACAAGTGCGTATCTCTAGTACAGGCAGTCCCCGAGTTACGCGGATCCGACTTATGTCGGATCTGCACTTACGAACGGGGCTTTTCTCGCCCCAGAACTCGCGGGCGGCGGGACCACCCAGACATGCAGTGGTCCCGCCACCGCGTCCTCCGGGGCGAGAAAAGCTGCTCCGGGTGTCCCTGGTCTGCTGGGGGTTACCCAGCAGACCAGGGACACCCCGAGCAAAGCCTTGGAGGCGGCGGGGTCCAGCGCCTCTGCGGCTTTGCTCCGGGTGTCCCTGGTCTGCTGGGGGGGGGGGGCGCAGCTAGTGCGCCCCCCCCATCAGACCAGGCTTTTGTTGTGGACGCCTGGGGTAGAGCAGCTGGGGTGCTGCCGGGTTGGTCCTGGGGGGACCTACCCGGCAGCGCCCCAGCTGTTCTGTCCCAGGCTCCAAATTCAGCCGCTGTTGAAACTGATCAGTGGCTGATTCCAGGAAGCTGGGGGCAGAGCAACTCTGCCTCGGGCTTCCTGTAGTCAGCCCCTGGTCAGTTTCAGCAGCAGCAGCTGAATCTGGAGCCAGTTCCGAGTTACGTACAAATTCAACTTAAGAACAAACCTATAGTCCCTATCTTGTACGTAACCCGGGGACTGCCTGTATATGGATGCCTGTAAGATTATATCATTTAACACATAATTTATTGAAGAATTCACAAATAATCTCCACAAAACAGGACTTACTTCAAATTCATGATCTGATATTTATGGGCTAATTTTAAATCAGTTTTAAGACTAAGTCTGGCTGGAGATACCCACTGAAATGAGGGACACCTTGATTGTAACCCTCTTTAAGAAAGAGACCGTGGAAAGCAGACTGTGGAAACTATCATGGTATCTCTGTCCTTGAGGTTGCAGGCAAAGTTCTGGCACATGTCCTCACAATCTGTCTTCTGACCCTGTCAGAAGAAATATTACCGGAGCCACAAAGTGGCTTCCCACCATGTTGCGGAACTGTAGATATGATCTTCATTGCACGGCAGCTGCAAGAGAAGTGTCGGGAGAAAAACCGACCATTGCACATGGCTTTTATTGGTCTAACTAAAGTCTGTGAAAACTAAGAGTAAGATTTCCACCACATCTATTGTAGAACTTCAGAATGCTGATGACAATGCAGTTTTTGCCTATTCTGAGAAAGATCTTCAAACTATCCTGAATGTGTTTGCTGATGCTTATGTAAGACTTGGTCTCATCCTCAACATCAAGACCACCAAAGTGCTCCTTCAACCCTCTCTAAATGAGGTACCATAAGCCTCAACTATTAAAATCAATGGAGAGGCACTGGAGAATGTCAATCATTGTCTCTACCTTGGAAGTTATTTTTCTTCCAAAGCAGATATTGATGAAGAAATCCAACCGTCTAAGCTGTGGCACTGCAGTCTTTGCTTCTTTATGGCACATGGTTTTTGAAAAACATGACATTCAGACAGACACCAAATTTCTTGTCTATCATGCCATCCTTCTCCCAACACTATTGTATGGATCTGAAACCTGGACAACCCACAGACATCACTGAAAGTCCTTGAGAGGTACCACTAACGCTTCTTCCGCAAGATCTTGAAAAATCAAATGGGAAAACAAGCGCACTAACATCGGTGTTCTGGAACAGGCAAAGACCACCAGATCATCATCTGTAAGCAACTTCACTGGACTGGTCAAGTTGTTCAGATGCCAGATCATCATCACCTCCCAAAACAAGTCCTGTTTTTCAGCTGAAAGAATGATACTGTAACTTGGGAGGACAATGGAAGTGTTATAAGGACTTGCTAAAGGATAACTTAAAGAAATGCAACTTGGGAGACACTTGCCCAGGATTGCTCAAAATAGAACAATGGCTCCCTGTATTTTGAACTTGCCCGCAGATGAGCTGAGGAGGAGAAGAGGCACAAGAGAAAGGGGAGACTGGCTTTTAGTCATGCTCAACAACCTCCTGCTGTACTTGGAGGCATCTGTCCTCACTGTAGCAGAACTTGTGGTTCAAGGATTGGCCTTATCAGCCACCTGCGGGTCCACAACTGCCATGGAAAATGATCACACTCAGCAATGAGTAATCACCATCATTATTCATTTTAAATGAGTTTTAAGACTGAATCTAGGCATGGCATGAGATACAGTGTAACTGTTCTATGGGTCATAGTGTTCTCCACACCATTTCAGAATGGTGATCCTCACTACTGGAAGATAACGTTCATTATCAGCCCCACGTTTTCACCAAATGATTGAGAGTGGTGACAACCTATTGTTTCTGTCTACTGTTTTCTGTCTAGAAACAGTGGCTTCAGATTTGCGGGGGAGGGGGAGTTTAAGTGAAGTTTTGGTTGGTGAAGGCACTAGAATATCAGTCCTATACCAGGGTCCACAATTATTAATTACAAATCTAGTACAAGTTGGACCTCGCTGGTCTGGCATCCTCAGGACCTGACTAGTCCCAAATGAGTGGATTTGCCAGACCAGGGAAGGTCCTGGCCCTCCTGGCCTGTGCTACCACAAGCTTAGGGCTCCAGCCTGTTCCTGCTGCTGCTCCAGCCTCCCCGAGACTCTCTAGATGCCTCTGGCCCCACTGTTGCTGGGGTAGAGAGCAGCCGCCTAGAGCTGTGCAGCCACCTGGCTCCACAGCCAGGGCTGGAGCTGCACAGCCAGGACTGGAGCGGAGGGCAAGGGCAAGAGCTCCCTGGCTGAGGCCAGAGCTCCCTAGACGCTGCTGAGGCTGGAGCTCTATGGCTGTTGCTGAGGCCAGAACTCCCCACAGTGCCACCATTCCCCCCTTCCATAAACACACAATGGGTTGTTAATGCCCCGTACTGAACTTCTGCCCTGCCACCAGACCTCCCAGTTCCTGGGTTCTGTGGTCCAGGAACATCCATGGTCCATGCCAGACCACGGATGTTGCCAGACCAGGGAGTCCTGGTTAAGGAAGGTACAACCTATACAGCATAGACACTGACAGCTGAGGTTCCCATACACCTCGTCTCAAAGGTTAGGTTGGCTTTAAAATTTGGAAACATGTGCAGTATGAACTTGCCTAAGGTGACCAACTCACTTTATACAGGCTACTAAACATCTTGCAGTTAATGACAAGATGCAGCTCCCATTGATTTAAGCTAGTAGCTGGCAGTGAACATAAATATCCTCATATTCCACTTTCTCTCCCTTGAGCTAACCAGCTGTCTAATACCCTTGTGTTCTGTGGCATACAGTGGCACTTCAGGAATGAGCAGTGTATGTTGATAAAAACATGGTAACCTTGTACTTGCCATTATAATCAAACACGCTCAACTATGGAATTCTTATTTAGTACACGTTTTAGTATTAAGTGCAGAATGTGGATCTGAATTCAGTGTCTATCCAAGGCCATCAAAATCTATAGAATTATCCAACCCAAAGGTCACCTTGAACTATAAATAATACCAAAAAGAAAAACAAATAAACAGAAAATTAGTTGGTCAGATATTGTTCATATGAAGCTGTATTCAAGATTAATGCCAAATATCCTTTTATAATTTAGGAATGAGTAATTGATTGTAGGTACCAAATAAATGCTTTAAATATATTTGGTTCTCTAAAATCAGAAGAGAGGAATCAACATCTTTATTCCAGGCAACTGCTTTTTGCACTATCCATAATTGTCCTGTGGGACAAACTGCCACATATAGCAAGTCTAAGAACTTAGAGGCATTTAAACAAGGCAACGGATCATTTACATTACATGAATGAGAAAATCCACGGTTATATTAATTGGGACAAAAATACAAGTGCTTCAAAGCATATGCCAGCTGGTTGGGGTTAAATAGATGATTCTATAATTGTCCATTATGGGAATTCTAGCATGTTTCTCTACACTCCCCTGGCACAATGGGATTCTCAACAATAAGTGTAAAGCTCATCCATGCAAGGAGACAGAATTTTCTCTGGGGATGGTCTGAAATTGTAGAATGAACTCCCCTAGGAACTCAGGACCATTACAGACCTCATCACTTTTTGCTCCAAGGAGAAACCACATTTCTTTGACTTTGCCTTCTCTAAATATACGCATTGCACTGTTTCTATTTACTTTTTTTTTTTTTTTTTAAAAGGACACCACTAAAACAAAACATTCCACTGAACATGCTTCTCCCTTCAGGGAGAAAATGAGAGAACAAGACATGACAGATGCACTACTGGAAGGCACTTATACTGCAATGATAAGCATGCATAATACCTATATATAGAATAGAATGGAAAAGAAAAACCATTGGATACTGCCCTCTTTTAAATACAAGATACTAGACCAGGAGTTTTCAAACTTTAAGTCACAGCTTGTAAGGGTAAGTTGCTAGCTGACCACAAAATGCTTTGTTGACATATGCCTCTGCAGGTATGCAATCACAGCTCCCATTGGCCACGGATCACCATTTCCACTCTATGGGAGCTGCAAAAAGTGGTGCAGGCCAGGACACAAGTCCTCTCAGCTCTCACTGGCTGGGGACCATGATCTGCAGTCAACAGGAGCTGAGATCACCCGTACCTGTGGCACAGGTAAATAAACCCAGCTAGTGGCTTGTATTTACAAGCCATGACCCAGAGTTTGAAAATATCTGTACTAGGCTACATCAACTACTGAACTAATCTGAAATGATAATTGCCAGGTTGTTATGCTTCCACAGAAGTGAAGTTAAAGTGTTGTAATTGCTAGAATCTATAATTTGTAGCAGTTATTAAAAAGCAAGGAGCATTCTACCTTTTTAATTAGTACAGAAGCCAATTTCTGTTTTACTTAAACCAGGAACTTCTAGGACTACCATAAGTCTGACTCTAAATTGGTCTTTCCAAAAGAAAAAGGGTGGCAATTCTAACTACTCCAATACTAGAGACAATAGAAATGAAGATTGCCAGAAGTCTATAGAATAGGCAATGAAGATTGCCAGAAGTATGCCTGCACATGCAGATATTTTCAGAAACAAGAAGTATAATTAAGGACTTTAATCATACTCTAATTTTGACCATCACCTTTAAAAAGTCTGCCATAGACAAATCCATGTTTTTCTTTTTTCGGTCTGAGCCAATCCACCAACAGTAATTGTCATGTTCTGCAAGTCCAAAATCTTTACATGTTCTAAGTCCACTAAATAAATAGTTTATTTAAAACAGCCTATAGGAAAAAACATGGTTTTGTTACTATGAAATGGGCTCCTCATTAGAACAATGGGATCAGTTGGAAAGTTCAGAATATAAATGAAGTTTACTGGTTATTTTTAACAATTTAAGGTAGGGATGTTAAATATTGAGTAATTTACTAATCGAGCAGTTGATGGAATTTCCATTGACTTCTCAACTAGTCCATAGGCAATTCTGCATTCTTCCTTTGAATTTCAAAGGAAGAATGCAGAACTCCGCATGCAGCCTGGGGCCAGTGGGAAGTCCTGCTGACTCCGGGCTACATGTGGGGTGCCAGCTTTGAAATATACAAGAGCAGTGGGAGCGCTTCTGCATTTCAAAGAGGAAGTGTCTTCATGGAACCAGGAGTCAACAGGGGACTCAGTCCCCGCTGACCTTGGGCTCCATGCTGCGCTGCCACTTTGAAATGCCACACAGCCGGGGCCAGCTGGGGACCCCCCAGCTGATCCAGGGCTCCGCAAGGCATTTCCCCAGAACCCGGGATCAGTTGGGCACCAACCCTGGGCTACATGCAAATGCTGTGGTATTTCAAAGGGGCAGCGCTGCATGGAGCCTGGGGTCAGCTCCGTCCTGCGCTTCTTTGAAACACCAAGGCAACGTTTCAAAGGAGTAGAGCTGCACAGCTGAGCCCTGGATTAGCTGTGTAGTGCTGCCCCATTGAAATGCCACCACAGCATTTCAAAGCAGAAGTGCTGCACGGAGCCCAGATTCAGGCTCTGTGCATTGCTGCCACTTTGAAGTACCCATTTGCTTACTGGATAGTTAAATAGTCCTTAACATCCTTAATTTAAGGAGTCATTTACAGCAAACTCCTCTGGCTTCATTACAGGCAAAAATAGTACACTTGAACCATCCTAATACAGATGTCCCCGATCTCGGAACACAGATGGCTCAAACCCTGGAGGAAGAGGAGGAGGAATGCGCTGCCATTCTTCCTTCCCCTCCAGCTGCAGGATCAGCAGTACAGCAAAGTGCTGGTCTGGAGGCTTTTCCCTCACTGTTCCCACAGTGGCAAGGGGCAGTGCCTAGAAGTGGTGGAGGGCGCAGAGCCATGTGTGCCCCAAAGAGTGGGACTCCACATAAGCCTCCATCCCCATCCTCCTCACCCCCATACCAGCATTCCCCTCACACACTCTACCTCCCTCCCAGATCCTGCGCCTCCACCCACAGTGCGTTCCTGTAAACCCTAACAACCAGACTCCACTCTCCCACCCTATCGCCCTTCATTATAATAAACCCCCATGATTTGGAAAATTCCTTAATATTCAATATTAAGGCTGCCTGATGAAAAAGTTCAAGTGTATTAGCCAAGGTGATCCTGAGTAATTTAAGATTTCAGTGGCAACAGGATTTAATTTCGCAAAAGGTAAAAAAAAAAAAAAAAAAAATCTAAAATTTCTAGTTTGTAAACTCTTCATGGACTGGACCATGCCTTCCTGTGTACTAGTACAGCCTTGATCCTGACTGGGCCTTTGGGCACTACCATAATACAGTAAACAAACAGCAGTAATTTCATAAACCACCTACTGAGCTTTTATCTTTCTTATTTTAATTCTTCAAGTAGGAAGGTATTCTGTGTCCTAAAGATATACATATTTAACTCAGTCTTTGCATATCCCCCATTCATTTATAGCAGATGTTTACTAAACAGAATACGTATATTTTCTTGGTTACATTCTTAGCTTTGTAACACACTTTTGTAAACAATCACTTTGTTGAGCAAGGAATGGCAGCATGGATGACTACTTTACCTTGCATTCTTGTATTTAGGAGTCAAAGTCTATGCTGCAAACATAGCTATGGGGGAGCAGAAAGGAGAAAACAATACCCAGTGCTAGGGAGAAGAATGCAGAGTTCTGCTATTAAGAAGTAGTCTCAACTTAGTGGTAAAAGTCCCTTTAAATGTGACTTGTAGCACTTTGACTAAAGGCTTTTTTGGGCATCTGGTACTCATTACACCCTAAATGAGGACACCAGAACATGGGTCAGATTCTTGGTGCTGTTCTACCTGGTCTGCAGTATTCCGTGTCTTGTGACAGGCCAGGATATGGAACACTGGTAATGCAGTTGAAAAATCTCATGCTATCTATAGATAAAGGGATAGTCTTACTTTGGATCTCTCTGCAACATTCAACATGGCTGACCAGAGACTACCACTATCAAATCTAAGAGAAGTAGCAGAGGTTCATACAGAAGCTCTAAAGTGGTGTGAAACGTTTCTCAAGAATCACTCCCAGAAGGTCAAGAAATGTAGCTGTGTTAGTCTGGTGTAGCTGAAACAAAAAACAGGACTATGTAGCACTTTAAAGACTAACAAGATGGTTTATTAGGTGATGAGCTTTCGTGGGCCAGATCCACTTCCTCAGATTAAATAGTCAAAGAAAATTGTCACAACCGCATATACCAAAGGATACAATTAAAAAAATGAACACACATGAAAAGGACAAATCAAATTTCAGAACAGAAGAGGGATGGGGGAGAGGGGAGGTAAATGTCTGTGAGGGCTGGTATTAGTGTGGTATGTCCTGTGGTTGAATCATCTTGAGGTTAGGTGGTTGTCTATAGGAGACTATGGGTCTGTCTCCCAGAGCCTCTTGGAGTTTAGTATCCTGTTCCAGTATAGGCTGTAATTTATTGATAATGTGTTGGACAGGTTTAAGTTGGGGGCTGTAGGTGATGACAAGTGGTGTTCTATTGTTTGTTTTCTTGGGTCTGTCTTGAAGTAGATGGTTTCTAGGTATTCAAGAAGATTCTTACCAACAACCACAGGACATACCACACTAATACCAACCCTGGTATTCCCTTGCAACAAACCCCGTTGCCAGCTTTGTCCACATATTCACTCTGCTTATACCATTATTGGACCTAAACAAGTGAGTTATAAGATCAAGAACACATATTCCTGCACATCCAGAAATATAATTTATGCAATCATGTGCCGAAAGTGTCCGTCCATGTACATTGGACAAACGTCTCAGACACTTCGCCAAAGGATCAATGCCCACAAAACAGATATCAGACAGGATCACAAAGAAAAAACAGTTTCTTGCCATTTCAACCAGAAAGGACATTGTCTCAACGACTTGATTACCTGCATCCTGCTTCAAAGGACTTTTAAGACTACACTTGAAAGAGAATCCTCTGAACTGTCATTCATGCTTAAATTCGACACTTTACACCTAAGTCTGAATAAAGACTTTAATTATCTTACCCATTACAAAGATAGCTTCCCCAATTATCACCTCTAATATCATTAACTCATAGACATTTACCTCCCCCCTCCCCATCCTTCTTCTGTTCTGAAATTTGATTTGTCCTTTACATATGTGTTCATTTTTTTAATTGTATCCTTTGTTATATATGGTTGTGACAATTTTCTTCCACTATTTGGTCTGAGGAAGTGGGTCTGGCCCACAAAAGCACATCACCTAATAAACCATCTTGTTACTCTTTAAAGTGCTACATAGTCCTGTTTTTTGTCCCAGAAGGTAGTGATAGGCATTTGTGCCTCTATTGCCCGAGCCCTGATCTGCAGAGTACTATGCAGTTCCATTCTTTTCCCTTCCTTTTCAATACGTAATTACTCGTTTAACACGTGCCCGCTTAACATTTTTGTAATAACACGATTTTTTTAGGGAACGTTTTTTGAATAACACGACTGTCCCTGAAATAACATGAAAAAAATCAAGTGGCAGATTACTTCATGCAGCAGTATAAGTTGGTGAAAACAGTGGTAAAATGCATGAGTGGATGAATACACATGGTCCCAGTGCTCCTCCACTCACTCATGAGTTTATCTTTGTGTTTTGACAAACCGCAGTGACTTGAGTTGCTAGATAGCTAATGTTGATATTGACGACCCAGCACCAAGAAAAAATTGACTTTGCCACCACCACCTGAAACTCAACCCCCACCTTTTCCATTGTTTTTAATGGGAAAATTGACCCTGCATAGCACGTTTTCGCTTAGCATGAACATTTTCAGAAACGCATCTATACAGTAGTGTTAAATGAGGAATTATTGTATTCAGACAGTTGCTCGGAGAAAAAGAGATTTTATGGGGCTCAAATGCCAACGATATGCACAAGAGATAAATTCTACCTATAGGTCACAACAGGCACATAGTAAGAAATGTCTATAGAGTCAAACTGATCTGCTCTCTTACTGGCTAGGATCTGTACTTTTGAGAATAAACTCTTTTGAATCATACCGCACCATCATTATCTCTAAGCTTGATTACATCATGCAGCTTACCCTGAGCTTGCAAGCATCAAGCCTGAAAAATGTTGCAACTAATGCAGAGAATGCTGCAGCACAGTAACCTGGGTTACTGAAAAAACATAATTCCTGTACTGGTTTATCTTCAAAGTTGCTCTAGAAAACATGAATTGAAGTTTAAATTCTCAGCTGTCAGTTTTAAGCTATCAAAACTATCATGGCCTGGTTATAGGAGGTCTTTATCCTTCAGGACTTTGACCACCTTCAACAGCTCGGTTCCTCAGAAATGATGACTTTGCATACTTCAGAAGCAAAGCTCATAAGTTTAGGAAAGAAAGGTGTTTTGAGGGCTGGCCCAAGATTGTAGAATACATTCTTGCAGAAATTAAGAATAATCACAAACTTTATATCTCCCTATTGAAAAGCAAGACTCACTTTAACACGGGTTTTCTGGATAGCAACATACAGCATATTAGTTTTAATTTTATTTTAAAAAAATAAAAACCAAATCTAGCTTTCCCCCTTTGGGATGAGGAGGGTAGAGGGGAAATGGTGAGAAAACATCATTTGCCTGACATTAGTAACCATACTTATTAATTGGAAGGTCATGGATTGATTATTTGTTGAATGCCATTTTATACCTAATGTTTTTTTGAATTACACAAAATGTATCTGAACTAATTTTTAAATGCATTCGGATTCCTCAAATGTTTGAACTATTTTTTTTAAATGTAGAGAACGATAAAATAATCTTGTCTCATTCTAAGACACTTATATAGAAATCCAACATTAATAGAATTTTTCAATCAATTTTTAAATACCTGAAAAAAAAAACTAAGAGGAGCAAAATGTGCATTTTCTGAATTGTCTATATTTTTTTATTTGGAAATGTATCAAACTTTAGCTTAACACTATATTTTCCATGGCAATATTTTATTTCATAATAATATATTTGTTTTAAATATAATGTAGGTCTTACTTTAAACTAAAAGAGGAAAAAGACAACCTTATAGAATCACAACACACATCAATTCTGGAATATTGCCATCAACTTATATGAGATACACGTGGTTCACTTGTTCAGACTTGTATGAGTGTTTCAGTTAAACCTCTTGAAATATACACCTTATATGTGAGACACCTGTTCTGAAGGTCTTTTAGAACTTCAGTTAGAACTGCTAGAAACGGAAGGAAACTGATCTGATAATGAAATGTAGTTTAAGTTGCATCTATTTTGATCAGGTCAGAAAAATGTAATTAGATGAAAACCAAAAACTACACCAAGTCCAGATATGCAGGATAAATTTCAGTGCAGGTTAGCAATGGAACTTAGTATACATGCTGTAGCACAGGTATTTTAAAACACACACAACAAAATATTCTGGTGATATTCTCAATGCTTTACAGTTATCCACAGTATTGTTTTTCCTCTTTAAGGCAAACAATATGTATTTAAGTACCATTTCCTTAGACCTATGCTATACAACCACATTCACCAAAATACTTGTAGTTTGACTTTCTGACAAATAAAAAAACAAATACATAGCAAATCAAAATTTTGTAAAACTACCCTATCCTCTTCCTCCTTTCTGATTTAGCTTTTGTGAAATGATCAAATCACACACTTACATGAATCATATTAAAAAACCCAAGAAAACTGATTTCTCTTCACTGTAAGAATGCATTAGAGCAGGGCTATTCAACACATGGCCCGTGGGCTACATGCGGCCTGTGACCCGTTTGTTTGTGGCCTGCGGTGCGGTTTGGATTTACATGGGGCTCAACATGCAGCCCGTGAGTGGGAACCAAAATGAAAAAGTAGTTAATATAATAGTCTTCTGTTGATATACATTTTAGTAGCTAAATTCCTGGACTATCATTGCTCATTAAAAGTGCTGTCACATGAGTGGAAATTGGGTAAATATTGCATTTTATTAATATCAGCAGAACTGACTTAAATGGAGCCTGCTGTATAGTCTTGCCTTAATCTTTGTATTCATGCCCGTCAGTGTGAAAGAAGCTATTTGCATATATATTTGCATGTATATGCAACCACACTTAAGTTGTGGCCCTCTGCGTGTGCGGAGAGTATCATTGTGGCCCATGGGGTTTCCAAAGTTGAGTAGCCCTGCATTACAGTATGCATATTTCGGTACTGAATGGTAAAAACTTTTAGCACAGTATACGAATTGTTTAAGTCTATTAGCTGTCCAATCAGCTATGAAAGTCTGTTAGTAAAAATGAGTGATGTAGACACAATCATTTTCTGCATACTTAATATATTTACAACAGTCAAAATAAAAATACAGTAAAGTTAATAATATTTGAGCCCAGTCCAAAGTCATGGTTTTCTACAAATGTACACATATGGGGCTATTTAGAGCTAAACTTAAAAACTAAGCCACCTGTCTCTCATACTCATGCTTGCACACATACCAAAGTACAATTTAGTTCAGCTGCTCAATTTTGTCAGCTATATTTGAAAGGTTGCATGGTATATTTTAAACAACAGTAAAAGCATCTAGGCCTCTGAGGAAGCACAGCATGAATGAAGTTCTGATGTTAAAAAAGGAGGTGTATTTACCAAGGTATGGCATGGTCAATACGGAATGAAGGAATTCCACAGATGTGTCCCAGTGCAACTCCAATGTACGCATGAAGTGTGATATTATGGAATTCAGTAGCATGTCACATAAATTAATTTATTTTCTGAATGCTTCAATTTTACAGTTTCCAAATGTATAATGTTATATATACACATTAGCTCTCTTCCTAATGTTATCAAAGTACAGGAATCCATGGCTAAAAATGGTCATCTAAAAAAAATGATTACAAATAGGTGGAGGAAGTTTTCAATCTCTTACTGTCATAAGATGAAAACTATGCATATTCCTTTGCATTTTCAATGGAGAAAATCCTAATAACTTCCCTCTGACTGAATGGTATTCCTTGTGAAACTTATCAATGTTGTTGAAAACAGACAGAAAAGCACAGGACAGTAGGTTTTACACCAAAGCTTTAGGAAAGATGGTGGTAAGCATCAGCATTATCCTGGGGGCTTGGGCTAAAAGCAGAAACTGGGGATTCTGAGAATGTAATGCCCCTCTTATATTCCACAATTAATTTAATGAGCAGAGATAAAAAAAAATCACTTTATGATATAACAGTCTGTTGGATTCCCAAAATGAACACTATGATTGCTCACTTCTAAAATGGGTTCCACAATATTAGAACCACCACAGTTATTTATTTCTTCCTTTCTGATGCTTTTCCATCCCCATCTCCATCTCCCTTTCCTCAGTCCTTACATCATATTTGTTCATTTTTTTTAATTGTATCCTTTGGTATATATGGTTGTGACTACTTTCTTCCACTATTTGATCTGAGGAAGTGGGTCTGGCCCACGAAAGCTCATCATCTAATAAACCATCTTGTTAGTCTTTAAAGTGCTACATTGTCCTGCATTTTGCTTCAACTACCCCAGACTAACACGGCTACATTTCTATCACTATTCTACATGCAAGGCACTACATTTAGCCGTTTGGAATGGAAATCCATCAACCATATGAAGAAACTCGCACAGATACAGACAGACATCATCTTTCTATCCAAGTGCAAGAAAATGGACATCGTACCCAAAGGACTGAAAGTGAACAATCATATTTGTTCATTTTTTTTAATTGTATCCTTTGGTATATATGGTTGTGACTACTTTCTTCCACTATTTGATCTGAGGAAGTGGGTCTGGCCCACGAAAGCTCATCATCTAATAAACCATCTTGTTAGTCTTTAAAGTGCTACATTGTCCTGCATTTTGCTTCAACTACCCCAGACTAACACGGCTACATTTCTATCACTATCTTACATCTCTATATTCCTAACCCCCAATATTACTTTTCTAAAGTTTTGTTTTTCTCCTCACTTGAAATTTATATTTTTGGCTCTGTCTTTTGTTAGTAACTAATGGCATTAGCAGACACCTAGCAATAGTTCTTTACCCCAAGTTCTACTTTTGTTAGTACTGCTTGCTGATTGCCAGCCGCCTAAGATGCAGCTGCATAGGCATAAGACTCTGATTGGCAAGCATGGGAGGAACACACCTGTACGCAAAAAGGCTCAGGGGACATTGCATAGTAGGGAAGGGAGTGCCTCCCATCATACTTGAGTATGCTACCTCAGACTCTCAGTTTATGGCAATGTATATGAACCAGCTTGTGAAGCTTCCATCCTAGCTCCAATAGGGCTTTACTCATTTGGTTTTCAAGCATTCACTGAAGATTCACTGAAGATACACTGCTTTCTATGTGAACTTTAAGTGGTAACTACACCTCTAGGATTATATACAGAAGAGAGATTAGACACTTAGCTGCCACTTTCGGCACCTAAATCCCAAAATCAGACCCCACAGATTCACAAAGTCCCCATCCAAATGGACCCCAAACTCTGGAGGTACTTATGCTTGTTCTGTGCCTTAAATTTTTGCAGTAAAAGTTTCCCAGGCACTTGTACTTCTGCCTTTGAATGTGCAAACTGAAGTCCCTTCCTAGAAATATGAATGCCTAAGCTCCTGAATCAGGAGCAACAGATTCTTCCTAAAGGTGGGGATAGGAGACCCTGTTCCTTCCAGGACCCTTCTGGCCAATCTGGAAGCTGGAGCTGGATCAAGGAGTCTGGGCCCCTCTACTTACCTGGGGTGGGGGCCTGAAAGCAGCCCATCCCATATCCCCATCCCCCCCCCAGACTGCCTACTCTTCAAAGCTGCCTGGGCTTGCTGGGTGGTTCTTACTCTTAGCCTATTGCATTCCAGCATCCCTGCCCTCATTGATTTAGGAATGGGAGAAATGCAGGACCCATTCTAGAAAGCATGGAATACTTTTAACATCTGACTAAAAAGGAACAAAACAAGTACAGGCAGTCCCCGAGTTATGCGGATCCGACTTATGTCGGATCCGCAGTTACGAACGGGGCTTTTCTCGCCCCAGAGGACAGGAGCGGCGGGACGCCCAGATGTGCCGTGGTCCCGCTGCCCGCGTCCTCAGGGGAGAGAAAAGCTGCTCCGCGTCTCCCTGGTCTGCTGGGGCGGGAGCCCCCCCCCCAGCAGACCAGGGAGACGCGGAGCAAAGCCGCGGAGCACGCGGGCAGCGGGACAGCCCAGACGCGTCGCGGCTGTCCCGCTGCCGGTGTCCTCCGAGGCTTTGCTCCCCATCTCCCTGGTCTGCTGGGGGGAGACGCGGAGCAAAGCTGCGGAGGATGCGGGCGGGACTGCGGCGCATCTCGGCGGTCCCGCCACCCGCGTCTCCCTGGTCTGCTGGGGGGGGAAGCGCGCAGCTAATGCACCCCCCCCAGCAGACCAGGCTTTTCTCGCCGACGACGCCTGGGGTAGAGCAGCTGGCGCGCTGCCGGGTTGGTCCCGCAGCGCCGCTCCTCGGCGCTACTGGACCAACCCGGCAGCACCCCAGCTGCTCTGCCCAGGCGTCCCCAAGTCAGCCACTGCTGAAACTGACCAGCGGCTGACTTGGGGACACCTGGGGAAGAGCAGCTGGGGTGCTGCCGGGTTGGTCCCCGCAGTGCTGAGGTGCGGCGCTGCGGGGACCTACCCGGCAGTGCCCTAGCTGCTCTGTCCCAGGTGTCCAAATTCAGCCGCTGTTGAAACTGATCAGTGGCTGATTCCAGGAAGCCCAGGGCAGAGCAACTCTGCCTCGGGCTTCCTGTAGTCAGCCGCTGGTCAGTTTCAGCAGCGGCTGAATCTGGACGCCAGTTCCGACTTACATACAAATTCAACTTAAGAACAAACCTACAGTCCCTATCTTGTACGTAACCCGGGGACTGCCTGTATTAAAATTACAATGCAACCTGATGGTTAGAGCACTCACCTGACAAAATGGGAGGCCCTGAATTAACTTTTTTTTAAATGTATAAATGCTTATTGGAACAGTTTTAACAGGAGAGACTGAAGGAGCAGTATAACAGAATACCCAACAGCCCAGTGGCTAGCGCACCTCACTTGATAAGTGGCAGATCCTTAGTTCAAATCCCTTCTCACACTCAGGTGGAGAGGGGACTTGAACTGGCCATCTCCCACAACACAGATGAGTACCCTAGTCACTGGATTAAAAGTTTTTAGGGAAATCCTCACCTTCCACCCAGCTTCTTACTAAAAAGCATAGGTACATACCACCAAGAGACGGCTTACAGTAGATTCCCAAGCAGAGGGAAGCACCTGCACCCTTGACTTAAGAATCTCTCTTTGAGAAAGAGGCACTTCCCACTTGTTAGTTTAGGCAAGATGCTTCTAACCTACTATTTTTAGTGAATCTCAGTTGGACACCTCTCTCCCCAGTCAAAGGGGGTTTAAGCACCAAAATCAAGCTTTGTGAATCTCAATGATTTTCTCAGAGTCATCATGCCAATATATCTCTTTGTGAATCCAGGCTCTACTGTACAGTACACATTAATGATAAAATGTAGAAAAAAAGTTCTATTAAGTGAATGTTTCCATTTTTTAATCAGAGCATTGTCACCCAAACTGAATGTACCTTCATCTTCCCAGCAACTGTTTGTAATTCCTTCTTTTTCACTGTTTTCTGGTAATACTGTATGGTCTGCTGGCAAGTCATCTTCTGGCACACTATCAGCTGCATCTGTTACACTTTCTTCTTCCACAATATGCAATTTATCTTCATCATCTGAATCTGAATTTGTTTCTACCACATTATTGTAATTGGTAACTGCATGGAGACAAAAAGCAAAAAATAAAATTAACAAAAACTCTTACTTCAGACAAACTATGGTATCTTTAGAGGCATGGCTGCAGTACATACAGCATATTTCGTGAGATGTTTAGTGTGAGATCAGCAGGTATTGTACATTCTTCTTTTTAGAAGACAGTATACACAAGTATACACATACACGCCTAGATGCCATATAAGATCCCAACAGAACTGAAGTGTTAAAACAAATAAAGCAAAACAAACAAAACAAGCCTAGTGACAACTTTACAAGGAAAATGTTACACAATATCTTCCACTATCACTTGGTATCTTAAAATATTAAGAGCCTTAGTTATTCTGACATAGGATAAGAGACTTGTGGAGAAAAGGCTGTACAGTGCTATATGTATTTCCATCACATGGACGTAGATATAACTAAAAACAGTCCAAAAGATGCAGACGAGATATTATTTTGGAATTGTCATAATTGGTTTATTCAAAAAGATTATTTCTTTCTTCTACAACCTGTAGAAACATTACACATACTGACATTTTAAAATAAAAACTATTTATGCTTATACTTTTTTGGTGTACAATTCTCTGCTACATATCCATATTACATATCAATGCTCACTGCACAATTTTCATGTATCATGCAGTACCCTGACATACCTTGAATCAGAAAGGGAACTTAAAGTCAAATATTTATCAATGAATGAGCCAGCAAAACTCCTCCAGAGGTTAAGAGAATCACATATCTCATGCATGCAATCTTGCTACTTAAGGATACTTGCACACCTATGCTATTTGCATTGTTAATACTCCAGAAAGCAGATTAATTCTCAGTTGAAATTCTGCATATTAAAATAAATGGAATGCTAGATTCTTGCTCTTTTGTATTCAACTTTTTTTTTAAAGTAAATATTTTAACCACTTAAAAATGTTATTTAGGCAAAGAAAAAAAGTTTAATCACAAATCACCAAACCACTAGTTAAGTTCATGTCAGAAAAAAGTGTCCCATGTAAAATATGCACCAGCATGACAAAACCTTTTTTAATTTAAAATTTTTTGAATTTAAAAAGCATCACATTTTATATAGGCACAATTTATTTTCATAAAATGTAATATGAACACCACTCTTTCATGGTTTTACCTCTTGCTCTTTGGAGAACTGTGAGACGCAAGGCAAAAGAGTATGTTTCGAAAGTGTACAGCATGTTTTAAGCGATACAATAATTAAGCAAAAAGAACATTACTGGACAAAGTGAAGCCTTGAAAAATTAGAACATTTGAGTCTAAAGGTTGCCTGTAGAATCTTAATTTGGCCTCCTTGTGCACATGCCTTACAACAAAGTGTTTAATGACATGATCACACAACATTTTTTTCCACAGAAACTCTCCCTCATCCAGTGCACAGAATCGATGGTGCTCAGGAAACAAATCAGATGTGTGTAGTGAACCAAGTTGTCTGTACCATCTCTGCTTCATTTGCTCAAGCTAGGAAGATGCCACTGAACTGATAGCTAATCAATAATTCTTTTTATCCTCATCATTCAATTGGTGGTTTCCACATATTATTTACTACACATTATCCAAAACCCTGTCCTGAATTCAGAATATTTCCACATACAGTGCTCAACATCACAGCTTCACAATCGTTAATGAATTTGACTTCGGAATACTTTTACAAAAGGAAGTGGTATTATTATCCCCTTTTTACAGAAGGGGAAACTGAAGTGCAGAGAGAGTAAGGTCAAAACTGTCAAAGTATCCACTAATTGTCTATGTCCTGTCTAGGATGCCAAGCCAAGAGCCTTATTTTTCAAGTACTCAGCATTTTATATGTTCAAAGCACAATTTTCATTCACTCTGGTTGAAGTTGTGCTCAGCACATCTTCGGATCAGTCCCCAGCTGTCTCAGTTGGGCCCAGACAATAAAATACATGACTAAGGATGAGAAGTCTGTTTTAAGCTTTTTAGTGACTTTTAAGCAGCCTCCCGGTGCGTACTGGCTCCTACGGAGCCACTTCCCCCCCATCCCCCTGTTGTTGCCTCTATATCAGAGGTAGCAGCTCAGAGGAGGATAGGCAGAAGATGGTGCTTGTGGGAAACCTGTTTAAAAGCCAGCCCCTCACACATATTGGCTTCTACCCCTCCCCTCACTGCTGCCTCTGTATCCTGCAGTGCTACTAGCCCCCCTGTGCTTCTGCCTTTGTTAGAGGCAGCAGTGCAGGGTGGGGAGGGGAGGGGACACCAGGAGAGACTGCCATGCAGCATCCTCTGTCTGAGGTGGCCGAGGCTTGGTCCTCTGACCACTCCTCACCCAATTTGTCCCTGTCACGCTCCCTCTGTTCTGTCTCTACTTCTAGCCTCTCCTGTTTCACCTTATTCTCATGCTCCAGTCTAATCTTGCTCCCACTCTGCTCCTAACCCTATATCTGAATAGCAGTACTTCCTCCTGCTCCCCTTCCACATTGCAATGGCACAAGGTGTGGGATCATTCAGAGAAGAGGAGTGTCCCTGTGCTCTGTTCTGATGCCTGACACCACAATGGTCACTGATAGCCAAGAGTAGCTACATTTAAAGCCACGTGCAGACCCAGGCTAGAGGCTATTTAGTACAAATGGACTGTTCAGAGCATATTGCTGCCAGCCTCTAAGAAATCTCTACTGAATGTATGCAAATGGCGCAAAGCCTCCAAGACCGGGTGTACATCTAGGGGTTACAGGACCTGATGGCCATTTCCTGGGAGCCTCAGTAAGTGCTGCCAAGACCTTGCACCCCCTCCTACACTCCAAACCTCTGTCTGAGCTTGGAGCACTCTCCTGTACTCCAACCCCCTCATCCTTAGCCCCACTCCAGAGCCCACCCTCCCAGCTGGAGCCTTCATTTCCACACCTCCTCAACCCCCCTGCCTCAGCCTGGAGGACTCTCCGACAGCCTAAATCCCTCTTCCCCAACCTCACTTCAGAGCCTAGCACCCCCACCCAGGGTGCACACTCCTTTCAGCATCCCAACCACCTGCCCATACCAGGAATCCGTTTCTTTCTCCAAGCACCTTCTCAGATTCCAAGCCCACATCTCCCCAAACTCCAACCCACTGACCTGGCTCTGAACCCTTTTCTGCACCCCATACTTTTCATCCCTGTCCTCACCCCAGAGCATGCACCTCCAGCTAGCACCCTCGCCTCCTTCTGTATCCCCACCCCCTGCCCTAGCCCAGTGCAATTCGGTGAGGGTAAGAGTGTGAGCAACAAGAGGATGGGGGAATGGAGTGAGTGGGAGAAGAGCCTCAGGAAAGGGGTGAGACAGGGGTGAGACAATTTTGTGAGATTAAGAGTTGGTAATCTTAATGCCATTATTGAAAAAAATTCTTTTCTTATTTTTGTTTCTCTTGTTTAGGGATGTTAAATATTGGTTAATGGAATAGTTGAGTAACCTCATGAATTCTTATTGGTTTCTTGACTATTCTATAGTCCTGGGGGTGGGGCCGGCAGCCAGCACACTCTGGCCTCATTCCCAAAGAACCCGCTGCCACTCTGCGCTGCTGCCTCTGTATCAGCTCCCCTCATGGACTGGCTACCTGTTGGCCCATATCGCTGCCTTTGTCTGGGGATTGGGGGGGTCTGAGTTCCCAGACTGGGCACGAGCTGGAACTGAGCCGGGCTGCCTGCCCACCTGGCTCCTAATACAATTCAGTTGCAGAGCTGCAGCGAGCCAGGACTGAGCCAGGCTGCTGGCCAGCCTGTTAAGAAAAAATGAACGGGTAGGAAGTGGGGGAGGAAATGTGTGTAGTCTATAGTATTAACCTATAAGCTTTTGCTTATTGGTTAATAGACTACACTATTACCTCCCTATTCCTGATTGAACTAGTGCTTCTTATGTAACCTACTGTCCAATTAGGCAAATATGTGGATGAAATGCTGTACCCCCTGGAAGACATCTGTGTACCCTAATGGGCACACAAGCATCCCTGGTTGTGAACCACTGCTATAAAATAATTCTAGACCCAAATCATATTTCTGTTTTTAATTCTTTCAATGACTGTTTTGTAATAGATTTTAATAGATATTTAATAGTGTTCACAAGTGTGTAGTGCACTAGGGATGTGAACAGGTAACCGGTTACCTGGTAAGCATAATTCTTAATGGGTCATGCAGAGGGTGCGGAAGCAGAGGAGTGTGTATGAGGGAGAAGGCACTACCTCCCACCTGAGCTGGCAGCCTCCCAGCCTGCCAACTCACAACCTGTGAGCCTGGTGGACTGAGATAGGACAGCCCTTCCTCCCTCCCCTGCTGCCACTTCTACCCAATGTAAGCCTGCCATCTCCCAGCCCACAAGCCTGTAAATTATGTAAATTATGGAATATAAATACTTATAAACTAAAACAGATCCATGATTTAATGGCATTATCTAGCCAAATAAAGATAATTTTTAAAATGCCAAGAGGAATATATCTTCTGAATTTTAATTGAAATTCTGTCTTACTCATTTTAAAAATTGAATCTTGCTAGAGCACATCATTCCTTATACAGTAAATGAATATTTTTAGTTGACGCTTTCACTGCTTTAGAGCTAATGTACTAAACAAATTCCCAGAAATATATTGTTTATTGCAGTCTTCTATTTCTGTATTCACATACAGCCTTAAATACAGAAAATATGTATGAAGGTGCATAATTCTAATTTAAAAAGCAATATGTACCAATGGAATATTGATTAAGGTACTGAAATAGGAAAGTGAACTGTAAGGCAGTTTGTATACAGCAGAGAGCAAATAAATTGTATTAAATAATTTCAAATGTGCATTAAAAAGGAAAAATAACGTTAAGAGTATGGCATGAAGTCAGGAAAACTAAAGGCTCCACACGGTAATGAAAAAAGATTGTAGGGCTTACTATGTCTATAGTGGAGGTTCTCAAACTGTGGGTTGGGACTCCAAAGTGGGTCATGATCCAATTTTAAAGGGGTCCCAAAGCTTCTGCTGGACCCAGGACTCAGTAAGTCTGAAGCCAAAACCCCACCATCCAGAGCTAAAGTTATATGATCCAGGCCAGAAGCACTTGGGCTTTAGCTTTGGCCCCCTTGCGGGGATTGGGGAAGGCGGAATCTTCTGTCCCCCGCCTGCTGATGAGTAAAAATTTGTGTGTATAAGATGAGGATCGTGGTGCAATTAAGTTTGAGAACTTCTAGTATACAGTATATGAAGGGAGATTTCCCAAAATACCACCACCAGTGGTAGCAACATTAAGTAGGAAAACTATTCTAAGACTGGCTGCTGATGAGTTAACTACAGCAACTCTCAGATGTGCTCTTAGAAGAGACAGATAACATGATCATTAAAATGTGAGGCAACATCCTCGTAACTGTTGATAGCACTGCAATGGTAGGAGATGGCCAAAAAAGTTAACTGCACACAAAGCCAATAGGCAGGGGTAGAAAGGAAACAGTGGAGTGTTTACTGGAACAAGTTGGGAACTGAAAATAAGGCAAATGACCGTGCTGGAAAAGAGCAGGACAGGCTGGCCCTATTGGAGTTAAGTACTTATGCTCACTCTCTCACTCAACACATGGTAAATTTTCTGACTTTGCGAGCTAAAGACAACATTTTTAAAGTATTACATGTATTTTAGACAGCACAACATAGGAGTTGTGTAGCTCAGTCCTGTAACACTGATAAGGTAGAGGACATTATTAATTGAATGTACTATTTAATTTCCTTAATAGAAATAAGATTGCTACCAAATAAGACAGAAAAGGCTCAATCTTTTCTGATAGTTTAGAAAAAGAGATCTGTTTCTTAAAGCTCTCTGAAGCTCTAATAGTCCATTTTGTAAATCCACATGGAGATACTGTTTGAAAAGAAACCTTCTGTGGAATCAAAGAGCAAAAACTCCTGTGATATATCCAGTACATTTTTCTTGGTTCATGGACAACTGGTTTGTTAGTCTACAATCACCCCATTTGGAGCCCATTTTATCTATTGGATCAGTTTGAGTGCTACATGATATTTTTGTGCTAAGAAGTTCCAGGCAATTTTGTTTCACTAGAAAAATTACACAGGGACTATTTTAAGCTTTAATAATTCTGATTTTATTTTGTAGTAGTCTACTAAGCATCATTGTTCCATCACCACAAACAATTGTCAGTATTTTGGTCCATACATCATCTTTATAGACAGTAACTAAAGATACTGGTCAGTTTGAGAAAGTGGTCCCCAACCTTTCAGGGCTGCTGGGGGCCGGAGCCGCTCACGTGCCGGGCATCCGGGGGCAAGGATGCTCACGCGCCGCGTGTCCAGGAATGCCCATGTGCTGCGCGCCCGCCCGTGCGCCGCGGCGCCGAGCACCACGTTGGGGACCACTGGTTTAAGAGGTCCTTGGGCTTCTATTCCCTACTTGACTTCCGCCTTGCTTGTAAATTATCAGATAATTAATTCTGTTCTTAAAATTAATACTATAAGTTTGAGGAGAATAAACTGTATTCCCCTCTTACACAAAAGGTTGAAGTCTTACTTTAAATAAAATACTCACCCCCAAAAACTTATGTATGGTGCTAAAACTAGAACATACAGAATAGAGCTCCAAAGCTACCATGTGACTGAATTGTGGTTGAACATTCAGTATTTAGATGATTTTGGATTTCTGTTTTCTAAAGGCCAGACTGTGGTTAGCCCAGACTAGGTTCAAGTGTACAGCTGTGGGCATAAAGGAGCCTTTCCTTTTTGCACCCTTGCTGAGACTAGCCATAGCTGCAGCATTTGCACTCTTGTGAGCCCAGAGGTTTCACAGGACTATTATTCCCCAACTGCCAGGCACTCCCAAGAAGGCATGGAGAGCGTGCCCACTAGCACAGACCACCAGAGATGTATGGACATAGAAAGAAGTACAACTGTATTTCCCAGGATTGCCAAGGGTACTGTGCAACCCTACATTACAATAGGTGAAGGGTGCCTGATCTTAGTGAAGTCAATGACAGTTTTAACATAGACTTCAGTGGGGCCAGGATTTCACTTAATGTCTTCAGAAAGCTTTCCTAGCATGATAGGGCTCTGCACCACATTGCCCTATTTTATGGGCTTGGCTTTAGTTGCCCAATCTGGCCTTACATCCTTACAGCAATTAGGTCATTTTATTGACTAGATTTTGGCTAAACGTTTTTTTTTAAAGCATCTTAATATTGTTGAATTCCTTTAATTACTGTCTCATACTGCAAAACAATTGTTGGGTATTTAATTTATTATTTTGTTCCTTCCTCTTACTTAATGATTACTTTTATAATTTTATGTCACACTGCACAAAAATTTCCTTGCTGTATCTACATATATAGATGCAAATATAATTAAGGTTATGCACTTCATTAAAGTAAGACTATTGTCCAGTAACATTCATACAGTATTGTTACAACTGAATTTCAGCTTTATCCTACTTTGTCTACTACTTGGATACTTGATTAATTGTCTGAAAAAATCAGTTTCACTATGATGTTCTTAACTAACTATAGAGTGGATGGTCCTTTACTATATACTGCTCCATCTGTAGAACCATGTTGTCACAATTTCACAAGTCCAACATATACAGAACTCAGAGGGAAAAGAACACAATACATTTAAAATAGCTCAAACATTTTTCCTATAAGAAAGAATGCCATGATTTTAATGTTCATATGGAAGCCTTCAAGGCTTGAAGCAAGTCTTCTCTCAACAGAAAGCTGGAAATCCTCCTTTTGTCATTTCTAACACTGAAGAACCACATTTTTAAAGATGGGTACCTAAGGTGAGGTTCCAAACTGTATAATTAGGGACTAAATACAAGACACCTAATCTTCAGTGAGATGAGCATATACAGTTCCTACTGGTACCAATAGAAGAACAGACAAATAAATTCTCAATAGGTGATTCTTACCAGTTCCAGTAAACTGGTGGGAGCTGGAGCAACTTTTTGTCTGCCGCAGACAGGGGGCTGCTCCAGCCCGTGGGGCCAGCCACAGACAGGCGGGAGGCTGTGAGGACTCCAGTATAGGGCAAGATATGAGGGGTTTGAGGTGCGGGAAGGGACTCCAGGCTGGGGTGAGGGCTACAGCTGGGGGTATGGCCAGAGCCAAGGAGCTGGTTGGGGTGTGAGAGGTGTGCAGACTTCAGTTGAGGGTGCAGGCTCTGGAATGCAGCTGAGAAAGAGGGGTTTAGAGTGCAGGACGGGATTCTGTCCTGGCGTAGTGGGTTGGGGTGCAAGCTCCAGCCAGGTGGCACCTATCCTAAGTGTCTCCCAGAAGCATCCCCAGCATGTATGACTTCTAAGCAGAGGGAACAGTGGACTCTGCACATTGCCTTCACAGCTCCCACTGGCCATATTTCCTGGCCAATGGGAGCTATGAAGCTGGTGCTCAGTGAATTGATGAGAGGCCCCTTGGCCACTGGGTGCCTAGGAGCTGGATATATTGGCCATTTCTGGGAGCCACATTGAGCCAGGGTAGGCAGGGATCCTGCCACAGCTCTGCTGTGTCACCAACTGGACTTTTAACAGCCTGGTCAGCAGTGCCGACTTGAGCTGACAGAGTTCCTTTTTGATTAGGTGTTCTGGTAAAAAAACTGAATGCATGGCAACCCTAATTATAGATTATGTCAAAAAAATCTAACATGGGATGGCCATGTAATTAATTAATTTATATATATATATATATATATATATATATATATATATATATATATATATATATATATATATATATATATATATACACACACATACACATACACACACACATACACACCATATTTATTAGTAAACATTTTTTATTTTTAAAACAGTTTAATTATTTTTGGCGTAAAAGAGCAAAAATTAGGATTACAAAAAAATTACAAAGAAATGCATTGCACTTTTTACAGGTTAAATGTTTCACGACTTAGGAAAGCCTACCATGCAAATACAGATCAACTTTGTTTTACCAGCTAAATTTAGACCAATTAGGTAACCACTGACCTATAACAGGAAGCAACTAGTTTTGGCCACTGCAGGTAATCACTGTACTCCGGAAACCAACAGCCATAAAAGATACTGTAAGAATACATTATCTGGAACACGTGTGAAGCCTGTCAACTTACAAACTCTAGGCCACACAAGCATACAGTTAAAAAAAAAAAAGTTAATGAAATCCTTCCTAGCTTCTGCAGTACTGCACAGTGCTGAAAAACACATGTGAGCGTTCTTTGCCTTGGCTTTAGTCCAGAACTCCTTCACTGACTTCTTAAGTTGTAGTATTAATGAGCATATTACATAAATGCCATTTTACAACTGTAAATGGAGCAATGTTTTCTTTTAAAGGAAATATTGCAATTTAAAATTGTCCATAACTGTAGAGTACTAAATTAAAAAAAATATTGTATCTATAGTAAAAACAGAGATAACTTTCAATGAGAAGTGACATTTGAGCTCCAACATTTTCCTTTCAAGATGTTTGCCATCCTAACCGGCTTAGGAAAAATCTCTCCCACTAGCTAGTCAATCAAATTGTAATATGTCTACTAAGCATCATCAATAGTGCAGCGAAAGGACATTAGAGGTGATTATTCAGAAATAGCACAGCTAAACAAGTGAGGTCAAAAGTTCAATAAGAAGGCCTGGAAAATATGAAGGGGACCCTGAAGAAATAAAAAAACCCAAGTGTTATGTATCAATAATCCTTCTTAGGGTACTCAGTTCTACAGTAATCTATTTTTAAAATAACAAATGTACTTCATTTTATTACATTCCAATTAAGCTGGACAACTAAGTTCCAAAATGTTTTGTAAGACATCCAGAAGTCTTCAAAAATTCTGTAAATTGTAGAAGACTGTATATTTCTCTGGGGTCCTCTTCCCCATATCAAGCTGTATTGGATTTTCATATACAGGAGGACTTAAAATTCTTTGAACTGAGTATTTAAGGCTGTAATACTCAGCACTAAAATGTAACACTCTAGAGTGCTCACTTTTGGCCAGGTTAACAATATCACATTTTTAAGGAGACAGAACGAAGAATAACATCACTAAAACTACTGAGAGAATGTAACTGCCATAATTTAAACATGACCAGGAAACGGGTTAGTATCAGTATTTTTATAAAAAATGCAATTTACCTTTTGAAAGCAGCAGTATAAATGGGCTCAATTTTACACTGAATCTCATATCTAAGATGTAGTACCTACAGCAGCACATTGCCCATAATGTTTTCAGGATCACTGAGTCAATAATTATTTTTGCAGTATCTGGGACTTTCCATCTAGGTACTAGCCAGGGTAAATCCTGTGTGACTAACGAGATTACAGATGAAGGCAGTAGTATGAGGGTTACTTATTTCTATTTCCTTAAAAAGACTATATAAAGACAAAAAGAAACTAGCAAGAATCATAAATCTTTCTTATAACTCACTCATGTCATTAGTAATCTACCACTAAACCATTATTTTAATATATTACTCATTAGTAACATACAGATATTAAAATATGGAAGTAGATAAGTTTGTGAATAATATACCCTCCTCCTCCATTTCTGGGATAATAGTTCAAAAATGCATGAAGAGATTTTAAATAAGCTTCATCACTGGGAGCAAAAACACTTCAATGAAGAATAGTGCATCTATTTATCAATTTTCCATTGATAGTTACAATATGTCTATGGCATACGCTCTAGAAGTTCTCCATTGCCTCCCAAATCAATTGCCATCCAGAGTCATTTCAGTTGTCTTCCATAACAGAAGTTGTCCCGATAAAATATTACTACATCGCCTTGTCCCTTTCAATTATCTTAACATTTTGTGCTACTGCCCATCATTACAGTATCTAGAGTCATAAAGGGAACTGTCTATTTCCAATAAATAAAGATACAAGACATAGCAGGGAGCTTTAATTAATGGTCACCTTTAAAAGGGTACACTATGTCGAAAGACGTTAATAGCAGGAGAGCAGAGGGAAACTGAAGTTACCTGTGCTTTACAACCGTGTGGATAAATAACTGACAGTAACATAAGCTTATTAATGTTTATAACATCCTTATGGACACTGCAACAAACTACTGAATTGCTTAAAGATAAAAAATAAATAAATGAAGTCACAGCCTCCTGTTCAAAACAGGTTTTTTACCTTGCTTTCGAGCAATCAGGAAGATTACTGAATATTACTATGCTGGAGTTGAATTATTAAACTGATATTAAAAATACCTGTATTTCAGATAAAAATCTCAGAAGCATTCATGAAAAGCATTACTTTTTTCAGAAAGACTTTTGACTATTTGACCAAGTACATCTGAAGGATTTCAGTAATATAATAATGGAGATTGCCTATCGCCTAGAACTGGAAGGGACCTTGAAAGGTCATCAAGTCCAGTCCCCTGCCTTCTCAGCAGGACCAAATACCATCCCTGATGAATTTTTGCCCCAAATGGCCTCTGCAAGGATTGAACTCACAACCCTGGGTTTAGCAGGGCAATGCTCAAACCACTGAGCTAGATTTCCATGCGAGAAGAACAATTATTTGAAAAGCATTCTGCAAGCCAAATAACTAATTTGTTTATGCTTATCTTAATATATGGTACAATGATTATTAGGTACACAGTGCGTGATTTGTTAATCTTACATAGATGTAAAAAAAACAAAAACAAAAACCAATACACAGGCAGCCATTTAAAACACACACATATCCATACTATGGACTTGTCAAAATGCAGATCCCACCTTAGAAAAATGAGGTAGAACTAAGCAGCATAAATGTTCTAACACTGGTTTAGTAAACAAGGAGCTGTCAACTTCCAATAACCTATTATTCACACCTCTTTAATCACTGCCACAGAGTCGATTATAAATAGCCTCATACATCTTTAAATAAGGTCATTCTGAAATGAAACAACAAAGGCGGTAGTAAATATTCCAAGTACATAAGCAATTCAAATTCTACAGCATATCAGAACTGCATTTCTCAAATGTTCAGTTTAAAGAAAGCCAACAAATCCTTTTATTAACTAGTACAAACAATAGCAAGTTTGTACTCTATGTCAGCTCAATAAATAATAATAATAATAATAAAAGAGTTAAATTATGCTAGTTTGCAGACGGAGTCCTTAATTCATACCCCCAAACCTAGAGACAATATTTACAAATATTAAATAATACAAAATCAATTAAACATTACAAGCACTACTTGAGTTACTACATAAGACAAAGATCTTGTATAAAGGTACTAAAAAAACCCGCTCCTCTACATTTACTCACAAGCAGAAGATAGTTAATTTAAGTAAACTCCTGGTCCTTGGAAGCAAGAGGAAGACCAAGGACAGGGTAGGCCCATTGCTCAGTGAAGAGGGAGAAACAATAACTGGAAACTTAGAAATGGCAGAGGAGCTTAACAACTTCTGTGTTTTGTTTTTTACCAAGAAAATTGATGGTGATGGGATGGCTAACATAGTGAATGATACTGGAAATGGGGTAGGTTTGAAGCATAAATAAAAAAAGAACAAGTTAAAAATTACTTAGAAAAGTTAGATGTCTTCAAGTCACCAGGGCCTGATGAAAGGCATCCTAGAATACTCAAGGAACTGATAGAAGTGGTATCTGAGCTTTTAGCTATTGCCTTTGAAAAGTCATGGAAGTTGGGAGAGATTCCAGAAGACTGGAAAGGGCAAATATAGTGCCCCCATCTATAAAAAAGGAAATAAGAACAATGTGGGAAACTACAGACCAGTGATCTTAACTTCTGTGCTAGGGAAGATTATGGAGCAAGTAATTAAGGAATTCATCTGCAAACATCTAGAAGATAATAAGGTGACAAGTAACAGCCAGCATGGATTTGTAAAGAACAAATCATTTCATTTCAGGAGATCTCTCTCTCTCTCATAGAACTGGAAGGGACCTTGAGAGGTCATCAAGTCCAGTCCCCTGCCCTCATGACAGAAACCAAGTACCATCCCGGACAGATTTGCCCCAGATCCCTAAATAGCCCCCTCAAAGACTGAACACATCCCTGGGTTTAGCAGGCCAATGCTCAAACCACTGAGCTATCCCTTCCCACAAACCAACCTGATAGCTTTCTTTGATAGGATAACAAGTCTTGTGGCCAAGGGAGAAGCGGCGGATGCGGTATACCTAGACTTTAGTAAAGCATTTGACATGGTTTCACATGACCTTCTTATCCATAAACTAAGGATGTTAAATATCAAATAATTTACTAGTCGACTAGTCGATGGAATTTCCATCCATTACTCAATAGGCACTTCCGCATTCCTCCTTTGAAATGTACAAGAGCCCCCTCTGGGGCAGAGCCACAGAGCCTGAGCTCAGCTGTGTGGCGCTGCTGCTTTGAAATACCGAGGCAGCGTTTCAAAGCGGGCAGAGCCACATGGAGCCCGTGGTCAGCTCCTTGCTGCACTGTTTTGAAACACTGTCTCGGCATCTCAAATTGGCAGTGCCACACGGAGCTTGGTACGGGTTCCACAGGGGTCTGTTTTAGGACCAGTTCTGTTCAATATCTTCATCAACGATTTAGATGTTGGCCCAGAGTGCATGCTTCTTAAGTTTACAGATGATACCAAGCTGGGAAGGGTTGCAACTGCTTTGGATGATAGGTTCAAAATGATCTGGACAAACTGGAGAAATGGTTTGAGGTAAATAGGATGAAGTTTAATAAGGACAAATGCAAAGTACTCCACTTGGGAAGGAGCAATCAATCAGTTTCACACATACAGAATGACAAGTGATTGTCTAGGAAGGAATACTGCACAAAGGGATCTAGGGGCAGGGTCACAGTGGATCACAAGGTAAATAAGTCAGTGTGACACCACTGCAAAAAAAGCAAACATGATTCTGGGATGCAAACAGGAATGTTGTGAGAAAGACATGAGAACTCATTCTTCCACTCTATTGCACTGATTAGGCCTCAGTTGGAATACAGTAATTCCTCATTTAACACGGTAGATACGTATCAGAAAATGATCGTGCTAAGTGAAAACGTGTTATGCGGGGTTAATTTTCCCATTGCAAATAATGGAAAAGGTGGGGGTTGTGTTTCTGCTCACAGCTCCAGCCTGCACTTGTTAGCAGCTGGGACCGGGACATAAGGCTGGGGGAGAAAGGGGATTGGGTTATAGCAGGGAGGGGAGGTGTTTGGCTCCGGGGAAGGAAAGGGGAGGGGGCTTGCAGCCGGCGGCTGGGTTTCCTAAACTGGCCGGTCGCCGGCAGCTACACGGGGCTTCCCCTGCCTTCTTGGAAAGCAGCGGAGGTTCGCCGCTCGCTGCGCTGTTCCCCGGCGACCCCTCCTCGCCGGACGCAAGGAGGCAGGGAAAGCCCTGTGCAGCTGCTGGCTACTGGCCAGCTGGGAAAACCCAGCCGCCAGCTGCAAGAGGGGAGGGAGGAGAGGGAGTGAGGCATCTGGCCAGAGGAGGGTCGCTTAGGAACGGCGCGGCGAGCAGGAAGCCTCTGCCACTTTGCGGGGAGGCAGGGAAAGCCCCGCACAGCTACTGGCAACCGGCCAGGGAAATTGTATTATTGCCGGGACAGTCGTGTTGTTCGAAAAATGTTCCCTAAAAATAAAATCGTGCTATTGCAAAAACATGTTAAGTGGGCACGTGTTAAACGAGGAATTACTGTACTGTATCCAGTTTGGGGCATCGCATTTCAGGAAAGATGTGGAGAAACTGGAGAGAGTCCAAAGAAGAGCAACAAAAATGATTAAATGTCTAGAAAACATGAGCTCTGAGGGAAGACTGGAAGAATTATGCTTGTTTAGTTTAGAGAAGACTGAGAGGGGACATGATAGCAGTTTGCAACTATCTAAACGGGAGGGAGAAAAAGTGCTCTCTTTGGCCTCTGATAGGACAAAAAGCAATAGGCTTAAATTGCAGCAAGGGAGATATAGGTTGGACATTAGGAAAAACTTCCTAACTGTTAGGGTGGTTAAACATTGGAATAAATTGCTTAGGGAAGTTGTGGAATCTCAATCACTGGAGATATTTAAGGACAGGTTGGATAGACATTTATCAGGGATGATCTAGATGGTGCTTGGCCCTGCCGGGAGGTCAAGGGACTAGACTTAATGACCTCCTGAGTTCCCTTCCAGTTCTAGTATTCTATGATTTATATAAACCCCTCTTTTTTACTCTATGATATCATTGGCCTTTAAATTGAGACAGAAGACAGAATAAGAACAAATGGGAATGTATAAAACCCTCTTCCTTTTCCTAGAGTTGAAAAATAGTTGATTAAAAAAAAAAGAACGTGCCAAAATAAATACAAGTTGACAATATGTAGCAAAAACCAAACCACAACAGAAAACAAAAAGTAGGAGGGGCACAGAAGAATAGGAATAAGTATATGTGTCCTTGATTTCTGTAATAGATACAATTAAATCCAGACGTAAAGTTGGTATAAAATTAACTAAGAAAAGTTGGGGGGGAGGGAGAGGGAAGAGGAGAAAAAAATAAGCAAAAATGTTGCATCTGAGTGACACCGTCTTGAAGCATACCAAAATGTTATATCACAACTCCAAAAGATTTTAGAAAGCTTTCCTCCTATTAGGTTATTATTTATAGAACATAATTACCATTGCAGCCAAGCACTTATTTATAAAAAGTTTTAAAATAATGAAAGTGAAACCATGCATTTGCATTTTGTATTGGGTTCTGTATTAACTTAGTCTGTTGAATATCAAAGGGAATGGACCAGAACAAATGAGTCCCTCGAAAAAGAAACTCTAATATTTCCAGCTTCTGACTATAAAAACAGGCAGCAAGAGCCTCTCAGAAGTCCATTAACAGACATAGTGAGAAGAATGATCTTTCAGATTACTGGCTTCCAGATCATGAAGAGTTTTATAAATTATCTGCACTTTCAATTGCACCCAGAAGTAAACAAATATCAGTTCAAAGATTTGTTCACAATTTTTTTTTGTGTACATACCATCTTGCTCTACTCAGGACAACAGCAGTTTTATTCTGCACCAGTACTAGCCTCCGGACCGACTGAGTACCCCCAACTGGAGTGCATTATATTAATTTACCCAGGGAAATGAAAACATTGTGGATGACCATGGGAAGTTTCTCATAAAAAAGACGACCTGGCATAACTTTCTTGTCAGTCATGAACAGACTTTACTAGCTGGTACAGTTCCCTAAAAACCCAGTAGTTCTAATCAGATCCGTTAGGGCCCCCAAGACTTTCAGCCATTTCAGCAAAATGTGGGTATAGGTCCTTAACAGTGGTGCTGACTACCAAAAATATTTCCCTTCATCAACAAGTACCATAGGAACATCAGTGATTTGTTTAGTCCAGGGCTTTCTGATAATGATCAGTACCAGACACTTTATGATAGGGTTTCTTCCTCTTAATCAGTTATGGGATAAACTTCCCCGAGATAAAGTTTCTTCTTAACCTTTAGTAATTACTCAAAATCTCAAAGCTTGAAAAGGATATAAATCTTCAAAGCTCAAATATTTGTTTTTATATCTCTGGATACTCTTGTTATCCACATACATGTACATTTAAAAAGAATTGCTATACTGTTGACCTCATCACTTCATACCATTGAGTTCCATAGTCTAAATGTGCAAAAGAGTATTTTATAAGTTTAGAATTTGCCACCTTTCAATTTCATCCATTTCTTGTATTAGGTGAAATGGCAAACAGACATTCCCACTATCTATTTTTATGTTCCCTCTTATTCATCTCTCTTCATATGACAGTTTTCCTGTGCTGCTAATCATTCTTCTTGTCAGTCTCTAAATTCCCCCCTTTTTTTGCTATATGCTTGTTAAGATGATCTGAACATTTCTCCAGGTAAAAATGTACTCCTGATTTATATAATGGAATTATGCTATTTTCCATATTATTCTCTATTCTATTCCTTATCCATTCTAATATGTTGTTGTTTGTTCTAAAATGCAGTGCTTCACACTGAATGGAGCTCCTCCTTGAATGGCACAATGAAGAGGTTCTTTTTCCTGAGTTCATATATTTAATTTTAGAAACCAGTTAGTTGTAAGAGTAGTTCAAATTATTTCCTCCAACATGCAACAGCTTCAGTATTGTTCATGTTGTGTCTCAACTAAGTTTGCTTTCCGCCAGATCACATCTTTGGTGAGATATTAAACTATGTCTCATTTTCATCAAACCGAAGTTAAAGAGCTATGTATCTCTGGCATATTGATAACAATGCAGCCAAACTTCCTCAGCATATTGAAGAGGAAAGGTGATAAAATGGAACCATGCACAATTTTAGAGAGAGGAGAAAGTTAGCCAGCACTACCCTCTGGAACATTTCCAATGGAAGGTATAACTGGTGAAGTGTTATACCAGCTAAACTGGAAATCAACATGGAATTCTCTGGTTATTTGCCAATAGGTTCAAAACAATGAGCATCAGCAATCAGGAGAAGTGATATCAGTCAGTGAACAGATATTCGTATTTTCTGATGTTGGGTGACAGAAGTAGGTCATTACAAATGGATGATTGGTGTATCAATTCCATATCTGTCTCTAGCAGAGTGGCAGAAATCAAAGAATTATATGGAATCAGATGTAGCTGGGGCCAAGGCTGGTTTATCACCATTTTTTTTCAAATGAGCTCCTTCACAAGGAGATAGGATAATTGGCAAGGTTGTTAGCATTCAAAGATGTTTTTCTGAGTGAGTGACTAAAATCTTCCAAATCACTGTTTAAAAGATCTTCAGGTAGCTGTCTTGTCACAAACCAGTTCTACAAGCCAGAGCCACAGGGAAGTGTTGGAATTAGAGTTTATCCACAAATTCAATTCACATGCCAATGGATTCAATTATGATGAAAGTTGGTTGGGACACCACCAACTTAACAGCCATTGAAGGTGGAAACAGCTCTTTGTGTAGACTCCATGTCAGGAAAGATACTATCTATTGACTTTGATTCTTATCTGCTTAGTTTTAACTACCCAATCTTCAGATACTTACTGATTCCCTCTAGCTCTGTCTTCCATCCCCTTTCTTCCCCACCCCGCTCCCCCGCTCCCCTTCTCCTCTCCTATTTATTTTGGGTGTGCACATCCTAAACTCATAACTCCAGGCATATGAAGAAGTGGGATGTGCCCACAAAAGCTCATGATACCATCTACATGCTTGTCCTTCCCCTTGTACTTCCCCTTTTATGATTATCAAAGTCTTAAGTTTAAAAGCGGTGTGTATTCCCAAAGTAATCATGAGTTTAGGCTAAAAAGATTCCACACTAAGAATTCTACTTGTAAACTTCTTAAAATAGTTGCTTATTAACAGTATAACTTTTGAAACCCCTCTTTTGATTAGCAATCTTAATTCTAACTAGGAAACTGAAGACTTGTGGATGTTATAGCTGAATTCTTACAGCTAATGACAGTTCTAGTGTTTATACCTCAATTCAGATATCTGTACTATCTCTGTATTAGTTTCCGGACAAAGTTTAAAATGTAACTCTGAGAAGTTTCAGAGGTGTAGCTGCAGTTTGCCCTTCCAAAAGAAAGCATTAATAATTCTCATCAATAATGTGCTCTGATGTCTCTCTAATACCCTTCATTGCTTATTGAAGCTATTAACGCGTTCTATGGGTTGCTGGGTACAATTTTCAAGAAAACATTAAAGTTCAGTGTATGAAGCGGTCTGAAATTCCCCTCTCCCCCTATGCACACCAAAGAACCTGCTGTATTTAGGTCCATTCCTGATGAGACGTTATCACAACATTGGTCCTAATCAATATTTATTGTGGTTATTTATAGTGATGAAGAAACATAGGGAGTACTTTTGGACAAAAGCCACCCTGCTCCTTACTGTATTCTCCCAGAAAATGTTGCTCACTACTACTTCATGTTATCCAAAAGCAAAAGCAGAAGAGTAACTTTAACGATGGATAAAAAACTTGTCCCCATTAAATTTCAGCTTCAATAGAGATGATAGTACTGTTTCTGTATCCTACAGCTCCAGATCCCTATATAGTGACTCAGTCTTGGAAAGTGTCAAATGCGGAGATTCTAGAGGGAAGATGACGTACAGGGAAATATTTTGGAATGGAGGAATGGGAAGACATTGGAAAAAGGGGAATGAATGAAGGGAGATACAAGTGACTTCTTGTTAGAGGATGGGGTAAACTGAGGACAGCAGTAGGAAGAGAGAGGAGATCCTTGTAGGGGTAGATGATGATTAAGTCAGGAAACAGAATTCTAGGGAATGGTGATCTTTGAGGTGGGAGAGAAAAGCAGAGGAAGCTGAAGTTAAATTAGTTTCTTCCTCTAAGGGTGCATGGAGGCTTTTGGGGATATGAAAAGAAGAGGGAGCGCAGGGCATGAAGATAAGACTTTGGGGGGGAGGAGTTCTGTTTACCAGCAGTTACAAAGGTGACAATCTTAGGCTACATCTACACTACAGCCTGAATTGATGCTCTGAGATTAATCCACAGGTGGTCAATTTAGTGGATCTAGTGAGACCTGCCAAATCAACTGCAGATTGCTTCCCCGTCAACGCTGTTACTCTACCATAGACAAGAAGAGGACGGGAAGTCAATGGGAGAGTTTCTCTTGTTGACTCCCCGCTATGTAGAAATCATGGTAAATCAACTTCTCCAGTGCCATTATGCATGTAGTTGGAACTGCCTAACTTAAATTGACTTTAAGATGCATCTTAAAATGTGTGACAGACAGAAGGAAGTAGAAGTTGGCTGACAAGCTCAGAGAGAATGAGAGAAGCAGGTTTGTGAGATATGAGATTGGGGTATAAGGAAAAGATTTCTGCAAAAAGAAGCTAAGAGATGTGCATTTTTTCTTAGCCACGTTCAATCTGCACTACTAACAAAAGGAATAAACAGTAGAAAACAAAACCCCTTATCTGTCACTGAAACCAAGACAGGATGACTGACTACTTTAATAGAACAGAAATGTTAAGCACTAAAGGTACCATTTTAAAAATATACACTTTTCAGAATGGACAAACTTAAAAAAACAAAAAATAGTCTTGCGCCACCTTAGAGACTAGCAAAACATGTAGATGGTATCATTAGCTCTTGTGGGCCCAACCCACTTCTTCAGATGAATGGAGTTTAAGGAGTCCAGTTTTCAAATAAATAGCATGGAGTGGAGGGTGTGTGTGGAGAAGGAAATAGAAGGGAAAAAAAGGGAAAATAAATTATCAATTAGTGTCCATGCTAAAGTGGGTTGTGCCCACAAAAGCTCATAATACCAACTACATTTTTGTTAGTCTCTAAGGTGCTGCAAGCCTATTAGTTAAGTTTTTCCAGTTACAGACTAATGCAGCTACACCTCTGAAACTTCTCAGAGTTACATTTTAAACTTTGTCCGGAAACTAATACAGAGATAGTACAGATATCTGAATTGAGGTATAAACACTAGAACTGTCATTAGCTGTAAGAATTCAGCTATAACATCCACAAGTCTTCAGTTTCCTAGTTAGAATTAAGATTGCTAATCAAAAGAGGGGTTTCAAAAGTTATACTGTTAATAAGCAACTATTTTAAGAAGTTTACAAGTAGAATTCTTAGTGTGGAATCTTTTTAGCCTAAACTCATGATTACTTTGGGAATACACACCGCTTTTAAACTTAAGACTTTGATAATCATAAAAGGGGAAGTACAAGGGGAAGGACAAGCATGCATAAAGACTTAAGTATTTCAGGTTATGGAAAATATGTCCAAATGCCACACCACAGATCAAGTATTTTTATTCAAAGCAATTTACTAACCCAGTCAAGTGGGATTCTGAAAACAAATCTTGTTTGTGCTGTCCAACATACATTTCCAAACATCACTTTTTCATATTCAGCAATCCATGCTGGCCTCTAATGAGCTTTAAATCTTAAACAAGGGGCATAAGGAAAATTCCAGCTGAAGGGAAGGGGCTCTACCTACCTTTCTTCAGTTTCCAATTACATAAAAACAAACAACTGAAGAAAAGCTACTTGAAGAAATTATTCTGGAGGAGTGTGTAAACTGAAGAGATAAAGGAAGAAAACTAATTAGTAAGAAACATGTAAATAATAGCTGAGTTCGTGTTTTAAAATGTAGGACTTTATAAAGTCTAAATCTTGTTGTTTTTAAAGAAATACAAATAATTCCCATTCAGTAGTGTTTTACATTCACTTTGAACAAAATTTTAAACAGAAAGAAATACCGAATGGATTGTATTCATGACATAGCATGCAAAATTCCCACAGTATCTAAAGCTTCAGGACTAATGTCCAAGAGAGGGACAAGAAAGCAGTTTTTGAACTACAGAAAATTAAAATTAATTTGTTGTAGTGTATAATTTAAAAGCAGTGATTTTTTTTTTAGTTTTGATCATGTTAACTAACTAAAACTAAAAGAAACAATCAGTTGCAAATGAACTTTTTCCAAGTCCCATCACCCTCATTCTGATGGTTTTGTGTAATATGATACAAGGACACAGCTTTGTTCTTCAAAATATATTTTCTTAGTGAAAAATACAAATGAGGAAGACACAGTTGGAAACTTCAGTTGCCATACACTCTGAGCCCCGTTGTGATCAGTGAGATCAGACTCAAGCCTTTTATACTTATTAGTATTTTAATACCCCAAGTACATGTAATTAAGTAACCATGTAACTGCTGAAAATTTACATGGCTCCATACAGGCCAGCAGTTGGCACCTTGGGAGCTAGTGTACATGGGGAGCCCGTTTTAAGCTGGCTCCCTGCATGTACCAGCTCCAGCCTGCTGCCCCACGCTGCTGCCTCTGTATCAGAGGAGGCAATGCAAAGCAGCAGATGCTCCCTAGGAGCGGATGTATGGAGCCCACATGTATAGGCTCACTCCTGCTGCCCCACACTGCTGCCTCTCATACAGAGGCAGCAGTGCGGGGTGGCAGGCAGCTCCCTGAGAGCTGGTGCACACTGGGAGCCAGCTTTTAAGTTGGCTTCCAATGTGTACTAGGAGCCTGCATGTAACCATGCATGTTAAGCAATCTGCCCAGGCTCATCGGTTAACCATTTACATGGTTACGCTTTCACATCCCTAATTAGTCACAAACCATTACATTCACGATCATTTGGGATCTCTTCCTGAGATGGACATTTATATTAGATAACCTGGTCCAAAAACCATGATCAAAAAGATGTTGCCTGAGTTTGTCCCCTCCCCCATCCTCTACAACATGTGTCAGAGGAATACAATAGGCTCTTATGTAGAAAATCTTGTACATTTATCTTGCACAATTTTTATTAATTCAATTCTTTCTAAATTGAGGTCAGAATTTTCCATGTTTAAGAATAATGGATTTTTTGTTTTGCATTTGAATATCCAGATACTCAAGGCATTTGTCTGACTTCATATTATCAAGAAGCTTACTAAAGGAACTCTAAAGTGATTCGTAAAATGGTCATCAGATTGAATCTTCCTATACATGTTCCCTTTGATCCCAAGTATTGAATTATGCAAGGTACGTAATGTGCATTTTATTTTTTAGGCAACAAATGTGTATGCTGCATTGTATTACGTATCACCAATAAAAATTACACCTGAGAATGGTCAAGCAGTGGCAACTTGAAGGCAACAGAGCAGCAAAATTATACTGGTTGATCAATAGCTTTAAAAAAGTCTTGTATTATTGTATTATATTATGCCAGTTATGCATGCAACAACGATTTGGTGTAAACCTGAATTTTCAAACCTCTTTAAAATCAATTTGACTTTAAAATTAAATTGGCATTGTGTGATCTGGTTTTCTGTTACGACACCAGAGGGAAGGCTCCACTTCTTAATTAACAGAACCAGTCTTAACTCTGCCTCCATTAGGGTGATACAGTAACTGAGTACATAGCAATTAAGTTCTCTGACAAAAAGTAGCCATTTTTCTAGATCCACAAATACAAATTAACATCCCTATTTACAGGGCCCATGGAACTTCATGGCTCCCTGATACAAGGAGTACTTTGGATGATTGACAGAGGTCACAGTAGACACATACGTGAGGAGTAAGGAGTGACTATGAAGAACGTCAAAGCAAAAAGATAAAAAGGCATAATTAAGGGTTCTAATGGATTACAAGGATCTCTTAAAAGTGTAGAAACCTAGAAAATGCTGAGTTCTGTTTTGTTTACTTGCAAGCTTACCCTTAATAATACACTAACTAACGTGGCTCTAATTTTACTTACAGAGACCACTTTTTGAGGTCAGAAGTGCAGTTTGTTACTTCTGCTGAGGGAGACAACATGAGTGTCAGTTGTATGCACATATCAACTGGAAACTGGCTTAGACAACCAATTTCATATTTGCTAGAGAGCCAACAGATAGCTTTTAGTTGCTTCAGAAAACTGATGAACAAAATGTGGTATTAAATTTCCCTTTTGAGCCATCTAATTCTCCAGTAAATAAGACTGATCTAAATTTATAGCACAGATAATGTATGTTTTACCAAGTCTTTCACTCTGTATGACAGAACAGCTGAATGTGGCCTAATATGTATACAAATTCTATTTAGTTAAAGGATGTTCTTTCGGGAGGATTTATAGTTTAATTCATCAGATGAAAGAATTAGAATTAGATTAGTGGTAGAATGGATTAATGTGTGTTTTTGTCAATAACCTGAAGAGATGAGAGCAAATTGTCAGAAAGTATATATGGAGAGTTCTATTTTGCTTTCTAAAATCATTTTGAATTAGGTACAAACCAATAGGGTTGTTTTCATATGTTTGTAAGAAAGGGATGATCACTCATAAGTGAAACTTCAGTTTCTTTTTCATAATTTTAGATCTATTTATATGTCTGCATGCCTATTTCCCTCAATTTTTACCCTTTTAAAATATAAAATTGAGACATTTTTAAAAAAGCTATTTTTGCATCATTTTAAATAATTCATATTTTAAAAAGTATACTCTTGCAACACATGGAATTCATTCTGGGTGCACTGTATCCCCGGAAGTAATATTTGCACATCTCTAGACTCCATAAAATGAAGCTGTTAGAAATAGATGGTCTCTATTGGTTCCTACAAAAAGGATCTTAGAGCTAATATTAGTTAATATACTAAAATACACAAATGGCCAATAAAAAGCTCATCACTAAGGTAGCAGAATGTCAGTGAACTACATTTGTTTAATGTATAGTTTACTGGACAAATAAAAATGTTTTGGACTTCAATTTTGTGAAGATGCAGAATACTTGATTCTCTAATGCACAGTACATTTCTATGGATGTCAAACATTACAGCATGGTAAACATTTCCCTTTTCACAAAAAACAAAACAGAAAAACCCCAGGTTCAATTAACTGCACTATTAAACATTTTGCTCACAGGCCTGAAACTGTCATCCATATTTTGAAGACTCAATTACACCTGAAATTGCTGAATATAAGCATTTTTTTTCCTGTGGCTTCTTCCCTCATCTGTCCTGGTCTTGCAAGGAAAACTGAAGGCATACTAACTGCATTTTTCAAAGCATTGAACAGTGTTTCTCAGGAAAAAGCAGCCTTTTCCCTGAAACTTTTGTAATTATTTTAAAGCCTTTTGCTGTTGTTGGAAATGTGTGCACAGTCTATACAAACAAGTATACATTTACAGGATAATTGGATGGGCAATTCACAATTGAAAATTATTTAACAACCAAATCTCATGCTGCATTATCAGATTTAAAGCTTGTATAATGAACAATACAAGATATAGACTAAGAATAGTACATATCAAAAAGGAGGAACACTTTAAAGAAGCAATATGTATATATTAAACCTTTATTTATAATTAAATGTTTCCCTTAATCAAATTCTCTCATATTGGATGATATATTAGGTTTCAAAAATAAGTTTTTAGCCAAATAATATGTAACAGAGTAAAACCACAATACAGAATTGAGACACAGATCCACCTAACATTTTAAGATAGTCAGCTTCTATGGTAAATCTCCCATGAAAATGGGAAGAAAAGAATTTAAGAAACTTTATGGTCTAAAACCAGAACCCTTCTTTCTTTAAAGAAAAAAAAATATTTTTTATCAAAAGACAAAAAACACAAAAAAGTGTTACAGGCAAGAGGAGAAATAAGAAATTTTGAAAAAGCTTAACTAAAATAAATGTCATTGGAAATTAATTCAGCTCAAATTGATAAAAGAAAATACAAATAATTTAAGAAATCAAAATAATAAATACTGTATAGTTTAACAGGTATGAGGTCAATATACTGCAGAAGATGATATTCAAATAATCCAACTGCCAGTAAAACTGATCTGTATTACGTTTACTTATAGGAATTACTGATGAGAGAACACAATTGTTGTTCTTTCAATTTAGCCAATTTATGCAGTAGAATCAGGCTATCTTAAAAGCCTTACAAAACAAGACCCCATTAAATACAGCTTCTGCAGGAGAACCCAGAACCTGGCATATTAAAACCTTAGAAAGTAAAATAATAAAATAAAATAATAATAATTTTTACATTTTAAATGCATTAAAAATTTAAGAATACAACTGGACTTCAATCCTTAAAATGAGCGGTCTTGTTTTTCTAACTTAGTAATGCAGAAATCCTTACAATTTTCAAACTGTGTCTAGAACAAAAAGAGCAGACAGTGGACATGATCAGTAGCCAGAAGTTTGTGCTTTCCATGCGCTGTTATAAGAAGGGTGATGGGTAAAGTACCCAATCTCACATCTATATTAGTATCTTCAACTTTAACAGCCAGTAGATATTACATTGTAGTCGTAAAACCATTAGAAGTCCTCCCACTGCAGTCTGGTTACATTACAAAGTCTACTGCAAGAATAGGGAAAGTAATTTAACTGTATAACTATAAATTTAAAATTGAACATTTAAAGTGTATATTAAAGCTTATTAACAATAAAAAATTACCCAAATATCAGCTAGAATCAACTAGAAGGAATATTTAAGCTTGGCTTACTGAGGGAAAAAAAAAAAATCTAGGTTTAAAAATCAAGGCTTTAATTTACTGCAACTATTAAGACTGGATGGAGCAATTTTTAAACAGTAAAAAGACAATCATGACACTAATTTCAATTGATAAAGGTATAGTCCTTACAGTGATGGTTAAAAGTAACACGTGTATGTACATTGTCAGACAAGACATTTCAATAAATAAAAAAATGTATGCAAAGAACAGCAACTAGAATGAAGGGTAAGGTTTTATTATATGCATGAATAAAATCCATAGACTCAGTATCTTCAAGGACATCTTGATGTTACAAACACGACAGTAGAGAATGAATCTCACAAATATAACAGAGGAAACATGTGTGCCTTTGCACTTCAGTTATGCTTGTTGATAAGTGGGAAATAATATCTCTCAGACATCTGAATAATATACTTAAATAGAATGCTAAGTGTCTAGGTCATTATGTTTTATATTGTAACAGAAAATAACATTTTTGTTTTCATAAAACTTTTCACCAAGCAGACCAGCAGAGCCAGTTAATGGTATATATTTGTGCCATTATACATATTTTTATACTTTATTTCATATTTGCATTCAACAAATTTAAAAGTGGAAAGCACTGTCCATTGACAGTTATATTAGTATACAATGCATCTACTAGCTAAGAACTTTTTACAGAAACGCCTTTTTCTTACACACATTTAATTTAAGTTTTAACTGTAAAATAAAGCAAAGCTATTTTAGCAGCCATCAACATACATATGAAAATGTTTAAAACAATTATATTTTGAAAACTCTGTTAATTTGTTATTCTGTAGTCTTACTTGGCACTATGGATTATTTGTATAAAATCAATAATCTTTGGTAAATATTAATCTGCTTTTATTGCTTATTAAAAACTTAAGAATAGCCATACTGAGTCAGACCAAAGTTCCATCTAGCCCAGTATCCTGTCATCCAACACTAGTCAATGACAGGTGCCCTAGAGGAAATGAACAGAACAGGTAATGAAATGATCCATACACGGCCACCCATTCTCAGCTTCTGACACAGAGGCTAAGGACACCATTCTTACCCATCCTGGCTAATAGCCATTGATGGACCTATCCTCCATATATTTATCTAGTTCTTTTCTGAACCTTGTTAAAATCCCAGTCTTCACAACATCCTCCGGCAAGGATTTTCACATGTGTTGCATGAAGAAATATTTCCTTTTGTTTGTTTTAAATCCACTGCCTAATAATTTCATTTGGCGACCCCTAGTTCTTGTGTATGGGTACGAGTAAATAACTTTTCCTTTATTTACTTTCTCCATATCAGCCATGATTTTATAGACCTTTATCACAGTCCACCCCTTAGTCCCCTCTTTTCTAAGCAGAAAAGTCACAGTATTATAAATCTTTCCTCGTATGGCAGCCATTCCTTATCCCTCAATTTTTGTTGCTCTTTCTGAACTTTTTTCAGAGCCAAGATATATTTTTGAGATCAGGTGACCACATCTGCATGCAGTATTCAAGACAAGGGCTTGCCATGGCTTTATATATTCCTAACATAGTTTGCTTTTTTTACTTCTGCTGCACACGGAGTGGATGTTTTCAGAGAACTATCCACAATGACTCCAAAATTTCTCTCAAGTGGTAACAGCAAAATTAGCCTTTTACTCTTCCTTTCCCTATGTAATAGGATCCTCCATTCTCCCATCTGCCCATGCCAGGGACTCTTTGTGGACCACCCCCTTCCATTCCAGATGGAAAATTGAGACCACAAAGGATGGGCAGATAGCTCTTTCTGACCATAGAGCATGTTTTGGGGAAGCAGCATGGTAGAACAGAGGAAGGAACAGAGCACTCTCTCTTTGTGGCTCTCCCTACTGCTTAAGCATCCATCCTCTTAAGTGACACTCAGAAGAAAGATGTTATCAGGTGGGATGTAGAGCCAGGTGAAACGATCTCAACAAAACCCTAAATACATAGGTATTTATTCCATCAATGAAATAAATGAAAAGTTCTATATAAACACATTATATCTCAATGTGTGATCAGTTAAATGAAGTTTCTAGGGACCCTTAGTGGATACGAAACATCACTAACGTTATATTATGTTTGCAGAATCCTTATGTACAAATAAATCTCTTAAAAATATACATGAGAAAAAGATAACACCCTCATTGTTTTTTCTAGGATTTTGAAGAGCTCTGTGGCATAAATTCCAATATCACAAGCCAGCATTCTATTTACAAGACACTAAATTAAATATAGCATTGTAACCAGTAATATAGCACTGCTAGAAATACTAGGGGGACAGATCCTGGATGACACTATCAGGGAATACAGGAGTTAGTGGCTCCAATGGTTAGAAACAGTTTAGCATGTTAAAAAGAAAGAATACAGTACTATGTGGAAATCGTTTCTGGTATATGAAAATTTCAGATCCTGAAATAGCTGCTTTTAGTTTGAGACTGTAACAAACCCCAATTTCTTGAAGCAATGTCACAAGTACAGTAATTTCTCATTTAACACTATAGATATGTTTCAGAAAATGATTGTGTTAAGTGAAAACGTGTTATGGGGGTCAATTTTTCCATTGAAAATCATGGAAAAGGTGGGGGTTGCGTTTCAAGCAGTGGTGTCTGTTGGGACCGGGACATAAGGTTGGGGGAGAAACAGGACTGGGTTACAGCAGGGAGGGGTGGTGTTTGGCTCTAGGGAAGGGAAGGGGAGAAGGGAGGGTCATTGGGTTGGGAGTATGCCCCTGTGACGGGTCTGCTGGGACCCACACTGCATATGGTGGGGGGGGGGGAGGGTTGCCGGGGAACGGCATGGCTAACAGTGAACCCTCCGCCACTTTTCAGGGAGGCGGAGGAAGCCCCACGCAGCTGCCGGCAATGGACCAACTGGGGAAATAGTGATATTCTGGGGATGGTCGTGTAATTCAAAAAACGTTCCTCTCCCCCCCCCCAAAAAAATCACGCTATCGCAAAAACATGTTAAGCAGGCACGTGTTAAATGAGGAATTACTGTAGTAATAAGTATATGAGGAAACAAAGTACAATACCATGGATGTAGAATGAAGAGGGAACTAAAGGAAGAGAGTTTTTTTTTAAACAATGGAAAGAGATGAAGGAGGTTTGGGTTTTTTTTTTTTTTTTTTTAAATCACCCTATTTTTACTGAAAAAAAAGTCAACCATCTCTCTCTTGCTGGTCTCTGTAGTAATGTACTGCTTTCAGTTACAGAAGATGAGCTATGCAAATTTTGCACGTGCAGAAACATGACAGGGCTTTAAGAATGGTGGCAGGACTTGGACTTTCATGTGACTAGATGAAGATTAAAAAGCCAATTTGTGATTTTGATTTTCCAAATTACATTTTCTGAACACTGTGAACTATATAAACCTTGACAAATTATAACAGAATACTCAAAGACACTGTAATAAGAACAAACAGTAAAAACCACAACTTAGTACAAACTACATACAAAAAATTAGCTTAAAAGAATATTGAGGTTGCAGACAAACTAGGCAGCACCAAATTAAGATTGTCCATAGAACCTTAATATGGACCCTTTGCATGCATGCATTATGAAATAGTCTTTAATTACATGAATCACATACTATTTTTCTTCATTACTCTTGCATCATTCAGTGCACAGGACAAAGAGCATGCTTGCTGAACAGGTTGCTAATCAATATTTATTTTTTATCTGCCTCATTTGATGTGTGGCCTCGGGTCTTATTTTCCGCAGACTATCCAACTCCTACACTGAAAACAGTGTTAATTTGATCATGGGCTTGGTTTATGGTGCTCATCACTATAATACCTATGTGCTTCAGAAACATTAATCCATATTCACAATACCCATGACAATAGGTAGTATTATTGCCATTTTACAGATGGAGAACTGAAATACATGGAGATTAAGGTCAAAACTGTAAGAAGTGTCTATTAATTTGTATGCTGTACTTGAGATAGCTACACTTAAGGACCTAGTTTTTAAGAGTATGTAGCATTTTACAGCACTTTATAAATTCAAATTACAGTTTCAACTGATTTCAGTTATTGTGAGCAATAAATATTTCTGCAAATCTAGACCAAGGTGTCAGTCCCCAACCCTTATTCATTCCCAAACACCTTGTACACTGAATGAAGCTGAAGTCCTATGGAAAACATAACATGATCATATAATTAAAAGCTATCATAGTGCATATGTACAAGGGGGATTGAATTAAGATGACAGGCAATCGGACATTGCTTAGCTTGGGTATATGTTAACTTTTGAGTGTTTGATTTTACAGCTTTAATATTCTTTTGACATTTTTTAAATGTAATTTTCTATTTTTTAAAATAAAATTTTAAAAATAAATGATATTATATGGAACCATACTGATCCCCACATGGGTCATCTTCAAAATTAGAACCTTTAGATCAACTGAACAAGTACCAATTTGAGGTAACTGAATAACTTGAGCAGCAGCAGGAGGCCATTAGACTATGGGTATATCTACACTTCAAATTGGAAATGTGAACTTCAGCTCCAGGAGAGATCTTTGTGCTATCTCTGTGCTAAAATTAGAGTGTAGGTCAGCAGGGAGTGGGAGCACCTCAAATACATATGTAGCATCTTGGATGGATATGTACATGGGATGGGTAATCCTTCCTGCCATTTGCTCTGTCACAGCTACATACTATTTTTTTAGCCAGTAGCTAGTGCAGTATGTCTTTTCCAGCTGGGAATTATTCCCCCATCTTGAAATCCACACATCCTATATGAGTATGTTACTAGAGGGGAGAATAAGACTTTGCTACAGGGAGTAAACTGCTAATGGCTTGACAGCAGAAAAATGTTGGGATACAGGGATCATGCTTTCAAGTACAGGTACCATAAGGGAGCACAAGCTAAGAGTTATAGACTCATGACCTCTTTTCTCAGCTCCTGTCCCCGTCTTCTCCTATTCCAATCCTTATCTCACTCTCCCCCCACCTCTTCACTCTGCACCACTCCTTGCTCCAACTCCACCTCTCTGCACTGGGGTCAGGCTGCTTCTCTCTAACCTTAATGCTCCCCAGGTGCCAGAAAGAGAAGTACAGAGCACAGCAAGATCTCATTTCTGGTGCCCCAGTAGCTTCAACATCAGAGTCCCAATATCGTTGGACAGTTTGGGGTATCCATCCCTGGCCCTGTGCTTTAGATGGATAGAGGCCCTGGGTGGCACAAGGGCCAGTGGCAACACAATCAGCCCCATTTTGCTCTGCCCTGCCCCCCACTCATAGGATACGAGGCCTGGGAAGTATCATCAGCCTTGCTTTGCTCCACCTCTTTGGCTCTCAGCATCACCCAGGAGAGGAGGTGTGGGGGGCTTTGCGGAAGGGGTGGAATGAAGGTGGGGCATCAGCTGGGGCGGGTCAAGAAGGAGCAGGATGGAGGAGGAGCCTGGGCTGGAAAGGGGTTGTCCCAGGACCTACACTACCCCGGAGATGTACCTGCCCAATATCCAGGATCAAAAGTGGCCAGTGCTGACAGAATATTCAGAGTATTTTGCTTCTAAAATCTCAGAAACCTCTTCTGAGTATGTGCTCATGATTTTCAGAGTTGTAGAAATTGGTAAATTAATCTTTCTTACTCTGGGACAACCCTTCCAGCAAATTGCTCCAAAATTTGGAGAAGCTAGATCTTCTCAAAATAGTTAAAACAATTTTTAAACATCAGCAAAAAAGTCTCAATGCTTCCACCACCCTCATTTTCAGCAAAATGGTTCAGCAACTTGAGGCTTTAAAAATAAATGAATAAAAGCCTGAGACAGTAATAGGCATGCACATTTTTAGTCCAATTAGTTAAAATTTGCAAAGTTATAAGCATCCAAAAAGAAGACTATCAAGGAAAGCATTAGGCAACCCTAATTATAGGCGATATGGCCAATATCTTTTTCTAAATACTTTATACTAGACATGCTTATCAAATATAGGTAAAAGAAATAAGAATATTTGTTTTTAAAAAAGTCCAGCTTGCAATTATTCAATTTGAATGGAGAAGTTAAAAGAAAAAGTCAGTTTAAATAAATGTTTTAAAATTGAACCCAAAGAACAGATGAGGGCAGTATAGATTTTTACAGATTAATACTTGGGAATATAAGGAAATATTAATGTTATTTTTAGAAGCTGCTTCCTGCTATTTTCCAGATTTGTAATGGTCATATCACTTGCAGTCTGAAGCTGCAACTATGACAATTTTCAGAATTTGAAGTTGCGCCAAAGACAGGCCCAAACAGGATCATTTTACCCTTTGTAATCAAATGGTCTAGCAAAAGCTCATCTGGATCAGGAGTTTAAAAGGATCACATTTTAATTAGATGTAGGAAATTCAAATACTGTAATCCAATGAAAGAAAGTTTCTATAAATTAACCATCAGTGTAAAAGAAAAATAATTAGAAGACGAGATAAGCTAATTGTAGTAAAACATCATTGTTACCAAAATTTCTAAGCAAAAAATCACTTGCCTACTGCTAGCCAAAATATGTTGTTTAAAACTATCTTTAGATAAAACCAGAAATGTTTCACTTTAGTGAAAAATATGTGCAACGTGCAACTATTTTAGAAATGCCACTAACCAATATCTAGTAACTTCCCATATGCAGACATAAGAGCTCAGTGTATAGGCTATGTAACTAAAGGACTGCCTCTGTATGAAGGGAGGCAAGGCAAGGCCATGATATCAAGCTGGCACTCTTCTACCACGAGTTGCTGACTACAACACTACCCACAGAGAGGAAAGCAATCTGGTACATAGTTGTAGCAACTCTGGTTGAGCCAGGATAGCCTGTTGAAACCTGGTGCAGGATCCATGATCAAATGGAAAAAGGAGGCACGTACAGCAGTGGATTCCAGATATTATTCATTATATTAGATGCTTTCCCACCAATGCTTCCCCTCAGCAGCAGTGCTGAGTATGTACTGTATGCTAAAAGATCAGAAGCACTTTTCTCCAGGAGTGCTTGTGCTGCCTTAGCAAAGGGCTATTTAAGAGTAGGTGGGATGTGTCACCCTGGGTCCACCAGATCACAGAAATGTAGGACTGGAAGAGACATTCACAGATGCTGACTCCATGGATGCTCTGGGATTCAAGCACCCACTGAAAACAAATAGGTGGTATCCAGCATTCATAAGACCAGATTAATCTTTTGTGCTCGCTCCTATTCTTCCTGTGCTCCTCCAAGGCCTCACTCACTGCTGTACCCAGAGACCCTGTCCCTGTTTGGTCTCTTTTCCCCAAGGTCCCGTCTGTGCTCCACCCAGCAGCTCTGCCTCCATTTGGTCGCTTCCTCCTGAAACCCTGCCTCAGCTTACATGCAGGATAGCAGGAGGGGACAGAGAAGCACCCACAAGCAGTGATTGTGCTTTGATAAGTCATCAAGTCCAGTTCCCTGCCCTAGGGTAGGACTTAATAGCTAGACCAATGGCGCTCAACTTTCGAGATTCTGCATAACCCAAGTTTTACCTCACTTAAAAACCACTTGCTTACAAAATCAGACCTAAAAATACGAAAGTGTCACAAGAACACTATTACTGAAAAATTGCTTGCTTTCTTTTTCATTATATAATCAATCAATTATATATATTATTCTTATATTTTGGTGTGCAATATAGAGAGAGCAATATAAAAAAATCATTGTCTATCTGAAATTTTAGTTTGTACTGACTGCGCTAGTGCTTTTTAAGCAACTTGTTTTAAAACTAGGCAAATATGTAGATAAGTTGATGTTTTCCCTACAATACCTCTGCTTACTAAAAGTGTATATGTACTCCTGGTCAAGAACCACTGATCTAGATCACCCCTGACTATTGTTTATCTAAACTGGAAGTTTTATAGAACAGAGTCTACAACTTCCTTAGGCAGTTTGTTCCAAGTTCTTAACTACCCTTACAAGTAGGAATTTTTTCTTAAGATCTAACCTGAATACCTCTTGTACAATTTAAACCCATTAATGTTTGTCCTGTTCTTAGTGGATGAGGACAATTTATCACCATCCTCTTTAAAATCATATTATACATATCAAAGACTACAAATGTAAGCAACTAGTCAGCTACTCAATAAGCCTAGGCTTTTCAGGTAGCTGAGTCACTACTCTTCTAGTTACAGAGGCAGCAAGAAGGGAGAAGTATCAGAGGCAGCTAGGGGGGAGGCGCAGGAGCTGATGCTGGGGAAGCTGGCTTAAAAGCTGTCCTGGCTGAAGCTGAATTCCCGAAACTGTGCCTCAGCTTTTTAATAGTAGTAAGAGCATGGCGGCTCTTACTACAATTAAAAAGCAGAGCCACAGCAAACTCCCTTAGTGATTAATCAAGTAGTCAATGGGAATTCCATCGATGATTCAATTAAGCTTTTTAACTGCTATTTAACATCCCTATTAAAGGACTAATATCTCCCTTCAGTCTTCTCATTCCCAGACTAAAATCCAATTTTTCCACATAGGTCTTTTTTTTACTACTTTAATCATTTTTCTTGCTCTCCTCTGGTGTGTCTCCAGTTTATTCATATCCCTCCCAAAGTGTGGTGCTAAGAACTATACCCAGTTCTCCAGCTGAAGCATTCTAATGCTGACAAGAGTGGAAGAATTACTTCTCATGTCTTGCTTACAAGCACTGCTAATTCTTTCTGAATACAACCAAAACTTCAAATTAGTGCTGAATTCTAGTTCCTGACTGAAATGAAGAGCTTCATCCAGAGGTGGAATAGTTTGGTTTCATTTGTCAGATCTCCTGGCACAATTAACAATAATGGCATCTTATCTAAAGTCTAACAGACCAACTTACACTAGCACATACAAACCAGAAGTTAGGAGATTATATATATATATACATATATATATATATATATATATATATATATATATATATATATATATATATATATAAACGCAAATAGTCACAAATAAAATGAATGGCTGAATTTAGCTCCATGTTGACACGACAAGTTTGGCAACTATATCCCCCAAAATGCAGAATAAAATTCAGATGGTGCAAACCCCAGGGCCAATACGTGTTCAAAGGACTGAAGGGTCTCCTCTCTTGGAGTTTCTTGATCAAGGCAGCACAGGAAGAGATCTCACTTTCAAGTGTTCCAGGTGGTTTCTCAGGCTATAGTCAAGTTTTACTCTCAAGCATGGGACAATTGGTTAGAATGGAACATAACTGTCCTAGTACAACGATCAAGGTGGATTGACTGGCAAGATGTCTATTAGAAAGAAAGTAGCTGCCCTGTCTTGGTTTCATGATTAGCCTTCAATGCTGGATGTAAGTGGTCAAAATGTCTGTCTTGGCTGAGATTTTTTTTTCAACTCTATGGAAACAGTTTCCAGTGCCATCAAAATAGATATCATTTGCATACATATATTCTTGTTCTGTATTTCAGATAAATTGTATATGTTGATATGACCTAAACTGACCCGGGAAAGACAATTAAAGACACATTTAAGGTGACTGGATTTTCTCCCCAGCTTCCAGGATGTAGGTTTGGTTGCTGATCATTTCTCGAATGAACCATACTGTTGGCCTGCGAGAAATAATTTTGCAGCAGCTTGGCAGTCAACTTGACAAGCTATAGTGTCACAGATTGCCAAAGGACAATAGATTGTACTAACTTTTTTCCCCTGATTAAAATGTATTGTCTATGTCTTGAGTCACACAAAGAACTTGAAACTATTGGCTAAATGCAAAATCTGTGTTCAAGTTCTTATCATAAAAAGTAAAAGAAATACAATGAAAAGGAATCATTATCCAATGGAACCCATATCAGAGTCAATATTACAAACCTTAGCACTAGGACCACTCATGGTTCTGCACCTCAAAACTGGAGGAATTTCAGCAGCCAAAATGGATTTGCTCCCTTCAACTGTCAGGAGAACGAGAAGTGCATGTCATGTTCCTTCAGGAAACACACAATGCTACTAGTACTAAGCTGTCAATTTCTGGCTTTCCATTATAGGCAATATGAGACGGTATGAGAAGCATCATAATGTCCAAATAATGTTATTAATGAAAGGACTATAAAAGCGAAGGACCTCACTCTTATTATCTACAAACCGTCATCTACCAATTGCTGTATTGCCCATCTTCTCAGGACCTTTAATCCATTGTGACAAATTAAAGTTCATACCATTCTTTCAAGGGATACTCCATCCATACCATCACCAGGGTAAGGCTAGAGGCGTGGGCATTGATGATCAACCTGAAGTTTCTGTTTCCAGAACTAAAGATGGACTTTGGGTTCCGCTCCAGAACTGGTATCAGATATTCAGACCAATATAGTGCTACCAAAATTTCAGCAATAAAGTTCTGGCTGCTGCAAAGAAATGTACCGATTTCATTGATTTAACCAACAATTTACTCCTGCATGATCATCTGATAATATAGGATTATATCAAGAATTTACATTTGCCAAGAATGAACAAGTGTTGTTTGAGTTTTTTTGGACAAAGACCTTTTTTCACCTGGCAGAGCAAACCAGGCAAAAGCAACAGAAAGAAACCTGTCTCTTAATTGAACTTCATGCATTCTAGTCACAAACCCTGGTAAACTGTTAAGAGACTGTGTGGACATCTAGTCTCATCAGAGGGAAAACCCAGTTACAATAAACTTCATTTCATTACTACTAGTAACTAATTATATAACTCCTAATGGCTGACAAATGGCAGACTGAGTAGGGATAAAAGAGTTTAACTGGTTAACTGATAAGCATTAGCTTATTGGTTAACCTTACCAATTAAACTTCTGGCCACCACTGGGAGCTCACAGGACCGGCAGCCCCAGGAAGCATGGTAAAATGTGACTGCTCCGTCCTTTTATTAATCAACAACTTGACCTGGTTATAAATGAGTTGTAGCCGAACAAGACTCTAGGCCCAGATAACACCAGAACAACGTTGCCCAAAGTAAGAGATGAATCATCAAAAGCTATCTGTTCCAATTTTGAATCATAATAGCCCAAGAGCATCATATCCCAAAAGTCTGGTGCAGCGCAAAGGCTGTAGCTGTTCCCAATCAAGGGAAACCACTGATAGACCCAAAGAACTAATGATGAACAACTCTGTTGATATGTTACCTGTAAACTGACAGAGAAACTAATCCTGATGTATATTAATGACGTAGTTGATCCTTTAAGCACTTAGTGCATATTTGAAAATCCTAATTTTCTGCATTCAACTCAAGGTATACAACTTGAAATTTCTACAAAATGCAATATTTTTCAGATTACGTAGCTTTAAAAAGCACAGTAAATCCACATAGTTTTACTTTGATATTAGCAACAGATATGTACAGGGCAAAAGATGCAAAATATGCTACACAGCAACTGCAAATGCCACAATAACGGACAATAATATACAATATTAGTTTGCATCAATAATAGGAGTTTCTTAAATGTGTAAGATGTTGGTTTGAAAAACCAAAATTTAAATATTATAAATGAACTTCTTAATAAAGGAAGGGGTAAAGGTGATGGACATTGGGAAAAATCAGCCCGATATCTACAGATTAGTTTGGATCAGCTTTCCACCATTTTTTAAAAAATGAAGAGAAAATAAGCGTAGGTCAAACAGAGAAGTACATAAAGTTCTTATTATTGGTTTCAAGTACTGATTGGGCCTTCATTGAAGTGCTGGTAAAAAGTGAAGCTTGTATTAACTTGAATGAAATTGCTAAGAGAGAAGCTTACACAATGAGATCAACTTTCACAAACTCACAGTAGTACATAAAGGTTTGGTTTTTTAAGTACAGGCAGTCCCCGAGTTACGCGGATCCGACTTATGCTGGATCCGCAGATACGAACGGGGATTTTCTCGCCCTGGACGACGGGAGCGGCGGATGCCCGATCCCAGCGCCCCCGTCCTCCGGGGCGAGAAAAGCTGCTCTGCCTCTCCCTGGTCTGCTGGGGGGGGGGGGGGGGGAAAGAGAGAGAGAAGAGAGGAGCCAGATCAGCTGCGCGGTCCCGCCCGGGTCCTCCTCGCTTTGCTCAGCATCTCCCTGGTCTGCTGGGGGGGGGGGGGGGAACGCAGCTAGTGTGCCCCCCCTAGCAGACTAGGGATACGTGGAGCAAAGCCCCGGGCCTGTGGTAGAGCAGGTGAGGAGCTGACGGTTGGTCCCGCAGCACCGCTCCTTGGTGCTACTGGACTAACCCGGCAGCACCCCAGCTGCTCTGCCCCAGGCATCCCTGATTCAGCCGCTGCTGAAACTTACCAGCGGCTGACTACAGGAAGCCCCTGCCCAGGGCTTCCTGGAATCAGCCGCTGATCAGTTTCAGCAGCAGCTGACTTGGGGATGCCTGGGGTTCTTAAGTTGAATCTGTATGTAAGTTGGAACTGGCGTCCAGATTCAGCCGCCGTTGAAACTGATCAGTTTCAGCAGTGGCTGAATCTGGACGCCAGTTCCGACTTACATACAGATTCAACTTAAGAACAAACCTACAGTCCCTATCTTGTACGTAACCCGGGGATTGCCTGTATATATAATTCAGTGCTTAACTCTGAGCATCACAGAACCATAAAAATGTAAGACTGGAAGAGACCTCAGTAAGTATCAACTCCAGTTGTCTGTGCTGAGGCAGACCATCCTTCATAGACTTTTTTTCCCCAACCTGTTCTTAAAAACCTTCAATGATAGGGATTCCACAACTCTTCAGGAATAGTCTTTCAAGGACTTAACTACACTTAGGGTGCGACTACACAATACCCTTAGCTAGAAATGAGCTACTCAATTTGAGCTACACAAATTGCATAGCTTATTTTGAGTTAATTTCGAAATATCTTATTTCATAATTTGGCATGGTCTACCCTGCAATTCCAAAATATCCCTTTATCGTCATGGAATGAGGTTTACAGGGATTTCGGACTAGTGAGCACATTATATTTTGAAGTAACAGGCTTGTTTCAATGATGAGAAATAGCTATTTTGGGATACCAGAAGTATCCCAAAATAGCACCACAGTGTAGACATATGCTTATAGCTAGAAAGTTTTTCCTCATATCTCACCTAAAACTCCTTTGCTGCAAATTAAGCCAATTACTTCTCATCTTCTTTTGAGCGGACATGGGAACACCTGCAATCCTATTTTCTCCATGATAAAGATAAAAAAAATGCCAACATTCTCTTATTTAAAAAAAAATCCCCTTTTTCTTCAATTAAAATTAAATGCTGAACTTTTGTTTCCTTAGGCCCTACGTGGAATATGTTTTATTTATATGTTAAGGAAGTTTGAAACCTACCAACGCAATATATCAATCCTTATAATAACCTCAATAGAATGATCTAATCACCATGGATTCTCTACACAGTTGTTGATGGCCCTCCTGTTTCAAGCTGTTTTCATTTCTTTTTCATTCGGATTATGTTTAGAGCTTTCCATGTGTTCTACAATTGTCTGCCTTCAAATGTAATTTACAGCCATGCTGCACACAATACACATCATATAATCAACATGAAATTTGTTCTTGCCAAACTCAGTGATATGGTCGTTAGGTGTGACTTTCAAAGTTTTTGTAATCTTTTCATTACTTTAATTACAATAAAACTTCAGAGTTATAAATATTAGAGTTATGAACAGATACCCTAATTGGATCTGGAAGTATGCAATTAGCAGCAGAAACAAAAACAAAAATTGCAAATACAGTAAAATACTGTGTTATATGTAAACTACTAAAAATAGAGGGAAATTTAAAAAAATATTTGACACAAGGAAACTTTCTGTTATTTCACTGAAATTAAGATGTTACAAGCAGCATTTTTTTCTGCATAACAACATTTCTTATTAATATAAAGTCAATGTTTTCAGCAGTGAACTTCTGAAAGAACCACACCACTTTGCTCAAAGTTATGAATATTTCAGAGCTATAAACAACCTCCTTTTTTGAAATGTGAGTACAATAATAGCTCCTTAGAGTTACAAACATCTGGAGGCTGAAGTGAAAAATGAGACCCATTAAAACACCAATCCCTATCTGCTATTGAAAGTAACCCTTACACACCAGAAGCAGTTCATTGCTTCACTATGTAAATTTAAAGTGGCTTCAAAAATCAGTCACCAGAGGGGGAGGTTGCCCGTTTGAATAAGTGACACTGGTACTTTTAGTGAAGTTTAGTTAACAGTGATATCCTATTTTATTTTTTCACAAAATATACAAACTAAAGATACTCTGTAAAAAACACAAATTCTTCATTTTTGGTGGCCAATGGATTTCTAGGATCCCTGCTGATCACCATCCTCTCCACAATAGCCTTAACATATTAGAAGTGTTAACGGGATCCCCAGTCAGTCTTCTTTTCTTATGACTAAGTATGCTCAGCATTTTTAACCTTTCCTCTTAGGCAGTGTTCCCTCTAAGATTTTCCACCCATGAGCAGAGTGAGTTTTGTCTCATGCACCACTATTGAGTTCATGTGCGCTTGTTCAGATGTATGCCACTGTGGCATCCAAGTTATTAATAAATATCTTATAAACCTCTTCCTTTTCCCTCTGCTGCCATGCCTCCCACCCTTCCCTTCACCCCATTTGCTCCCCTGGTGCTTGCTACTTCCCACCCCTCACTCTCCTCTGCTGTCCTGGCTCCTGTCCTTCTCACTCCCCTCAGACTTTTGGGGACCTGCCCCCTCCCAATCCTCCTTGACCCCAGCACTCACCTTTCTTTTCCCCTTGTGCCCACTTCTCCTCTAGCTCCACTCTGATCACTTGTAGCTACCCTTCCTCATCCCCTCTCCGAACACCTCCCTCTAACCACCTGCCCTGCCTCTCCTCTGTCTGCTGGTGCCTGTACCTTCCCTCCCTGTGTCTGCCCTTCTGCTTCTCCCCCACAATCCCTCTGGCACCTGCACCATCCCTTCCCCCTGCACCTTCCTGGCGCCTCCCTCATCCTTCACTGTCCCTGCCCTCCTCGCCCTTTCTCCCTGGTGTCCAGCCCTCACCACCCTCTGCCCCAGTTCTCCTCATGCCCCTGTGCCCTCACACATGACTTGTTCTATCACCTGCCTTCCTCATGACCACCCCTCTTTTCAACCCCTCTTCTCATGGCACCCACTCCTCTCCTCTCCCTCTCTCTTGCCCCCATTGTCCCTCCCCTCTCTCTTCCAGCATCACCCTCCCTTCTCGCACCCCCACTGACACCTTCCCTCCCCTTTCCCTGCCTGCCCTTTTCCTCATTGTCTCCTCTTGCCCCCTAGCATTTGTCTCTCCTCCACCCTGTCCTTGATGCCCGCCCCTTTTTTCTCCTGCCCTGCCCCCCCCCCCCCCCCAGCACAAGTCTCTTTCTCTCCTCACCCACCATCCCCTTACTTCCCCCTGGCCCCTTCCCTAACTTTCTACCTTTGACATGGAAAGCAGTTTTGCAGGAGCTGGAGCTGGGGCTGCAGTGCTATTTTTAGTACTGCAATCCCAACCCCTGAAGACCTGGCCCAGCTGCTCCCGGAGTGGGACCGTGTGCCGGGACTGGAGCAGAGGCAGCCCGCGGTGCTATTTTTAGTACTGTGGTCCTGGTCCCTATGGGTGGCCCCAGCTCCTGTTGGAGTAAAGTGGCAGCCCCATGAGGCCCATTCCAGCTGGGGCAGCCTGACCTCATGCACCCCAGCTCCAGGTGGAGCAAAAGGGCAGCCACCTGCCACCAGGAACCCACCAGGCCACTAGCTGCTGCCGCCGCCACCACCGTCACTTACCTTCCCTTCCAGCAGGAAGGTGAGCGGTGAGTGCTGCTGCACAGCTCTTAAAATGACATGTACAGACCTAAAATTTTTAGTGCACAGCCACACAGGCAAAGGGAACACTTAGAGGGAACACTGCTCGTAGGGTAGGTTTTCTAAACCTTTTATAATTTTTGATGCTCTCCTCTGGATTCTCTCCAATTTAACCTCACCCTTCCTAAAATGTCCAGAACTGGTCAGAGTACTTCAGCGGAGACCTCACCAATGCTGAATAGAGCAAGTTATTTTCTGTGTTTTACATATGGCACTCCTGTTAATACATACCAGAATAATAGCCTTTTTTGCAACTGCATTACATTCTTGACTCACTGAATTTGTGATTTACAATAACCCCCAGAAACTTTATGAGTAGCACTACTACTTAGCCTATTGTTCCTTGTTTTGTAGTTTGACAATTTGATTTTTCCTTCTTAAATGCAATATTTTCCACTGGTCTTTACTGAATTTCATCTTGCTGATTTCAAACCAACTTTATAATTTGTCAAAGTTGTTAGCACTTTGGAGAATTCAAAACAACACCTCTCAACTCACTGTCATCCACGTATTATATAAGTATACACTCCACTATCCAAGTGATCAGTGAAAATACTGAACAGAACTAGAATCAGAACTACCTTCTGCAGGACTCCATTAGATAGATACTCCTAGTTTGAGAACAAAAAAACCCAACAATTACTCTTTGCATAATCTTTCAAACAGTTGTACACTCCTTATAATAAATACATCTAGACTACATTTCCCTAGTTTAGAGAATGTCATGTGGAACTGTGTCAAAAGTAGGAATGTTAAAATGTGTTTAATCAAGTACATTTTTTAACTGCTCAAATTTTCAGAGGTTACATGATTACATGTGGGGGAGGAGGGCGGGTGGCTGCATGTATGGGAGCAGGTGTGCATAGGGAGCCCGCTTTTAAACGATCACCTGTGCATACCAGGAGCCTGTCTGTAACCATGAACGTTAACCAATGAGCTCAGACTCACTGGTTAACCATGTACATGGTTACATTTTCACATCCCTAGTCAAAAATCTTAGTAAAAAAACTAAGATTTATCAAGCTATGTTTTTCCCCCATCCACTATGCCAGTAATCCTGTCAAGGAGGAAATGAGGTTGGTTTGGCATGATTTGTTTTTGACAAATCCATGCTCGCTATTTATTATAACACTATTATCATCTAGGTGATAGTTTCATTTTCTACTTTCTGAAACAAAAAGTTGTTCCCAATACATTCCAAGCACTTACTGGAAATTTTGTGTTTTGCCTTATTACTTCTCAAACAGAAGTCAAAGTAGTTAAGCCTCCAAATTAAAACCAGGTCTTGTGGCTTGGATGTTTGTGCGTTCTAGAAACGCCTAATCCTGCTCATATATTGCCTATAGTAAACCCCTAGCATAGCATCACCTCTATTTTTCCACCTTTTATCCTTACCCACAGACTTTAAAATTGTCTGCCTCTCACCTCATTCAGGACCTCAATTAGTGTATATATTCTTGATGTATAATTTAACACTTCCTCCCTTTATTCCTTGAATGTTCTTTCCCCTCTATACCAACAGTCCAGCCTTAAGATTTATCTCACCAAGCCTCTATGATGCTACTAAATCACAATTTAAGTTACATACTAATATTTCCTTTTTATTCTCCATGTGTCATATGCATTTCATAACAGCAGTTTTTCATTCATAGGAAATTCTAAATCAAAAACAGATGTGTAAAAAAAGTCCATTATTTCCACACATTAAGTATAATATTTCTGAAATGAGATGACATTTTAGTTGCACAGATATTACCTGGTACCTTCTAAAAGTAAAAGGTAGCACTTCAGAGAAATTTTGGAATTCTCTAATAGTTTTACTCTTGCTTCTATTTGCTATTACAAACTATTTTTATTTTAAGCAAAATTTGACAATGCAGGAAAAACATGGGAAGAGATATAGATATATGTAGCTGCAACTTTCTTTACACAAGAGGGAGGACAGAAAGCAAAAATCAAAGCTCTCATGGTACAGCCTCTTCTTTCATGAACCTCAAAGAAAGCACTGCATGAAGCCAGGATCCATCCAGCAGATAGGGGGGAGGGAATTAGTCCTATGATAGCTGGAAACTGGGTTATGGGGCACACACAATCCACAGAGAAAAGAGCGCACAGGCCAGAATACATCTTTCTGGAGAGGCTTTCCCTTTAAGAGGTGTTTTGGAGTACATAGGGCCAAGAGGCAGCCCTTGAATGGAATGACTCCAATGAAACTCTGTTGCTGGGGGTAGAAGGACAACACAGAAAGGAGAAAATGGATTGTTGAGGTCTGAGCCAGAACAGAGTCACAGGACTTCACACAGATTCTCCTGTCATTTGGAGGATCCCAAAGATTTGAGGGAGAGGGATTTTAGTCTTGCTGGTTATTGGGGTGGGAAAACAGTACACTATCTGTCTAACAGAACTGTGCAATAACTTATATAGAACAGTATTATTATAGGAAGGGCTGGCAGCACCACCTATTAAAGTTGCCTGACATGTCCGATTATAAGATCCTTCTTTTTAGTTGCTTGTTACTTTGCTGAAGTCTAACCATTTAGGCTGAAATTCTTCATTCTTTGGTCTGCCTGAGGCTCAATTGTTTTAGGAAAATTTCAATCAAAATGGTGTAGCTGTTCCTCAGAATAGAAGCTTTGAGCAAAATAAGGTATTTTTTCCTGTTAAAAAATTCTGGCAACTTTCTCTTTGAAAGCTCTAAGGCCCCCATGCTTTGGGCTTGATATTTGATAGGGAGCAGAGTTCATGTACCTCCCAATCAAAGTTGCTAGAACACCACAAAGAGCCCCCTCCAAAACCCAAGACTGTTGGGAAGCCTGAGTTTGTGTCAGATTTTCTGTAAAAATCCAAGTTTAGATAAGTTACAAGCCTTTGAAAAAAATCAGAGTTTACATATGTTCTGTAAATAGTTCTTAGCATTTAATAGCTAAGATTTCCAAGATGTTCAGTGCTAACAATCTGTGAACCCTCACACAGCTCCTAGTGCTGCTCATACTGAGAATGCCTCATCTGTACAGTGACTCAGCATACTCCCTCCACCCTAGGGCTACAGGCAAAGCTGGATTTTACCTATAATGGCGGCTCCTAATTGCTTTAGGACTTTATGGGGCCAGACACTGGAACTGAGAAAAGGGCATCTCTCTTTCCTGTGTTCAGTGACCTTCATGTTGGCACTCAGGCACTGTAAAGGGGAAGTTTTCTGATCTGAATTTAGGGGAGACTAAAGCCATTACACTGGAGAGGAAAAGGCATTGACTGGGGCAAGGAATTTGAGAGACTGGAACTAGCAGGGGAAGAGACAGTGGAAAGATGCAATGGAGAGAACTGAGATTGGTAAGAAAAAGAGACAATGGCAGATTAGCTAGTAGGCCAGCCATGGCCAACCCATGGCTCATGTGCAGCTCTTGCCCACCTATAGTGTGGCTCACAAAGCCGCTCCTGCCCCCCCCCCCAAATGGCCCCAGATCCCTGCCGGCTCCCCTCCAGCCCCCAGCTTCTCTGTGCTTACCGGGTCGGAGCTGCAGAGTTTAAAAAATGGCGCCCAACATGGCAGCAATCTTAAAGACATTTTTCCACTGCTGTTTTGCCTCTCTTTGTTAAATGGGTTGGCTACTCCTGAATTAGGCTAATGGGGCCTGCACCCAAGGGACCCGGTCAACTGGGAGGCCCCTGGAAAACTGAGCACAGACACGTTTCAACCTGCTTTGCCTAGTGCTCCTGCCAGAGCGCAGAGTTGGGGCACAGGGAGGGAGTGACTGCAAGCAGATCAGTAGGGCAGGACCCCCATTTAGTCTGGCCCAGCGCCCCACAAATCTGCTTTTGGCAAAGAGACTGGGACAAGAAGCCAGAGATGGGATGGGAAGACAAACTGGATGAGGAGTAGGAAGAGGAACTGTGACTGACTAGGCAAAGAGCTTGGGACTGGGATGAAAAGCCTGAGGAGTGGAGAATGATAAAACCCAGGATCAAGGAAGAGACAGGACTGGGACAGAAGGGAAAGAATCAGAAGCATTCAAGCTCAGGGGAGGGAACAAAAGAATCTGCATCTACTAAAGCACAGTCCCCACCATCTAGGCACCAACTTCCCCCCTAGACAGGGGTGCTCAACTCCCCCATCCCGCTTCAGGCCCCACCCCTGCTCCACCTCCACCCCCCCCACTCTCTCATTCCACTCCTTCCCCCAAACCTCACCCTGTGCATCCTTAATTCAGTCCCCTTGTCTATATCCATTTAAATAGAGTCTTGAATTACATACCACATCCTCCCTCCCCTCACAGGGTCACTACCTCGTTCAGTGCACAGGACGGAGCTGCTCTGGGAATAAATCTTGGTCGTCTAAGGAGGAGACTATTTATTGTTTGTAGGACACCTGCCTCATTTGATGCAGAACTTGGAACGTGCATAATGATTGAAATAGGTGCCTGTAGGAAGAGAAAGTATTATTTTATGGTTAAGGCAGCTGGATGCTGCCGTAGAGAACTGAATTCTATCCCTGCCTCAGCCACAGAGTTTCTACTTCAGAAAGTCAATTAAACCAGCCTTTTCACAGGTGGTCAGCAACTGTGTTCCTCATTTTCTAGCTGCCCAACTTAAAACCCTGAAATCAGAACTGAAAATGTGCAGTACCCTTGTAGGTGCATCTGAAATCAGTGGGAGCTGTACTTTGTGTGTTCAAAGTGCTATATAGTGTTAAATACTTTAAAAAACTGAGATGTTAATTGTCTTATACTGAACACCCAAAATTAGTGGAAGCTTTTTACCTTATATAATGGTGTGCCTCATTTCCTTATTTTTAAAAAGACAATACCACCATCTCTCCACTTAACAGGATGTCTGCAAAGATTAATGTTTGTGAATATTATATGGTTAAAAACCATAGAAAAGCCCATAAGGATGTTAATTCTGTATTCAGAGCTTGGTTTGAATAGTGTACAGTAAATAATGCAGTAGGGCCATGCACTGAACAATGAACATAAAATAAACTAGTGAATAGCTGCTCACTAAGTGTGCACTATCCATCAAGTATACTAAATGAGGCAGAATGCCTGTGGAATAAAAGCATGTGATCTTCTAGCTGCAGATCATCATAATGCATACACACAGAAGGGAAGCAAATTAAAGGTATGCATGCACCCTTATTTCTGAAATTTCCTGATTTCTGAGCATTTGATTTTCAACCTTAACATTTGTTCTTTTAATATAGTTGTTTTGTGTGTTTATATAAGACACAAAGAGAAAATACACAAAGTTTTCTTCCTGTTAATTGCCTCATTTAATTTTATTACAAGAGATGGTGATCCAATCCTAGAATAAGATCTTCAGCTATTATAGTTGGTTTGCATTATGTTTCTTTCAAAACTAAACTTGGCAAGATTCAGACACCAACAAGATACTAATCTTAATTACTGCAAAACAATACATTAAGTTCATAGCCCATTTAAAGTATATTAAATGTTAGTATCAGAAAAACTTTTAATGTAAATTAACAGGAAAGGAAAGCCACAAAACTTTAAGTATACTTCTCTGAAAAGCCATGCAACTGTTGTTCTATGTATATTGTAACAGATGAGAAAACTGGGTGAGAGACTGGAAAGAAACCAGTTCTAACCACCTGGGATTAGGTCATCTCTTTTCTACCTCTACACTATGAATAAGGAACAGGTGACAGTGACTCACAAACCACACTTAGTATACATGCTGGAGGCATGACTAATTTTGAATCTCCCTGTAAAAATAAATTAACCTTTTGTTTGAAATAAGTTTCAAAGCATGTCAATCATTTTTTAATAAGTTGTCATAATTTAAATTAGTTTTTTCCTTGATAAGGTATTGACTAGTAGCAGTTTTATCACAGTTTAAAATAATCCATTTAGTTATCACTCTTATAGGTCTGTATTAGTTTACTTTTTTTGTGAACCAATTAATGATGCATGTAGAGGAAAATTAGCAAAACTTCATTTTAAATACAAATTGTAATTTAGGAAGTGTCTTGCCACCCAATTAATTTAAATGAAAAAAATAGATTAGGTATATTTGAATTTTATTACTTCACTATAGGTTAAGGTGGCTTTTTAATAAATATATAGCAGTTTCTTTTTGAATACTTTGCATAATTTGTCTTGTGCTTAGGTGCCTCTTCAAACCCACTGAGGTCCACAAAGACAGAACAGATTATTTTTAAAGCAGTCTTTTCATACAACAAGCAAAGGGAAACTTAAAGGAAAGGAACAGTGTGTGTCTTATTGGCCTTGAAAGAGAAATAATTATTTATAGAAGTCAACTGGGCTCAAGTTGCAGTACTCCTTGGTTCAGACAAAAAAAAAAAAACCTCTTAAATGTATTACTGGTGAGTTCTAATTGTGTCTAATCTAAAGGGGAAAACTGATTTGATGTTGGATTAATCATCTTTTTGTTTTTTTATGTGGGTAAAGCTATTTTATGGCAGCAAAAGAATATTTAATGCAGCCCAATATCATGTTTTCCTTCTTTCCACCATCAGGTTATATAGACTCAGTTCTTTATACAGTTTCTCTTGCAAATTCTTTCCTTTCTGCATTTTACTTTTAAGTCACACTTTACATCATAGTATGGTGGGTGGGGACTTTGTCAGAAGGAGGAGAGTCTTTCAATATTTGTACATGCATAGTTTGGTCATTATGATAATTATGATGTATTAGCTATACACTAATAAACATTCATTATGCATTTAATGTAATTTGACTGAATCAGAAGGTCAAAACTATTTGGCCCAAAGAGGAACTATCTGCTTTAAATATAATACGAACATTGATTTATGTTTTAAGGTAAGTTTGTATATAAAGAAAAATCATTAAATGCAATTTATTCCAGTACCCTCTCTTTTATGCTTAGGGTTATGCTCATGGAAAGGTATATTAATAACAAATGTCTAAAAATATCTGTATGTTTGTGGTAATAGCTCAGTAGAGTAGATGACAAGTTCTTGAAGTAGAATTCTGTTCTCAAAATTGACTTTGAAAAGGTTATCTTTACATATTTGATCATCAGTGATTCCTATATTGCTCAACTTCCAAGTGAAAAAGATGATTTATTTAAACCTTCAGCAAACTCAACCTGGGTCTAAGTCAAACTATGATCTGATGCCACCTTCATTTTCTTTTCCTACTTCTACATCTGTACCTTACCATAGTCTGTCCCTTTGGATTGCCTTTTTAAAATCTGAAGCCACTTTCCCATTCCTTATTAAAAACTCAGCTAAAAAGTATTATAGCTGTAAGTCAGCCAGAGACTCCAGCCAATGGAGCAGGAAGAGCCAAAGCAGAGAGAGATGCATTGGGGCCCACTCCAAGACAAACCATCTCCAGCAACACCACCTACCGGGCTCACAACGAGGGAAACTTCACACAAATACTCTAGGGCAGTAATTTGCAATCTACGTACCATCTATGCTCACAGTCTCCCTTGCAGTCTCTATAAAATAATGACGGGTATGGAAAAAGTGAACAAGGAAAAGTTAATTACTTGTTCCTATAAGAACTAGGGGGTTATCAAATGAAAATTAATAGGTAGCAGGTTTATAACAAATAAAAGGAAGTTTTTGCATGGCCGGCTTGTGGAACTCCTTGAAAGAGGAGGTTGTGACGACCAGGACTTTAACAGGGTTCAAGAAAGAACAAGATAATTAATGGAGGTTAAGTCCATCAACTGCTATAGCCAGGATGGGTAGGAATGGTGTCCCTAGCCTCTGACAGATGCTGGGAATGGGTGATGGGAGAGGGATTGTTTGAAGATCCCCTGCTTTGTACACTTCCTCTAGGGCATCTGACATTAGTCACTGTCTGCAAACAGGATACTGGGCTAGATAAACCTTTGGTCTGACCCTATTTGGCCATTCTTATGTTCTTTACCTCAGCTTCATTCCACACCTGCCCCTCTTACCCTCTTCTCCCCTGCCGTGGATCCCCACCCTCTCTTTCCCATCCATTTAGCTTATCACTCCCCACCAGAAGTCATAGAACTAATGTGACATTTGTTGCCATCACACTATTCACTCTGCTTCGATGTTCTAATCCTTCCCCCATCCTATGTCTGCCTTTTTCAGTTAGACTATAAGCTTCTTGGGGCAAGAGATGTCTGCAACTTTTTGCACTGCACCTAGCACAAGAGCCCTCACTCTTGGTTGGTCATTAGCTGAAGCATAATCTGGAGACAACACAGCTGGAAAAGAACTCAGGAACAAGAAATCAGTTAACAACTGAGGCTCTGAATCACAAAAGCTTCCCTATTAGGGCAGCACATATGTATATTTAAAAACTAAAGCATGTACCTAAGTCACATGCAAATGAGAGTCTACAGAAAGCAGAAAAGAATGCAGTTCCCCCTTTCACAGCCGGATTCTGCAAGGTTGATGGCAGTTCTTTATTCTCCAATAAAATGTCAGTCTTTACCTATCTACTAATACTAATATCTCTTTCTTCAAAAAGACAGACTACCTCAACACCGCACATCAGAACTACATAATAAGCACAGTTCTCATACAGGTGTTAGAAAACATGAGTTGAAAGTTATCACTAAAATGCTCAATATTTTCATTAAAGGGATATGAAAGGTGGTATTAAATATACACATTAAGATTAGATAGTACCGTGTCTTATTTGGATAAGTGACTTAAATGGAACTTACTTTGACTTTACTTAAGAGCTTTTGGTGAGGGACTTTGTCAAAGGCTTTTTGGAAATCTAAGTATACTACATCCACTGGATCCCCCATGTCCACATGTTTGTTGACCCCCTCAAAGAACTCTAGCAGATTAGTAAGGCGTGATTTCCCTTTACAGAAACCATGTTGACTTCCCCCCCCCCCAACAAATTATATTCATCCACATGTCTGACAATTCTATTCTTTACTATTGTTTTAACTAATTTGTCAGGTACTGACTGTAATTTCCAGGATCACCTCTAGAGCCCTGTTTAAATATTGGTGTCACGTTATCTATCTTCCAATCATTAGGTACAGAAGCTGATTTAAAGGACAGGTTACAAACCATAGTTAATAGTTCTGAAATTTCCGATTTGAGTTCTTTCAGAACTCTTGGGTGATTGCCATCCGGTCCCAGTGACTTGATACTGTTAAGTTTATCACTTTGTTCCAAAACCTCTTCTAATGACACCTCAATCTGGGACAATGACTGGTCCATCCTCTCCTCCTGACTAGAACATAGAGCATCTCTATTAATAGAACCTCCCCTAATAGATATCTCTGTCCTATCCATGTGCTCTTCCACACCTGTCAGCTTTCCCCCAGCCCTTAGTTTAAAACTGCTCTACAACTTTTTTAATGTTAAGTGTCAGCAGTCTGGTTCCATTTTCATTTAGGTGGAGCCCATCCTTCCTATATAGGCTCCCCCTATCCCCAAAATTTCCCCAAGTTCCTAATAAATCTAAACCCCTCATCTCTACACCATCGCCTCATCCACGCATTGAGATTCTGAAGCTATGCCTGTCTCCCCGGCCCTGTGCATAGAACTGGAAGCATTTCAGAGAACGCTACCATAGAGGTCTTGGATTTCAATCTCTTTCCTAGCAGCCTAAATTTGGCCTCGAGAATCTCTCTCCAATTCTTCCCTATGTCTTCCTACATGTACCATGACCACCAGCTCCTCCCCAGCACTACACATAAGACTATCTAGATGTCTTGAGAGATCCACAACCTTTGCACTAGGCAGGCAAGTCACCATATGGTTCTCCCAGTCATCACAAACCCAGCTGTCTGTTTCTAATGATTGAATTCCCCATTACTAACACCTGCCTTTTCCTAACAGTGGAGTTCCCTCCCTCGGAGATGTGTCCTCCGTGCGAAAGGATACCATAAAATCCTCTGGAAGGAGGGTCCCAACTATGGAATCATTTCTCTCTGCTCCAGTTTAATCTTCTCCTTCCCTGAGCCTTTCATCCTCCTTAACAGCATATGGACTGTCTGACTGGAGGTGGGACAGTTCTACAACATCCCAGAAAGCCTCATCTATGTACCTCTCAGCCTCCTTAGCTCTTCCAATTCAGTCACCCTAGCTTCCAAAGCTTGTATGTGGTCTAAGGGCCAGGAGCTCCTTGCACCAAATGCACACATACGCCACCCGTCCATAGGGCAGGTAATCGTACATGCTACATTGAGTGCAATAAATAGGCTAGTCCCCACTCTGCTTCTGGACTTCTGCCTGCATTCTCTCCTACAGCTACTTAGGTTATTGATCCGGCTTTTATTTAAAATAAGGAAGTTTTGTTTTTAGTTTAGTTTAAAACTTTTAAAGAATGGCAAGTGTACCTCACCCCCTTCCAACTCCTCTTCAGAACTCTCTCTCCAAACTCTGTTAGCTGCCTCTGGTGGCAAAGCTCCCGGTCACTTAGTCACAGGTTTTATAAAACCCTGGCCTTCCTGATAGCCTCACCCCCTGGCTATGAACAATGAACAGAGGGTTCTAGATTTCAAATCCTCGTTGGAAGCTGTGAGCTTCTTAACTTCCAGCCACAGCACACAGCCCACAGCCCTTCAAACAAACAGCTTAGCACTTGAATCTCCAAACAGACAGACAAACACAAGCTCAGCACATCTAGCAAGTAACCCTGAAACACAAACACACACTACAGACAGCTGCTTATCTCAAGGGTCCAATACTTGCTCCTCCTTCACCTGGAGAACTCCCTCTCGAAACTCCCTGTTAGCTGCCCCTATTCACAACGCTCCAAGATTAAGCTCCCTAGAACTTAATCTTGCATACCTGACCAATTTTTTTTTTTTTTTAAATTCTGCCACTGACATTATGGCCCAATTCACATTCACACTTTGAAACAGCTGAGCTTTGCAACATTGCATACGTCAGTGCACTTTAATTATAGAACTTAGGTGGTAACATTTTAAAAGACGTTGCCTGCTTTAGGTCCCAATTCAGTAGAATACATTTAACTATATGCATGTAAATAACCTCACTTACTTCAATGAACTATACCCATGATTAACTTTAAGCACATGATTAAGCTCTCTGATAAAATCAGGGCCATATAGTAAAGCCACTGTCTCTTTGCAAATATTTTTCAATGTGGATTAAAGAAGGCATTTTTCAATTACAGTTCCTAGATTGGCATTTAATGGCTATATGTTTAAGCTATGTATAGCAACATACAGAGTACAGACTAGGGGTGGGCAAAAGGGCCTCCATGGGTTGGATTTGGCTCGCCAAGTGGGTGGATCAGGTCCACGGAGGCCCTGCTGCTCCCCCATCCCCAGGCCAATTGGGGGGGGGGGGGAAGTGCACTAAGCCTTCTCCGCTCTGCCTCCACCCTGCGAGCAGCACATGGCACTTGAAAGTGCCATGTGCTCCTGGCAGGGTGGGAGAAGGCTTCGCGGGGGGTCGTAGGGGAGCAGAGGAGGCTTTGTACCCTCCCCTGCCCCCAGGCCGTAACTGGCCTAGGGGCAGGGGAGCAAGGGAAGTCTCCTCCCACGCCAGGGGAATGGGCACATTGGGGGAACTTGGGGTGGGGGTAAAAGCACTCCCTCATCCCCAGACCAATCATTGTCTCGGGGTGGGAAACCTGGAAATATCTTGACCCGGCCCCTTCCACTCTATGCCCCACTCCTTCTTGTGAGGCCCGGAGTCACTTCAAAAATTTTCTAAGTGGCCCCGGCAAAAAATTATTGCCCACCCCGGTACAGATACTGCATGTGTAGTTAACACATATGTAAAAGGCAGCATACACTGCGAAAGGCAGGCTGCATTCACACTTTTCACTGCAATGTATAGCTACACACCCCAGGAAAAAAGCTTCAGCTGCAGAAAAGCAGTTGCACATAATGCAGCTAAAAATAGAAGTTTAGACATTTAGGGTATGTCTAGACTATATGCCTCTGCCAACAGCGACATAGTCAGTGAAGTGGGGATTTAAATATCCCCTGCTTCACGAGGCATAAGGGATCGATCGGCAAAGGCTTTTCTTGTTGACCAATACCTGTCTTGACTGCCGGTTTGCGCCAATAGCTGAGCCAGCAAAACGCGGCAGCCATTTTTATTCTAATGAAGCAGGGGATATTAGAGAGCAGGGAATAATGCCTTCATTGACTTCTGAATGTAGGACCATATTAACAATTGTAAGAGGCCCTTCCTTGGGTTGTCCCTGACAAATATAGCTTTTGATGAGGAAAGTTAACTAGGTTCTCTGCAGAAAATCACAGGAGCTCGCCTAGCCAATTACAAGGCAATCCCCTTGTTTCCTCAAGGATATTCTTGAATAACAGCAGTGTGATAGAGGCACTGCCTTCAGCGCCTGTCTTTTTTGCTCTTACACAGACTGCTCAGCCACTGTCCTTTAGAAGATAGCACTTTACAGTGCTTCACCTCACCACTTTTTACATATTCACTCAGCTTTACTTCCCCAAGGAAGGTTTCTGCATGCAGGAGGCTCCCTTTATCACAGAGGTTCCCAGCTGTCGGTGCATGAACTGGTGCCAGTCCGCAAACCACTGGCTGCCAGGTTGTGGCAGCTGTCAGAGGCTCAAGCCGGCTGTTCGCAGTGGCTCAGCTCCAGCAGCCGGGGTGGTTGAGGTGGCGGCAAAAGGAGGTGGAGCAGGAGGCACCTCCCCCACCACACTTGAGGGAGGGAGCGCATGCGCACTGCCAATGGCTGCTCCCCCAGCCCATGTAGCCACTTTTACCAGCAGTGGCAGACAGAAGCAGCACAGGAGGCACTTCCCCAAGGCTCTGCACTCCCCTGCTGTCCGCTTTTATAGACTTTTACCAACGGTAACCTTGGGGCTGAGGTGGCGGCAGGAGGACATGGAGCAAGAGGTGCTTCCCTTCTTCCTCATTAATGGCAGCTGGCTAGGGAGCCATGCTTGGGAAGCAAGCAAAACACGCTTGGGGAGGAAGGGGGCATGAAGGAAGAGTGCAACTCCCCCTGCCTGTGTGACAGTAATTGCCACACGCCTTGGGGTGGGGGGGCGCAGCCTCACTCTGGGGAGTGTGGGGGTGGGGGCAAATGGGTGTTTCTATGAGCTGTAATGGTGGAGGGACAAAGAGTGTTAGGAACTGGGGAGCAAGGGGCTGGGTTGGACCTAGGCACACCGGTAATATTTTATTTGTATACATACATATTCATTATTTGTATAATTAATATGCAAATGTACAAATAAAATGTTACTGGTCTGCCAAAAGTTTGTGAATGGGTTTGCCGGTCTATGTCATAAAAAAGGTTGGGAACTAGGGATATTAAAGATAGCTGACTAGTCAACTATCCAATAATCATTTACTTACTGGATAGTTTATTGACTAGTCAATTCCCCCCACCACTGCTACCTCTATGAGATAGAGGCAGCAAACGGGGAGGGCAGTGGGGGCAGTGGTACTTCAAAGCGGCAGTGCCACACAGCTGAGCTGGGGATCAGCTGTGTGGCGGCTGCCCCTTTGAAATGGTGCCTCCATGCTTTTCTAAGGGGCAACCATGGACTCCCCAGCTGATCCTGGGCTCCACATGCCATTTCCTCAGAACCCGGGCTTAGCTGGGGACTGAAATGCCGTATAGAACTGGGGTGAGCTGGGGAGTCCCCCACTGAACCAGGCTCCATGGCTCTGAAATACACAAGAGACCCTGCTGGGGACTCTTGTATATTTCAAAGCAGGCACCTGCGTGCAGCCCAGAGTCAGAGGAACTTCCGGCTGGCCCCAGGCTGCACCCAGAGTTCACATTCCTCTTTTGAAATGTACAAGATTTCAAATGTTTAAATTTCAAAGGACGAATGCAGAAGTACCTATCGACTAGTCCATAGGAAATTCCATCAACTACTTGACTTGTCATTTAACCGCATTTTAACATCCCTATTGGGAACCACTTTCTTTATCAGGCCCAGGTAGGCTCTTTTCTCTCTCTCTCTATTTCCCCCTCTAAGCACTGTGGGTATGTCTACCCTTGCACCCTCTTTCGAGAGAGGGATGCAAATGTAGAGATTTAACATTTCAAATGAAGCTGGGATTTAAACACCCTGTGTTTAATTTGCATATTCATGTTATAGCGCTATTTCGAAATAACAGATGCAGTGAAGATGCCGTCATTTCAAGAGAAAACCCTTCTCTCAAAATAACTGGTAAACCTCATTGTATAAGGAATAAGGGTTATTTTGAGAAGGGTTCTCTCTCAAAATAACCGCATCTACACTGCGTCTATTTTGAAATAGCGTTATAACACAAATATGCAAATGAAGCACAGGATATTTAAATGCCAGCTTCATTTGCAATTTTGAATGTCTACATTTGCATCCCTCTCTCGAAAGAGGGTGCAACTGTAGCATATCCTTCCTTTCTGTGTTCTTTTTCAGCTAGTTTCCTGTTAGTGGGATAGTTAGCTCATTAACATCCTAACAGCAGTCTTCCCTACTAATCAAGCACATCCTGGGAAATTAGGCTTCTCTGAAAGAACCCAACTGGTGTTGATAGAGACCAGAGTGCTGGCTCAAGCTCCATGTCTTCGCACTCTTTTGAGTTGGTGGAATTGATGCTGGAGTTTGCCACAGAGTGTTTGTGATCTTTGCCACAGTCTTGTTAAGCAGTAGCACTAACTTAACTGGAGCATCAGTGGTTAGAACGTCCACCATGGGGTCAGCATCCTCAACCACCGACTCCGCTTGGACCCCAAGATTCATCACAAGCGTGCAAAGGAGCTCTTGATGGGCACGAGCATCCATAGACGGCATTGAAGGTGCCGGGTCTGCCAAAGCTTCATCAGGTAAGGATGACAAAGACCCCTTAACGCGATCCTGATCCTGCAGTGGTTCAGAGGGATGAGTGGCTGAGACTGGCTCCCTGGGAACTGGAACCACAGGGGCCTCCCCATCCTGTTTCGCTCCCAGGCTCTTGTCTCATTGGGATTTGCATGCCTCTGCATCTGGGGCTTTGACAGTGAGGCTGAGGGAGTACTCCTGGTCCTGGGTGCGCTTGAGCCCCTTGATGGTGGCATTGGGCCTTGCCATTGGTGATAGGCCCATGGTGTCCAAAAGGGCCAGAGTGGTTAGGTTTGGGGAGGCCAAGTCTGTGATGACATGAACTCCCTGTGCCTGGACTCCCCATGCCTGGACTAGTGCCAGGAGCAAGACTGGTGCTGGATCAAGGCCCTTGACGAAGTTATAGATTGCACCGATTCAGCCTCTGACTCGAAGAGTACTCTGATGCAGACCAGGGCCTTATGGAGGTGTTCATACCTGAATCTCTCCATAGACTCCAGCTTCCCTGTATGTCTGGGAGGCCCATGATCATCGGTGCCAAAGGCTCGGTGCCCGATGCCGTCTGCACCGCAGAAGGGGAAACTACCGCGAGTACCGGGGACGGCACTGACGCTGTAACTACCGTCACTGTCACTGTCTGCGGTATTGTTTGGTGTGGCACTCCATACAGGGTCATCCCTGTACTTGGTGCTAACTGGCCTAGAGAGTCCATTGCGCTTGATGGGACTGCCGGTGCCTGTACTGACCCGGTGCCATGTGCAGCTGCTGCTACAGGTACCGCCAAGGCTTTCGGTGCTGCAGGTAAATGTTCTCGGTATGGTGAGGACTGTTCAGGCGATGCCGTGAGTTCAATTAGCTCATGCCACCTCAAAGGTCTCCAGCGTGGATGTCCTTTGAAGGTGGATCAGCCCCAGACTATGGTCTTCATGCCTTCTCTGGGTGTCGTCCTCTCGCCGACTTCCCGGGGAGTCTTGAAGCGGGGGTGTGGGGTCTGTGCCGGCTACCATGAACTCTCTTAGTCAGTGATCTCCCTCTGGTGTGTCTCTTCTTCAGTACCGGAGACTGAGAATGGTGCCTCAGTGCCAAAAATTTTGGTGCTGCGGTACGGAGGGGTCCCAGTTGGGTTTCCTGTACCAACGTCGATGCACTACACAGTACAACGTCCCTCTCCAGTGCCGGTTGAAGCACCGACTCCATTAAAAGCAATTTTAAGCAGGAATCTCTCGTTTCATCCTGAGCTTAAACCCCCTGTAGATTTTCCAGGAGTCACTCAGATGGGTTTCCTCCAGGCACTTTAAACAAGAACCATGGCATCTTTTTCGCACAGGATGCACAGGGCTTGAATCCGTGTGGACCTGGCATCACCCTCCCCCAATGGGGGGAGAGCACACAAACTCCTTCTACTAACTATAACTGTTAAATCTAACTAACAACTGAAGAACTATTTATAATACAAAACTATATTGCTGGGTTTAGAAGATAACACGAGAAGCTCCAAGAACCATCACAGGCGGTAAGGAGGAACTGAGGAGGGAGAGGGGCGGCAGGGGTACTTATGCACTGTTATCGCTATGCCACTCCAGGAGGCAACCTCCCAGCCCGATGGGTACCACTTGGGAAAAAACGTTCTGGGACCTGTGCACGCAGCATGCACATACCTCATTCAAATGGACACGAGCAAGCACTTGAAGAAGAAACTGCTGTGCTAAATGGGACTAAATAGCTTAGTTACATTTTTGGTGTACGGAGATACTGTGCTAGCCACTCTCAAGCAGACTGGGAATCAAATGTGTATAACTGTGTTTGGAAAGATGGCTGAACAGATCATATATCTCTTGAACCTACTACAGGGTTCAGGACCAAAGACAGCCTTGAGGGTAACCCAAGGAAAAGTTGCCTAAACTACTCTAACTGTGCCATAAATAACTAAGCAATGAATGAACAAGAAGAAAAAGTAACCAGCTTGCAGACATTAGATCTAGTTCTGTTTAATTTGCTGCAGCAACAAAAGAACTGAACAGTTTAGTAGGTGAGGAGTTCCCTTTCATAGACAGAACCCACAGCATTATTGTAACATGAGAACACTACTGCATCACCCAGGGACAGGCCTTTGTTATACAGTTCTACAACTTGATGCTAGATGCGCTATATCCTGTATGTGGGAATGCAGATGCCCTTGAAGATCATCATATAACTTTCTCCCCTTTTTCCTGCACCCACTCCCCACAGTTCTATACAAGCTACTGAAGAAACACTCTGCAGCCAAGCATATCTTCGTATGCTTGGTTAAGACACTTAAAGGTTTATCTCCTGCCAAAGCGACTCAAAATGGTGTTTACTATTTATGAGAAGTCCCACTGATTATAATAGCTCACAGTAGTAAGCACCATACTGAATAACATTTGTAAATCATGGACAAAATTATGGGTATTATCTTAACTTATGGATTAATAAATTACTAATATGCAAAACGCTGGTCTTAAAGAAAGTATCAGAGTTCTTTCTCCCTTCTCTTCTAAAAGCAAATACTCTTTAAAAAAAAAGAGCAAATAAACTTAAAGAAATAACCCTGTAGCACCTTCGACTAACATTTATATATAGATATAAATGGAATAAGTGGGTTATGATAAGTGGCTCTTGATTATATATGAGTGAGAGAATGTCTATACTAGAGAGTTATTTTGAAATAAGTTATTTCAAAATAAGCTTATTCCTCTTCACAAGCAATAGTTATTTCAAAATAACAAGACCTTTATTTCAACAAAAAAAAGGACTTGGTAAAGTGGACACTCGCCTTATTATTTTTAAATAACTCCCCAGTATAGACATGTGCTAAGGTGCTATAGGACTACTCGTTTTTTACATTTTTTATTTTAAACAGACTAACATGGCTACCCCTCTGAGACTTAAATGCACATAATTACTATGGTGGCTTATATCCACACTACCCTCTGTCAGTAGGTTGTGTGCTTCCTCACCAGCAGTGCTTCCACCAACTGAAAAAGGGCAGTGTGGGAGGCTAAGAGCTTGCCATGAAGAGGGAACCAAAAGGGGGATCAGCCATGCTCTAGCTCAGAGGTAGGCACTCATTTTTGACCGGGGTCCAATTTAGACGTTTTTGAAGTGGCCCGGGACCCTGAAAGGGGCGAGGCCAGGACACTTCTGTGCTTCTCTGCTCAGAGACCCTCATTGGTCTGTGGGTTGGGGAGCACATGAAGTCTTTGCCTCTGCCCCCCAGAGAGAACTGTCAGCTTTTCTGGACAGCTAGCAGTTCCCTCTAGGCGCCTGAGCCCCTGGCGGTGGAAGAAGAATTTGCATGCTCCCTCCCACCCCCAGGTCAATCAGGACACAGGGGACAAGTGAAGTCTGTTCTTCCCTGCAAGAGAGCACCGTGCTTAGAGTTACCCGACAGCTGAGCAGCAGCTGAATCTAAATGCTAAGCCCCTGCAGGGCAGAAGGAGACTTCACACACTCTCCCTGCCCCCAGGCCAATCAAGCATGCGAAGTTTCCTCCACCCTACCCCCATCCTGCAAGGAGCGCGCGGTGCTTCTAAGCACTGCCCACTGATTGGCCTGGGAGCAGGGGGAGTGCAAAGTCTCTTGTTCCCTGCCCTCTGGTGCGTGGCACTTAGAGTCAACCGCCAGGGTTGACTAAGTGGAGTCAATCACCAGGACTGACTAAGCGCCATGCACTCCCCTGTCCCTAGGCCTTGATGGGGCACAGCAGGACCTCCGTGAGCCAGATCAACCCACTTGGCAGGCTGGGTTTGGCCCACAGAGGCCCTTTTGCCCACCCCTGCTCTAGCTGGTACCCACCAACAGCCACAGAGTTTCTTGTCAATTTCAGGGCTATACCATGGAGTCTTGATATTGATACAGCAGAAGTATGTAAAACTGTGACTGCATCAACACTGAATCACCCTACTTTGACATAAGCTCTACAGTTCTTATGGAGATGGAGTTATGTTGGTTAAGTATGGTGCTTATATTAGCAGGAGCAAGGCTGTAGTGTGTACACTGACATAATTCGAGCAACATAAGCTGCCTTACGGTGACCTAAGTCTTTAGTGTAAACCAATCACAAGGAATGAAATAGTAATGAAGAGACAGATAGGGTCTGTTCGAGTCAGCAGTGTGAAGTTTGTGTAAGTAGAATAAGAAGTGAAGTGAAAGCTTATGATGAAACGTATGCAGATATTATGCCATAGTACTGATACCGATTTACTTTTACTGTTCCGTATTACTGCCACAACTTAGCTATGTCTTCAGTCTATAAGATAAAAATTACTAATAGCCCTGTTACTTCCAGCCTTTAAAGACAATAAATTCTAAAATAGTCATTTTTTAAAAAGGCAATTAACATTTTAAGTTGGAACCGTTCAGACTATGAAGACTGTAATGCGGAACACAAAGTAGGAAAATATTTACAAAACTGTACATCTGTTTTCAGGGGCAGAAATTGAGCTGTAATTTTAAGTATATTTGAAATTTAAATTTGTGCCAAAGGCAAAACTTAAAACCAAAGTGCAGTTAAAGTTGACACAAAGGACTTGATTTTTGTACTGCACTCTTTCAGAGTAGGCAAAAGCTTTTATATTAACTCTATGAATGGGAAATGAATTACTTGCACTAAGCATCCGATCCTTCAAGTTGGAGTTGGATCCTTCACTCAGCTATATTAGTCCAAATCCTGCACAAACAGCAGTAAATGCTTACTGTAATAGTAATATGAATATCAAGTAGCCAAGAAAGGTTTATTCCTAATAAAAACATATTTAATATATCTGATTCAGAAAAACAAGTAATGTACTATGATATTTACTGCATAAGAGATAAGAGAAGGTTACTTACCTTGTGCAGTAATGGAGGCTCTTCAAGATGGCTGTCCCCGTGGGTGCTCCACCTTTCGTGCTTGGGTGCCGCTGCGCACCTAGTTGGAGATTTTGGGAACAGTGCTCACCAGTGGGTTGTGCACGCAGAGCAAATGGCATGCACAATGCCTCTACTATTCATGAGCAGCAATTGTCCCTTCAGTTCCTTCTCTGCCCCTGAAGGAGAATCTAGCAGACTAAAGCAAAGGGGAGGAAGGTGGTGGAGCATCCACAGGGACAACCATCCTGAAGAACCTCCATTACTGTGCAAGGTGAGTAACCCTCTCTTCTTCTTCGGGGAGCATCCCAGTGGGTGTTCCACCTTAGATGACTACAAAGCAGTACCTGTGAAATAGGCGGGTGCTTCGGTTAGACAATATTGTGCACCGTATTAAGGACAGTGTGTCCAAAGTGACTACTCCTAGAGAGGTAACTGTCCAGGGTGTAATGCCTTGCAAATGTGTGAGCGGAGAACCATGTTACCACTCTGCAAATGTCCACGAGAGGGACACCGTGCATATAGGCTGTGGAGGTCGAGGTGGCTCTAGTTGAGTGGACTCTGAGCTGGAAAGGAGGTGGCTATCCATTATTACTGTAAGCTAAACTGATGCATTCTACTATCCACCTAGATATCCTCTGGGTGGAAATCGGCATGCCCAGAGACCTCTCCGTGGCGGAGACGAATAATCTTATTTGATTTTTGACATTGTTTAGTTCTGTCCAATTAAAAAGCAATTGCCTGACAGGCATCAAGAGTGTGTAGCACAGCTTCCCTTGTGTTGGCATGAAGTTTTGGGACAAGTACAGGTAAGTTTATGGGCTTGTTACAGTGAAAATGAGTGGAAACTTTTGGGAAGAAATTTGGGGGAGGACAGAGAACTACCTTATCTTTGTGGAATATGGTGAATAGAGGGGCTGCCGTTATAGCCTTGATCTCACTAACTCTCCTAGCAGATGCCAGCACTAGCAGCAGGGCGACCTCCATGGAGAGGTGGAGCATGGAGCACATTGCCAACGGTTCAAATGGTTTCATTGTGAGAGCCCGTAAAACCAGGTTCAGGTCCCAAGCAGGAGTAGGGGGCCTATGAGGTGGATAAGTATTTTGTATATCCCTCAAGAAGTGTTTAGTCATTGGACAAGCAAAAAAAGATTTACTATCAATAGGTTGGTAAAGAGCTGTTATGGCTGCAAGATGGACCTTAAGAGAGCTGAGGGACAGGTCTGAATCTTTCAGTTCCAGTTTATATTGCAGAACAACATTCAGTAGAGATGTGGTTGGCTCCAACTTCCTCTGTTCCATACATCGTGAGAACTTGGGCCATTTATAAAGGTAAGATTTTCTTGATGAAGTTCTGCGATTGTTGAGTAAGATCTGTTGTACTTGTTCTGAGCATGTTGTTTCCAGTGAGGTGAACCACTGAGGAACCAAGCATGGAGGTGGAGCGCCTGAAGATTAGGATGATGCAGGCTCCCCTGGGTCAGGAGATAGGGAAAAAGAGGGAGACGCCATGGTCGTTTCGTGGACATTTGAGTCAGGTAAGTATACCAAGTCTATCTCTGCCATTCCAGGGCAATAAGGATTACCACAGGTATTTCCACTCTGAATTTGCTGACCACTCTTTAGATGAGGGAGATGGGAGGGTAAGCATATGAAAAGGTTGTGTTCCACCTTATTGCAAACTCATCTCCCAGGGAATGCTCACCAATGCCCACATGTGAACAGTACCATGGACACTTCTTGTTGGTATTAGTTGCAAACAGGTCCACCTTGGGAAGCCCCACCAACTAAACTGCTGATGTAGGATCAACAGGTCCATTTCACATTCGTTGTTGGATTTCAAATTCCTGCTGAGGTTGTCGGCAGAGAGATTATCTTTGCCTGGGAGATTTGAGACCTGTAGGAATATGTTGTGTGCTGTGCACCATATGTCCAGAAGTGGACAGCCTCCCTGCATATAAGGTAGGATCTGGCACCCTTTTGTCTGTTGATGTAAAATGTTGTTGCCTGGCTGTCCATACAAATCTTAACTGTACACCTTTCTATTCGATGTAGGAAGTGTTGACGTGTTGAATACTGCTCTGAATTCTAGAATGTTTACATGTAGGTTAGATTCCTGATGTGACCATTGACCTCGAGTCATGAGCAGGCCTAAGTGAGCTCCCCATCAGAGGAGAGATGCATCTGTCATGATGGTTATGGATGGGGTATGTTTGATTCTGTTTGGAAGAGACACCAGTTTGGTGATGGCATTTTACTGTGGATTGTATACCATCCTGAGCCAGTGTTGCATTGTTTGAATACGCAGCCTGGCATGCAACACAAATGAAGTGGCTGCAGCCAAGTGGCTCAATAGTTGTAGACAAGTTCTCACCTTCTTATTTAGGGTGTTCTGGAAGACCATTATGAGGTCCTTGATAGTGTGGAACCTGTGCTGAGGTAAGGAAGCTATGGCCCTCACACAGTCCAAGTGGGTTCCGATGAACTCTATCATTTGTGATGGCTAAAGTTTGCATTTGGAGAGGTTTATCTGTAATCTTAGTGTGTAAAACAGAAATCTGGTGAGAGAGACTGCTTTCTGTGTATCTAAGCTTGTGCTCGCTCTTATCAGGCGATCATCTAAGTATGGTAATATGGAGACTCCTTGCCTGCGTAGGTGAGCAGCAACGACTGCTAACACCTTTGAGAATACTCTTGGGGCTGTGGAAAGTCCGAATGGAAGGACTGTATATTGGAAATGCATTCTGGTGACTCTAAATCTGAGGTATTTGCAATGTGTGGGGTGAATGGGCACGTGAAAATATGCATCCTGAAATTTGAGAGAGTTGATAACCAATCGGCTTTGGTCAAGGTGGGAATAACTGTGGAAAGTGTGACCAATTTCAATCATTGTGGTTGAATATGTTTGTTGAGTCTCCTGAGGTTGAAAATAGCTCTCCACCTCCCTGACTTCTTTTCAGTCAGGAAGTAGTGGGAGTAAAATCCCTTTCCTTTATACTGTTGTGGTATCAGTTCCACTGCTCCGAGATGGGGTAGGTGTTCTACAGGAGGTGGAAGGATGGTCTCGTGAGATGGGTCCCTGAAAAGGGACTGGAAAGGTGGGTGGAGTGGAGAAAAAAGGGATACAGTACCGATTCTTTACAATGTCCAGGACCCATCTGTTGGTTATGATGGACCACCGTTGGTGATAGAAGGGTTCTAGAAGTTGCCGGAATAGATTAAAAGGGTGAGGTTGCCTGGAGCAAGGAAGTGTTACCGGACTATCAACTTAAGCTTCAAAATGTTTGTCTTGAGGTAGGCAGTTGGGAGGTGCAGGGTTGGTCAGAGCCTTGTCTCCTTGTCTGGCACTCCTGTTGTCATACCATTTCTGAGCTTGGTGTTGGTCTATACCTTTGAGTAAAATTTCTGCCCTGTTTACATTTTATTGCAGGAACATGAATATCAAGTGTCTTCAAGGTAGCACGAGAGTCCTTCAGGGAGTGAAAGAAGGCATCAGTTGTGTCCACAAAAAAGTTTAGAACCCTGAAAGGGGAGACTGTGGCCTGGACCTCACATGGGAAGCCGGAGAGGTGTAGCCAAGACAACCTCCTCATTACCACTGTGGTTTCTATAGATCTGGAAGTGGTGTCAGATGAGTCTAGTGCGGCTTGAAGGGCCATGCATATTATCAGGGTGCCCTCATTAATGTTGGCCCTGAATGGGTCTCTCTTGTCCTCATGTAGCGCTTCAATAAAATGTGTCATCTGCTCAAAAATGTGGTGTGTGTACTTAGCCAGCATGGCCGCATAGTTCGAGGTGTGTAGTTGCAAGGAAGCAGAGGAGTATGCCTTCCTCCCTATGAGGTCAAGTCATCTCCATTCTTTTTCATAAGGGGTGGTTCTAGTCGCAGCCTGTTTGCCCCTTTGGTTCACCACATTCACCACTATGGAATTTGGGATCAGATGGGAGAATAAGAAATCAGCACCTCGAGGAGCAACATAGTATTTGCAGTTTGACCTCTTGCAGATGGGTGGTATCGTAGCTGGGGTCTCCCAAAGCGCTTTAGCTGGGTACATGAGGGCTGGGTGAATAGGGAGGGCTAACTTAACTGCCAGGGAGGCATGTAAGATATTGGTTAGTTTATGTTGAGCCAAACGGAGGCTAACTAATGAGACTTCGAGGATGACCGCTAGCCTTCTGTATAGTTCTTCAAAGGATTTAAAGTCATCTCCCACAGTAAGAGGGTGAGGCATCAGAGTATCGGTGGGAGAAGACACCAATATATGCATGGGTGGATGTGAAGAACTCATCCTCATGCAAAGGAGGCTCATCCTCCTCTTGATAACAGGAAGTTTCCAATGATAGTATGGAGCCCGTGTTTGATGGTACGACCGTGGTTGGTTGAGGCTGCAGGAGCCGAGGCTGTTGGGTCCTTTAAGGAGCCGAAGGATGCCAATATGGCCAATTAGGTGGCACAGGGACTGGAAGCGGAACCCACTGGAGTATCTGCCATTAAGGAGCTGGTGGCTGCATCTGACGGTGATGTTGCAGCTAGAGTTGTTTGGGTGAACAGTGCCTCAGTGTATGAGCTCCAATCATAGAATCATAGAATAATAGGACTGGAAGGGACCTCGAGAGGTCATCGAGTCCAGCCCCCCGCCCTCAAGGCAGGATCAAGCTCCGTCTACACCATCCCTGACAGATGTCTATCTAACCTGTTCTTAAATATCTCCAGACAGGGAGATTCCACCACCTCCCTTGGCAATTTATTCCAATATTTGACCACCCTGACAGTTAGGAATTTTTTCCTAATGTCCAATCTAAACTTCCCCTGCTGCACTTTAAGCCCATTACTCCTTGTCCTGTCCTCAGAAACCAAGAGGAACAAATTTTCGCCTTCCTCCTTGTGACACCCTTTTAGATATTTGAAAACCGCTATCATGTCCCCCCTTAATCTTCTTTTTTCCAAACTAAACAAGCCCAGTTCATGAAGCCTGGCTTCATAGGTCATGTTCTCTAGACCTTTAATCATTCTTGTCGCTCTTCTCTGTACCCTTTCCAATTTCTCCACATCTTTCTTGAAATGTGGCGCCCAGAACTGGACACAGTACTCCAGCTGAGGCCTAACTAGTGCAGAATAGAGCGGCAGAATGACTTCACGAGTTTTGCTTACAACACACCTGTTGATACAACCTAGAATCATATTTGCTTTTTTTGCAACAGCATCACACTGTTGAATCATATTCAACTTGTGGTCCACTATGACCCCTAGATCCCTTTCCGCCATGCTCCTTCCTAGACAGTCGCTTCCCATCTTGTATGTATGGAACTGATTGTTCCTTCCTAAGTGGAGCACTTTGCATTTCTCTTTATTAAACCTCATCCTGTTTACCTCTGACCATTTCTCTAACTTGCTAAGGTCATTTTGAATTATGTCTCTAGCCTCCAAAGAAGTCGCAACCCCACCCAGTTTGGTATCATCTACAAACTTAATAAGAGTACTCTCTATCCCAATATCTACATCATTGATGAAGATATTGAATAGTACGGGTCCCAAAACAGACCCTTGAGGAACTCCACTTGTTATCCCTTTCCAGCAGGATTTAGAACCGTTAACAACAACTCTCTGACTACGGTTATCCAGCCAATTATGCACCCACCTTATCGTGGCCCTATCTAAGTTATATTTGCCTAGTTTATCAATAAGAATATCATGCGAGACCGTATCAAATGCCTTACTAAAGTCTAGGTATATGACATCCACCGCTTCTCCCTTATCCACAAGGCTCGTTATCTTTTCAAAGAAAGCTATCAGATTAGTTTGGCATGACTTGTTCTTCACAAACCCATGCTGGCTATTCCCTATCACTTTATTACTTTCCAAGTGTTGCATACTATTTCCTTAATTACCTGCTCCATTATCTTCCCTGGGACAGACGTTAAACTGACCGGTCTATAATTTCCTGGGTTGTTCTTATTCCCCTTTTTATAGATGGGCACAATATTTGCCCTTTTCCAGTCTTCTGGAATCTCCCCTGTCTGCCATGATTTTTCAAAGATCATAGCTAAAGGCTCAGATAATGGGTTCCTCATCCTCACCACTTGTCAGAGGCAGTGCCGAGTATGCCCGGGTGGAAAAGTAAACTTGCTAGAGGCAAGTGTACAGTCGGTGCTGAATAACGGAGTGGTGAGCACCAACGTCAATCTGAGCTCTTCAGCTGTTGTTAGCAGAGGCAGAGCCTGTGTCGATGACACCGACAGAGCTACCTACAGTGCTGGTGGCACTGAGTACCCAGCATGCTTCTTTTGTGCTTTTGGTACTGGGGGGCATCATTACTGATGATGTGGTGGACACTTTGGTATGCTTCATTGCCAAAAGAGTATCTCTGTGGTGCATCTTAGATTTGGTCTTTTGGGTGCAGAATCAGAGGCGGACGGTGTTGTAAGGGCCGACTTTGACTTGGGCTTGTCCAGGGCCCTGTCAGTCACCTTTGAAAGGTCCTTGGATCCTCGGGAGCCATGATCTGATGATGGTCTTGGTACCTCCCTGTCCTGAGCCCTTGAGTCGGTCAGACGCAGGGGGTATTCTAGGTGTTGGCCCTCGTTTTTTTGAAGGGAGAATCACCTATGCTCGCTGGGTGAGACCTCTTCCTGGGAAGATCTAGGGAAAGTCTCGAGCAGTTGAGGTAGACAGGGCTGCCTTTTCAGTCATAGCTGCTGGTGAGTGCTGCTGAGGTGGCACAGAGTACTCTGGATTGGAGGCTGGCCTTACAGTACTTTCCAGGGACATCAGTTTCAATTGAGGCTCTCTGGCCTTCCACATGTGGGAGGTCAACTGCTTACAATGCTGGCAGTCAGCTGTGGTGTGTGCCTGAACACACCATAAAATGGGAATAGAGCACCTACAAGATAGAAATTGTTTGAAGCCTGAGGAACCCAGCATCCCAGGTAGGAGGATTGTTAAGGCTGTGAAACTGGCCTTAGACAACTGAAAAATTTAAGGAAAAAAATAATGTTAAAGTGAACTTCAACTATTTAACTATGAACTACAAAAATAATTGAAAACTAATAAGTAACTAAGCTATAAAATTCTAAAAAAGGGGGATCTAAGTTGGAGTGCACAGTGGTTCAGACCAAGGCTGCTGATGGCAGAGAAGGAACTGAAGGGACGGTTACTGCGCATGCATAATAGAGGCGCTGTGTGCACCATCTGCTCCGTGTGCATAGCTTACCGGAGAGCACTGCTACCAAAGATGTCTGACTAGGTACACTAGTTCACCAAGCACCTAAGGTGGAGCACTCCTTGAAGAACATTCTCTTAACATAGTAGATGTATTTGAGGTTGCTTCCATTCTTTATGTTCTTCTACTATTCCTTCCATCATGTAAAATATGCATTTCTTTTTTATAATATGAATACATATTGGTCAAGAAATTGGTGCCTAAAGTTAAGCAACTAAATAAGCAAAATTATTTTACTAATTGCTAAACACTGGTGATTCCTATTGACTTCAGTGGTATAGCTGCTCAATACTCATGAAAACCAGGTCACTTATTTAGGTTCTTAAATATGGCTGAGGCTGCTACATTAGACATCCAGTTTTGAAAATGGGGATGAAGGGATATTCAAGTATTTTTGTTCATGTTACTAGTTATTCATTTTGAAAATCTGCTGTCACTGCTTTACCTTCCACTTTTCCATTATACAGAATAACTTAATTCATTTTAACTTTAGATAAAAAAATTGAATTGGAGTAATTTACTACTGTTCATTCAGCTATGGTATTAAGAAATTAACAATGAAATTCTTGCATGAGAGAATAGAAGTAGGGTGAAATTCTGTTTAACTTGTTGTTGTGGCATTTCAAGTATCATTGTGGGGAGAGAAGGAGAAAAGGTCCACTTATGGCCAAGACATTACCTGAAGGAAAAAAACATTTAATATTGAACATGACAGACAGAAGGTGAAAAATCTTATAGATTGCTGATCAGTGAATCTCCCAATTATGAGATGTATTTGCATTGGTGAATGCCAAGTTTGTAAATAAATGAAAAAGTATGTAGGGGGAATATTAAATAGCTGCCTACCACAATTCTGCCACAGAAACCACCTTTCCTACCAGGTAAGTGAAACAACCCATTTCTTAAGTTTTCAGTACGATTCTTAATAGTGGTCTGCTAAACACAGATGAAGCCATCTACTTATAACAAATTATGAAGCTAGGATAGCCTATGAAATCATGATTCATGCCCTCAAACAGGCAGAATTCCACTTGTTCTATCTAAACCCTGAAGTCTGGGCACAGAAGGTTTCAAGGCTCTGCAGAGATAGTGCTACAGTTTCTTCTCCCCCCATCTCTTCCTAAACTTCAAGCTTACAGCAAAAGCTACATAAAAAGAAAATACCTTGGTTAATGACAAGTCAATGGAAATTGCAGGTTCTCGGGACTCCCTTTTTTTATTGGGGTGAGGGGAAGAGGTCCAAGAGTGGGCAACACATATAGAAGGTCAGACATTTTCTACCTGATGCTTAAATTTGGAATTAGAAGCCCAGTGGTGTGCAAAAAGGTTTGAAAAATTTTAGCCAAAGTGTGTAGTTTTTATCTTTAAAATATTGTTCTAAATAGAAGCCATGAAAGACAGTAACACGCGCCAAATATTTTCCTGAATTTCTTAGCGTTCCAACGTATTCTAAAGAATAAAAAATAAGTTTATCTTTTGCTTGGATTATTACCATTAACTAAATTACCATTAACTAAAGCTAAACTTTCCATCAAACTAGAATTCAAGCTAAAAATCTGGTATTTAATTTCATGTCAATGTTAAAAAAAAGTATTTTGGTGGGGTTTTTTTTGGGGGGGGGCATTATACAGTATTAATGATGAACAAGTTCAGAGTATCAAAGATGCAGATATATTATTGTATCAATTAAATATTAATAAACTGCCTAATCATTCAGTAATAAAAAGGAACAGTTTGCATCCAATACTTCATATGGGAATGATTAATTTAAGCAGAAAGACAACAGCCTTATATCAAGTAAGATGACTAAAATTTTAAAATAAATACTTTTATCCAACTGGACAAAAATCTAGTTGAATTGTTTTTGAAGGCACTTAAAATATTACAATATTTCTTTACCTTACTTATTTTAGGAAGTCCCTTTTTTCTGTTGACCTTTTCAAATTAACTTCTAATTCTCAACCAATCTATTTTAAGATTCACAGAGGGCCTTTATGTGCTGCATTATGTGGACTATAGAAATGTTATGCCGAACCATAAAACTGGACAGTAGAATTTTCAGTTTCTTGACTTCAACTTTGAGGGAAAATATTGTTTGAGTCATACTCTTAAAGAAATATCTCCAAGCAATGTATGGTTTACACTTTGATTTCAAAAGTTAATGTGCTACAAGATGAGGATGAACTCCTAATGAGAAAGAGTAGCAAGAAATTACAAAGCAAATGAGGTTGCTATGTTAGCAATAAATCCTTTCCAGACTGAAGAGTTAGATGCCATGTAAACCTTTTTAAAAACATTACATAACTTGCTTTCCCTTAACCTATTATGACTATTGATGGAGGTTAAAACACAAGTTAATTAAAATACAAAACAATATAGAAGTCAGGGTTTCGCCTTTACAGCCACATCTGTACTCTCTTTCAAGGAGATGGGGAACAAGTTTATAAAGTGAAAAGATAGTTACCTGTTCTGTAACTAGTGTTCTTCAAGGTGTATTGCTAGTGTCCATTCAACATAGATGTGTGTACCTGCCACATGCACTGATGCCAAAAAATTTTCCCTAAGCAGTACCCATAGAGGCCAACGTCCCCAGCACACCCTGGAGTGATGCATGCATGCCACACTATATAGTGTGCCCCCCAGCACCTCCCTCCTCAGTTCCTTCTTGCCGGAACTCCAGCAGAGGGGAGGAGGGTGGCAGGCTAAATGGACTTGAGCAACATAGCTCAAAGAACACCAGTTACAGAACACATAACTGTCCTTGCTTCAAGTGCTTCCTCGTGTCCCTTCAACATAGGTGATTGTAAGCAGTGTCTGCGGAGGTGGGTAGGAGTTATGAGAATGCAGACGGCAGTACAGCCCTGCCAAATGCAGCATTCTCCCTGGCCTGTTGCATGATGGCATAATGAGATGTGAACCTATGTACCGACGACCACGTCACTGCCCAACTAATGTCCTGGATCGGGACATGCACAAGGTAAGCGTGCGAGAAAAGGCCCATTCCACCAGGCTCAGGCTAACTCCAGTGGCTGGGCCCCTGCCAACTCATAGCATATGCAGATGCAGGAAGTGATCCATTTGGACAATCACTGGGAAGAAATCGGGGAACCCCGCCTACACTCTGCATAGGCCACAAACAGCTGTGTGGGGCTGTGAAAGGCACATGTGCTCTCCAAGTAAAAGGCCAGCACCTGACACACATCCAGTGCATGGAGACACCTCTTCTCATTGTTTCCATGAGGCTTAAGGTAGAAAACCAGCAGAAAATTTTCCTGGTCCACAAGGAAAGCAGAAACCACCTTGGGCAGAAGGGCCAGTTGAAGCCGCAGCTGGACCTTATCCTTGAAGAACTGGGTATATGGCAGTTCCAATGTCCGTGCTCGGAGCTTGACAACTGTCTAGCTGAAGTGATGGCAAATCAGGAAGGTTACTTTGAAGGAGAGCAGCAACAAGGAACATGTGGCCAGGAGCTCAAACAGAGGACCCGTGAGCTGCACCAAGACCAGGTTCCGGTCTCACTGGAGGAGAAGGTCTGTGACCTGAGGGTAGAGGCGTTCCAGGCCTCTCAGGAACTGGGAGGTGACACCATGGGAGAATATCGAACTACCTTGTATGGGCGGATGAAACCCAGAAATGGCTACCAGGTGGACTCTAATGGTGGCCAGAGCAAGACCTTGTTGTTTCAGGTGCAGCAAGTAGCCCAGGATTTCCTGAAAGGAAGCTTTGTTTGGGATGACCTTCGCTACCGTTCTCATATGGAGAAATGAGTCCACTTGGCAGCATAGGTGGACCATGTTGAGGGCTTTCGACTCTCAAAGAGAGCCCTTCAAACATAGCCCGAATGTGCTATTTCCTGGGGGTTCACCCACAGATGGGCCATGCCATCAGGTGGAGCGAACTGAGGTTTGGATAGAGCAAACACTCTTGATCCAGGGAGAGCAAGTCCAGTCTCAGTGGCAGCTGCCTGGGTGTATGGGATACCAGATTCATCAGTGTCCCAAATCAATGCTTGTGAGGTCAGGCTGGTGTGACAAGGATCACCGTCGCCTTGTTCCTCTTGACATTTTGCAGGACCTTGTTGATGAGGGGAAATGAAAGAAAGGTGTAGAAAAGACCCTCCAACCACTGGTGCAAGAATGCATCTGGAAGAGAGCCTGCTTGAGGCCGAACCAGGAGCAGAACCAGCTGCACTTCACATTGTCTCTCATTGCGAAGAAATCCACTAGAGGAGAGCCCCAGCCGTAGAAGAGGGAGACAGTCACCTTAGGGTGGAAAACCCACTCATGAGGACTCTCTGCTAACATGATCTATGATTGCGTTCCAAACTTCTGGAAGGTGACAGGCTTCTAGCACTATGCCATGCAGGATGCAAAACTCCCAGTCTCGTAGCCTCCCTGCAGAGTTCTGGGGAGCACGTCCCTCCTTGTCTGTTTATACAGTACATGGCAGTGGTGTTGTCTGAGAGGAAACACACCAACCTGCCTGTGAGGTGAGGGAGCGATCTCTCTTGAGCAGACCATATGCCCAGGGTGTGAAGGGACCCATATAGGCTCCCCAACCCCAGTCCGAAGTGTCAGCTATTAGCTCTCTCAACTGCAGCTGAGCATGGTATGGAATGTCCAACATGACTTGGTCCAGGCTCATCCAACAGGCTAGGGCTGACAGAATGGATTATAGTAAGTCAGATTTTAGTAAGCTCAGAGAGCTGGTAGGTAAGATCCCATGGGAAGCAAGACTAAGGGGAAAAACAACTGAAGAGAGTTGGCAGATCATGCAAGACCTGGTTACGCCAACGCAGTCTTTTGCCATACTTTCTATCTTTCCTACGCAGCGGAATAGCTTGCTTTTGGGGCCTTAATAATGTCCCTTTAAAAAAGACCGCCTTGGCTTAACTAGGTCTTGCATGATCTACAAATCAAAAAGGAATCATATAAAAAGCAGAAACTAGGACAAATTACAAAGGATGAATATAAGCAAACAATACAGGTATGCAGGGGCAAGATTAGAAAGGCAAAGGCACAAAAAGAGCTCCAACTAGATACAGACATAAAGAGAAACAAGAAGACATTCTATAAATATATATAGAAGTAAGAGGAAGACCAAGGACAGGATAGGCCCACTGCTCAGTGAGGAGGGAGAAATAGTAACAGGAAACTTGGAAATGGCAGAAGTGCTTAATGACTTTTGTTTCGGTCTTCATCAAGAAGTCTGATGATGAAGGAATACCTAACAGTAAATTCTAGTGGGAAGAAGGTGGGTTTAGAAGATAAAATTTAAAAAGAGAACAAATTAAAAATCACTTAGAAAATTTAGATGTCTACAAGCCACCAGGGCCTGATGAAATGCATCCTAGAATACTCAAGGAGCTGATAGAGGAGGTAGCTGAGCCTTTAGCTTTCATCTTTGAAAAATCATGGAAGACGGGAGAGATTCCAGAAGACTGGAAAAGGACAAATATAGTGCCCATCTATAAAAAGGGAAATAAGAACAACACAGGAAACTACAGAACAGTCAGTTTAACTTGTGTACCAGGAAAGATAATGGAGCAAGTAATTAAGGAATTCATCTGCAAACATCTGGAAAATAATAAGGTGCTAGGTAACAGCCAACATGGATTTGTAATTAACAAATCATGTCAAACCAATCTGATAGCTTTCTTTGATAGGAGAACGATTCTTGTGGATAAGGGAAAAGTGGTGGACGTAGTATACCTAGACTTTAGTAAGGCATTTGATACAGTCTCGCATGATATTATGAATAATCTAGGCAAATATAACTTAGATGGGGCTACTATAAGGTGGGTGCATAACTGGCTGGATAATCGTTCTCAGAGAGTAGTTATTAACAGTTCACAATCCTGCTGGAAAGGCATAACAAGTGGGGTTCCGCAGGGGTCTGTTTTGGGACCAGTTCTGTTCAATATCTTCATCAACGATTTAGATACTAGCATAGCAAGTACGTTTATTAAGTTTGCAGATGATACCAAGCAGGGAGGGGTTGCAACTGCTTTGGAGGACAGGGTCATAATTCAAAATGATCTTGACAAACTGGAGAAATGGTCTGAGGTAAACAGGATGAAGTTTAATAAGGACAAACGCAAAGTACTCCACTTAGGAAGGAACAATCAGTCTCACACATACAAAATGGGAAGTGACTATCTAGGAAGGAGTACTGCAGAAAGGGATCTAGGGGTCATAGTGGACCACAAGCTGAATATGAGTCAACAGTATGATGCTGTGGCAAAAAATAAAAAATAAAAATAAAAAAAGCACAAACATGATTCTGAGATGCATTAACAGGATTGTAGTCAGCAAGACACAAGAAGTCATTCTTCTGCTCTACTCTGCCCTGATTAGGCCTCAACTGGAGTATTGTGTCCAGTTCTGGGCACCACATTTCAAGAAAGATGTTGAGAAACTAGAGAAGGTCCAGAGAAGAACAACAATAATGATTAAAAGTCTAGAGAACATGACCTATGAAGGAAGACAAAGAATTGAGCTTGTTTGGTTTGGAAAGGAGAAGACTGAGAGGGGACATAATAGCGTTTTTCAGGTATCTAAAAGGGTGTCACAAGGAAGAGGGAGAAAAATACTTCTCAGCCTCGGAGTATAGGGCAAGAAGCAACGGGCTTAAACTGCAGAGATTTAGGTTGGACATTAGGAAAAACTTCTTATCTAGAATAAGTTGCCTAGGGAGGTTGTAGAATCTCTATCTTTGGAGATATTTAAGCGCAAGTTAGATAGACTTCTATCAGGGATGGTCTAGATAGTACTGGGTCCTGCCATGAGGGCAGGAGATTGAACTTGATGACCTTTCAAGGTCCTTTCTGGTTCTAGTACTCTGTGATTCTATCAACTTGGTGCAGGACCGTTACCACCCTTTCTTCAGAGTGTTTTACAGTTATGTACAGTTGGAGGGGCCTCATTCTGAGCCTCCCCAGGGGCACTACATATGTGCAAGCAGCCATATGCCCCAGCATCTGCAGACACACTCATGCTGTGATCATGGGGGGGGGGGGGTGGTCTCAAGTTGCAGAATGAGGGCCAACAGGGCCTTAAATCTCTCTTGAGGGAGCAATGCTCCGGCTGTGGTTGAGTCCAGAACTGCTCCTATGAACTTCTGAGTTGGTACCAAGAAGGACTTTTTCTCATTTATCAGCAGGCTAAGCTGGCAGCATATGTCCAGGAGGAGACATGTTGTGCTGGATCTTTTGCTTCAATGGGCCCTTGACATGCCAGTCAACCAGGTAAGTGTACACCTGTATACCCTGACACCTCAGGCATGCCACAACCACCGACATGAACTTTGTGAAAGACAATGAATTGGTAGTGGTTCTTCCACACTCAATCTCAGGAAGCATTTGTGAGCTTTGAAGATGGCGATATGGAAGTAAGCATACTTGAGGTTGAGGGCAGCATACCAGTCCCTGAGATCCAGGTTGGAAATGATAGTAGCCAGGTTAACCATACAAAACTTGAGGCGGACCAAATATTTGTTGAGGCCTCACAAGTCCAATATAGGCAGTAGGCCCCCTTTCGCCTTGGGGATCAAAAAGTAGCAAGAGTAGAAACCTTCGTTCTTGAACTCTGGCAGTACGCTCTGCACTGCTCTCACCTGGAGCAACCAGGATAGGTACTGTTCAAGAAGTTGATGGAGCCTGAAGGAGAACAGGTGTACAGGATCTTGGAAGTCCAGTATGTTGTCCCTCAAAAGAAACACTTGCCCTGGGGTTGCCCCTGGCTACTCGATTATTGGCCAGATGGAGGATGGTGGCCCTATCTCTGCTTGGAGGGCTTTGGGTGTGAAGGGGATCTCTCTGGAAGGGGATACTGGCCCTTTGGTTGAGAGGACTGGGGCTTAAACCTTTTCCTCTCAAACCCGGGATATAGAGGCCTAGGGTTTTCAGGTTGTATGGGAGTCCTTTAGCCCATGCAACTGTGTGTCCACCTGTTGTGGGAACAGGTGCCCCATGTCAAAAGGGAGGTCTTGAATGGATTTCTGTGCCCCCGGAGAAAGACAATAGAAGAAGCCAAGCCGCAAACCTCATGAAGATTGTGGAAGCCATACTGCGAGCCTCCAAGTCGGCGGCATCTGATGCGACCTGCAAGGGCACCAGCGCCACAGAGGACCCTTTTTCGATCAGGGCCTTATACTCCTTGCAGAAGGCTTTGGACAAAGAGGTCTTGAATCTTGAATCTGGCCAGCACCTGCCAGGTATTTACCTTATAACTGGCAAACAAAGCCGGGTGGCTCACCACCCTTAACTGAAAAACTGGCCAAAGAATAAATCTTTCTACCAAACAAGTCCAATTGTTTGGCATCTTTATTCTTGGGGGTGAGGGCCAATTGGCTCTTGTGCTCCCTGAGGGTAACCAATTCTATGACAAGGGAGTTGTGTGGTGAGTAGATGTAAAGGTCCTTCACAGGGACAAAGTACTTCCGTTCAGCCCTCTGGGTTATAGGTGAGATGAAGGAGGGGGTCTGCCATAGTGTCTTGCCAATCTTGGTGACTGCCTCATGCAGGGACAAGGCCACTCTGCCAGGCCCTATTTGACCCAGGACCCCGAACAACAAGTCCGAGGTCTCTTGCATCACCTCAGCCTGAAGGTCCGAGCCACTAGACACCCTCCTTAGGAAGTTCTGATGGGCTCTCGAGTGCTCTTTGGGCACTACCGGGGAAGAAACCACAATCCGCCTCATCCTCGATGAAGAGGTGGCGGCCAGGGGTGGTTGACCTTCCTCATGAGGCAGGAGGTGGTCATTCGTTGCAGCCATCTGTTGGGGGAGTGGGGAACTGGTATCCCTGTGTCCCCCCGAGGCTCGTGAGACTCCGGCAGCACTGAAAGGGGCTCTGACTCTCCAGCAACCAAGCGAGTAAGTTGGGGCTATACCGGGAAGCCCTAGGGAGTCCATGGGCACCATTGCACTCGACACTGAGATGGTGGCAGCAATATGCCCAGGGATGGCACCAGTGGTGCTGATGTCAACAGCACTGAGGGTTGTTCCAATTGCCGGATGGAGGCCACCTCCAAAGCCATGCTGCAGGAGAGGATGCTCGCCGATGCCGACAATGAGGAGCGGGAACGGTGACTAATGCCAGGACTATGCTACTGATGGAGACCTCCGAGACCAGGAATGCACAGAGTGTCTGTGGGAGCTACGACACACTGAAAAGCCACTCCTCGTGACTGGATAACAATGCTGGAGAGAAGCTCCATGGTGCCAGGATGGGGACCAGGAGAAGTGGGACATGCATCTATGGCTGGAAAGGCTCAGTACCAGCAAGTATCTGCAGCATGGCAAATAGTTCCGATGCTGTGGAGATGAGTCCAGACATTGGTGTGGCAATTAGGGAGAGTCATTGTCCCTTCAATGCCTCTGGTGCTGGGGGCACATGCCTGCACAAGTCTGTGCACCGACTCCGGAGACACGGGAGATTTCACGTCGTGCCCTTGTGTCTCACATGCAGACCTATAGGGACTTCAGGATGCCCACCTCTCAGACACCATAGGAGAGCTTAATCGGACTGTGCCAGGAGATTGGAAGCCAAACAGTGATTTACCGCTTTGCTAGGACCATATCGGCATCTGGAATGGTACCAGCATAGCACTTATGTCCTGTATGGCCTGGAAGGCCTCTGACATGGAGGGAAGGTGGACCTCCAGTACTGATGAAGGTGACCTAGATGCCAGGCTCAATGCCTTCTGGGGCTTTTCTGGCCTGTCCACTGGCGGATCCCTCTTTGTCGCCTTATCCTTATGAGGGGACTTGTCTCTGCCCAGCTTCCTAGCAGGCCTACCCAGGACCATGAGCGAGGACTGGAGCTGAGCTTTCAACATTGGTAGTGCACCGTGCACCAAAGCACCGGCGCCAAGTCCAACCACTGATCCTGTGGTGCCAGTGCTTTAAGATGAATGCTTCACTAATAGTTCTGGGACTGAAGGACCTGCAAATGCGACAGTTGTCCAAGACATGTCCTTCTCCCCAGGCAATCATAGAATCATAGAACTGGAAGGGAAGGGACCTCGAGAGGTCATCGAGTCCAGCCCCCCGCCCTCAAGGCAGGACCAAGCTCCGTCTACACCATCCCTGACAGATGTCTATCTAACCTGTTCTTAAATATCTCCAGAGAGGGAGATTCCACCACCTCCCTTGGCAATTTATTCCAATATTTGACCACCCTGACAGTTAGGAATTTTTCCTAATGTCCAATCTAAACCTCCCCTGCTGCACTTTACGCCCATTACTCCTTGTCCTGTCCTCAGAAACCAAGAGGAACAAATTTTCTCCTTCCTCCTTGTGACACCCTTTTAGATATTTGAAAACTGCTATCATGTCCCCCCTTAATCTTCTTTTTTCCAAACTAAACAAGCCCAGTTCATGAAGCCTGGCTTCATAGGTCATATTCTCTAAACCTTTAATCATTCTTGTCACTCTTCTCTGTACCCTTTCCGATTTCTCCACATCTTTCTTGAAATGTGGCGCCCAGAACAGGACACAGTACTCCAGCTGAGGACTAACTAGTACAGAGTAGAGCGGCAGAATGACTTCACGAGTTTTGCTTACAACACACCTGTTGATACAACCTAGAATCATATTTGCTTTTTTTTGCAACAGCATCACACTGTTGACTCATATTCAACTTGTGGTCCACTATGACCCCTAGATCCCTTTCTGCCATGCTCCTTCCTAGACAGTCGCTTCCCATCTTGTATGTATGGAACTGATTGTTCCTTCCTAAGTGGAGCACTTTGCATTTCTCTTTATTAAACCTCATCCTGTTTACCTCTGACCATTTCTCTAACTTGCTAAGGTCATTTTGAATTATGTCCCTATCCTCCAAAGAAGTTACAACCCCACCCAGTTTGGTATCATCTGCAAACTTAATAAGCGTACTTTCTATCCCAATTTCTACGTCATTGATGAAGATATTGAACAGTATGGGTCCCAAAACAGATCCTTGCGGAACTCCACTTGTTATCCCTTTCCAGCAGGATTTAGCACCGTTAACAACAACTCTCTGACTACGGTTATCCAGCCAATTATGCACCCACCTTATCGTGGCCCTATCTAAGTTATATTTGCCTAGTTTATCAATAAGAATATCATGCGAGCCCGTATCAAATGCCTTACTAAAGTCTAGGTATATGACATCCACCGCTTCTCCCTTATCCACAAGGCTCGTTATCCTATCAAAGAAAGCTATCAGATTAGTTTGGCATGACTTGTTCTTCACAAACCCATGCTGGCTATTCCCTATTACTTTATTACCTTCCAAGTGTTTGCATATGATTTCCTTAATTAACTGCTCCATTATCTTCCCTGGGACAGACGTTAAACTGACTGGTCTGTAGTTTCCTGGGTTGTTCTTATTCCCCTTTTTATAGATGGGCACAATATTTGCCCTTTTCCAGTCTTCTGGAATCTCCCGTCTGCCATGATTTTTCAAAGATCATAGCTAAAAGCTCAGATACCTCCTCTATCAGCTCCTTGAGTATCCTGGGATGCATTTCATCAGGACCTGGTGACTTGCTGACATCTAACTTTCCTAAGTGATTTTTAACTTGTTCTTTGTGTAGCCTATCTTCTAAACTTACCCTCTCTCTGCTTGTATTCACTATGTTAGGCACACCTCCAGACTTCTCGGTGAAGACCGAAACAAAGAAGTCATTGAGCATCTCCGCCATTTCCAAGTTTCCTGCTACTGCTTCTCCCTCCTCACTAAGCAGTGGGCCTACCCTGTCCTTGGTCTTCCTCTTGCTTTTAATGTATTTATAAAAGGTCTTCTTGTTTCCCTTTATGCCTGTAGCTAGTTTGATCTCAATGCAGTCAGTCAGCATGCTGATAGCTGAATGACATGGGCCTGAAACATGCTGCGCAAGCTTTGAAACCAGAGCGCAGTACATGCCCCATCCCCCAGGCAGAGTCTCTTCAAAGGAAATTGGAAGTCCAACAATTTACAGGTGCTTAGTAGTTCTTGAGAATTATCAACAATGCAAAAGAACAGCAAGCAAATGGTCTGATAGCACTTTATAGACTAACAAAACATGTAAATGGTATCATGAGCTTTCGTGGGCACAGCCCACTTCTTCAGATGACCGGAGTTATGATTAGAGGATAAGGAAACTCGAAATAAATGGGGGGGGGGGGGGGGGAAGAGAAAGATGTTCTGTCGACCACCCCCTACCTCTATGCATAATGTATCAGGAGAAAGGGTGTTAAATCTGAGTACATAAAGATCAAAGTCAGTGGACCATAAGGCAGGAAGGATACCATTCAGAAAGTAGTTAGCACCTTCAATGCAAAGGGAGAGTTTTCTCAGCTAAGGCTAGAGCAAGCTGTTCCAAAGCACCATCACGGAGGGTAAGAAGGAACTGAGGAGGGAGGGGCCGGGGCGTCCTATATAGTGAGTCATGCATGTACCACTCCAGGGAGCACTAGGGATCCCTGTCCCTACCAGTACTGCTTAAGGAAAAACTTCCAGCACCAGTGCATGTGGCAGGAACACACATCTATGTTGAATGGATGTGAGCAAGCACTTGAAGAACTTTCTGTACCGAGACTGATTAACTTTACCGTGTTTTAAATTAACAAAACAACAACAAAAAAAACCCCACTTGTTTCCATAGCTCAGCCTCGAAACCCATTAGTACTCTGTTCTGATTAAGCTTGGGGGTTCAATGAAGAAATTTCAGAAGGAGTAGCTTTAATTAGATCAGCTGTCTTTACAAGCTTCTTCATATACAATATTATAAATGTTATAAAACTTTTATTGCAGAGGCCTGTACAATTTGTAACACTAAACGAAGCCAGACTTGAGAAATAAAGAGACAGAAAAAAATATTTTAAAACTGCATTTAATTCTAAAGGCTTTAAGAAAGTAGTATTTGAAGTTTTTAAAGAAAAAATTGATTGTTCCCCCTACAATAAGTGAGAATTCTAAATGTGAGGGATTCCATAGAATAATACATGAACAGAAAAATGCAAAATGTATACCAACCACCCTCCCCCCAAAAACCACACCACACACATTTTAAAAGGGGGCATGAAGAAAGGAAAGCAACACAAGATAGGATTAACAGAAAATTAACACAGATGTAGAGGCAAGTTGCACAGAGCTTTGAAGAGAACGATGATATGCTCAAATCTGTATACTGCAAATCCTCCAAAAAGGGTAGAGATGCCACATTTCCTGTACACTTCTTACGCAGTATTTGATTTCCCTGATGACTTTTCCTGTTGATTAACAGAAACAAATAACTCCAGGACTGGGCAGCTGCAGGCTGCAGCTACACAAGGCAGTGTGAAAATTGTTAGCTAATTTTATACATAGTTATTATTTTTAATAATAACAATAAAGGGTTTATCCTTACATCAGTCTGCTTATTAAGATACCGCAATGAAAGAGAGTTAACTTGGAAATGAATCTACAGCTGTAGCTTAGTCCCCCTCCATTCCTGGGAATCAGGGGAAAGCTGAACATTTGTGGAAAATGTTCAAATGGCAATTTGGACAGTAAATGAAATCCATAAGGGCAAATTAACTGGAGAATGAGCCAAATATTGTTCTGCTTCTAACCGCAGCAGATGCAGAAGTGCAAGCCCAGACTTTGCACATAGTATAGGTTGAAACTCTCATAACAGGAATTCTCTGGTCCGGCAACATCCATTGTCCAGCATGGATGTTGCATGACCAGAATATCCTGGTGGACGGTGAGCAGTAAGGATCCCTGTGGGGCCAACAGCAAACTCCTTCCTTCAGGACTGTGCAGGTCCCAAGAGTGCTGGAAAAGGAAGGTCCAACCTGTACATACAAATTGAAAGAAAAAACCACCGTCTGATATGTGGATATACAAGACTGTACTACTTTCACTATGGTTGTAGTTTCAGATCAGAAAGTGATCACAAACCACTGACTGCAATACACGGTAAGGGGTCTGGAGAAGCACCTCCAGGGCTACAATAACTACCTTTGAAAATACAGAAATTTATGACAGGATCCAGGAGTCTCATAGAATCACAGAAATGTAGGGCTACAAGACACTTCCCATCTGCCACCTGTGTAAAGGCAGGAGCAAGTAAACCTGAACCATCCTTGACAGGTGCTTACCCAACCTGTTTTTAAAAATCTCTAATGATAGGGATTCCACGACCTCCTATGGAGTACAATTCAAGTACTTAACTACCTTTATATTTAGAATAAACTTCTAATGTCTAACAACCTATCTTGGTACAGATTAAGCCAGTTATTTATTGCTTTTCCTTCAGTGGACCTGGAGAACAAATAAACTGTCCTCTTTTCAAACAGACCTTAACATATTTGAAGACTTGCCAGGTATCCCATAAGCCTCCTCTTCAAGACTAAACATGGCCTGTTCATTAAACCACACAGGTCAAGTTTTCTAACTTTTTTTTTGGCTTTTCTCTGGATTCTCTCCAATTTGCCTATATCTTTTCCAAATATGGTCACAGCATACCAATTCAGGCTTCACCAGTGCTAAGCAAAGCATGACAACTCACTTCCATAACTTATATATGACACTCCAGTTAACCACCCCAGGATGATAAATGTTTCTTTAGTAACCACATCACATTGTTCACTCATTCAATTTGTGATTTACTATAACCCCCAGAAACTTTCCAGCAGTACTAATGCCAACCCAATTATTCCTGATTTTGTAGTTGTGCATTTGATTTTTTCCCCCGTTTTACGTGTAATACTTCACACTTGTCTTTATTCATCTTGCTTATTTCAAACCAATTCTCTAATTTGTCAAGGTGGTTTTGAATTCAACCTGGATGCTGCTTAGTAATGGCAGACATACACTCAAGAGCATATGCTCCATCAATATACATCTTGGTGATCTGTAACAAGCAATAAACATACACATGAACATTTGTTATGATGTCACGTGATGTATAACTGGGCATATGGGATGAACCAAAGATAGAAACAGTTTAAGATAAAATGCTGCATGTAATGATATAAGTGAGGAAAAAAAAGGGGGAGGGGGAAATTGAACCATTTCCATTTAACTATTCCCACTAAAGGTCAACTTTCAGGGCTCTTAAAAGAAGGCACAAAAGGAAAACTTTGGAATGAATACATAAAGAATACCTGGGAATCGCCAAATCAAAAATAAGAACTAGAGAAGTTGTATTCTTTCCCCCAGATGAATAGTGGCATAAAAAAAAAGTGGGCAGGTATGCAACAATGTTCCCTCTAATCTTTTCCAGCTGCTTGTGGAATACAGGTGTGCGCACACCAAGGCATATGTGAATGTACACAGCCAATAGAAACAAAAAACCTAGCTATGGGCATATGGCTTACAGGGAGCTCCGGTGTGCAATATTCAAAAGTACAGAGATTCCCAGCAGCAAGAACCAATGATACCTCACAAACAACTTATCACCTAGTTATAATGCACCACTTTCTCAATTTCCCAGTAGTCAGACTTGCAGATACCTCAGCAACAACACTTGTCGGGCACATTACATCATTATTTGCACATAAGGGAATTCCAAGAACAGTAATAGCTGATAGTGAATAGTTAAATAGCAAATTCCTGGACTCTGCTAAAATGTACAACTTCCATCATGAGAGATCTACTCCCAGATAGCCTCAAACAATGGATTTGATGAATAGGGACAGCGTATAATGAAGAATTGGCTCAAAAAAGCAAGAGAAGATCCACATTTAGTGCTACTCAACTATAGAGCTCCACAGTTTCAATATGCAAAGTCACTTGATGAATTCCTTTACAAGAGGTTTACCAAATGTGGGACAAAAACAAAATTATGACTAAGGAAATGACAGTGAGGAAGGTACCCAGAAATTACAACTGGACAAAATATTACAACAAAAAGGAGCAAGACTTCTTCCATAATTACAAACACAGACTGAGAATTTGACTGGCAGTGGCCAGTCAAAGTTTGAGCAATCAAAGAGGAGTCATCTCACTCACGCCCAATGACCCTGGATGCAGGCAAAATCTTCTGACAATTGTAAACATCTGTTCAAGATACATGACAACTTGGCTGAGCCAAGAGAAATGAGAACAGACACAAATTTAAAATATTTCACAACCTAACTCTGTTACTGACCACAGTCTGTTACAGACAGGATTTGGCAAAGAGGACTTGCAACACAGCAGAACAGAAAACTTACCGAAATATAACAGAACTTATTTGCACTTTAAAAACCAAAAATAGTATTTTTATTTAATCTAATAAAAGTATCATAGTGCAATCTCATTAGCGTGAAAGTTGAACTTACAAATTAAAAATTGTACACAAATAACTACATTCAAAAATAAAAGTCCACTCAGCCCATTGCTTAGTCAAGTTTGTTTACATTTTCAGAGGATATGGATACCTTGTTCTGGTTCATAATGTCATCTAAAAGTGAGAACAGACGTCCTATGGTGCTGTAACTGGCATTGCAAGGTATTTACATGCCAGATGGGCAAAAGACTAATATCAGAATTACTTTCCACTGGCAGCAGGGGAGGGAGAAGGACAGGGAGGAATCCCAAAATAAAAGTTACTGGGCAATGGGGATCAGAGTTGGAAAGATCTTCTGTAACAATGAAACAAAACCATATTGATGTTAGAAATGGAGTAGAATAAAGTATGATGAAAAAAATAGCAAAGGAGGCCAATTTCTGTCACCAGGAACATGACTTTTCTGAGAAACTTGAGCTGAAAGGATATTGAGAATTTCAAAAGGCACTTTTATGTCAGTCTGGACCACATTAATTTCCCATAACTCATAACATTTGCATATTAAAATAACAAGTCCCAAACTAAGCTGATAACTACAGGCTAATAGAAACTGGTCTCCCTTTGATATATTAATGAAAGGCAAACATTGCCTCCAAATGAACTCTGAGGGAATGCCCCCCTTACTCTGTTTATTCCACAAGTTAATTTTATATAAAGAACTTGCAGGGTGAGAATATATACCCAAAGCCATCATGAACAGCAGTAATTATAATAATCAATTTGTGTTTATTTGCTGTTACTGGTAACACAAATACAGCTTGCACACAATTCTTTTATCCATGAACAAAATGGCACTTAGTGCCCAACGCTAAAAGCTGATGAAGCACTAGCTCACGTGGGCAATAGTTTTTTGATGGGGGAGGCACTCCAAGAATTTGGAAAGGAGTCAGGGTCATACTCTGAAGGAGGCAGTTATGACCTGGTGCAGAGGACTGGAGTGCAGGTGCTGGGAAGGGGTGCAGGGATTTGGGTTGTGACCTAGGGCAGGAGGGACTTGTGACATGGGCAAAGAATTGGGGTGCACGGTCTGGGAGGGGTCTGAGTGCAGAAGGGGGTATAGGGTTTGTGGGGAAGTGGGGTCTTCCATGCCCCTGTACAGACTGTGGGAATATGTACTTCCATGAATAGCTGTGAACCTGAGGGACAGTGGGGAAGTATACTTCGTGTGTTGCCTGTTCTTCAAACAGGCATCTCCCATTGGCCGGAAACAAGTGTGCTGGAGGCAGAGGCAGCACACAAAGCCTCTTCCCCTCTTCCCTGGGGCTCTCAGCTGTTCAAACACAATCAGGGTCCCACACCCACTTTTCTGAGCAGCATGCAGGGGTGGAGCAGGCAGGGAGCCTCCCTGAGGCTGCTCACTGGCTTGTGGGCCAGATTCAGTGGATTGGAGGACCACATTTGGCCCACAGGCCATATTCTAGCAAGCCCTGCACAAGCTTTTGCCAATCCTATTCCTAAAACAAAGCTCCTAAAAGTAAATCAAAGCAGAACTCCAAAGCTCAATGTTCAAAATTTGAACAGAATTTAAATTGAAAATATGTATTGTTCAATTAGGAATTATTTAGTGGATGCTCAAAAGGCAACAATTAAGGAAAGGACAAAATGGTTAAAGAACAGCCTGATTCACTAGGGAAGTGAAGACAGATTAACAAATGAAAGAAATGGGAAATCAACAGTAATAATGGATATAAATCAGAAACTAGGAACTGTAGAAAACTGATAAGGCAAGTACAGGGCACAAAGAAGTTGATGACTAGCAGAATCAAGGACAGTAAGTATAGTAAGAATAAAAATAATCCTAAAAATGGTATTGGTCTATTGCTAGATGGAATGATTGAATTATCCCGGATATTGGAGAAAATGCAAAAAAAACCCCCAAAACCTATTCTGTATTTGGAGGAAAACAGATTATATGGTCATATTCTATGATAACAACACTTCTTCCATTCCAATAGTAACATGGGAGGATGTTGAACAGTGGCTACTGAAGTTAACCTGTTGATCTTAAAACTGCCTTAGATCATTCACATTCACAAGTTTCAAAAGAGCTGATTAAGAAGATCACTAGACCATTAATGCTGATTTTCAGTAAATCTTGGGAAACCAGGGAAATTACAGAACACTGGAAGAAAGCTAGTGTGCCAATTTCTAAAAGGATAAATGAAACCTATGAGTAGGACATCACTCTCATGCAAAATAATGGAGAGGTTGATATGGGATTTGATTAAGATAGAATTAAAGGAAAGTAAAATAATTAATGCCAATCACTGAGATTATGAAATACAGAGATTTAACTTGATAATTTAATGTTATTAAAAGATTGATTGTTTGTTTAAGGTAATGATGATATGACTTGTATAAGTACTAGGGATGTTAAGAACAGGTATTTTACTAATCATGTAGTCGATAGAATTTTTAATCGATTACATGATTAGTCAATAGGGGAAGGTGCTCAGTCACTGCTTGCGCCGGGTCCAGGACCTACCCCCCACTGCAGCTCTTCAGTTTAAAAGAACTAAGAGCTGGGCAGGCAGCCCAGCTCCTACTACATTTAAACTGTAGAGCCACAGTGGGGGTAGGTCCCAGACCCGGCACGAGCCAGGTAAAGGCTGCTTCATGGCAGCCTCTCCTCCCACGTTGGGGGGGCGGGGGGGAAGGCGGCACTGCGGAAATAGTACTAGGGGGGAAACCGGCTTTTAAGATGGCTTCCCCAGCACCAGTTCCTGCTTCCCTCCATTGCTGTCTCTGATGCAGTGGCAGCAAGGGGGGGGGGGGGAATGCGAGTAGTCGACTTGACTAACCGATAAGCCTAAGCTTATCGGTTAGTCGACTACTTGCTTACATTCCTAGTTAGTACATATTAAATGGATTAAAAGCTGGCTAACTGATCAGTCTCAAAATATAATCAGCATCCAACTAACATGTTCCAAAGGCAACTGTTCTTGGCTCTATGCTATTTAATATTTTTATCCATGATCTGGAAGAAAACAAAAATCATCATTGAAAATTTACAGATGACAAACTATGGCTGAGAGAGATTCTGTGAGCCTTCAGTATGTTCACTATCTCAAACTAAAACCTTTGCAATACCTGACAAACTCACTACAAATAATACATTGATGTCACAATATATATTCTTATAATGAAAACTGATTACACTTTGATATTCTTGTGTTGTGTGTACAGTTAGTGTGTAAGAGTTATCTAGGGATGTTGGAAAGATGACTAAAATATGTGTATAACAAGCAATACAAACAGAGCTGACAAACCAGGTATGTCCAAGACAAAGAAATGTATAGTGGCCAGTCTGCTTACGTCAGGAATTGAAAGCCAGAGATAATGGATAATACATATATTTCATCTGTGGTAAAACACAGTGATAAGGCTAACAGGCCAAGAAGGAAAAGACAAGTCTTGGTTATATACAAAAGACAACAATGTATACTTGCATCTAAGGTAAACCAACAGGAAAAGGGAAAACAAAAAGCATGATTTCAGTTTGAACGCAAGGGGGGGGGTCATCCTGTCTTTTGAGACAGGACAATGAACTTTGTTTCACAGAACGAGCAACCAAATTATATATTTCTGGTTATCCATTGTTAAGGATGAGAGAGGCCAGTGCTCTTGTAATCTGTGAAAGGTGGATCCCCAGCCATGTGTGTTGAGAATGCTAAGAGCTAAGTAACTTCTTGAGACCATGACTGTAATCTAAGACACTACAAAAATAACGGTTTACTATTGCTCTATTTGTAATAATTTTCTATTTCTGTTCTCCTTGCTTACTATCATTTAAATCTGTTCTTCATTAATAAACTTATTTTTCATTTTTTCATACACTCAGTGCTGTGTATTAAAGTACATGGACTTCCTTAGCTAAACTAACAGGTGGTGGCAAGAGGGAGGTGTACTGTCTCTTTGGAAGCAGCAGAGTGTCCAGTCAAAAGAGCTGGATACTGCAAAGGTATTGGAAGTACTGTAATGGTCACTGAATGTTACCTGCATGATAAGGTTGAAAATTGCAGAGTCTCGAGGATTTTGCTGAAGGGGGAGACAAACTGGCGTGACAGGGAACTGACACAGTTTAATCTGCAGCAAAGTTCTCTCCTGCTGAGACAGAGTAATACAGTAGTTTATGGTGTTGGGTACCTCAAGAAAGCATCATAGATTGGTACATAATTAAGACGACAGGACACGGATACAGAGTATTCTTTCTCGAAAAAACTTCACCTGCATCTAGACTGCAGCCGCGTTCTTTCGAAAGTAAATCGAAAGAACACGGCAGGTTTTTTTGATCATGGTAAACCTCATTTTATGAGGAAGAACGCCTTTTTTTTGGAAAGTACTCTTGAAAAAGGGCACTATTGAATGCAAACTGTGCATTTTTGAAAGAGTGTCTAGACTCTTTCGAAAAAGAGGCTCGCTTTTTCAAAAAATCTGCTTGTAGTCTAGACGCTCTCTTTCGAAAGAGGCTTGTAATCTAGATGTACCCTTAAAGTCAGCAAATTTAAAAGTTTTCCGCCACCAATTCTATAGCATTCTTTTATTGAGTACTCAAAATATATATATATGAGTACATCTGTCTGTAAGTTTGTTTGTTCAAGAACTCCTCCTAAACAGTAAGAGTTAGGGCCACCATATTTGGTATGCAACTTCCTCTTATCCTAATTTAAAGCAAGGTCAATGAAGTCAAAGTTATTGATTGTATTACTAAAAACAGTCCATAAAGAAGTTACTCAAGGAAAGCTGCAGTTAGTGTAAACTTTGACTTCATTATAACAGCCTGGATTTTTTTTTTTTTTTGGCTGGTTCACTAATTGTAGATGCTATACCCTAGATAAGACTGTGGTCCTCCTGTTGCCTCAACTTTGTGCCTGTTAAGAAACACCAACCATCCATGTTTTCAGGGGTTCACTTATTGGAATCAGTGAAATAAAGATTTATTTTAAAGTTGCTCAACAGGCATGACAGATTGATTGTCCAAGAGTACTTTAAATTCAAAGTATGTTCATAAAGTATATTTTTCAGTTCCTCTCTTCGCCCCACCTAGACAGAAAATTCCATTCTGCAGATGTGGACAAGGAAGTTCACAGCTGCTCAGTTCCAGGGCAACAGACAGATATGAAGAGGCTTCCCAGCGCAAGTGTCCCTCAGCAGCTATCAGTAGGCATGAGCAATGTGTGGGAGGGACATAAATGGTCCAATATTCCTCCCTAAAATGCCAAAGGAGACAAAAGGCTAACAGGCAGAGCCAGAAGTGAAGAGGCATGGCCACAGTGAATCCTCTTCTAGTCATGCTGCCTGCCTGGGATGCTGCCAAGTGCACTGGCTGTACTGTCCCAGACGGCTGCTAAGCAGCATGGCTAGAGGCTGCATGAGTGAGTGCACAGCAAGAAGACAGAGTGCCTGCCCACTGCCAGGTAACATGCCATATGGAGGGAACAGTGAGAGTGTGGGGAGAACATATGGGGGTTACATTTCCACTCAGTTGGTCAACTGATGCCCCCTTCATGTTCCTCCTCCTAGCCACTCTTGCTAGGTATGAGAGAAGGCAAGTAGTCATTGCTGATGTGATGGACATGTTGCCACTTGCCGGGAGCTGGGCATGGTGAGCACCAACTGGAGGCTGTATCCTTCACACCCACCCATGCCTCAACCCACACCCAAACTGCCTAATGCAGCCCAAACCCTGAACTCCCCTCCTGTGCCCCAACCCACTGCTCCAGGTTGGAACCCCTCCCACATCACAAAACCCTTCCTTTCTTAGTGAGGATGTCCTCTTTAAATACAAATATTTATCTGACCCTCCTTTCAAGCCATTCTTCTGCTTGTCCAGAAATCTCTTCTCTGCACAGCTTCCTTAGATTCCTCCTTGTGGTCCTACTTGAAATGCTGGAAAGAGGGGAAATGGATTATGAACTGCAGAGGAGTGAAGGAGGCATTAAACTCTTATTTGATAAATACCTCTTGTACATATGCAAGAGCATGACAGAGATTATTGCTTCTCCCACACATCAGAAAATGAAGCTAAGGCCCCAGCCTGAAAGTTAAAATGACTAATTGAGAAAAGTGGTGCAATTTAACACTTACAAATGGGCAAGATAGGTGAAAGTAGGTCTTCTAGGGAAATACAAGTGAGTAACTTGCATCACTTCTTAATTTAGGCCAGTGATTTTACCATGATGTAGATGTAGAGTAGCAATGCTAGCACACTGAAGGAGGAAGAGAGGACATGAGATTTCATAAAAAGCACCAATTTAGATTAGAATTCTGATTAGTTTGTTGAAACTTTTAAACGTGGCAATAAACATTGCTGAAATTAATCAATGGAAGGATAGTGATTTCTAGTTTCTCTATATTAATTGTTTCAACCGGCTTTGTTGGAGACCCTTTGCAATGAATCACTGGGTGGGATCTCTGCACTAGGAATGTTAACTATTGGTTAATTGAATAGTCGATTAACCTTATGAATGCTTATCAGTTAGTTGACTATTCTGTAGTCCCTGTGGGGTGGGGCCAGAAGCCAGTGCACTCAGGCTCCACTCCCGAGGTGCCCCCTACCACTCCATGCTGCTGCCTCTGTATCAGAGCCAGCAGCATGGGGTGCCAGGTGAAAGCTGGTCCGCAAGGGGAGCCAGTTAAAAAAAAAATCAGCTCCCATCACGGACAAGCTGCCTTTCACCCCATGCTGCTGCCTCTGATACAAAGGATGCAGCACAAGGTGGCAGCAGCCTCTGTCCAGGGGAGAGGCTGAGCTCCAGACCCAGCATGGACCAAAACTGAACCAAGCTGCCTGCCCACCTGGCTCCTAACACACTTTAAATGCAGAGCTACAGTGGGGGTAGGCCCTGGACCCTGCATTAGCCGGGACTGAGCCAGGCTACTGGCCAGCCTGCTAAAAAAATTTACTGGCAGGTGGGGAGCGGGGATGGGAAATGCATAGTCTATAGCATTAACCTATAAGCTTTTACACTATTACATCCCTACTCTGCACCCTCATCATGTCCTAGCACATGTGCCATTTCTCCATATTTATAACCATTCTAACTAGGGATGTAAGCAAGTAGTCAAATACTTGATTACCCAATAAGCATAAGCTTATTGTGTAGTCGAGTAAAGTACTTGACTATTCGCTCCCTCCCCCACTTGCTGCCTCTGTATGAGAGGCAGCAAGTGGAGGAGGGGGAGAGAAGAGAGGAAACAGGAGTCGATGCTGGGGAGGAAATGGCTTTTAAGCTGACTCCACAATGCTGCCTGCCTTCCCCCTGCCTCTATTAGAGGTAGTGGGGTGGGGGTGGGGGAGGCTACTCCAGCAGCAGTCCCTGTCTATGGCCGGCCAGCCAGCCAGGCCACTGCTAACAGGGGATGTTGGACCTGGCACTAGCAGGGACCGAGCAGTCCCAGCTCGCATAGGTCCGGGACTGCTGTGCCTCTGCATTTTAAATGTAGTAAGAGCTGTCGGGCTCTTACTACATTTAAAATACAGAGGTGCAGCAGTCCTGGAACGAGTCTCCCCTTAACTAATCCTGTAGTTGATACAAATTGTATAGACTACACAATTAGCAAAATACTCATTCCTTAACATCCTTAATTCTAACTTTTTTCCTCTCTTTTTACTCCTCATCCCAAACCTTGTTTTCCCAGTGTCTTCTTGCACTTTTCCTTCCTGATTACTCCTCTGTTACCCTGTGAACAAGCAAACAAATTTTATTTGCCTCACTCATCTGAAAGCTATATGCTTCTCAGGATGGGGATTTCTAACAGACTACGTGGGGTTTGAAAATTCTCTTTGCAAGCAGAGCTGTACGTTGGAAGAGTAGAAACACAAAGCTTCGGCTAATGAAACACTCTCATGCAGATGCTTATATCCATGACTTGCTTCAGTGACCAACAGAGTGCTACCAGAGCAACCAAGGAAGTCTACAACCACTTTAGCAAGGCACTTTTTTTTTTATAAAGTATTGAAGGCCCCCAGCTTAAAAAGCATCACACTACACATTATTTTATCTGCAGATTACATAGTTACTCCATCCTGTATCTTAGCATCTATCTTCTAAACCTAACCCTTTTAATTTTATGCCTCACTGAATTTAAAGTGGCCCCTTTTAAAATAGGTGCAATTTAACCAGCCTACAGCTGATAAGTATATGCTTCTGGTGCAGTGCCACCTAGCAATCTTCCCTCAAATCTCTTCTATCCATGTGCAGATTTTTTCCATCCATGTGTAGAATAAAATGTATGTGCACTGAGGTATTGTGAATGTGCACAACCAGTAGGAACACAAACCTAGATATGGACACTCTTCTAATCACCTGAATCTCTCCTCAGCAGCTACACAAGTATGCAACTTATAACAGGCAGCACCCAGTTTCCCAGAGTTAGCCTGGTGCCACTATATTTATCTGCACATCCGCAGATATTTGCAATTACTGTGTCCATTTGTGACGCTTCTCGCAGCTCCTATCGATCAGGAACAGCAATCTGCAGCCAAGAGGAGCTGCATTAGCTGATACCCACAAGAGGTGCAGGGAAAAATAGCAGCAACAGCCTGCTGGGGCTAACCCTGGAGAACTGCCTCCATTTCATTGCCTACTTCTGGCTTACAGGAAACATATATATTAGTATCTAAAGCTACCTATAGTTTTGTTTCTCTTTTCAGCTTATAACTCTTTGTACTTTTGTACTGCTGTCTGCAACAATAATTGCCATTTTGTGAGGCAGAGTTCAAACTGCATGTCACAATGGACACACTCTATCATGGAAACTCATTTTGGTTTTGTTGCTAACTTAAATTTGAATAATTCAAAATGATTTATAAAGCTCTTGGGTATGGAAGAAGTGTCTATAATGGAGACAAATATTTAGGTATGTTAAGCCAGGTAAGTATGTAAATGGCAATGTGGGGTACCTTTCATCCTTTCACTGTATTTCATTCCTTTTCCTAATTATGTGCATGATCATGTTACAAAATTACCGACTGTTTATTTTGCTTCCTAGTACAGGTTGAACCTCTCTAATCTAGCATTCTTGGGACTCGACAGGTGCTGAACCAGAGAATTTGCTGGACCATGAGAGGTCGAGATTGTCTTAGAGTATTGCCAACTGGGCTCTTAAATATTTAGAGGTAGATTAGAGCCAAATAACAGAACACTGAGAGCCAAGACTGGTGGCTGTCAACAAACTTTATAGGACCACGCAAAACTTGGCTACACCCATGATAAGTAGACATCTGGCTAACTAAAATCATGCTGTACCAGAGAGTACCAGACCAGAGAGGTTCAACCTGTAGTACAGATACTGATTGCCTCTGAGAAGTAAGTGTCTTTGAGATAAGTGGTAACCATCATGAGAAGTATCAACTCTTAATTTCATAGCCAAACTATGTGATTTTGGGGGGGGATAATTTTCTACCCATTCTGTTGCCTGTGAACCACTTGTCTTTGCTATAGCAGCTAACAACTTTTAAAATCAATATTGATGTTTTTCTAAAAAAGATGCTTTAGGAATTGAGTGAAGTTCTATAGCCTGTCAAATAAGATTATCACAATAGTCCCTTCTGACCTCGAATCTATTAATCTAAGTTATGTTGGGGAGATGGGCAATGTTCCCTCATTTTTTCCATAGTGCACATAATTAATTCTGTACATGTAAGTAGAAATACATGCTTCCAGGTGTGGGCACTCAGCTAATCAGCTGGGCAGCATCTGAATAGCTCCTTGGTGGCTGCCCTAGCACTCAACTTATAGGGAACACTGGAAGGGGAGTATTTTCAAAAAACAAATGGGCAGTTAGATGCTCAACTCCCACTTGTGTCTTTGAAATCTCCCCTATGAATGAATCAGGTGAAATCAACAACTGTGGCAGGTTTGTAGGCATTCCGTCTACATCAAGGTAATGAATATTCAAAACTACATGAACATACTAGAAAGTGAGGGTAGCCCATACAACTGTGCAACAAAGCCACAGTATCATAACTGATAAACACACACACACACACACACACACACACACCACCCCTTTTAAATTGGCACTTAGTGAAGTGCTTGCATTACCTACCTTAATTTTTTTAGCGACTTACATTATTTTCCCAGTCATCCTGTTAGATGCAGGAAAACAACCCTGAGCACATACTCCTTGTTCCTGTCACGACAGTCTGGAACAGGCTGTGCTCATGCCCATCCCACCCTGTGAAAACACCCAACATTCCCACTGGTTGCCCAGCAGTTCAAAGCCTGTAGAGAGACAGGTTCTTTGCCACTGCTGCAGACCGAAGGAATGGGTAAATAGTTGGTAATGAGTCAGGGACTGCTAATTTAGATCCTCCCTGGGGATTTTTAAAGTCTTAAAATTTTCTAAATTTCTAAACTAAAGCTAAAGAGACTACTGAGGCAGTTTGAGATACGCAATGGGAGTTTTAAGCACATGCTTGAGTCGGGGTGACATGAGTTATAGAGGAAATGTATGTGAGGATAACCATGCTAGAAGCATGAAGTACTACCATCATGGATCTTCCAGAAAAATAAGCATAACCTTTTTCAGAAGAATTCAACCTCATATGTGGTGCATTTAAATTACACGCATAAAGCTAATTTTTTTCAAAGTCAAAGTGTTACAGATTGAGTGTGCTAAACTAGGCTTACAACCTGCCTCTACAACAATACCATACACTTTCCTCAAAAGTGTTTAGTACTTGTGAAAGCAGTCAAACAGATAATTCAAGTGTCTATAGTTCCTGCCCATCATTACCCTATAAACCATGTATTGGGTTAGGTTTTCATTCATTTTGGGACAATAATTTTTGTGGGCCACCCTGGAAGGGGCAGGGCCTTGGATGGAAGAGGCAGAGCTTTGGGCAGATGGGGCAGGCCTTTAAATAGCAGGAGTTGCACCTCCCCTACAGCTCTCAGGCATCATGTTAGCGGGAGATGGGAGCTGCAAACCCTTTCAATTCTGGCTATTTAAAGGGCTCGCTGCTCCCAGCTTCGCTGCTAGGGCATTACCTGGGAGTTGGGGAAGCAAGAGACCTTTAAACTGCTTCTATTTAAAGGGCTTGCACCTTCCCTGGGGCTGCTGCCTAGATAGTCCTTTAAACAGAAGCAGCTGAAAGGGCTCATGGGCTAGAATGGGGCCGGGAGCTGCAAGCTCTTTCGATTGCTTTTATTTAAAGGGCTTTTGCCTGCAGCGTGGCTGCCAGGCAACGCAGCCACCCAGAAGGCATGAGTCCTTTAAACAGAAAAAGTTAAAAGGGTTGGAGCATCTCCGGCTCTCAGGCAATGTGCTGGGGGCAGGGCCTGGAAATGCTGCGCAGGCTGGATCAAAGCCATAGGCAGGCTGGATCAGGCCTGCTGATAGGCTTTTGCTCACCCCGATCTAATTAGATGAGACCAAAGAGACAAATGTTTGTTCAGTATTACCTCAATCTGGAGTGGCTCTAGAACAAGCACTAAGGTCAGATCTATACTTAAAATATGGTGCCAATAGAGTAGTGCTAATTAGCTGTGTAATTTGTTTATAACTGGCAAAACACCTAGTGAAGCCACAATTACATATTGGTCAAAAAGAGTTTTGCCAATATTAATTTTATTTAAGGAACTGATATAAATTATACTGACAAAAGGTGCTTGTGCACGAGACTGGTTTGCTGGTACAGCTATACCAGCAATTCTTTGTGTACTAAGGCTAAGAGTGGTTTGCTATTCAGCAGGGAATACTCCTCAGGACTCTGTGCTTACATCCAAAAATGTTCTGTAAAACAGTAAGAGGAAATGACTGATTCAATTTCTTTTCAAACTATGGTCATATTTTGTGTTGACTTCTATCTTGAAACAGAGTACTGTGAGCTAATGGCTACCTTGTTGTTCTTAGGGTAAAGCAGAAGAAAGCTGCCACTTTGGCAGCTACTTTGGAGCCAATGTAGCTGGATTTAATACCAGTAAGAATTATTTTCTCACTCAAGTGCTGTATATTTATTTTTATTTTCATTTTCCTGAAGTCACATCTGGAATGCCTTGTATGGTCTTCATATTCCAAAGAAGTGAGGTAGCTGACCAAGATCACACTTACTGTCTTTCTCAAAGTTTCTACAGTACAACTTTCTAATATTTTTTTCAACATCAGTCTTATGAATGATCAGTGAAATGAACCATTTATTTCAACACAGAGAAGAGATTTAAAAATAATCACGTAATGAAAGTGAGGTCAATGAAATACAAGTTGACATCCAATCACATGCTGATGCCTTCACTGAATTGGAAATCACTTCGCAGTAGTCTGAATGACAAGAAAGGGATGCAGTGTACCATATTGCAACTGACTGTAATTTGAGGTGCTCATTTTATTAATTCCTCAATGCCCAACAGTCTGAAAACAGTTGTACTGAATATTGTAAGGTATTACTTTCCCTCAATGCAATTCTCAGCAGTAAAATTTATTTGAAGACCTATTCCTCAACAATGCTGAGCAACCTAAATTCTCATTTAAACAAGTATGAACTGAGAGCGATTTTCCTAAAAAAGTATAATAGAGTTGTTTCACTTTGAAGTAAGATTTGTCCCATATGGCTGGCACTTAGGCTGGCCTAAGCTCTGTGGAAGATTGATTGCTGGCTCTTATGGGTGTCTCCTAAATATGGGCAGCAATATAAAATTGAGTCCTGGGACATTATTTGGGAAAAAGTTCTGCACTGATAAAAAGCAGCAGTGGTCTGAGAAGTTGTTGGCTCTCAGCAGTAAACCAGGTTTTGGGGAAGTTATTATATAAATTCTAATTATGCTTTAATTTCTCAAGCACACGAATTAGGGGAGTTTAAACTAAAAAGCTGTAAATCAAACATAAGAACAGCCATACTGGGTCAGACCAAAGGTCTATCTAGCCCAGTAGCCTGTCTTCTAACAGTGGCCAGAATCAGGCGCCTCAGAGGGATTGAACAGAACAGGCATTCATCAAGTGATTCCCCTCCACTCCCCTGTCACCCACTTCCATCTTCTGACAGAGGCTAGAGACACCATTCCTACCCATCCTGGCTAATAGCCATTGATGGAGTTACCTTTCATAAATTTATCTAGTTTCTCTTTGAACCCTGTTACATTCTGAGTATTTACAATGTCCTCTGGCAAGGAGTTCCACAGGTTGACTGTATGTTCTTATGACTGCGTTGTATGGTAAAATACTTCCTTTTGTTGGTTTTAAACTTGCTACCTATTAATTTCATTTGGTGCCCCCTAGCTCTTGGTTTAATAATCAACAAACAAAATGTCCTTCACTACATTCCCACACCTCAATCAGAAATCCGTATTGCTGGCTGTCATGATTTTATCATGACTATTGTAAAATTAAGTGACTTAAAATTTCACCTGACTTTCATTTCTGCCTTCAAGTTTTTGAAGTTTTATCCTTTCCCAAAAAGACTACTGTCACCACTGTCAAGCAATAGGCCTTCTTCTTTTGAAAACAGAGTTGTTGAACCCCCACCCCACAAATTAGGACAAAATGGACAGATTTTTAAGAAGGCTCCTATTCTTCTTTCAATGTAAGTTAAGGAGAAGAGACAGATGTAAAATGGGATGGTGACTATCTGATTACAGGAGTCAGAGAGGCTAGCTGTGACTCCTAAATAGGTTTGTTTTCTGAACATAGGATATTTTATAGGGGATTTGTTTAAAAATGAAACCAGCCCTGCATGTGCATAGATGAAGAGGAAATGTGCCCTCTTATACCCAGAAACATTTCTCTCTCATCTGTTGAGAAGTGCAAGATGAGGCCTTCAAGCTACCATTTCTCAGGAGAGTCTCAATGTGAAATCTCATCAGATGCAAAACAAAAGGATCCTGCTACTGAGGAAGTCACAAGGGGCACAGATATCCCATATATGTAAATAAGCACAAGCGGGAAAAAATGCACAAGGACTTGTGCAAAAGGCAAGTTCAGCTTATGTAATGCCAAAGAGAGACTGACATGCTTTTTGCTCCATCTTCCTGTTAAAGAGTGGATCTGTGATACCCCAACTGTCTGTCTGTATTGTCAACATCTAGTGGTAAAAATTACTGCAAAAAACACAGAAAATTTTCAAAATCCCCTCCATGTTTTACATGCAATACAGTCCATCCTCTGGCAAGTTAGCATAGTGTAAGACGTAGCTGATAGGAGAGGTCAGTACTAAGATCATAATTGTAAGTAAACTCAGAGTTTAGACTTTATTGAAATTAAATTCCCTTATTTTGTCTAAGTTTTCTTGAAGGAGTCTCAACTTTAGAAAAAGTTATACAGGCACTTAATAGTCACATTAACATCTCCAAGTCTAGTTAGTGATAGAACTGCTCATTCTAACAGGCAGGGGCGGATACAGGGCAGAGCGAACGGAGCGGCCGCCCCAGGCCCCGCGCTTAAAGCCCCGCGCATGCGCCGTGGCAAAGGGGGGGCCCTGCAGAGTTACGCTGCCCGGGGCCCTGCAAAACAGTCATCTGCCCCTGCTAACAGGAAAGAATTTTAAATAAGACTCTACCATGACATCGTCTTTCATCTTAGCAAGAATGCATGCAGAGTCATACAGTACTTTATAAAAATCAAAATATGAGATGTGTCCTATCTATGGCTAGAATTTATAGCTAAAGACTTCTGGGGGAAAAAAGATCACCATCACACATATCTGTTGAACTACCACAGTAAATTAACTATGGTTTTCATTAAGTTTTATGATCAGATCATAGTATAAACAAAGAAGTGTACGAAATCTGAACTTTAACATATTGCAGTTCACTTATTAGGTTTCTATTGCACAAATGGAAAAAATATGGGAGCCCTCCAGTGGACAAATGCATCTACATTTTTAAAGATATCTATTCACTAATTTCAGTGTTGCATTAACTTCAAAAAAGTCACAACTCTACTGAACTTGTATTTTTCTTGCAGTTCCTAATATGTCCTAATCCAGACGTGGGAAATAATTTTTGGCGAAGGGCCACTCCAAAAATTTGATAAGTGGTCGAGGGCTGCACTTTTCCATTATATTAATGAAGGAGGTGAGAGGGTCTGGGATGGAGGTTGGGTGAAGGAGGGGATTATGACCTGGGGCAGCAAACTGGGGTACAGGAGGGTGTGCAGGGACTGGGAGGGGAGCGTGACTTGGGGTAGGGATGCAGGGGCTTGAGTTGTGACCTGGGGTATGGGTGCAAGAGAGGATCCTGGCCTTGGGGGAGGGGTGTACGAGGAGGGAGTGCAGGTTCTGGGAGGGGGTAATAGCTTGGGGCAGGAGTGCAGGAGGCGGTGCAGGGATTAGGGCTGTGACCAGGGATAGCGGATTGAGTGTGAGGCCTAGAAGGGGGTTGTGACTTTAGGAGAGGTGTAAGAGAAGATGCTGTGTCCGGGAAGATGTATGGGGGCTGAAGCAGGGGGTGCAGAAGATTTGGGTTACAAGGGTAGGTGTGCAGGAGGGGGGGCAAAGTGTTGGAGGGAGAAGTAGGCTCTGGCAAGGAGACCTTCCCTGAGTGGCTCCTACCCAGCAGCCCAACAGATTCCTTAACTAAGGTCCCTACCTTCCACACCCCTGTACTGCTCACAATAGCTAAAGGCCATGTGCTGCAAGCACTGTGAGCCTGGGAGGCGAGGGGGAGAGGGGCACTTCACATGCTGCCTGTCCTACAAACAGGCAGCTGCTATTGACCAGAAACCAGCCTATGGAAGTGGAAGCAATGTGAGAAGCCTCTGTCCCCTCCTGCAAGCTCTCAGCATTTAGAGATGCACATGGCCCTGCAGTATCTGGCTTCACTGAGTGCCGAGCAAGGGCGGGGAAGACAAAGAGCTGGCTGAGGCTCTCATGGGCTGGATGCAGCCCACAAATCATATTTTGTCCAACTCTGTTCTAATCAGTGATGTTAGATATACTCTTTAAATTGCCTTTGAACTCTTATACTGGAAAAATAGAGTATTACAGCTGTAAGTGAGGTCTGAGTCTTTAAAAGCAAGTTAAAATAAATCTTATTTGCTCTTCATGATGAAGGTAATAACTAAAAATAAAAAATTCCTAAACATGTTATATGCAATGTTGTTGTAGCTATGGATATCAGAGGCACAAGAGAATGAGGTAATATCAGTTATGGAATCAATTTCTGTTGGTGAGAAAAGCTTTCAGACAAAAAGCTTTCTTCCCTTCAGAGGCTATGTCTACACTACACTGATGTATCGGAAAAAGGTACACAAACTGCACCCCCACAATTTGCGTACCTTTTCCGATAGGCCAAATTTCGGAAATGCTTCCTCTTTCAGAAGAGCCCTTCTTCCTCGGGAGAGGAGGAAGACAGGGCTCCTGAAGGAGCACGTCTGCTCTTCCGCAAAAAAAAAAAAAAAAAAAAAAAAAAAGGCGGAAGAAAAGACGCATTCCCTGGATGCAGTGGTGTTTTTCCGGGATACCTCTGGAAACACTCCGTAGTGTAGACATAGCCTGCAAAATGTACTCAGGAGTGACTACAAGGTCGAAGAGGTAACTACTTATGCAAAATTAGCACATTCTCAGGGACTATTCAAGATGAAGTAGCCTGTTAACACCTTAATCACAAGACAAAAAGGTGGTTAGTGGGTTCCAGATTGCTGTAATAAACCATAAATCCAGTGTGCTAATAAAGACAGTCGTTCTTAATATCTAGCAGTAACAAATTTAAGCTCCCAGGTTTGTCTTTTGAAAGGTTGTATTCCTCCTTTCTTCCCCCCCCCCCCCCCCCGCTCCCCCAGTCATGTACCATGTCATATTGGAACACATATAGGGTATCAAAGAACTAACCCACACTCCATGGGGAGTCCATCCTGACACTGCCTCCTCTTCTGGTTTTCAAACAACTCTCAAAATCTCCAGGTTAATCATCAGAAGCAAACTCCCCACAGAACAAAATACAGCAACTGAAAGCCACACAAGATCCTGCTGGAACAACAGATTCAAAACCTGCAGACATATCTCCACTGCTACAATGTTCAACATCTCTTGCAATATATCTTTCAAGATCCACAAGTCCTGCACATGCATCTCGCAAGATATAGTGTACCTCACCAAGCTCACAAAATGCCCCAGCAACAACTAAGTGACTGGTTTCACCCACAATGCTCTTGAATGTACTCTCACAAGAAAATGACAAAAGGCAAAACAACGTATCAATTGTGGGTCAAAAATTTTCACAGTGATCATTCCTTATTAGGGATGTTAAGAAGCAGGTAATTTGCTAATCGTGTAGTTGATACAAACTGTGTCAACTATCTGATTAGTCGATAAGGGGAGGTGCTCGGTACCCCCGCTGTGGCTCTGCAGTTTAAAGGTAATAGGAGCCGGGCACAAAGGCAGCCCAGTTCTTATATTTAAAATTCAAAGCTGTTGCAGGGGTAGCTCCCAGAGATGACACGAGCCAGGATTACTGTGGCTCTGCCTCCTTTGCTCCCCCACCTACACGGTGGAGATGGTGCTCGAGGGAACTGGCTTCTAAGACATTTACCCCCAGCACCTCTCCTAATCCCCCCTTAGCTGCCTCTATCAGGGTATGGCTATATTGTGGGGGGGTTTCCCCTCAGAAGAGGTATGTAAATAGTGCTCACATTTGCATACCTTCTGGGAAAAAAAATGGAAGAAGAGGTTTTTCCATCATTTGGTCCTGTCTACACGAACCCAAATGTTGCGGGGGCAAATCCTCTTTCAAAAGCCCCCTTTCATAAAATGAAGTTTACTGGGTATGTGACTGCAAGCACTATTTGCATACCTCCTCCGAAAAAACAAATACAGTGTTTCCCTCAGAGTGTTTCCCTACGGAGTGTTTCCCTCAGAGGCAGCAAGGGGAGGGAGGGGGAGAACGAGTACTCAGGTAGTCAACTATTCAAGTATTTGCTTATATCCCTATTCCATATAGAGCAGACTTTGACTCCCTCAGAGAACTGATGGGCAGGATTACCTGGGATGCTTACATGAATGGGAAAGGAGTCCAGGAGAGCTCACAGTATCTTAAAGAAGCCTTATTAAAGGCACAGGAAGAAACCATCCCGATGCGCAGCAAGAAAAGCAAAATATGGTAGGCGACCAGATTGGCTTACCGGGGACATCCTTGGTGAGCTTAAACACAAAAAGGAAGCTTACAAGAAGTGAAAACTTGGACGGATGAGTAGGCAGGAATATAAATATATTGCTCGAGAATGCAGGGGAGTTATCAGGAAGGCGCAATTGGTATTGCAGCTAGCAAGGGATGTGAAGGATAACAAGAAAGGTTTCTGCAGGCATGTTAGCAATAAGAGGGTGATCAGAGAAGGTGTGGGGCCCTTACTGGATGAGGGAGGTAACCTAGCGACAGATGATGTGGGAAAAGCTGAAGTACTCAATGATTTATTTGCTTCTGTCTTCACGTCTTCAGCTCCCAGAGAAACACACTAGGCAACGCAGGATGGGAAGGAGGTGGACAGACCTTGGTGAGGAAAGAACAAGTTAGGAACTATTTAGAAAAGCTAAACATGCATTAAATCTGAGCCCATGGATTTGTGTATCAGAGAGTACTGAGGGAGCTGGCAAATGTCATTGTGGAGCCTTTGGCCATTACCTTTGAAAACTCGTGGAGATCGGGAGAGATCCCGGATGATTGGAAAAAGGCAAATGTAATGCCTATATCTAAAAAAGGGAAGAACGACAATCCAGGGAACTACAGACCAGTCAGCCTTACATCAGGCCCTGGAAAAATCATGGGGGGGATCCTCAAGGAATCCATTTTGAAGCACTTGAAAGAGGGGAAAGTGATGAGGAATAGTCAACATGGATTCATGAAGGGCAAGTCGTGCCTGACCAATCTGATTAGCTTCTATGATGAGGTAATTGGCTCTGTAGTTTTTGGGAAAGTCAGTGGATGTGATATACCTTGACATTAGCAAAGCTTTTGATATGGTCTCCAACAATATTCTTGCCAGCAAGTTAAGGGAATATGGATTGGATACATAGACTGTAAGATGGATAGAAAGCTGGCTAGACTGTCGGACCCAATGGGTAGTGATCAACAGCTCGATGTCAGGTTGGCAGTCAGTTTCTAGTGGAGTGCCCCAAGGATCGGTTCTTAGACTGGTTTTGTTCAACATCTTTATTAATGACCTGGATGAGGGGATGGAATGCACCCTCAGCAAGTTCGCAGATGACATTAAGCTAGGGGGAAGACATAGATATGCTGGAGGGCAGGGATAGGGTCCAGAGAGACCTGGACAGATTAGAGGATTGGGACAAAAGAAATCTGATGAGGTTCAACAAGGACAAGTGTAGAGTCCTCCACTTGGGATGGAAGAATCCCAAGCATTGTTACAGGCTGGGGACCAACTGGCTAAGTAGCAGTTCTGCAGAAAAGGACCTGGGGATTACAGTGGATAAGAAGCTGGATATGAGTCACCAGTGTGCCCATGTAGCCAAGAAAGCTAATGGCATATTGGGGTGCATTAGGAGGAGCACTGTCAGTCGATCCAGAGAAGTGATTATTTTCTTTTATTTGGCTCTGGTGAGGCCACATATAGAACACTCTGTCCAGTTCTGCCTCCTCTCCCCACTAGAGAAAGGATGTGGATGCATTGGAGAGGGTCCAGTGGAGGGCAACCAAAATGATTAGGGGGCTGGAGTGCATGACCTATGAGGAGAGACTGAAGGATTTGGGTTTGTTTAGTCTGCAGAAGAGAAGAGTGAGGGGAGATTTGATAGCAACCTTCAACTTCCTGAAGAGATTCCAAAGAGGATGGAGAAAGGCTATTCACAGTAGTGACGGATGACAGAACAAGGAGCAATGGTCTCAAGTTACGGTGGGAGAGGTCTAGGTTTGATAGGTCTAGGTTGGATATTAGGAAAAACTATTTCACTAGGAGGGTGGTGAAGCACTGGAATGGGTTACCTAGGGAGGTGGTAGAACCTCCATTCCTAGAGGTTTTTAAGTCTTGGCTTGACTAAGCCCTTGCTGGGTTGATTAATTGGGATTGGTGCTGTGTTGGGCATGGGGGCTGGACTTGATGACCTCCTGATGTCTCTTCCAGCTCTATTATTCTATATCAGTACTCAAAGGAAACCTGGACAACCCCTTCAAAAGACAAACCTGGGAATTTAAATTCATAACTTTGTTAGACCTCATGCTAAACTTTCTGTTGAACCTTGTATGTAGCTGTGAGATTGAGTACTTTCCCAGACCAGAAGAAGAAATCTGTAACTCAGAAGCCTGTCTCTCCCATCAACAGAACTGAGTTCAACAACAAATCTCACCCACTGTGTCTTGATAAACATATCACATATACAAAATAATTGCATTCTCTCTAGATAACAATACCTCACATACAAGAAGCTTTCTGACAGTGCTAAGACATCTGCTTTAGAAGTATGAGTAATAGTAGTCACACCTTCATATGGCTGTTTCAATTGATGCATGTTAGGGATAAAATTCATTTATAACAAATGTATACAACATTACAAGTGAATCACAGCCCGTGACCTTTACATGATTTCCTTTTAATTTAAACTAGGGAAGTGTCATGGGCTCCTGCATTCCAAAGAAATGGAATATATTCTGCAAGTAGACAAGTTATTTTAGCTGTATGGGTCCCAAAAACGTACTCCCATTTACTTGCTAAATCAATGTCAAAATTGGAAGCATGACATGGTTTTTCTTCTCTGTTCAAATGCCTGTTCTTCCCACCCCCACGAGTTTCTTACCCATCATTCTTAGCTTTTGCAGTTTGAGTCTAAATTTCTTTGCTCTGTTACCAGTTACTGTAAATCAGATTTCTTTTAAGTAGTAGGTAGTCACCACAATTACATACTCTATGCTAGTGTGGCAAGTTTGGTCTTCTTAGCATATATGTTAGCAATTTGTGCTAACTCTCCCCAGTATCCACTCTAGAAAGATTGTCTAGGAAAACCCTATTTAATAAATATTTTTTTTAAAAAGTCACACAATTAAACAGGAAAATGATGTGCTAAATATCAAGGCACAGGCGCCCTACCAAAATGTTTTTAAACATTCAGTAGTCATAATATTACATGCTCTATACCCCAAAGGAAAATGTGCTATTTTCCTTTGATAATGAAAATGTCAATTTAACACTTTCCTTAAATGTAAAGTATGATTTGGTAAATACTAACAGTACAAATAAGTACAGACCATAAACACATTAGTGCAAAATCTAGCTAGAAACCCTAAGTCTTTATGGTCTGTATTTATTTACTGTGTTGATAGTATTTCCCAAATCATAACATAAATCGATTATAATTTTAAATTTGGTAAAATGGCCTAATCTGCTTTGTGGCAGATTCAATTTGCTAAGATTACCATCCGCCATGGTAATCTTCCCCAGGCTAAAAAACAGGAAGTTTGCACTTTAAAAGATCCCAAATGGCAAGGTGACCTAACAAAGATTATGACTCAGTCAGCTATTTCTCATCAGCTTCAAGATCTCTTCATTTGAGACCTTTTCTCCTAAAGTAGAGATAGTATTTCCATACAACAGCTATTTCATACAATGCATAATTATACACAATATTCTTTGGGATTCTGCACTTTTGGTCACCTGTAAGGGAATCTTCCAACACTTCAAATGCTGTAGCTAGTTGCTAGATGCATTTTTAGATATCCAGAAAGGGAGAGAATGGGTACTACAGAAAAATGAATGTGCAACTTTCTTAAAATACTGTACAGCCATGTGGTTCAAACAAACAGCAACGAATACACAAGCTATACTTTTAAACAGAAGACTCATGGTTAAAATGTATCCTAAAAGGGGTTGGACAGTTTAGGGTAGCGGTGGTCAATAACCAGTCTGCCATTTGCCGAAGTTAAACCCTGGCAGCCCACAGCTGCTGTATTTACCTAAGCCTCCACAAATATGGAGGCCTACAGCTTCTGCTGGCAACAAATCACTATTCCTGGCCAATGGGATTTGTGGGAAGCAGTGTCCCAGTCCATGCGACTTCCCACAGCTCCCATTAGCTGTGAATTGCCATTTCTGTTCAATGGCAACTGCAAGCTCCCACACCTGCAGAGACACAGGTAAACAGTGGTGGCTGCTCTCCAGGGGATAACCCTGGTGAACTGCCTCCGTCTTATTGCCCACCTCTGATTTGGAGCATGCTAAGGAAAAAAGAAAAAAAAAAAAGACTGGGTTCCACAGAATGGGTGCTTCTTATAGTCCTAGGGTATGGTGTAAGAATAAACTGATACTCATTTCTAACAAACTGATTCTGAAGTAACACAACACAAGACTTCTGTGCAAGGGAAAAAACAAAAACACAAACACACTTCTTCTAGGGCACAGAGTGGTGTAAAAAAGTCTTTTATTGTGACTTTGCTGCCAGAGAACAGTGAATTTACTCACACAGTAAATTAAGTTTACACAGCCAGCAATTCCAAGAAGGAAATCCCAGACAGTGAAACATTGGTGCTGATTTAATATTTCTGGTTTAAAAAAAAAAAACAATCTTACTATAAAATTGGTTTAGTTCTTACTACACTATTCTTTTCAAAGTCAAAAATCACAAGTTGTTTCCAGTAAAGCATAACATGTTAATTAGTTTTAAACAGGTCATAAAAGTCATAGTTCACACATAAAGCAATCAAACAATTCACTAAAACCCTATTCAATAGCCAATGAAGCTTAACTAACTACTTCTTTCAGAGGTCTAGCAAAGACAACTCCCAAACATTCCTGATGTGAAGTTAGCTATTAACCTTTGTTATCAAGCTGATCCAAATAGGGAGTTTAAGTCCAAATTGAATGTATAACTTAAACTTGAATGCTAGGTCACAAACAATTTGTAATTGTGCATTTAACAAGTTATTCAAGCACACACTAAATTTTAAAAGGGAATGAAGAATTGTATTTTTATAGTCTGTTACAATTTTTACATTTATTGTGCTACCCTCAACATTTACATAAAGTAAATCAGTTGATCTTTTAAGATATAGTTGATTTTATTTTTTCTAATCCTTTGATTATTAGTTTGGTGTAAAAGAAAGATGGATATATGGGGGACACACAAAATATTTTCTTTTAACGCACAATGCACCGTATTTCAGAAATTTTGACCATAAAATCTGTTTCCATTTTGTCAGCTTTAACAGGTGTTATATCTATAGAACTGTAGTATATGCTTATTGCTCGTTGTTCAGAAGTAAGGCTCTGAGTTTGTGACAGACATCACAGATTCCATGAGTTTTCATAACCTCCATGACTTCTGCAGGGGCCTGCCGCAGGAGCTGCTAGGGCAGTCTTACCACACCCTGCTGCCCAGCAGCAATTTGGGAGGGGGGGGAACAGGAACCGGGTTTCTTGGAAAAGTGACAGCTATTTCCCTCTATCAGCTCTTAGCACATATACCACATGCTGCCTCTGCCCACAGACGCAACCCCACAGCTCCTATTGGCCACTGCCCCCAGCCAACTGGAGCTGTATAACAGACTTGAGGTGCAGAGAAGGCAGCACATGGAAGTAGGACCCAGAGGCTGTTACCTCCTAGGAGCTGGGTAAGTAGCCTGCCCCAGTCCCACCAACCTCCCATTTTGAGCACTCAGAGCACCTTCAGGGCTGCCTCTCTACTTCCCAAGTTCTATTCAGAGGCAGTACAGTAAGTCTTGGACAGGTCTCGGGCCATGAATTCTTGTTTACTGCCTGTTATCTGTTCATGACTTTTACTAAAAATACTCATGACTAAAACATAGCCTTATTCATAAGATTCATTTCACATACTGATATCAGTTTATATTAAAAAGCTAGCTGTTTTGAAATAAACATTAAAAGGTACCTGTTACCTGTCCTTAGAACCAGCCAAGGAATAAGCCCAGACAAAGGGTGAACTAGAGTAGCCCTAAGGTTTGTTTATTGGTGCAGATTCTTAATGGTACGGCAATACTCACCCACCCATTACATTCATGCAGGCAGTTTGAATGCAGGCTGTGGGTGCAAGGTAGATTACTTTCGATTTCACAGGTGGTTGAGGCTGACCAGGCTACAGCTACCTGGAGATTGGCTGCGAGAGTCCCTTCAGATCTGCAGGATGGCTCTACTGCTTCCAGTCTGGTCTCGAGTTTGGCATACTGTTACATCTTTTCTGAGGAAAGCTACACGTGGCTGCCCGTTACATCAATTTATGCACTTTGCAGGATTCTTCCTTATAGCCATAAAAGGGAATACAGTAATTCCTTATTTAACACTATAGATGTGTTTCAGAAAATGATCGTGTTAAGTGAAAACGTGTTATGCAGGGTCAGTTTTCCCACTGAAAATAATGGAAAAGGTGGGGGTTGCGTTTCAAGCAGTGGTGTCTGTTGAGACCAGGACATAAGGTTGGGGGAGAAAAGGGACTGGGTTACAGCAGGGAGGGGAGGTGTTTGGCTCTGGGGAAGGGAAGGTGAGGAGAGGAGGGGATTGGGTTGGGAAGTATGCCCCTGTGACGGGTCTGCTGGGACCCGCACTGCGTCCGGCAAGGGGGGGGCGGGTGGCCGGGGAACGATGCGGTGAGTGGCGAACCCTCCGCCACTTTGCAGGGAGGCGGGGGAAGCCCCGCACAGCCGCCGCCACTGGGCCGGCTGGGGAAACCAAGCCGCCAGTCTGCAAGCGGGGGCGGAGGAGAGGGGGCAAGGTGTCCGGCAAGGGAGAGTCAGCAGGGAACAGTGCAGCGAGTGGCGAAGCCTCCGCCGCTTTGCAGGGAGGAAGGGCAAGCTCTGCGCAGCCGCCGGCAACGGGCCAGCTGGGGAAATCGTGTTATCCTGGGAACGGTCATGTAATTCAAAAAAAGTTCCCTAAAAAAAGTCATGTATTGTGCAAACGTGTTAAGCGGGCACGTGTTAAATGAGGAATTACTGTATATGCTATACTGCAGTGGTCCCCAACGCGGTGCCCACGGGTGCCATGGTGCCCGCCGGGGGATTTCTGTGTGCCCGCTGAAACATCTGGGCTGGCCCCGCCCCTGGCACACGGCACACGCATGGTGCCGGCTCCAGGCACGGGACGCATGGGCGGCCCCTCGCCTGGGCGCGCGGCACATGGTCAGGGCTGACCTGGGGCGCGTGGGCGGCCCCAGCCCCGGCCCCAGGGCACATGTGCGGTGCTGGCCTGGGGTCCGTGGCTCGTGGGTGGCCCCAGGCGCACGGCCCATGCGTGGTGCCGGCCTGGGGTGCGTTGCCGGCCCCTCCCCCGGGCGCGTGGCACATGCGCAGTGCCGACCCCGGGCACGTGGCTCGATGGTGGCCCTGCCCCCGTGTGCGCGGCGCATGCGTGGCCCCGCCCCTGTGTGCCCAGCACGTGAGTGGCTCTGCCCCCAGGCGCCCGGCAGCTACGCAACGTTGGGGACCACTGCTGTACTGACTTATGATTGGCATTTTCTCATTCACACTTCCTCATGCACTTCATACATTGACAGGTTACATATTCATAAGGATGAACACAATTGATTCTATAGAGCAACATAGCTTAAAGCAAGCATCCAACGTCATTGGTAAGTTTCCATTGCTCAGACTACACAGGAAAGAACAAATGGGAGGACGGAGTCTCTGGCCACAATACCCTATACACCTGGTATCTTATCTTGTGCTCCTACCCTTCTCCAGGGTTGGGGCACAACTGTGAAATGTATGGCCTGTACTCTGCTGGGAAGGTGGCTCCCTCTGCCTGCACTGTTCTAGCAACACCCCAGAATAGAGACATGCATCCTGCTTTGTTCCCTGACCCTCACAATGGCAGTTGCCAAGAGATGAGTCAGGGCTGAAGCTTCTTGGCAATGTTTAAATTTTATTTTAATTAAATATTTAAGACATTTATATAACCTGTGTTAACAGTGATGGCTTCCTTTAACCTTGCAATAACGTACTGCCAGCATTATGCCTTAAAAGGTAGTCCTGTTACCTCCAAAGCACCACAAATGAATGAGGACATACTATGCACATCCATAAGTCTATATCATATAGCAGTGACAAAATGCTAGCCAAAAATAGAAAATGGCAGTAGTCAGATAAAGTCAATTTTATTAGTATGATACTGAAGAAATCAAATTGTCAGAAAATGGTGATTTTAGGTTCTCTAGTTCTGACTAAAAAAACCAAACAATAACCCTCCTCTTGTACAAGCCTTGTAACTCATTTTTTTCCAAATGAAAAATACACAAATTTGTCCTATGTTTTTAAACATGTATAAGATTATTTAATTGTACTTTCCACCATGTATAGTTTTCTCCAAAAAGAGGCTTTATAAAGTATATGTAATTTAATCAAATAATTGTTTTTCTTAAACTAATTTTAAAATCCTAGTCTGAGTTCATTTCCTCCTCACAGATTCAAAGCACTATTTTAATTCAGGTTGTAACTTTAGTTGCTAAGCAGTTTTACAGAAGCCTAAGGGTTCAAAACTAGAAAACTTTTATTACTCAGCTCCACAAACTACCTTATGTTAGCTACATATACCAGCTGCTCTTCCTTTCATATATATATATATTATATATAAAAATTTAAGCAGCATGTGGCCTTGAGTATGCATACGTCCTAGCAGGTTTAGTCTAAAAGGGTTACAGTCCATTTGTCAAGCTGTATCACATTTCCTCCACACCCTTCCTCTCATGAGCCATTAATTGCTGCTAACAACTAAGTACGGCTAGATACAGAAGTTTAAAAGTGACCAAATCAAGGTTATTTTTGTTTAAATTTAGTAAAATATACTTATCTGCACCTCTTTAATCACAATAGAAATAAATGAAGGAGAGAGTATACAAAAAAGTCAAAATTATTAGCAACAGGCTCAAGTTAATTAATGTAAAATGATCTTCTCATCCTTGGAAGACAAAACCCTATTCTCCAAAATAAGGACTGGAGCTTGAAAAAGTTTTAAATTATCAGATAAAAAAATTACCATTAACACCTAGTTTTCTCTCTCTCCTTTTGTTAGCAAAAGCACGTCATGCCATCTTCTGCATTCAGAACTATAAACGGGCAAGGTATGTAATTCCATAGAAATTCTGCTTCACTTTCTGTAAGGCCAGGTCAACTTGGAAGGTTTTGTCAGTATAGCTACCCTATTATAATCGCCCTTGCTACTAAAGTGGAAGCATCTCGGCCAGTGTATCTGCAATTAAATCAGCAGTTCTCAAACTCTGGGTTCAATGGGGTCATCAAGGCTGGTTTAGAATTGCTGAAGCCCAAGCCCACTGCCATGGGCGACAGGTGAAAGCCCAGCTGGAGAAGGTAAGTCCCAGCCTTTCCCCTTCTGCCCAAACCCCTGCCCCTGGAGCCAAGCCCCACCTACCTCCAGCCTGATCCTTCCTAACCACATGGAGAGCCTCTGGGGCCATGGACCCAGCCTTCCCTGGTGGGCAGGGCAAGCCGAGCTGCTGCACTGCAGCCCCAGCCTTTCCCGCTGGCGGCCCCAGCCTTAGGTGGTCCGGCGTGTAGGCAGTTTTTGCCTTCCCCTGTGTACATTACCAACCACCAATGCTTACTGCCCAAGTTACAGGCTCATCCTCCACCTTGGACAGAAGCCCTTGAGCTTCAGCTTTGGCCCCTCTGCCTCAAGCTTTGGCCCCTTCACCTAAGGCAATGGGGCTTGGGTGACATCAGTCCCCCCACTTGGGGCCATGAAGTAATTTTTGTCAGAAAGAGGGCATGGTGAAATGAAGTTTGAGAACCCCTGAACTAAACTACAGGCATTTGCCAGTACTGCTACGTTTATCGCACATCACGGCTATGTTAGCAAAAGTTTAGTGTAAACTAAAAGTTCAACATCTTAACTGTTCTCAGGAACTGAGTAGTTTGTTAGAGCAAAAAGGATGGAGAGACATACATATATACCACAAGATAGCTAGACGGTTAGTGCAATTCTATTGCCATCAAGCAGGCCCAGCCAAAGAGTGTGAGGAGCCAAAGGCAGCACGCTGAGGCACACGGCCATGCAGCTCCCGGCTGGTTGGGCGGGGCCAGGAGCTGGGCAGCGCAGGGCCTTGAATGCGTGGAGCTGCAGGGTCCTGAATGCACAGGGCCCAAGGTGACCAACTCGCTCACCTTGCCCAAAGGCTGGGCCTGCCATCAAGTGTTCATTTAGACATAAATTCACCTTATTTCTCTCTCAAAACTTCACTGACTAAAACCTGGACACAATGGAAAACATTAAATGCAACTATTGTGACAGATATTGGTAAGGGGGTATGGGGAAGACAAGGAACATTTAACATTTCATTTTTTCAAATAGCACTTCATAAATGAGTTGGAGAGCATATTTAGTTGCAGGCATCAGCATTGTAAGCTTCCCTACAATGCCCTGCCAATGAACCTCCACTCCCCAATCTTCAACTACCATCTTTTGGCTCGAGAATAATTAACTAAGTCAATGCACTCTTCAGTCTCTCTGCTAAGAACAATAAATATAGTGGCAATTGTGAGAGAGAGCTCTACTAAAATCATCTGGTTCCACAGAGGCCAATGAACGTGTTTGACAGCTAGCTTTGGTCACTACTATCCTTTCCACATTTATGCCCATGACTTGGAGATGAAAGACTGCAGTATTACGAAACTCCTCAGCCACTTCTTCTGTTTTATCTCCCTAAACAGGACACTCTGGTCCAGTGGGGGGGGGGGGGGGGGGGGGGGGGAAGAGGGGAGGGGAGGGAGTGTCAGGAGCCCTGTGGTGGGTGGGGCAGTGGCGTGGAAGGGTGCCTTATGGTACAGCCAGGAGCTCCTTAGCTGTGGGAGGAGGATGGGGGAAAACAGTGTCCAGAAAGCCCAGCCAGGGCTGGCAGCACAGCCACCTAGAAGCAGTGGGCCAACCACAGCCAGAAGCAGAACCAGTGGTGGGGAGGGGAGGGGAGGCAGGGAGAAGTGGCGGGCTGTGGGGCCAGTGGCAGGGAACCTTCCCATATCCAGCATATTTCCTTGTTCAGGACAGGTCAAGTCCCAAGGGTGCTGGACCAGGGAGGTCCAACCTGTATTAAAGTTCCATAGAAACTTCTACATTACAGTAAAATTAGTAACTTCAGAGCTCAGCAGAAAATTTGAGGGCATTGCAAATATGACAATTCTACCATGGCATGATGAGTCATGTAAGCAACTAGTATAGGTAGGTTAATTACTTGAATTAGACCATAACGTACTCATGGGTACCCTTGGCTGAATTCCAGTTCCACCATTGAATTCAATAATTACATAGTGTACTACAAAACTAATGGATACCAGTTACCTCATTTAAGAAACTTACACATGCAAAGAAGTACACTAGTAATCTAAATATAGTGATAGCCTGAATTCTGAAGAGTGTAATTGAATGTAGTACACAGTTTTAAGTTTCAAATTTGTGAAGCTCTTTCAGCCACCAAATAACTTATTATATGACTACCAACGGAGATACCTAAATCTGGCAAAACCAGTGGATTCAAAATTCACAAGCTATTCCATTCACCCATAGTACCTTATAGTACCTTTTCATTTAAAAAAGATCTCCTTTAAAATGTTAGGCAGACAGGAAACTGTTTTATAATTCATATATATATATATATAATTCTATTCTAAAATGTCTGTTCAAAAGAACTGCATTTGTACTTACATACCTTTTCAAAATGCTTTCCAAAAAAAGCATTTTAATAGTATTGCATAAAATTTATAAAATACATCACTAGACAATGAGGTGATGTTTGCTCTTTGCTATGAATATACTTAAAAGTCATTTTTATTTGGTAATTCATTATGTTCAATTATAATCAAACAGTATGCTATTTTATCTCCAGTAAGTCAGGATCAACTCAATGAACTTTGGCACTTCTATTGTGGCTATAGATGCTTGACTATGTTAAACCACCATTCCAGGAAATTCTAGGTTTAAAATAAATTGCTTATCTATCCACTAGCAGACTTACAGGCATTGCCTGGGTCCTTCAGAGCAGGGGGCTGGTAGTGTGAGGGGGTGTAGGAGTCAGGACAGGGCCTTGGGGGTGGGGTGGGGCACAAGAATGAGGGTTGAAAGTTGAAGAGAGGCTCAGGGCGGGAGTCCCATTCAGTATAGCCCTTGAAAGGCCCCTGGAGTGCAGGGGAGAGACTTCTCCTCCCTCTCCCCCACCTCCCAGCACTGTGACCAAGGGTTGGGGGAGGTGAGAAATGGGGTTGGGATGGGGGGGACCTACTTAGAGCACTGGCAAGCAAGAGAGCTTGACCAATCACTGTGTACACTGTGGTACAGCTGCCACCCAGTAGACTCTGAAGTATAGCTGCCTCCAGTGGCCAATTTCATATTGCGTCCCTCCAAACAGCCCTTCCTTTTACAATGTTATGGGAAACAGTCCTTTTCCCAAGGCTTCCAGTTGTCCTGGCACAACCAAACCCTGACCTTGCTTTAAGTTTGGAAAAGAGGAAGCTGAATACCAAATGTGGTGGCCCTAGCTCTTACCATTTAGGAGGAGGTCTTGAACAAACCGACTCACCGACACACACTGACACGCTCTAAAATATATTGAGAGATAATGGCATTTCTGGATAATGAAGTCTAAGCACTGCATGTAGAAAAGATAAAAAAAACACATCAAATTAATATATAGTAAAAGACTAGCAAGATGACTGCTCACCTATCAAGAGTCTTGCACTAATCCTTTCCTTTTAATTTCTCTACACAAAAAAAATTGTTAGTGACTGGCCTTGAAATTCTATAGTTACTGATATAACAATTGGCTTCATATATTAAAAACTAATTCCTACGACATTCTAATCCTTTACAGACGCACTAAATAGCTAGGAAATCCTAAATTAAGGTTTCTAAAAGAGGGAAAAAAAGAAAGGAGGAACCATAGAAATCCCATCAGTTAATTCAACAGAGCAACTGGGACTGACAAGGAAAAAGGCATCCTTACTGTAGTTCTATGACATTTTAACTCCTCTTGATGTTTTAAGGTAGTTGTTCTTAGAAAGCTTTTATGGAGAGAGTCTTCAGCAACAGGTGTCTGAAATCACATATACTTTCATGACTTGACTATAGAATTTAGGAAAAAGCTGTGGATTTCAGAATATCATTCATATTATTTCAGACCTCAAATTCCATGTTGTAATAAACTTAACTCAAAATATAAAAAAGTACCTAATTTCTAAAAACAAAAACAAAAAAGTTTAAGTCAATGGTCCTTTAGCCTTTCCCCCATATTCACAACCCTTCTCCCCTCACATACAACTGTCAAGCCAGTTGTGAGAAATTGGAAAATACTTCTACAAAACATCTAAAATACTGAACAGCCCTTTATTCTGAACTCATGTCTCCCACATACTCTATCAGACTAACCTCAAACTATCTTGGGTTCTCACTGAGAGCATCTTTGATCACTTAGGCAAAAAGAAGCCAATTTACCTGAAATTTGCATGGCAAGGGATGGAAGGGCAGATCACATAGTGATTTAAACAAATCTAGTCACATTCTTAAATATGAAAAGGCCACAGTTCTATTACTATAAATGAAGTTGAAAATAGAGGCAAGTTTTATATTTTGAATCTTTGAACCCAATTTAGAAGACCCAATTGTAATTAGCAAGTCATCTTTCAACTACAAAATTACTCTGGCCCTTCAAGTTTTCCAAAAGAAAACTATGTCTCAGGATAAGTTAATCTAATGCATTCAAAATAAAATGTGAACTCTCTTGGGCAAAGAATTATCTTCATATGTCTGTAGAGCAACAGAATACCTGTGGTGGTATATAAACATACAAAATTAGGTGTAAGAAAGGGGTGCAACATAAGACTTATCTTTTCCTATTTTCTCTTTTGTGTTTTTAGCATTTACTACTGGGTGTGTCTAACCTACACCCTTCTGCCAACAGAGGGATGTAGATTAGGCACTTTGAAAGTGCAAATGAGCTCGGTATTAAAATATCCCAGGCTTCATTTGCATACTCATGTTCGGGCGCTATGCCGATCACAAGCCCTTTCGAAAGTGAAAGTAAAGTTGAGTAATAGAGGATCTACCGAAAAAGTTCCCTGCTGGTCGGCAGAACCACAGCTAGACTTTACTTTCACAAGGGCAACTGAACGTGACTATGCAAATGAAGCCCGGGATATTTAAATCCCGGGCTCATTTGCGCTTTCGAAGTGCTTGATTTGCATTCCTCTGCCAACAGAGGGATCCAGTCCAGACGTAGCCACTGTGTTCTGATTAGGTCTTGACACCTGTACTTTTTCCATATGAGCTAGGTGTCCTTTTCTGTATTTTTTCCATTATATAGTGTAGTTACTATAAATATAATTAAAGTTAGGACCAATATTTCCTCCATCCAGATGCAGAATAATTTTTATGTGCACTGAAGCAAGTGCAAATGTACACCACCAACAGAAACAAAAAAACAAAACAAACAAACAAACAAACAAACAAAAAAACCCCACAAAAACTTAGCTGTGAGCACTCTGCTAATCAGGTGGGTAGCATCTGAATTTCTCCTGAGCACACAGCTTACAAGGAACTCTGCTTACAACTTTATTTACATTAAACCTTAACCATCTGACAGAAGATAATTTCATAGTGCATTGAGTTTAACCCTTTTTCATTGCTATAATTGTTTGACAAGCTATTTACCCCTCTGGAAGTGCCTGATATCACTAACTGGTACATTGGGAAACTGCCATATGAGACGGGATGTGAAAAGCTACAGCAGGTATTGCTCTTGACAAGTTAGTTGTGGTACCTTTCTCCCATTTAAAAAAAAATAAAAGTATACCAGACAAAAGAATACAATTTGGTAAGTTTTTAGACCCATTAAGTTCAGTTTAGGAGACGGTAAAAAAAAAAAAACAACAACAACAAAACAAAATAATTGAATTGGAAAATGATGTTTTGCCAAAATAGCAAAATGTTTTGTGGGAACATATCTATTTTGAAACAAATAGAAATTGAACTAGTTTTTACTTTCTTAATTGACTGGATGTGAAAAAAATCTACTGTACACAGTGATTGGTCTTGCATGTTCTTTCATTGCATTAGTGCACACATTGATTCAGTTTATGTCCATGTAATATATAGGCTGAATCTCTCTATCTTGTCCACACCCTTGGGACCTGACTGGTGTTGAACCAGTGAATTTCCAAACTACAAGAGATCAATATTGTCTAGCAGCATTACCAACATTTCCACTGCTTACTGGGCTCTTAGACATTTAGGGGTAAAGTAGATATTATAAATAATATCACAGAACACTGATAGCCAGGATTGGTGACTAAACAAACTTTATGGGACCATGAAAAACTTGGCCACATCCACAATAAGCAGACATCTGGCTAACTAAAATCATGCTGGACCATAGATATTGCCAGACCAGAAAGGTTTAACTTGTAGTACAAGCAGTGGCTCGGTTAGTTCAGTCACTGTCTTTTGCAAAAGACATCAGATATTGACAGGCACTAGATATCTCATTAATTTCACCTCACAAAGTCAACTCCTATACTGAAAGATGGCTCCCCAACCCCTGTAACATGCTGCCCAGGGCAGATGCATGGGTCTGGGATTTCCTACAGAGACCTGGCTTCTTGGGTGACTCATTATGGCCCAAATCAGCTTCCAATTTGGTCAGGTGCAGGGCCTTGGAGGAAGAGGAAGAGCAGGGGGCTGAGCCCCAGAGTGAGGGCTAAGGCCCACTTGCTGACCCTCCCCAGGAAGAGGCTCTTGCCGCTAACAGGGACTGTGCTTTACAGCCTGGCAGGGGAGCTCATTACACGATTGGAAAGTGCAGCTCCTGCTGCCACTGCTCCACATCTGCTGGAGGTCACTTTGCCTAAGTTAGAAAGTGGGTGGGCACTTATACAACTGGACTGTGGACAGGACATTGCTGCCCTGACCTCCCTGGTTTTGATGGCCCTGTGCTTCCAGGCTTTGTGGCCTAAATGTTGTGTGTCCATCTATGTTTGCTCCTACGAAACATGTTAGGAAGGGACAACCAATTCCCAAGGTTTGGGTTTGCTCATTGGAGAAGCTGTTGTGGAAACTCTGCACTGAGAACCCCAGGAAGTAATAAAGATTATACAGTATAACTCCTTGCTTAACACTGTAGTTATGTACATGAAAAATGTTACTTTAAGTGAAATGCTGTTAAGTGAATCCAATTTCCCCATAAGAATAAATGTAATTGGGAGGGGAGGGGGAGAGAAGGGGTTTAGGTTCCAGGGAAATTTTTTCAGTGGACAAGTTAGTATATACATATGCAGTATACATTTAAAACAATTTAATACTGCACACAGCGACAATGATTGCAAAATTTGGTTGAGATGGTGGAATATTTCCCAGAGACGGTCTTGGTACAAAAATGATCAACTAGCATTTGGCTGAGCCTTCCAGTGTTAACACACTGTAGTTAGTAGCTTCACACTCTCCAAGGCAGCATAGACTGAGGCAGGAGGGAGGAAACAATAGATGCACTGAAAACACTTCACTGCAGAAACTGAACAAGATGATTAAGCTACACCATCCCACTGGAAAGCACCATGCTCTCCTGTACAGCTTGTGCATGGCTACACAGGCAACATCTTTCCAAAGTGGCAACAGGGCAAACACACACACAGAAAGTGAGAGAGACACACTGTCCCTTTAAGAAAAACTTAAATAGTCTAGTAGCACCTTAGACACTGTGGTGTTTTAGATGCTGCTTGTAATTATTAGAACTGGGAGCACTGGCTGTTGGGAATCTGGAAGCACAGGAAACAGGAAGGAGATAGGCCAGGCCTGAGTGAGAGCTACAGAAGGGAGCAGCAGCAGCTTTGTTCAGAAGTTTCACCTTTGTTAAATAAAGGCCTGTTGAAGTTTGTTACTACCTTGCTTGCATGATACAACAGACACTAACAAAACATGTATCATGAGCTTTCATGGGCACAACCCACTTCTGATACAGAGGCAGCAGCACAGGGTGGCAGCAGACCCTGTCTGCGGGGCTCTGAGCTCCCCAAGGACAGAGACTGCTGTGGGGGTGGGGGTGGGGGAGGAGCCTGCCACAAAGCAGCTTCTGGCTGTGGTGGCCCAGCCAGAGGCTACTTCATGGCAGCAGCCCCTGTCTGCGTGGGCTCCCTGTTTCCCATGGACAGAAGCTGCTGTGGGTGTGGGGGAGAAGCCTGCTTCATGGCAGCAGCCCCGGTCCGTGGGGGGTGGAGGGTTCCCAGAGGCTGTTCCAGCCTCCATCTGTGAGGAGCTGGGACCTGCCCCCCCATGGACAGGGACTGCTGACATGAAGCAGGCTCACTTCACAGCAGCCTCCCCTGTTCCCTCCCGCCCCGGCCCCCCAACACTGCTGCCTCTGCAGCAGGGGGCAGGTGGCACCACAGAGCTGGTGCTGGGGGGAAACCAGCTTTTAAGCCGGCTCCTCCTAGCGCCCGCTCCTTCTTCCCCCCACTCCCTTTGCTCTGTATCAGAGGCAGCAAGACAAGGGTGGAGTGGAAGTGTGAGTAGTCCAGAAGATTAACCAATAAACCTAGGCTTCTCCATTAATCGTATACTCAACTACTCATTTACATCCCTAATTAAAAAGGAGTAAAACTAGCTAACAGATTGATTTCCCATGTACATCTTGAGACCTTTCAGTAGGTGCATTTCCAGTGAAGTCCCAGAGGGAGTGGTTCTGGGCTCTATTCTATTTAGCATTAAAGTTGGAAATGAAATAATCATTAGTGATCAAGTTTTCAGAGGATACAAAAACTGGAGGAGTAATAACCAAATAAGAGGACACATCACCAGTACAGAGCAATGCAAACTGCACAGTAAGCTTGGCACAAGCAAACAAAGTCATACATCCAGAAACAAAGAACACAGGCAAATAGGATGAAGGATTCTATTCAGGAAAACAATGGCTGAAAGAGACTTGGATGTCAGAATGGATGCAAGTTCTCATTGTGACACTGTGGTCAAAAGAACTAATGTGAACCTTGGTTACATAAACAGGGGAATATTGAGTGGGAGAAGATTATGTGCATGTAGCACTTGTGTGACTAGAATTAAATGCAGTAGTCTAGTAGCATGTTGATAATTCAAGAAAGATAAATTGGAGAGGGCTCAGAAAACCAGGAGAATACTTAAAGGACTGAAAAATATGCTTTAGACTAAGCAAGCTCCTTAAACCTATTTAGTTGATCAGAGAGAAGAGGAGGATATTTGATCATATTCTAAGCAACCTTATGGGGAACTAACTTGATAATGGGAAGTTAGTGAGCTTAGTAGACAAAAAGGTACAAGTTCTAGCAAGTGAAGGTTGAAATTAGATAAATTTATACTAGAAATAAGGTACAAACTCTTTAAGTGAAGACTATTACCAATTAGAACTTACCAACAGCTGTCACACAATCTTCATCACTAGAGATTTTTAAATCAAGATAGAAACAAATTCAAGAAGATGTACTTCAGATAGGAATTATTTCAAAAACACTACACAGAGTGTTGTGCAAGTCAGTCAAGTTCATAGTGGGCTTGTCTGGGCTTGTAAGACATCTAAAGCTCTTCACCACTACCAGGGAAAAAGTATGACCATGGCTAGAACCCTGTATGGATTCAAAATTTATCTTCACGGACTAGAGTATCTGCAGATATAAAACAGACAGAGCTCTGCAACTATGACGAACTGCAGGGGCAAAAGTAGCTGCATATTAGACTGCTGCTGATAGGAGTAAGCACTCAGCCCAGGAAACTCCTTTGGCATGTACTATTGCCAGGACCACTGCCAGCTGTTTCAAGAGTCCCTTCCATGCAGCAGTCTGTTTGCACACACTAGCATGAACAGAGTAGCTGCCAATGAATTGTTGGATCTTGGTGTATTTGAACTGTTTTATGGAAAAAGCAGTAGGATGGTCAGATCAGCTGTGTCCAGATCTGTGTGATGGTGTGAGAATTTCAGGACAACATGCAATCCAATAGTTGAGCTCACCCAACAACTGACATGTAGGCCAATGGTCAGACAGACACTGGACTATATCTGTTATGGTCTGAGCAAGCAGCACATCACTAAAGGACTAGAAGCAGCACCATCACTTGAAAATGTCCATGTTGTCAGTATAGCACACTGTCCACATGTGGATTTGAAAAACATCATACCGCCAAGAATGTTTTGTAAATTACATGCTGTCATAGCAAAGTGAATAAGACACCTTGTCCTCTCTGCTAGGTTTGCAACAACAGACAGTATACAAAAGTAGCACAAATGCAGCATGCAATGGTGTCCTCTGGCATATCCCTTGCCTTAGCAGCTGCATCAAACTGGCTGTGAGGGAATTTCTGAAAAGATGCAGTCACTGCTGTCAATGCCCAGGAAGACCCATAGCCATGTCTGTTCATCCTGTGCAGCAAGCCACCCACTCAGATAGCTACAGGAATCTACACCAAGCTGCCAGAGAGGCAGTGGCCAGGAGAAACTCCACCTTCTACAGGAAAAAAGTTCATAAGTGCAGGAGGAAGTAATGTGAACATTCTACTACATCCCTGGTTCTACACAAGCAGAGTCACACAAAGTCCACTTGTCATCCTCCCAATGGCTGATCATGGACATCCTGCAGTTCTTTGGGGCCCCAAAGCTAATAAGCAAGGATGACACAGGAACAAGCCAAGTACTTATCTTGCCATGCCTGCAAGAAAGACAACTGACACATATGAAGAGCCTCCTCCATAAAAGAAGTGACAACACTGGACAAACTACAGTGGGGTTCATGCTATCTGCTCTTGTGGGAAATTGCCTTCTCAAAGCCATCAGGGAAAAATAGCACTATTTGATGCTAACATAAAACACCTCAGTTTCAAAAGTGCCATCCTTCCTTCCTCTTAGATAAAAGACGCAATCATATCCCAAAAAATGGTGGTCCAAGTCATTTTTCAATGCATAAAACCTGAGCTACCCCATCCTCACTACCAGAAAGCAACACAACAACAGATGCTGCAGCATCAGGGAGTACCACCAAATGTGCTGAGGGAGAGAGCAACAGGTCCTGTGAAGATAGCCTCAAGGATTCAAAGATAGACTTTGAATTGGTCCAAATCACTACTCCTTTTCCCCTTGAATAGAAGCACGCTTCTGCTGCAGAGAGGTGATGGGGGATTATGTACAAGATATGTTGCTGATGTCTGCTAAACTCTTCGTTATTGATAGCTGAAGAGGCAGACAACCAGCTCTGCATAAGTTGGCTGTCATGCACCTTTCCTGCCCCCCATAAACTGTGTACTAAGTGCTTCTTTAGGACAGTAAGTGTTACGATGTCCAACCAGTATACATATCTACACAGAATGTGAAGAAGCTTTCAAAGTTTTGGATACAGCTTCCTGAAAAGGCTGACAAAAGACACCAGCAGCAACTTGGTGGAAATCCCTAAAGGCCCTAGCTGGATAGGACTGGAACACTGTCAAGGAGATTTTTGGGTACACTTGGCAATAGGAGGATGAGAGTAAACATTCCCCCCCCCCCACACACACACACTTTAATTTTTAAAAAAGTAACTTGAGGTCAGAAGCAATGACCGGAGATTAGAAGAGTTCTGAGAGAAGGCATTAGACATTTGGAAGCTGGAGTATTTAAACTGTTTTGTAAGAGAGTAATTTATTTAATATATTTTATTCAGGAAAGAATATACAAGTCTTTCATTCAGCAATCCAAAGCATCAGATTTTTATGGGTATACTAAATTGTAATGTGTGAGAGAAATTTAATTTTAAAATTATAATCTCTACAGACTAAGGTAGGTCCACAAAAAAACTGATGTTGTGGAAATCTGTGACACTTAAATTGGAAATCTGAATATAAGGAGTGGCCATTGTATTTCAGAACTCAAGCATTCTGACAGAGCTTTATGAGGTCAGGAATGAATTTAGGCCATTTGCACTCTGATAATTGTCTCATTTATCAGAAAAGTCATTGGGTCACTAAAAAGCCAACTGGTGTCTGAAGAGAGGGGTAAAAGTAAGTCGCGCGGTTTAATTCAATCTCTTAAAAATCTCAGATCCCTCGGCCTATAGTGTTCTTAAAGATCACTACGAAAAAAATTTAGTGGCTCAATAAGAACTGGATTAAGTCAGCGGTCCCCAACCTTTAGAAGCTCCCGGGCGCCCAGGAGGTGGGGGCCACTCACGTGCCGGGCACCTGGGGGCACGCCAGGGGACTGGGATGCCCTTGCACCCAGCACTGGCGTGTGCCCTAGGGACGGGGTTGGGGCCGCCCGAGCGCCTTGTGCCGTGGGCCCGGGGCTGGCGTTGCCGCCCGAGCCACGCGCCTGGGGCCGGCACCGGCGCCGCTTGAGCACCGCGCGCCCGCATGTGCCCCAGGGCTGGGGCCGCCCGAGCGCCGCGCGCCCAGCGCCGGTGCGTGCTGCGCGCCTGGGGCCGGCGCCTCCCGTGCACCGGGGGCGGGGCTGGCCCAGGTTGTCGGCGGGCGCACATGAATGCCCCGGCGGGCGCCATGGCACCCGCGGGCACCGCGTTGGGGACCACTGGATTAAGTGGTGCTAGTTCTACCCCTGCTCTAGACACAGGTTCTATATGCTGTATGAAACATATAATATAAACAGGGAAGACTTTTAGAATATAGTATTTCCACTGAAAGTATCAGTAACAACACTTTATATAAACTGAAATACTAGAATCTCATAATGAAATGTATATGCATTTAAGCACAATTTAAGTTTCCTTGTTTAATAGAACCAGTGCAAGACAGATTTCTCTGACTACCATGTACAGGTAGTCCCCGGGTTACGTACAAGATAGGGACTATAGGTTTGTTCTTAAGTTGAATTTGTACGTAATTCGGAACTGGCTCCAGATTCAGCCGCTGCTGCTGAAACTGACCAGGGGCTGACTACAGGAAGCCCGAGGCAGAGTTGCTCTGCCCCCAGCTTCCTGGAATCAGCCACTGATCAGTTTCAACAGCGGCTGAATCTGGAGCTGGGACAGAACAGCTGGGGCGCTGCCGGGTAGGTCCCCCCGGGACCAACCCGGCAGCACCCCAGCTGCTCTACCCCAGGCGCCCACAACAAAAGCCTGGTCTGCTGGGGGGTGGGGGGATGCACTAGCTGCGCCCCCCCCCCCCCCCCAGCAGACCAGGGACACCCGGAGCAAAACCGCAGAGGCAGCGGGGTCCCGCGCCTCCAAGGCTTTGCTCCGGGTGTCCCTGGTCTGCTGGGAGGGGTCTCCCTCCAAGGCTTTGCTCCGGTTGTCCCTGGCCTGCTGGGAGGGGTCCCTAGCAGACCAGGGACACCTGGAGCAGCTTTTCTTGCCCCGGAGGACGCGGTGGCGGGACCACTGCGCGTCTGGGTGGTCCCACCGCCCACGAGTTCCAGGGCGAGAAAAGCCCCGTTTGTAAGTGCGGATCCGACATAAGTCGGATCCGCGTAACTCGGGGACTGCCTGTAGTCTGTTAAAGCTGGATCTGCAGTCATATCCAAGCTTTTTGCACATTCAAACAAAGTTGCTCTTTTACTCTGAAGGGACCATTAAGGGAGAATATAAATAGGGAGAAAGGAGTGGAGAGTAAGAAAAGCTGCTTTTGTACCTTGTGAATTATTCAATTAAGCAATGAACTCACTTTTCCTTGATCTAAAACATCCATCAAGTTACTCTAAATACACTGAGCTCAAAGCCATTAAATTTAAAAATTTACATCTATTAAAAACCATAGTTCATGTTGATAGACCACACTTCAAAGTAGCTTTCCCTATTAAAAAGATTAAAAGATATACTTCTTACCAAATACTTACTATGATTACAGGTTCAGCAGGAGAGTTTTAGTCTTTAAACATATACACTAAAAATAAACCAACTTTTGTAATATAGGACTCTTTCCAACTAGCTTTGTTACCTCAAAACTAATTGGCTGTGTCATTTTGCCTCTAATATACAAGAATTTTAGATGGAAGAGTACTATGCTTAGAGACAGGTGCTAGAATAATACCCTCAAAGGCTAAACTTCTTCCCAAGCACATGCATTACCAAGGAGTTAGAGAGTATCATGGGTCAACAGATGAATGAAAGATCTGAAAGCTCTCTACCTGTACAGAGGGGTCAGGTGAATGTTAGATAATATTAAGAATTTGTCTAAATATAGAAAGGTTTATTAGAAATCCAATCAGTAGACAACAGAAAGTCCTCCTCCATAATTCACCTGAGAACTGAAAGTCTAAGTCAGGGTTATAGGTTAGAGGGGTGATCTGAGAAATGCAGGTGCTGCATGCTTAAGGAAGAGCCAAAGATATGGGCAGCTCAATGCAAGAGAAGCTAGGTGAGTAAGACAGCAGGGGAAATGGCCTAAAGGAACAACTAAGGAACAAAAGGAGGAAAGCCATGATGCCCATTAGTGAGAAAGGCTGCAATGGCAAGTGACCTGAAAGTGTTCTAAATAGACAAAAAGTCTCATTACAAATCCAAGGAGCACAACTGTGTAACACAATGGCAGATGGATTTCAGTGTTGGTAAGTGCAAGATAATATATATTGGAAAGATATGGACTACTCAGACGGGTTTTAAGTAGGAATGTTAAAATGTGTTTGTGTAAACGTGTATCCACTGAAATTTTCAGCAAATACACATTTACATGTGGCTTGAGGGGAGCCAGCTTCAAAGCCGACACTCTGCATTTACCAGCTCCTGCTTGCCACTTCTCCCCCATGCTGCTGCCTCTGTGGGAAGCGGGGTGCAGGGGCTCTGTGGGAACCATGGGTACGTCTAGACTACATGCCTCTGTCGCCAGAGGCATGTAGATTAGGCTACCAGACATAGGAAAATGAAGCGGCAATTTAAATAATCACCGCTTCATTTAAATTTACATGGCTGCCGCGTTGAGCCGACAAACAGCTGTAAATTTAAATGAAGCGGCGATTATTTAAATTGCCGCTTCATTTTCTTATGTCTGGTAGCCTAATCTACATGCCTCTGGCGACAGAGGCATGTAGTCTAGACGTACCCCAACTGATAGAGGCAGTAAGGGTGTGTGTGCACATGTAATACTTAGAATTAACCACTAAGCCCAGGCTTATTACTTAATCGTGTAAATGACTACACACTACCATGCCTAGTTTGAAAGTTACCTAGAAACTTCGTCTGAGTGGTTTTAATTATTATACGTCACTTAGGGTATGTCTACACAGCAACATTATTCTGAAATAACAGTAGTTATTTCAAAATAACAGTCAGCAACTACACAGCAGGCAGTAATTTTGAAATAATGTCAAAATACTATCAAGCTGGAGGACTTCTTACTCCAACTCCTGCAACCCTCATTGTAGGAGGAAAAGTGCTCTATTTCAAAATAAATGCTGGGTAGATACTCCCAATTTCGAAATAAGCTACGCAACTGATGTTGCTCAATTTGCATAGCTTATTTCGAGTTAAGCCCTACTGTGTAGGGCTTAATCTTTTGCATTTGTTGCTCAGGATACAGCAGTGTTCGGTAAAATAGAACACAAAGAGGCTAAGATGTTAGATTACATCAGGAAGAGAACAGAATACTGAAATTATTAAAATGTAATTGTGTGCTTGTTCACAGATACACTTACCACACCTTTGGCTTGAGTACTGTATTCAATTTTGCTCTCAGTGGCAAAATTTGTTATAATTGGCTAATGTACTGTTGTCTAGGAACTTTGAAAAAGCTATATATGCAATTTAGTCCCATGTGTAAGAATTTGAATCTACAGTAACTGCACCCTTTCCTATTAAAAATTAAGAATACTTAGTATCTGTCAGTGTGCCAGATGCTAGAAACTAAATACTAAATGCTTAAGGTGTTTCCAGCACTTATTTCTCTCTCATGGTATACCTGGCACATTACACTTGGAAGGTTTTGGTATACCATAGCACTTAGTGACTCCACAGAATTTGGGGGAGGGAGGAAGAGAGGAAATAGGATCATTTACAGTAACTAGATTGAGTCAGCTTTCAGAAAGCATACTGGGGTCAAACCACTACGGGTACGTCTAGACTACATGCCTCTGGCGACAGAGGCATGTCGATTAGGCTACCAGGCATAGGAAAATGAAGCGGCGATTTAAATAATCGCCGCTTCATTTAAATTTACATGGCTGCCGCCCTGAGCCGATCAGCTGTTTGCCGGCTCAGCGCAGTAGTCGACATCAAAGACATTTGTCGACCTCCCAGGTATGCCTCCTGGGATGAGGCATATCTGCTCTTGTGGACCTGGGAGGTCGACAAATGCCTTTGATGTCGACCCCCGCGCATCCAGACTACCGCGCTGAGCCGACAAACAGCTGATCGGCTCAGGGCGGCAGCCATGTAAATGTATACACACCCCTTAATTCGAACTAGTAAGTTCGAACTAGGCTTAATCCTCGTAAAATGAGGTTTTCCTAGTTCGAACTAAGCGCTCCGCTATTTCGATTTAAATTCGAACTAGCGGAGCGCTAGTGTAGCGCCTATGAATGTTAGTTCGAACTAACATTGTAGTGTAGACATGCCCTGAAAGAGGTTCTTGGATCAGTGGATTTCTAGATCACTACAGGTTGGATGTCCCTGGTGCGGCACCTTTGGGACTTGACTGGTCCCGGATGAAGGATTTTACTGGATCCATCCACAGCCCTGCCACCCCACCAGGCTTCCCACCTTCCTTGGGCAGCTCAGCTGGGTTGTGCACCAGGCTTTTCACTCCCCTTTCTCTTCCTCCTCCCATCCTGCAGCTCATCTTAGCTGTGTGCTGGCTCCCAGATCCATCTCCTATACCCCTAGCAGCACTGCAGTTTCCTGGCTCCTGTCACCGCCTCCCCCCCCCCACCCCTCCAAGCATTCCAGTTAGGCTGCGTGCTAGCCACCTGCCCCACCCTATCTCCTTGCATCACACACTGGGCTCCCTGCTGCCTCATGCCCCACAGCATTCTGGGTCTCTCGGCTGATCCTGAAATATCCATGTCCAGCAGGATCAGAGAGTCCCGGTTTATAGAAGTGAAACCTGTACCACTCCAGAAAAAAATATATTCCTCCACTTGTAAATGGTCAGTCCTGCTATTCATCTTGGGATTTCTCTGACATACTAGCATTAATGAAAAATCCACAGTTCTTCTAGGTGCTGAGCCATAAAGCCCTTGACCAAAAGTACTTCCAGCTGTAAGTAGACAGAGGAAGCATGAGTCCCATTTTACAGATAAGGAACTGAAGCAACAAGCTCACACAAGCTTGTAACAGAACCAGGAATTTAATCATTATCCCCATGATCCTAATTCAGTGCTTTAACAGTTAACACAATTCTTCCTTTCTTGTGTGGAAATTCTGTACTTATCTTTCATTTGAGAGTAAAATGCGCTAACATATTTGCAGAGTAGCAGCTTTTATTGTCTTATCTTAATTGTTATGTGATATTATGAATCATGCTCATGAATATAGCTAAGAGCTCCATTTTTATTTAAAGATGGGATTTATCTTTTGCTTTATATTAAACAAGAAGATTCATCTGGCATTGCTTGGGTCTTTAACTCAATTTTTTTTTGTTTTTTTGGAAAATAAAATGAAAATGTACATGCTTCATTTAAATCATTGCTCTGGAGTAGGGCTGGAGATGAGGGGTTCAGTGCGGAGGATACATGGTGTTCCCACCTTAGCCAGGCTTCCTCCTCTACTCATTCTGTTAGGTGGGCTTAGACAGTTTGAAAGGCAGCAACCTTACTCTCATGCTCAAACAGCTTAAACTACTGAGGGCCCGGTCTCAAATACCTAGTTTAAAAAAAAAACCAAAAAAACAAAGTACTTCAGAAAAAAGTTTTTGCCACTCAATTGCTTCTCCTCCCTTCCTTCCCCAGCACAGTCTTATGGGCACTTTGGTACTGGAGGTGGTGTCTTTCAGAGGAAACAAGAAATAGAAGCCCTAACCATACATGGGTTAAAAATAAATAAATGCATTTTGCAGTAGTAGTACTAGCTAGCCCAGCGTTTCTCAACTTTTTTTAAATAAAATACCCCCAGTACCTACAGTTTTCAGACAATTTTTTCTACTATTGCAACATATCTGTTTAAACAATTTAATCGTAGCTGGGCAGGTGATGAAATTTTTGGGTGTAAAAATTACAAAAAATAATAAGTCGCTGTAAAACTTAAACACAAAAATTCAATTTTCTCCAAATTTCTGTTGTTTTGACGTCCCCCCACCCGACTTCGAGTACCCCAAGGGTACTCATACCACTGTTTGAGAAACACTGAGCTAGCCTATCCTTGACTAAGTGACTATCAACAAAAGTTCCCTCAGTTTTATCGCTTTCTGAATAATTGAACCGTTATCACACAGGCAGCATAAGGGCGGTCATATTCCACTTCCACACCTGATGCCATTTTAGTGTTGTATAAAAGGTTTTCCAGCTATATTCTTAGTACACTTCAATTATCCATATTTCTAGTTTTCCCAATTACAATTTTGTTTTGTATTAATTATCAAACTGATTACATAAATACTCTGAACAATTCTGATTATAAATATATTCAATTTTTAATTAAGTTTAAGTCATTTCCAGAGAGATCACAGACAGCTCAGTTTTTACTTATTAGTAGAGGAAATACTTTGGGGCTGTGTCTAGACTACATCTCTCTATGGACAGAGAGATGTAGATTAGGCATGTCGAAATTGCTAATGAAGCAGGGATTTAAATATCCTGCACTTCATTAGAATAAACATGTCCACCACTTTTTTTCAAAATGGAGCTTTTTCGGCAGATCTGTCGAAAATGAACCCTTTTTCAACAGATTCTGTAAACCTCATTTTGTCGACAAAGGGTTTATTTTAGACAGATCCAAGTCAAGACTGCTTTTTTTTTTTCAAAAAAGATCCGTTTCGAAAAAAAGCGGCGGCCATGTTTATGCTAATGAAGCACGGGATATTTAAATCCCTGCTTCATTAACAATTTCAACATGCTTGATTTGCATCCCTCTGTTGACAGAGGGATGCAGCCTAGACGTAGCCTGGATAGCAGTGCCTCTACAAATGGCAGGAGGCCTACAAGTGCCCTTTTTATTTATCCAGCAGGCTGGACACAGATTTAAATATTGTGCGTTAAAAGGCCTACATTATACAAATGCAATAGTTCACAGAAACTTAGGCACTGTTCATACTCCTTTTATACACAGTAGCAGAAGATAGTTGGCTGGCAAGAACAGGTTCACAAAGAAGCATCCTCTACAGAATAAGTACTACCTTTGTTTTTTACTGACGTGCATCAGGTCCCAAAGTAAAATATTCACAACACAAGATTTGAACAGGAAAGAGACAACGGAACATCACTTTGATTGCTCATTAATGTTAATAGTAAACTGGTTTCTTTTAAATGATGTAGTAGAAAAGATTTAATGGATTAATAGCTTTCCCAGCACACACAAAGTTGTGAGAAAAGTTAAAATTATGAGCTATAATGTTTCCACATACATGGAAGTTAGTACTGGTCTTTGCACAAAATTCCCCACTGTTCTTAGTATGTAACTGCCATGATGATAATTATATCATTTCCAAAAAACTACTTAAAAAGAATGTTAAGGTTGCAAAGTCAATCAAGTCTAGAAAATACCAAAATAAAAGTTAAGCCGTTTAACCATAAAAAGGCCATGTTGTGAATATGCATAATTATATGGTCTTTCATTACATGATCACACACTGACTTTCAAAGGAATGCTGATCAGTTTGGGATCTGGATGAACTGTGCTCACTGAAGAAGCAACTATTCAATATTTTGTTTTATCCTCATTTACTTCTGGGAGTATTCTGCACCACTGTGCAATGCAGAATTAATGTTCTGCACAGAATTTTCTTGCCCACCCTAAACTGGCATAGCAGAGCTGCTAGCTACCAGAAGAGGCTGCTGAACTTGGCAGAGCCCAGCTCCACAGATCATAAATATAAGACACTGGTGGGGAGGAGGAGCTGGAGGGTTTCCTGCACATCATAAAGGAGGAAGGCATCTTGACATACAAGTCTGGGAAACCCAGTATCAGGCTGTTTCTCCCTCGTGATCCCTGGGTTTTGGAGGGGGCGGGGTGTAGCTGTTTGGGCCCTGGGGAAGATGGGCAGTGGGTTTCTGACCCTCCCCACCATGCTCAGCTGGGCTGTGAGGAGCAGCAGGCCGAGAAACAGGAACCAGGTTGTCATAGGGATTTATTTAAAATATTCTCCCAAGGAGGGGAATTTTTGTCTGTCCACATTGTTATAGACAGTTGTTGACAAGTATTTTGAAACAAAATTACCAAAATAATTTGAAATTGGCATGACTATATAGCGTTCTTTTGACAAAATATGCAAAATGTAAAGTATTGTACATAGAATTTACATTTTTTTGGCACAGAGTTCCCCCAGGAGTACTGTTGTTCTATGTGATCTCATCCCTTATTTACTTCATACTATTCAAACCCTGCTCTGAATACAGAATTATAAGTTTCCTCATGGGATTTTTATGTGGCAATCATCACTAGAATATCCAAGTGCTTTATAGGCTACGTCCATACTGCACCCTTTTTCCACAAAAGCTTATGCAAATGAAGCGTGAAGTAGAATATTGCCACGCTTCGTTTGCATAATTAATTAGGGGCCTTTTGCGCAAGAGGCTTTTGGCTCCTTTTTGCACAGAAACCCCCTCTTGCGCAAGAGCCATTCTTCCCCTTTTTCAGGAAGAATGGCTGTTGCACAAGATGGGAGGGAGGGGTAGCGCAAAAAGGAGTCTACACAGCTCCTTTTTGCGCAAAAGCCTCTTGCACAAAAACAGCCTCTAATTAATTATGCAAATGAAGCGTGGTGATATTCTACTTCACACTTCATTTGCATAAGCTTTTGCAGAAAAAGGGTGCAGTATAGATGTAGCCATAGTGAATGCATCTCCACAATGCCACAGTGAGATGAAGGGGAGATACTATGCACATTTCACAGAAGGGGAATCGAAGAAAAGAGATGAAGATCAAAACCTATTTTGGGTGCCTAATCTGAGACACCTAGGGCAAGATTTTTCAGAGTACTTAGTATTAGAGAGTACTTCATAAGTTCAAAACACAGTTCCCATCAACTTCAGTTTCAACTACAAGTCAGAACCCATGGCCTCAATTAAGACACCCAGAAAATGAGGAAGACAATTTGCAATCACTTGTGAAATTTGGTTTAAGAAACTAACATAGCAACCCTGTGACTGAAGGATACAAGTCAGTTCTCCAGGGAAGCAATCCAACTGCTTATCCATCAGGCCACCCTTTGTCCCTGCCTCATTTATTGCCACCTTCCAGCTTCTGAAACAAATAAGGCAGCATGGAGAGTACTGAAAATAAATCTCCCTGCTCTAAATTTTAGTGGCTTGGCACTACGGCAGTCAGAAGCAGTTATTGCAGGAAGAGTTCTATTCAACCCCTGTAGCTCTGGGCTGGAGTATGCTCAGTACAGTGGACTCTTTGGAAAATTTAGCTGCTGAATTCTAAGTAGTATCTACTAAGCATAAACCAACTGATTTTTCATAGGTTTATAACTTGGCCAATTTTTTTCATAGGAACAGCAAAAGGCACACTCAAAGCATATCCCTACCACACAGAGAACACATACCAAATGTCAAAGTCCATGCCTCAAAGCATGCAAACACTAAAGATTCTTGAGGAAATCGTTGCAAGAAGTTTGATAGGACAAGAACACCTGTTCCCTTAATTGAGGCTGTATGTCTGTCATTTGTTGGTCAGATTTACAGTCTAGGGATCTGGTTGGACTCTCTGCTGTTATCAGGAGATCAGTGGGCATATCAGTCTTTTCTTCTCTTCAGTGTATGAGCTGGAAGCTACCGTTCCCTTAGAAGAAGGCTGACTGTCAATCATGCCATTGTCACATTAAGACTGTACTACTGCAATGTTTTGCACGAGTCTATAACTGTAACCTCATGCACATTAGCAGGGTAATGTTGTATCCTCACAAGCATATACATTGCAGTAACTCATGACTTAATGGCCTCCAACTACGTTATTTCAGGACACTGTCATGTAGGCAAATATAAATGTTATTCCTCAGAATTATGTACATGAAAAAAGCTGCATCCAGAGGTATATGATAAACAAGTGTACCTGAAACATGCTGCACTATTACCCAGTATTTACAGTAGTTCTCTCTACATATTTGCTTCTAGTAAAGTATCTTGAATTGTAGTAGTCAGCATAAACTAATTGATAGTGTATTGCAATGACAGAGGTTGCTGCTTGGTCCTCACAGAAGGTATTCTAGTGAGGTTTGTCCTTTCAGGCCTGTTAGGCAAAGAGAGCCAGCATCGGTCCACACCCTGCGTTGAGCATATCTAACACTCAAGGGGATTTTCTATGTAAGTACAGTATACTGTTCCAGACACTGAAGATTCAGGAAACTCTTGAGGGAGTTTTCTATGGTGCACAATTCAATATGGTGAACAAATAGGCAAAATATTCTGCTTCTGATCTTATAAAAATGATCTGCAACTCTGAAAATGAATCATCATATGACAACAATGTATTAGTTAATAGTGACTGTGCGCCAGATTACATCAATAGTTGTTCTGAGAAGGAAGACCACATATCTATTGACTTTTCATCTTCAGAAAAATCTGTAGCTCACGTTCAGACCCGGTATAAATATCTAAAGAGATGTAGTTGGAGAGAACTCAAATTTTTGTTGAGGTAGATCTTCAGCAAAGTGAATACTGGTGTGAAGAAATTATGCTGGAATAATCCAATAAAACAACCTAGGTACAATCAGTGAAATTAATCCATAACAAAAGCAGAGAAATATAGTAAAATGTTTAGATTTACTGGGCCATTCACCCTGTTTTCCTATATGTCAAAGAACAGCAAGTCAGTAATAATTCTATTACAGATGCATCATGACAAGGTTGCTGGAGGGAAACAGAAAGAAACCTTACATAATTCTCCATTACAATGACACTTAAGTGGTATCAAGAACATGTACCATCTTGTAAGAATGTACTCCTGCAACCACAAGATAAATACACACTTAATGGTTCTTTTTTTCAAACATACTTGATACTGCTGGCATTGCAGCTTTCATGCTTTGGATCTGCAACAATCTTGTGTGCCATTACACTGACCCAGCACACAGAAGGCATGTATTCCCTTCCAATCTAGCTGAATGGCTTAGACACACATATAAAGGAAAAAAAAATCCTTGATACCCATCATCTTGCCACATCCACCAAAGCAGCACTCTTGTCCCTTGTCTACCATCAAACTAGTCACTGTAGAAGTACCTAACAAACTCAGCAATGTTCACCCAAGTCAGCTGCCCAGGAAATCCACAAGCAAAATACAGAATATAAGGATTGCTAACCACTCCACATCAATGCAGATGTGTGAAAACTGTATATGGGTTCACCCAGACATGTGCTTGTTCTTTTCTTTTACTAACAAATTGAAAGGTTTGTGGTTTTGTCCAAAACTTTAAACAATTGTTCTTAGTTTGAATGCATCTAAGGAACAAAAAATCTTCACAACATAATCAATGTAATTTTTCCACATAATACTGGCTTAAGACTAAACTGAGGCAGATGCAGAATGCAGTAAGCAGCAGCATTCTTACAACAAACAGATAAAACCAGTGCTCTTTGCCTTCAGTTTTCAAATTAAGTTTAATAGGGTTTTTTGTTGTTGCAGAAACCCTACCTACTAGACACTGTTTCTCTTACCATGACCTACTAATATAGAAAAGATAATCTGAAGCACCTTTGATATGAATGAGTAAAGGCAGTTATTCGGGTGTTCTACAAAGGCACTATGGCTTACGTTCCTTTAAGTCAGAACATCACATGCTTGTGAACTTAGGTTAGTAGTTTTGAGGTAAGGTTTGTAAATTCAGAGAGCATCCAGTATCAATGAGAAAAAACAGTAAGGGCTTTTATGGAGCCAAGGCCTGCCTCAGAAATTGGCTGGATTTCTTTTAATCAGCCTCCTCTGGGAAATGTCCTAAAGCCTAATAGTATTAATCCTTTCCCAGAATTACCCTCTAAGACAAGAAAAGCAGCTACTGGTACAAATAGGCATATGAACTTGGACCAAACAGGACTCCGAAGGGTCAAAGTATATCTACACTACTGAGTTGCGTGAAGGAAACTAATGTTATGCATTCAGTGGCCTACCTGGCAAAGGCCTGGTTGTCTTTGCAAGTCCTGAGTTCCCTTTCCAAGTGCTGTTCATGACATCTGCACCTCACAAACCAAGTTCTCTATTTTTGCAAAGGCATTTACCTTATCTTTAGCAAGTACTTCAAGGCAGTGCACAATGGAGCTGCCAAGGTCTCTGATATTAGACACAAAGTAGAAAGAAAGACAGAAAGAAAGAAAGACAGAAAGACAATTAAATCCTACCTACGCTGTAACCTTTCATGTCTACAAATGCCTTTCCCACCATTTTCACTCACTGTCCCTTAAAAAGTAATACATCTCACCAAGCTCCTTAATCATGGTGAGTAAGGGGAAATGGGGTGGTGTAATCTGTCCATACAGGCAATGAATTGCAGGTGGGGCTAGAAAATTCCCTTTCCAGTAAAAAAAAGGGTCCTAATTATGCCACAATTGCCTGCCACAATATTACCTGTCTGTGGACATGTCCCTGCTCAGAGTAAGCCAGGAAACCAGGGCACAACTTCTCCAGGCTTGTGACTTTCACCTTGCTCCTTATGCAATCCACCCATGCTCTGTCTTGATTCCTGTTCAAGTGATTAATGAATGGTACAGGCAAATCTCCTACAACAAATTGCCAGCCCACACTCTACCCCCAGAAGACCCACTGTAGACATTCTGGGTGAGGAGTTTTGTTGTCCCCAGCACCCGCCCTTCTCCTTCCCTGGTGGTGGAAAGGCTGGGGCTGCACCACACACCCTCCCCTCTCCCGGGGCTCCAGGGCTGGGGCTATGCCCCTTTCCCTCCTACCTCCCCCAGTCCTCCAGGATCACGGAAGCTGGGGCAAGCTCACGCCTGCCCACTCCCCTCCCCCGAGGGGGGGGGGAGGAAGAAGAGAGGAAAGGGCATCAGCAGAAGGGGTGGGGCTGAGGACTTAGCTCTCCCAGCCCTACCTTCACCAACCACCCATGTCAGCAACCCTGGGGGAAGCCTCTGGTCCTCATCTACATTTCATCCTCCGGGGTAGGTCTTGGTGGTAGAGGTGCAGTCTCCTCTGAGGAGTGCATCCAGCTCCTTATAGCCCTGCTGTTTCTTAGGTGAAGCACCAGAACATCTGTTCACTTCACAAGCCTTATGATAGGCTCTCTGAGCTCTTTAATTTTCATTCTGCACTGCAGCATGTCCTTCTCATGCCCATTTTCACATAAGGTTCCAGAAATGTGCCCATACATGTCTCAGTACTCACTGATCAGTCGCAGCTGGGACTGGACAGACTCTTCTCCCCATACATGGATCAGATCCAAAAGCTCCGTGGGGGTCCAAGCAGGGGAGCATTGGTGTGAGGGCCAGGCATGGGCTGCTGGAAGATGCCAGGGGACCACTGCATGCTGAGCCAGCACACTCGGGAGGACAGGGTTCCAGGTGCTCAGGAAGCAGAAAAAAGGATTTAAATTTTGCAAGGCTCACAAGGGGATGAAGTGGGTAATTGGTCACCTGGCTGCTGGGTGGCAGAGTTCAAACTGCTGACCAAAGGGACTGACTGGGAATTGCAGGCCACTTCTTGGGGACCAGAATCAGTGACAAAGTGCCTTGATGTGTCCACACTATGTTTGTTGACAACATAAAGAGGGGGAAAAGAGACAGAAGTCCCTCATGGAATTGGAAGCTGTAGATGAAAATGGCAGTTTTTCCCCACAACAAAATGTTGCATCACAGTGTGAATGTTCACACTGTTTTGTCAACAAAAGGCACTTTTCCTCAACAAAACTTGCCAGTGTAGAGAAGTCCTTAAGTTCTTGAAGGAAGCTACTAGCCAGGAATGAGCCTAGCTTTCTTTTCCCCACCACACCTTTTCCCACTTCAGTGGGAAAAAAGACCACAGTAAATAAATAAAATAAACCAATCAGTGACTGTAGGCGCAGAGAAAGAATAGTTAACTATTATAGGGTATAAAATGTATCTAAATTTGAGTGAAATATACCTCGTAAGTATACCTATTCTTCTGAAAGCTTCTATTTACAAAATTTTTAATTATCTGTTGTGCCAATGTAGATAAACAAATTATCCCTTTGTTTTCAATAGTAGTTAAATACCCAGATACAGTATTGAAATGTGTAAATTTTTATGTTTGTGAAGATAACTATCAGGTATAATGAGGACAACAATAAGATTCTATTTCTTTCCAGAAGGAGTTAAAACACTTAAAATAACTCTTTATATTTAAGCACGTTTCCTTCCTCCTAGAAGTAAAGCAAGATATTTAAACACTCAGTGAAAGTAATTTGCTACTTTAGTAGTGCCTTGGAAAGGCACTTTTCTGAAAAGTAAGTTTTTAAAAAGAACTAATGACTAACATGTTCCATCTCTTGATGTTTGATTTCTGTTTTTGTTATCAAAGTGCCAAATTAGGAAATGCTCAGTCTAAAGGTGTTTTTATATAAAAAGACAGCTGTTTGGAGTCACGTCCCAAAGGCATTCAGTGTAGCTCTACATAAGTTGAAAACCCACAAGCTGAAGAGAAATTTCCCACAAGCTATGTGTAGGGAAGCAGTCTTTCACACAAGACACTGAATAGCACTTTTCTTCTGAAACAAAGTGTACAAGGTACAGCGAACAAACTGTAAAGGTAACTAGACCCTTTGTCGTATAGTTTCTCCACCCACTCATACTTCACCAAACAATTGCTCGTTTACAGATTCAGACTACTCAAGCTCAATACTGAAACCAATATCCTTTACTGCAAAGTGAATCTACAATAGGAGTAAAGTCTCCAAATACTATTAAGAGCCATGTAATAATTTAGTAGGATAGGAGCTCTGCTATTCAACTTCATGACAAAACCTCTCATGCTTTGAAAATTAAAACTAGTTTTACTCAAAGTTGACTAACAACCTGCAAAATGAAATGTAATTAAGATAATATCCATTTAACTGTATAAAGTTGCTCAAGTCTTTATAAAGAAAGTCACATAAGATATTCAAATTGTTCAATCAACCAGCAACCTATCTAGTCTGCTATAGGTTAGTGTGTGTAAATCACAGGAGACTGGCTAGGTTGTTGAGAAAAAGCCTAGAAAAAAAAGACTGATAGCCTCACTACACTCTGCTTGCACTTTCACTTTAGGAAGAATAGATATCCCATCCCCCACAAGCCACTATAACAGAATAAAGATAAACGTGGGGATTATGCCAAGCTGACCCAGTGCTTTGTTCTCCCCCTCCAGGCACATTCAGTGAAAAGGTCTAAACACACATCTGATTTGACAAGCATTCAGGTTCACAAAGAACATGGTGAAAGTGAAATCATACTTGGGGCATTCATGGGTTCCTATGTCAAAGGTCATTTTGCAGTATTTCAGCTGTTGCTTACTGGGATTTAAAATGGGACTAGTTTAACCCTCTTTACAGTAATGGAAACACTGACATGGGAGCTTGAGCTGGCCAAAAATATTTCATGAAATGTTTGGTAGAGTTTAATACAAAGAATCTCATTTAAATCAAGTAGCAAGATTAGATTTCTTGTTTTAGGAAGTGGCAACATTTGTCTCCAAGTGCAAATGAAAACCCCAAATAAGACCCCTTAAAAATGAAATGAAAACTGAAATATATAAAAATCATTATCCCAATTTTTATGAATACAGTTCAGCTATGGAACAACTAATATTATGGGGGAAGGCAGGCCCTGAATAGATAACTGCCTTTTTTCTCCTTAAGAATACAGAAAGCATTTTCTTTCATTTTTAAAGTTTAGTCAATTGGATCAATTCATATTTAATTATCCTAACTTATCAGACAGACTTTTGTTACTCTGATACAAATGCACAGCTGCACCACATTAATTTCTAACTATAGCCAATTACAAAAAAAAACCCTCAAATGTCAATTTTTACAAAACTGTTTAACAGGTTTTGAAAGAACCAGTTAGCAGAGAGCAAATTTGAAACACTAAGGGCATTCCTGCACAGCAACATTATTTCGGAATAATGGACATTATTCTGAAATAACATACTGCACATCTACACAAGCCCGTTATTTCAAAATAGAGCATTCTTCCTCTGACTTCCTTTACTCCTCATACAATGAGGTTTACAGAAGTTGGAGTAAGAAGCCCGTTATTTTGAAATAAGTGCTATGTAGACATGCCCAAATTCAAAATAAGCTATTTGAATTTAAGCTACGCAATTAGTGTAGCTCAAGTTGCATAGCTTATTTTGAGCTTAGCCCTGCTGGATAGACATACTCTAACTGTCTGGATGGCTACAGAGTTAAAGAGAAGGGGAAATGGCAACTGATTATTTTTCCCCTTCACAAGTTATGCAGGAAAACTAATTATTTTAATTTTTTAAAAATCACACACTTCCCCTTCACCAAAGACACAGGTGTGAGTCTAGCTGTTACTTCAGACAGTTGTAAGATTGTTCCCTGAAACCAGTCATTAATTGAGCAAAGAACCTCAAGTGTTGATTTGCTTCTATTCCAGATTAAAAGTGACTTCATTCAAATTTTATTAAAAATATTCTAAGCATAAGTTTTGGATGCCAGATGTACATACATAAAGGCCTTATTTAAATATGTAATTTCTATAGCGTTTGGCTACAATAAGCTAGATTCTGTATCGCATTTCCTGAACAATGCAGCATAGACATTGCAGCCCAAGATTAAGAAAGGAAAGGCAGCTTTACACAAACCAAATTCTAGACTGCGCTAGGAACTAAATTGGCTTCTTCATAAATTAAAGCACCAGTGTGCTGTTTTAACTCAAGATAGCCTAACAAGCTATTCTGCAGCCCAGAATCCGCATATGACTGCATGCTATGAAAATGCCCTCTCCTGTCCCCTAGCACACTCTTTGTTCTAGAATCCCAGAGTTCTGTTGGGCAGCAGAGTCACTTGTATCAGCCATATAATGAGGAAATTATTCCTCAGACACTGCAACTCCATATGTTGCTTGAGGAAAGGCTAGAATATGGCCCAGTAGATTCAATTTTCTCCAGAAGGATTACTTTTGAGAGTTTAATGATTCAGCATCTTCATTAAGAATCACAAAGTGAAACAATTATCTTCCCAAGTAGTATTGTTCCATTTCATCCACTGTTATTCCTACCTCTTGGCAAACACCACAAGCAGTTCTCTCCACTATTCTAGTTCAAGAGCTTTTCCATTTCCTTTTGCATATAGAAAGCAATCACTCTAGAATAGGAGGACAGACACTATACTTCAGGCTAATAGGGGAGGGGGAAAAAGAGGAAAGGAAAAAGTGGTAATCCCAACTGGCATACATAAATCCACGTGACACCAAAACAAGAAACCATTTGCTAACCCATTTCACCAGCACAAGTACTTAAACAATAATATACAAAGTTTACTGTAATGCAATCTTAAAGAATATATCAGAACAAAAAGGAGATAACCGCTGATATACAGCTCAGATAATTTATTTTAAGATAGTTATACACCTTGCTGGTGCAGTGAAGATCTCAAAAATAATGCGCTATGGGATAGCAGTTCGGAAACAATGTCTTATGCTAGTCCTAGACTAGGTGAAGGTGTTGTATATTGTTCTCTACATTGTCTCATTTTTACAGAAAAACAGTGGGACAGACAACATGGCCAAAAAACTTCATCACTCATTCAGGAAAAAAAAATTGGTTGATGATGAACTGATCTCAAAGCCCTGTACTAACAAACAAAAGCTATGACCTAGGTTAGACCAATGTAGCAGCTCACTAATTTGCAACTGATCAAAGTGGTTACAAAAGATATAGAGTGGCTGGTAAAAATTATGCATTGGATGCGGGAGCAAATGCCTTCCCCTAGGAACTATCCCAGGCAGGGAGCAAAAGGGGTAGGAGCAGAGCCATCTCTTATGCCTACTGGCACACCACTCTGTTCAGAAGTAGTGACCCCTTCCCCTTCTCCCCCTACACAGCTGCCAGGGACATGGGCCCAGCAAGCCAGAGGGTCCTCCGCACTTAGCACACTTGGCCCCTGTCCACAATGGCAGAGTTTGGGTAGGGAGCTGGCCACAGCCCCTCCCCAACACAGGCTTTCTTGCAGGTAACTGCTGCGCTGCACAAAGGCAGTACCCAAGAATATCTGGCTTTAACTCCATCCCACTTCCCACCCATGCCTGGCTGCCACAGAGAGTAGCTGAACATGTCAGGGAGCAGTGCAACAGAAGGACAGAACTTCCCTCAACAGTAAGGTGGGGCAGGAAAGGAGACCTGTCCTCCCATTCAGACTGTCCTATCTCTCACCCTTAGGATGGGGGGGCATGAGTCATCTATGTAGGGATTACAGTTAGGTGTTAATTGTATTTTTCAGGTTAAAAATGCTAGTGAGCATATTTTTACAGTCACCCGAGTCACTTGCTAAATTCAAAATTTAGAAGTCTTATGATTTAAGAGAAAAAGGCAGTAGAGTTAAAATAGATTTCAAGGTTAAAAATAATAATCACAGAGATGGCATAAAAAGAACACCACAAAAGCTATATAGTTTGAAAGAGCCTACTCTGACCAGACCAAGGATAGAGTTTTACTGTATCTGCATCTTACAATCTCAGCAAATCTAGTTTTTCACCTGTTTTAGACTAGCCAGTATGGACAGAACCTACTGTGAAAATAAAGTTTAAAAAAACCCAGTACTCTCAAACTCCAATTTGTCAGTTGCAATGAGAGACTGACAAATGCAGTAGTTCTGTCTGAAAGGCACCATAGCAAGTTGGTTTGCATTTAGGAGATTAGATAACTGAGAAAGAACTCATCACACAGTACACCCCACAGTATCTTCAGCTACATCAGAGTGACCTTGCATTTTGTATGTAGTGAGGAGAAAAGAAATGTCAGTAATAAGAGGCATGGGCAGAAAACGCCACTGTTAACCTCCTTTACAAGAGGTTTATTCATTGCATAATTCCCACTAACAAATTTAGTATCTGCAGTGATTGTCTCTTAGTAAGTATTCCACCATTATCTTTTTAAAATATTAGTTTTTAAAAAACTTCAGACAATTGATCTTTCCATGTGTATGGTATTGTCAGTTTCTATAAGCATCCTGAATTGTGAGGACCACAGCACAATGTTCTACAAACCAAAAAAACCCAATTCCAAAACCCAAACCACATACACCAGGTTTATGTTAAGCAGCATTACCACCTCCCTAGTTTTACATGTGATCTTTATAGTTGCACATCCAAAAATAGTTATAGAATTATTACCCCCTCATATTCAACTCCCCCTGAAGATCATAGCTGCCTTTGGACATCCCCCTCCCCCCCAACCCCTATCCGCATTTACCTAGACTCAGTCTACTGGGACATTCATGTCTTAGAGCAGGGGTGAGCAAGAGGCTGCCAGCGGGCTGAATCCAGACGCTGAGGCCACCGGATCTGGCCCGTGGCTGCCTCACATCAGTTCACATTTTATAAAGCCAGTTGTTCTCCGTTCCAGTCAGCTAGGAATGGAGAAGAGAGACTTCTCATGCTGTTCCTGCTCCCCAGCAAACTCTCTTAGCTCTCATCAGCCAATCTCTTGGTGTCCAACCAATATAAGCCAAGAATTTTTGCTGGGAGCAGGGGAAGTGTAGGAAGCCTTCTCCCTCTCTTCGTTCCCCCTCCCCCTCATACCCAGAGCGGAGCCACGTGGAGCAGCGAACAGCATGCAGCACCCCAGCCCCTCCCTTCCCCATCCCTCTGCCCCCCCTCCACAGACCCAAATCCTTTGGCCCCTCCAGCACTCAGACCTCCTCCCAGAACTGGCACCCCAATCTCCTGCCCCAGATCACAGTCCCCTCCTATCCTTGGTCACATCCCAAAACCTGCATCCCAGTCCCATGCCCTAGGTCACAACTGCCTCCTTCACCCAAACTCCTAGACCCCATTCTCCCTTCTGCACCCCAATCCTTTACCCGAAGCTCCCTTCTGCACCCAACCTCCATCCCAGACCCCAGAATTCCTCCATTAATACCCTGGAAGAGTGTGGCCCTTGACCACTTTCCAAAACCTTGGAGTGGCCCCGTTAAAAATTATTGCCCATTCCTGTCTTGGAGTGCGAATTCAGTTTGAGAAGTAGGGAGATTTTAGTAACAAACATAAGTTGGCCACATCCATAAGTGTTAAACCTGTCATTCACAGAAATCTACTGTGGCTTCAACACAAGAGTTCATTAGTTTGGCTCACATTTTACAGAGAGTCTCATTGGCAACCCCTCTTCCCATGATGATCATATTAATCATTCTGTTTACATTTGAGACCATGTAAGCTGCATCAATTTCCTATGTGGAAAAAAGTTTTTTTTTTTAATGTTTCAATAACTGATATAGTCTCCAAGAGTGGTTTTAGTTCCCCTCCTACTTTCCCCGCCCCCACTAGAAGCCACTGCTCCAAAAAAGGCATCTAGGCTATTTCTTTCTAGACTCTAGCTTTTTATTCACAGCCAGGCTCTTCAAACACCATAAGGGCCTGGATGTCTGTAGAAATAAGTCTAAGGAAAGAGGTGGAGGCAGTACCAAGTCACCTGGCAGCTTTCTGTGGACCACAGACAGATCAACAATAGGGTCCATGTTCTAAATTCACTTTTTAAAAATTGAAAAAAATTTGAATTTTGAGGCAGAGAAAGATTATATAAAAATAGGGTCTAGGATTGAAGGAAAAGCTGTTGTAGAGGTACTTAAGCCAGGTAAATGAAATCAGGAAGGGTCTCAAAGTCATATGTACATGAAAATGATGGATCCAGAATGACAATAATTATGATTAGACCAACAAAAAGAAGCAAGGAAGTAAGAAGATGATCAACTATACCTGTCAAAGAGATAAATAAAAACATAAATACCACTAAAATATGAGTTACAAATATATATTATAACAACAACAAGAACTTGGTGCTTAAATGACAATGAACTAGAGTTTAAATGATTAAACGCTATCCTTTTCAATGTGGAAATTTGAAAAAGCTCTGGACAGTTTAAAGGGATAAAAACAAAATGCCAAGACAGACAAGAGTTTTATTCAGGTGAATGAAAACACTGGAAACAAAATTTTTCAAGTCTCAAGAGTCCTTCCATAATAAAACACCAAACTGTTTCATGTTAACTTTCCCGTTCAATTGAGAATTGTATTTGTTTCAAATATACTGCTCTCACTTCGTGAGTGGGGGCAAGATCCAGGAAGGCGCCCTCATTTACAGCAGAATGTGTGCTGGCTGTACACTGCAGCAAGCCTGCCTCAAAGCCTGCTTAGGAAGAACATAGGCAGCAGAAAATGCTCAACTCTTTGAAACCCTGACTTACTGTCTTTGCAGTCTAAACAATCCAACCTGGTACCCTATGATAGCGACTCCTGGGTATTTCTGCACACCCCTCTACTTCTTTGTTCTAACCAACCAGTAATTATTGGTTCCCTGACTTCTTTGCATAACCCGAGTACCTGTTTGACTATACCATGCTTCTGGCTTCTATTCCTGAAGGTGGATCCAGTACACCAGGGGTGGGCCCCCTATACTCTGGTGTGCAAAGGGAATGTAGGGAGTGTCTTTCTCCTTCTCAGTCAAGGGGCCACATCAGTAAGGGTTTGTTTTCTCTTTTATACTTCCCACTTGTATGTGCCCCCCCCAACTGTTTCCTTCTGTGGGTCAGTGACCACAATCCAAAATGTTCCCTGTGATTCGCCTTCCAAAAGGCCTATAAAATCCTAACATCTCCAGCTGTGGGATTAGATAAACCACTGTGTAATCAAAACGCTAAATCCATGCTTCCCAACCAGTTATGAAGCAGTAGTGTGCTATAGCAAACTAGCCACACTCAAGCAGCCAAATAGTCATGTGTGGCTAGTGACTAGCATGTTGGACAGTATGGTGCTAAATTAAAGAGGAATAAGACAGCTCTATTTAACCATACTATCAGGCTACTCTTGCCGTCCTTTGTTTGTTCCATACTCATTAATAACGTAGCAGCATAAGAGCAAAGACCTAATTTTTGGTTTAGTCTGTAAGCACCTAGCACATTTGGCACAACAGAGAAGCCATGGTGCTTTTAGTGTCTACCAGTTAAATTTCATTTTTTAAAAAGAAGAAATTAGTGGATTAAAGGGAACTAGTAGATTTAGACTTTCAAAATATTTGATATAGTCTTGAAGAGATCCTGTTTAAAAAAAAAATGATAACTGAGTTGAAATAAATCTACTGCCAGACTTTGAAAACTGGGCAAGAGAAATAAGATCAAAGACGGCTATTTTTCACAGTGGAAAGAAGCTGATGGGGTAGTGCTTTATACCTCACCCACGTTGTCTCTAAAATATATATTTTATGGGGCCAACTTCTTCTGGTAATAGAGAAAAGCTTTCAAACTCCACAGAGCTCTTCCTCAGATTAAGATGAGACAGTAACGTTTACTCAATATTAAGAAAGCCAGAAAACAAGGAATGAACTAGATGCAAGCTGCTATGTCTAAAGCTGCTTTTAATGTCAGGCTTGTCAATTATCTTTAAAAACAGCTTCTTATATGCTTAGCAGCAGTAGAACCATTTGTTGAAGCTGTTGATATTGCCAGCCAACAGTTATTGTAGAAAGACAGCCAAGGGGAGGTGTGTGGGGGGGGGGGGAGAAGGGAGGGTTTCAATACTTGCTGGTTCTTGTGTCTGCTGGACTATTCAATACTAAGAGAAGCCTGTCTAGTTGTTTCCTGCTACCATACCTAGTTTTGTGGAGGCTGGTAGGAGATATAGGTTTAAAGAACTGTCATTCAGTCTATACTATTAAAAGTTTCCCTTAGTTTTGTAAATATCAAAGACTTTTATACGAGAACAAAAGAAGCAATGTCTGTAGGATGCCGAAGATGGAGTCTCAGGAATTTTCTGTAGAGAAATCTGAAGTTCCAAATAGGATAGGTTAGAGATTGAAGTGTAAGGGACAGTCTCCTAAAGAAAATTACTTAAAGACTACAATATGAAACGTATTATTCCCTGAACTTCCTGGGGGTGATTTTAAAAACATTCAAAAAACAGTTTCAAGCTCCACAATTTAGGAGGGAAATATTTCCCACCAATCCCACATAAAGGCCTGTTTGCAAGAAAAAAATGCAAGCCATTTATTCCTGTATACAATTCGAGGAGGTAGGGAAAGCCACTAAGTATAGGATGGAAAGTTTCTCTTTCCCAGAAAAAGGCTTAAAAGAAAAAAGTGTCACAACTCATCACCATGTGTTAAATAAGTTACTAAATCACATCACAGCACAGGTAGAATTTTATAAGGTCTTTGAATTGACACCCCCAAAGAATTAGAACAGAAATCTGTAAATGGAAGTAGTGAGTCCTGGTTTGTTTAGTATCATTACCTGTAACCAACAGATCAAGAATAGTTTACCCATGTTGTCATACATGGAGTTAAAGCCACTCTCTTATCTGATGAGCTAAGAGGTATAGGATATTAGCAGAAATACTTCTGTATACATTGTATTGTAAAATTTAAATAATTACTAGCAAGAAATTGAGACTATACAGTGCATATACACTAGAACCAAATGGTATCTAAATTAGTTATAATCTCTCAAAAGACTTAAGTATAGCTGTGGATGACTCACTGAAGTTGCACTTTGCAGTGGGAATTATGTTTTCCGGTTCCTTTCCGCAACTCAAAAGTTCTAAAATTCCGCTACACAACAATCTCATAGAAGGTCACACCTCACCTCTGCTACAACCTAGAGCACTTCCTCAACAGGGGAAAGAAAATTGTGATCCTATCAAATTCCCTTCTGAGAGGAGAAAATGTTAATGGGTAGACAAACAGATATTCATGTATTTACTTCTAGCTATACCCATTTGCTACAGGAATCAATTGCTTCTGGAGATTCACTTTGGCTACTTGTATCGCTTCCTAGCAGCAATGGCAGAATAAGTCTACCAAGAGGGAACATCATTTCCATTTGATTGCAACTCCTGATGCTGCTGCTAGATCAGTAGTTCCCATCCACTGGACTGTGGGCCGGTACCGGGATGCGAACCATTTGCTTGGCAGTGTGCCTCAGCCTGGGAACCACGTACATGCCTTGATGACTGGCTCAGTGGGAATGTCCTCACTTAGCCAATGATTGTGCTATAAGCTCTTTAAATTGGACAGCGGCAATCGTGTCTAGTCACTGCTGTCAAATACAACAGCTAAAAGATGGAAGTGGTGGAAGTAAAATACTTTTGGAAGCGATGTCTTATGATTTTGAACAGTGATGGAAATAAAATACTTTGGGTAGCAAACGATGTGTTACGTATGTTTTTTTAAGGTGGAAAGTGAATATTTTGGAGGGGGATAAAAAAGGTTACAACAACATGTATTGTGTGCATACAGATGTAATGTAAAACAACATGTGACCTCTTAAAATTAATTACCATAATTAATATGCAAATAAAATGTTTCTATGTTGGTCCACCAAAAATTTCTGAACGAGTTTGCTGGTCCGCAGTATAAAAAAGGTTGGGAACCAACTGTGCTAGATAACACCAGGAGCAACAGAGACTCAGGCAAAATTATTTTGGGGCAAAGCAGAGCAGGAGGCAAGACCAAAGAAAATGTTTGCCCAGTTTTGGATTAAGTAAAATCCAGAATTAGTTTGGCTGATGGTTACTGTTATGTGTAAGCTTGGAAAATGAACAAAATGAAGATAAAGGAATCTCCAGAATCAGTCTTGAAAGCAGGGTTGCGGGGCTCAGATCAGAGACTGCAGCATGAAGAGAAGCTGCACACAGACACAAATTAAATGTGTCTCCCACTCTCAAACATTTTTGGGTAAAAAATTCCACATTGTGGTTTTTGACGCAGGTTTAGGGAGAATATTTTCTTTGAACTACTAGTCCAATTTGCCACATTCATCTTACAAAAATAACTCGACTCTCCACCTCAATTTTCTCCTGGTCTCTTCTTTAAGCCATCTCATTGCATTGAGTGCTTTCCCCCAACTCCTTATTCCTTTAAATCACTACCATATTTGTTGGTGGGTATTCTGGAATGTTATTTTTCTTACTACTTTGAAAGTTCCCCTATGTCGGCAACCCACTATAAAAAGCGTGGTGGAAATAGCTGCCACCATTGTCCACCATTTTTTTCTGGCAGCTGCTGTCTCAAGCTAGCATTCTCCTTCTTGGTCAGCAAAGGACTGTGGCTAAGGGCAGGTCAAGCAATCTCCTTCCCAGTGTAACTCATATATTAACTGCCTAAATAAAGACTTATACAACACTGGTTAGCATTCTTTACAGTGAAGTTTCCTCATTCATTTTATTTGATTGGTGTCCCAGTCTACACTTTATTTTGCAATAGATTTATTGCTTGTTATGCTGTGACTTTTGCTCCGCATTCCTTCCACCTTGACTTTAAATGTAGGAAGAGTGATTCATGAAGAAACTATTCTAATTTTTTCCTTTAATAATTATTTTCAGTTAAGTACTATAGCTTGACATGTACAATGCCGGCACATTGATGTGCAAATGGCCCTTAAATACATACAAATAGTAAATGCTTCAGGAAGCCCCTTTGACTGACTTAATAGGCATTTGCTGAATTTTTATTCCAGAGTCACCATTTTTCTTTAAAAGCTCTCCCTTCAAAGAGGAAACATGTTCATGATTGCAAAACATGGATTAACATTCAAGTGACTTGGATTCAATTCTTGCCACATTTCTACCTGACACACCTTGGGCAAATCACTTAAGGCTATATTTTTCTAGAATGCTCACTTGCCATGTAGGTACCAATATGAAGTGGCTCAATTTTCAAAACAGGTCAGCATAACAACTGTAGAGGTCTTAAAGTTGCGTTATATGTGGAAAAAAAAACCAACTGCTAGGTGTTGAGCAACTTTTAAAAAGTTTCTTGTTTACATACCTAAAAATAATCTTTTAAAATTGTGGTCTTATTTGTGGGTATTCAATACTTAAAAATCTAGTTTTAGGCACCTTGCTCAAAGTCACAAAGGCATGTGTAGCAAAGCTAGGAACTGAACCCAATTCTCCAGAGTCCTTTCTCTTTGGGAGCAGACACTGTCTTTCATGTTTGTGTGCAGTCTACCACAACCTGGACCTTTAAGCACTACAACATTAATAATTTTTATTTTCAATAGCACTCAATGAACTTCTATGATCAAAGGAAGGTGTGCCTCATACTACTTGATATGCATAATCAACTCTCATTTGTCTAAGTCTTTGCAAAAATACAACAAAAAAGTAATTAAAAGTGACATTTTATTAGCATAAGGGCTACAGTTATAAGTTTGAGCACCGGGAGATTTGTTTTTGTTTGCTTTTTTAAACCAGCAGGTTTGGATAGTCTTGGGCCAGGTCTTCACTTGTGGGAACATCAATGCTGCAGTAATTGATCTTCTGGCATTCAGTTTAGCAGATCTAGTAATGTTCTGCTAAACCGAACACTGAGTCAGTCCTTGTCAGTGGCAGCCTGGTCCTCCTCACTGACATGAGGAGTAAAGGAAGTCAACAGGAGAAAAGCTCCCATCAACCTCCTACTATGGAGATGGCTACCAAGGGGTATGTCGACTCCAGCTACGTTATTTACATAGCTGGAGTTGCATACCTTAACCTTACCTTCCAGGTATAGTGCAGACCCGGCTAGCCTCAGTCTTTACAGTGTCTCTTTCAGTCAATATTATGACTAGCTGCTCAAGCAAATATTTTACTCAGGAATTTTTAAAAAGTTAGCCACCAAACCGCAGTCACTGTAATCCTACTCAGATGAATAGGAGGGTTTTTTTAAAAGATATAATGGAAGAATGTAACATCCCTAACTGTAAATAATGGTTTAACAATCATCATCACCATTCCTTGCTGAATAGCCCATATTTCTGTAGCTGTTTCCACATGTGCAAAGGCACAATACATGAAATATGTAAAATGAAGAGAAAATATGAAAATACAAGTCTTAACAGAGGATACTTTTAAGAGTAGATTAATCAACACAGGAACAGCTCTGTGTAGTTTGAAACTGTCGCACTAACAGAAATCAGTCCAATACAAAGATATTACCTCACCTACCTTCTCTCTAACATCCTCCCCAAGACAGAATACAAGTTTACCAATAGCTTAATAAAGTTCAGGCTTTTTTTACATTAATTTATTAGGGAGACTCAGATAAGAGGCTGATAACCACTGACAACCAAGTTCACGAGACAGCAGAAGATGGGACACTCAGACAGAGCCTAATCCAAAGCTCAGTGAGATCTATGGACAGTCTCCAATCATGCTCTCAATGGGGAGGAATATTTGACATGATGAAAGGTAACTCAAAACAGAAGGTTTGCATTCAAGTAAATTCAACACCCACTTCCCCCAAACATCTCAACTCCTGATTAAAAAACAACAAAAAACAAAAAAAACCTCTGATGCTAGGCTGAGGAAGTTAATTTAAGCTTCTGTAATGTAGAAGAGTTACTTCTATCCCTCTACATAGAAGTTCTGTCTGCTTTCAGTTCTCATTGATTAAATCACTAGTTCACTTATAGAAGCTCTCTAAAAATTAAAGTGAAAATATTTCTACTATTAGAAGTAATAAGTTGATTATCTTCAAATAATATGCTCCATAGCCATTCTGATACTAGACACAAAGAATCCAGAAGAAAGTTAAAAAGGAGAAAACTAGATTTGATTTTAAATTGCAGTATTTGTCTTCCTAATGTCAAAAATTGTATATTGGTGAATGAGACACAGGATTTCTTTGGATTCAAAGAGTTAACTCAGCTAGTTGTGCAGACCTGTTCCCTTTACTTAGAATTTTAACTTGGGCTACATTCTTCAATTCCCAAATTGCAAGTTTAATTTAATGTTGGAGCGAAAACATGATACCTAGTGGGAAAGGGGGAAGGGAAGAAAGGCATGAAAAATAATGTAGTATCCCAAGTATCACTAGCACCTGACATCCTGCCAGTTAACACCTTAAAAGTTAACAGACTACCATATTTTGGAAGCAGTGCTATTTTTAATCTGTATTTTAACATACTGAAGATTTATAAAGTAAATTTAATCATGAAATGTAAATGAAGAAAAACAATTGCAAAATGGTTAGTCATTATCAACTTTTTTAAAGTAAAAATGATCTCCTGAAAATGTCTGTTATTGTTAGAAGTAATATATAATACTATAACTGAAAGGTTTCAGATGTGTAGCTATGTTAAGTTTGCTTCAGCAAAAGAGTTTGGTGGCACCTTAAAGATTAATAATTTTATTATGGCATAAGTTTTCGTGAGACTAATTGTAACTGAAAGGCTAGAGAAAAATCCACCTTCTTTTTAAATGTTGTAAACTTGACCAAACTGTGTGGCTAGTTAGTTCCACACATGTCTCTGTTTGGAGCAAGACTTATTTTTAAAATGGAAAAATATTTTACCCCATGAAAAAAATTGTAGAAGTACTCAATGTAAGATGTAGCACTCTCAAGGTGTCTGCAGTTTTGCCTGAACTCATTTTTCAAAAGTTACTGTATTTTGATTGACTGTTAGCCTTCCAGCAGGAGAAATTCATTTAAATAGTGTGACAGAAATAAGTAATAGCTGTTGCTTTCTTTTACTTTGAAAAGACATTCACCTTCAACCATTATAACAACAACCATACCTCTACTGTATTTAAATCAGAATTAAGAAACATGCATGCTAAATATACTAAAAAGGCCTTTAATTGAAGAGGTTTCACCTAAAGCTAATGGGACAAAACAGTATGCTTAGGCCCCGAGCCTTTCATCTGAACCACACTGTTGTAGGTCTTGCGTCTACACAAGACCCACTCGCTCCTAAAGGGCTTTGTACACAGCTGTAAAGCTATGTCCATGAAGGTGAGACTGAAGAATCGGGACCTTTTTCCTGATTCCCCCACCCTCCCCAGCATAAAAATGCTAAATGAAAAACAGCTACCATTTATAGTCTGGCAATTTAATTCTAATAATAAACCCTACACAGACATTTATTCTTTAGATCCTTTCACATGTGTTATGCTGTTCTTTAACCAATGGTTTATTGAGAAATTAACTAAAAGTGTCAAATATTGGTTTACTACAGAGCTATCACTGGCAGCAGAGTACAAAAAGGCAGCAAAGGATTTAGCTCTAGAGATAGAAAGATGTACAGCTGTCTTTCCGTCCAGTGTTAATGTACCAGAATGGCAGTCCTAAGTTTGGACTCCCATTAGGGGAAGAAAAACGAAAAGCATAAGTGTTAAAAAAAACTACATAATTGATTTACCATGACTTTTTTGATACTATCAATTAGAGCTTGTGTGTGACTCCATTACATAAGCAACAGCTTTAAAGTTTACAGTACACAGTTTGGTGTTCTAACTATATACTGTTGACATCTAATAAATGCCCTGCAGGGGGAAGAGATGTAGAGGAAGAAAGGAACAGAGTAAAAATTAATTTACTGCACATGACCAGTAATACAGTGGCTAGAATATTTACTGTTCATTAATCTTAGAACAACAAGAAGATTTAACTATCGGACTACAATGCATTTAGAAGCTTTCCACAGAAACAACTCAAATTATTTATTTGTGCTAAAGGTTTAAGGTTTAACATTTTTTTTTTCAGTAAACATTAGCAGGTCAGACATAACAGAGATTTCTCAGCAGAGGGTTTATCCAGCATCTAATCTATCTCATGCTTCAACACACAATAGCTCAAGAAGTTATTTTAATTTGTAAAATAAAAAAGATTATACACAAAAGAATCAAATGGACTCTGATAACAAAAAAGATGCAATGATGAGGGCCAAAAGTGATGAAGATGCAAGGTACCTGAATGGTATCACACACCTTTTGTTTTCTGCAAACGATGCACGGTGCAGACAAAACGTTTTGTGCTAAACAGATTTAAGTCTGTTTTTCTAACATTAAGCACAAAGGAAAAAACACTTGACAGCAAGCGTGGTAAATAAATCCCTCCCTGGAGAATGAAAGCAGCAGACAGGAGGGGGCTGACATGCATGCAGGAGAAAACTAAACACCATCTTTTTTTTCTACCTGCACAAGTTGCCATTTGCTGCAGCGATCAAGAACCTCTTTTTCTCGTTGATTCCAAAAGCTAGGTTTTCGGGGAAAAATCCCCCCCCTTTCTCAAGTCATCTGTTGATATGCTTTAAGAGTATGATATTCATATCACAGGATCTTTGAGATAAAATCCATTTTCTTTCCTTCTCAGGTAAACATGTTTACTGCTCCTGCACAGACACTGGGTGGTTCAGACTCACATGTCACACACATGTCGTCAGCAACAAGAAAAGCCCCTTTCTCTGATCATCAACATTTTAAATAAGGTGGAGGAGAAAAGCACTTTCTAAACTTACCTTTAATAAAGCCACATCATCAACTAAATATAAGCACTGACGCAAGACAGGAAATTAAAAACTGCAATCTTAAATACACCGATACTAGCCATAATCAAAACATCTCGATCCAGTAGAAATAGGAGAGCCACGAGTTCAGACGATCAAATCAACTCGGTAGCCCCTTAAAAGGCCAATGTTTACATACGTATTTATACATCTAAACAATTCGAAGCAGTGAGAAACATCAACCCTGACAAACTTATATATGTATTAAAAAAAACTGTTCACACGGTAAGAAGCACAGCTGAAACCCTTCCTATCCCTGACCCTGCACAGGAAATGCCACATAAAACCTAAAATTGCCAAGGACGGTTACAAAACCTCTCGTTTAACATCCTATTAAAAAGAGTTACTGCGGTAACAGAGCTGTTTCCTTATTTTCTGAAGCTAAACATGGAGTAGGAGTTATGAGCATTTACTGCCCCCCCCATTTAGCCTCAAAATGCGTTTTAAAGTAACACACATACCAAAAAACAGCCCCTAAGTCTGAAATGTAAATGTAATGCCTTATATAGACTGCAGCAGTTCAGACACACACAGCCGAGGGGCCCCGGCCAAACCGTTACCACCCATTATTATACAAACAGGTACCTCCAAAGCCAAAGGAAGGGAAGAAACTTCATCGAATCACAATCCCTCCCCAGCCACACAGACAGAATCCCTCCCTTCCCCGCCACTCCTATGTAACCTAATTGTCCCGACAATCCTGCAGTCATCGGGACTTTTTTAGGGAGGAGAAACAACACAGGCAACGGCCACAAACAGAAATAAACTTGCGCTGCAGGCACGAAAAGCGGCTCCGAAAGTAGCAAGCGGGCTATTCTGGGGGGAGGGAGAGAGGCTCCCCTTTCACTGCGGTCCCCCGGGCAGGTGGGGGGGATGTTTTCCCCGCAAATCAACACAAATCGATACACACTGCAGCAAGCAACAGTGCCTCCCCTCTGGCCGCCGGGGCCAGCCCCGCCACCCCCGAGCGCTAGCAGCCCCTTCTGTCACCCCACTGCAGGGTCCTGGGCACCCCCAGGTAACGCCTCACACCAGCGCTCCCCCCACCTCCTCAAGACCAAGCGGGGCCGCTACCGCGGGGAAAGTACCGCGGGGGAGAGACACCCGCCCCAGGAGCAGCGAGGGGGGCGCCCCGCTCCGGCCCGGGGCGCGCACGCTGCCAGCCCAGGGCGGAGGCGCCTGTCCCCGCTCTCTCGCGCACCCAGGTAACAAGTTTGGGAGTTGGGTTGCTAGGACCGACCGAGCCTTCCCCCTGCGCCCCGAAAGGCTCGGAGCCCCGCGAGGGGGGACCCGCCACCCCGGGGGCGGCAGGGGAAGGTGCTGGTGCTGCCGCTGGCGGGCGGGGGAGGCAGCGTGTAACGGTCCCGGACAGGCGGCTGAGCGAGGAGGCACCACTAGGCGGAGGAGGGAGGCAGGGAGCGAGCACGGAGGGAGGGAGCGAGGGAGGCACCAGGTAGCGGATATAACGGTGCAGAGGGAGCCGGGCTCCCAGCGAGGCGCAGCAGGGAAATTACTTTCTACTTCTCCCGTCCCCCCTGCACTCCAGGCGGCCCAGCCCGGTCCCGGAGCCGGGCCGGCGCGGAGCGGGCCGCTGCCCTGCGGGCTGACTGACCGTTATTGCGCCTCGGGTTCGCCTGCTTCCTGCGCTTACACCTGGGGCCATCCGCCATGATCCTCTCGCTTGTGTCTAAATGCTCCAGTCACCTCCTCCCCCTCCCTCCCCTCCCACCCCTCCCCCCCGGACCTGGTTTACGACACTGGGTGGTTTTACTTTTACATCACCTTCCTACACCTAGTTCTCGGCCGGAACCTTGTTGCCAGGGGAGACGAGTGCTTTACGGCAGCACGTTTGAACGGGGAAGAGGGAAAAGTTCCTGCCTCAGGTGCCGGAGTAGGGGTGCGCGGGGAGGGGTGCGCGCTGTGCAGCCGAGTAGAAGATCGGCAGCCAAAGGGGCTGGAGGATCCCCGTAAGTTCGGGGTGTGTGAGGGGGATCCCTACCGGGGCGGGGATCCTCCTGGGTATGGTGTGTGCGGGAGGGGGATCCCCGTGCGTACGGGGCATGCGGGAGGAGCGGAGGATCCCGTGGGTGGGAGGGAGAGGGATGCCCTTGGGCCCCGGGTGTGCAGGCGGGGGATCCCCAGAGGCGGGGATTCCTGGGAGCATGCATGAGTGTGCGGGAGGGGGTTTCCCCCCGGGCACCGTGCGGAGCGGGGTCGGGGGATTTTCTTGGGCACTGTGTGTGAGGGGTATGCGGTGGGCAGAGATACTAAAGTATACAGCAAAATTCTCGAAGCAAAATCCCCTTCCAGTCATCCGCAGAACAGAGAGACTTGGCTTAAAAGTTACATTCAATGAAGGAGTCTGCTTCCCTCGCAAAATGGGCCTGTCTCCTTCCCTAAAGACAGTACTAGTGGCAGGTCTTGCCGCCTGTCTTCCACATCTCTCTCTCTCAAACACAGGCACACACACTATCACCCTCGAAATAGCTGGAGAGATTTGGCAAGTATGGATTTGTTTGGTGTGCAAGCCAGAAGGATGATCCGATTTACTAAATAAAGCACTTTATGTTAGGAAATAAAAGGTTAACTGAGGCCAAGAAGAGACATACCAAGTGCAAAATGGCAGAGAAGCTCCTCTTGTATTCATAACACCTTTAAACCATAATGTATATTACATATTTGTCATTTCCTCCTCCATGACCTCTCTTATTTATATGGTGATGTAATTCAGGGGTTCCCAGACTTTTTGACACGGGGACCAGTAAATCCATTCATGAACTTTTGGAGGACCGGAAACATTTATTTGCATATTTGAATATTTATTAATCAAATGATGAATATTCAAATAAGTTGTTTCTAAGTCCTCCCAAAACCCCCAGTGCCAGCTTTAGCAAAGCTTGATATGGTTACCCACAATATTCTTCCCAGCAAGTTAAGGAATATGGATTGGATAAATGGATTGTAAGACAGACAGAAAGCTGGTTAGACCAGGGTTTCCCAAACGTTTTACTTTAGTTGGAACCCTTTTTTTCAGCACTGTTTTTTGCAGTCCAAAAATATAAACACATAAACAAACTGAGAAAATACCAGACATATAACATGTCTGGTATTTACTCATTAGGTAAGTTTTATTATTACTAGATGTATCAGTTTGTAGTTTCGAACTGCCTGGCTGGTAATTGTGCTCAGGCTGCATGAGTGTGTCTACCAGCCAGACAGTTCGCAATTACTTGAGGGTGTGTGGGGGGGGGTCGGGAGGTAGGGGACAATAGAATCCCTGGGCTGGACTAACTTGTGCTTTGGGGAGGGGGCAGCGCTCCGAGATCTACATATGGTCGGGTCAGTCCCACTCCCAGGTACCGGGCCACGGCCCATAGTTTGGGAAACGCTGGCCTAGTGAGATTGTAGAATCTCCATCACTGGAGATATTTAAGACCAGGTTAGATAGACACCTGTCAGAGATGAGCTAGGGCAACTCAACTTTGGAAGCCCCAGGGGCCACACTGATGCTGAGGGCCTCAACTTAAGTGTGGTTGCATATGCAAGGAAATATATACAAATAGCTTCTCTTACACTGACAGGCATGAATACAAAGATTAAGGCAAGACTACACAACACACAGGCCCCATTTAAGTCAGTTCTGCTGATATTAATAAAATTCAATATTTATACGATTTCTACCGATGTGACAGCACTTTTCATGCGCAATGACAGTCAAAGAATTTAACTACTAAAACACATCAACAGAAGATCATTACACTGACTACTTTTTTGTTTCGGCTTCCACTCACCAGCCACGTGTTGATCCCCACATAAACCCAAACTATACTGCGGGGCACAAACAAACTGGCCGTGGGCAAAATACTAAGTTATTAATAAATATTTTATAAACCTTTACCTTTTCTCTCTGCTGCCATGTCTCCTCTCCTTGCTCCATCATCTCCCCTGGTGCCTGCTGCCCCCCAACTCTACACCCTCCTCTGCTGTCCTCACTCCTGCCCGTCTCACCGCCCTCAGCCCTCCTGCAACCTGCCCCCATCACCAGCCCTTCTCTCCCCCCCATGCCCACTCCTCCAGTAGCCCCACTCTGATCATGTAAGCTACCCCTCTTCTAACACCTCCCTCTACACGCTGTCCTGCCTCTCTCCTCTGGTGCTGGTCCCTCCCCTGCAGGTGTCTTCCCTTCTGCTTCACCCCAGAATCCCCTGGCACCTGCACCTTCCCTTAGCCCTGCATCCTCCTGGTGCCTCCCCCTTCCCTTATTGCCCCTACCCCCTTTTTCCCCTGATACCCACTTCCTCACCACTCTCTGCCCCATTCCCCTCTTGCCCCTCTGTGCCCTCACACATGCCTTGCTCCATCCCCACCTTTCTCATGCCCATCCCTTCTTTCAAGCCTTCTCCCAGCACCTCCTCCTCCAGCCCCCAATGCCCTTCCCCTCTCTTCTCCTCTCCCAGAATCACCCTGTCCCCTCTCCCACTGACACCTCCCCTCTTGCCCTTTCCCTCATTGTCTGCACTTGGCCCCCTGGCATTTGTCTCTCCTGCACCCTGTCCCTTGGTATCTTCCCTTCCCAAGCCCCTTCTCCATCCACCCAAGCCCAAGCTCCTTCCCTTCCCTTCCCCACCGCTGCTGCCTTCTCCTCTCCTCTCCCTCCCCCACCGCCGCTGCCGCACAAGCCCGTTCCCTGCCTTCTGCCTTCCATGTTGTGGGGCTGGAGGCTCAGGCCCCAGAGGCCGAACCCAGAGGCAGCCCCGCAATGTGCCTCCAAAGAGTTTTAAAATCCCGGGCCGTGATTTCACATCACGCCCGGGCGTCCTCCCCGCCCACGTTCAACGCCACACATGGTAGCAGCAGCCGGCGAGAAGAAGCTGCGCACAGCAGGGACGGGTTAGGGCCTGCTCCCGGCAGAACCGGGGGAGAGACCCAGCTCCACATATTGGTGGAGCAGGGCCCCCAGCTCTGTAACTCGCTGGCACTTCCGGGTTCATGGGCGCGAGGCCCAATTCGATCAAATTGGTCAACTCGGCCCTGCTGGCAGCCACCGGGCATGCTAAGGCCCAGTATTTTTTTCCTGCGACCTGGTACCAGGCCACAGCCCATAGTTTGGGAAACGCTGATGTAATTGATGGGAAGAGGTACGAAGTGTAAATGATTGATTTGTCATGTACTTCAAAGGCACATATAATGTAAGTGTTAATATAAGATGATGTACATAAACGATGTTGATATTTTATTACAGGTCTCTAATCAAGAAAGAAAAATCTGGAAGAAAAGTGAGCTGTCTCCACAATGTAAAGAATTTGTCAAATATCTTTTTAATAAACTATATTCTCTGCTTTACTAAGGGAGGCATAGGAGTGGAGAGGTTATACACACCAAAAACATATTTCATAAACATATACAATAAAGTGCATATTTCTTTATTTAATAAACACCTTATGCTATTAAAAATGGAAATTTTAGGCATTTAATTGGTCTTTTGCCATTTATGCTATTTGTTTACACTTTACATTTCACTCAGTTTAGAGAACAAAAATAAGTTAGATTCCCTCTTATGTCTAGTTATTCTGACTTCCTCATTCTCATGCTCTCAACCAGTTCTATAATGTTTAGATTGCCAACACTTCTGTGAATGGTTAAATCTGAACAAAACCAAATTTCAGAGAAAATATTTCTACTTGTATTAGATTTTAAAAATTAATTTAAAAAGTACTAAATCTGGGGCCTAAATTACCTTGTCACATCCCTTTAGGTAGCCCGTATGCTCATCTCATTTTATAGAAACTGAAATGACCGCTTCTTAACTGAAAAGTGACAGAGAAAGCTGAAACATGAGCTTACACAGATTTTTGAAATACTTTCTCATAACTGATCTATGTAAAATAATTTTTGTGACTGTTTATTTGTTCTGTTCATTGCATTAAAAGTACAGAACAGTCACAGTCTCAAAAGTGTTTGTAAGTCATAGATTTATGTGTTCACATGATTAAGTATGCCACAGCCTTCATTTAGAGGCATGTGTTAGCATTGTTTGAGAGTGCATATTTTAAGGCTCAGCATTTAGGAACAGATCCTTAGCTGGTAAAAATTACCAGAGCTCCATTGAGTTCAATGAAACTATGGCAGTTCATGCCAGCTGAGGATCTGCCCATTAGGCCTTTTAAAAAAAGGATTACAAATCATAATAGCAATCATTTTATGAGTTATAAGTTTCTGAAACTCCCCCAAAATGGTACCTTATCATTACAAAGTGAAATGGATTATTAAATCCAAGTAAAACCTTTAGTAAAATATTATTGTTAAAAGTGAGTGAACTACAAATTGTAAAATAATGTAAATGGTGAAAAATAAGGCAGGGTTTTAATTTTGTCTAAGAACCCAGTGCTGCAAGCTGTTCCACACAAGCAACCGTCCAGCCATAGGGAGCACCATTCAAGTCAGGCAGTGCTTCTCAACCATTGAGCCACTTGCGGACCAATCAGCACACAGTTTTGGCACAGGTGACATCCTCAGTGCTAGACAGGTAGCATATATATTCTGTAGATGTGGCCTATAGAGAGCTGCTTATGTGGCCCACAGTGGTAAATAGGTTGAACCACTGCCCTAAGATATTAGTAACACAAGTAATAAATTGAAATGCTTGTAATTCTACAGATGATGTTTGTCCTGAGTGTTTATGGAGTACTTTTCTAGGATTTTGTAATGGTCTGGGCAAAGAGATGTATTTTGCGGCTCTTCCTAAACATAGCCTGGTTTGTCAGTGTATTTCTTTCTAGAAAGAGTTCCAAAGAGTGGCCAGCTACCATAAAATATCTAGTCCTCAGCTCCATATGATATTATAAAAATTTAATTCCAGTTAAATATGAATTTAATTTTCACTATGGACCTAATATCTTGAAACTTTTAGGACTGAAAATCTTTTGTTCTGAGGGGATGCAAACTATGTTAAGAAAATAATTACAAAGTCAAGTACTTCTTGTGTACTTGCTGGATGATAGAATGACATCATCACGTCACCTGCATCAACAGGCTGTGCCAGAGGGGAAGCTTGGGACCAGAGAGTGCCTTGCTAAGCAGGCACAGGGGGAGGACAGTTGGTTGCAGACTCTGATGAAGGGAGGCTGTCCAGCAGCCTGCAGTCTCCTGCTGCAGCCTCCTGCTACAGCGAGCGGAGGGTGAACATCATGGAGTGCGGCACAGGGAGGGGGGTTCTCACTCAAATGGAGTTTGAATGGGTTTGATTTCTCTGAGCAGTAATGCTGCTGGGGCGGCCTTGCCAGAAGTTGGGGGGAGGGGAGTACCTGCTGCTGTATCCTGAGCATGGAGTGCAGCCCTCTCTCTTCGGGGCTGTTGTACAGGTTCCACAGGCTGTAGCCGCTGCGCCATTCCCACCTCAGCATGGCTCCTGCATGTCCTAATTGGCTTGTCTGCCCTCCCAAGCATTCTGGAGGACAGAGCACCTTGGGTACACCCACGCGCTCCTGAGACTCAAGTCCCCCTCCTCTGGCTACTTCCCAGCTTGCACTGTACACCCAGCCCCCACTCCCTTGTGCCTCCTGCTCCTCCAGCTGGGCCTGCTTCCTCTCTGCCCAAACAGCTGCAGAGCAGTGGGAGCCACCTGAGCATTCACTGTCCTCAGCTGCCTCTTGCTGCGTGCCTCCTGCCCGTGCCAACTGCTGCCAGGTCTCATGCCCCATCCTGCTCTCCATGTGAGCTGCTCGGGCAGCAGGGCCTTGCTGGTTCCAGCTAAGGATGCGTTGCGGGGCACTGTCCTGGCTGCTTTTGGAGCTGTCCGGGCGCTGCACTGCTGCCATGGATGAGTGTGCAGGCGAGACAAGCAGGCGGCTGCAGCACTACATGTCTGAGTTTGTGAATGCCACCTTCAACATGACTGTGGTGGCCACCAACATGTGAGCTCGCTGGCTGAGGAGTACTGCATGTAGACCAGCATGACCTGGGTCACCAAGTCCTGCCACCTGTACAGCACCACGCAGTCCCACTTGCAGCACAGTGTCCCCTTCCTCACTGACTACAACCAGGCCAACACCACCTGGTGACAGCCAGATCATGCTGGTGGGGGTGTAGTACCCCAGTGCCATCAACCTCACCCTGCACTAGGGATGTAAGTGAGTAGTCGAGTCAACTACTTGCATTTCCCCTCCCCCCTTGCTGTCTCTATTTCAGAGGCAGCAAGAGGGGGAAGCAGGAGCTTGTGCTGGGGGGAGTTGGCTTAAAAGCCAGTTCTCCCCAGGACCTTCTCAGTGCTGCCTGTCCCATCTTCCCCATGTTGCTGTTTCTATCAGAGACAGCAGTGCAGGGGAAGGTGGAGCAGGGGAGGCTACCATGTAGCAGCCACTGTTCATGGCCAACCCAGGTGGCCATGGACAAGCGTTGCTTCATGGTAGCAGCCCCTGTCCCAGCCTTCTTCCCGGCAGCCTCTATCAGAGCCTGAAAAAATGCCACATGCAATTTATATAAAAATAACTAAATAAGTATGCAAATCTCTCAAGTGAATGAGAAGAGACTTCTCAGGGTCTGTCTAAACTGCAGAGCTTTTCTGGGATACTGGAGGTATCCCGGAAAAGCTGTGCCATGTCCAAGGAACACGTCTGCTTTTCTGAAAAAATGTCAGAAAAGCAGACATGTTTTTTCGGCATCCCAGTAAATCTCATTCTACAAGGAAGAAGGGATGTTCCGAAAGAGGCTTTTTCCCCGACATTTGGCCCAGTGTAGATGACATTCTCTTGCGTATCTCAATTTGCATATCTTTTTCTGACTTTTCTTTGTAGTCTAAACACAGCCTCAATAATTCTTAAGCATAGTGAAAACTAAGGTTAACTGCCACGAAGCACCACTAGTATAAAATACATCTTCCATGGGCTGGTCAGTCTTGTGTGGGTTTTTTTTAGAAATTTTCTTTGTAAACATATGAAGAATTATACATATCTAGACTACTTCTCTACCATATTGTTTGTCTTGTGTACTTTTCACTCCCAATCCATTCCTAGTGATGTCACAGATGGGTCTCCTTTTAGAAGGCAATTAATCCATGTTGGTGCTATATGCCAATTTTGTGATTTTATGTAGGAGGGTATAATTGTGCTACTTCATTGTACAAATTTAATGAATTGGACAAACATGATCTAATTCTCAAGTCTTACACCAATTTTACTCTGGGGATCCATGCCCTGTGCGTAAAATGTATGGAACAGCCATGTAGATTTACAAAAGTCTCCATAAAAAAACTGCTGTTTAGGGAAAGGAGGAATGCAATCTAAGAAGTTCTACCACTACTCCAACTACATTCTATTTGAGAGGTGTTACCTTTCTTTCTTTTTTAGTTCTGGGCTCCTATATTGGATGATGAGTAGCTCTTTCTTACAATACCCTGGAGTTAGCACATTGATATTTATTAATGTATTGTCCATGATTTACAGTAGCAAAGTAAAGTATCAAAATATAATTACTTTCATATTACAGTCATGTCTGAACTAAGGATGTTAAATATCAGTTAATTGGCTAGTCGAGTAGTTGATGGAATTTCCATCGAGTACTTGACTAGTCGATAGGCACTTCTGCATTCCTCCTTTGAAATGTACAAGAGCCCCTGCTGGGCTCTTCAAAGGAGGAATGCGGAACTCCACGTACAGCCCAGGGCCAGCGAGAAGTCCCACTGTCTCTGGGCTGCACATGGTGTGCCAGCTTTGAAATGTACAGGAGTCCCCAGCAAGAGTTCTTGTGCATTTCAAAGCTGCAGCACAGCATGGAGCCCGGGGTCAGCAGGGGATTCAGAGTCCCCCACTGATCCTGGGCTCCATGCTGTGCTGCAGATTTGAAATGCTGCACGGAGCCTGATCCTGGGCTCCCCACAGCATTTCAGTGGAACCCAGGATCAGCTGGGGACTCTCCTGCTGATCCCGGGTTCCACAAGGCATTTTCCCAGAAAATGGGGAGTCCCCAGCTAACCCTAGGCTCCACAGTGCCCCTTTGAAAAGCCACCTTGGCTGAGCCCAGGCTCCGCAGTGCAGCGCTGCCCCTTTGAAGTACCCCCTCCCCCCACCTTTGCTGCCTCTATCTGATAGAGGTAGTAAGGGGGGGGGGACCGACTAGTCATCTAGTCCTTAACATCCTTAGTCTGAACTTGTGAATGCTCAGATTAATCCACTTGCCCTCTAATTATAACCAATGTTATGAGCAGCACATTTTCATATACTCTTTTCTATGTTTATGATGACTTGCAGGAGTGTCCTTTCCAGCATATTATTTAATTAAACATTAATGTGTTATGAATATTTTTCCATATGGTTCATTTTTGTTTCCTCCTGTAACTTGCATTCTGTTTCTGATTTAGCTTTATTGCCCACCCTCTTCCTTGCTGTCTCAAAATATTGTGCCATTTCTTGTTTGGCTCTCACTTGGAGTTAATCTATTTGTTGTGTTATATATACAGCTGGCTGACTTGGATCTTTAAATACAAACTTAAATTTTTTTTATTGATTATTTCACAATATAGTTTTCGCATATTATATTTTTAAAAATAAAAAAATGGTCCCCTCCGCCGCCCAAACCCACACCCCCAACGTTGGGCTGTGTCATGTCCTCTCTGAGCTTGACCTGTCCCCCTCCCCGTCGCCATCTAAGCCTGACTCCAGCCCTCACCTCTTACACTAAGACCCCACACACCGAGCCCACTCCTGCCTCCTCCCCCAGGCCAAACACCTACCCCCAACCTACTCTTGCAAACTCCCCCCAGCCACACACCTACCCCCAGAGAAAGGGAGGTTGGTAAGCGTAGCGAGGAGTGGGAGCAGCCCCCTTGTTATTTATTATTTATGTAAAGTATTTTTAGGCGATATTATTGTCCTTATCTTGTAATATGATTTTTCAGCTAGGAACCTAGGAATTAATAGTTTATTACCCACCTTCTTCCTGTCTCAAAATATTGTGCCATTGCTTGTTTGGCTCTCACTTGGAGTTATTCTATTTGTTGTGATATTTATACAGCTGGCTTACTTGGATCTTTAAATACAAACTTAAAATTCGTTTCTTGATTATTTCACAATATAGTTTTCTCATTTTATATTTTTTAAAATTTCTGAAACATTTTCTTGCTAGGTATCCTTTGTTCTTTGTCTTTTAATGCAAAGTGCTAAATATGCAAAATTGTTAGATTTGGAGTTTATAGCATATTTCATGAATAAACAGTGTTAGCATAAAGAGAATCAAAAAAGGAATATAACTTCCACAATAAATCAATAAAAGTCTGAATTGTTTGATTTTGGTATTTTTCATAAAAATGACAAAAAATAATCATTGTACAAAAAGACTAAGAACAGTATAATAGGTATGAGCCAAATTTATGAGATACGAGCTGAAACATTAAGGTATTAAACATAGTGGGCCTAATTCTCAGTTGTGTAAATGAGCAGTACCAAGGTATCTCTTTAGTTGTCTGTTCTCCAAGCTGAAAAGTTCCAGTCTTATTAATCTCTTCTTCTAAGGAAGCTGTTCCATACCTTTTTTTTTATTGGCCTTTTCAGTACCTTTTCTAATTCCAGTGCATCTTTTTTTATATGAGGCGACCACATCTGCACATAATATTCAAGATGTGGGCATGCCATGGATTTATATAGAGGCAATATAATGTTTTCACTTTTATTGTCTATCCCTTTCCTAATGATTCCCAACATTAACTGTTGATTGCCACTGTACATTGAGTGGATTTTTTTCAGAGAACTGTCAGTTCCAACAAATCAATTAAAATAGTTTTCTCTTTACCTCATTATTTAAGGAAAACAGAACAATCCACAATTTAATTTGACATCTATATGTATTTATTAGGTTATTCAACTACAACTTGTTTTTACATTTTAAGGCTATTAGTTTTATATCTTCATTACATCAAGTGCTAGTGCGTGAGTTGCTTCTCCATTCGCTCCAAATAGATGTGCAGCTGAGCCAATCCTAGACAAATGCTTTTGGCACCTCTTTTCCTAGTTTCTTTCCTGCTGTGCAGTGATGGATTACCCTTAGCTGTTGACTTGGACAAGAAGAAATGAAAATAAACAAACCTACCTCCTGGATGCAAAATTCAGCAAACAGGCAACTCTTCAAAAATATAAAAGAATGCACTGGATGCAGTGTCCAAGTGCCCAGGGGTCATCAAAAGAACCACAAGAACACACAAAAATCACAATAAAAATATGTTATGCAAAATCACCTATGTATTCATGTCCTCTCTTGCCATGATAGGCTGCCTTTTATTTGCTGCTGTGCAAAGCCTTGGCCTATTGGTTAATATATCACTGCTGCTGTACATTTCTTGTGCTCATCAGTTTTATATAGCAGAACTTCTTCCTTGAAAAAAGAAGTGTATTTTAATTAATACTTTAATGAGTAAACAACTATAGCAAATCCATTATTGAATAGATTTATGTACAGATAAACACATACAAATGCTACACTGAAAGAACATTGAAGTTGAGAAAGTTAAACTCTCAGAAGATGCCAGAATGCAGCCTGGATTTGGAGATTTTGAAATTTAGCTTTGTTGTGATTTGGAATGAAACCTGAACAATTCAAAGCTCTCTGTGAAAGAAAATTTTAAAATTTCTTTATTTAATTTCAGTTTTGACATATATTATAAATGTAAAATAAAACATAATACCACAATTTAACAAACTTGTTATGGAAAAATGTTTTGATTTTTCATTAACGTAAAAATGGAACTTTATCCTGGGCTTTTTTCCAAAATACAGACAAAACCAAAACAGTTTCTTGGTGTTGTTTTGATTTTGACAGTATTGCAAGTTTCATTGTCAAACTTTTCCATCAAACTTTTCCAACCAGCTATATTATATTATGTTATATTTCCCCTATGGTTCTTGTCACTATGAGGGTATGTCTAGACTACATGGCTCCGTCGACGGAGCCATTTAGATGAGTTTACTAGACATAGGAAAATGAAGTGGCGATTTAAATAATCGCCGCTTCATTTACATCAAATGGCCGTCGCACTATGCCGATCAGCTGTTTGGAGGCACAGCGGGGCAGTCTGGACGTGCCACAGTCGACAAGGGAAGCCTTTGTTGACTGCTCCGGTATGCCTCGTGAAATGAGGTTTACCGGAGCAGTCGACAAAGGCTTCCCTTGTCAACCGTGGCACGTCCAGACTGCCCCGCTGTGCCGCCAAACAGCTGATCGGCACAGTGCGGAGGCCATTTTGATGTAAATGAAGCAGCGATTATTTAAATCGTCGCTTCATTTTCCTATGTCTGGTAAACTCATCTACATGGCTCCGTCAATGGAGCCATGTAGTCTAGACATACCCTGAGTGTGTCACAATTCGTTTATTTTCACAGTATACCTATGAAGTAAGGAGCTATTATTATCATCACCCCGATTTTATGGATAGGGAACTGAGGCACAGAGATGAATGTCAAAAGTATCCACTCATTTTCCAAGTGGCCTCTGAACATTCACGCTGATAGGCTGTGCCTCTGATGCAGCTCTGATAGTGAAAAGCTTCATATAGCAATTGCTTTGCAGTGCTCTTTGTGCCCTTTCAAAAGACAACCACCATCACCTGGAAGGCTATCAAATGCACCTCATGCTCTGCATTTGGGGAGGTAAATAGCTAATTAGCTTTCAGTGAAAGGGGGTAGAGCTAAACCATAAGTAAACTGAAGGTCAGTTGGGAGAAGGAGAAATGAGACTGCAGTACAGGGCAGAGAGACCTGCTTCCCCCTCCTCCACAAAGGGTGCATAGAAGAACATAGATACTTTACTAGTGACAGCCAGCTGCTGGCAGGAGTGGTGTGGTCAGGCCATGGTAGACTGCCTGCCTGAGCACCCTGCTGCACCCTGAGACTTTTAGCAGCTCAGAGAGTCATGGCAGGCCAGAGGGAAATGTTTGTTGGGCCAGCCCCTGAGCTGTATTTTGCCCATCTCTGTTCTAATCTCTCAAGAAACAAAAACTCCCATGCTATGTCTATACTGCAGGCTTCTTGCTCAAGAACTGTTTTGCGCAAGCGTTCTTGTGCAAAAGGTTTTGCACAAGAGCATGTCCACACTGCCATGTGCTTTTGCGCAAGAGATGTGATTTTGCGCAAGAGCATTCATGGCAGTGTGGACACTCTCTTGCACAAGAAAGCTCTGATGGCCATTTTAGCCATACAGGTTTCTTGAGCAAGAAACCCCTGTTGCCCGTCCACACTGCCTTCTTGCGCAAGAGCTCTTGCGCAAGAGGGCTTATTCCTCATAGGGAGAGGAATAATTCTTGTGCAAGAAGCCCTCTGTTCTGACGCTTTACTGTATATTTATTTGTGCAAGAACACGTGTGCAGTGTAGACACTCTGCAAGTTTTCTTGCACAAGAAGCCTGCAGTGTAGACGTAGCCCCACTGACTTTTACTTTCATTACGGCAAAACCTAAGAATCTTATCCTGCTGGATCCCATTTCTAGACACAGCAGACTCTCACAGGTGTCAGTTTCTGTTAGAATAGATAATCCTCATGGGAGCATGTCTTTGGATCCAATACCTCTAACTCTTCATAGGAGTATGACATAAGATATGAGTCCTGTTAGTTAGTAGCCATGTTAGTCTGAATCTGCAAGAACGACAAGAAGTCCTGTGGCTCCTTATAGACTAACAGATTTATTGGAGCATAAGCTTTCATGAGCAAAGACCCACTTCGACATGCATCTGATGAAGTAGGTCTTTGCCCACAAAAGCTTATTCTCCAATAAATCTGTTAGTCTATAAGGTGCCACAGGATTTCTCGTTCTTTTAGTCAGTAGGTCTAAATGCTGGTCTGGATTTGTCTCTGATGCATCAGTGTCAGTTCCCAAAACACCTTTGAAATCTATGCTGGAGGTTAAGGTCATGGCACAAAACAAACCCCTTAAGAAGGCTCATACCCGAACTGAGATGACCTTGTTGGTTCTGAATGTTGCTTCCAAGCCCTGAGTCCCATCAGCATATACTATAATGGTATTTGCTGAGGTACAGCATTCAACTCTGCATTTAGAATCATCTCTGAAGGTATCCCAGATTCCAGAATCCCTGGATTGGAGTGATAAAGAAAACAATATAAAAACCACAGGGCCATTTCCTTCTACTTCCCTATTGGGAGGAAAAGACAAAATATCACATAGCACATTCCAATTTCTCAAGACCTTACACTCCTTCATTGAACCCCAATGGGCTCAACAGAGAAGTGCATCTCTCCCTTTTCAGTGTTAAGAATACCAAGGCCACAAGTTTCTTCCTTACTGCCTCAGAACCAGATTCACAATCTCATAGTCATGTGCATTGTGACAGACACATTAATATACCACATTAGTTCCCATTACCTAAAAAGAAAGTGTGCCAGGTAAACACTACCCAACTGTTCCATGCAGTTCATATAGACACATACTGTACCCATAAACTAATCGAAATTGTGTTAGAGATCCTGATGCAGATTATTGGAAGGATTAGCAATTCCCCTTATCAGGATGCTGACCACGTGTTCTTACAGGGACACATCTCAGAGAGGTCATGGGAACCTCAATATATTAGATTTGGTGCTCTTGTATTTGCACCATTGGAGTTTAGAGAGCACTTACTGATGGCAGTCCCAGATACACTCTCAGAGGATGAACCAGTAGGACCATAAAATAGCAGGACATGATTCTAGAGCCTAATGATTAGACATCTCTTGATGACAATGTAGCAATTGCCTCAACATCTTCCCCAACAGAAGATGCCATTTAGTTTCATGAAGGGGTAGTCAGAATTACTTCAATGTTAAAGGTATCGTTTTTCTCATTAGAAAATACCTCTTTCACAGTCTTGGATATAGCGGAGCCCCCTTCTAATAGCAAGAGCAGCCTTCCAGTGTGAACACTGCTCTTACAACCTGCCAAATCTGGTCAGACAATGGCCTTTGCCCAGCTACATAAAAGTAGCTCAAAAGCACTAGTAATAGTGAAGACATTAGCGCTTCTCAAAATGTCTGATTTTCTTAACATGGAAAAACAGTGGATTTTTCACTAGCCTTGTTCCCAGAAATGACTGAACCATTTTTGCTGAAGTTTTCCAAAACATTTCAATCTGAGTCAGATACATAGCATGGAACTTTTCAGTTTGTGTGGTTATAGCTTGCCAAAGTAACTGAGGACAGGGTTTTACAGTGGTATGTAACAATGTAGTGTATCTATAAAGAGAGGGTGAAATACACACCACCTATTCTGTAATAGCAGGTCCCTAGCAAAGTAGCCACTAACATGTTTACAACTTGGGCCAGCTCCTCAACTCTGTTTAAATGTGGCAAGCCATTGTGGGCAACAGGGGACCAAACAAGCCCCCACTACAGGTTGGATCTTGTGGGCTGTTGTAATTTACATCTGGCTCCCAAAGGCTTCATGGGACTATTTTAACAGTCTGGGGTAGCTAGAATTTAAGGATACTGCTGACCATAACCTTTTCTAAGGGACATGTTGTCTCTTTACCTTGGGATCCATAAAAGTAGTATAGGAGCTACAATGGCATCTTAATGTCATCCAGGGATTCCCCTAGGCAGGGCAATTGCCCATTAGATAGCTAAGTCAGCTTACAGCTGCTTAAAAGTGCAAAGCATCCAGATCAGACCAGAGGATCTGGATCATTATCTCCAAAGCACTGGTAATGTCAGTATTCTCATGAAACAACCCTGGACTACGGACTCTGCCCATTGCTGAAAATGGAAGCCATTCAGTGTTCAATGGCTTGGCAATTATTTATTTTTCATTTGAAATAGTCTTATACTATACCCGCCACAGTGTTATGGGGCTGTTGTTCCAGGTGGATAAATACACAGACTAAGAGTAGAATTGAAGTGTTCTGGCTCTAAGAACATTTCACCAGAATTCTGATCATCAGAACCTTTACTAACCTATATTCTGATAGATTAAAGACAAAGATCATGCTTAGAGAATTTCTTGAGAATCTTCATTGGTTGTTCCCAACTTTAATATTACATTTTTTTATTTTATCTAGTTTTAAGCCTAACACAGTATCATTGGCTCTGATTTCTGCATTTTGCTTTTGTCTATCCACTTTCAGATTTCACCAGCTTCGACTGAGAGATTCCAATATTGCTCCAGCAATAGCCGCATTGCACATTCTGTATGTTTGGAGGTTAATAATAGAAAGCAATACACTGAGGGTTATATTTAACTGGGAATGGACAGATTGAAACTTTGTGGATAAAATAGCATTCCCACAGAAATCATAATGCTTGGAGTTTCCAGACTTGAATGTGAGAACTCTCAAATTTAATGATGTACTAATACAATATTTAACTCTTATTTTTTAGTGATGTTTCTTTTTAGAAAAATAACTGGAGATAAAAGTATTTCAAACATCACAAAATCTTCTGGCTTTCTGTGCGGAATGGGGGGAAGTGCTACAGGGCCAGTGAAATCACACTTTAAGTGGCCACACATAGGTGATATGAAGTATCTGTAGCTCCTACTCCATACCATAAGTGAAGAAGAAGCTATGGGAAGGTTTGGAGCAACATCACAGCCGCACGTCCCAACCTCAGATTTAGCGGATAGATTCTGTCTCCCCAACCCTCCCACACTTCATCTGTACAAAGTCTTATTAGTCAGGCTTCCTATGGATGAAGTGAATTTCAGATATGTACAACTTTGCCAAATTTTTATAATTTGGTTCAAAATTTTCCATGCTAATGGACTAGCTGAGGCTGAATTGTTTGGAAAATTTCAGCAAAAATGTTTCAGGCTTTTCCAGAAGCAAGGTGAGAGGAAAATGCATTATTTTGTCCACAAAACATTTTCAACTGTTTTGTTAAGCTTTAGAGCAAGGGATTTTAATTTTGTAGAGGAGTCACTGTCATATCTGGCAACTGTTCCTATGAAAGAACATAAAACATTTGGCAAAACCAGCCAAGTTAGAATGCTTCAAAATTGTGGTTCACACATGGGCAATAAAACTTGTTCGAATCTGGCAGATAAAGTCTCTGAAGATTCCACTGCAGTGAGCATGCACCAATCCAGGGTTACAGAGGAAGAGCAGGACTCTCCCTGCAACCAGTGGTCACCACTGCTGGGATACACCATGGCTTCTAGTACCAGAACTGAAAGCAAAAAGACTGTCTGTCTTGTGTTCTTTTTGATGCCTGGGCAGTGTAGACAAGAACGCTTCCGGACTTGAGGAGACAGGGTATAAGAGCAAGACAAAGGGCAAGTGCTGGAGGGAGTAGATTTGGACAAGGATCATGATTATAGGGGAATACTAAGATTAGATGAGGAGCCAATAGTGAGCAGGGGGAATTAGACTGACTTGGCAAGGAGACTGGGACTAGCAGCTGGTAGGGAGAGGCTAGGACTGTGTAGACAGAAAGAGTGGGAGCAGGGGTAACTTGAATTCAGAGGGAGACCTCAGAGAGGAAGACAGGAACTGGCTAAGCAAGGAGACTGGAGCAAAATCAGACCTTGCTTGAAATTGCAGCTTGGGGCTGAGGTGGGCTATGCCAAGGCTGAGACCAGAGCCAGGACAGGCCATCAGAACTCAGAACAGGTAGATGCTCTCCTGTGTTGTCAACATTTTCTGGGTACAGGGAGTGCAAAGGAGGAATGGAGGAGGATGCTACTTGATTTGAATGGAGAGAGGTAATAGATGGATGGGGAGCAGGAGACACAAAATGGAGGGGGAGGAGGAGTTTGGGGACTCAAGGCAGATCCGGATAGAGGGAAACTGATACTGAGAACTGAGGAGGACTGGGAATGACCAGGCAAGGGTGCTAGTAGCTAAGGAGGGAAATGGGGGTTGTTAGACAAGAGCCAGTGAGTATGGAGAGACTAAGTTGAGAGGAACAGCTGAAGAGAAGACTAGAATTGGAAGCTTGAGGGATGGAACATATGAACATGTTTGACAAAAAACCAGAGTGAGGAGGAAGAATTGGGATTTGGTTGGGCAAAAAGACTGAGACAACTAGCTTAGGGGCAGGGTGGCGACTCAATAGGGTGTTCAGACACAGAGGTTGGGACTGAGAGGCAGTGTGGAGAGGTGATAGCTACAGGGGAACAACTAGAGACAAGGAGGAGGAGGAGAGAGAGACCAAATGAAGAGCCAGCCAGGGGAGACCAAGAGTAGCTAACTCAGCCATGGATGGTCAGAGATAATGGTGGCAGCAAGAGTTCAGCCTACTATTTAGGCCTGGGTCTCAGTGGGGATACAAGCCAAGGTTCTGTCTCAGGGAGCTAGAAGCTAAATGAGGACCCAGAGGGTAAACCAGAGCTGTAAACCACAGTTGAAGCCAGGGATCAGTACCAGTGAGATGGAAACAATGCCAGAACTAGAAGGTCAACCAGAGTATAAACCAGATGCAGAGCTGGGGATCAAATCCAGAGGTCTGAAACCAAAGGAAAGCAGAGCAAGTGCAGCTGTAGGTCTGATACATATTGAGCAGCTGCAGATCTACTGGGGGAGCCAGGCTTATGAACAGGACTGTCAAGGGTCTGTGACTGTTCTGTCAAATCCAAGGCAAAGTGCCTGGGCTCACTGATTACTTAAGAGTGAAGTCAGTGAGGGAGTAGATGCTGGTCCTAGGTGGCTTGGTTTCTGACAGCATCCCTCTCCTTTTGGGGCCAGCTTCCAGAAGACTTGGGACAAGTATTGTGGAGTAGGCCAAGTAGAAGGTGTGTAGGAGGTCTGGGATTGGACATGTTCCATGAGTAGGGCTATGTTTGTCATAGAGGTCATGAAAGTCATGGAATCCATGACTTCAAGTGATCTCTGTGATATTCTCTGCTTCAATTGTAGGACCTGTGGGACTGGAATTGGCAGTCAGTGGGGCCTTGGTGGGTTCCAGTGATAAGCAACAGCCTCCTCAGTGGGCCCCTGGCAGAGTTCCAGCCACAAATGACAGTCTTTTATGGTGAGGGAGTGCATCTTGGACGAGCACCTTTTCTCTTTGGAAAATATCACCCTGCAGCTCCCAACTGCCATAGGCAGAAGAGGAACCCCATAGCTTCTGGCTACCACAGTGGTGGGGGAAACCATGGAGCCACAGCAGCAAAAGTCACAGACAGGTCATAGCTTCCATGAATGTTTGTTTATTGCCTGAGACCTGTCCATTACTTTTACTAAAAATATCCTTGGTAAAACCTTAGGCTTATCCATGGGTTCCCACAAATACTCCTGCAGGCTCTATCCCACCATTCAATCAGATATTAAGTTCTTCCCTAGACTCAGTGGGTGTCCAGAATCTGCAGGACCACCTATTCCTCTTGACTCTGCACAGTTAATTGGTAGAGGGGAGGAGTAGTGCGCTATGGGAAGGGATTCTCAGTGAAAAGTATAAGAAGAAACATGTGGAACACAGAGTGGCTCTTGAGAGATTTTAGCAGCTGGAGTCAAAAGACTGCTGGATTAAGTTATTCTGTGATTGCAAATGGCACCAAGTATTTGTGGTCCAGCTTCATGGAAGAATGGACAGATCATAGGTTTTGGATAGACAAACCTTACACCCTTGAGGTTGGGTGTTAGCTGATTGTGTCAGTCTGCATGGCACTTGTACACTCTCTCATCCTCTTTTAACCAGTGCCTAAGTTCTTCATGCACTTGGTAAGAAAGTCAGCAACAGTGGGCATGATGAATTGAGGGAGGATACGGAGGGTGGAACCCATAATTCACAAAGAAAAGGGGGTCTGGTGAACTGTAACATGTATTGTATTGTTGCAGGCAAATTTGGTGTGGGAAATAAGTGCTAGCCAGTTGTCCCGGTGATAATTTAGAAAGTGATGTAGATACTGCTCCAGGATCTAATTGAATCTTCTGCCTGCCCATTAGTACAAGGTGGTAAGGAGTCAAGGTGTGAGGTGCAATGTCCAGGAGGCACAGAAATTCCTGACAAATGCAAGAAATGAATTGGAACCTCTAGTCAGCTATTACACTTGTGGACAAACCATGAAGGTAGACATCTTCAAACAGACAAATTGATTCCTGGCTGGTGAATGAAAATGGGGACCGATATGAATTTAGGTGCTAAAAAATTGCTTGTTCCTCTGGGGTTCAAGAAAAACAGGCTCTTTTTTGCAATAGGGTTATGATTGGGGTACCCATCTCTGAGATACCTCTGATGAACCGTAGAGAACTTGACAAAGTCCCAAAAGTGTTGCATACTCTGGGTATTCATGGATGCAGCCAACTCAGTGATGGCCATCAATTTGCTTAGGACTATGGCCAGTCCTTCGGGGTAGATGATGTAGCTGAGAAACTGTGTCCTTGACAAACTGGCATTTCTCTGGCTTGGAATATAGATGTGTTGGCTAAGTCTTTCTTAAATGCTCAGTACATGCTGATTGTGCTGTGGTTGGTCACCTGGAAAAAAAAAGCATGTAATCAAGAGAGATAATAATGAACTGATCAATTATGTCCCAGAAAATATCACTGATAAAGTGCCAGAAGGTTGCGGAATCATTACACATACCAAACTGCGTGGTCACGTATTCACTATCCATACCAGGTGTGAAAGGCAGTTTCTACTCATCTCCTTCTCAATCCTACACCAAGTTATAGGCTCTGTAGTGGTCTAAATTTGTAAAAATTCACACCGATCATAATCAATCTAGGAGTTCATGAATGAGAGAAAGCAGATAATGGCTCCAAACCATCATCTTATTGAGGGCCTGGTAGACAATACTGGGCCATTAATCTACTTTGCTTTTTAACGAGTAAGATGGGGGCCCTTGCTAGAGAGGCAGATGCTGGTTTAACCCCTTTTGCAGATTCCCCTGCGGATAGATATGAAGGGCCTTAAGCTTTGATTCAGGTAGGGGACTGATGCAACCATAGGGATTTTCAGTGCCTGGCCGAAGGTCAATTGAGCAGTCATTTGTGGTTTCGGGGTCCATATTTCCCATGAGAAATACACCTCCAAGGTCATAGCATTGACAGCTTATGAGATATTTCAGCAGCAGAAGGCTGAACAGTGAAGGCTGTACACAGTTCTGTGGACCTCTTCCCTCACAGCAAGGATTCTCCAAATGATGACATAAGCTGCAGAGGATACTTGTTTTCTCTTTGGCCTGAGAAAATGAGAATAGTTAGCAGCAGTGGAAGCAAAAGCATGCTGTTCCTTCCTGTCAATGTATTCAGGGGTCATGGGAAATGACCCAGAATGGTCACAGTGTGGTGGGACTTAAATCAACTCAAACTGAAAAGTTTGTTGGTGCCCTTGGATGCATAGAGGATGCATTGGTTTTCAACCTCAGACAGGTGTGGGAGGTCCTCATTAACATGCATTGATTAGGGCCCTTGAGCAGGGTGTGCAATTGAGGTATTGGATGGCAGGATATTGTCAGGGCTGAAGGGGCTGGGCCACATTCATGGCACTGCTCAGTAAGGTAATCTTCAGATCTGATATGTAGGTTAAACAGGAAATGAAGCTGGGATGGTGGCTTGACCTGCATCAGCTCATTCTCTATATCACCATTCAGCCCAGTCTGAAACTGATGATGCTGTATGGCCTCATACCACTTGGTTTTCATGGAGAGGAAACAGAATTTGGCCATGTGTTAGGCAGCTGATCAAGGCCCTTGTTGTAGCATTTGCATGATGGCTTCTGCGGTTCTGGTGTGGTGAGTATCATCCAAGAGAAGTGCAATGGCCTGAATAAATGCTCCAGTGGACTCCAGAGGGTACTGGACTATTTCAACAGAGGGTAGTCACAGACTACAGCTTCCATAGTGAGTAGTGTAGTGATGAGCCCTCTTCATGTGTAAGAAATAATTAAGTGAGAAGCAAGAAGAGGAGACAGCATTGGTTCAAGAAACCTCATAAGTAACCCCAAACACCACTACATTTTTCTGAGAATGGGTCCTTCAGCTCTTGGGAGCAAGGGTTGCTGACACAGACTGCACTTTCAGTGTTGACAGTCATACCTGTAAGGAAGTTACCAGGTCTACCAGGGGCAAGTTGGTCTGAGTGGGATTCATGCCCACAGAGTGGGACCTTGGCCTTTGTTTTGGGCTGCTCAAACTGTAAGCAATAGTCATGAACAGTCATGTCTACTGATTAGAGCTGGAAACAAGCCTAGGTGCAGTCCCACAGGGACAGAAGCCAAATGCCAGAGCCAAAAGGTAAACAAAAAATGGAACCAGGGAGCAATACCAGACAGACAGAAGTCATATGCCACAACTGGAGGGCTAACTAGAAATGTGAGCCAAAAGTCGGAAGCCAGAGACTAGAAGCAGACTGGAGCAGAGACTGGAACAAAGCAGGGCTTGGAATAAGAGCAAACACAGCTTCAGACATCAAGCAGCTGGTGATGGGTTGTGAGGGCCAAGTTTATAAGCTGGGCTGCTTAACAATCAGCCAATCAGTGGCTGTGGCCACTCTGTCAGGTCCAAAGCAGAGCAGCTGGGCTCCGTGGTTGCCTGGCAGCAAAGTTAGTTACGGAGCAGGACAGCAGCTGATCTGGTTGCTAACACTGGGGACCTGTCTAGATGGAGAGTTAATGTGCAGCAAGCTGGGATGGAAATCTATAGCACATTAGCATGCCAGAAACTAAGTGTCCATGTGGACCCTGCTAGTGCACACTCAAAGACTCTTACTGTGCACTGACCTGCTCCCATTTCAAAGTGGAGTGGATCAAAACACACTAGAGAACTTTTAATTTGCAATACCAGGGTCCATATAGTTAGTGCACAGAAAATGAGTGTGCTGTAAATTTACAACCCATCTTGCTGCGTACTAACTCGTTTTAGACAAGCCCTGGGACCGAGTAGGTGAGGTAAATGGAACTGGGATGAGGAGCCAGGAGTGTGAGAGGCAGGACTGGGACAGGGACAGGGACAAGTGGGAGGGGAATGGGTGGCAGTGTCTGTCCCCTTTGCATGCATGCATTATGACACAATTTTTAATTACATAAGCACATACCATTTTTCACATTGATGGGAGCCCTAGTGTAGAAAAGACTCAGGCATTTTTACTGTCACATCAGCTAAATATTCTAAGAAATAGGTTTAATTGGTAAAGCATTGGTAGAAATGTCACAAGCAAGCTGAACAATGGCTACTTTAGGGGCTCCAGCAGTTTTAACATCATGGCAGCTGAACTGATGGGATTTTATAAACATTTCCTAATACAGATGACTTTTCAGCGGAAAAGACATCTCTCTAACTCTTTTGCTAACACAAAAAATAATTTCTCTTTTGCCCAGAAATAGTGTCAGCAGAGGTGCAGGAGTAAATAGCTTTGTGGCAAACAAGATCTTCTGACCTTAAATCATGTAATTGAAAACGTTCATGATGTATAAAGATGAGACATTTAGGTCATCAATGTGTGATTTTTTTATACAGTACAGATTAATCAAGACTAACTAATGGTATACACTGTATGGCTTAATTCCATGTTGCTGCTGTTTCTGCTAAAAATTACTGGGGTACTACATATATAAGATTCGGTCCGGAAAACAAAATTGCTGGTTCTTAAATTCAAACACATTTCTGAATCCTACAATGGTCTAACTAAAAATCCCTCCTCTTCTCAGTTACTCTGATTTTCTTCATATTTGTGATGTACTACTTTTGCTAGTTCTTCAGTCATGAATGAAGTCTTCTAGGAAGAAAAACCCCAGATAGACCAGACTTGTTTTTCTATTGTTGAAAAACCACAAATATAAATACCTCCGTGCTGTATTTTTAATGAAAAGCCTTGCTTTATATATCAGGAAGTAAGGTCACTTTGGATGTCAGTCACTCCAGTGTATTAGGTTATGCCATCTAAAAAGACAATTAATTACAAATTTATTTTATGTGTGGGAAGTATTTGGGGTACCTCACTAATTCCTCCATCTGCCTTACATATAGAAAAGGAAATACTTAATTTTTAAAAATAACTCTTAGACCAGAGTATAATATGTAGTTGCGGACACAAGGGCCTCACTGGAAAGACTCCCATTGATTTTAGTGGGGTTTGGTTAGGACCCCAGATGCAGCTACCCTCATCCTTTTCACTCCAAAATAAGGACAAACCTGATTAGCTGTCAGCTTTTATTTCTGATGAACTGAACGTTAAAAGCAATTTGTGACCAGTTCAAACCAATATGCATGTGTTGATGAATTTTATTTTAAAAAGTTATGTGGCTATGCTTAGAAATTATGTGTGGCCTTTGCATTTTTAGAAGTTGCCTATAGTTTGTGGGAATTGCAAAGCTTTGATTTCTGCCTTGCAGAATATGGTAGAACATTGACTTTTGCAGCTGATTTATAAAGTGCTAAAATAAGCCCTTCCACATAATGAACATAAAAGTAAGAAACTAAAATTAGAATCAAAATAGGATGTTTCTAATGTATAAGTTTAATTGTTTCAAATACTATGCAATAAACTGAAAAAATATCAGGCTTAAAAATATCCCTGTAAAGCAACTAATCAGGTCAGATTGTACCATACTAGAGAAATCATTAAAAATAGCTGTCAGTAAATAAATATTAGAATATATACTGTCCTTATAAACTAGAATTAAAATTAGAGTTTTCTGCTGCCTTCTTGGTACAAATTGGATCTGAGATGCCTACCTATTGAATGCCATCATGCAGTTTAGGAAAGAAAAAAGTACTGTTGCAATGCTTTCTCCATCTGTTCTGTAACCTTTGATAGTGAGCTTCTAAAATGTTCCAAGCAGACTAAACAAGCTATAGTCAAAACAATAAGGTTGTTTTTCATGCATTAAAATTCAGATATTTTAAGTGTATTTTTTAGTTTGCTTACTAATTAGAAAACAGGTTCACAATGTGAGAATCTATCTTCTTTCATTTGAATCAATAAACAAAGAAGTCATGAGAAAGGGACCTTTTCCCTTCAGGGAGTCTTTTCTTGTTAATGTTTATTCAGGTTGTTAGTGGGTTATACTTGTCTCCTTTCCTTTTCTGCTTACATCTTTCTTTCAGTTTTCACTCTTGTTTTCAAACCTGTTTGTATATACCTGCAGTGTCAGTAATACTTTGTATTTTTTGTTCTGAATTGTGAAAGTAAGCTTTTTACTGAGACTGATCATTTCTGTTGATCTAAGTGTCCTTTTAAGACTACAAGAATTTCAGCCATCAGTTCCATTGAAAGCTAAAAGAGAAAACTGCCTGTGATTTTAAATAACGTATGCTGCACTTGTAAATAAATTAGGAAAACCTGTTAGAAATTAATGTTAAAGGAATACTTTTAACTTGAAAATTAAATTAGTCTGAAAAAATTAATTCCTATATTACGTAAAAATAATGTGTAAATGTAATTACATTTAAAGAAGTTAGTAAAAAAAGTCTCTTTTCAGTTTACTGTGTATGTATGACAACACTTTGGCTGCGTCTACACTGGCGCAATCTTGTGCAAAAGTAGCCGCTCTTGCGCAAAAACTTGCTGCCTGTCTACACTGGCCGTGTGTTCTTGTACAAGTAAACTGACGTTCTAATGTATGAAATCAGGGCTTCTTGCACCAGAACTCTGATGCTCCTGCTCAGGAATAAGTCTTTTTGTGCAACTGTTCTTGTGCAAGAGGCCAGTGTAGACAGGTGACATGAATTTCTTGCGTAAGAAAGCTGTATGGTTAAAATGGCCATTAGAGCTTTCTTGCACAAGAGAGCATCTGCACTGGCATGGATGATCTCATGAAAAAGCACATCACTTGCGCAAAAGCACATGCCAATGTAGACGCTCTCTTTTGGAAGAGTTTTTGAACAAGAACTCTTCTGCAAAAGAGTTCTTGAGCAAGAAGCTGCCAGTATGGATGTAGCCTTTGTGTATAGTCTGTTATACAGTCTCCTCTTTATATTTAGTTAGGCTGTGATCCCGTAAAGTTTTACACATTCCTTTTACCTCTGTGCATTTTACACATGTGTGTGGTAAATATTTGCTGGTTTGAGGTCTTAGTCAATTTTTTCTTTACTGCAGAGACCATCATCATCAATCATCATCAATCATCAAAACAAGAAAATAAATCTAACAATTTTAAGGGAGGCTTTTAAAACATCAGTTTCAGGACTTAGTATTTAAAGTGTGCTCTCTCGCTGACTGCAATCTTTTCAAATTAGTACATTTAAAAAAAATCAAGATGATAGAGTCCTTCTTGAGGTGTGTTCAAATGTACTGCATTGCATAAAACAAAAACAGAAATATTTTCCAGTGGAACGTGTCTTCAAAATTTCCAATAAAACCATGTTCAGCAACATGCTGAGTGCTCTCTACTTCTGTTGAGAATCATCAACACTCAGCTCCTTGTAGAAAGTAACCCATAACCTGCATTATCCCCTTGCCTCTATTCTAAATTATTCCTGTGTGTTAGGTCTTCCTACTCACATTGAGAAATGCTTCCCCACTGGCCACCTAGAATTAAAGAGTTAGTTAAAACACATGCTATTAAGATTATATTGTACTTCAAATTATACCTTTAAATCATCTTAGTAGGACAGACCACACCAAATAACTATTGCAAAACAAATGTAAAACACTTAAATTGTCCCTTGAAAGTTGAAAGGCCACGTAGTGTATGTTACATATTGCCATATGAAAGTGGTTGGGGAAACTTTGTGGAAAAGGAATTGAACATTTAATAGAGCTCACTACAAAGAGCAACCCACTTCAAAAGGAGAGTATTATAAAACTCAAGGCCTTGAGCTAAATTCTGTAAGAAAAAAAAAAAACTACACAGGCTCTGCATAGACTCTTTGGCACACACACTGAATCTCCAGCAGGGTATGGTCCAGACATCATCCTCAGAAATTGTGATAAAGCAAGCCTTAATGCACAGCACTGCACGAGGACACTATACATGGATACAACAGCCTTATAGCTCTTAAAAGCTTATTCCTTCAGGCACAACATATTTAAATGCACCGCTGTAGAATTTTTTCCCATATGCTCTTCAAAACCCTATTAAATAAAAGCCATCTGAACAAGTAGCAGCCAATCCTGCCTCCTGATACGTATGCACAATCCACTTCCCAGAAATTCCTTTTTGTAAATGGAAAATCCCTGTTTTGCACTGTTCAGGGTGTGGAACTATGGCGAGCTCTGAATGATATAATCATATCCAAATTGGAAAGTCGCAAACAAAGAAACAAAGGACAATTATGTTAATTTCTTCTCATTTCACATACATCAGTCAATTGCCATTTTCTGTTCAGCCTCGAAATGTATTTTACAGAGACATCCAGTAGCAACTTAAATCTGTGGTTCTTAACCAGAGGATACATATACCCCGGGGGTCGGCAGAGTCTTCTAGGGGCTACATCAACTCATGTAGGTATTTGCCTAGTTTGACATCAGGTTATACAAAAAGCGAAGTCAGTACAAACTCAAATTTAATGCAATGACTTTTTATATTGCACTATGTACTATACACTGAAATGTAAATGCAATATTTATGTTATAGTTGATTTATAATTATATGGTAAAATGAGAAAGTAAGTAGTTTTTCACTAGTAGTGTTCTGTGACACTTGTATTTTTATATCTGATTTTGTAAGCAAGTAATTTAAATGAGGTGAAACTTGAAGCCTGCAGGTTTGGGGGCACACACAAGTTGGAAATAGTTTCCTTCCCACCACTTCAGAGCCTAGCTGAGGAGTGGACAAATTTTCCTGTGCCAGAGCGGTGTGGGGCTTTGTCACATTCTGGGCTTGTCTCCTCCTGGCCAGATCCCCAGGCCAGAGGGTCTTGAGCTTTCCAAAGTTTTCCAGCCCAGACAGAGGCAGTGGGAGAAGAAAGAAAGGAGCCTGCTGCCAGGCTGTAGGTGAGCCCCTCAGCTAGGGCCTGGAGTGGTGGCCAGGAGGAACCAAGCCTTGAATGTGCCAAAGTCCCACAGTGCTGGGAGAAGGATGCACACTGCTAGTTGGAGGCATAGGGAGGAGCAGCAGGGCTGAGAGGGTGAAGGGGGACAGCTGGGAGAGGGCAGTGAGAGGGGGAGCATGTAAAGGGCCAATGGGTGGGCAGCAAAGGTGACATATAACCAGCCACCACAGCAAGCAGCCAGAGCTGGCTGGAAATGAGATGGGGAGGGGAGGGGTCTGCTGGCCAAGAGGAAGCACACAGCAGGGACTGCCAGTGCTGGCCTTACCATGAGGCAAACTGAGGCGGCCACCTCAGGTGCCTGACTGTGGGGGGGCGCCACTAGAACCCAGAGCGTAGAAAATTGTGTCTGCTGCTGGTGCATATGTATTCTCTCTGCTCAAGATGCACAGAGATGGTGGAGTGCTGTGCTGGAGGAAGGAGGGCACAAGAGACATAATAGGCAGGTAGGAGAAAAGGTGGCAGGGGGGGCGTCATTTGAGTTCCCCGCTCCAGGTACCAAAATGTTGTGGGCCGGCCCTGGGGACTGCACTGATGGGCCAGCAGGGGGAGTGGCCAGCTCCACACACTGCAGCTTTGTCTGGCCACCAGTTTATACACCCATCCCCAATATCAGCCATTGAATCTCCACCACTCAACATTGTTGGCTGGCGAGCAAGGATCTGGCCAGCAGTAGGACCCATCTTCTGTAACTTCATTTTCATACTGGCAAAAGCTTTCGTTTTTTCTCAGGCCAGATCTACAGTAGACCTGGAAGGTCGGCTTAAGGAACATAAATGCAGCCATGTAAAATATGTAGTGGGATTGGTTTAGCTTAAGATGAGCTTGGTGCTGTGGGAGGCCAACAGGAGAAAATGCTCGTCAGCTTCCCTTACTCCTTGTGATTGTGAGGAGCATCAACATCGACTGGAGCCACCCACAGTGTTTGATTTAGTGGATCTTAACTGGCCCTCTAAATCAAACACTAGAAGATCAATTTCCAGTGCGGCAGGTGGAAAAGTGGCCTAACAGAACTGCAGTATAATAGGGCTATACTCCAGTTTGTGACTGGCCTCTCCACAGGTACTCAAGGCAGAGCAAGGATGCTACAAGCCCTGCAGCCCTGGCTAGATGTCACGATACCATTAGTATGCTGTTTCTCCTGAGAGATATGAAGACATGATAAAAATCATAAGATTGGCTTAACAGTAATGAGTTTTACAATCAATCGATCAATCAATCAATCAATCAATCAATCAATCAATCAATATTAGATTATTTTCACTTAACTTCTAGTTTTCAAGTCTCTGGGTCAGGGCTACTCAACTTTGGAAGCCCCAGGGGCCACAATAATAATCACAGCACATGCGGAGGGCCGCAATTTAAGTGTAGTTGCATATACATGTAAATATCTATGCAAATGAAATGCATGCAAATACCTTCTTTCACAGTGACGGGCATGAATACAAAGCACTTTCTGCAGTGCCCCGGTGCTCCTGGCACCTCCTTTCTGTGGGCTATAAATGCCAACACCCTATAACCGTATGTTCCAGCCAGCCCATCTGCTTGTGTCTTTCAATGCTCACCCTGCCTGGGAAGCCCCTTGCCGTTGTGGAGTGTGTTCCCAGCGGAGGCCATATTCAAAGGATCCCACCCCCAGGCTGCGCATTGAGCCCCACATAAACCCAAACCACACTGCAGGCTGTAAAAAAATAGGCCATGGGCCGCGTGATGAGTAGCCTTGCTTCAGGGTGCACTTGGGTCATGTTTCAGTTTACAACTGTGAGGACTAGAAACTTCCTTTAAAAAAAAAGAAAAAAGAAAGTTGAGATTCTCACCTACTCTCAGGAAAAGGGACTTTAAGAAAAGCACCAAACTATGGAATACTCTCAATAAAATCATGAGAGTTGGCAGCACAGTGTTGCCTTTCTTGTGCAAACCACAGCAGCAGACTGGAAAGCTCTTGTCAGTAGATACAGTCTTAAAATCTAGAAAGTACCTTTATGCAACCAGCTAAAATGATAGTGAGCTAAGACATGTCCAACCTGTTTTCAAGTATCCATACATTCCCCCTCCAGCAGCAGAGGCAGTTGGTAGGAGAGCTCAGGCCCTTCCACTCCACTGGACTGCAACATAGAGCCGTACGGGACTCAACAGTCTTTGGCACCTGGAGTGCCCTTAGAGGTGCTCTCCCTGGGTCATTTCCTAATATCTGTCTCTCCCCGCCCAAATCCAAGCCCCACGATAGAGGGTAATATAAACAAACAGACCTTCAGCTACAACTGGACTCAGCACACAGTCCTGTTCCTCACAAGAAAACTTCTTTGACACCCTTGTGGAAGGTAGATCTGTCTTCCTCCTCATGTGAGGACTGGCTCTCTTTATAACCTCCTCATGAGTAGGAGAATAGTCTGAAGACCCAGGAGGAGAAGACAGGGCTACTTGGGTTCAGTATTGTCTTTTATTACCCGTGGGCCCTATATGGGATTTGCAAACCCCACCACACAAGGCAAATCTTAAAAATTGTGTGCTCTGTGCTGTAACTTACTGTATGCAACTTTGTATAAGAAATTTCAGTTAGGAATATGTTTTAAGTGACATTATATAATTAAATAAAGTTCAGCAATCAGTGGTAATAGCTTTAAATTGTTTAGCTGCTTTTTAAAATTATTACTGATCATGCAATCTTAACATTGCATATATGATATTTGTTACATGGTTTGGAAATACTTCTGCTCTTCTATCTGACTGGATATTATTTTATGGGTCCTTTGATTGTCAGTCACTTAGAAAAAGCCTACATGAAGAACTAATGCCAGTATAGTAATGTCTGTTTTTTTTCAATTGATACAAATCCTAGGGGAGAGATTAAGATTTACTAGCATAATGTTATTTTGCTGTTGTACCTCATTTTGCTTGGGGGGCTGGTATAAGCTATCCCTGCAAGAGTACTTTTATGCAGAAAGAAGATGTGTCTACATTAGGAAATTTTGCCAGTATAGTTATAACAGTATATTGAGAACTCTTTTCTAATCAGACTACTATGTTCTAGATTCTTCCATACTTAACTTCCCTTCAGTAATATCATTCTCCTTGGCTGTGTCTACATTGGTGCCCTTTTCTGGAAAAAGGATGCTAATGAGACACTTCGGAATTGCAAATGCCGCGGGGATTTAAATTTTCCCCATGGCATTTGCATGAACATGGCTGCTGCTTTTTTCCGGCTCGGGGCTTTGCTGGAAAAAAGCGCCAATCTAGACAGGGATCTTTCAGAAAATAAAGCCTTTTCCAGAAGATCGCTTATTCCTGATTTTAAGAGGAATAAGGGACCTTTCAGAAAAGGCTTTGTTTTCCTAAAGATCCCGTCTAGACTGGCGCTTTTCTCCGGCAAAGCCCCAAGCCGGAAAAAAGCGGCAGCCATGTTCATGCAAATGCTGCGGGGGATATTTAAATCCCCTGCGGCATTTGCAATTCCGAAGTGTCTCATTAGCATCCCTTTTCCGGAAAAGGGTGCCAATGTAGACACAGCCCTTGAGTATAATTCAGTGGGTCAACTTGAGGTGAAAAGTATTGTTCAATATGGGTAAGAGTAGCCGAATCTGGTCTTATATAGTTAATAATGTTTGGTGAACTCTAACAGCAGTTCAGTTTCCTTGGCAGAAGTTTCTCTCCTTGGCTACAGTTGAGCCTATGTGTTTCCTCGCGTTCTCTCAATTACACAGAGGGAGACAGAACAGCAGCAGAGAACAGCTGCAAAAAAGGCAGCAAATCCAGAAAAAGCTGAAAATTCATTTTGCATTAAGAATGAAGGAAGTGTTTGACAAGGCTCTTCTCTTTGGGGTTAAAGGTTGCTTACATGTGAAGAAAAGTTATTTTCCTTCCTTTTTTATGTGGTTACTCAAATGCACTTAACTCCCTTGCAACAAACCCCGTTGCCAGCTTTGTCCACATATTCATTCTGCTGATACCATTATTGGACCTAACCAAGTGAGTTATAAGATGAAGAACACATACTCCTGCGCATCCAGAAATATAATCTATGCTATCATGTGCCGAAAGTGTCCGTCTGCTATGTACATTGGACAAACATCTCAGACACTTCGCCAAAGGATTAATGCCCACAAAACAGATATCAGACAAGATCACAAAGAGAAAACAGTTTCTTGCCATTTTAACCAGAAAGGACACTCTCTCAATGACTTAACCACCTGCATTCTGCTACAAAGACCTTTTACATCTGCACTTGAAAGGGAATCCTCTGAACTGTCATTCATGTTAAAATTCGACACTTTCCAACAAGGACTTAACAAACATTTGAACTATCTCACCCATTACCAAGATAGTTTCCCCAATTATCACCTCTAATACCATTAACTCACAAACATCCCACTCTCCCTACCTCTAATATCATCAATTCACAGACACTTACCTTCCTTCCTCCCCCCCCCCTGCATCCCCCTCTTGTTCTGCAATGTGATTTGTCCTTTTCATATTTGTTCATTTTTTTTAATTGTATCCTTTGGTATATATGGTTGTGACTACTTTCTTCCACTATTTGATCTGAGGAAGTGGGTCTGGCCCACGAAAGCTCATCATCTAATAAACCATCTTGTTAGTCTTTAAAGTGCTACATTGTCCTGCATTTTGCTTCAACTACCCCAGACTAACACGGCTACATTTCTATCACTTAACTTAATTTGCAGCCTCTGGAATATCTGGTAGGGCATGTCTATACTAGGAAATTATTTCAAAATAACTTATTTCGAAATAATAACTCCAGGTATAACTATTTTGAAATAACATGTCCACTCTACAGGGAAGCCTCAAAATGAGTCCAAGGCAGGCTCCCTTAATGTGGATACACTACCTTGACTTAGAGTTCCAGGAAGCACTGGGTAGTATTTACTTAGAATGACTCTGGGGAGCAGTTATTTTGAAATAGCAGCAGTGGAGCATCCACACTACTGCTATTTCGAAATAGCTATTTTGAAATAAGCGTTATTCTTCATGGAAAGCAGGAGTTACTATTTCAAAACAACCAGCCTGTTATTTCAAAATAACAGGTTTGGTAGTGTGGATGCTTCGCTTGTTATTTCAGAATAAGAGGAGTTATTTTGAAATAAGTCCGTAGTGTAGACCAGCACTAGGGGTGGCCTTTTTTCGAAAAAACTTCCCCTGCGTCTAGACTGCATCCGCATTCTTTCGAAAGTAAATCGAAAGAATGCAGCAGTTTTTTCGACCAAGGAAAACCTCATTTTACGAGGAATAACACCTTTTTCTGAAAGCGCTCTTTCGAAAAAAAGCGCTATGTAGTGCAAACTGTACTTTTTCAAAAGAGATCATCCAGACTGCCTGGGTGCTCTCTTTTGAGAAAGTGTCTCGCTTTTTCGAAAGTACTGGCTATAGTCTAGACGCTCTCTTTTGAAAGAGGCTTTTTCAAAAGTATCTTTCAAAAAAGCCTCTTTCGAAAGATGCTTGTAGTCTAGAAATACCCTAGGAGATTCACTGACTCTTCAATGTGCACATAATGAAAAAGGATCTATGTAGGCTCCTCTATCGGAACATGTTTGCAGTAAAATTTCAGGATCTGAACATGTAAATGAATATAGATCTATGCGGTGGCCAGGTGCCCAGTTTTCAATTGGGAAATATGGTAGAAAGGGGAACCTGACAGCTTCTGGTCAGATCTACTACTTACTGGATCCCTGAAGTCCAATTACTGAAGGCAAGAGAAGGAAGGGAGTTACTGGGTCAGCATTCATGTTATCTTCTCAACCAGGACTGTCTCTTACTTATTCCAGGTGACTACAGCTCTCAGCCTTCACTCCTTAGGCGAGTCCCTCCAACCCAGGGGATGGGGGAAAGGGAAGAGCCATGAACAAGAGTGGAAAGGGGGAAGAAGAGTGAACAGGGGGAGGGGGCTCAGGGAACAGGTGGAGGGAGGTGCGGCCTTGAGGAGAAGAAGTGGGGCAGAAGTGGGGTGTCAGGAGGGAGATGTGGGAAGGAAGAGGCTCCAGCACTCCTGCTGGAATGTACAGTTTCAAAATATTACAAAACTGGCAACCATAGATCTGTGGATGGTGCCAGATTCAACTGGCAAGTTATTAAAAAAGATAGCACTGTCATTTTTATGTTAGATACTTAGAATCCAATTATTTGAAGTCCAGATGAGGACTTTTTTTCGTTAGCATTTAAAAAAAAAATAGTCAGTTGGCTACTTCGGGAGAGGCCTGTTCTTTCGTTAACATTCTTAACTGATTCAGTCAGCATTTATTTATTGGCGTGAACTGCTTGTCTCCCCATGAGATTCCTGAATGGTCCCATACAACTCTATTTATTCTGCCATACCTCAAAAAAAGCCTTAGACTCAAGTATTGTTTTTAAAAAATGGGATGCAGTGAAACAGGAAAATTAATTCCATCTTAGGTTCTATTCCCATCCAATTTTGCAGTCCTGGATGATGTTAACAGAAAGATAAAAGAGTTGGAAAACTTAGTTAAGTGATCCTTATATAAATCTCACTGCAGCCTACCTATTTTATCTATGTTTACCTACTTTAAGTATCAGTACTGTTCCTTGGGAATTTGTTATGAAGTAAAAGCCTAACTAAAAATTCTTCCCAGACCAGAAAGAAATATTTAAACACTTCAGGCATTCAGTCTGTGATTCAGAGATTTATTTATAAAACTGTTGATTTTGGGACACCAAACCATTGCATTCAAACTGCAAAAATGAGTCATATTTGTGGGAGGTAATTACTACCAGAAAGTACAACTAACTTTTGTAGGTTTTTCTGTAAAATGTCCACTTATGATCTGCATGCACTAAAAATATCTTGCTTTGTTAAATTTTTAGTAAAAGTTATCTTTACAGAGTCATGTGGTTTTATACATATAGTGTATGTGCGTGACACATAATAAAATCAATTATATATTTAAAGCTCTGTATTTGAAAAAGTAGTTGTGTTTTATATAGTGGAATCTACCCTGGTAGTTGACACAGCTTATATGTCCTTCCAGGAATTCTAATGACATTGTTGTACCCACAAAAGCAGGCCATTGTGATTGTCAACATTGGCCACAGCTAACATTTACAAACTGGTATTTCTTCATCATAAAACTCCTTGGGTTTCTTGCACCATCAAGATATAGAACCAAAATTATGTGTTTGGCAAAATATGATGCATCACCAGCAAGAATTTGCCTCTTCAGCTAATGAACTCAGAAGCTGAGGGAGATGCAGATGTCTAGCACCTACAGTGGCTACTTGAACTCTTGAGAGGATACTTTTCTCATTATCCTTTGGTCGTGACTGAGAAAATACAAATTTATTTCACTATGGTCACACATTATAACTGCCTTACCAGAAGATCAATCTGATGCCATGTTACCCATCCCAATTGCCATAAATTTCAATGAGGCTCACAAGGATAATGTCATCCCTCTTCATGCATTAATATATGGGGAAGCTTTTGCAGTGTTAAATATGAAGTTCAAAATGGTCCACAGTTCCAAAGTAACCCTTCCCTTATTAGTGACTCAGAAATTGAGTTGTCTGCCCAGAAGCTGATGTCCAGTTCTTACAACTGCAATCAACTTTCCCATAAACACTTGAAATTATGGGGAGACCTCTTCCTTTCCAAGGTGTCTGAGTATTCTTCTCCCCATTACTAGCTACAGAATCACTGGGAAATACCTTATTTCCTGCCATGATCCTCCCTGTCATTCAGGGCCAGCCTTAGGGGCAGGTGATCAGCACAGCTGCCTTTGAAGCCAACTTCTGGGAATACCAAATATGGTTATGGAGACGCTGAAAAAGTTTTCCATCCTAGGAAACAACATTGGTGACAGAGAGCTCAACTTGGAACTCAGTGGCTTCTGAGCTCAGTCACTCCAGCTATGTAAAATATGTAGTTGGAGTCAGCTTACCGCAAACCGAGCTTGGCACTGTCTTCACAGAGGGAGGCCAACAGGAGCAAATACTCCTGTGGGGTTCCCTTACTTCTTGTGACTGCAAAGAGTAGTGGCACTGACTGGAACCGCCCTCAGCATTTGATTTAGCGGGTCTTAACTAGACCTGCTAAATCGAATATCAGAAGATTGATCTCTTGTGTGGCAAGTGAAGATGTAGCCTAATAATCCCTCAATAAGTGAGCTGTCCTCCCTGATTGATCAGAAGAGACAACAGATCAGCATTTAAGTGTTGTAGCTATAGCAGCACAGTGACTGCTCAATGCATCCTGTGTCCACAGCTCTATAATACCTTGTCTGGCCGTGGCTCCAACTCTTGCCTGCTCTACTCCATTCCTAGTCCCTGCCTACCTATGAATTGATTACCGATTCCTGGCTTTGACATCTGGCTTGTCTCATGACCATGACTCTGATTCTGCCCTCTGATTCTTCTTTTACCACTAAGTCAAACTCCCCACCAGAATGACCACAGCAGGAGCTCAAACACATCTTCTCGGCTGTTGATGAGGTCCTGCGAAACTGCAGGCTATTGTTGCCTCGTTATGGCACTCTATGCTCAATACAACACAGATAGTCTATTTTGTCCACCCCAGCTCTCTCATCTATTGTCCCTGAGTCCGAGTTGCCCCTACCCTATGGCTAAGTCTAGATTGCATCCCTTTTCCGTAAAAGGGATGCAAATTAGACGTATCGCAATTGCTAATGAAGCAGGGATTTAAATCTTCCCCGCTTCATTAGCATAAAAATGGCTGCCGCTTTTTTTCGGCACAGAGCTTTGCCGGAAAAAAGCGCCAGTCTAGACGTGGACCTTTCGGAAAATAAAGCCTTTTCTGAAAGATGCCTTATCCTTTATTTTAAGAGGGATAAGGGATCTTTCTGAAAAGTCTTTATTTTCCGAAAGATCCACGTCTAGACTGGTGCTTTTTTCCGGCAAAGCTCCGTGCCGAAAAAAAGCGGCAGCCATTTTTATGCTAATGAAGCGGGGAAGATTTAAATCCCTGCTTCATTAGCAATTGCGATACGTCTAATTTGCATCCCTTTTACGGAAAATGGATGCAATCTAGACGTAGCCCTCATGTTTTATGTGGATTATGCCAAGTTTCGTGGGTTCCTTAATCAGTGTTGTCTCCAGTTTGTGTTATTGTTATAGTCATATCCCTTGGATCAGTCCTGAGTGGGATTAATATTTAGCTTTATTACCAGAGAAGCCCTGAAATGGGTGTTCCTGCTCCTGGAAGAGTCTGGTCCTCTTCTTGAACATTTCAAGAGCTTTGTACAGACAGTGGTGGACATTTTCAACAACCCTGATCAAGAATGTATCATAGATGCTACTCTCCATGCTCGATAGCAGAGTATCATTGCCAAATATGCAGCAGAATTTTGATATCTAGCCACAGACACTTTGAAGTAGGAAAAAGAGATCCTCCGGAAAAGGGCTTTTTTCCGGAGGATCGGGGCCAGTGTAGACGCTCTTTTCCGGCTTTTCTAAAAGTTGGAAAAAAGCGGCGGACATTTTTATTTAAATGCCGCGGGGGATATTTAAATCCCCCGCGGATTTCCCTATTACGACCTGTGAAATTAGCATGCCCCTTTCGGAAAAGGGGCCAGTGTAGACGAGCCCTCATTGGAATGAGGCTGTGACCTGTTTGCAGCCCTAGTCTACCAGATTCTAAGAACCAGTGGAACTTTCTTGGATTCAAGGCTTTATCTACAACAAGACCTTGTCACCAGGATTATCTCTACATTCCTAAGGGCAACTCCTGGCTTCAGTTTCTAAGGCTGTGCCATGATTTGCCCATGGTGGGACATATCAGCCAGTTTGCAACCTGGAATCTGATCCATATGTATTTCTGGAGGCAAATCTCACAAAGTAGAGTTAAAATCTATGTTGTTGGGTTAGATCAATAGGCCATCTAGTGCAGAATCTTCTCTGTGATACTGATCAATCCTAGATGCTTCAGCGGATGATCTAGACTAGAACCTCGTAATAGAAAATTATGCAAGAAGAGGCAGTTAGTACTTGAATCATGAGTCTTCATTTGTCTTCTAATTTCTTTTATCCTATTTAATGTAATTTGGATATCCTTAATACTTATAGAAATGCCTAATCCTTTAAAAAACCCCAATAAAATCTACACCTCATTAACTTTTTATGACCGTAAGTTCCCAAGCTTAATTCTGGATTAGATAAAAAATATTTCCTTTGATCATTTAAAATTGGTATCTTTTAATTTCATTGGGTGTCCCCTTGTTCCTCCATGATGGCTTTGTTCTTTGCCTGTGCCCTGATCTCTTGACCCAGCAGAAGGGTGAAGTGCTTCACTTAGGCTAGAAATCTCTTTATCTGATTGCTTGGTACATAGCTTGTTGAAAAGGGAATACTTTCTATTTCTCAGTGAAAATATTCCACAGGAGTCATGTCTGTAAATGGAAATAGTTACAGGCCTTCCTCACTATAAGTCCAAGATATGTTCCAAAAAACCTTGGACTTATAGCGAAAAAACTTCATGTGGGGAATTTTTTTTCCACAGCTGACTTCCATTTGCACAAATTGGTGCTTTTTTCATGACTTAAGAATGGGGAATGGGAGGACTTCTAACGCATCAATTCCTTCAAGTGTCAATGACTTTAGTGTGGAATAGATGTGTACTGGGGCAACTTATAGTGGGGATTCCCTGTAAAAGATTTAGTCTGGATTGCTTCAAGAGATGTCTCCAGTGTCTTGTTATTTTCCCAGCCATTTTAGAATTTTCTTTGTCCTTGCTGGATTCTGTGTCATCCTGGGATCCACCAGATGATACTTTGCATGCACCTGAGAAACAAAGCAGTTTGTTTTCTTTTGTCATACAAACAGTATATTAAGGGTTTTTTGAAGGTATATTCAAAGCTAAAACCCGGAGACCCAATGGATTGAAAGCTTGGTTCTCATAAGGTTCATGGAGGCTTCTCTTGACATTCTTGACTTCTACTTCTGTTATTGAAGGTTTTTTCCCTAATGACTAGAGCATCTATCAGGAGCATTTCAGAACTGCAGGCTTTGTTGCAGATCCTCCTTATATACACTTTCACATGTCCTAAGATCCCATCCCAGAATTTTTACAATATAGGCTGTGGATTTTCATTTAAATTAGACATTTTTTACCAGTATTTACAGATTAAGGTTGGTTGCACACCTTGCATATTAAAAGGCCTCTTTGTTAATTCTTCAAAAGGACTAAACCTTTTATAAAGACCACAGAATGGTTTGGGCTTTTGGTGGAAGAGGTAAGGGCCGATCAGTTTTGGCCCAGATGTGATTTGAATGGATCAAAACAGGCTATATTCTTGTTGAAGTAACTGTAACTTTTTGACTCAGACATCTCCTGCTATTGGGATTAGTGGAAAAGTGGCAGCTTCTGCAGCATCTTCATGGCTACTACCTGGTTCTCAGATCATATATTTGCAAAGTATTATTTTTGTCCATATTAGGTTCAGATCAGAATGGAAGTTCCTTTCAATGAGGATCTGCAGAGGCAATGTCATGAACAAATAAAAGAGGTTATTTATTAATTTGTTTTCCTGGGGCCTGACCCAAAGCCTTTTGCATGTGTTACAATTACCAGATTTGTTTGAGATGTCAGTATTGCTTCCAAATAAAACCTTTTTCTAAGATATAACTGCTCATGTACAATACGTAATTTTCACATTGAAATAGTTCAGTTGTTTAAAACACAATTATCTAAAATACCAAAAGGGGTTACTCCATAAGGTGCCTGGAAAAATTATATATTCTAATAAGTTTTTTCAGTATAAACATTTACTTTTTTTAAAGCGTCTGAAACGAAGTCCAAATTACATTTTTGTAGTGCTGAACTCACTTGATTTAAGTGTTTGTGTGGGAAGTCAGCGGCAGTTCCATGTCTATTCCTTCCAGCGTGATTCACCTTCATGGTGAGAATCCTCAAGAGACATAGGATTGGAGAGAGGATTACCCCGGAAGAATTCTTCCTATATTATCCTTAAAAAGAAAGAAAATTTAGTAAAGCAATTTGCAATCAAAGCCGAGGATTTGTTTGCCAAGTTTTAGTCCAATGAGAGTTGAAATGGCCAAGATATTTAATGCCAACAATTGAGGTTTGTAAAGGAAATACCAAATCAACCTTGAACTGAAAATAGGCAGATATCAAATTAGAGAGCAAATAATGCATTTGCTTTGTAGGTGGAGAAATCAACAAACTATTTTAAGAAAAACAGGAAAATAAGGCTTCTACTTGTCAGTATGATTCAAAATATAAGCAAAAATGAACAAAAATGAAACAGAGCCTTGGAGGATTTATCAATGTATGTTGAGCATAAATTAAAATTTTTTGCACTCCGTAAAATGTGTGGAACATTTGCCCAGAGGACCAGTCCATGGAAGTAATTCTAGTAAATGTTGAGAAGGTACTCAAAAATGTTTCTTTATCTCACCATGTAAAGACTTCAATAATACCCTTAATGCCAAGTGCCAAAACAACAACAAAACCAAACAGAAGTTCTAATTTATCAAATTGGTTTTGTTGGATACAATGTAGAGCCTGTAAACTCACTGGTTGTTTTAAGGCAATTTTTCCATAAGGTATACATCGTTTATAAATCGTAACAGCATGCACTTGAATTCCATCACTTGAGAACTGACTTCAAAGGGACAGATCATGAGAACCTTACTCAGGGTGAACAGCACCTTATTCCAGGAAGTTAATAAGGTATTCAAATAGTGAGGTGCCACTAAACTGGAATCAGGGTATCAAAATCTGGCCTATATTATTAAACTGCCACAACTTTCATTTTATAAAGTATGAAAAAGACCACTTTATGTGCATTGACCTGTGTGTTTTCTGCCGTACAAAGAATGTATTTTAGTCAGAAGAAACACTTATGCTTGAAAAAGCACTTGACTGAATTATTAGGTTTATTCTTTAGTGAATTTTGCCCATCTCAGATTTGTAATGGACTATCAGCGTAGTGTTGTGCATTGCTGCCAAATCACAAACACCAGTCTGTAAGCATCAGCAATCTACAAAGAGCTTGCTCAAGCAATTTCTGCTCCACAATATTGAGGTTTAGTTAAAGTCTTCAACAAGGACTGGTTAGTCAATAGCAATAATGGTTGGCCTGTTCTATTTAGAACAGCTATGAATGGCTGGCTTATTGTTTTCAAATTGCTAGCCCATCCCTTTTGAAATTCTGTTTAGCTCTGGAAAAGTCATAACACAGCAGATTACTTCTGAGATCTCCACTCTATATAACTTAAAATAAGAGCAACCAGATAATAATTGTGTAAAATATTAATATTTATATATGCTCATAAATACCTTTTGGTATCAAGCTGTAGTCTTGTTTATTTCATGTTATTGTTTTCTATTCTTTCTGAATGTTTTTTTTTCTCCTGTAAGATGTTTATTTAGTCTTCATTTTTAGGTTAACTACAGAGGAGCCTTGTTAAGGGCAAATTTTTATCCCAAGATACACAGTACTACAGATTGTTCCTGTTTTGCTTAATCAATATATAAACTGTTGTTTTAACCTACCAAATAAAATCATGCACGAGTTTTCCTGCTGAAATGATCTGTAGTAGTCTGAATATATCATTCAACTTTTCTTATATGCTATCCTTGCTACCGGCAAATAAAATATTGTAACTATACTATTAATGGTTATAACTAATGCTATCAGCTTTATAAACCACTGCTTTCAGGTTTTTATAACTCAGCCATTAAAGAGCATTCTAGGTTGAAATTTAGCACACATAGTCTGAGCCTGGCAATGAATTTATTTTCCAAAATGCGAACAATGCAATTATCTGCTTGGCTATGTTAAAATTGTTTAGAATGTTGATGGGTAAGAAGGGCTTCATGGTGAGATCTGCAAAGTGTTTGCCTGTTCTGTGCATCACTCTAGTCAGTCCCACCATCCTCTAACTCTCAAGGGCAGCAAATTAATTAATCATTTTAAAGGGAGAGGCAGGATAATTCAAAATCTTTCATAGAGTTTTGAGCATAAGTAATAACTTTAAACCAAAGAGTGGGATTTTCAGAAGTGCTCTGCTCCTCCTAAGTCAGTGATAGAACTCCCACTGCCTTGCTTGGGACCAGAATTAAGCTAACACTCAGGCTACGTCTAGATTGCATCCCTTTTTCGTAAAAGGGATACAAATTAGATGTATTGCAATTGCTAATGAAGCGGGGATTTAAATCTCCCCCACCTCATTAGCATAAAAATGGCTGCCACTTTTTTCGGCTCGGAGCTTTGCCGGAAAAAGGCGCCAATCTAAACGCGGATCTTTCGGAAAATAAAGCCTTTTCTGAAAGATCCCTTATCCCTCTTAAAATAAGGGATCCTTCAGAAAAGGCTTTATTTTCCGAAAGATCTGCGTCTAGACTGGCACTTTTTTCCGGCAAAGCTCCGAGCCAAAAAAAAGCGGCAGCCATTTTTATGCTAATGAAGCAGGGGAGATTTAAATCCCTGCTTCATTAGCAATTGCGATACGTCTAATTTGCATCCCTTTTACGGAAAAGGGATGCAATCTAGACGTAGCCTCAATGTTTTTGAAAATGCCACCCAAAATCCATACAAAAATTTAGGACATAGATTTAGGATTCTATCCTGATATTTAAGAATTATACACCGTATTTTACCTAACTACTTATGTCCCTTTGTTCCAGAGTATGTGCTTTGCTTTATGGCACACTTTGAAGGTCCATTTCTCCTCTCATTTATATTGGCATGAATCAGGAGTAAATCCTTTGATATAAAAAAATTGGTGTAAGTGAGTGGAGAATCAGGCCTCTGTTTATAAGATATGCTGCCACTGAAGTCCACGTAGATATAGCTTCATGTACATTTCAGTACAAATTGGGACAAATAATGCCTTGCCTTGAGTACTTGGAGCACACAGACTGAGGCCTTGTCTACACTAGAGAGTTTTGCCAACAAAAGGCAGCTTTTGTTAACAAAACAGTGAATGCATACTCACTATGGCTGTCTACACTGCAGTGTTATTTTGGAATAATTGATGTTATTCGAAAATAACATAGAATCATAGAACCATCGAGCTGGAAGAGACCTTAGAAGGTCAACAAGTCCAGTCCCCTGCCCAAAGCAGGACCAATCCCAATTAAATCAACCCAGCCGGGGCTTTGTTAAGCCGAGATATAAACACCTCTAGGGATGGAGACTCCACTACTTCCTTAGGTAACCCATTCACGTGCTTCACCACCCTCCTAGTGAAGTAGTTTTTCCTAGTATCCAACCTGGACCTCTCCTACTGCAACTTGAGACCATTGTTCCTTGTTATGCCATCCATCATTATTGTGAACAGCCTTTCTCCATCCTCTTTGAAACCTCCCTTGAGGAAGTTGAAGGCTGCTATCAAATCCCCCCCCTCACTCTTCTCTTCTGCAGACTAAATAGACCCATCTCCCTCAGCCTCTCCTCAAAGGTCATATGCTCCAGCCCCCTAATCATTTTAGTTGCCCTCCGCTGAACTCTCTCCAATGCATCCACATCCTTTCTATAGCGGGGGCCCAGAATTGGACACAATACTCCAGATGTGGCCTCACCAGAGCTGAGTAAAGAGGAATAATCACATCTCTGGATCAACTGACAATGCTCCTCTTAATGCAATCTAATATGCCATTAGCCTTCTTGGCTACAAGGGCGCACTGTTGACTCATGTCCAGCTTCTCATACACTGTAATCCCCAGGTCCTTTTCTACAGAACCACTACTTAGCCAGTTGTTCCCCAGCCTGTAACAATGCTTGGGATTCTTCCGTCCCAAGTGCAGAACTCTTCACTTGTCCTTGTTGAACCTCATCAGATTTCTTGTAGCCCAATCCTCTAATTTATCTAAGTCACTCTGGATTCTATAGCTGCCCTCCAGCATATCTACCTCTTCCCCTAGCTTCATGTCATCCGCAAACTTAGGGTGCAATCCATCCCCTCATCCAGGTCATTAATAAAGATGTTGAACAAAACTGGTCCCAGAACTAAACTTTGGGGCACTCCACTAGAAACCAACCACCATCCTGACATTGAGCCGTTGATACCCGCTGGGCCCGACCTTCCAGACTGCTTTCTATCCATCTTACTGTCCATTTATCCAATCCACATTCCCTTAACTTGCTGGCAAGAATATTGTGGGAGACCGTATCAAAAGCCTTGCTGAAGTCAAGGTATATCACATCCACTGACTTTCCCATATCCAAAGAGCCAGTTACATCATTATAGAAGCTAATCAGATTGGTCAGCCATGACTCGCCCTTCATGAATCCATGCTGACTATTCTTGATCACCTTCCCCTCTTCCAAATGCTTCAAAATGGATTCCTTGAAAATCCCCTCCATGATTTTTCCAGGGACTGAGGTAAGACTGACCGGCCTATAGCTCCCTGGATCATCCTTCTTCCCTTTCTTAAAGATGGGCACTACATTTGCCTTTTTCCAATCATCTGGGATCTCTCTTGACCTCTACCACTTTTCAAAGATAATGGCCAAAGGCTCCGCAATGATATTTGCCAACTCCCTCAGTACCCTCGGATGTATTAAGTCCGGATCCATGGATTTGTGTACGTTTAGCTTTTCTAAATAGCTGCTAACCTGTTCTTTTTCCACCAAGGGCTATCCACCTTTGTCCCATATTGCATCATTTAGCACATTAGTCTGGGAGCTGACCTTGTCTGTGAAGACAGAGGCAAAGAAAGCATTGAGTACTTCAGCTTTCCCCACATCATCTATCACTAGGTTACCGCCCTCATGCAGTAGGGGCCCCACACCATCTCTGATCACCTTCTTCTTGCTAACATGCCCGTAGAAACCTTTCTTGTTATCCTTCACATTCCTTGAGAGTTGCAATTCCAATTGCGCTTTCACCTTCCTGATAACTCCCCTGCATTCTCAAGCTACACATTTATACCCCTCCCTAGTTATCTGTCCAAATTTCCACTTTTTGTAAGCTCCCTTTTTGTGCTTAAGTTCACCAAGCTGGAGGACTTCTTACTCTGACTCCTGTAACCCTCATTTTATGAGAAGTAAGGGAAGTTGGAGGAAGAGTGCTCTAACTTGGATTTCCTGCTGTGTAAATAGTGCCGAAGGCCGAAATAAGCTATTGCAACTTAAGCTACGCAATTGACTTAGCTCAAGTTGCGTAGCTTATTTTGACATTAGCCCTGTTGTGTAGACATGCCCTATGGTACAACTTTTGCTGGCAAAAGTGCCCTATTTGGGCAACCAAATAAAACTACTCTGATGAGAGACATAAGGCATTTTGTGCAACGTTTTTGTCAACTTTATCACTCTAATTGGCCTCCAGGAGGTGTCCCACAATGTCCATCCTGATTGCTCTGGTCACAAGGTTGAACTCCACTCCCCTGAGCCAGAAAAACAATTGTCTTCCCCTCCCACTTAGAAACCCCGGAATTTTTGAAATTCCATTTCCTGTTGATTTGCCATGGAGAGGTCTCATTGCATCCTTCCAGGTGACCATGGTGTCTTATCATAGAAAATGCTCTTCCAACTGGACAACTGTAGAGCTGCTGGATCTGCTCAGTATATGGGAAGAGGAGGCTCTGCAGTCCCAGCTACGCTGCAGTCATAGGGATTTTGACACCTATAGGCAGATTTCTCAAGGCTTGTGTAAAATTGGGTATGATTGGGACTCATTGCAGTGCAGAGTGAAGACAAAGGAGCTGAGACAGGCATACTGTAAGGAAAGGAAGGCAAACCATTGCTCCGGTGCAGCACCTAAGACCTGCTGGTTCTATAAGGAGCTGGATGCTATCCTCAGTGGTAACCCCACCTCTATTGCCAAGATCCCTGTGGATACTTGTGCAGGCAAGGAGGTGGCAGACAAGGGACCTCACCCGGAGGCTGAAGTAATTGACAAAGAGGTGGAGTTAGAAGACAATGTGGAGCTCAGAACAGGATCAGCTGGTGGGGCAGGCAGCCAGGAACTCTTCACTTCTCCAGAGCTGTCTAGTCAGTATCAGCAATTGCTCTCCAATAACCAAGAAGCAGGAGAGGAGAAACCTGGTAAGTAGCAGTGGATTGTGTAGTACAGAGGTGGGTTCAGGATATAGAAATGTACAAGGCTGGCTGCATTTCTGTGTTGGACATTTCCCTGTGCAGCCAATCAGTATGGTGGAACAGGGTGTTGATGTATGCCGAGATCTCACAGGAATCCTCCAAAGAGGTTTCTAGGAATGTCACTCAGCAATCCTCTGCTGAAGGTTCCTTGGCAGAGCTGCTTTTCCTCACACTATTCAACAATCATTTGTGCAGGGACCTAAGCAGCACATAGGAGAGCAGCAGAGGGATGAAGGTAGAAGCCACAAACGTGTAATAGTTGTATCCTCAATTTTTTTGCTTACTCTCAGCAGTGAGTTGTCTGCTACAATAACCACTGCCTCTGGAAAAGCACAGGAGAATTTTAGAATTTTCCCCTTGTTGGCTGCACCACAACCCTTGCTGAGTGCTCTCTTCCCTATGTAGCTTTGGGTGTTTGTTAAGATGTGTGCTTGCCAAGGGTCAGTGAGACGGTAATTGTTACGTTACCATGGATGTATTTCACTGCAATGTTTCAATAATGTGTGTGGACTTAACAATCATGCATTGTTCCTTGTGCTTCAGCACATGAGCCAAACATCAAATAAGAAAGTGCCCAAGATGGATCAAAGGAGACATGTTTTGGGAGGTACTTCACTTAGCCAGTGCAGAGGGAAGGGAATGCAAGGAGTAGAGGGAAGCTACAAGGCAGGACAGAAAAGAAAATCAGGGGTTTGTTAAGGATTCTAGTGAGAGATGATTAAAGTCATGGAGGAACAGATGCTGAGGTCCTTAATAATGCTGCAAACTGAGCAGATGCAGGCTTGCCTTCCCCTGCAGCACATTCAGAACTCTTTTCCAGACCTTCCCACCAACTCTGCCTGAACAGTCCTTTCTGCTTTCTGGGACATCTCAGTTTTCCCTTCACTCCACACCCTTAGGCAACTTTCTAAAGGATAGCAAAATCTACACTCAGCTCTGAAAGTCTTCCCTTCTCTAGTTCCTCCTTTTTCGTCAAGCATCTTTGTGTGAGTGTGAGTTATTTCGTGTGCAAAAGACAAAGTGTTTCAATGGTAAGTCATCTTTGGCCTTGTCTATACTTACCTGGAAGATTGAATTAAGATATGCAACTCCATTAATGTTAATTGCATAGCTCGAGTCAACGTAACTTAATTCGACTTTTGGCGCCATCTCCACAGCAAAAAGTCAACGGGAGTAAACACTTCCATTGACTTCCCTTACTCCTCGTGAATTGAGGAGTACCAGCATCAATGGGGGCACCCTCAGCATTCAGTTTAATAGGTCTTTACTTGACCCACTAAATTGAACTCCGGAAGATTGACTACCACAGGGTTGATCTTCCTTGTAGCGAAGACATGGCCTTTATTTGCAGAATTCAACTCTCCTCACAAATATGCAGTAGTGCTCAGCAAACAAGGGCCATTGAAAAATGCTGCAAAAGAAAGGTGGAAGCCCATGGAATGCTGGGATAGAAAACTGTGCATCATGGGACATTGATCCCAATCCCAAGGTGTGCCATGATCCACTCCTGTTTCCCACAAGCCCTAGTGACAAAGAGTGATGAGCTGTGGAATAGTGCATTGCTCATACTATTGATGATAACTCCCCAACTGTGGATGTGCTCTGCTGACAGAGAGGACAAGTGTGAACATGCAGTACCCTTTTTTTATAGCACTTGTTGATGTAACTTTTGTTAAAAAACCCCACTATATAGTGAAGACAAGACCTGAGTCTAAGGGTATGTAAACACGGCACCATTATTTCAGAATAACTGCTGTTTTTTTAAAATAACAAAGTGCACATCTACACACAAGCAGTTATTTCGACATAATGTTCAGATGGAGGACTTCTTACTCTGACTCCAGTAATCCTCATTTTACAAGGATTAAGGGAAGTTGGAGGAAGAGTGCTCTATTTCGAAATAAGTGCTGTATAGACATGCCCACATTTGAAATAAGCTATTTTGACTTGATCTACGCAATTAGCATAGCTCAAGTTGCATAGTTTATGTCATAATCAGAAAGAGTGCTTACCAGCACCCGGTGACTAAGGGGTTAACTCAGGTACCTAGCAAAGGTGTTGGGTAGTCAGACAATAAGAATGCAGGTATGAATTTCAAACTGGAAAAGAAGAGTTTTTCTCTCTTTCTTCTTTGTTTGAGATCAGAGCAGTTTTTTCCAGGGACTGAGGGAGATGGGAGATGCTTCTGTCTCCAAGAATGGACTTCTTAAAATGTCTAGGTAGGGAAAAGTTTAGATAGTCTACCAGAGTTAATTGTTTTCTTTCTTTGGGGGTTTTGAAATCATGTCTGAGCTGGCTAATTCTTTTTATCTTTTGTAACTAAGGATTACAGGCCAGGGGCTTTCCTTGAGTATCTATATCAAATGGTGGCTCTTTCCATATAGCCAATTTACTATGCTTGCAACTGTAGTTTTGTTTTTATAAGAAAAGATTGTTTTTTTATTCTAATTAACCATATTGGTTGATTCTTGTGTTCTGGAAGGTCTGTCTGGGTGTATCTGCATGCCTCTGACTGAGGGGTCAGCTACTAGAGACTGTAGCTTGTTTTTCTCTTTTTCTTGTCAAGCTCTTTGGGGAAAAAGAGCTTGGGGTACCCCTGGGGTTGGTTTCAAGTGTCCATCCATTTCTGTTTTTATTTTGAGCATCAAAGCACTTGATGGTGGCAGTGAGTCCACCAAAATCTGGGTATTAGGGTTGGGGTGGGGCAGTTTTGGTACCAGTGCTGGTAAAGGCAAGGTTTTGGAGTGCTCTCGCGGGCCCCCAACTTCTGCATTCATAGTGCCATAGTGCCAAGTGAATAAGTGCTTGACAGCTTATTTCTAGTTTAGCCCTGCTGTGTAGATGTATCCTAAGAGGTTCAAAAGGAGTGTGATAAATTTGCAGTATCAGATTTTGTCTCTAGAATGGAACTTCCTTGAGATAAAACATCACTGCTGCCTATATTATTTTACAGTCTCACTGTTATGGTGGCATTACTCACAGATATCCCCTAGGTAGGTTAGAATCGGGAGTCTTATCAGTTCAGCCACAATATTGTCCTTTCACACTTTTAAAATAAATCACTTTCCCACCCAAACTTAAAAGATATGTCTTGGTATTATCACAAGATTGTCTGCTCTTCACAAAAACTAAAGTAGAGTTTGGGTAAATCTGGACGTTTAGATTTTATCACAATTTCCCCTCCACATTAAATTGTGGTTATAATCAGAAAAATGAAAGTGGCACCTTTTTATTTAACAGATCTGCCCCTGTGTTGGTCTTGTGGGTATCTTTTTACTTTAGTTTCAAGAACACATTTAATTTCTTTTTAAATTTCTGACAACCCTGCAAAAGTAAGTTAGCTCTAGATGAATGAGCTCATTCTGGCTCATTGCTCCAACTCACTTATCAAGGTATAATAGCATTTGTTCTTCTGAATCAAAATAAGGATAAAAATGCTATACATACAGACGTCTGGGCAAATCTCTCTGTGCTTCATCTGTAAAAATGGGAATCATCATATTTCTCTACCTACTGGAGATGTTGTGAGAATAAATACATTAGAGACTGTAAAACACTTTGGGACCTACTGAGGAGAAGGACTGTTTAAGATTTGTCTATTTTTAATACTTTCAGGGACAATTGTCACTGACTTCTTTCCACTGACACTGATGAAAATGTAGCGTTAGCAGAAATTTTGCATCATTGAATCAAAATAATAAAATGCATTAATAGCAGGAAAGAGTAAAATCCTATCACTCAAAAACGTAAGTAGCATTCTAACAAATTGTTAGATTGAGCCTGGAATCAGAATGGATACCAATTTTGTTGTGGAGTTATTTGCAGTTATGAAGACAAGATGTTTTTATCTATATCACAGCCCCTAAAGTGACTGGAAAAATTCAAGGAATGAAAATATATATTTCAAGCAAAAAATTGAATACAAAACTCTAGTCAGAATTCTTGGAAATCTTTCTTTGATTATATGAAGTAAGAAAATAGTTTGACATTTTGAAGAAAATTGATACATTGTATATGTATTTTTTTCCTACCTAGGTTTTTCCTGCATTGGATTTAGTGCTTGTGTAAGTTGCTGGATAGACTACTCTGAAAAATAGTCTTCAGATTATACACAGCGCAAATGCAACAGCAATAGAAGCTTCCCCATTCTATTCTTCAAATGAGGCCTCAGCCATGGCCCACAGAAACAACTTTAGAGGTGAGAGGCTCCTATAGTTCTTATGACCTGTTATAATCCAGGCTTTATGCTGAGAACACCAGCAAGAGGAGTTTGTAGAGGGAGTTCTCCAGATAAAGGAGGAAGCTAATATAGGACCCTTGAGGAAGTGGTCTGTCTGTAGTGTGTATTTGTGTTTGTGTTTGGGGTTTTCTTGCTGTATGCTGAGCTTGTGTTTGGCTGTTTGTTTTTTTTTGTTTTTTGTTTTTTTTTCTTCCCGTTCCCCTTCTCCCCCACCCCCAACATGGAGTGTGTGCTGTGGCTGGCAGGTGGAAGCTGTGAGCTTCTAATCAGGGTTTGAAATCTAGAAGCCTCTGCTCATTGGTTGAGCCTTAATCAGGGGTAGGAGCTATCAGGCAGTCCAGGGCTTTATAAAGGAGTGAGTCAGCGACAAGGGTCCTTGTGAACAGGGGCTGTTAACAGGGAGTTTGGAGAGAGAGTTGGGAAGGGGGCTCACCATGACACACTCATCATTCTTTAACATCCTTTCACTACACTCATTCTCTTCAAGGAGGCATTTAATAACAACTAAAGAATCTCTCAGAAGGAAGGCAGGTATGGATGGTGATAGGTCTGCTGTTACCGGCACAGCATGTGCCATGTTTGTCTTCCTCCTGGAAGAAAGAAGGGATTTAATCTGCACTAAGTGCAAGCTGGTCACCATTTTGGAAGAAAAAATTAGAGGACTTGAGGCCCAAGTATTGACCCTATGTTCCATCAGAGAGGATGAAGACTTCCTCGATAGAAGGCAGCTTTGGCAGGGACCTCTCAGGGAAGAAATCAGAATGGAACACCATCTACAGGAAGGCCTGGGATGCGTAGTCCTAGAGATGAGGGTTCCACGACCACCACCCCCAAAAGAAGAAGACGGGTGGTGGTGGTCGGGGACTCCCTCCTAAGAGGGACTGAGTCATCCATCTGCCATCCAGACCTGCAATCTCAAGAAGTGTGCTGCTTCCTGGGAGCTCGCATTCAGGATGTGACTGAGAGTCTTCCAAAAGTGATTAAACCTTTGGATCTCTACTCCTTCTTGCTTCTCCATGTAGGAACTAACGAAATGGCCAAGAATGACCCTGAGCAGGTCACAGCAGATTATGTAGTGCTGGGAAGAAGGATGCAGGAATTTGAAGTGCAAGTGTTGTTCTTGTCCATCCTTCCGGTTGAAGGAAAAGATCCAGGTGGGTATTGTCAAATTGAGGAAGTAAATGCATGCTTGCGCAGGTGGTGTCGGAGAGAGGGCTTTGGTTTCTTTGACCATGGGACTCTGTTCTGATCCACCTAACCAAGAGAGGAAAGAGCATCTTTGCGGGCAGGCTTGCAAACCTAGTGAGGCGGGCTTTAAACTAGGTTTGTTAGGGGACAGTGACCTAAGCCCTGAGGTAAGTGAGGAAGTCGGACACCGGGAAGAATCACAAGGAGGAACAAGCAACAAAGGAGGACCCCTGATTCGGATGGAGAAGGTAGGGCGATCAACTGGTTATCTAAGGTATTTGTACACCAATGCAAGAAGCCTGGGAAACACACAGGAAGAATTATAAACCCTGATTTGATTGGAATAACAGAGACTTGGTGGGATGACTCGCATGACTGGAGCACTGTTATGGAAGGGTATAAACTGTTCAGGAAGAACAGGCAGGGGAGAAAAGAAGGAGGAGTTGCACTGTATGTAAGAGAGCAGTATGATTGCTCGCAGCTCCAGTACTTAGAGGGAGAAAAGACTGTGGAGAGTCTATGGGTTAAATTTAGAGGTGGAAGCAACAAGGGCGATGTTGTGGTTGGTGTCTGCCGTAGACTGCCAGATAAGGTGGATGAGGTAGATGAAGCTTTCTTTGCATAACTGAGAGAAGCTTCCAGATTGCAGGCCCTGGTTCTCATGGGGGACTTTAATCACCTCGACATCAATTGGGACACCAATACAGCAGTACACAGACAATCCAGGAAGTTTTTGGAGAATGTTGGGGACAACTTCTTGGTACAAGTGCTGCAGGATACGACCAGGGGCCATGCACAGCTTGACCTGCTGCTCACAAACAGGGAGGAACTAGTAGGGGAAATAGAGGTGGGTGACAACCTGGGAAGCAGCGATCATGAGATGGTAGATTTCAGGATCCTGACCAAAGGAAGAAAGGAGAGTAGTAAAATACACTCCCTGGACTTCAGAAGAACAGACTGACTCCCTCAGAAAACTGATGGGCAGGATTCTCTGGGATGCTTACATGAAGGGGAAAGGAGTCCAGGAGAGCTGGCAGTATTTTAAAGAACCCTTATTAAAGGCACAGGGAGAAACCATCCCGATGTGAAGCAAGAAAAGCAAATATGAAAGGCGACCAGATTGGCTTACTAGGGACATCCATGGTGAGCTTAAACATAAAAAGGAAGCTTACAAGAAGTGGAAACTTGGACAGATGACTAGGAAGGAGTATAAATATATTGCTTGAGAATGCAGGGGAGTTATCAGGAAGCCGAACGGGCAATTGGAATTGCAGCTGGCAAGGAATGTGAAGGGTAACAAAAAAGGTTTCTACAGGCATGTTAGCAATAAGAGGGTGATAAGAGGGTGTAGGGCCCTTTCTGGATGAGGGAGGTAACCTAATGACAGATGATGTAGGAAAAGCTGAAGTACTCAATGCTTTCTTTGCCTCTGTCTTCACAGACAAGGTCAGCTCCCAGACAAATGCACTAGGCAACGCAGTACGGGAAAGAGGTGGACAGACCTGGGTGAGGAAAGAACAAGTTAGGCACTATTTAGAAAAGTAAACATACACAAATCCATGGGCTCAGATTTAATGCATCTGAGGGTACTGAGGGAGTTGGCAAATGTCATTGCGGAGCCTTTGGCCATTATCTTTGAAAAGTGGTGGAGATCAAGAGAGATCCCGGACGATTGGAAAAAGGCAAATGTAATGCCCATCTTTAAAAAAGGGAAGAAGGACAATCCAGGAAACTACAGACCAGTCAGCTTTACATCAGTCCCCGGAAAAATCATGGAGGGGATCCTCAAGGAATCCATTTTGAAGCACTTGGAAGAGGGGAAAGTGATCAGGAATAGTCAACATAGATTCATTAAGGGCAAGTCATGCCTGACCAATCTGATTAGCTTCTATGATGAGGTAACTGGCTCTGTGGACATGGGGAAGTCAGTGGATGTGATATATCTTGACTTTAGCAAAGCTTTTGATACGGTCTCCCACGATATTCGTTCCCACAAGTTAAGGGAGTATGGATTGGATAAATGGACTGTAAGATGGATAGAAAGGTGACTAGACTGTCGAGCCAGTGATCAATGGCTCGATGTCAGGTTGGCAGTCGGTTTCTAGGGAAGTGCCCCAGGGATCTGTCCTTGGACCGGTTTTGTTCAACATCTTTATTAATGACCTGGATGAGGGGAGAGATTGCACCCTCAGCAAGTTTGCAGATGATACTAAGGTAGGGGGAGAGGTAGATATGCTGGAGGGCAGGGATAGGGTTCAGAGTGACCTGGACAGATTAGAGGATTATGCCAAAGGTAATCTGATGAGGTTCAACAAGGACAAATGTAGAGTCCTGCACTTGGGACAGAAGAATCCCAAGCATTGTTACAGGCTGGGGACCAAATGGCTAAGTAGCAGTTCTGCAGAAAAGGACCTGGGGATTACAGTGGATGAGAAGCTGGATATGAATCACCAGTGTGCCCTTCTAGCCAAGAAGGCTAATGACATATTAGGGTGCATTAGGAGGAACAGATCCAGAGAAGTGATTATTCCCCTTTATTCAGCTATGGTGAGGCCACATCTGGAGTATTGTGTCCAGTTCTGGGCCCCCCGCTATGGAAAGAATGTGGATGCATTGGAGAGGGTCCAGCAGAGGGCAACCAAAATGATTAGGGGGCTGGAGCACATGACCTATGAGGAGAGACTGAGGGATTTGGGTTTGTTTAGTCTGCAGAAGAGAAGAATGAGGGGGGATTTGATAGCAGCCTTCAACTTCCTGAAGGGTTGTTCCAAAGAAGATGGAGAAAGGCTGTTCACAGTAGTGATGGATGGCAGAACAAGGAGCAATGGTCTCAAGCTACAGTGGGAGAGGTCTAGGTTGGATATTAGGAAAAATTATTCACTGGGAGGATGGTGAAATACTGGAATGGGTTACCTAGGGTAGTAGTGAAGTTTCTATCCCTAGAGGTATTCAAGTCTTGGCTTGACAAAGCCCTGGCTGGGTTGACTTAGCTGGGATTGGTTCTGCTTTGGGCAGAGGGGCTGGACTTGATGACCTTCTGAGATCTCTTCCAGCTCTATGATTCTATGAAGAATCACTGTTGTGATGCAGTTTTTGTGCTGCAATTACTTTTGACTGGTGTCACAAATTAGGCAGGAAGCATTCCAGCCACTCACTGGATGTTATAAGAGGAATCCAAGCCTCTGTGTTTCTGCATCCAGGGATGGCAAATATCATAGACCAGGGAAGGCTTAGCTTCCCTAGCCCAGGCTGTGACCCTGCCCATGTTCCACTCCCACCAAAGCCAGTGGGAGCTCAGTTCCAGCTGTGGCTTAAGCTCCAGGTTCAGCTGGAACAAGCAGGGGTGGAGTGGCTGGTTGGGGGTGGGGGAAGGGTTTGAACTAGTTGGTATGGCCCAGGGTGGCTCAGGCCAGCCTTGGAGGATGGGGCAGACCAGCGTGGGTGGGGTAGGCCAACCAAAGTGGCACAGACCATGGGGGCTTGGGGCTCCAGCCATGGGGGGTAAAAGGGACTCAGCTGCAGGGCCTCAGGTAAAAGGGTTTGGTGGGCTAGCCTCCCTGCAAGGGAAATTTGCCAGCCATCCATGCCTGGATCCCCTGGATATTTCAAGTCAGAGTCCCTTGGGTTGTCCAGATCCTTCTGCTTTAGTGCATAGCTTTTGTACTGCAACATAAAGCCTTCTGCCTGCATAAGCTTGCTTCCTTTTTCTTTGACCCCTTCCTTCTTCCTCTCTGGCCCTTTGTTTATGGTTACTTACTAAGTTTCCACTACTCCTACCATCCTCCAGTGGGTTAAGCTAAAGTGTTTTTCTAATGCAGTTGCTTTTAAGCATAAACTTTGCAAGGTCTAAGTATTGTTGTTAACATAAAGAACTCCCCATTTTTCATGTCTGCCATGGTTAGATTTCCAGTGGTTGGGTGCTTATAATCAGTTATTTTCCATATTCAGCATTGTATTTATGCAGGTAGGGACATCAACCCAAAATGGAGGCAAACCGGCACTAGAGAAGATCAAAAGATACATTCAGAAAGGAGATTTTAGTTTGACGCAGATACACACCAGAGCTCACAATTCATAAACTGTATAGACAGATTCCCAAATCAGCACAACAGCAACTCTCTTCACACAGACCACTGAACAGCCATCAGATAGTAACACTTTTAGGTAATATCACTTAGAAGTGAAAACTATATCTCCCTTTACCAGTTATCCAGACTTTGGCACTAGCATCTGCTGCGACTGTAATGCAGGAGCATAGAATGCTGTATTGGCTATGGACAGACTGCCAATGAGGGTATAGCTACACAGCAAGGAAAATCAGCTACTGGCCCATGCCAGCTGACTCAGGTTCATAGGTCTCAGCCTATGGGGCTGTTTCATTACTATGTAGACTTCCAAGTGTAGGCCAGAGCTCGAGCTCAGGAACCCTCCCAACCTGCAGGTCCTAAAGCCTGGGCTCCAGTCCAAGTCAGGAAATTTACACACTGATGGAACAGTACTGCAACCTAAGCCCCATGAGCTTAAGATAGCTGGCATGGGCCAGCCATGAGATTTTCTTTGCTGTGTAAGACATACCCTGAGAAGTGAGGTGATAAAATAAAAGAACAGGAGAATAAAGTAGGGGACTGGGAAGTGAGTGAGATGGTGGGAAGAAGAAAAATCAGAAACGTTTAATATTCGGAGAAGCAGAATAAAAATAGAGCTGTGTATGTGAGAAGACACTATTAGAGAAGGGAAGTAGAGAGAAATTAAAGCCACAAATGTACCAGAGGGAGAGTATCCAGGGAAAGGAAATATAACTGCTAAAAAAGGGAATTGATCTAAAAGTTGTGCTAAATGAAAGCAGATACTGAAAACAGTAGCTAAAGTACATGAACATAGAGAACAACTGTTGAAGGATTACAGTTCACAGGTGCCTAAAGGACAAGTAAGGACACACAAGGGCTACGTCTACACTGGCATGATTTTGCGGCAATACTTAAAACGGAACAGTTTAGACACAGTGTAGACACAGCCAAGGTGAAGAAACCCGGAGCTAGAGGAACATTGATACTAAAGAGCACGTTGAGACAAAGAAAAGCAAAGACGAGGTCACCAAGGCAAGGAGAGGGAAAGTTGATTATTTTCTCAGGTGACTAAGGGTATGTCTACACTACAGCACTAATTCGAACTAACTTAATTCGAATTAGTTAATTCGAACTAAGCTAATTCGAACTAATGCATCTAGACCTAAAAACTAATTAGAATTAGCATTTTGCTAATTCAAACTAGCATGTCCACATTGAGTGGACCCTGAACCGAGGGTAAGGCTGGCCGGAACAGGTGTTGTCAGGGCATCAGGTTAGGACTTAGAGCGTGGAGCTGCTGCTTCAGGCTAGCCGAGGGCTGTGCTTAAAGGGACCCGACCCCCACCCCGGACAGACAGTTCTCAGGGTTCCCCGCTTGCTTGTCTACCTCGATGAGGGACAGCAAAGCAGTCATGTCTTGGAGTGCCCTGAGTGCCCACACTCAGCACATCACAGCACTCGGCCATCAGCCCAGCTGCACTTGCTGCAGGCTGCCATCCGGGGAGGGGCAATCAGGGGGTTGTCAGGATCCAGGAGACCCTGCAGGAGAGCTTCCACCCCGAGGAGCCTGCAGAGCCACCCCAGTCCTCCCCATCGGGGGCTCGTACCCCATTCCTCCTTCACCTCCTTCCACTTACCGCTCCCTAGCCCCCCTTCCTGATGTAAAAAATAAAGGACACGTGTGTTCAAAAATAGAAACTCTCTTTATTTAACAAAACTGGGGGGCGGGGATTAACCTCTGGGGAGACTGGGAAAAGGAGGTGGGAGAGGGGAAGAGAAACGGTGGGAGAGGGGAGGGGGAAACCTGGGAGGAGGGAACTGGAAGAGGGAAGCCAGGGGAAGAAGGAGGAGGGGAAGTATAAAATTATGGTACGCCATATCTTAAGTACTGTGTACAGATGTGGCCTTGGAAAGGGTTCAGAAAAGGGCAACTACAATGATTAGGGGTTTGGAACAGATCCCATATGAAGAGAGGCTAAAGAGACTGGGACTTTTCACCTTAGAAAAGAGGAGACTGAGGGGGGATATGATAGAGGTCTATAAAATCATGAGTGGTGTGTAGAGGGTGCATAAAGAAAAGTTCTTCATTAGTTCCCATAATAGAAGGAATAGAGGACACCAAATGAAATGAATGGGTAGCAGGCTTCAAACTAATAAAAGAAAGTTCTTCTTCACAAAGCAAATAGTCAACCCGTGGAACTCCTTGCCGCAGGAGGCTTTGAAGGTTAGAACTATAATAGAGTTTAAAGAGAAGTTAGATAGTCATGGAGGTTGGGTCCATGGAGTGCTATTAGCCAGGGGGTAGAAATGGTGTCCCTGGCCTCTGTTTGTGGAAGGCTGGAGATGGATGGTACGAGACAAATGGCTTGGTCATTGTCTTTGGTCCATCCCCTCTGGGGTAGTGGGTGTTGGCCACTGTCAGCAGACGGGCTACTGGGCTAGATGGACCTTTGGTCTGACCCACTACGGCCATTCTTACGTTCTAAGCTCAGGGCTCAGGGTCCGGGGTCTCACTGGACCACCTTGATTTTCATGCAAACCTGCTCCTGGGTTTGCATGTGGCCTTTGGTGGCCAGGTTGGCAGCTATCCTGCCCTAGACGGCTGCTTTCCTGTGCCTAGTGTGGAGGTCGTGGACGTTGGAGGCTTCCCCCTAAACCTGGATGAGGTCCACGATCTCCACGATAGACCAGGCGGGCACCCGCCTCTTGCGGCCCCGGACTGGCTTCTGGGAGCCACCAGCCTGGTCCTGGGAAGAGGCGGAGGGTGGGTGGCAGCAGGTGGCTGGCTTGTTCCGAGCCAGGTGCAGGGTCTGCTGGCTGGGTGCTGGCAGGCTTGCAACTGACACAAGCACCGTAGCCAGACCATGGCCCTTTAAGGGCTCCGGGGCCAGGAGGGGGGCAGAAGAGTTTCCCTGGTTTGGCCCAGAGTGGTCACCAGAGCAAGCTGGGGAGGGCTAGACTCCTACTAGTTCGAATTAAATGGCTACACAGCCCTTAATTCGAACTACTTAATTCGAACTAGGCGTTAGTCCTTATAGAATGAGGTTTACCTAGTTCGAATTAAGCGCTCCGCTAGTTCGATTTAAGTTTGAACTAGCGGTTTGTATGTGTAGCGCCTATGAAAGATAATTCGAACTAAAGGCTGTTAGTTCGAATTAACTTTGTAGTGTAGACATACCCAAAGTATATTGTTGAGTATTCTTTTATTCTTGTTAATAACAACATGTTTAGTGTTAGTTGCACAGTTTAGGGAAGAGTAGCATGTACAAGCTCACAATGGGTAATGTGCTGGTAACCTTGGTAATGTTCTATGTTATTTATGCTCTTTGCCTCTTTCTTGCCTCACAGTTAGTTTTGTTGTTCTCTTTAGCCCTGTCTAGAAAATAGAGGGGGAAAAAGGTGTTTTTAAACCATGTTAGGTGACTCATGTTCACTGAAATAGATTGAATCACACTTAAATCTTTTGTAGATGCTGTTTAACACCTTTAAAGTCATGTTAGCAATCATGTTTTAATCTACATAGAGCCCAGGGTACATGATTTTACAAAACACCTTTTTATCATCTGAACCGACCCTCTCTCTCATCCTTTTTGTTTAAGAATTTCTGACTGTATCACTTGTTGCAACACTATTGTTAGAGATTTGATTTACCTGACAAAGAGGACAGACTACACTCAGTGGGGGATCATAGGGCCATGCTCAGGAATCCTGGCCAAATTGGACACCCCTACAGGAGCACTAGAACCTGTATAGAAATGAGGAGACCAAAAGTTCTAGAACTGTGGCCTCACCATGTGCTCCTCCTCTCCCTGTTGGGGCTCTACCCACTGGTCAGGTGAGAAGCCCCCTGGCAGGCAAGGAGCCGGGCTATGGTAAAAGCTGCCCAGAGAGACTGGAACACTGTGTGCAGTCCCATACCAGCCATCTGCCCTGTAGTGATATTCCATAAAATGTTAGACAAGAGGGATCATGTTACGGCACGGCTAAGTGAAATTATGGATCATTTGCAGGTTCTTTTAAAGTAGTTTGGGATCAGGTGATTTAGGGCAACTATATCTATTATCATTATAGGAACTTGGTTTAGAGCAAAGCTGATGAAGCTGAAGTCAACTAAAACTTGAAAAACATAGAGATGGAATTCACTCTGTCCCCAAAGCTGTGTTAAGGGGTTTTGTACAGGAACTGTTTGAGGGATAGAATAATCTATTAACCCAAAGCTGAGCAAGATGCTGTCAGTGGGCTGGATCTGGTTTTCCTAGCACTTTGATCCAGCCCACGGCGACTTCCAGGTCCACCGCTAATGCCTGGCAGCTGCCTGGAAGGCACAAGCCCTTTAAATAGCCAAAGTTGAAAGGGCTTGCACCTCCCTGGTGGCTCCCAGGCATCACGTTAGCGGCAGGGTCAGGAGCTGCAAGCACTTTCAATTGCTTCTATTGCTCCTAAAGGCACAAGCCCTTTAAATAGCTGCTATTTAAAGGGCTCGCAGCTCCTGATTCAGCCACTAATGTGTTGCCTTGCAGCTGCCTGGGACCGCGAGCCGGGAACCCTTTAAATAGCAGCTATCGAAAGAGCTCCAGGCTTATGGCTGCCAGGTGGCTTCCAGGCAATGGGCTAGTAGCGGGGCAAGGAGCTGCGAGGCCTTTGGTGTGTCTTTAATCCCAAGCCTCCACCCCAGACAACTCTGAGGAGTCTGCTCCCAGCACCATCCCATCTGCTCCAGGTCCCACCCCTTCCACTGGCCAGAACTCTGGGTACAGGAACCCCAAGCCAAGCAAAATTTAGGGTAGGCTGGCTCCCAATCCCTCCTCTTCCACCCAAGGCCCCGCCCCTTCTGCTCGAGGCCCCACCCATTCCACAGCAGCCTGTGACCACTTCTGAAATTTGTGAAGTGGCTCCCCTTCAAAAATTATTGTTCACCCCTGAATTAACTCATAGGTAAGTCACTGACCACTGCTTTGTCCCCTCCCAGTCCTTATTCCAGAACCTGAACTTGAACAGAGACAGTGATTCCTGCACAACCTCCTACTGGTGGCTTAAGCCTCCTATTGATGGCTAAATAATGCACATTGGAAAAAATAATCCCAACTATATATACAATATGATGGGAACTAATTTAGCTACAGCTCCTCAAGAGAGAAATCTTGGAGTCATTGTAGATAGTTCTCTAAAAACATCCACTCAATCTGCAATGGCAGTCAAAAAACCAAAAAGAATGTTAGGAATCATTAAAAAAGTGATAAAGAATAAGACAGAGAATATCTTATTTTCTCTATATAAATCATGGTAGGGCCACATCTTGAATACCATGTATAGATGTGGGCGCCTCATCTCAAAAAAGATATATTAGCATTGGAAAAGGTTCAGAAAAGGGCAACAAAATGATTAGGCGTTTGGAATGGGTCCCATATGAAGAGAGATTTAAAAGACTTTGACTTTTCAACTTAGAAAAGAGGAAACTAAGGAGGGATATAATAGAGGTCTATAAAATCATGACTGGTCTGGAAAAAGTGAATAAGGAAAATGATTTACTTATTCCTGCAATATAAGAACTAGGTGTCACCATATGAAATTATTAGGCAGCAGGTTTAAAATAAACAAAAGGCAGTTTTTCTTCACTCAGCGCACAGTCAACCTGTGGAACTCCTTGCCAGAGGATGTTGTAAAGATGAGGGCTGTGTCTAGACTGGCAACTTTTTCCACAAAAGCAACTGCTTTTGCAGAAAAACTTGCCAGCTGTCTACTCTGGCCGCTTGAATTTCCGCAAGAACACTGACTTCCTACTGTCTGAAATCAGTGCTTCTTGCAGAAATACTATGCTGCTCCCATTCAGTGCTTTTGCGGAAAAGCGTCTGTGCCAATCTAGACGCACTTTTCTGCAAATGCTTTTAACAGAAAACTTTTCCGTTAAAAGCATTTGCAGAAAATCATGCCAGTCTAGATGCAGCCTAGGACTTTAACAAGGTTAAAAAAAGAGCTAGATAGATTCATGGAGTTTAGGCCCATCAGTGGTTACTAGCCAGGATGGGTAGGAATGGTGTCCCTAACCTCTGTCTGGAAATGGATGACAGGAGAGGGATCACATGATGATTACCTGTTGTGTTCCCTCCCTATGGGGCATCTGGTATTGGCCAATGTCGGCAGACAGGATACTGGGCTAAAGATACCTTTGGTCTGACCCATTATGGCTGTTCTTATATTCTTATGTTAATGGATTCACTTAGTTGCTTATTTCAAACTCTTCCTCCATATTGGGCTATGCAGGCCAACTCTGCAACATACAGTGGCCATGAAGTTCCGCAGAATCCTATAGAATTTCTTTTCTGCATTATCGTAGCGTGTTGCGATGTGGACCTTCCTCAGCTGTTATTCTGATTGGTGAATTTCACCCACAAAGCAGAGAGAATATTGAGAAGACAAGGTACTCTCACAAACACAGGTCTTCACTGATTGGATCAGGCATCATAGGGGTTGTTTTGTGAAGATGAATAACATGGTTCTAGCTAAAAATTTGTATTTATCAACATTAATCTAAATGCTACAGTTATTTATTCTGCCCTCCTAGGGTACGTCTAGACTACATGCCTCTGTCGCCAGAGACATGTAGATTAGGCTACCAGACATAGGAAAATGAAGCGGCGACTTAAATAATCGCAGCTTCATTTAAATTTACATGGCTGCCGCGCTGAGCCGACAAACAGCTGATCAGCTGTTTGTCAGCTCAGCGCGATAGTCTGGACGCACGGGTGTCGACATCAAAGGTATTTGTCGACCACCCAGGTATGCCTCATCCCAGGAGGCATACATGGGTGGTTGACAAATACCTTTGATGTCGACACCCATGCGTCCAGACTATTGCGCTGAGCCGACAAACAGCTGATCAGCTGTTTGTCGGCTCAGCGTGGCAGCCATGTAAATTTAAATGAAGTGGCGATTATTTAAATCGCCGCTTCATTTTCCTATGTCTGGTAGCCTAATCTACATGTCTCTGGCGACAGAGGCATGTAGTCTAGACGTACCCCTAGGAAGATGAGATGGACAAAAAATTAATGGTAATATAAATATTGTTTTTAGCTTCACTTTCCATTTCTCTGTATTATTATTTCAGTGTCACATCAGCCCTTAATATACATTTAAAGGTTGCCTGTTCAGAAGAGCTTTTTTGACACTGACCTTTTTGTTATTTCAATGTCCACAGATAAAATACAATGTTTATGTGACTGTGGTTTGCACTTGCTCATATGCTATGTATATACAACACATTCAATTTACAAGATGGAATGACCTCAGCCAACTAGTGTTCAGTCACTGGCTCCATGTGCTGATACAACTTCTTCAACTTTAAGCATATTTCTCTCTGTAGGTTACTGCATTTTTTGTCATTTAGAAAAATAACAGAATCTTGTTTTTTCAATCTTCAATTTCAACCATCCCTTAGAGCACCACATGTTCATTATTTATTCCAGTTTTCAAAATGCATCTATGGGAAGAGCCAGTGATGCTATCTGTGAAGAAGACTAACAGCATCCTGCCCAAAAGTACAACACAATGAGCCACTTTCATCCACTGGTATAAGCAGGTGTAACTCCATTGAAGGCAAATGAACATTATTTCCCTGTAACTAGAATTCTCTGAGATGAACCTGTGTATCGCATTTGTGGAATCATGGTGCCTGAACATTAGCTGCTGGAATTCCTGGAAAGCAATGTCCATTGGGACCACTTATCCTCACCCTCCCCTTCTTGTTCTAAAAAGCTCGTGAAAGGCAATCTTCAAAGCTGATTCTGTGCTTAGTGCCAGCTTTGTCCACTGGTTCTGAGGAGCCTCCGCTTTCGGTAAGGCTATGTGAAGCTGCCTGTGATAGGGCAGTTGCCCTGCAGTGGAATGGAAAGGGTTAAAACGGCTACAGGAGTGGGCTGATCCCGGGAGACAATTAGGGGAAGGCATTAGGCTGAGCTAGCCCTATAAAAAGCAGAGCACTGGGCAGTCAGTCTCTCTCCAGCTTTGGAGAGGGAAGGACGGGCTGCTTACTAGAGGGAGAGGTATCTTTCTGGGGAAGGTCTGGGGGAGCCAGGGGAGCTCTGGACAATGAGAGTGGCCAAGTCTTGCCATTTGTCCCTGAGGGAAGGGGCTAGATGGGGGATGGTTTTGAGTCATTCAATCAAGGTGGGTTTAGGAGTAGTGGGGTTCCCTGAAAAGGGAGGATCCTAGAGGTGGGTACTGACTGGAAAGCAATACCCTTAGGGAAGGGTGCCATTATCTGGGAGGAACGTGGGTCCTGATGAAGTGTGGAGATTGATGGGAAGCAGGTAATGACAGGAAAGGCTGGAATGAGCTAATTCCTGGACTGACCAGCTGCAGGTGACATGGCGGTGAATTGAACTAGTTACATTGCCCTTTTGTGGGAGGGAGTCCAGACAGAACCCATGTTTGATGGACATTTCCTCTCATCTTTGAAAAGAAAAAATTGGGTAACTGAAAGGTTTACCATAAAATGATAGAGAATGAGAGAAAAGACAGGAAACTATGAGGAATGCATCAAGGACAATGTGTGCAAGATGAGTTCCCTGCCCCTTTGGCAGCTGTAAAGGAACTGAGGCGAAGACAGGACAGGAGGAGGAGTAGCCCAAACAGACACTGTGTTACAGAACATTCTGGATGCTCATAGTGCAGATGCCTTGATCTAGGGCTAGTTCTAGGGACTGGTGAGCAGTGCAAAATCACTATGCCATTTGGCATTTTTTCCCTCCACTCTGATTTGCCAGTCATTTTTGCTTCAGTGATGGTGAGTCATCCATTTTGCCCCTCTGCTATATGGGAATATTCAGTAGCCACTTGAAGAAGCTGACATCGATTTGCCTACGCCAGTACTGAGTTTGGGTTAACAACGCTTACAGTATACAGCACTTTTATTCTTCAAGGTGCTTTACAAAATTCACTGATACTCACAACACTCTGCTTTCGCCAACCCCAGTTGCTCAAAAATCATGAGTCAGACCCTCCCCTCCCCAAAAAATCTTCAGGGTTGCAAAATCATGCTTTGTTTTTTTCCAAGATTATGTTGTATTTTGATCTTTTGATTTTTGCAGATGTAGGTGTGTTGGATAATTAGTGTGGCCAACATGCACAAATTAATTAAAATGCCTTGGCTCCCATTGCAGGAGCTCTCAGCCCTGCATGTGCCCAGCAATTAGATTTGCCCTCCATCACGCCTTGGGCTGGGACCTGCTGGAGATAGTGGGCTGGGTCCCTCTCTACCCCATCCCCATTAACCCCATGGTTACAACAGTTGCCATTGACTCTGGTTAGCTAAGCCACGATGTGCTACCCTGTGTGAAGGGGCCTTGTTATAGACACTGTGACTATGGCCTCTATGCCCCACTGTTCTGAAAGAAGGGAGTGATGTTACTGACTCTGGACACTAAGCCTCACTGCCCTGTGGGAAGTAGGTGTTAGTGACTCTGGCCATTACGTCCCACTGCCTTGAGGGAACATTGTTATTGACTGTGGCTGCTAGGCCTTAGTGCCTCATGGAGAAAGGGTGTGGTCATTAAACCTTATATGCATGTGAGGTTGAGCACCCTTTGAGAGGCCTTAGAGGCCTAGTGCCCTACCCCTGAGGAGGTTGGGTGTGGTTGCCCGTGACATCCCCCAAGAGAGCTGAAATTCACAGGAGACTGGAGCTTTCGGCATCATGGTCACTAGCTCACGCCCCAGACAAACAGACACGACACACAAAGAAATAGAGACTGTTTAAAACAGATATGTGTTATGAACCCTATTTTACAGAATGGGATCAAATCATGCTATTTGTTCAAGGCCACAGAATGAGCTGGGCTTAGAAACCAGAAATTCCTGGCTTTCTCTTCAGTGCTCAGAGCACTAGATTCTCTCTCTCTCTGGCAATCTCTGGTGTGTAGAAAATTCAAAATCTTTCTGCTCTCTGTTTCATAGACTTTTTTTCAGATATATAGGTAGGTTGCTGTGAGGATGAGTTGAATTTGTAGAGTACCAATGTGGACTAGATTAATGTTGTAGGAGGGACTTGTCACCTAACATACTGAAGGACTTAATGTAGCAGGTCACTGCAGGCCACTGCTTAAGCACATGAGGTGAAGTCCTGGCCTCACCAAAGGCAGTAGCAAAATTCCCAGAGACTTTAGTGGAATGAAGAGTCTGGTTTCCGTCTACTCATGCTACATGGGGTAAAAGTCTCAGAGAGGTAACACAGACACCATCTCCAGACAGAAGAAAAGAGACAGTAAAACTCTTCTGTGAGAGGAGGAAATTTTAGTTCCTCACCTCGATGCACCAGACAGACCCAGAGCAGTCTGGGGCTGAACGCAGAGAGAAAAGGATTGAGAGGGCAGGAAAAGCTTTAGCCTACACAAAGAAAAAGCAGGCAATAGCACAAAAGAATACGCTCAATTAAAAGCTGCAGCAAGGAGCCCTTGAAACAGAAAGGGAGTGGCCATATCCACAGGAGCACAGAGAGCAAGGGCATGCTGCCTTCAAGGGACAAAAGCAGCAGAAATAAATAAATAATAAAGGCTCAGGAAATTAACAAGGACAATGGAGCTAATGGTTCCCATAGTGCCTCCCAAGTGCAGTAACTTCGCTGATAAATCAGCATGACCAAAACGTGTAGGGCATTCTCAGCAGCTTTGTATGGCATCTGGACTTTTAAAGAAGAGCGAGGAATACCGATTTAGTTTCCTCATACTCAGTGTGGGAGACAAGGCAGGCAACATTCTGGTGATGGCAGGCCTTATTCTGACTCAAAACAAGTATGAAACAGGAAAGAAAATCTTTGCTGCAATATTTCACTGGAAAACCTGGAATACCCTGAAGAATAGGAACCCCGCCCCACAACAAAACCTGCAAAAGGCAAGAGAAAGGAAGATAATGGATCAAAGGTAGCACAGTGTACGGAAATTATTTAAGAAGCCAGTAGAATAAAACAACAATTGCATGAACTCAATTCGTGGCAGAATACTTGAACCAGGAAAATAGTTTTCAGAAAAACTTTGGGACAGAAGAAGTAAATAGAAAATATGAAGATAAATAAAAAAGGAGTTCCTTTCCCTTGGTGAAAATCTAGTGAGAATGGTCTCAAGACTGCCGATTCCTGATTATGACTGCTCAGAATGAATCACAGAAAGGGGAAATTCTTTTATATAAATATGTACATATGGACTGAGCCAGCGATCGATTGGTCTCATCTTCTAAGATGCTGTCAGTGAGCGACTAAGCCAATCCTTGATCAGCAAATCCGATTACAGATGTCACATAAAAATCCACCATCAGTGAGGGCTGTACACTCTTTTCAGGTCTTAAGCTTTTCTTGTAATGTGTGGATACATTGACTCTCAAACCATTTGAGAGCTTGTACAATAGTTTGCCACCAGAACAACCTGTCCTGAGCTATGATTTCCAGGTCACCAGGAGAGATGATGCATGACTTCACATTGGCCTTTAAGTTATCTTTATAATGCTTATACTGACCACCAATAGAGCACTTTTCATGAACAAGCTGGCCACAGAAGACCATCTTAAGTATCAGTGTATCACCCATCCTCATAACATGACCAGTCCAGTGAAACTGTTCATAAGCATTGCTTCCATGCGCATGACACAACACAGTTTAAGGATCTCTGTGTTAGGAATTTTGTCCCACCAATTCACATGGGTAATCTTCCTGAGGCAGTGCCTATGGAATTGATTGAGTTTCACAACACGACAGTGACAAGGCCATACAGCAGGATATTCAGGAAAACTGCCTGAAACTGTTACTTTTGTATGAAGTTTAACACTGTGGTCATTCCACAAGTGCTTGGTCATTCTTCCAAAGGCAGCACTGGCTTTGGCTAGTGGAGCAGATTAGACTGGAGGACAATATGCTTCCGAGATAGTGAAATTTAACAGATTTAAGGACAGTTTCAGCAGCAATGATCACTGGAGTGCTGGGCTCTTTCCCAAAAGACTGGGACATAACCTTTGTCTCCTTGAGGCTCAGAGTGAGTCAAAACGGTGAGCAGAAATAGCAAAATGTCAAAAAGCTCCTGTGAATCCTTGACTGAATGAGCCAAAAATGCATAGTCATCAGCAAACAGCAGGTCACAGATAGTTGTCGTGACCACTTTGGTGTGAGCCTGAAGTCTTCGGAGGTTGAAAATGTTGCCGTCAGTTTGAAACTGAATAGGTATGCCCAACACGTAATCCTTGAAAAGTAGAATTGAAAAGTAGATGCTGAACAGAAGAGGATCAAGGACATATTTTTACTTTGTACTATTTCATTTGGTATTCGAAAGGTGCAAATGTCTCTCTTGAGTCGTAATACCTAATTTAGTCCCCATCATTTTGTACATATAGTTGGGATTATGCATTATTTTGCAGTTATCAACATTAAAATTCATTTGCCATTTTGTTGCCCAGTCTCCACAATGCATAACTGAAATTAATGGAGATTGCCTATCTCCTAGAACTGGAAGGGACCTTGAAAGGTCATCAAGTCCAGTCCCCTGCCTTTACAGCAGGACCAAGTACCATCCCTGACAAATTTTTGCCCCAAATGGCCTCCACAGGGATTGAACTCACAACCCTGGGTTGTGATTCAGACAAGTGGCTAAATCCCTTTTGAAAATGGGATTTAGGCTCCTTGATCCATTGGGCATTGTGATAGTAAGCACAGCAACATTTAAACACTTTTAAAAATCTTGGCCTGAGTGTTTGTGAAAAACCACACCCATTACAGGAACTTGAGTTATATAACCATACATTATTAGTTAGGCCATTTCAAGATGAAAAGAAAAACTTAAGTGCTTGACAAACTGAGGTGGAAAATATATGCTGGAATTGCTTCATTCACCACTGAAATGAAGCATCTGGGGTGAAATACAACAACTGGTTAATAGAGCTCAGCAAGAATGCACAGCAGCTTAGGGACAGTAAGTAAAGAATTCCATATAAATTGAAACTACAGGTGCAACTTTATGTTGACAGATTAACCATGCTGGAATCTAGTCTAGACATGCAGTGATTGACTAATCCTTCGTGTTGCCCTAAAAAGGCTTGCTGAGTTTAAAAATGCTCACTCTTCCCATCTTCTTCCACCTACTGAGGAAATAAAAATCTTGCCCTCCAGACAATCTCCTATAGCTTGTTGCCGGAGTGGATGCAGAACTCAGCAACCTGATAGAACTTCAAGTGTAAAGAAGAATGTATTGGACGCACTGTGTCAGAACCATCAAAGAGCAGCCAGTGGGTACGCACACTGCTGAGTGAAATCAAAAGATAATTGGAAAAAATGTAAGAATAATCATCTGTGTATCCTCTTTTCTCTCTCTTGATCACTGGATATTGCCCCAGTTTTATTGCTGTACTGGGCCTTGGCCTATATGTTAATTCACCCTTGCCTCTTAAAAAATATACTATTAACCTTTAGTGACCAGACATGATCAGGATCTCAGTGTTACAGCTCATGTAAAATATAGCACCTCCAGCAGTAAAGTGTTGGAGTGGGGCTTGGGGAAGGGCAGGTACCAGGTGGTGGGCCCTGCGACAGGGGGTTGCCCCACACCAGGGATGCTGGGGATGGGTGTTGCCCCAAGTCCCACACCCCCTTTGGGACAGCCCTGAATGCTATAAAGGGAAATCTGGAGCACTGACTCCTGTGCTGTGTTGGCTGACACTCTTCTCTTCACTGCACTCCAGGTTGCAAACTGAGAGTACAGCCTTTCTGAAGCTGGCCAGTGGAAGCACAAACTACTTTTAGGTGCCTAGGGGAGCTATAAATCCAGAGTTTACCCAGTTGTAGAAATTTTCAAAATCACTGATTGTTCCGAGCTTTCCTCTTCAGTTTCCACATTTTCCTGGCCTAATGGCTGATAGTTTCATCCAGCACTGCAAGAGGTGGGCGTTTGTTAATTTCACTCTTTTAACTCCTAGGCTGAGTGATTGCATGGGAAATTGAAGCAGCCACTGAAATGTAGCATTCTCTGCACTCCAGCTCAAGAACCTGTTGAGTAAGCATTCTGCCCAGGAACTGCACTTCTTGTGATGGTCACTTTGTCTCAGATTTTGTAATCCAGATCCCATAATTCTGACCTTGTGCATTTCCTGAGAGCTCATCTAACCAACTGTTGAAGCAAAAATAGCAGTAGCTAATGGGGAAGTAAGACTGCAGAAACTTTAAGGCATTTTCAGAATTCATAGTTATTTTAGTATACTGGTCCTCAGAAGTTGCCATGATCCAAGTTCAGCTAAATGCCCACAAGTAGCAGAGTCTATTCTGGGAGCTTCCCCTTTTTAGGGCCAAAATGTTTCAATGGTTTGCACAAAGACTATCAAAAGCAGCGGAGCTGGATTTTTCTGTTGAGCTGGGAGCCCACCTGTGGACAGGCTGAGCAGGAACTTTCTGCTCACCTAAAAGTTGTGGTAGGTCATGGTGCACGGTTTGTCTGTAGGAGATCTCGGAGTGTACAACCAATGGATCTGAAGCTACATAGTTCCATTGGCTAAAACCTCCTGCCTAGAAGGGGAATGTAGGCGCTAGAGACAGAGCTGTAGATAGTGACTCTGCTGATGCTGAGTGAGAGGATGGATCAGAGCCTACTTGGAGACCATTGATCAAAGTCCTTGTACAAAACTCTGGCTTTATACAGATGCTACGTCTAGACTGGCATGATTTTCCGCAAATGCTTTTAACGGAAAAAATTGGCACTTTTTGCGGAAAAGCATCTGTGCCAATCTAGATGCGCTTTTGCGCAAAAAAGCCCCGATCACCATTTTAGCCATCAGGGCTTTTTTGCGCAAAACAGTACTGTGCTGTCTACACTGGCCCTCTTGCGCAAATGATTTGCGCAAGAGGGCTTTTGCCCGAACGGGAGCAGCATAGTATTTCCTCAAGAAGCACTGATTTCTTACAGTAAGAAGTCAGTGTTCTTGTGGAAATTCATGCAGCTAGTGTAGACAGCTGGCAAGTTTTTCTGCAAAAGCAGCTGATTTTGCAGAAAAACTTGCCAGTCTAGACACAGCCAGAGATTAAGGTTTGGCTCTTACAATTAATTATTTAGAAATCATTTTGTTTTGTTGAGTCATAACATCGAATGTTATCTTAATTCAGAGCTTAAGAATTCGTATGTAGGTTGGAAGTTAATTAGAAAAATAGCTGCAGCCAGAATGCATTGAAGAAAGGATAATTTGCAGAACCACCCATTTTGGATACTTGTACACTAGCACACATGACCTTGAATGGAAATAGACACCAATGAATGACTAACTTCCTTTCACGAGGCCCAGTAAGTTCTTTCTCATTGGGAGTGAATCTACACTGGACCGTAATTTCAAGATAATTAGTGTGATTTTGAAATAACAATGCGAGCATCTACACAGCCTTTCCATTATTTTGAAATAATTTCAAAATAACAGAAGACTTATTCTGAAATCGGTAAACTTCATTCTGCAAGGAATAATGCCTATTCTGAAATAGCTATTTCAAAATAAGATGCGTGTAGATACTCCACTGCTGATATTTCAAAATAGCCCCTCACCAAGACCATTCTAAGTTATTCCTCCCCAGTGCCTCCTGGGGCTCAAAAACGAGATAGCACATCTACATTAGGGAAGCCTGCCTCCGACTAATTTTTGAGGCTTTCCTGCAGTATAGCTGTGCTATTTTGAAATAAGCTATTTTGGAATAACTATTTTTAAGTACATCAGAAGCAGGAAGCCTGCTAAACAACCAGTGAGGCCACTGGATGATCAAGATGCTAAAGGAGCACTCAAAGATAATAAGGACATTGCAGCTGATTATGTGAGGGAGATTCCCAAACCTGAGCCATTCTTTTTAGGTGACAAATTGGCGGAACTGTCACAGATTGAGGTGCCATTAAAGAAGGTTTTGGAACAAATTGATAAACTAAACAGTAATAAATTACTGGGACCAGATGACATTCACCCAAAAGTTCTGAAAGAACTCAAATGGAAAATTGTGGACGGGAGGTTGGGTCCCAGGGGATATAGTGTATTTAGATTTCCAGAAAGCCTTTGACAGGGTTCCTCACCAAAGGCTCTTAAGTAACTGGAGGTGTGCTGCAAGGGTCTGTATTGGGACCAATCCTATTTAATCTATTTATAAATGATCTGGAGAAAGGGGTAAACAGTGAGGTGGCAAAATTTGCAAATGATAGTTAAGAACAAAGCAGTCTGCAAAGAGCTTCAAAAGGGTCTCACAAAACTAGGTGATTGGGCAACAAAATGACAAATAAATGTTAATGTTGATAAATGCAAAGTAATGCACATTAGAAAAAATAATCCCAACTACACATATAAAATGATGGGGACTAATTTAGCTATAACCACTGAGAGAGATCTTGAAGTCATTGTGGATAGTTCTCTGAAAGCATCCACTCAATGTGCAGAGGCAGTCAAAAAACCAAGGAGAATGTTAGGTGTCATTTAAAAAGGGATAGAGAATAAGACAGAGAATATCTTATTGCCTCTATATAAATTTATGGTACAGCCACATCTTGAATACTATGTACAGATGTGGTCACCTCATGTCAAAAAAGATATACTGGCATTGGAAAATGGCAACAAAATGATTAGGGGTTTAGAATGGATGGCATATGAAGAGAGATGAAAAAGGCTGGGACTTTTGAGCTTAGAAAAGAGGAGACTAAGGGGTAGGATATGATAGAGGTTTATAAAATCATGACAGATATGGAGAAAGTGAATAAGGAAAAGTTACTTGTTCCCATAACATAAAAACTAGGGTCGCCAGGTGAAAGTGATAGGTAGCAGGTTTAAAACAAACAAAAAGAAGTTCTTCTTCACGGAGTGCACAGTCAACCTGTGGAACTCCTTGCCAGAGGAGGTTGTGAAGACCAGGACTTCAACAGGATTCAAGACAGAACTAGATAAATTCATGGAGGTTAGGTCCATCAATACTTATTAGCCAAAATGGGTAGGAATGGTGTCCTAGCCTCTGTTTGTTAGGGGGCTGGAAATGGACGACAGGAGAGGGATTACTTTATGATTACATGTTTCTGTTCACTCCCTCTGAGGCATCTGGCATTGGCCATTGTTGGAAGACAGGATGCTGGGCTAGATGGACCTTTGTCCTGACCCAGTATGGCTTATGTTCTTATGTTCACAGCATATCTGACCATATCCTTAAGCATTAGAACATGGATAGAAATCAAGATGCATGGAAGGAAACCAGAAAATAGGGTAATGAACACTGCATCATATCCTATAGTAATAAAGCTTTAATAAAATTGGTTAATTAGTTGGTTTTGATTTACAAAATTATGAGACTTTGAAACACTCAAACTGATTATATTGGAAGATTTTTTGTGTGTGCTAAACTCCTAAAATGTGCAAGATAAATATATATTATTAATTGAATGGAATTTCCTCTTCAGGTTCTTATACTGAGTCGATCACATGGGTCTCAGCTCACTCTGTGAGAAGCAGTGATGGACTCCTCAGTTTACTGAAATGGTCAGGGCAAGGTGTGGCCAAGGGAAGGGTTCCTAGGCACTATGTGGAGTGCAAAGGCATTAAATGGCTTCATGCACTTTGTAAGGTGTGAAGGGCTGAGCCCAGAGTTTCTTTCTGCAGATCTTGTACAGTTTACTGAGGCATGCCACACATTCTGTGTTTGTCAGCAGACAAACTTCTAGGGCCTCTGTTTCCTAGAGTTTGGTGCTAGTATTTCTGCTTTTAGCTCAGATCCATTAATTTCCCTTTCTAGCAACACTCTCTGGGTATGTCTACACTACCCTGCTAGTTCGAGCTAGCGGGGTAATGTAGGCATACCGCACTTGCAAATGAAGCCCGGGATTTGAATTTCCCGGGCTTCATTTGCATAAGCCGGGCGCCGCCATTTTTAAATCCCAGCTGGTTTGAACCCCGTGCCGCGTGTAGCCGCGCGGCACAGGGTTCGAACCAGCTGGGATTTAAAAATGGCGGCGCCCGGCTTATGCAAATGAAGCCCGGGAAATTCAAATCCCGGGCTTCATTTGCAAGTGCGGTATGCCTACATTACCCCGCTAGTTCGAACTAGTGTAGACATACCCAAAGGCTGTGTCCAGACTCAGGGTTTTTTTCGAAAAAAGTAGCCTTTTTCGAAAAAACTTCACCTGCGTCTAGACTGCAGCCACGTTCTTTCGAAATTAAATCGAAAGAATGCGGCTTTTCTTTCGACGGTGGTAAACCTAATTCCACGAGGAAGAACGCCTTCTTTCGAAAGTGCTCTTTCGAAAGAAGGCGTTCTTGAAAGCAAACAGGCTTTTTAGAAAGAGAGCATCCAGACTCACTGGGTGCTTTCTTTCGAAAAAACGGCTTGCTTTTTCGAAATTCTGCATGCAGTCTAGACGCTTTCTTTCGAAAGAGGCTCTTTCGAAAGTATCTTTCAAAAGAGCCTCTTTCAAAAGAGGCTTGCATTCTAGGCATAGCCAAAGAGTCATCTTCCTATTTGTATTTTCCACCTATGCAACAATTGTGCATTTTCTACTTTTTTGTTTTTTTTATTTGTGGGGTAGCTATACTGTATGAATGAAGATAGTGTTTTTAAATATAACCAGTTATTTGTTGGTGCTGAGTTACCTTTTCTTCTTCTGTACGAATATTTATATTTATAGTCACATATCCTTTATTTTTTAGCCAGGCCTCTGTACATTTTTTGTTAGCAAAAACCTCATGGGTCTTTTGTGTTCCCCCACAATGTTTGGAGATTTCTTTTGTAATAAGAGCAGAAGAGTCAAGCGATTCTAGCAGTCATTTTCATGTAAAGTAGCCAATACAGGGAGAATTTATTTGAAGATTTCCTCTCACCACCTTAGTTACACACCCCTTCCTCTCACGACTTTACACACCCCTAGGCATGTATCTTCAGCGACCCCGCCTATACCTGACATTCATGTTACATGTAGTTTTTACTGCGCCTAATTGGAAATCCAGCCACACCTGCTCTTGAAGCCATTTGTATATGATACAGGAAGCGTCCTATTTTGATGTAGTTTTAGAGGTTCCTCGGGATCTTGGGACATGGACTCTCATATGGTCCTTCAAGGTGCCTGTGGCAAGACATTCTGGTAGGGTCTAGACAAATATTTTCAGATTTTAGACATGCTCAAATGCTGTTACCAAGTTTTTGCAAATCGGTGGAGCATCAAGGTTCCAGAGAGTATTATTTTTTTTTTCTTTTAAAAAAATCCACCCTATGAAATAAAAAAGAATGAAAGAAATCCAACAGAACTGTGTCATGGAGTCTTCCTGGTCCTTATGGAGTAGCACAGTGAGGGGGAAAGGCATTAGCATCTTGCAAGGGTCACATAAGAACCAGGAAGTACTACAGTCCCTGCACTCTAAGGAGCGCAAGGATGCTTCCTTTCCTGCTCCCTTGGGGGGGAGAGGTACATAGTGCTATAGAGGGGGCTATGGCCATACTTCTACTATTGTATTCACTAACTATTGGAGATTGTTAGCATTGTGGGGATAATAAACTGTAGGTGCATAACCTCGTGAGGCCTTAAGATCCTGGACGCATTCCCTGGGGCGGTATGAATACTCAAAAATCAGGAACTGGCAAAATGCAGGTTGTGTTCCTACTCCTAGTTCTGTCCTCTTGGGCATATGAAGTATTATACTTAGGTTGCACGATCCTCTACTGTTTCTGCAATAATATTATCATATATTGCCTTTCTACAATGTTAAATACATAGTACTGAGTAAAGCCGTGTACTCTCTATGTAGAATCCATAGTAGTTATTTATCTACAGAGGACATACATTAAGAGAACAACAGTTATTGGAAAGTAAACTTGTAGTTACACAACATAGTACATTTGTACATTTTAAGTATACAGCAAAAAGCAAGTATACTTTGCTGGCATGTATATGTCCGCTAAATTTACAGCCGAACCAGCTTTGTAGTTAAATGGCACTGTCAACTTGAAATCTAGTTTTGTTGTATAGTAGACTTCCGATAATCCGGAACCTATGGGACCTAGGTAGTGCCGGATTATCAGATATGCCGGACTATCAGGAGGTACTATAAGCAGGTTATATATATACTGTATACATTATATACTGTATATAAAGTGTTCTTAACCCTTTTTATTGTACATACTGTATACAGTATACTGTAATGTTTTAGGTTTTTTAAGCCTTTTTTGCCCTTTTTGCTCAGTTCAGCTGCTGCCACTGTTACCTTGTGACTCATTTTTTGCTGAAGCTCACTCACTAGGCTCTTGCCATTTTGATGCCGGACTATCAGGAGTGCCGGACTATTGGATGCCGGACTATTGGAGTTTTACTGTAGTATAATTTGTCCTACACAATTAGAGACAAGATGCATAACATAATATTTTTTTGGATCAGCTTCTGTTTGTGAGAGAAAGAAGCTTTCAAGCTGACACAATGATCTTCAGGCTTGGGAAATATATTCACAACAACCATGAGGTAGTCTTGTGAGGTGATTGGCACCCTTACCTTGAAAGGGAGAATTAGTGACAATAACCATATTTAAAACTTTTATCTTGCATAGAATTTAATCTAGACTATGTCTAGACTGCAGGTTTCTTTCCGAAGAAGTTTTTTTCGGAAGAGATCTTCCAAAAAATCTTCTACCGAAAGAGCGCGTCCGCACACAAAAGTTCATTAAAAAAGCGATGCGCTTTTTCAAAAGAGAGCATCCAGACTGATTGGATGCTTTCTCACATAAAAGGCCACCCAGAACCAGTTCAGGCAGGGCTTCAGTTTCACCAGTTGTTTCCGAGTGCTGGTGCTGGAGCCTTGCAGAGACACACGCTTAAAGGGACCCCCCTGGACAGCCGTTTTTCTGCTTCTGCTATGTGCTTGCCTACCTCTCCGAGGGACAGCAAAGCTCTCACAGTGCCTGCTGTGGTTGCTCTGTTTTTTTGGACACCACAGCTTTTTCCTTTGTGACATGAAGCCAGAGCTGCCCCTGGGCATATGATGGCCCCACACGGCCATAGTGCAGTTTTTGCAGCACTTTGTGCCAGCTGCCTTCCTGGTCCTGCATGAGCTTGTGACGGATTTGGTCCGGGCGTGAGCTCTCATTCCCAGCCGCAGGGGTGAGGCCCAGTGAGCCCACCGTCTTGGAGACCCGGGGCACAGCGGCTATACAGGCATGAGCTCCCAACTCCCCTTTCCCGGGTGGAGCGGGGCCCAGCGAGCCCACCGTCCGGGGTACCCTGTGGCCCTTCAGCCCCTCCCAGGGGGTCCATATTGTTTACCCAAGTACTACTGGGGCATCCTCCCCTCCCAAGATTCCTTAGTTTGGTATCAGGTCATTGTGTGAGTGGGAGACAATGAGGGTGGGGGCTAGGGAGATCTGGGGCCTCCCTCTCCACTGGGTCCCAGCCTGGGGCACTATGGAGTTCGGGAACAACCCTTACCTGGCTGACGGGGTCCCACCCCGTAACACGTCAGCCCACGGGCACCAAAAGCACTCTGCCCCGGGCTGTTTCCTAGACTCCCTCAGTCTGAGGGCCTCCTGTCCTGGCACTCAGGGACCTACCACTCCGACGGGGTCCCAGGCTCCTTGCCGCCACTCTCCGGGGTCTGGTACACCTGCCTCAAACATGGGGGAAGGAACTGCTGCCCCATGGTCCTCCCTTGCCTCCTGTTCTCCGGGCACTTTTTGAAGCCTTGCTGGGGCTCATTCTGCCCTCCTTCACCCCTCCCCTGAGTCCCAACGCACAAAGTGTAGGGTCCCTGGGGGCGGGGTTACATCACAGCATGCCAAGGGGGATGGGCGGTAGTCTGCCCCTTGCCACCGGCAGGCATCCCCTCCTGGCGCTGGTTCACCCCGCTTGGTGTGGGGATTGGCGGGGCCGGTGTTCCAGTGTTCCAGCTGCACGCTTGCCACAGTGCGACGCCTCGCCCTCCTGGGGCCGGCGTGTTGCCAGTTTGAGTGCGGGCTGCAGCTGGCCCATCACAGTGCTCAACCCCAAGTTCATTCTGGGGACCCTCTCCCTGGGTGCGGGAGCTACACTCTGGCCACCGCAACCCACTGTGGAGAGGCATTTCTGAAGGCTGGACACCAGTTCCGACTAGTGGGACCGGCTGGTCATGGAGCGGTGGGACAACCAGCAGTTGCTCCAAAGCTTCCGCATGTGGAAGCTATGTACCTGTCTCACCCCCGCCCTCCAGAGATGCGACACCCACCTCCGGCCTGCCATCCCCATGGAGAAGCAGGTTGCCATTGTCCTCTGGAAGCTCGCTACCCCTGACAGCTACTGGTTGGTGGGCAACCAGTTTGGCATGGAGAAGTCCACCATCAGAGCCCTCCTCATGGATGTAAGGCACTCTGGGGCTGCAGTCCCTGCATGAGGAGGGGGAGAAAGAGTCCTGGAAAAGTGGGACCGTAAGGAAAGGGGGCTTGGGAGCTGTGGGGGGTGGAGTGCGGGAGTGGGGGTGGGGAGAAGACCCGTCCCCAGGAGGTTGTGCTGTCCTGCCCTCACACTGTCCTGCTGCTGTCCTGTCCACCGTGGACACTTCAAAGACATTTTTGTTGGGTGGTCAGGCAGGGCACACGATGCCCGCGTCTTTAGAAACTCAAGCCTTTACATCAAGCTGGAGGCGGGCACATTCTTCCCCTGCTGTGAACTTGCTGTTGGGGATGTGCAGATGTGACTGTTCACCGTGGGGGATGTGTCCTACCCCCTCATGCTGTGGTTTATGAAACCGTATACCAGCCACCTGGATCCCAGCAGCAACTAATTTAATGCCCACCTAAACTGGGCCCAAATCCAGATGGAGTGCGCCTTTGGCCACCTTAAGGAGGTGGTCGCAGCAAGTTGAGTCCTCCACAACATTGTGGAGAGGAAGGGGGAGGCCTTCCTCCTGCAGTGGGGGCAGATACCAGCCGTGAGGGGTGAACCTTCGAGAAACTGAGGATAGCTGCCATTTGACAGGTCCATCAGGCTGGGGTGCCCATCCAGGAGGCCCTGAGGAAGAGGTTCTCTCAAGGACTCCAGTAACTCTCCTCAACAGAGGCCTCTGGCTTGCTGCCCTATCCCTTTGCCACCACAACCCCTCCCTTTGCCCCCTTTCCTCACCTCTCAATAAACATACCTGTTTGGTTTTCAGCAAAACAAAGTCTGTATTTATCTTACATTAAAAAGGTGGCTAATCTGTATGCCACACTCCTCACATGTCTCTCTCTAACATGGTCAGTGGCTGAAAGCCATAATCTTTCCCACAGGTATTATTAGTAACCAAGAGAGACACTACTTTCTAAAGAATATGACTTTAAACCTGAAAGTTTATCTTTACATCTTTTAGTGCATGTTATTGTAAAATGTGCTTCACATTCCTAATGAAAATGCTAATTAGAAACAGCTTTTCCTAACTTCTCTGAGACATACTTTTAATACAATAGCAAATAAGTTTGTCTTTTTACTGTGAGTCCAGAGTAGTGTTGATCTCTTTATTCAGTGCTTCTTGGGAAAAATACCTTTCTTTTTCAAACAAATTAATTGTAAGTGAAAATCCATGTTTGAAGATGGTAATTTCCTTCCAACCAATGAATAGCAACATTGCATGTGTGTGCAAAAAGGTTCAGTCAGTGCAGGAAGGAGTAATAGATTTCTGAGCAAAGGAAAAGGTACTAGCTGACTCTGCTATTCACCCCTCCCCCACACACAAACAAAAAGACAACATTTTCCATGGAAATTCAGAAAGAGTAATTTTGCCGAAGTAAAATTAGGATTTGAGGCATCCCTGATCTCTGGAAAACTATCAACATTCTGTTTCCATTCAAAGCACCTCCACCTTCCATCTGCTTTGTAACCAGAGAGCACGAAGGCACTTCTTGTTCTGGTGGATTCCACTTGACTTCTGAAATTGCTAGGAATGGAACTTCAGAAGTGAGCCAGCGTGGGTTGGAAGTGGGAAGCAGAAGCATTTTAGCAGCTGTTCCTGAGTCAGAGAACAAATTTTAATTGTCTTGAGTCAGTCAGTAGGGTTACTTTTTTTGATGGAAACAAAAAGTAGCATCAGAAAAAGCATGAAGGGACTACGCAAAGTCCAGTTTGTGAATTAAGTGGATTTATCTTTAATTTGTACAGTTAATAAAGTCTGTGAATAAATAACATCAGAAGTACAATTCTTCACAAAAAAATCAGGAAAAAGAGGAATCTGTTTTAGGGTGTGTCTAGACTATAGTTTTATCGACAAAAGTGGACTTTTGTCGACAAAACTATACCTGCATCTACACAGCTGCTGAGTTCTGTCGACATAATGTTGACAGAACTCAGCAGTTTTGTCGACAGCTGTAAAACTCATTCTATGAGGAATAACGCCTTTTGTCGACAGAGTTCTGTCAACATAAGGCGTTATTGCATCTTCACTGTCTTTTGCTTCTACACTGTCAATTCGACAAAGGGATTTGCTTTGTTGACAGAACTGGATGTAGTCTAGACGCTCTTTGTTGACAGAAGCTTTGTCGACAGTATCTGTTGACAAAACTTCTATCGACAAAAACCTGTAGTCTAGATGTATCCTTTGAGACCCAATCTGTGTATGCCTTAATACAGCGGTTCTCAAACTTTTTGGGCTCCGGAGCCCTTTACATGCTTAAAAATTTATGCGGAGCCCTAGTGGTCCACTGATTGTATGTGCTGTATTTATGCGGAGCCCCAGGGGTCCACTGATTGTATGTGTTGTACCTATTGATGTTTCCAGTTTGTCAACCTCGCGGAGCCCCTGGAGATGTCTCGCGGAGCCCTGGGGCTCCACGGAGCACAGTTTGAGAAACACTGCCTTAATACTTCTTAGGAACTCAGAAGACATGTAAACTACTGTCAAACTAAACTGCTGTAAGGTTTGGCTAAAACCAACAGCTCTGTGAGGAGACTAATTTGTGTTCAGCCAATCAATTGTTCATGTGCACGCAGTCCAGGCTTAATTCAGTTTGCATAAGTGGCATCAAAGTTTGTACACTGATGTGATGATTTGCTAAATTTGCTGTTGAATACAATACTGATCTCAGAATACACCCTTCAGTGCCTGACAATTTATAGATAGTGCCAAGGAATATCCAAGAAGCTTACGACTCAGTCCAAAAGCCTGTGGTGGGGCATTTATAGAGCTGGCCCAAAGAACATAAAAAGGCCATATCAGGTCTGACTAAAGGTCCCCCTAGCTCAGTGTCCTGTGGTCCGACAGCAGTCAATGCCAGGTGCCCTAGAGAGGTGAATAGAACAGACAATCACCAAGTAATCCATCCCCTGTTGCCCATTCACAGCTTCTGGCAGACAGGGTAGAGCTGCCATTCCTGCCTATCCTGGTTAATGTCTATTGATGGACCTGTCCTCCATGAACTTGTCTGGTTCTTTTTTGTACCCTGTTATAGTCTTTGCCTTCATGACATCCTCTGGCAAGGAGTTCTGCAGGTTGACAGTGTGTTGTGTAGAAAAAATGCTTCAGTTTGTTTTAAACTTGTTGCCTGTTACCTTCATTTGGTGATTTCTAGTTCTTATATTTTAAGAAGGAGTAAATAACATTTCCTTACCTACTTTCTCCACACCAGTCATGATTTTATAGACCTCTATCATTTCCCCTTTAGTCATCTCTTTCCAAGATGAAAAATCCCTATCTTATCCCTCTCCCCATATAGAAATTGTTCTAAACCCTTAATCATTTTTGCTGACATTTTCTGTACCTTTGGTAATTGATATATATCTATATCGAGATAAGACAACCACATCTGCATACAGTAGTGAAGATGCGGGCATACCATGCATTCAATTAGAGGCAATATGATTAGCAATCCTGTTCTTAATGATTCCCAACATTCTGTTTGCTTTTTTTGTCTGCCACTGCACATTGAGTAGATGTTTTATGCAAATTATCCACAATGATTCAAAGATCTTTTTCTTGAGTGGTGGAAGCTAATTTGGACCTATTATTTTTTTTATTTATAAAGAGTCAGGTTTATATTTTCCAATGTACATTACTTTGCATTTATCAACATAGAAGTTCACCTGACACTTTGTTGCCTCATCACCCAATTTTGTGAGATCCTTTTGAAGCTCTTTGCAGCCTGCTTCAGACTTAACTGTGTTGCATAGTTTTGTATCAACTGGAAATCTTACCACCTCTCTGTTTACCCCATTCTCCAGATCATTTATGAATATGTTGAATAGGACTAGTCCCAGGACAAACTTCTGATAGACATCACTATTTACCTCTCTCCATTCTGAAAACTGATAATTTATTCCTACTTTTTGTTTCCTGTCTTTTAACCAGTTGCCAATCCATGAGAGGACATCCCTCTTATCCCTCGACAGCTTACTTTGCTTAAGGGTCTTTGATGAGAGAACTCGTCAAAGGCTTTATGAAAATCTAAGTACACTATATCCACTGGATCCCCCTTGTCCATATGCTTGTTGATACCCCCGAATAATTCAAGTAGACTGGTGATTCAGGATTTTTCTTTACAGAAACCATGTTGACTCTTTCCCAACAAATTATGTTTATCTATGTGTCTGACAATTCTATACTTTATTTATAGTTTCAACCAATTTGGTTTATTGGTTTATTGGCTTGTAATTGGCTTGTAATTGCTGGGATTATTTCTTGAGCTCTTTTTAAAATATGGCATCACATTAGCTATTCTCCAGTCATTTTGTATAAAAGCTGGTTTAAAAGATTACAAACCACAGTTAGTAGTTCTGCCACTTCACATTTGCATTCCTTGAGAACTCTTGGGTAAATACAATTTGTTGTAAAAAAAACCTCTACTAGTGATGCCTGAATCTGGGATAGTTCCTCATATTTGTCACCTAAAAATAATGGATCAGGTTTAGAAATCTTGCTCATATCCTCAGCTATGAAGACTGATGCAAAAAATTCATTTCTTGTCTCTGCAGAGGCCTTTTCATCTTTATGAGTGTTCCTTTAATGTCTTGCCCATTCAGTGGCCACACTGGTTATTTAGCAGGTTTCCTTCTTCTGATGTACTAAAAAACTGCTTTTTAAAAAAATCCTTGGCTAGATATACTTCAGTTTCGGTTTTGGCTTTCCTAATTATATTTTTACACTTCATTTGCCAGAGTTTATGCTCCTTTTTCTTTTCCTCACTAGGATTTAACTTCTACCTTTTAAAGGGTGCCTTTTTGCCTCACTATTTTTCATTTTGCTCTTTAGCCATGGTGGCACTGTTTTGGCTATCTTACTGTGGTTTTTAAGTTGGGGTATACATTTAAATTGAGACTCTATAATGGTGTCTTTAAAAAGTTTCCATGCAGTTTGCAAGGATTTTACTCTTAGCACTTTATATATGCATGCCACATACAAGCAAATAAAAATAAAAATGTTTCCTCTGAGCTAACAGAAACATTTTCATTTTATGAATAATTAAAATCTCTGAAAACACAAGTATGTTTTTACAATTACACAGTAAAATGAGGTTACAATATTGCAGCTGGGCTTTCATTTCCCTTCAGTTCATTCTTGTATCTCACTTGCTGACTGGTGATGTCCTGCTCCTTATGTAGAGTTGCCAGATGGTTTCAACAAAAATACTGGACACACTTGATATTATATCACAATCTACATTACTTCGTATTTAGAAAATACTGGACATTTATATTTTCTCAATTTGTTTCCCAAACAGAAAGCTCAAATAATGGACTGTCCGGTTCAAAACCGGACACTTGGCAACCTTATATATCTGAGAGGACATGTCTGACAACATTCTAGAAGGCTCAAGGAAAATGTAGTTCTCAGAAATTTTAGAATGTTCCACAAGATTCTACAGAGTTCCAGAAACTAGGGGTATGTCTACACTACAAAGTTAGTTTGAACTAACAGACGTTAGTTCGAACTAACTTTCATAGGCGCTACACTAGCGCTCCGTTAGTTCGAGATTAATGTCTTTTGTGGAGGATTTGATTCCCAAATTACTGCGTGGAAGCCTTCAAGAAACTCCAGCTGTTTCCTTCATGCAGAACAACCTAAATCAAGAGAGAGGGTTTATGAATTGAGCCTGATTCTAAACCACAGAAGTCAATGGGATTTTTGCCATTTACTTCAACAACTGCAGGATTAGAGACATTAGCAGATGTGTGGAATGGAGAAATATCTTTATAAGTTACACTACTCAGCATGATATTTTCCCTATCTCCAGACAGGACAGTCCTTTATATTAATGTATTCTTTCCTGGCTTACTGATCCTCTATGATTAGTGTGCTCTGAAATTTTAACAGAAGTCTCCAATATCTATTAATCTCTTGTCAAATAAAATTAAAAGTAAAATTAAATTCTGTGCCATAAGTGGATGGGCCATTTATTGTCCACCTCAGCAAAAATACATTTGGTTTTCATTCAGCCCAGACCTCGCCAAGATTATAAGAGACTGTCTAAGATGCTTTCCATCATTTAATGGAAACTCCTCAGCACGAAAGTAAGCTTTTGTTGTTGTTTTTGATGACTCAAGACCTTAATTAGGAAAGAGCAATATATTTTGTTCTCTGCATAATATGCTTAGCTAAAATGTTATATGTACTCAAATGTATTAAAATATTTAACAAAGTATTTCCTAATTCAATGTTGCATATATTTCTTGGCAACAGGAACTCTGAAGAGACTGAAGCTGTACCTGAACAATAAATTTAAATTACGATTTCAGTTCAGCTTATTGTAAATGTGTCTGGGGTGTATTATCAATCCCCTTGCACGTAGCATGTCGCCAGAATCTGTCCTTCAAACAAGTCTTCCTGTTCAATTTTCACAGATAACTTGTGGTGTGTCTGCTGTAATGACAGCAAAAACTATATGTGATTGTAATTTTGAAATCCTAAAATGTGGAAATTGGATAGAGTGATGATGACCTTTCCTTTAAAGCAGAAAAGATGTCCTCTATTTACTTTTCTAACCTTAAAGATTTTTTGGAGTTTATTTTTATTCTTCCTTTTAAAAAGAATCCTTAATAGGGTATTCATGTACAGAAGTGGCCACCTGCATGATTTGCCAGACCTTGATATTTACAGTATCCTTTTTAATCTTTCAGACATCTCTAATCACTCATTGTAGAATCAGATTTAGCTACTAAAATGCGAAGAGTAAAGATTATTCATAATATTATGTGGTGGTGGTTTAGGACATGAAGAGTTTATTATACTTTCTGCCAGAGCAAAGTCCCAAACAGTGGATCTGTTCTGTGTGGTGCCTTCCCTCAGGATCTGCTAAGTATTTCTAGCCTTGAGAAATGTCTCTTATTTTGCAATTAAATTCACTTAGATCTAAACTCCACTGTTTGCTTCTGGTAGGAGAGCAGTGTCTCAAGACAAATGAGTCACTTTCTACTTGAAACAAAAGACAGAACTATGCAGCACTTTAAAGACTAACAAGATGGTTTATTAGGAGATGAGCTTTCATGGGCCAGACCCACTTCCTCAGATCCTCAGATCTACTTGAGTTTTATTTAGTTCCTCTTATTGAGGTTATGCAATAAGTAGCTAGGGAAACTTTTCTCCCAAACTGTGATTTTGATTCTGCCCTTCCTGGCTGGTGAAGGCCACTTCAGAGAAGCGCTAGGTTCATTGCTGGTAAAGATTGCGAGTGCATCCTTTAGGCAGTGTAGTATGCTACCTATCTATCCTTCATTAAATATTTGGGAGAACTTTGCTCTCTTGAGGCTGACCATCTACTGAGCTATTGAACTGCTCTAAACCTGTTTTTATGGCATAAGACTGTTGAGAAAGTTGTGGCAAGACAAGTATTATAATATCTGGAATCTTCAGGGGGTTTTGTCTGTGGCTGGTGTCATTGAACTCCTAATCCAGAATGTGGTTGACATTGGACTTTTATGAGGATTAATTGGTTGAGGCCCATCCAGATAAAACAATGGGAAGAGGCAGGAAGCAAGAGAGGGTAGAGATTGTATCAGCTCTGTTTAAGAAATATATGTGCATTTTTTCAGTAAACAGATTTGCAGGTTATGGGACTTCTTGTATCCTGCATTGAATTTGCAGGATTAGGTAACAGCTGTAACCTAGAGGACTTCTTCCTGTCTGCTCTTAACTGAAGCATACGGCCATTTCTTCTGAATATTTGGAATCTTAAACTAGAATAGAATTTGGCTGCCTAATAAATAGGATTTCATCCAACAAGTAGAACATCTGTGCTCCATGAGCTGTACTGGCTGTCTGTTAGATCCTCAGCGGAGTTTCACTGTTGATTTTGAACTATATAAAGCCCTAAATATTTTGAGATCTGACTGTTTGAGAAACCGCCTCTTTCCGTCTGTGGCTCTGCCACATTTGCATCAGTGTAGGCACTTTAGCTGTCAGACCTTTCCTTTGAAATGAAGGGAAATGGTGATAAAGCATTTTCTGACTCACCACCCTGCTAGGTCTCAAATAGACAGAATTCACTAACCAGTATGGCACCTGCTGTTTCTTAGGACACTTGGTGGGAACAGTACAGCAGCATTCTCATTACTCCAAATAGACCAATTACCATGGTCTAGATCTTATCTGTGGTCATGATATGCTCAGCACAGATGATGGGGAGGAGAGTCATAAGCATGCTAAGTGTGGCCCACTTATGTGTGGCCTGGACCATCCAGCCACAGGGCTAGTCCTTGTCTCAAATTAGAGCAATCCCAGGACTGTTGTTTTTACCCCAGCTGTGCATGGCCTTAATGGTCTGAGGTATCAGGGGACAATGGGTGTCCTCACCACACCCCCCTTTCTCCCTGGCCATGTCCCCTATGCTTGTGCATGCAGGAAAGATGACAAAGAAGCAGCTCTTCATAATTAAATGTTCCCCTGCAGTGGGGCAGCCTCATGAGACTTAAGACAGCTTTATAGTTGGCGTGCATCATAATGGCAGTCAAGAAAGTGATATTAGAAGGGTTCCCAGAGGACAAAGTCCAGACCCTGGGCAATGAGGGAGGGAGCCCACCTCCATGCACATAAAAGGGGCAGAGCTTTGGATGGAAGAGGTGGGACTGGCTGCCCCTCAGAGCCATCCAGAACTGGTGGCATGGGGATTTGCAGCATGCCACATGGCACTCTTGTGGCAATTCTAAACAGCCCAGCTCCAGCCACTGCTGTTGCTGCAGTAGCTATGATAGCAGCTAGGAGCCCCAGCCCTCGAGATCCACCTGTCCCTAGGGCAATTGCCTCCTTTGTCCCCCCTTGTTGGCAGGCCTCCACATAAGCTCCCTACCTGACCATGGGTAAAAGTGGGAACAGACTTATTTCCCTTCAAGAAAAAGCAATACTGGATTATTATTCCAATTTTTTAGGAGGTCAGTGCCCTGCCTGAAGCCAGAAACACACAGTGCTTGGTGAACCGAAGGCTAATTTTACGAGATACAGCATTCCAGACAATCTATTTGCCGACAACAGACCCCAGTTTGCCTCAGAAGAATTCAAGCAATTTACACACAAATCCCCAAATACCCACAGCCACTGACTATGGTAGCATGGACTCAGTTCTGAAAAGTGCTAAGAGACAAAAGACTGTTTTCTCCTGTGTGAAACCTCTTGTTTGTATTTTTGGCACACAGAAATATCCCATCATAGGGTTTCAAAACATTTCAGTGCAGGCACTAATGGGACAAAAGACCAAAACATTACTGCCTACCATCCCAGAAGACAGGCATTCCTGTGAGGATCCAGCCACCAGAGAGGCACCAGAAGGAATGGACTAAATGACTAGTGAGGGATGTTGTAGCATCCAAGTTATGAGATGATTACACCAGAGGAACAAGTGACGATACTCAGAGCACTTACAGAAATAGTAATACACAATAGAGAAGCAGAGAACTGTCTTTAGGCCAACCCAATAGAGAGAGAGGAGATGCCACAGAGTTAGTTTGTAAGATTTGAAGACAAGTGAAGGGGAGACAGATTAGTCACTTCTGGTCTGGTAGCCTGTTGAGGAGACCAAACTATTTCAAAGACAATCAGCTGAGTCTGTGACAAAGATGCGGCTCCAACTTGTCTATGTACTAGCAACCTCTGGCCTAATAGACCTAGGGTAAGGGACTGGGGGTGTTAGTTAAATTAGTTATAGAATAAGAAAGATATATTTTTAAATGTTAGTAAAAAAGGGTATGTCTACACTACAGCGCTAATTCGAACTAACTTAGTTCGAATTAGTTAATTCGAACTAAGCTAAGTCGAACTAATGCATCCAGACAAAAAAACTAGTTCGAATTAGCGTTTTGCTAATTCGAACTAGCATGTCCACATTAAGTGGACTCCTCATGAAATGAGGAGTAACGGTAGTTCGAACTAGGAAGCCTAGTTCGAACTACCTAGTTCGTGCCCCATGTAGCCGCGCTGCACGGGGTTCGAACCAGTGGGGTTTTAAAAATGGCAGCTCCCCGCTTATGCAAATGAAGCCCGGGAAATTCAAATCCCGGGCTTCATTTGCAAGTGCGGTATGCCTACATTACCCTCCTAGTTCGAACTAGGAGGGTAGTGTAGACATACCCCAAGAGTCAACCTGTGGAACTCCTTACTGCAGGAGGCTGTGAAGGCTAGAACTAGAACAGAGTTTAAAGAGAAGTGAGATCAATTCATGGAGGTTGGGTCCATGGAGTGGTATTAGCCAGGGGGTAGGAGTGGTGTCCCTGCCCAAAGTTTGTGGAAGGCTGGAGAGGGATGGCACGAGACAAATGGCTTGGTCACTGTCTTTGGTCCATCCCCTCCAGGGTTCCTAGGGTTGTCCGCTGTCAGCAGACAGGCTACTGGGCTAGATGGACCTTTGGTCTGACCCGGTACGGCCATTGTAAGCTCAGGGCTCAGGGTCGGGGGTCTCAGTTGACCACCTTGTTTTTCATGCACACCTGCTCCTGGGTGGCCAGGCTGGCTGCTCTCCTGCCCTAGACGGCCACCTTCCGGTGCCTAGTGCAGAGGTCGTGGACGAGGTACACGATGTCCGCACTAGACCAGGCGGGTGCCCACCTCTTGCGGTCCCGGGCAAGCTCCTGGGAGTCGCCAGCCTGGTCCCGGGAAGAGGTGGAGGGCTGGGTGGCAGCAGATGGTTGGCTCGAGCTGTGCCAGGTGCAGGGTCTGCTAGCTGAGTGCTGGCAGGCTTGCATCTGGCACGGGCACCGTAGCCAGCCTATGCCCCCTTCCATGGCCGGGAGGGGCCACCAGGGAAAGCGGGGGAGGGCTAGCCTCCCACTAGTTTGAATTAAGGGGCTACAAACCCCTTAATTCGAACTAGTAAGTTTGAACTAGGCTTAGTCCTCATAGAATGAGGCTTACCTAGTTCGAACTAAGCGCTCCGCTAGTTCGAATTAAGTTCAAACTAGCGGAGCGCTAGTGTAGCGCCTATCAAAGTTAATGCGAACTAACGTCCATTAGTTGGAATTAACTTTGTAGTGTAGACATACCCATAGGGAAGATGTGTCACAATCAGTGGAACTGGACTCATGGGATCCATTTTCTCTGGAGGCACTGTAATTAATGGCACACCAGTGACAGGCGAGTTAGGTTGGAAGCAAGATTTAATAAGTTCCATTTGTTCAACTTTATCTACACTCAGTTTTAACCTTTGTTAACAGAATGGCCCTGAAGCCTCGGACTCTTCTACAGCCTGCAGGAAACTTTTAAGTCTCTGGGGCATCACTCTGCACTCTCTCCTTTTCATGGTTTCCTCTTTATGGGGTCTAGATGCCTTCCCTTAAGCCTAGATGGACCGGAGAGAATTGATCACAGGTGCACTGGACCCCCTCTCCATTGTAAAGGGGCCATCACCCTGTGACACAGCTATTGCATTCCTTTTGGAGTCTTCTCTAGAGGGATGTTCTATTTCCTCATTGGGCAAGGTGCAGGAGAAGTCTAACCAGAGGAAATGACAGCCATACTGGGCCCCTGGTCAAAGTGTGTGTGTGTGTGTGGCTCTGCATTCCTGGAAGGGACGGGGCCTTAGGTGGAAGGAGTAGGGACAAAGGCAGCTGGCCCTCAGCACTGCCTGGACCATGGTGCATCCCCCAGCACTGCCTGGAATCACCAGGCCCCAGGGCAGTTGCTCCCTTTGCTCCCCCTGTCAGCATGCCTGAGTATAACATTTCAGAAGGCGAGCTCAAGAGTATGAAGTGAAAGGGAAACAGGTAGGGGAAAAGTAAGTTTTCTATAATATGATTGAAGGTTGGGCTAATTATTGCATTTTTGATTGATTGTGTGTAGTTAGTGTAGATTGTATTAGCTCTCTGTGTTTATGGTAATTCTAAATAACTGAATATAATGGTATGAATGTTTAGAAGACAACTGGGATGATCTCCAGCCGTTATGATACAAAAGTTCCAAGAACCACCAATATTTCCATGTACTTAGATATTCTGCATTAAACAACTGCCATCGTTCTCAATAGAAAAAGTGGCAGTTTTAAAAAGAAAAGTAGTTTTTAGTTAAAGAACAGACATTAAAGCCACTCAGGAGCTTTTGTAGGCTCTTCAGTTGTGTCACTCTACATAAATACGTGGTTTTACTAGATTTCATTTTCATTACTGAGTTGCAGTAGCAACCCCAGAGATAAGGTTGTTGTGTAGTTTTTATCAGAAGCCTCATTTAAATCCCTCGTTGGGTAACCAATCACATCTGACCAATGTGGGTGCAAAACACTATCAGAGTAGAATGACATCATTGCTAAACATTTATGCAGGAGTAAATGACTACACAGGGAGAAAGGCAGCAAAAAATCAAGCCCCCAAAATTGAATGATGCAGAGATACATTTCACTCTGTACGATACAGAACTCTTTACTTACTACAATAGATTTTAAGACTAAAATGCTCACCTACCCTGAAAAACTTGAAAGTGATCTCTGTAGAAGAGGATTGTGGTACTTTTGGGAGATGTGGGGAAAGTATTTATTCTGTAGAGAGAGCACTTGATTTTTTAAGCACTGTCACTGGCACCTTTCATGTATTCACTGAAGTGAAGAATTATAAGATGTAATTCATGATATAATGCTTAGTATGGAATAGTTCAAACATGAAGGGCCAGATAACCAACCAATGTAAATTGGCATTTATATCAATGAACAACACCGATCTACACTGGCTGAACATCTGGCCTGAAAGGCCTATGAATCTTTTGATAGATTCTATTTTTTAGAAACAAGCATCACTGTGCACTCTATGCTCTGTATCCAGTTATTTGCAAAAGGCATCTTCCTTTAAAATCTGTATTTTAAGGAGTAAGAAAGGTACCACATTCCATTCCTAATAAGAAAATCTTACACTAAGCCCTTAAAATGTTTCCATACATTCTATGATCTTTGGATGCATATTTACTGATAGGTTAATACCTGGATTACTGTGGAGAGATCCTCTGATGGAAAGTGGAATGTTTTTATTAAAGTGTTCATGTCTTGGTTTCAGCAGATGAAAACTTTGTTATGTTCTTGGCATGTTTTTGATCATGAGGTCATCTCTGTGACACAATGGAAGGTCTGAAATTTTTTTATTTGAATAGAAAGGAGAACAATGCATGCTAAAATTAAAACAAAATAACCAGATATAAGAGAGAAATTTAAAAATCAGCAAAAATATCATATATAAAATAGAAGCAGGAATTTCCCATGCAGTTTTACTGGGAGGTAGGAGTGAACAAAAGTCTGGCTGCATAAAATTGTATTGCTGTTTATTAGGTTATAATTCTGCTGAAATATTTGTTCCTGCTTTATAGCTAATTCAGACTGAGGGCTGTGGAGCCAACAGCATTTTAATTCTCCAAAGGAAAAAAAAAAGAGAAAAAGGTTCTTTAGTTATACTGAACCATCTAACTGTATCATCTTACTATTGGTGTCTGTTGCAATTTATCCACCTTTTAAGAAAATTTATTGTTCTGTTTTTTTGAAAAAAATCCTGTACTTGTCATAGCTGATAAAATACTGTATTCTTTAATGTGAAGTACATGATTGTGAGTGCCTGTAATTTGCCTTTGTACCTGAAGATGTTCTTGAAAATGAGATGTTTCATCTCAAGGGTCATACTCCACTGACATTTTTAAATAAATAAATTTAGCAGTTCTATTGTATTGTTGTCAAGGTTTAAGAGGAATTTGCATAAAATGCTTTGCTTCTGTGGGAATTGTCAAATCTTAATCTTCCAGTAAGCTACAAAACTATTATTAACTTATCTCTAGGTAATGTTGTTTAGTGTTAATACTCAGTGGAATATACTTTTCATTAAAATCTGAAAGAGGTCCAAATATGTTTTACCCTCAGGCATAATATTAGCTGTGCCATATCTTGGAATGACATATAAGAGATAATCTAGTCTTACTTTAAATGACTTTTGTGTCTCCGTTTCTTTTCTCAAAGGAATGATGATTCAGGTTTGGAGAAAGAAAATTGGCAAAGAAAAACCAATAAAAACATGCATGGAAAGTCAGGAGTTTCAAAGTAATGAGGTCTTACCAATCACATGCAATGCAGTTCCTTTTCTCTCCAAAATATATCTGACCCTAAATTCACTCTCTAATATGTCTTATCAGATGTTTAGCTATAAGAATTTAAATGTGGAACTGAATTTGGCCCTCAGATGTGGTCATATGGTTCCTATTGTGCATAAACAGTGTTAAAGTCCCTGAAATGTAAACATACATAGCTCAGTCATGAACACTTGCAACTCCCACTGACGCATGGTCCAACAGCATGATCAAACAGCAACGCTCAAGAGACTATGTGAGCAATTGGGTTTCCTTGACTGTGATATCCAAACAGTTCTGATGCACTAAAACCACTGCTATAGCAAACTACACATATTATTCTGAAATAATGAATAATTGTTCAAGCCAACTAGCCACACTCAACAGGCCAATTAGCCACATGTGGCTAGTAGCTAGTGTGTTGGACACCACAACTAGAATGTGGAAAGGAGCACCAATTGTGGTTGGTGCAATACAAAATGGAAATTAGAAAGGCTTGGAGGGAATCTGAGAGTGAATAGCTAACTGTATAACAAGAAATTATTTCAGTACATCTGCATCAGGCAGCCTGTGAGAGAATCAATGGATCTACTAGAAAAACAGAGAGCAAAGAGAGCAATTAAAGTGGATAAGGACTGAGTAGGGAAGCTAAATGATTTTTTTTTTCAGTTCACAGACGATGTTAGACAGATGCCTTTTTTCACAACCATTTAAGCATGGTCTATATGACAAATTTAGGTTGACATAACACCTTGTCAACCTAATTGAGCATGTCTCTACATTTAAATGTGTGTCCCTACAATGTAATTTTTATATCAACTTAGTTACACCACCTGAACTAGTGGCATAGAGCCAGGGTCAATGTAGTGAGGTTGATGCAATGTAAGTATAGACACTACATTACTTATGTTGACCCAAACTGCCCACCAACAGCTGTCTCGTAATGTCCAACACTGACCACTCTGGTCACAGTTGTGATCTCCTGTGTCCAGGGGTCAAACAGATTATAAGTCCCCCCGTCCCTTAAAGACTCCTATATTTTCAAAATGCCTCTTCCTGATTGCCAGCTAGACAAGCACATACAGTCCTTCACTGTGTGCAACAGTTCAGCTGACAATACTGGCTAGGTCCTCAAAACATCCTCCATCCTGTAGCAGATAGAAGATACTATGGGAAGGAGAGGCTGTGACAGCACACTGTGAACCAGGGACAGGGACAAGGTATGACAAGGGACCATCAGCAGTATCAAGGATCTGCATCCAGCATACCTGAAGGCTGTGGAGTCCAACAGTCAATCCAGTGCTGAACTGCAGACTTGCTGCTTTTACAAGAAGCTGCATGCCATATATGGCTGAAATCCCACCTCTACTCTGCACACCACCATGGTTACCTTTGAGAAGCCTGAGTCACGGGCCCTTGCCATGAACAGCCAGGAGAAGGAGGTGGTAGAGGAGTAGAGCAGACAGCTGACCAGTAGGTCCCACCCTGCTGTGAGCCAGAACCTGTTTTTGACTTTCATTAATGCATTCATAATACAAGAGGTAGAGGCAACAAAGTGAGGTAGAGTTGCTATCTGCTTTCATTCCCCACTTAAGTTGTTTATGTACCCAAGAGATCATGATGAAACTCTCATGGAAGTACTTCTTCAGTCCTTGCTAGAAGACTTCTAGGGATGGAAGCCTTTTATCTTCCTTCACTATAGGACACTTTCCCATGCCAATCAGTGATAAATTCACCTTTATAGTACACAGGCTAGCAGCTGGATGCCTTTGTGATGCCAATAGCAGCTGTGCTCTCTCTGGAATGAGACATCAATTAAAATGACCTCCACCCATGGAAAATGGTGCTAGTATTCTGAGCCACTGTCCTATAGTTTCACGCAACTAAGCAATTTCCTTCTCATCTCCCTCACCCCTGCAGGACATATTCACCATGGCTGGTGTTGGGACTGGTGCCATGCTCGAGCATTCCCAAGCCGAAGTGTCAATGTACATGGAATGCTTAAAACTTTAGGGGAGTAAGAGAAGGAATTTTTGCATTTTAAGTTTCATTTTCCTTTGTGACTATACTGGCATCTGTGTGCTTTATCTCCACACCTACAGAATCCCTGAGCCTTATAATAAAGAAAAATAAGAGAACTTGAGATGACATGTGTCAGGGCTGTTCCCCACTCTGGCATTCCAAGTGCAGAAGGTGAGGGCCCGCAAGAGAGGTTCAAAACCTTGCCTCTATAGCCACTGGTTACAAAAATCTTCCCCCTAGAATCATAATCCACAGATTTGGGGGAGTCACTGCCACCATCAAGTGCTGTTTTTTGTCCCTAAAAACCAGTCATGAACACTTGAAATCACCCCTGGGATGCCCCCAAGCTCTTTTGCCCCAAAAGAGATTGAAAAAAGCAAAGAGAAAAACAAGCTGCTGTCTCTGGTAGCTGACCCCTTAGTCAGAGGCATGCAGATACACCCAGACAGACCTTCCAGGACACAAAAATCAAATAATCACCTAAAAGTGATTTTTATTACAAAACAAAAGATAAACTTGATAAAACATACTTGGTTGCTACATGTTACAGAGCACTAAGGAAAACAAATAAAAAAACCCAGAGAAAATCTCTAGGAACAATGCTTAGATGGTAATGGGAGAGGGGAGGCACAGAATCACACAGCAGTTCAAACCAAACTACATAATAAAGAAAAATACCCTTGCGACTGGATTCACTTTTCCCTTTACTTACTTCTAATTTTCTCATTGTTCAGTCCATTCCCATGCCCTGAATTCAATGGAAGCATGGTAGTCCTGCCTAGTTTAAATTATTCTGTATCTCTCAACTCTTGGTCATTCTCTCCCACACATATAAAGCAGGCAAGGAACCTATATCCAATTCAAATTTCAACCCTCTATCTCAGTTGGTTCTTCTGGCCCCCTGGCCAATAACTTTGCTAACTACTTGAGCTTACCCCCTTAGTCACCGGGTGCTGATCAGCACTCCTTCTTTCCTTTACAACATGTTCAGTGAGATCCTGCAAATTAGTGCTGCATCAGACCATGAGCATGGATGGCCCTGGAGGATGACGACTGCAGGCAGCCAGAAGAAGGAAAGAACAGAGAGGAGAAAGTCCCAGCAGGAAAAGGAGATGGAGAGGAATCAGGATGTTAACTGGGCTTCTCCAGCAGCAAATACAGATGCTGCCAACTCTTTTGGACTTACAGATTCAATCATTTGAGTTTCTTCTCCCCCTGTAGGCCATTGAGAATTCCATATCGGGATCCTCCTACACCTTCCCCCTCAACAGTCCACATGGCATAAGTGGCTGCTGCACTATCCCTACCACTCTACCTCAGTGGAACTGTAACTCACACACGTACTGGGTGTTGTGCACTGTCCTGTGTAGTGGCACTTAGACTATTTGCAGAGAGAAAGAATGAATTTCCTCTACAGCCTTAACTGAGAGCCAGATGGCTTTTAGATTGACCTGAAATGGCTCATGTTCTAAGCTCCAGAAGCCCTGGGTTCCATTCTACCTGTCAGCATTATAGCCCATTGAAAACAATCACAGCTCACATATGCTGACCTCTGAAAGCCACGCTGAAATGGACATGAATGTTTTTTCTACATCATAAATGATAGTTCTATTAATTTGTTACATTTTATTAAGTTTTAAATGTATTTTTTTTAATTACATGGCTTCTGTTTTTTTGCACTGAATTTTGTTACAAAGTAAAATTCCATTACTGGAAACATAACTCATCTCTATTAGTTCTCAACATATGCTGCGGAGTGCTCAGCAATTCTGAAAGCAATCAATTATGTTATAACACAGTGTATCAGAGGGGCAGTAACAAACAAAATTAACAGTTGCATTGACCAGTGTTATATTCATACATGTACTCTAAGCACCTCACAGTTCCTACCAGGCCCCAATACACCAGGGCCAGGTAGCATAGTGCAACAGAATGCATAACTCTGGCTCACTGTTAAAGTGCTCTCTCAATGCCTCCCAGAGCCATGAAGTTCTGCATTGAACTTTTCTAATAGCCCCTGTGTCTGGCTATTCAAACTCAGCAGACAGAAGCTCTATTTCCACCTCAGTGGAAATGTTTCGCTCTTTGCACCACAGATATTATGCAGGACACAGCAGACAGCTATAACCACTGGGATATCTTTCTCACTAAGGTCCAATTTTTTGAGTAAAAAATGCCAGCATCCCTTCAATCTACCAAAAGCACATTCAACTGTTTATCTGTACCTGCTAAGCTGGTAGCTGAACCTCTTTTTGGTGCTGTTGAGGTAGCCAGTGTATGACTTCAGGAAGCAGAGTAGCCAAGTATAGACTAGGCCCTCCAGACTCACTATTGGCATTTCAACATTTCTAATGATAATCTGCCATTCGGGGAAGAAAGTTCCTGCTGTAGCTTTCTGAAAATTCCTGTGTTCTTAAAGATGCACGCATTATGCATCTTCCCTGACCAGTCCACACTGATGTCAGTGAAGTGTCCCTGATAATTCATTAATGCTTTTGTAACAATAGAAAAGTATCCCTTTCTGTTGATGTAAACCAGGTATGGGCAATATGTGGCCTGCAGGCCAGACATAGTTCACAAGGGTTAGCCCCTAGCAAGCTGCTGGATGCTTTATTTACCTGAGAGTCCACAGGTATGGCTGCTTGAAACCCCATTGGCCACAGTTCACCTTTCTCGGCCAATGGGAGCTGCGGGAAGCGGTAGCCCAGCCTGCACCACTTCTCACAGCTCCCAGAGGCTGTGAACTACAGTCAACGGGGGCTGTAAGTGGTCATAATTTTGGACACACTGGCACTTAGTTTAAAAACTGCTCTACAACCTTTTTCATGTTAAGGGTTGGGGGAAAGACAATGGGTGCAGAGGAGCACATGCATTGAACAGAGATCTTTTAAGGGAGAGTCTATTAATAGAGATTCTCTATGTTCTAGTAAGTAGGAGAGGATGGAAGACGATAAAATATGGGTAAAATCAGATGAGAAACAATCAAATGAAAAAGAATGCAATTCAAACATGTCAGGAAATGGCAGACAGTTAAATAGTGACAAATTTTTAAAGTGTTTATACACAAATACTAGAAGTCTAAATAATAAAATGGGTGAACTAGAGTGCCTCGTATTTAAGGAGGATATTGATATAATAGGTGACACAGAAACTTGGTGGAATGAGGAGAATTAATGGGACACAGTCATTCCAGGGTACTGATAGAAATGTAGCCTTGTTAGCGTGGTGTAGCTGAAACAAAAAACAGGACACTTTAGGTAGCACTTTAAAGACTAACAAGATGGTTTATTAGGTGATGAGCTTTCGTGGGCCAGACCGACTTCCTCAGATCAAATAGCGGAAGAAAATTGTCACAACCGTATATACCAAAGGATACAATTAAAAAAATGAACACATATGAAGGACAAATCAAATTTCAGAACAGAAGGTGGAAGGGGGGGGGAGGTAAATGTCTGTGAGCTAATGATATTAGAGGTGATAATTGGAGAAGCTATCTTTGTAATGGGTAAGATAATTAGCGTCTTTATTCAAACTTGAGTGTAAAGTGTCGAATTTAAGCATGAATGACAGTTCAGAGGATTCTCTTTCAAGTGAAGTCTTAAAAGGCCTTTGAAGCAGGATGCTGGTAATCAAGTCGTTGAGACAATGTCCTTTCTGGTTGAAATGGCAAGAAACTGTTTTTTCTTTGTGATCCTGTCCGATATCTGTTTTGTAGGCATTGATCCCTTGGCGAAGTGTCTGAGACGTTTGTCTAATGTACATAACAGTCGGACACTTTCTGCGCATGATTGCATAAATTATATTTCTGGATGCGCAGGAATATGTGTTCTTGATCTTATAACTCACGAGGGATATGTCTACACTACAAAGTTAATTCGAACTAACGGACGTTAGTTCAAATTAACTTTGATAGGCGCTACACTAGCGCTCCGCTAGTTCGAACTTAATTCGAACTAGCGGAGCGCTTAGTTCAAACTAGGTAAACCTCATTGTACCAGGACCAAGCCTAGTTCGAAATTACTAGTTCGAATTAAGGGGTGTATAGCCCCTTAATTCGAACTAGTGGGAGGCTAGCCCTCCCCAGCTTTCCCTGGTGGCCTCCCTGGCCAACACCAGGGAAACTCTATTGCCCCCCTCCCAGCCCCGGACCCCTTAAAGGGGCACGGGCTGGCTACGGTGCCCATGCCAGGTGCAAGCCTGCCAGCACCCAGCCAGCAGACCCTGCACCTGGCACGGCTTGAGCCAGCCACCCGATGCCCCCCAGCCCTCCCCCTCTTCCCGCGACCAGGCTGGTGGCTCCCGGGAGCTTGCCCGGGACCGCAAGAGGCGGGCACCCGCCTGGTCTAGTGCGGACATCGTGGACCTTGTCCACGACCTCCGCACTAGGCACAGGAAAGTGGCCATCTAGGGTAGGAGAGCTGCCAGCCTGGCCACCCAGGAGCAGGTGTGCATGAAAAACAAGGTGGTCCACTGAGACCCCTGAACCTGAGCCCTGAGCTTACAATGGCCGTCCTGGGTCAGACCAAAGGTCCATCTAGCCCAGTATCCTGTCTGCCGACAGTGGCCAACACCAGGGACCCTGGAGGGGATGGACCGAAGACAGTGATCAAGACATTTGTCTCGTGCCATCCCTCTCTAGCCTTCCACAAACTTTGGGCAGGGACACCACTCCTACCCCCTGGATAATACCACTCCATGGACCCAACCTCCATCACTTTATCTCACTTCTCTTTAAACTCTGTTCTAGTTCTATCCTTCACAGCATCCTGCAGCAAGGAGTTCCACAAGTTGACTCTTTGCTTTGAGAAAAACAACTTTCTGTTACTAGTTTGAAGCCTGCTACCCATTCCTTTCCTTTGGTGTCCTCTAGTCCTTCTATTATGGGAACTAATGAAGAACTTTTCTGTATGCACCCTCTCCACCCCACTCATGCTTTTACAGACCTCTATCCTATCCCCCCTCAGTCTCCTCTTTTCTAAACTGAAAAGTCCCAGTCTCTTTAGCCTCTCTTCATATGGGACCTCTTCCAAACCTCTGATCATTTTAGTTGCCCTCTCCTCTCCCACCCTCACTCTTCCTCTCTCCCACCTCCTTTTCCCAGTCTCCCCGAGTTTTGTTCAATAAAGAGAGATTCTATTTTTGACCACATGTTTTCTTTATTTTGTACATCAGGAAGGGGGGCTAAGGAAGGGTAAGTGGAAGGAGGTGAGGGAGGAATGGGGTACGAGCCCCCGATGGGGAGGACTGGGCTGGCTCTGCGGGCTTCTGGGGGTGGAAGCTGTCCTGCAGCCCCCCCAATTGCCTCCTCTCCCCAGATGGCAGTCTGCGGCAAGTGCAGCTGGTCTGATGGCTGAGTGCTGTGATGTGCCCAGTGTGGGCACTCAGGGCACTCCAAGCCAGGACTGCTTTGCAAGCGGGGCACCCCTGAGAACTGTCTGTCCGGGGTGGGTTTGGGTCCCTTTAAGCACAGCCCTCAGCTAGCCTGAGGCAGCAGCTCCACGCTCTAAGTCCTCATCTGATGCCCTGCCGGCACTGCTTCCGGCCAATCTTAACCCCGGTTCAGGGTCCACTTAATGTGGACATGCTAGTTCGAATTAGCAAAACGCTAATTCGAACTAGTCTTTTAGTCTGGATCCGTTAGTTCAGATTAGCTTAGTTTGAATTAACTAATTCGAACTAAGTTAGTTCGAATTAGCGCTGTAGTGTAGACATACCCTTGGTTAGGTCCAATAATGGTATCAGCAGAGTGAATATGTGGACAAAGCTGGCAATGGGGTTTGTTGCAAGGGAAGGTACCAGGGTTGGTATTAGTGTGGTATGTCCTGTGGTTGTTGGTAAGAATTATCTTGAGGTTAGGTGCCCACAAAACAGATATCAGACAGGGCAAAAGTGGAATTAAGATACGCAACTTGAGCTATGTCAATTGCATAACTTAAATTGAAATACCTTAATTTGGCTTTTGGCACTGTCTACACAGCAGGAAGTCGAAGGAAGAGCACTCTACCTTCGACTTCCCTTCCTCTTTGTAAAATGAGGGTTACCACGAGTTGGAGTAAGAAGTCGTCCATTTCATCATTATTTTGAAATAATGGCTTGTGGTGTAGACACATTCTTCGTTATTTCGGAATAACGTCAGTTATTCCAAAATGACGTTGCTGTGTAGATGTACCCTAAGTGTGGATGTGTGCAAAGCTATGCTGATGGTAGGCAGGTTTTACCTGTAAAACTTTGTAGTATAGACCAGGCCTTTCTCAAGGGAGGCTGCTGGGTATTTCACTAGGGTTGGACCATGAAGAAGCCAGGGTGGCACCAGGGATGCTTGGGACCATGCTGGGAACCGTCACTGGGGCAGGTGGGAGTACTAGGCCCATCACTTTTATACTGATAACCACCTTTACACTGATGTAACTGCATTCATGCTAGGAATTACACTGGCATAATTATGTCAATTAAAGCATACTCCTAATTAACAGAGATACCAATGCAAAAGCTATGTACAGACTAGGCCTAACAGAAAATGGTGAAGAGGACCTAATAAAGCTAGATAAATGGGAAATACAATCTGTTGATAAAGACAAGTTAAGGCACATTGCAAGAAACAGTTTGAACTACTCCTACACATTACTGGGCTCCAAAGTAACCCCTTAGAAATAAAACCTGAAAGTCAGTGTGGGCAGCTGGATGAAAATCTGCTTGTTGGCAGTCAAAAAATAAACAAAATATGGAGATGCACAAGGAATGTGAAGGGAAATACTGGAAAGATTGCAGTGCCGCTCTGTGAATCATGGCACATCTGTACCTAGGAATCTGTGTTCAGTTCTGTTTCCCAATGTCAAAAAACAGGTAGAAGAAAGTAGGAGATTCAGGAACAGACAACAAAAAAGATGAAGACTGGGATTATCCAAGAGAGTTGGGTCAATCAGGTTCTCCTTTTTACTCTTACAGTGAAGAATCCAGGGGACAGACTATGAAATATAAGACAGCAAATCTAAAACAAATATAAGGAAATATTTTTTACATGACACATTAACAAACCTGTGTAACTCATTGCGACGATATATCCTGTAGCTAAAAGTGTCCATAGTTAGTGAATGCATCAACAGTTATATAGTGGAAGGGATATAAACCTTCATGTTTCAAGAAACAGTCCAGCCCTTACATAGGGGGTAGGTTATTCCATAATTCTCTACAGAAGGATTTCGTGCGGGTTCCTCAGAACCATGTAGTATGTACTGGCTATTGTTAGAAACATGATACTGGAGTAGAACTGAGCAAAATGTGTGCATGCCCAGCATGTGTGTGCTGCCTGGTTCCTAAATCAGGAGAACTTGCAGGGATTCAGCACCTCTCAGGATTGTTCCTCTTTGGTACACACATTCCCTGATTCATTACCTTCCCTAAGTTTAGAAAGCCAGGTGTTTACAGAATCCAAAAAACAGCCATCACACACAGCCTCTGGCCTGAATGTGGCTGGCTTTGTGTGAATGTATTAGGGGAGGGAGAGGGCAAAAGAAATTTCCCTTCCCTCACTCTCTGCTCAGGAGCTACCTAATCATTGCCCTTGTGCTCCTTCAGAGCAAAGGCAGCATGACTAACACTTGGTGATGGTTCCTAGTACGGCTGTTGATGCCACATAGTAGATTAGACAGGGTGTTCCCCTGTGGGTGCGCACACATCAAAGATAGCAGTCGCTGACCCAATGCAGGGGGAGGTCCAGCCTGACCAGTTGCCAGGTCCTCTGACAGAATTCTGTTTGTGTCAATCATAAAACCTCTAGGCTTCTGATGCAGCTGACCCATCTGCGCTTCCTATTTCACCCCATAATGCACAGTGCAATCTAAAATACATTCTATAATTATTAATTGAAATAAATTAATAATAATGCCAAACTCGTACACAGTCCTTTCCTCAGTAGCTCTCCAAGTGCTTTACAGAGGTTAGTATTATTATCCCCAGACCTTAAACATGCACAGACAATCTCATTGCCTAAACTAATTCTGAAATGAAATGAAGCATTTGATAGCTACCAAAAGTTCTTTGATTTGTTTCCTTAGCTATCTAGAGGCTTGCCTTTTCTCTTTTAAATCTTGTCTACAGCAAAAAGTAACAGCTCATTTGTTATTTAAGTAACTGTTTCTATAACTGGGTTAATAATAGTACTCATAGCTAAGTGCTGTACGCTCTAGCTGGTATAGTTAAGTTCACACAGAGCCTTTGTTTATCCCAGTTCACCATAATGTATGTGATATAAGCATTTATTGAAATGCCTGAGCTAGAGTAACTTGTGTATGGTGCTCAGTATATTATAAGATTTGTTAAGGCAGTGAACAATATCTGTAGTAAAATGGTCATCTGTAACTGACATTTTTATTTGCTGGATACAACTTATTTCTATAAAATGTTGGTTTATTAAGGTGTGTCTACATTGCACCCTGACCGCAAAATAAGCGACGTAATTTGAGCTACACAAATTGTGTGACTTATTCTGAGTTAATTTTGAAATAAACCACTATTCCAAAACATCCCTTAATCCTCGTGGAACAAGATTTACAGGGCATTGGAATAGCAAGCCTGTTATATTTTGAAATAACGGGCTTGCTCATAAGATGCAAAATAGCTATTTTGGGGGGAAGTATCCTAAAATAGTGCAGCTGTCTAGACGTACCCTGAGAGTGAATTTAAAGCTTTGACCAGATAATTGTGATACGTCAAGTCAGTGTAGAATTAAGCCACTGAGTAAAGGATTTTTTCACACTCGTAGGCTACGTCTACACTGGCCACAATTTCCGGAAAAACCATGCAAATCAGGTAAGTCAGGATAGGGAAATCCGCGGGGGATTTAAATATCCCCCGCGGATTTAAATAAACATGTCTGCTGCTTTTTTTCCGGCTTGGGGAAAAGCCGGGAAAAAAGCATCTAGACTGGCGCGATCCTCCGGAATAAAGCCCTTTTCTGGAGGATCTCTTAGTCCTACTTTGAAGTAGGAATAAGAGATCCTCCGGAAAAGGGCTTTATTTCGGAGGATCGCGCCAGTCTAGACGCTTTTTTTCCGGCTTTTTCCCAAGCTGGAAAAAAAGCGGCGGACATGTTTATTTAAATCCGCGGGGGATATTTAAATCCCCCGCGGATTTCCCTATCCTGACTTACCTGATTTGCATGGCTTTTCCGGAAATTGTGGCCAGTGTAGACGTAGCCAGAGTGGAAGCCAAGCTAAGAATAAAAGTACAAGAAGGTGCTCTGTGTGATGCCCATCTTTAAAGGGGAAGATAAGGATAGTTCTGAGAATCAGTTTGCTGAACTTTACCTCAGTAACAGGAAATTTAATTGAGATCATTAGAGTAGTAAATCACAAGAATTCCTATAATTTGATAGAGATAAATTAGTATGGTGAATTATGCTTCTCTTAGAGAGGATTAACAAAATAGTGTAGTAAGGTGAAATGATAGATATAATTTATTTAGATTTTCAAAATGCTTTTGGCCAATTTCTTCCCATGAGACTTTAATAGAAACCTGGTCACCATGCAGGGAGGTAGAGTTCTGCTATGGACTAAAAACTGGCTAAGAGGCATGAAGCTAAAAAGGTTTGTATAAAAGAGAAAGGAAACAAATATGGATTTACAGATCAGGAATTTAAACACTGCTTTTTACTGAGTTTTCTACAGTTATTCCATAAGTTATTAATATCTTGAGACTGTGTTATAGATTCAGTTGCTTAGGTCAGTGGACAATCCTTATTAATATTGTGGGAAGATAGAAAATGTAAAAATATGACAAAAGATTGGTTAGGCTGGTAAAATATGTGGAGGGTTGTGTGGAGCACCAAAAATCTATGATGATAAAAAGAAGTGGTTGTCCAAACATGATAGTAGACAAGCTGTAACACAGTCAGGTGAAAGACAATGCACACTGAAAGAAATAATTTCAACTATTCAGATACACTGAATGATGATATAATCTCTTGGGAAAGCATCACTGCGAACAGCTCAGTGAAGGTATCTGAGTAGGAGTTGTCAAAAAATTTGAGTAGGCTGTTGGGCTGTTGTCAGTATTAGAGAGAGAGAGAGAGAGAAAGAGAATGTACTTCAGAGTCCAATCCCCCTGTCCTGATGCTGCATCTTCACCTTAAATATGTTCGTTTTTAGTTGCCACATTTTAAGCCAGTGGTGCACAACCCGTGGGTCGCAATACCCAAGGGCACAGAGCTAAGACCCGGCTGGCTAGGGGCTGGGCCCGGCTGTTGGTGGCCCCGCAGTGTGCCGCGGCACTTAGATCCAGCTGGCCTGGGGTTGGGCCCGGCCGTTGGCGGCTGCATGGCGTGGCGCTTAAATCAGGCTGGCTGGGGGCTGGGCCCAGCCATTGGTGGCTGCACAGTGCGGTGCTTAGATCCAGCCGGCCGGGGGCAGGACCCGGCCGTTGGCAGCGCGGCTACACGGGGCTCCAACCTGAATAAATGGGCCCACAGATGTCAGACTGGTCATTTGCATCAAATCTTTCTGGCCAAAGCACTGGAGTCTGAAGGCTCTAGTGCAGGAGGTGCTGAGGACTCACAACCATCATCAATATTGAGCCCCACCCACTTCCTTTTGGAATTTATTAGATCTGTTCAGGCAAGATTTTCTCCAGAATCATCTTCCTCCCAACAACATGGCTGCTCCTTGGTCCTTGTCCCTGTCCTGTCAGTGAGGTTTATTTATTATGTAGGTTTACAAACTGCATGGGATGCAGCTTTGGGAGGCAGAGCAGCATATTCCAGGACTCCTGTCAAACCTGTCAGAAGTGGCTGTAGGGAGGCGCAGTGATGAAATGGTACCAAAGAGGCGGAAAGGGAGTGTCGTCAGGTGACAGAACCAGAGTGAAACCAGACTGGAATTCCACACTGAAGCTTAGCTACCATCTCAATCAGATTCACTTTGGCCAATAGGATTCCATGCATTTTTATGTCTGATGTGTTAAAATCCTCAACAATCAGGCTTCAAGGTTAACTCTCCAATAAAACTAATATGGGAAGTTCATAACTCTCACTGATTTTGTTTGTTACTGGCTTCAGACTAAAAAAGGCAACTATGCTTCGTTTGCATTTTGTGGAGGTTATCTTTGCAACCAGAAGGGCTATAGACTTCATTTGCTTTTTAAATGAAAGCTTAGATACTGGAGAATACAGTCAAATCTGCGCAAAGGACCTAATTCTATGATTCCTTCCACATTTTCATGAGCATAGAGGATCAGTGTCTTTGCCAATCAAACATTGATGTTCAACCTGTCTCAATACACAAGAAAAGAAGGATGCTTAGATTTTAAAGGCCATACATTTAAAGCAGATAAAAGGAAGTATTTTTTATGCAATATATAATAAACTTGTGGAATTTACTGTTGAAAGCTATTACTGGGGAAAAGAATTTTGTAAGATTAAAAAACATTTGACATTTACGTGAATAATATTTGCAATTATTCTAGCTGCTGTATGATAAAATGTTACAAGAGCAAAACAGGGCATTTTGTTCCTTTATGGTAATACACAGCCAAAGTGACCCTATTTCTTGTGTTAGGGTTGTTCTGAGAGGTGAACAGTGCTGCTGACTGTTATGGCTTTATTGTGAGTATAGCAATATTTGATTTTTTTAAAGGTCCTGAAGTTGTGATTAGGTGAGAATATGAGCTTTCATTAATTTTTTTCTAACTCTCAAACTTCTGTCGACAAAAGCCTGTAGTCTAGACGTATCCTCTAGGGAAGGGCAAGCAATCATGAAAAGCCTTGTGTTCAGGGTGTTTGTTGTTTTCCATGTGATCTGTACTCTTCTGTACTTTGTCTCTTACTTAACGAGCAAGAGTGTTTTAGAATCTTATGTATGTCTGCACCTCTGTGTTTGTGCTACATTTATCACATGCCCCTGAAGAGTTAATGTGGGTGTCGCCCACCAGGGTTTTGTGGGATGGTGAATCCTCCTCGCGGATGACAGGAGTACTCCATCCCGAGTTTACTCGAGCCCCACTTTGCCTACGGCAGCGAGTCTGCACAACCAATTGGGCCAAATCCTTCAGCACAGCAGCTCATCCCCCACGGGGCAGTATCCAGGAGTCTCTAGTCCATAGGTCCCTTTAGGGGTACGGCTCCTGGCCTTTCTACTGACCAGAGTTGAATTATGTCCAAATAGTTTCACAGTCTTGGGTCCTGCAGCCAAGTTAGTCCATCCCTGGCGGCAGCCCCTAACATGATACGGGTGTGTCCTAGTTTGTGGGGTGGGGTAGGGAGACCCGAGCCCTCCCTCTCAACGGGTCCTGGCCCAGAGCCCAAAGGATAGTGGTTCCTCCCTCTATCTGACTGGTGGGGGAAAAACTGCAACTCACCAGCCCTCACGAGCCAAGTTTACTCCCTGCCCTGGGCCTCTTCCTACCTCTCTTAGGGTATGTCTACACTACCCTCCTATTTCAAAATAGGAGGGTAATGTAGGCATACCGCACTTGCAAATGAAGCCCGGGATTTGAATTTCCCGGGCTTCATTTGCATAAGCCGGGCGCCGCCATTTTTAAATCCCGGCTTGTTCGAACCCCGTGCCGCGCGGCTACACGCGGCACGAACTAGGTAGTTCGAACTAGGCTTCCTAGTTCAAACTACCATTACTCCTCATTCCATTCCATGGCACAGACACATGTCTTTATAGCACCTCTGCAGGGAGGCAGTTCTTCCTCACTCAGTTGTCTCTTGTTAATGGGTTATTGGCTATGTTTCTTGCCTCTTCATTGTTGTTCCTGAAGGGCTGGAAATAGGCTTTTCTCAACATGAACACATTGAAAATAAATCTACAGACAATATTCTTAATTTCGGTACAGAAATGGTACATGCATACAAATCAAATATGCACATCCAGGGGATTACAAGCTTTCCAATGTAGGTTACATGCAATATTTTGCATAAAGCATATTTGAGTTAGGTACATTCATATTCATAAGCCTATTTCCATAAATATGGGGTGCAATGTCACATTAAGTATAGGATACTACTTCAGGTACAATACTGAAGTAAATGGACCTATGCCCCTACCATTATCTCCATTAACAAGGTCCTTCAAAATCCAAAATACATATGTTTCTATTTGAAATAAATCAGGATTTGGGGAAATGCTCGCTTTCTTTCAGAAGCTCCTCAGCCTAAATCCAATGAGGAATTGAAATTAGACTCCATTCTTAAATGTGACGTGAATGAAATCCTGTGATTGAAGCTAAGTCAATGGCATACTGCCTTTCACAAAGCTAACCATGCACCTGCCTGTAATAATGTACTACATCAGAAGACACAGAAGTGGTGTCTGTTGAAAAGCCAAAATCATGCTCTAAGGTAGGAACAGGCCTGCCAAACATACTGTACTTGGTATTAGAATGCCGCCATGGGTTACGCCTGAGTAGACATAGATGATATGTCCACAAGCTGTAAGACATCTAGAAAAACAGCCAAGGGGGAGCAAAATCAGAGCTGTAGTAGAAGAATGGAGCAGTGCCAAATTACTACTGAAGCTGCCTCTATGTGCCAAATAGCTTTCTAATTGCATTGCTATCAACAAGACAAAATTGTGTCTCTTTAAAAACATATGTGAGTATTCACAGTGGGGCTAGAAAACAGACAGGGAATTTATATGGAGTGCCAGGTAAGAAGTCTGTTTTGCAGGCATACTTGGGTTGTAAAGACCCAGGAAACCTAGTTTTATTTCCTCCATTTGAAGCATTAAAAATGCGGAAAGTAGAATATCATGGGACTAATTCCATGAACGCACATAAATTGTGACATGTCTGACTAGAAAAGGTAGCACGCCAGAAACAAACAAACCAACAACAATGTAGAGTTTAGTTTGACTGCTTTTACATTTAAGATTAAGGGATATTGGGGGTGCCAAGGCTGGTTTGTAAGAGGGTACACAGTGTTGCGCTGCAATTTCTACAGTTTCAGGCTCTAGAGTGGGCAATAATTTTGATGGGGGACCACTCCAAGATTTTGTTCAAGGGCTATCCTGTTCGGGGGGGGGAGGGGGCGCTGTAGGGTCTGGGGCTGTGTCTAGACTACACAGTTCTTCCGGAAAAAGATAGCAAATTGTGAACTGCAATTTGCGTAGCTTTTTCCACTTGTTTTTTCAGAAGAGGCTTTTCCGACATTTTTCCCATTGGGTCAAATGTGGGAAAAAACCCCTTTTTTGGATCATCCCTTCTTCCTTGTAAAATGAGGTTAACAGGATACCAAAAACGCATCTGCTCTTCTGAAAATTTTTTTGGAAGAGCAGTCACATTCTTTGGATGTTGAAGAGTTTTTCCGGGATTCCTCCAGTATCCCAGAAAAACTCTACAGTCTAGATATACCCTGGAATGGATATTATATGCAGAAAGGAGATTGGGACAGGAGACTGGGGAGCAAGAGAGGGAGTTTGGGTGAAGGAGAGGGTTGTGACCTGGAACAGGAGCTTGGGGTGCAGGGTCTGGGAGAGGGTGTGGGTGCAGGAGCAGAGTCTGATCTGGTGGAGGGATGTAGGAAGGGAAGCAGAGTCTAGGAGGGAGTTGTGACCTGGGGTGGGGGGAGGAGAGTGCAGAGGGTTTGGGTAGTGACCTGGGGAAAGGGATTTGTTTGCAGGATCCAGAAGCGGGTTTTAGCGTTGAAAAGGATTCTGGCCTGGGGGAGGAGAGTAGGAAGGGGTGCTGTGTCTGGGAGGGAGTTGGGTGTGCAAGAGAATGAGGTACCTTAGGCAGGCTCTGACTGTCAGGCAGTTACCTAAATAGCTCACAACCAGCAGTGCTCTTAGGGAGGCTTTCCTAATTGCTAGAAGCCCCAGAGCACTCTGTTCCATGTGGCTCTTTGCACTGGGGGAAGGGAAGGCTTTGTGTGCTGCCCTTGCCCCCAGCAAAATCTCTCAGCTCCTGTTGGATGGAAACTGGCCAATGGGAGCTGAGAAATTGTGCTGCACTGCCTCCACGCCCAGCAAAATCTCTAATCACCCATTGGCTAGTTTCTGGCCAATAGGAACTGAGAAATTTTGACGGGGGTGGGGCAGTGTGCAAAGCCTCTGTCCCTCCCGCTGCAGCTACTTTGAGGGGTGTTGTTTCATGCCGCAGGGACAGGAGGGCCAGATTGAAAGGGTTGGCAGGCCTGATTCTGAGTGCGGGGTGTTTCTCTTGCCCATTCCTGGTCTAGAGAATGTGAGGGTATCTGAGATGTAAATTCCTACAGATTAAAAGTAACAATAGCAGAGTAACAGTGTTGTAATTTCCTCAATGATATCCTAGTATTGTTGCATTCTGAGTGATACATAAAGATCCACAGTTGCAGTAGGTCATCACTCCCCAGATCCAACAAGTTTGTGTTAACGGTCTGCTTTCTTTTAGATTTCAGGAATTCCAGTCTTGGACTATTTACTGTAAATGTCTCCTGGCTTCTGCTTGAGAAGGAAAACAGTTTGCTCCAATGGGAGGTAGTCCCTCATGAGATTCTTCTAGCTGGCCCCAGTAGGGGACAGGCTTGTCATCCATACAAGCAGGATATGTCACATGCCAAAGTCAGCAGAAACAAAATATATGACACATCCTCTGTCTGAGGTTTTGTATCCCTACAAAGCCAAGCAGAAATAAGACAATATGGGGAACCAGGTCCAAATCAAGCATTCAGTACAAACATTTAGACACCTTAGTCCAAATCTGGATTATGGGACATTTCCATAAAGCTTGTAAGAGGGAGCAACTGGGGAAGCATCTCTTAGATACATCTGGAGACAATTTATGACATCTGTTGCATAATCGTAAGCTTGTAAGTCCCATGTGAAAAGCAGTGTTTTTGGATCAAGATGCCAATGACTGAAATTTTTTGTTTGATATAATCCACTGCCAAGTCCCACACACTTTGAAACAATGCCCCTTTCCAGCTGATTGTAACTCTGTGTAACCTCTTGATCTTGCTGGTTTGGGGGCTATTTATTAAGAGGAGTTTGGGTGGGTGGATGGATGGATGGATGGATGGAGCTGGGATTTTTCTTTGTTGACCCTTACTAAAGTGTTTAACTAGGAGTGATTAGAAAGACTTTCTGTAAAGCATTTTATATCAACATTTGCGTTCTCAAACTACATGAGGTTAGAAAATGTTTATACCCCTCTTTTTCTCACTTCTGGTTCACGAGCCCAGATTGGAAGATGTGGGATGCCCTTTTACCACAGAATGGCCATCAGAGCACCTGTGCTTTTTCCCTCTGGAACATCCATACTTGCCTTCTTATGCAATAGCTGTAGCGCTAAAAGCAGTTATGCCTCAGAAAAGAAGGTTTACCTATGGCAGAAAAAGCCCTCTGTTTTGCTGTTTAACTGCCCATTTAATTATGCAAGAGCTCATTTGAGGTGTGGATGCTCCGCAGGTTTTTACACAAAAACAGCTGTTTTTGCGCAAAAACCTTGTAGTGTAGATATAGCCTTAGAGTGGTCTGGCTGGGGCCAGAAACTGTTTAAGAGAGTAAAGTAGGCCTGATGCAAGGCTATGGTTCTTTTGATTTGCTACTGGGTGTATTGCGGACAAGTTTTGTTTTATGTTTCCCCACCCCTAAGGTGGAGGAAGTAACCTAGGGGACAGCCATTTTAGATTCAAGTCTGATCAACAGGGAGTAATTGGTTTTGAGTCTGAATGCATAAGGCAATTGGGGTGAAAGTAAAATGATAGAATCATGACATTTAAGAAAAGGAAAGAGTTGGAGTAGCAGAATAAGAACAATGGATTTTTGAAAAGCAAGCTCAGAAGGCCAGATTGCAGAATATTTAAATAAGGAATATATATTTCAAGTCAGCAGGACTTGATGAAATTCAAGTTTAGATTACCTAAGGAATGAGCTGAAGCAATTTTGGAACTGTTAGTAATTACTTTGGAGAACTCATGGAAAATGGGTGAGGTCACAGAGGAGTGGAGAAGGGTAAACAAAGTTACTGGCCCAATGGTTGAGTGAAAGAAGTAGACATGGTATCTTGTTGGGTTCTTTTAAGTAAGACTTTTAACACAGACTTGCATGCAAGGTTCCCTCTAAGCTGCGTGGCAGCACAGCACTGTTGCTGTTGAATCAGCCCTGCCCAGCCAGGGACTCAAGGCTCAGTGCATGTTGCTGCCTGGCTGGGAGAGGAGCATTTCTCCTTCTGTGACAGCAGCAGCTCCATGCTGAGGACCAAGCAGAGAGTTTCTCCCATCTGGTAGGGAGGGGATGTGTCATAGAACCATAGAATAATAGAATAATAGGACTGGAAGGGACCTCAAGAGGTCATCGAGTCCACCCCCCCGCCCTCAAGGCAGGATCAAGCTCCGTCTACACCATCCCTGACAGATGTCTATCTAACTTGTTCTTAAATATCTCCAGAGAGGGAGATTCCACCACCTCCCTTGGCAATTTATTCCAATATTTGACCACCCTGACAGTTAGGAATTTTTCCCTAATGTCCAATCTAAACCTCCCCTGCTGCACTTTAAGCCCATTACTCCTTGTCCTGTCCTCAGAAACCAAGAGGAACAAATTTTCGCCTTCCTCCTTGTGACACCCTTTTAGATATTTGAAAACCGCTATCATGTCCCCCCTTAATCTTCTTTTTTCCAAACAAAACAAGCCCAGTTCATGAAGCCTGGCTTCATAGGTCATGTTCTCTAAACCTTTAATCATTCTTGTCGCTCTTCTCTGTACCCTTTCCAATTTCTCCACATCTTTCTTGAAATGTGGCGCCCAGAACTGGACACAGTACTCCAGCTGAGGCCTAACTAGTGCAGAGTAGAGTGGCAGAATGACTTCACGAGTTTTGCTTACAACACACCTGTTGATACAACCTAGAATCATATTTGCTTTTTTTGCAACAGCATCACACTGTTGACTCATATTCAACTAGTGGTCCACTATGACCCCTAGATCCCTTTCCGCCATGCTCCTTCCTAGACAGTCGCTTCCCATCTTGTATGTATGGAACTGATTGTTTCTTCCTAAGTGGAGCACTTTGCATTTCTCTTTATTAAACTTCATCCTGTTTACCTCTGACCATTTCTCTAACTTGCTAAGGTCATTTTGAATTATGTCCCTATCCTCCAAAGAAGTTGCAACCCCACCCAGTTTGGTATCATCTGCAAACTTAATAAGCGTACTCTCTATCCCAATATCTACATCGTTGATGAAGATATTGAACAGTACGGGTCCCAAAACAGACCCTTGAGGAACTCCACTTGTTATCCCTTTCCAGCAGGATTTAGCACCGTTAACAACAACTCTCTGACTACGGTTATCCAGCCAATTATGCACCCACCTTATCATGGCCCTATCTAAGTTATATTTGCCTAGTTTATCAATAAGAATATCATGCGAGACCGTATCAAATGCCTTACTAAAGTCTAGGTATATAACATCCACCGCTTCTCCCTTATCCACAAGGCTCGTTATCTTATCAAAGAAAGCTATCAGATTAGTTTGGCATGACTTGTTCTTCACAAACCCATGCTGGCTATTCCCTATCACTTTATTACCTTCCAAGTGTTTGCATATGATTTCCTTAATTATATGTGTCCTTACAGGCTGGGAAAGTCTCGCTGCTCTGTCCTCAGCAAGAAGCTACTGCTGTGTCTGAGGGCAAAGTGCTCTTCCCCCAGCCAGGTAGCTCCGTGTGTGTCCTGAACCCCTGGCTGGGTGGGGCTGATTAGGCAGCTGTGCTACCATGCAGCTTAGAGGTAACCTTGATCACATGAGAATCTCATAACAAATTAGGTAAATACGATCTAGCTGGAGTTACTATTAAAGTAGGTGCATGACAGAAGAACATATCTAGTGAAGCCCTGGCAGGGATCAGGCCCGAGTATGGGACTAGTCAATATTTTCACTGATGGCTTAGAGAGAGTGGAGAATTTAGAGCTTGTAAACTTTGGAGAACAGAATTAGAGTTCAAAACAACCTTGACAAATTAGAGAACTGGTCAGAAATCAACTACTGAAATAAATTAAGACAAATGCAAAGCAGTACACTTAGAAGGGAAAAGCATCAAATGCACAATTATAAAACAGGGAATAACTGAAAAGGATCTGGAAGTCATAATGGCTCACAACTTGAGTCAGCATGTGGTGCAGTTGAAACAAAGCTAATATCAGTCTGAGGTGTACCTGGCCCTACAGTCTTAGGGTACGTCTACACTAGTCCCCTAGATCGATCTAGGGGGCTAGTGTAGACGTACCCTAAGAGTCTAGGTAGCAGCATACCAACAACATGTTCAGGAGTGTAAGTGGCATTCTCTTCCCTATTACACCCATCTCTAGGAATCAGTGAGTGGAACAGTGAAGCTGTATCCTCAAAGTTTGCCTAAAAGAAGAGTTTTTGGAAACCACAGAAAGTGGTTAGCAGGTCAGTTCCTGGCTGGGACAAGGAGTGAACAGTGGGTCCTTCTTTCTCGCCAAAGGAGTCTGAGAATAGTCAAGAGTTTGTGCTGATTAGAACTTGTGTAGCTTGGACTACAGAAAGAAGGACCTGAGACAGGGCAGGAGATAAAAGGCCCAAGGAAATAGCAAAAGTATTGAGTTGAGCAGTAGGTGGTTGATATTTTTTTAGGGTACTTGGGTTGTAAACGTGAGTAGGGGGATGAGGCTGTATTCCACTACTGGCCACAGACAAAGTGGTGTAAACAAACCCCAAAGAAAGGGACAGGACTTTTTGGGGTTCTGAACAAGAGTTTGAATTTAAAGGGTCCAGAACCAGGGCTGAAGTTTCTAGTGAGTGTCAACAGACTCTTACTGGACTCTTTAACACAGAAGAGGTCATTTGGACTTCATGTCTTTGCAGGAGGGCCAAGCCACTGAAGACCTGTCAAGGTCGGCCAGCAGCCTGCAGGGGAAACCAAGGTGTGAGAAAAGAAATATAATATTCCATACAGCCTCTTGCCTGTGCTCCGGGGTGCATACCCTGTTACAGGTCTATTAACAGGAGTGTCCTGGGTAAGACACAGGAGATAACTACTATATCCTGTTCTACTTGTAAGTTATCAGCTGGAATTCTGTGTCTAATACTTCAAGAAAGATGTGGACAAACTGGAGTGAGCATAGGCTACTGGTGCCTGTGCAGGGAGGGCCATGCAGAGGAACAGTGAGGGGGCATGAGGGAGTACCCTATTTAGAAATCAGTTTTGGCAGGAGCCCAGTGGGGGCAGTGCACCTTCTGAGTGCTGCCATGAGGTGCCTATGGGAGCAAATCGAGAGACAATAACCTGACCTATGAGGAAAGGTTGAACTGGATATTTTTCTTTTTTGAGAAGAAAAGACTAATCAACTTCTTGTGAAAAAATTCTCCAGATTTCTGACTTGGATTTTGGAAAAGCTAGAAATGTGACCATTTCCACAAAGGCTTCATCTAGATTTTTACATAGGAATTTGAAAACTTGTCTGAAGCGGACTCCTAGGCACTAATTAATAAAGTTGGTGGCAAGATTCCCATTGACTACAATGGGAGCAGGAGCAGACCATAGAAAGCATTTTTAGGGCTGACAGTCACTTTTAACTTGCGCAATTAACTCATTGCATTGTTAAACAATAAAATACCAATTGAAATGTAATATTTTTTGATGTTTTTCTACATTTAAATGCACAAGTTGAACCCCACTAGTCCAGAAACATTTGTCATCTGGAATGATTTTAGTTAGCCAGATGTCCACTTTTCGTGGTGTGGCAGTTTCCCATGGTCCCATAAAGTTTATTTATAGCAATGTAGTGGGTGGGAGTGGCCACCCACTGACCCCGAGGAGGACGAACCTTTCCCTGAGCCTTGGTGGGCAGCATCTGGCCCTAACAACTCACCTGGGTGGAAGCCAGGAGGCGAGGTCAGAAAAAGCCTGCCAGAAAGACCGATCAAGCCCTAGCCAGCAAGGAAGCCAGAAGCCTCCCCAGCACAACCAAGCAAGAAGCTAGACCCTGGGGAAGCTGATGACTGGCCTGGGCTACCAGGCCGACTACTGGAGGACTGCCCGGAGAGTTTGTTTACCTAGCTGGAGGACCCCAACCCACGCTGTCCTGAGGACCTGCCCCGGATCCAGGTACAACCCGAGGGGGGAAACGGAAATGGCCCAGGGATAGCCGACCTTGGTCTAGCAGAGGGTCAGTGGATTGCAGTAGCAGAAGATCAGTGTGTTTCAGCATGGATCCCTGCTGACCCAGCAACCATCGGCTCTGCTGCTACTAAGGCCCTGGGCTGGGACGCAGTGGAGTGGGTGGGCATGCATCCCCCCCCCAGTACCCCACTCTCAGGTGGAAGTCTCTCCCCTCAGTTGATCCCATTCACCTCCCATTCACATTTATCTACTGGACCCCCACCTGAGCAAGGGGACCTGGCTGGAGCCCTTGCAAATGGGCCTTGAGCTACTGAGAAACTGCTTTGTTGCTGCCCCGACCTGAACCAGGGCTCAGACTTATAATGCGTCCCTATACTGTCTAATTGCCTGTTACCCCTCCTTGACATAGGGTTGGGCTGGAGGACGGTTCTTAGGTATATATTGTCAGCCCCCCCCGGAACAAGGGTGGGCGAGTAAAGACTCTTTGACTATAGACAAGGTGCTGTGTAGTGGGTCAGAATGTCCATCCACTGACCCTAAGGGGGACGAGCCCCCCGTTTTTGTGCCCCACTGGGCTACAAGCAACCAGTCCTAGCTTTCAGGGTATGTCTAGACTGTGGCACTATTTTGGGATACCGGAGGTATCCTGAAATAGCTATTCCGCATCTTTTAAACCAGCCCTTTATTTCGAAATAGATTTCAAAATAACGGGGTTGCTATTCCAACATCCCTGTAACCCGCGTTCCATGAGGGTTTAGGGACATTTCAGAATAGTGGTTTATTTCGAAATTTTGTGCTACATAGACAGTGCCAAATTTCAAAATAAGCTATTTAGAAATTAGATCAAAATAAGATAAGCAATTTGCATACCTCAAATTGCATGTCCTATATTGATAAGTGTATAAGGGTGTACATGCACCTTTGGGGTATGTCTACACTGCATTCCTCTTTCGAGAGAGGAATGCAAATGCAGCCAAGTGAAATTGTAAATGAAGCGCGGATTTGAATTTCCCGCACTTCATTTGCATAATGGTGTCCGGGCGCTTTTTTGAAATACCCTATTTCGAAAGAAAAAATGCAGTGTAGACGGGGTTATTTTGAGAAAAAAACCCTTCTTTCGAAATAACCCTCTTTAACCTAGGTTTAAGGGTTATTTCAAAAGAAGGGTTTTTTCTCAAAATAACCTCGTCTAGACTGAGTTTTTTTTTCAAAATACGGTATTTCAAAAAAGCGCCTGGACTCCATTATGCAAATGAATCATGGGAAATTCAAATCTGCACTTCATTTGCAATTTTGCTCGGCTGCATTTGCATTCCTCTCTCAAAAGAGGAATGCAGTGTAGCTATAGCCTCAGTGTTCCGTGCTATTATTTAGCTCTAGTTTATACCTACATGTCCTCTAACAGCCCAGTAAGCAGTGGAAGCATTGGTAATGCTGCTAGACAATATTGACCTCCCATGGTCCAGAAAATTCTCTCTTTTGGAATCGATCTGGTCCTGGGGTTCTGGACTAGAAAGGTTCAAGCTGTATTGATTTCAATTACAACACAGAATATGAAGTGTATAGTGCTCACTTTATATTTTTATTATGTATTTGCACTATAAAAATAGTATTTTTCAATTTCTTATACAAGTATTACAGTGCAATCTTTTTTATTGTACATTTTTCTTACATAATTGCAATAAAAAACCAAAATAATGTAAAACTTCAGCACCTATAAGACCACCAAGTTCTACTTCTTGTTCAGCTAATCTCCAAGACAACAAGTTTGTTTACATTTACAGAAAATAATGCACTTCTCACTTTCAGATGACATTGTAAATAAGAACAGGCATTCACATGGCACTGTTGTAGCAGGCATTGCAAGGTATTCAGGTGCCAGATATGCTAAACATTCATATTCCCCTTCATGCTTTGGCCACCATTCCAGAGGATATGGTTCTATGCTGCTGCTGATTATTTAAAAATGTGTTAATAAAATTTGTGACTGAACTCTTTGGAGGCATACAATTCTCCCTCCACTCTATTTTACCCGCATTCTGCTATAGAATGGAATATATGGCAGAATCTGATGACCCAGCACATTTTTGTTTTAAGAACCCTTTCACAGCATATCTGACAAAATGTAAAGAAAGGACTAACTTGACATTTCTAAAAATAGTTAAGACATATGACCCAAAGTTTAAGAATCTGAAGTGCTATCCAAAATCTGAGAGAGAAGTTGATCACGCTTCCGGAAGTCTTAAAAGAGCAACACTTCAATGCAGAAACGATAGAAGCGAACCACCAAAAAAAGAAAATCAACCTTCTGGTGGCATGTAACTCAGATGATTATAATGAACATGCATCAGTCTGCACACCTTTGTCATTACTGAGCAGAACCTGTCATCAGCATGGACACGTCTTCTGGAATGGTGTTTGAAATATGAAGGGACACACAAATCTTTAGTACATCTGATATGTTAATATCTGGTGACGTCAACTACAACAGTGCCATGTGAATACCTGTTCTCACTTTCAGGTGACGTTGTAAACAAGAAACAGACTGCACAGGACTGAATGGACTTGTAGGCTCTAAAGTTTAATATTTTATTTTTGAAAGTAGTTTTTTGTACATAATTCTACATTTGTAAGCTCAACTTTCATGCTAGAGATTGCACTACAATATTTGTATTAGGTGAGCTAAAATACTACTTTTATGATGCATATCTACTACATATTTGAGAGAGTCTGTGTGTTTTTCTGTCTGTTCAAGAACTCCTCCTAAATGGTAAGAGCTAGGACAACCAAATTTGATATATAGCTTCTTCTTTTTTGTAATAACTGAAAGCAAGGTAAGTGTTTGGTTGTGCCAGGAAAATGGGATGTGCCTGGAATGGGATTGCTTCTCATAAATACACACAGAAGAGAGACAGAATTGCCATCTGGGACTGCTACAGCCCCAAATGCCCCCACCTCCATCTGCTGATGCCCGTTAGGGAGAGTGGATGGGCTGAAGCTTCCTCCTCCCAATTTGTATGGGAAGATTGTTCCCTTCATTAGGGAGCAAGAGGAAAAAGCACAATTTGCTGCATTCCTCACTCTGGCTGAGGAGCTCAGGGAGCAGATGAACCTGGACCTGCCTCAGCTAGGGAACATGCACCCCTCCCCTGGCAGTGTCAGCTGGAGACGCTGCAGCCATAGATAAGTGCATCTCATCTGGCCCCAAGCTGCTGTGATGAGAGAGGGCTGTGGCAGGACAGCCTGCATACTGAACTCCTTAAACTGCAGCAAGGGAGGTTTAGGTTGGACATTAGGAAAAAGTTCCTAACTGTCAGGGTGGTTAAACACTGGAATAAATTGCCCAGGAACATTGTGGAATCTCCATCTCTGGAGATATTTAAGAGTAGGTTAGATAGGCATCTATCAGGGATGGTCTAGATAGTATTTGGTCCTGCCATGAGGGCAGGGGACTGGACTCAATGACCTCTCGAGGTCTCTTCCAGGCCTAGTATTCTATGATTCTATTCCCAGCCCCACCCCAGAGCAACGATTCAAATTAAGTGTACATTCATTTTATTTTCCAGAAAACAAATAATAGAGTTAAGGATCCAAGCAATGCTAGATAAATCTTCTAGTTTGTGATAAAAAATAGTGAACACTGTACTTTCTGCATTCTGCATTGTAACTGAAAATGTAGAAAACACTCAAAAGTATTGAAACAAATGGCACTCATTATTTAGCAGTATGATTAATCATGACTAGTTTCTTTAATCGCTTGCCAGTCTTAGTCTTTTTATTCAGGAAGTAATCTGGGGCTTGGTCTACACTATTAACTTATGTCAGTATAATTATATTACTCAGGAGTGTGGAAAATCCACACTGCTGAGCAACAGTTATACCAAGCTAGCCCCTTTTCTACGTAGTGTTGCCTCTTGGAGAGGTGAAGTAGCTATGCCTATAGGAGAAACTCTCCTATCGTTGTAGGTAGCATCTTCACTAAGCACTAAGTGCAGTTGCATTGGGTGACTGTACCACTGCAGAAGTGTGAGAGCAAATCTAGTAGCTCCACAGTGGTCCAAGGCAGGAGAGCACTACCTGTGGAAAGCTGCTATGGTCACCTGGAAAGATGTGATGTGAGCTCTTCATGCCGTATAAACAGGAAGTGGAATTTCAGATATTCCTGGGGCTTGAACAGGGGGAGGGCAGAAGGTTGCTTACCTGGCTGCAGGGCAGTGGAGTTGAAACGGCTGACAAGAGGCCAGTTTGAGAGATATAATTAAGTTCAGTATCTACACTGGCAAATTTGTCCATGAAAGGCCTGTGCCTCTCATTGAGAAGTCTTATTTTGTTGATGAAATTGAGTTTTGTTGCCACAGGTGGCCTTGTAGTAGGTATACCCACCCTGTTTTGTTGATTAAAATTGCCTTTTGCCAAGGGAACTTGCCAGTATAAACAAACCCTAAGTTTAGACAAGCTCCGGGACAGTAAATTTATCTCTGTAGTTTTAGCTTCAAGGATCCCTACAAAAGTTTTGCACAGTTCTAGTTTGCATGGGTTTTAAATTCATAAACACATAGCCAAACTCAGTTCAAACTCCTGAATTGTGTTTTGTTTTGGCATATGAATTAAAAACACCAAAACCAGAGCTCTGTTGGACTCAGTTCACTGAAAAGTTTCTGAGCCTCTGCTAACTAGTCAAACTTTGCCTGAGTTTCCAGTTTGTATTCACCTGGCTTCATGTTTCATTACAAAAGTTTCACTCAGCTGCAGTTCAGAGGTATAACAATTAAAGTTCCCTGTGGAAGCTGGACCACCCAGAATTACAAATCAGTCCAAAAGGGAGAGTAATAGTCATAACACAGAGACATTTTGAATATGCTTTTATGAATCAGAAATGTGCAAAATCAAGGGTGGGGTTGGAGACAACTAAAGTTGTCCTCCATGTTAGATGCAGATAGTAATTTTTACATATTTTAAAATGTGTCCAATTCAGATACCTCCTGACTTTTAGGAAAGTTTGGATCCATATCCAGAGATGGGCCTGAGCCTCCAAGTCTGATTCTTCTATATTAAAACATAAGAATTGAAAATGGTTTTTATTTCAGTTAGTTCCAGCTGTGATGGTACAGAGAGCTACTTTTTAGTGAAAGGAAATCTCCTGAGTTGTGTGGAATATGCTGAAGGCCAGAGGGGAAATGTATCAGTGCAACCTTTGTTAAGATGCTTACTGGGGAGGAGAGGAGAGGGGAGCTTTTTGTCCCACTTGTAAGCGACAAAGCTTGTGGAATAGAGTTGCTGCGATGTACAGTACCACTTGTGCAGGGAATTAGGATCGAAGTAATTGTCGCTGTTATGGCTCTCTCCTGGTCCTGACAGATAGATGTCTGATAGATTGTACTTCTTCAGACAGCTCCTTTGTGGGTGGTGCATTATGTGCTCTTTCCACACAGTCTTGCTGTAGGTGAATATTACACTTAGCAAGTAAAGTGCTTGCTTAGTAACCTGATTATAAAGTGACAGATCTCACTCTTGTAATATTTTTGTTAGTGCAAGAAGCTATGTCACATGATAAAGACCTCATCTTTCAAAGGTTGAAAACAAAGATTTAAATTAATTATGTATCAGCACTGGTAACTGGGGAAGACCATCACGAGCTTACAGGTTCTACATGACAGCAATCCTTAAATCTGTAGAAGGAATCAAGATACTCTTCTTTAGAAATTCCACTTAGTTGACAAAACAGAAGCCATCAGAACAAAAAATCAGACTTGATACAATATGGTGCTGCATTGTCATTGTTCTAATTTAATTAGCTGCAGAATTAACCTATGACCTTCAATTCTTTTTTTCGTAAATCCTTCTGGAGTGGCAACCCATTTCCTTTCTTCTTTCTTGGATACTCTCAGAATGGCTTCTGCCTACATATGCTGCTTTTTACAATCAGACTGTTAAAACCTGACACTATTGAGACCTATTTTGGCCTTGAGTATCTTGCCTATCAGAAAGTTTGAACTTTGTTACCCATGCTAATCTGAGAGAGACCGATCTTCTTGTCTCTTCCTTTCAGGAATTCCTATGCCCCACTTTTTGATGCCTCCTCTTAATATATCTGTTCCATTGAGTCCTTTCCCCAAATATTTTGGTATGAATATCTAAACTCGAAGTTCTTTATATTATAACTTTACTGCTCCCCAACTAATACTCCCCATAAGTTTTTTATTTTCTCATACTTAAGTGTGTTCTTTGGTCTACATACTCCATGTTTTCCTTTGTCTGTGCTAAACTATATTAGAAGCTTAACAAAATAACAGGAAAACTTTCAAAAAGCGCATTTTAACATAGTCTCCTTGATTCAAGAAAGTATTTAACCAGCACTTAAGAATGTGTTTAAATGTAAGCATGTCCTTAAATGATGTGCTGAATAATAATGCCTTTATAAACTGGGGCCCATCATTTTAAAGTGCCTTTTGTGATTTCCCTTTCCTGCCCTCAAACTTCCTAAAAGTTTCTAATTTGGGATAAAGTGTAGGAAAATCCAACAATATATAGCTGAACTTTGACGGGAGGTGGTAGAATCCTCATCACTGGAGGCTTTTGAAAGAACAAAGTAGACTATCAGGGATGGTCAAGGTATACTTAATCCTACCTCAGTGCAGGGGGCTAAACTTGGCCTCAACCCCTGCATACCTATGACTACATGTAAAATTCCAGGGAGACTATTCTTCTAAAATGAGGAAGCTGAAAATTGGATTTGTAATAAGAAGCAAACTTCAGTATATGCCATTGTATATGATGTAAAATATTTGGATAGAAGAACATCTGCAATTAAGATCATTTGTTGAAGAAGGTATTCGACACAACAATAGAAAGAGATATTCACCATGAGTAAAAGGTGAGCATTCAAGGAAATGCAATATATTGTATATTGAATTAGTCCCTTCTATAAGTCTTACGTTACCTGTAATCTTCTATAATGTGTAGGACATGGAATGACTTGCTTGATCATCCTAAGGCAGCAGTGGTCAAATACCAGGCTGTGGGCCAATCCAGTGTCCCAGTCTGTGCTGCTTTCCACAGCTACTATTGGCTAGTAATGGCCAACAGGAACTGCAATCGCCCGTACCTGTGGAGAGGCAGGTAAATACAGTGGCAGCTGCCTGTCAGTGGCTCACCCTGGTGAGCAGCCGCCATCTTATTAACCACTCCTGTCCTAAGGAGTTGAAACTGCCTGCAACAGTCCTGCTCCTAATTTTGTGTGTGTTCCTTCTGAAAGATTATATTATGAATTTCAACACACTCTGGGTCCATTCACTACTCAGCAGTAAACTCAGACAAACATGGTAATATAGACTTTGCATAGAAATCTATCAAAGTATTTTGGCCATATTCCTTTCCTTGTATATAACAATTTTGATTGTGAAGTTTCCATGTATATTCTTAGTGAGTAAATCTTGATCCTTTTAATATTGCTTATGTTCTAAAATGGGTGTGTTCTACATCATACAAATGTCATGACAGGCAATAACAGCATGAAAGCTTAATAATTCTGTACTAATTACCTGCTGAAATAAATTAGTGTCAACGGTGTTTGGGTGAAAATGACATCATTCATGATATAATAAAATACACAAAACTATGTTTAAATAACATGAAATGTCTGGCTCAAATGAAGCCAGGAAATTCAAAGGTAATGACACTCCACCCTTAAGTTACACTGTGGGAAGTAAAAGGCATTTTATGGCTCTCATACTAGTTTTAACCATGAATGTGCTGGGGACTGTAAGATTATTTAGGACTTTAATGTTTAGTTTTCTTATAGTCTTAAAAATTAATGGAAATGTCTAAGTGTCCACATAGCATATTTAATAATAAATACCACATATAACCAGTGTGTAATGTTTCCTGGCTACATACATAATTAGTATTTGTACCAAGTACCCAAGAGTCCAGGACAGTGCCTTTCAAATCTATATGCTCAATGCATAATTAGCAAATTTTGCTACTCTAACAGTAGTGATTGTTGAAGTGATAAACATGAGAAAGTCTGAAATTCTGTAGATTTCAACAGGACTTAACATTTTTCAAATGATTGGATAGCATACTAGATTATATACCACAGATTAGGATTCCAAACTGGCCCTAGAAATAGATTAGCATATCAGCCAGAGCTTTCCCATGTCTAATAGACCCATAGAAGTTAAACATTGTTCTTCTACTGATGCCTTTTATTCTAGTTTCAGCATGAGGCTAATTTTGTGACCTTAAAAGAGAAGTTTTTAACAAATGTTGGCAGTCTGAATTTTGGTACTTCAAAGATATTCTAATAAATTGTATAAAAATAGTAACTATTATTCTTTATTGCATACCACAGATTGTTCATCTTTTACCAGCCCAGTGATAAACTTAATTTTTAACATCAGATACTTTCAGTTTCATACACTGATAGATTCCAAGGCCAGAAGGGACCACTGTGATCATCTAGTCTGACCTTCTGTCGTTGAACTTTTCCTCAACTAATTTCTAAGCATCCCTGGGTGTATTTCCACCTCAATTTAAAAATAGTCAGTGATGGAAAATCCACCACAATCTTAGATTACTCCAGTGTATTCAAAAATGTATGCTTCCTGTCTGAATTTGTCCAGTTTTAACTTCTAGCCACTGGATGATGTTTAACCTTTCTCTGCTAGATTGAAGAGCCCAATATTTATTCCTCAGGTAGATATTTCAGTCACCTTTTAATTCTCTTTAAGTCAAATAAATGACCTTATTGAGCCTATCACTAAGGTATGTTTTCTAAATCTTTAATTATACTTGTGACTCTTCTTTGAATTTACTTCAGTTTATCATCATGCTACTTTAATGGTGGGCACCAGAACTGGACACAGTATTCCAGAATTGGTTGCACCAGCGCCAAGTACAGAAGTGAAATAACATTTCAACTCCTACTCAAAATTCCCCTCTTTATGTATCCCAGGATTGAATTAGCTGTTTTGGTCCCACCATCACATTAGGAGCTCGTTCAGCTAATTAGCCACTCCGATGCTCAAATCTTTTTCAGAGCCACTGCTTCCCAGGATAGAATCCCCCATTCTGAAAGTATGGCCTACGTTGTTTGTTCCAAACTGCATACATTTAGCCATCTTAGAACACACGTTGTTTGCTTGTGCTCAGTTTAGCAAGCAATTGAAATTGCTGTGAATCAGTGATCTATCCCAGTGTTTCTCAACTTTTTTTAATAAAGTACCCCTTTTAAAAAAAATTATAAGTACCCCCAGAGCCAGGCACCCCCAGCTCACCTCCTGGACTCACCACTTCCCCAGAGCCACGTTCCCCCAACCCCCTCCAGTTCTAACCCAATGCCCCTCCCCCAGAGTCAGGCACTGGACGTATGAAAACCCTACCTTTGAAATGCCCGCTCCCACTGCCCAACCCTGCCTCGGCATCTTGTCTGCAGGGAGCTCGCCATGTGGAGCTGTGTGCTCCCACCCTAGCCCGGCGCCCCCCCCACTACACCTCTGATGTAGGTGGGTCCTTTGGAGCAAAGCTTACTGTGATGGGGATGTGTTGTACTGAGCTACTGGTAGGGATGGGGGTAATGTGCGTCTCCAGATTCAGCTGCCTCCCCCCCCCCCCCCCCACTGCAGCACCCTGGGGAAGCTGCCGGAGTGGAAACAAACTAGGAGAGGTGGCCATGGAAGTGATTTTTTTTTCTCCCCGCCCAAATCCGCCCCGCAACTTGGAACTGGTCTGGGGCTCACCGGAGCTGCCACCTCTGCAGCCATGCGCTTTTCCTGTCAGGCGCTGGATGTGTGCGCATAGTACCCCCCAGACTTCTCTCGCGTACCCCTAAGAGAACGTGTACCATTGGCTGAGAAACACTGATATATATTCTCTTCAAAATTTACTGCTCCCCCTCTGTCATATAACTGATAAAGCTTTCATGACTTTTTTTCCAGGTTATTGAAAAAAATTATTTAATAGCATGAGGCCAAGAATGGATCTTGAGGGACCCCACTGAAAACATATATAATTGATGATTATTTCCTGTTTAAAAAAAACCTAGAATATAAAATAACGCACACATTAAATTGAAAACTCACTAAATAAGTCTCAAAATATTGATTTAATCAAAATATCTTGTGGTACCAAGTCAAATGTCTTACAAAAGTCTAAGTATTTTATTACAGCAACACTATTATATTTATTAACCAAACTAGTAATCTTTTTTCCCCCACCCCACAAAAGATCAAGTCCTCTTGACAAGACCTATTTTTCATAAACCCATGCTGATTTCCATTAATTACCCCCTCCTTTAATTCTTTATAAATAAAGTGCCATATCAGCTGCTCCATTATCTTGCTCAAGATTGAAGTCAGGCTTAGAGGCCTATCGTTACCTGGATCATTCAGTTTACTTTTTTAAAAATTGGCACGTTAGCTTCTCTTCTGGAATTTCCCCAGTGTTCCAAGACTTATTGAAAATGGACATTACCTCATTACAGCGAGCTCCTCACTCAGCTCTCTTAAAACTCTTGGATGAAACTTACCTGGACCTACTGAATTCATAACTTCTGACTTTAGTAGCTTCTTTTTAACATCCTCCAGAGATACTAGTGGATTAGAAATAGTATTATTACCAGCCTGAGACAATATCATCTTTTCCCAAAATAGAACAGAAATATTTATTGCACACTTCTCCCTTTTTCTGAATTAATATTGCCAGTCTTACCATTAGTGGGCTGATACCATCGTCAAAAATATTTTAATGCCTAATATATTTAATAAAAAATTATTTTCTTTATGTCTGACCAGAGATTGCTCCCTGTCAATTTTTCTGCAATTCCCAACTTTTAATTTGCATTCATTACTATCAGCGTCTCCTTTCTTAAGTTTATTTTTTAAACTGCCCCCTTAACTTCTCTGCTAAACCACATTGGTTTTTTTCAACCATCACATGCTTCTTCCTTAACTGTGGGATTCTGCCTTTTGGGGGATCTAGTGAGTTGTCTTTAAATCATTTGTATTTTTTCTGTACAAAATTCTCTCCCCCAGATGATTTGGTTCAATTGTTTTCAGCTTTATGAAAACGACCCTATTAAAGCACCAAGTGGAGGTATATAAACCTGGTCTGGACTTTATTCCACTTGCATGTAATAAGTTTGGTTGATGTGCTAAAGCAGAAATGCAATACTGTATCTGTAGCCCGGCTCATCTGAGGCACTACAGGTGGACAAAATATGGCCCACAGTCTGGAATAGCAGAGTGTTCCTACAGAATGTGTTCAGCTGCCCCTCACCCCCCACCTTCTTCTGTCCTGCAGCCAAGCTGCTCCTGGGACCCTTCTACTAGCTGCACAGAGGGGGTGGAGGGGAGTGCCAAAGTCAGCGTGTACCCCATACTCCTATACCTCAGGTATTGGGGAGAGGGACACACACACTGGAGTTGCTTCAGTCTGAAGTATGGTGACTAAGATGAGTTTCGTTTTAAGAGGCAGTACAGTGTTTCTAATATTCCTCCAGCAGCTAGCTCTTTCTTTCTTCTCTAGCCCCACTCCTGCCCCTTCCACCTGAGACCCCACCTGTTCTAGAGGCCTTGAGCCAGCCCCTGATGACTTACCAAAATTCATGGAGTGGTCCCCCCTGCAAAAATTATTGCCCACCTCTGAGGCAATAATGCACTTATTAACTGGTATCTTTGTTCCTTTGTCCCTGTTCTCAAATAAAAATGAATACAGATGTAATTCTGTCATGTTTTTTTCTGCTCACCTGCAGTCTCCATTCACATTCTTTTTATGGTACTTTAGTCAATAGCTTTTAACAGCTAAACATAAAAGCCACTGGGAGCATAAACAGGAAACTTGTGTTTAGGTGGGAGTTCCTAGGAATTTTATACTACTGACCGCAGAGGCCATGGGAGAAAGGAAATAGGAAAAACACTGTAAATGCCTGGGTGACTAATGACTTCATGTTTCTCATCTGGTTTTTTAGAATATGAAACATTCAATTTCTTCCAGGGAAAACACCACAAAAGACAGCAAGATTTTTTTCAAGACATTACTTGCTATGCCACTGTGGGAATAGAACAAATGAAATAAACACCACATTTTATTAAAAGAATATCTTGTTTCTGTAAGGTTGTAACGTGAAATGGTCAAATAAACCTACAATAAATCTTCACCTATAGTCTGTGTTACTTCCCAACCTCCAGAGAAGCAAGAGTGAATGCTCACCCTTTGCAGTCACACTAAGAGGATTTAGATGAAAGTAACCAAATTTGCACTCTCCTGCCTTTGCTACTGAACCAGCAGCTGGAGTGTGAGAGCAGTGTATCCCTTTGTAAGGAGTTTTAGCGTTGGCTCCCTAAAGAATTCCAATTGTTATCGGAGGCGCCCTCAGAGGGACTTCTTTTTTTGTTAGGAGCATGACTTAGAAGAGGTTTTGTCCCTTGCTGATTGCAGCAGTTTTTGCTGATCTGCATCTCACATGCAATGGAGGGGGGGGCAGGATTTCAAAGTCGGCCATCTGTACAGATGAGATTGGCAGTCTGGGGTAGTTTAGTGTCTTGATGATTCCTCTCTGAACACCAGACTGTAACTAAACTGAGACATCTGGTCACCTTCATTTAGAACGTGGGTCTAATTTCATTAGAAAGTTTAGGCAGCTTTCTCATATTAAAATTCTAAATTAGCAAAGTAAGGCTAAAAGTACATAGTGTTTTTAGAGTCTCACATTTTGGGAGTGGGAGATGCACATTCCTAGGGGAAGGCATTGAACACTTAACAGTGGACAGGAGGGGGTAGCCTGTGGAGTTAATCTCTCTAAACTGTTTTCTGACAGAGGAGATAGACAAAGGGTGATAGAGCCAGACCCTTTCTCACACAGAAAAGGGAACTACTTCCACTGGAATGCACTGCTTTAAAGTAGCCAGAAAGCCTACTACAGAAGCAATAAAAGAATGTTACTTGCCTGTGGTTGACAGTACTGCTTCTGTGGTGCTTTTAGCTCCTGCAGGTCTAGGGAGTGAGCAGCCAGGGCAGGATGGAACTCAGACTGCTGAAATCCTCACATGAAGCAAAGCAGCTGGGCCTGCAGCTTATTTAGTTCTTCATATGTTTGGCTGTGGTGACATCTGGGTCTACTCCTAGCTATAGAATAAAAATTAGTGGACTGTCACATGTTGCAGTTTATGTAAATTATTCTCCTAGGTAACTTTAATTTGTGCAGAGCAACTAGACTAGAGTTAAAATAAAGCTTAAAGCTATTCAGCTATTGAAGTAACAGATCTAACTTTGAGAGTTATAATAATAATGTGCTCAGCCTGTTAGAGCCAATAAAGAACCATGACGTCAGCCCTTATTCAGCAAACACTTAAGTACATGCATAAGTCCCATTGAAGACAAGCATTTTGCTGAATAGGAATGTGATTACAGACATGCTTAAAGTAAAGGACACGTTCAAGTGCTTTTCTGAATCAGGGCCAACGTCTATACCCCAAGCATCTTACAGTCTAATTATAGAGGTGATACAGTGAATGAATACCATTTAATAAGGGAGCTGCAGATGAGAAGAGTAACAAATATCACATGGGTGCTCATCTGTAGTCTATGCACATGCTGCAGTCTTTCCACCAATATAAAAACAGACCTCATTTTATTGTAATATATCTTGCTTTGCCCACAAAGTTTAAAAATAAATACAGAAAATTGGTGACGTAGACACAGTAAAAAGAATCCTCTGATTAAACTTTTAGTGTTGGCAGAAAGAGTCAAATTGATGAAGTTCTTTTCCCCAGAGAACACATACAGCACAGGGCTGGAAGTATAAGTTGTCCCATGGTGTGCTTCAAGTCTGACCTGAAGGAATGATTCAGACCCTGATTCAGCAAGATATAGTAGCACGTGAAAGCAGACTCATTGAAGTCAACCTGGAACACTAATGCTCAAAGGAAGGAATATGCTAAAATATCTTGCTGAGGGCTCAGTCGCTGGCCTCTTCCACTGCTAAGGAACATGCCAAGTGCACTCCTGTGTGATAGAGGCACACATCCACTGGGAATCATGTTGTGGTATAAACTCCTTTCATATGGATCGCTAACAGACAAGCAGATGATAATTTCTGGTTGCTGTTGTCCCTGGCCAAATAGGAACTGGCGACCTAAAAATGAAAGATGGTGACTTCAATGTCAAAATGCCCATTGACTTTGAGGGGCTCAGAATTTCACCCTTTGTTTGTATCCTGGCAGCCAGCCTATATAGTGTTACCTGGAGCAAAGCAATGGGTTTCCACCCACTCCACTCCAACCCTCAGAGCAGCGCTCCCACGGCAATTTAAAGGGACCCGGGGCTGGTGACTGGCCTGGCTGATGTTTGTAGGTAGCTGATGCCCTGTGGAAAAAGCAGAGTCCTTCCCTTGCATTATAGTCAATAGCCCAGTGGTTCAGGCCTAGGGTACAAGAGACCAGAATTTAAATCCTCAGTTTGCCTGATGTGGAGCAAAGACTTGAACCTGATTTTGCTACATCCTTGCCAAGTACTCTAGCCACAAGCACATAGAGTCAATCTGACTCACAGCCACTGAATATTTAGCTATTTTCCCAAAACACAATGGCTACGTCTACACTGGCCCCTTTTCCGGAAGGGGCATGTAAATTTCACTAGTCGTCGTAGGGAAATCCGCGGGGGATTTAAATATCCCCCGCGGCATTTAAATAAAAATGTCCGCCGCTTTTTTCCGGCTTTTAAAAAAGCCGGAAAAGAGCGTCTAGACTGGCCCCGATCCTCCGGAAAAAGTGCCCTTTTCCGGAGGCTCTTATTCCTACTTTGAAGTAGGAATAAGAGCCTCCGGAAAAGGGCACTTTTTCCGGAGGATCGGGGCCAGTCTAGACGCTCTTTTCCGGCTTTTTTAAAAGCCGGAAAAAAGCGGCGGACATTTTTATTTAAATGCCGCGGGGGATATTTAAATCCCCCGCGGATTTCCCTACGACGACTAGTGAAATTTACATGCCCCTTCCGGAAAAGGGGCCAATGTAGACGTAGCCATAGGCTACGTCTAGCCTGGCATGATATTCTGCAAATGCTTTTAATGGAAAAAAATGCTTTTTTGCAACTGCTTTTGCGGAAAAACTTGCCAGTCTAGACACAGCCAATAGGTCCACCAGGAGAGAGAAGGAATAGACTGCCCCCTTTGTTTGTTTTTTTTCCCTCCACTCCTCTGCCTCCTTTGTGTCCCTCAGCAGGGCTGGGCCATTATGCCCATGTTCTCCTAGATGTCAATGGATAGATCTCCTTCCTCAAGTGTAAGCCAGAGGCAGCAGCTCTGCCAAGGGTGGGTAGAGTTGGTGGTGCTAGAAATAGGGAAAGGTTGAGGAACCCAGGCCTGTGCATTCCCAGGGGTTCTGACGTAGGGGCCCTCTTTATGAGATCATCTCTTACATGAGATCATCAGCGCTTTTCCATAAATTCAAGCGGCCAGTGTAGACAGCTGGCAAGTTTTTCCCGGAAAAGCGGCTGATTTTCCGGAAAAACTGGCCAGTCTAGACACAGCCATACAGTAACAATAGGTAGATCAAACAGGCCAGGTGGGGATGGAAGCAGACAGGCACACATGTATGATGGTTCCACTTACAGAAAATAGGAGGAGGAGCTGATGCACATCTCTTACCCCAAGGACCTGCAGCCACAAAGCAGGCGGACACAGCTACCAGATTGATGCTGAATAGGGGTATGGCATGAGTGTGCAGATAAAAACAGTTTTGCATTACTCTAGGGCTGTGTGTCTGGGTATGGCTGGTTGCCAACCAGGGGTTCTAATTCCCCTAAAGAAGATACAAGCCCATCCTACTTGTGCTCAGACAGACGCAGATGCCCTGCAATGGGCATGGTGGCTGGAATATCAGGGGTGGAGCCAATTAAACCAATTATGTCTTCTATTTCAGCAACAGCCAGGGATGATTCCTCTTGCCTTAACAGTCTTGTAGTTGCAAACTCCTTTTCTCCTATAGTCTCAGGGGATCCTATCTCCTTTCCATTCTCCCTTCCCGAAGGGGGAGAGACTGGCAGGGAGGAAGCCTGACATTGCGACCAACCTCCTGGCTTTATAGAAGCTGGGGCAGTTCATCTGTGAACTTAATTCTAATTAATGGTCTGTTCACAGCCCAGATCTCCCGTGTGTGCATCTTAACTGGCTGATCAAGCCCTTCTGGCCTAATTCCATTTTTTCAGAGCCAGTCTGGAGAGTACACTCCACCACACACTCACATCACCTCACCTTCTAATCCCCTGTAGAATGGTTCTCTGTGTGTGAAGGTGACATGTCCACAATAAGACACGGCAGAGTTTAGAACAGAGGCTTTCCCAGAATGAACTCCCAGGTGCGCTTTCAGCAATACTGCACTGCAGCCAGCCATAGGTTTCCAGCAGCAGAGATGCTGGTGCAGAGTCCCCAGCACTGGAAACTCTAGTTGTAGGGAAGTCACAGTGGTAGATGCCAACAGCATCTATTGTGCCTGAGGGTTCAGAACTAGTTAGTGCAGCGCAGAGCTGTCCAGGGAATGTAGCCAAGGCCCCTTGTATAGTTACTAATTCAGTGCATCCTGTGAGCATCCTCTACAGTGGGACCCCTGATGAGAGTCAAAACTGCCCTCTCTCGGTGGAACTGTGGCTGGTAGCAGTGGGAAAGCCACCAACCCTTCCTGGGGTGTGGTTGCTGTTGCTTGTGCAGCTACTCCTGCTTTTACCCCTACAACCATTAGGAAAGAGTCACGCTCTCTTGAAGGATCTCTCCTCCTACCAAACAGCCTTAGTTATTCTCAGGCAATGTTCTGCTATAAGCCTTAGTCAGCAGAACCATATGGATGCTCTCAGTTGAGTTCTGTTGACTCTCAATACAGAGTAATGCTTTGTGAGGGAGTAGATAACCCCCCCCCCCCACTAGGGAGCTGGGTACATGAATGGTTCTGGGCCCAGAAAGCCTTGCACCTGCAGGCCTGTTAGGCATTCTCCAGTTGTGGGAGGGGTATAAAAGAAGGTATTGCAGCCACTGCCAGGTGGCATGGGGAGGAGGGAATGCACCTGTGTTCATAGTTACAGAAGGACAACGCTAGGAAGGGGACTATAGTGTGAAATAGGGAGTCCTCACTCACAAAAGTCCCTGGGTTGTAAAGGATACCTATAAGTTCCAGTACTCCTCAAAGAGAGACAGAGTGGTAGGGAAGGGCTTTGAGCAAAGTGTTAACTGGACTGCAGGTATTTAACACCATTCTTATAGAATCACAGAATCATAGAATCATAGGACTGGAAGGGACCTCGAGAGGTCATCGAGTCCAGCCCCCCGCCCTCAAGGCAGAATCAAGCTCCGTCTACACCATCCCTGACAGATGTCTATCTAACTTGTTCTTAAATATCTCCAGAGAGGGAGATTCCACCACCTCCCTTGGCAATTTATTCCAATATTTGACCACCCTGACAGTTAGGAATGTTTTCCTAATGTCCAATCTAAACCTCCCCTGCTGCACTTTAAGCCCATTACTCCTTGTCCTGTCCTCAGAAACCAAGAGGAACAAATTTTCTCCTTCCTCCTTGTGACACCCTTTTAGATATTTGAAAACCGCTATCATGTCCCCCCTTAATCTTCTTTTTTCCAAACTAAACAAGCCCAGTTCATGAAGCCTGGCTTCATAGGTCATGTTCTCTAGACCTTTAATCATTCTTGTCGCTCTTCTCTGTACCCTTTCCAATTTCTCCACATCTTTCTTGAAATGTGGCGCCCAGAACTGGACACAGTATTCCAGCTGAGGCCTAACTAGTGCAGAGTAGAGCGGCAGAATGACTTCACGAGTTTTGCTTACAACACACCTGTTGATACAACCTAAAATCATATTTGCTTTTTTTGCAACAGCATCACACTGTTGACTCATATTCAACTTGTGGTTCACTATGACCCCTAGATCCCTTTCCGCCATGCTCCTTCCTAGACAGTCGCTTCCCATCTTGTATGTATGGAACTGATTGTTCCTTCCTAAGTGGAGCACTTTGTATTTCTCTTTATTAAACCTCATCCTGTTTACCTCTGACCATTTCTCTAACTTGCTAAGGTCATTTTGAATTATGTCCCTATCCTCCAAAGAAGTCGCAACCCCACCCAGTTTGGTATCATCTGCAAACTTAATAAGCGTACTCTCTATCCCAATATCTACATCATTGATGAAGATATTGAACAGTACGGGTCCCAAAACAGACTCTTGAGGAACTCCACTTGCTATCCCTTTCCAGCAGGATTTAGAACCGTTAACAACAACTCTCTGACTACGGTTATCCAGCCAATTATGCACCCACCTTATCGTGGCCCTATCTAAGTTATATTTGCCTAGTTTATCAATAAGAATATCATGCGAGACCATATCAAATGCCTTACTAAAGTCTAGGTATATGACATCCACCGCTTCTCCCTTATCCACAAGGCTCGTTATCTTATCAAAGAAAGCTATCAGATTAGTTTGGCATGACTTGTTCTTCATAAACCCATGCTGGCTATTCCCTATCACTTTATCACTTTATTACCTTTCGTGGGCCAGACCCACTTCCTCAGATCAAATAGTGGAAGAAAATAGTCACAACCATATATACCAAAGGATACTATGAGCATTTTGACACCCTCTACCTTTTGAAGAAAACAGTTTTGCATCCTCAAAAGCCATTTACAAACAGATACAAAATCTTAAAAAGTTTTTAAGACATTTAAAGCCTTAATCTCAGCTCTTTGATTTTTTTCCCCCTTCAAAATGCAAGGAAAGCTTGATTTATGTTCTGGAAGTTAATAGAGCTTTGGTATTAAAAAAAACCTGCTAGCTTTTAAGCAAAAATACTATTTACACCCCGTAAGTTCAATGTGTGCTTTCACTCTCACAGATCTTTTAATTGGCGGCTGGCACGAGTTTTGCTCTGAATTTTCAGGACATAAGGAATTTCTTGCAGCCAACCTCTAAACTTCTAATAAACTAAGTTCATAGTGGAAATGTTGACAGACTCTTGATCAAAGCAGCACCATCAGGTGTTGCTTTTATACTTTGATTGATTATTAAAATAAGAACTTAAATAGCTGGGCAGGGTTAAATTGGGACAGTATTTTCAAATGACAGCTCAACACTCCACAGGATTTTTCTCAAGCCTTTCCCCCATAGATCATCTGATATCCTCTCAGAAGGATTGTGGCAAACCAACTGAATGACAGTCTCAAACTTTTACCTAGTGGGGATCACATTCTCAATAGGGAAAACATCATGGGCTCGTCTACATTCAAAGTAGGAATAAGAGATCCTCCGGAAAAGGGCTTTTTTCCGGAGGATCGGGGCCAGTGTAGACGCTCTTTTCCGGCTTTTCTAAAAGCCGGAAAAAAGCGGCGGACATTTTTATTTAAATGCCGCGGGGGATATTTAAATCCCCCGCGGATTTCCCTATTACGACCTGTGAAATTAGCATGCCCCTTTCGGAAAAGGGGCCAGTGTAGACGTAGCCCTTGTGGATATCTACCCTCCCATTGCAATTATCTCCCCACCCATCATGACTGAGAGGATGGATCCATAGGAAAAGCCCATGGGAGTGAGGCTCTTGGCATCAGGAGCAATGCACAGGAAATAGCTTTTGCATACTGTCCTGGCTGCTGGTGGATCCCTCGCGATCCATAAGTACTATGGGGAACAGTCAAACAAGAATGTGAACATTACCAGAGAGCTCCCAACATTATTGCTGCTCTGGAGAGCCACCTTCCAAGGCCATACACTACATTAGAATAGTTCCAGCTGGCACCTGGGTCTCGTGGCATAGGTGCTTTAAAGGAAAGGGATGGCTCAGTGGTTTGAGCATTGGCCTGCTAAACCCAGGGTCGTGAGTTCAATCCTTGCAGAGGCCATTTGAGGCAAAAAATTTGTCAGGGATGGTACTTGGTCCTGCTGTGAAGGCAGGGGACTGGACTCAATGACCTTGTAAGGTCAGTTCTAGGAGATAGACAATCTCCATTAATAGATAATGCATGCTGTGATTTATCCTGTTTCATAATTTTCCTGTCTTCCTTACTTGGAGCAAGTCCATTTCAGAACATGACTCTCTACCCAAATTAGCTGGATCTTCAAAGTAGGAATAAGAGATCTTCCGGAAAAGGTTGTGACTATTTTCTTCCACTATTTGATCTGAGGAAGTGGGTCTGGCCCACGAAAGCTCATCATCTAATAAACCATCTTGTTAGTCTTTAAAGTGCTACATTGTCCTGCCTGAACTGGTTCCGGGTGGCCTTATATGTAAGATAGTGTCCAATAAACCTGCTATATCCATAAAGCTCCAAATTAGCTACTGGTGTGAGGACTCGGTATTTTGGGAATGAACTCAGACTTAGCTCCTCACAGGGCTGTAAAATGCATGATAACCGGCCACTGAGTCAGGCTTCCTTTCTGTTTTTTAGAAATAAAAAATCCCCCAGAGAAGTTGGTTGATATGATGGATCATTTGTGAACCTCAGTAAGAGACACTTGAGCTGACAGTGCTCCTGGTTTCAGTTGCAAGGGCTGCTGGTAGAGTGTTTTTTGATGAAGAGCCCTCGGCCCCCAAACTTGTTTCATTAACTGACCAAATCTGTTGCCCTGTTGGTCACCCTGCAAGGCCTATGATCGCATGCTTTTGAGAAGAAGGGTATATGTGCGGTATTTATGCGTACCTCTTCAGTGGGGAAGCAAAGTTTTTGATTTGTTACAGGTTTGTCTGGAGTACTTCCTAATGCTTTGAATGCACACAGAAAGATAAGTGTATGCCTCTGGGAATTTAAATGAACTGATTTCAGTGAGACTACTTGTGTGAAACAGGTGAACATGTTACACACTTTACAGATACAAACTACATTCAAAGAACGCTAGTAAAGTTTTGTTAAACAAGTTGAGCCTAGTGCTAAGCAGAACTGAACTTGCCTCACCTACAATTTAGGGGTGAAGCTGGACTTGCTCATACAGCTGGCTCTGGACTGACATGGGGACAGGCATTGGAATAGGGAGCCTGTCTCTCCAGTGTTCCCACTGACACTCCTGCTGGTGGTCAAGAAGCATTGTGGAGGAAGCTATCTGACTTGAATAGAGACAAGAGACATGCTTCTGTAATGCAGGAAGGCAGATTAGATTGAGTGGTCCCTTTTTAGCCTTCATCAATGATTATGAAAAGCCAGATCAGGGAAAAGAGTACATCAGGAAAAAGGGGTTTTGTGTGATGGGCTATGTCTAGATTGCAAGCTTCTTTTGAAAGAAGCTTTTCTGAACGATAGCGTCCACGTTTATTGGACACTATCTTACATATAAGGCCACCCGGAGCCAGTTCAAGCAGGGCATTAGGTCAGCAGTTGCTTCCAAGTGCTGTTGCCTAAGCCTGGCTGAGAGACGCGCTTAAAGGGACCCCCCTTGACAGACTTTTCTCTGCTGCTTCTGCTTGCTTACCTACCTCTCCGAGGGACAGAAAAGCTTTAGCAGTGTGTACTCTGGTTGCCCAGCTTTTGGACACCACAGAACACTCCTTGACATGGAACCCGAGCTGCCCCTGGGCATGAGATGGCCCCACACGGCCATGCTGCAGTTTCTGCAGCAGTTTGTGCAGGCTGCCTTCATGAGCTCACCACCGAGCATGAGCTCACCACTGAGCTCATTCTTGAGACCCTTTCCCTATGTGCAGGAGCTACATTCTGGCAACTGCACCCCACAGCAGAGAGACGGTTTTGGAGGCTGGACACCGGTTCTAAATGGGGAGACCAGCTGGTAATGGAATAGTGGGACGATCAGCAGTGGCTCCAAAATTTCTGCATGTGGAAGGCCACCTTCATGGAGCTGTGTGTCTGGCTTGCTCCTGCCTCTGATGATGCGACCTGCAGCCCGCCATCTCCCTGGAAAAGTGGGTCATAATCGCCGTCTGGAAGCTCACCACCCTAGACAGTTACTGGCTGGTGGGCAACCAGTTCGGCATGGGTAGGTCCACTGTTGGAGGTAAGGCACTCTCAGGCTGCAATCCCTGCAGGGGGGAGGAGTTCAGTACTAGAAAGGGGGACTGTAGGGAAAGGGGGTAGGGGAGTGCAGGGATGGGCTGTGGGTGAAGGGGAAGCCCTGTCCCCGGGGGGGTTGTTCCATCCCACCCTCACACAGCCCTGCTGCTGGGGGAGCTGCCTCTTAGGGGGTGGCTCCTGGGGTGTTTGGGGAGAGGAGGGAAGGCGGGCGGGCACCTTCTAAGGGCTCAGGCACTCCCTCTCTCATTCTCTGTTTTGTGTGTTTGTTTGTCTCCTGCAGGTGGTGAGGGCCATCAGCTCGGTCCTCCTGTGCAGGGTCATCTGCCTGAGAAACCTAGACCTGATTGTAGCAGGATTTGCTGCCCTAGGGTTCCCGAACTTAATTCTCACCTTAACTGGGCCTACTTCGTAGGCTTCTCACCTAGCTAGTCCCCATTTTTCCTCTCTTCAAGTTCCTTCTCCTACTCTCCCTTTCCAGGCTTTTCATCTAGTATCAGCCTCCCCCTTCTTAGACTTTTGTCCCCTCTGCACTGCTCCACATTGTCTGAGTGCCAGCAGAAGACCAATGAGAGCTTAAAGGGAGAGAGGCTCCCTGCTTTCAGTTCTAGCATCCTGAGCATGCCTGGCCCAGAGCAACTGGGAACAGCTATTACTGGGGGAGTCTGGCTTCAACTCTGAATCACTGGGCTGGGGCATTCTCTGTTGCTCTGTAAGGAATGGTGCATGCAGTCTTGTTGTGTCACACATAGGTGCTGTAATAGGAAGGTGCACACTCAGCCATACTGTGGGGATGACAAATGCTCAGCACAGCAAGAGGTGAGTAAGGACAGAATCAAATCAAAGCATGTGTGAACGTGAGGGTTTTTCAAAGGCTTATAACTTGGACAGATTTTCATGAGGGATGGCACAAGGCACATCTCAGACACAAAGGCCATACCCCTACCAAATCTCAGGGCCCTGATCAAAAGCATGGAGAGGCAGGGTTATGGCTGAGCTTTTGCAATTAAAAGTCAGCAGAATTTTAATAGGGCCAAAGCATTTTTTCCTAACCTTGTTTTTGGAAAGCACTGAACCATTTTGGCTGAAATTGTCCAAAAAATTGCAGCCTAAGGCAGCCACCTGGCATTTAAAACTTCAGCTTGGATAGTTAGAGTTTCACAATATAAGCAACTGGAAGAGTGATAGAAATGTAGCCGTGTTAGTCTGGGGTAACTCTCAACTGGAAGGAGAGTCTTAGAACAGGAAATGTTGGGCAACCTTAATAGTAAATGTCACTACCAGTCCTATCTACACACATTTTTCTATGAAGGGCAAAGAGATTAATATAAACTAGTATTTGCCAATGTAGTCACCATTTACCAACATGAAGTAGCTTGGTCCTTTTCACTTTTACAGAAATTACCAAATGCAATTAGACTACGTTAAATGAATAACCTCTTTTAAGTAAAAGCTTGCTTTGAATCATGCTAAAGGAAAAATGCATCTTTAACTTATTTCCATTATCTAGATACTGGTTGGAACCAGCTGAATTGACTTTAATTGTGAAAAACTCACACCCAGGCTGAGCTCTTCTATGCCTAGTTACAGTTCTGAGCACACTTTTATAGTCTAGTTACAAAACCCTAGGAAAAAAAAACATGTTTATAGGAAATGTTGACACAACTTTCACTGAAGTGGTGCTAGCTGATATCTTTGTGTTTCAAATTTGGGGATTTCTATTGGGAAAATATAAATACCAACTAAAGGATGCCAACTAGAATATAAAGAATATAAAACCTTGTCGTATTTCTGTTCACCCCAAGACAACCTACGTCCAAAAAAGCACCAACTCAGACTAAGGATGAGTTGAAGTTAACTGTATTTCCTCTGAGGGCATTAAACCTCCTCTGCAAGTAGTTCAGTCTTACAGTTAAAATCAAAGACTCCTTTGAACAGCTACTAAATTCCCCCTAAAAAGAAAGTGAGAGCATGGGTTAGGGTGCTTGCCAAATTATATCCCTCTTAACACAAAATAAATAAGTGAGAGAGAGTAGGTTTTATAGAGTTTAGTGAGAAAATTTTAAGAACAGACAGGGACATATAAAGATAGTGAGTAAAAGGCTGTATCTTTTCAGTTTAAATCAATCTAGACCAAGCGTGGGCAATAATTTAATGGGGGGGGGGCCACTCCAAGTGTTTGGAAAGTGTTTCATGGGTCACACTTTTCTATGGAGAGGGTGTGTGTTCTGCGACTTGGTGCAGAAGGGAGCTCAGGGTAGCTACTGGGATCTGAGAGGGAGTTAGGGTGAACAAGGTGGTTGTGACCTGGGGCAGGGGATTGGAATACAGGGTCCAGGAGGGGCTATGGATGCAGGAGAGGATTCTGGCCTGGGAGAAAGGTATAAGAGGTGATGCAGGGTCTGGGAGGGAGTTGTGACCTGGGGGAAAGGGGTGCAGAGAGTTTGGGTGGTGACTTGGGGGGCTCGGAGTTGGGATGTCAGAGGGCTAGGGTACCAGATGCAGGCTCTGGCCATGATGCACTTACCTTTGTGGCTCCTAGACAGCAGCCCACACAACCCTCAGGCAGGTTTCCTGCCTGTCAGAGCCCCAGGCTGCTCAAAGTGGCCAGCTCCCATTGTCGTGTGCCTCTGAGCCACAGGCCTGGCGAGGGAGACCTCGCAGATTGCTCTGGCCCCCAGCACAGTCGTCACAGTTCCCATTGGCTGGTTTCCAGCCAATGGGAGCTGTAATGATTCTGCTGGAGGCAGGAGCAGTGTGTAGAGTGTTTCTTCTCCATCCCCACAAGAGGTGCACAGTGCCTAGAGGCACATGGCCCTAGCAGCCAGCTGCTTTGAACCACCTGGGGCTATGGAAGGCAGGGAGCTTGCCTGAGGGTCTCGGTGGGCCAGATCAAAGGCTTGGTGAGCTGGATCTGGCCTGTGGGCCACATTTTGCCCACCCCTGACCTAGACTATGTTGAAGAAGCAGCATGGCTTCACCTCTCATCCTATAAGAAGTGTAAAGTAGAGGCTATTCCCCATAACAAGAAATGGATTTAATTAATTGTGTAGTTGCATACATCCAGCATCCTCCTTCACAGAGGGTGTGACAGAGCACTGAGAAACAGCCACAGTGCGCCCCAGCAAGTAGTGGCTCTCATTAGGAAGAGCTGGGTCTAACTTGTGGAGGGGAATGGGCACTAAGGAGAGCCCCAAGGGGTAATTAGTCTATTGCCCAAGAGTTAGAAAAGGCTCAGAGTGGGAAAGAGACTAGCAGGTTTTTTCAGAGATGGGAAAATGTTCATGCAGAAGATGCTCTCTATTGTCTCCCTCTGGGACCAAACAAGCTAAAAATTGCAAAGAAAGCTGGAGGATTTTGGCCAGGAAGTAGGGAGAACACAGTGAAATAAACCAGGAGAGGTTTGGCCAAAAGAGGTTTGGAGCTTGAAAAGAGGGTGAGATCCTGTTTTTGTCTACCACAGATGGTTGTAGCCACACACCAATTAAGCACCTATGGTGATCTCGGGTTTCAGGGCTGGGATATTGTGGATATTTGGGCTCAGTCTGGAGCCTGAGTTCTGGGACTCTGCAAGGTTGGGCTTCAACCCAACATCTACACTGTAATTTTTAGCTCCACAGCTTGAGCCCCTCGAGCCTGAGTCAGCTGATGTGAGTCAGCCATGGCCATGCCATAGGATTTTTATTCCAATGTAGACTTACACTCAGGGGTTAGCTTGGGGAGTCATCCATAACAAGGGCCTTGATTCCAAGAGAGAGTGTCTGAAGCCTGATTTGAAGGCCCTAAGCAAGTTTGGGGACAATGCCAATTGGGCCTGCCTCAGGAGTGAGAACACCTCAGAGCAGTATTACTCAAGTGATTTTTGGAGTTTTTTCAAAAATAAAATGAAAAAGGTACATGCTTCGTTTGTGTTATTGCTCTGGGGTGGGGCTGGGGTTGAGGGGTTCAGTATGCAGGCTGCCCCAGGTAGAGAGGCCTACTCCAGTCCTCTCTCACCGCAGCAACTTGGAGCCAGGTGACAAGCACCCCGCACCCCCTCTCCCTCACACACATCCCTGCCAAGACCCCAGCCAGATCCTTCACCCTCCCTCTTAGCAAGACCCCACACCCAGCAGGGCCACCAGCCACACCGGGCCCCCCAGGGCAAAGTGGGAGAGACAGCTCCACACCCCCAGAAGAGAGTATTGCCCAGCCAGAGTGGGGAATGCACCATACTGTGCACTTTCCCCTCACTCCATGATGAAGGGGAATAGCTAGCAATGTTCCCGTATGAATTGGGGGAGGGGTAATTTCAGCCCCTCGCCCCCACTATCCCTAAAAGGCTCCTGGAAGATGAGAGGCTTGGTGCTGGAGCCATCCCAAATGTGTGTGTGTCTGGGGGGAGGGGGAGAGAACCCCAGCCAGCTCCTGTCACCTGCCTGGTGATTTTGTCTCTTATCTGTATGGCTTTATGAGAAGCAATCCCATTCCAGACATATCCCATTTTCCTGGACCAATCAACCCATGACCTTGCTTTAAGTTAGGATAAGAGGAAGCTGCAAACTGAATGTGGTTCAGCTCTTACCGTTTGGACGAGTTCTTGAACAGACAGACACAGAAACTCTCATATATATAGTAGATCAGGTCAACCCTGTTCTTTCCTGCAGATTATGGGGGAGGGAGGAATGAAGGGTATAGCTGTGTCCCTCTTAAACTGGGGTTATGAATGGATACAACATTGCTTTCCAGATTGACTGAGTGGTGTTAGCTGCTCAACAGAGGTGCAGAATAAGTTAGTTCACCCTAGGAGCAATAAATAAGAGTGACTCGCTGTGTGCTGTTCATCAATCACTGTGATTCAGCATTTCAGTAACTGGGGCAGCAGAGATTACTGAATCCAAACCCCTTCTGTCACTTGCTCACCAAGGGGATGGGACACTAGTGCTGAGATTATATACTCTGAGTAGCTACATGATGCTTTCCAGACATGGTTGAATTTAGTGCCAGTGTAAGTCATTTGGTTTGGAAATACTGAATGTGGCTCAAATAGAAGTATTAAATACCTGCCCACTATCTGAAAGTCAGGCCCCTTTAAGAAAGATGTGCCAAACCACGAGTCACTTCTTTAAAATGTTGTCCAGGATTTTTTCCTTCAACTCCTACATATTTTGTATATGTTCAGAGACAGCCACTGAAAAATCTACTTTTCAGAAACCAAAATTAGTCAGCAAAGAGTCACAGTAATAACAACATTAATAACGGAACGGGAGGGATTGTTCATTAAATTACTGCAAAACATTTTCACCTAATTCAGCAAATCACTCCCTTAAATATATTTGTAACCCTCTCTATTTCAGGGAGCTGGCAAACTTTAGAATTCTGATTCAACCAGGGCCGTCCTTATCCATTCGCTGAATATACAGCTGAATAGGGCACCCAAAAATGTTGGTCACCATGGAGTTTTAATGGCCATCCACCTTGATTTCCCTATCCCTGAACTGTGGCTCTGCTTCCTCCAGAGAAGATCTAGTTATCTTAAGCCTGCCAGAGCTATTAGCAAAACACTGGCCCTGTGAAAGAGCCATTCAAGTGGTAATGAAGCCATTTAACAGGCATTTACCAACCCCAGGCATACACTGTCAGTTTCTGAATGTATTGTGTTAGTCTACAGGATCTTAGTTTAAAATCTTCCATTAGTGTGCTGCTCATGATTATAAAAGTCACTTCTCTAAAAATTTGTTCTCCTGCCCTCTCCTCTCCCTCCCCTCCACCTGCCATTGGGCATACGAGCCCCAGTTTAAAAGTACTGCATAGGGACCCATAAAGCCTAAGGCAGACCTGAAGGCAATGGCTGTCTGCACCATCAGTTTTGTGTTTAAATCCACCAGTACATTAAAAAAGTTCAGAAGCTTCAGGGGGCAGCTGAGTTAGCCTGTACAAGATAAATCACACACACACACACACACACACAAAGGTCTGGTAGCACTTTTGTTCGTGTTATACTCCAATTATTATAAGATATGCCTAACCTTCAGTTCACAGTGGACTTTTAAGTTGGGTATGTCTGTGAGCAGAAAGTGCTTTGAAATCCACTGCCCCTTCTCTCTCAGATTTGCTAGTAGTGCTTTCTTCCCCCTACCCTGGCCCCCACAAGATAGCTTTGTAAGCCTGTCAAAAATATCCAGTCTTCTTTCAGGTTAATGCTAAACTTCTGTATGACATTATTTTTGAGGATTAAAAGAAAGCTAGTAAGTTTCAGCATGTACCTGTCAGTACTAAATAATTGTTCATTTTCTGTGAACTGAGAATAAAGTAATAATGTGCATCTGGTGAACTAAGACATGTTGCTTATTGTTTTTCACCCATCAGTTGTATCCTTTACCAGCTGTGAAACATTACCATTCACTCTCTGAATAACCTTCAGCAAAACTAAAACAAAGATGTTGACAATAGATCTGGTGGCCTTATCTTGGCATGTTTGGGATCGTGTATCATGAACAAAACTGCAGACAAACACAGGAGAACTTAATCAGCCCAGAGAATCAGGTACAGCCCTCTGCTGGACCACATGAAGCTCCAACTCAATGGGTGTTCGGAGGTAAAGAATAGGTGATCAGGAACTTACTGCAGGATGAAGGCTTTGATCATCCTTCCAAAATTAGATATTCAAAAGCTCTAGGTAAATATTAAATATCCTAGCACTAGAGAAACTTTTTATATTAATGCAACCTTGTGTTACAAATCCTGTAATTCTGAAAGAACAAAGACCTAGGGACCAATATTGTTCTCATTGAAGTCAATGGGAATTTTACCATTAATTTCACTGGGAGCAAGACTGGACTCTTATGTCCCAAAATCAGGAAGGTATCTAAATTAGAGTAACATACAACCTTCAAGCTCCTACAATATGTAGGTTACATCAATGGAGATTTTGTTGTCAAACTGAATGTTGCCTACTCCTGTGATTTTTATCATGAGTCTCTTAAATATCAGATGGGTTTTTTAAAACCCCAGCTCCTGGAGTGATGTAACTTTTTGGACTCTCATCGTTCACTAAAAAAAGGAAACAAAAGAGGTAAGGGTGAATCCAAAAGCCTATTCACTCCATAGGGGACAGGATCAGGGTTGCCAATCATAAGGAAATTCACAATCTGTTTTAAAAAAAGAGCTAAAATTGCACCTGTCCATAAAATGTATAAAAACACTGAGCTTTGCAGTGGAGCTGAGGAGTTGGCCCCAGGGTTAGCTGAGGAGTAGGCCCCTGTTGGCCCCAGGGTTAGCTCCATGCCATGGGGCAGCTCCAGGGAGTCTACAATGCCTGGGACAGAGGCAGAGAGGGGAACTCTGCTGGTGGGATTTCCCTCAGACCTGCTGCTGGCTGGTAGGGGCTGCTCTACTTCACCTATGTCTTTCAGCGTCACTCGTGTCAGCAACTTTTTCAGCACACATGCTTGACAGGCTCTCTATGGCTGGGGATAGAGGTGGGGATGCAGTACAGCACGCTAGGTGTAGCAGCTTCCACAGGCTCTCCACCGGTAAGTCACAGCAGAGTAGTCACTTAAATATAAGAACTGGCCACTCCTATGCTGGAAGGATTATTGATAGTCAAAAATGGACCTGGAAAAATTACTAACTAAGTGGTTGGCAGAATGGCTGCTGTGAAGTATGATCACAAACTGGAGGACTTGGAGGACACTGATGTGCTTAGTAAGTAGGTTAAACTAGTATAACAACATTGCTGTTGTGATGTATGAATAGAAACACTGAGTATTGTTTACTTTTGTCCTTTTGAGACATCTTATTGCCTAAGAATGTGTGCATAAAAAAGTTTGCTTGTCCATACGTTTTTTCTATACTGTCCAGAAAAATGATTTTCAGCAGTTGGCAACCTTGGTCAGCATTTCACCATGGCTGCGTCTAGACTGGCATGATTTTGCAGAAATACTTTTAACGGCAAAGTTTTTCAGTTAAAAGTATTTCTGCAAAAGAGTGTCTAGATTGGCACGGATGCTTTTGCGCAAAAAGTGCTTTTGCGCAAAAGCATCCATGCCCAGTATAGATGCACTTTTGCGCAAGAAAGCCCGATGCCTAAAATGGCCATCAGAGCTTTCTTGCGCAAAAAATTAAGGTGCCTGTCTACACTGGCCCTCTTGCGCAAGTATTCTTGCGCAAGAGGGCTTATCCCTGAGCGGGAGCGTCAAAGTATTTGCGCAAGAAGCACTGAATTCTTACATTAGAACATCTGTGCTCTTGCGCAAATTCAAGCGGCCAGTGTAGACAGCTGTCAAGTTTTTGCGCAAAAGCAGCCACTTTTGCGCAAAATCTTGCCAGTCCAGATGTACCCCATATGTTTTTAGCCTTTTTAGTTGTAGAGAAGTTTGAAAAGGTGAATCCACAATTATATTTTAAAATATTATTTTCAACAAGATTTCATAAGTTTAGGTCTGATTCATTATTTTTGAACACTTAGTTGGCATTACTGCAGATTATTCTTTGTTACACCATTGCACATCTATCTGGAGTAATTGATTTCCATATAACTACTCTGGGGTCATTTCAACCAGTGTAAATAAGAGCAGGACAATGTAGCACTTTAAAGACTAACAAGATGGTTTATTAGATGATGAGCTATCGTGGGCCAGACCCCCTGAGGAAGTGGGTCTGGCCCACGAAAGCTCATCATCTAATAAACCATCTTGTTAGTCTTTAAAGTGCTACATTGTCCTGCATTTTGCTTCAGCTACCCCAGACTAACACGGCTACATCTCTATCACTAAATAAGAGCAGAATTTAGTATATTGGGCCTAAGACCATGTCTCCATTTGCTGGAGGATCGATGCTCTAGTGATCTAGCCTCTGGGGTTCCATTTAGTGGGTCTAGTAAAGAAGACTTGCTAAATCAAAGGCTGAGGGCACCCCCATCAGTGCCAATACTCCTTGCTGTTGTGGAGTAAAGGAAGCTGATGATAATGTTTCTCCCGTTGACCTCCCGCTATGGGGCCATCCCAGAAAATTGGTGCATAAGTGCATAATTCATGTAGCTGGAGCTGTGTATCTTGCATTGATTTTTCTCTGCCAGTGTAGACCTGGCCTAATTCTCCAATTAAATCTGCACAAAGTGAGTATAAAATGTTACCATTGATATAGCAGCATCCTATACCTACTTTGCACAGGTGTAGTTGACTGAATATGTTGCAAAGAGTGGAGAATCAGGGTAACATGCACACCCTTATAGAATGCCTCTGACCTTGGTCCTTACAATCTAAAGGAAAAATGTTGTCACCTGAATCTAATTGCAATGTTTCATTGTAATTAAGTCACATTTTATAACACTACGGGCTAGTTCTAAGCTGGTATAAATTGTTAACCCCGCTATGCCTGCAAGCCTTTTGTTTGGTAGCATCATTGGTCCCTGTGGTGAGTGATTTGCACTGCTTGAGCAGCACAAAGCAGCTGAAAAGTGGCTTGACCTGCTACCTGGGGATTTCCAATTCTGTACAGCCTGCAGAGGTAACTCCTATGCCTCCCTTCTTCCTTGTCCTGCCATAGGGAGTGTGTGAGTGTGGCTGAGAGAAAAAGAATGTTGTACTCTAGCTGCCATACTGGCCTCTTGGTACCAATGCCAGGTTGCATTGCTTAGGGTAGTCTGAAGTTTTGAGATCAGTGGGTGGAAAAGAGAGGATGCTGTGTTGTTTTCCATCCACATTCATGGCGAAAGGGGATAAAATTTCATTATTTAGCATTAGAAATTCAATAGAGCTCATTCCTACACCATTGGATTCAAATCCTACTTGCATTTGCACAGGTTCCAAATAGCCTGACAGCTCTCTGTGATCCAGGAGCCCCATGCCATGGAACTGGACTTACATGGAATATGATTTTATCCAACACGAAGACTTGGTACATATACATTACAATGTAAACAGCACAGGGTATTCAAAGGAAGATTCAATCACAGATTTCCCACCCCTCCCTTTGCCTCCTAAATGTGATTGTTTGAAAGGTAAGAGGCGTATGGGTTTTGCAAAACAGATGGATCTTGATGATGGATTTTGACAAGAGAGTGGGGACCTACTAAACTAGATTAAAGTTCAGGTTTGGAAGTGATGGACGCACAAAGACAGGAATGGAAGGAGATGGAGAGGGAAGAAATGGGATTTATTGATGGAACAGAGTGAATGTGAGGGGAAAGGCTTAGTAATTTTCCATTCAACTCAAATCTTGCTATTCTCCAAGTATAAAAGAGACACACACTGCTGGGATACTACACATTATTGTATATATAGCAAATGTCAACTTATGGTATTGCTCGTAGTGCATTGCATTTTAAAATGGCAAGGATGTTAAGTCTATTTTACTTTTCACCATTTGTACTGTTTTATTTTTTGTATGTCACTAAGTTAGGACAATGTAATTAGAATGGTTGGTGGGGAGAAGGGAGACTCTTGTATTGTCTTCCACCCAAACCTTCTTCTCAGCTCAGGTATAATTTAATGTAAATTTTAATTTTACATTCCCCTTCTTCATATTTGAAGCTTGACCTGGATAAAGTGCTGCTTGATGGAGAAAACAAAGCAGCATATTGATTGAATGCGCCTGTGTCTCATTTTATAGAATAGCATTTAAAATGTTTACATTATTTACAATATTAAATGTAAAAATTCATCAGATTTTTGCAGTGGTTCAGAAAACAGGAGACTCTCTGCAGCATTTCCATTAGCACTGAACTGTGCCTGGGTCTCATCATTGTCATTCATTAGCACTACATGCCCAGTAAACATTATAGTTTTTTTTTTCTCTGGGAATAATGATTCTCATGGGTGAAGAGTTCTTTCCCAGCCTCAGCATGTAATAAGTGTAAGGACAAGACTAACTTGAATCATTAAATTAACATTAAGGTTGAACATTCAGAGAAAAGCTGAATGGAGATTTCTCTGCTGGAATAAATGCTACTGTTGGAAAAAATGGGTAACTTGCAGGAGTACGGGTGGTTCTCACATGCACAATAAATTCCCAATGGAACAAGTGTTGGTTTGCTCACTTTTTCTTTATAAAAAATGGCATATTCATAGTCACAGTTCCAGCGCAGTTATATTTGCCATGCCCTCAGTGCTCATTCTACCCTTTGGAGATCTGAAACAAATGTAAGTTCACTTTATCAGATTTCTGTGGGTTTGGGATGCTTTTACTATGTGTTCTGCTGACTGTACTGATTAATGCCCAGATTCTGATGGATTTCAATGGGACTTAAGCATGTTTTAAAGTGCTTTTGAGGAGTTGGAGCCTAAATGTACTTACTCAAGGAAAGCTTCTACGGGATCTCCAAAACGTTGTCTAGTGTAGACAGTGAGCACTGGGAGCACTTTCCTTGATAGCTACCCATTGGGTATTGTGTAGGGGACAATACCCTGGTGCCGTTTCAACTCATGAAAAAGACATTCTGAGTCTTGAACACAGCCTCTCTTGTGAGGGAAAAATAAGCCAAATCAGACAGGAATAGGGAAAGGAAGAGGAAGCAGGAGACTGTACAGAAGGTTCATATTTCCTGTCTGCCATTGAGTACAGTTCCTTGGGCTTCTCTGTTACCCTGAGTTGAAAGGGTCTTGGGAGTGAGCTAATGGACCATAATCATGCTGAACTGCCAGCCAAATGTGCATTAGTGTGGGGAAGATGAGGAGGCACAACAGCAGGGACCTCTATAGTTTTCATGGGAAAAATACTAGTTTTCATGGGTGAATATTTAAATTACACAAAGATGCATTTTGTAGTGGCCTGCCTTCACCAAAGAACAACAAATAGTCTGGTAGCACTTTAAAGACTAACAAAACATGTAGATGGTATCATGAGCTTTTGTGGGCACAGACCACACTCCGGTCATCTGAAGAAGTGGGCTGTGCCCATGAAAGCTCATGATAGGTTCTACATGTTTTGTTAGTCTTTAAGGCACTACCAGACTATTTGTTGTTTTTTAAGTTTTTCCTGTTACAGACTAACGAGGCTACCCTGCTGAAACTTTTCACCAAACAATGTTTCCTAGAAAAGTTAGCACATATCCGAAAGAAGAATCAGAATTTCCACCAGCATTGTAGCTTGTGATACTCTATTGGTAGAGGGAAGATCCTTTTTCTCCTACATTCTTGAGGGTTCCCTCAGCCCCCTCCTTCTAAATGTTTCAGTCCTAGTTGGGCTCTTGAAATGAAACAAAGTCTTGTCCTTCACAGTAGGCCACTTCAGCTTAAAAAAACAGCATTGTTTTCTTTGGGGGGGTGTCTAAACTACATGGCTCCATCGATGGAGCCATGTAGATTAGGCTGATCGGCAGAGGGAAATGAAGCCACGATTTAAATAATCGTGGCTTCATTTAAATTTAAATGGCTGCCGTGCTGAGCTGACAAACAGCTGATCAGCTGTTTGTTGGCTCAGCGTGCTTGTCTGGACGCTCTTGCGCTGACCTGAAAGCCCTTTATCGACCTCCCTGTTATGCCTCGTAGGATGAGGTTTACCGGGGAGGTCGATAAAGGGCTTTCATGTCGACAGGGGAGCGTCCGGACTGCCCCCATCTGCTGACAAACAGTTGATCGGCTCAGCGCGGCAGCCATTTAAATTTAAATGAAGCCGTGATTATTTAAATAGTGGCTTCATTTCCCTCTGCCGAACAAACAAATCTACATGGCTCCGCTGATGGAGCCCTGTAGTCTAGACGTACCCTGGGAGAACTGGGTCCATTTTCTTGCACATCATCTTGCAGCCAAAGATCCAGCCCCAGCCCCACCTGCCTCCTACATTCTCTTTCTTACCACAACAAAATATGTCACTATCACAGCCATAGAATTCCCTTCCACATGTGCAGTAAGCAAAGTTAGGCATGAAGTTTGAATTTCAACTTTACAGTGATTTTTACAGCTTTCGTGACAGTGTCACATATTTGGTGAAATCCACATAAGTCTGAAAGTAATCGTCTTAATTGTAGTAGATGGAGATGGAAAAGACTTCCTAGATCATTTAATCTATCCCTTTGCAAGTGCAGGATACATTACACTGATACTTAAAAAACCTGGCAATTAAAAGGTAATGGTAGATTAATGGGGAGCACATCTACATTTTTTTAAAGGTGGAATGAGTGGTCCTTCAAGGTATGTAGAGGAGAGAAATGATTGATGAAAAGAAAAACAGGAGCACACAGCCTGAATTTAAGTTAACGTAGTAGTAGATTCAATGCATCCTTGAAATTTTTACTGCAATAAATTGCAAGGTAGAGGAAGATAATTGGAAGAACCTGATTACTGGACCCAGTTCCTCCTCTTCCTTGCAAGTTTTTTTTAAGCAGTCCATGTCTGCAGATTTTGTCTTGTGCTTAGCTTTGCCTGGTGGTAGAGTACATGTGCCTTTGATTATTATTACCACAAGAGAACAAATTTAACCTCTGATAAGAGCTTACGTGAGGGCACAATAGAGTTCTTATTCACTTTGTACAAGTGTAATCTTGATGGTACAGTTTGATTAGCTTTAAACTCATCACAGTTGTAATGGGATCCCCCAGGGTGCAGACTAGGACCGTGGGACTGCTGTGGCCCCTTAAATCTCTCCTGAGTGGCCTGTCTCTCACAACATCTTGTGAGTGGCCAACAGCAAATCCTCCAGGAGCTCTCATCACTCAGCACAACCACATGCGTAGTCTAGCACACAGCCAGATTGCATGAATGCTCCCTGAGCCACTCATGAATCTCTCAGAGTGAGACATTTTCTCCTCTCCCCACCTCCCAGGACCATACCTCAGAAATATGCCATCTAAGTAATTAATTGGTTCACCACTTCCTTAACGGAAAGTGGATAGACACTAGCTTTTGTAAAATCTGAGCAGATTTACCACACTTTATACAAACTCACAGGCAAAAACAAACAGTAAAACAAGTTTATTGACTACAATGGTAGAATGTAAGTGACTATAAGTTGCACTGGCTCCCAATTAATTCACGGGACCGGGGTTCGTCCCAGATACTATTTATTGTGTAACCACCACCCCCATTCACCTATAAGTATTTCCACAGGTTCTGTTCAGTCATATACACTCAACGCCTTCGTCGAGGCTGTGTTTCTCACAAACGATTTGCGCCCCGGAAGGGGCTCTCTCTCCCGAGACCCAACCCAGGGCCCTAAGGGTAGGGAACCCTCGTCCCTACCCAGCGGATGGGGTTGCAGACCCTAAAACACCCACTCATGGGTTCCAGGGCCCTGCCCTGGGTTACTTCCTCTTCCCTCCCACCTCCGGGGGCTCCCCCACTTGTAACAACACACCGCCTCCTTCTTCTCCCTCTTCTGCCTCTGCTGCTCCCTTTTCCCCCTCCTGTCCAGCCAGCTCTCCTTTTGAATTCTCCACTGCCCTTCTGGGGTCTGTCATCACACCACGACTGGTGCGTGACATCATCAGTCTGCGCCACCCCCCACATCCTGCCGGCTGCTGCTGTTCTCCGTCCCTGATTCTCTGGCGGGCGCCGTCCGGCTGTGAGGTGCCCAGCTGGTATTTATCCAGGATGCTTCCACTGGGCGCCCTCGGCTGTGGCTCCCCCAAGTGCGGGTCCGCAGCGCCCCATCACAGGTGGGCAATAATTTTTAATGGGAGGCCACTCTAAAAATTTGATAAGTGCTCAAGGGCCACAGTCTTCCATGATATTAATGGAGAAGGTGTGGGGTTGGGATAGAGGTTAGGTGCAGATGAGAGCTTGAGGTAAGGGATCTGGAAAGGAGTGTGTGAAAGAGGGGGTTGTGACCTGGGAAAGGAGTGCAGGAGAGGGTGCAGGGATTTGGGTTGTGACTTGGGGTAGGTGATTGGGGTGTAAAGTCTGGGAGGGGTTATGGGTGCAGAATCAGAGGTGCATAGGGTTTGGGTTACATGAGTAGGAGTGCAGGAGAGGGAAAGAGGTTTGGGAGGAGGAAAGGGCTGTGGCTGGGAGACACTTACTTGGGCAGCTCCCGGCCAGCAGCCTAGCTGGTTCCTCAGGGTCTCTGCCTTCCATGCCCCTGCACTAACTGCAGGGGTGCTGCAAGCCTGGAGGCCAGAGGGGTACTTCATGCACTTCCTGTTCTGCAAACAGGCAATTCCCAATGACTGGTTTCCAGCCAATGGGAGCCGCAAAGTTTTTCTGGGGGAGGGGGCAGCGCACAAAGCCTCTTCCTTCCTTCTCCCAGGCTGGCAGCATTCAGAGAGCTGCTCTGAGCACAGAGCGGGAGTGGGGCAGGCAAGCAGCCTGCCAGAGGTTTCTGACAGCCAGATTCAGTGGCTTGGCAGGCTGTATTTTGCCTGTCCCTGCTATAGGCATTGTGCAAAAAGTCAGAATAATTACCAAGAGAAAATAAAATGTAAACACACAGTCTAAACTCTCACCCTATTAGACTGTGCAACATCTGGATAAAAGAAGTTTCTCACCCCAATGGATATTAGTCTATAGAACATAGATTTCACTTTGAAATTTGGGCCAGTCCCCTCTGATGGAGTATTCAGAGTGTTCTTGTTGTTTGCAAGAATGGTGGAGCAGGAAAGACAGCAAGCATGGGGCCCTGTGTTTGGTTTTTATACTCTCTATCCATGTGCTTGGGAAGCACAAGTCCAGGCATGTCTTGGAAACTGAGTTTCCAAGCAAAGTTGAACAATTGTCCTGATTTGGCCTCATACAGATGAGTCATCACATTTTAGCTTCCTTGCTAAACAATGACTGTTGACACCCCCACCTGGCCATTGGTTACTCTTCTTGCTGTTGTCTCTGGGAAGTTAATACCTAGCTGATGCCCCAATTTACAGCATGCATTAGTGATGACCATACATCATATTCACATAATTTCATATGCATTGATTATATATCTATATGGATAGAGAAATGACTCTTAGCAGGTAATACCCTTTCCTCTAACACCTTAGAAGGCATGCTTTATATGTGAGACCGTGAGGATATAAAAATGTGGAATATGGGAGTTCGAATATGCTCCGCCAAAGTACAGAGTGTCACAACAGTGATGGGTCAACTTAATTCTAATAATTAAGAAATGACTAAAGAAGGGCAGTCATTCCACTAATGGTTTACATTTGCATATACGTATTCTTGTCAGATGAGGACATTGCATAAACCATGCATGGTAAGAACATACTTATTTTACCACCATTTTTAAATCTTCTGTTACTTAGAAATACAAGTAGCACATTTACATGATACATATTTGTATTTGAGAGAAAGAACAGATTGGATTTTGTCTATATTAGGATAAAGTACATATAGAAGTACATTACATGATGGTACTCTATTATGGTCTTCACTTAAAGATTATTACTTGTTATTCATAGGCACATGCAAATATTGTACAAGACACAAATGCTGTCTTTTCATAGTATGAAGGTATCAGTATTGAAAATGGCTTATTACTATTTCAGAAGAAAATTTGTTTGATAAAACTTAACATATTTGTTTAGTATCAAATATTTACTTTGCATTGATATACAACTTGATTCCTTTCTCCTACCAATTTTATATCAATGTCGTGCCAGTAACTGTATCAGGTTACTCATGATTTACTACTGTGAGAGGAGCATTAAGCCCTATAACAGGGCAGCCTGCCCCTTTAAAGGCCAGGGGAGCCATGGAGCAGCTGTTCCTGTTCTGGAGAGAAGCCCAGAAGGCAGGTGCCGGGAATCATCTGACTTAGCTGGGCAGCATTTAGTGATTGGAACTGATGAATCCCAGGTGGATGATATAAATGAGGGACCCAACAGCATGAAGCAGGCTAGGACCAGGAGAGTGCTGATTGCAGCACTAGGTGGCTAAGAGGGTAGACAAGTGATTGAAGGTCCAGGACACTTTGTGATTGGTAGTTAGAAGACCCCACAATCTCAGCTGAGAACAGCATTGCTGCTTTTTTAGATTATTGTTCTAGTTTCCCTATTTTATGGTAATGAATAACTGGAGCCTTCAGGAAAAGGTTACAAACTGAACTTGGTGTTACTTATTGTTTGCCCTATACTAGTGATTGGATCCATCAGACTACACACACATAATTATTTCTGTTAGCCTAGATCTTAGTAACAAATTCAAATTTTCAGGCCAGATTCTCAGCAGGTGTAAATCAACCTAGCTCTGTTTAACTTTAGTGCAGTTATACTGATTTACATGAAGAGCTAGTTCTTCATTTTTTTAAAGTCTAGTTTAGTATAATATTTATCATTCTGTTTTTCTACTGTACCTAAGTCATCTTTGTGTTTGAAAAATTCTGATTCTTTTTCAGTTCTAATTGACATCCACAGGATTTGCTGAAACTATTTCATTGATATTATGAGCCCTTGAAAAATAAAGCACACAAAACCACTTTTGAGACACTTGGGTTGACGTACTGTGGTACTGATTGTTTATGTTGATAGTTACCCAACAGGTTGGCAATACTTCTATATCAAGCAGTGAGAAATCTGTCATATCTCTCTATGATCTTGTGGGTGGGGAAGACAGGAGAGCTGATTTCAGCCTGGCTCAGCCTTCACCAATGTGGCAAACAGATCTCCAGGTGTGTGAGGAGAGTGATAAAGTTTGCAACTGTCACCATTTTACAATAGCTCACAATTAAAGTTAGAGGGACAAGGTGGGTGAGGTGATATCTTTTATTGGACAAACTTCTGTTGGTGAGAGAGACAAGCTTTCAAGCTTGCACAGTTTGTCAGCAGCAGAGACAGGAAGAGAAAAGGTCACAAGAGGACAGTGTCCATTGCTAGCATCAGGTTTTAGAGTAAGGGCTATATGGGAGAAAATAAGGAACATTTGGAGCTAATTAAGTCACTAATTGGAAAATAAGGAACAGTTGGTTGCTGTAGCTATTGGAATGTTTTAGGGAACAAATTTTTGGGAGGTCATTATAATATTGCTTTGTGGTGATACAAGGAGAACAAGGATGAAAAATGGTAGTAGAAAACAGTTTTGAGAGTCTTGAATATAACAGATTGTTTTTCTATAGTAACACCTCTAACAGAAGCTGGAGTGGAACGGACAGGGTGGGGGTAGGGAGGAGGTTGTGCATTGCTGTTAGAGCTCTGCTTCTCTAAAAGAGTGTTTTTTAAATTAATTTAAATGCATATTTTACATACTTCTGCTGGAAATATCATTTTAGATTCCACATAGTGTATTCAGCTGGGACAGAGAATATGGTTTTATGGTTAAAATCCTAGATGAATAACATACCCGATAAGATAAAGTCTCTAGGTAAGAACATGTGCTTGCTAATGTCTATTTTCCTGATATCAAATATTGAGGAGGACCTGAGCCCATGCGCAAGATGATGTGAAAGAAGATCTGATGCTGGAGCACATTCAGTCCCCAAAAAAGCCACTTTTAGGCCTGGCCACAATACAGCTCTAACTATATTAGTGCATGAGTATCCAGTTTAATTGTAGGTCTCTGTAGTATAACATTATTTTTGTTACTAACATGAAGGGGACAACATATCTATAGAATCAAGTTAGGGAAATGTGTATAATCTATAGCCAGACCATATTTCAAACAGAAAGGCTATACTAAAACTACACTCCTGATCATGTTGCAGAGTTGTTTAACATGTTACTGTTTAACATGGTTGAATGAAATAAGTTCTTGTATTCGAAACTGACTGTATTGTATGGATGCATATGGGGTTATTGAATGAATTGGTGCCACTATTAGATTTTGAAGGGATAAACCACTTTACTGTAATACTCCTTAGTATCTGTGTAATGCACATACCTACGGTGCAGCATTTGCTTTATTTATGTATTTATTTAAGCCTAAAAAGAGAGAAACAGTGGGGAGGAGCCATGAGTTTTAGCTGAATCCTCTTTGTGTATGTGTGTAGAAAGCAGGACAGCTCCAGTGGAAGGGCCCAGGGACCACTAGATGAAGTGTGAGAGAGATCGGGTGTGCTCAGTAGATGTTTCTGAAGATGTACAGAAAGTTTCCACTAAGGGGAAACTTGCAATAGGTGGTGGTCTCGCTCTTGATTCTAGAAGACTAGTCTGATCAGGCTCAGAGCCATTGCTTAAGGACTTTGAGTGTCAGAGCTTGTGAATCAGGGGTTATAAGGTAAGGGTCTCTTTGACTGTTTCATCTGTTCCTTCTGTGAGACCTTATGCAAGTGGACATATTTCTGATTAGTTTGTTTCTTTTGATTCCTCAGGCCCAGACCCTTTTTCAGGGAACATTTGATGCCTCAGTTGGAGGAAAGTAAGAATGGGCTTACCTGCAGTGCCAGCCATAGCTACAGGAGGAGTGTGGGGAGGTACAGTGCATTGCAGAGTGCAGAGGGGAATGTATCTGTGTGCATATTAAAGTACTATATATATATACACACATACACTCTAGTGAAATCTTGGTTTCTATCATAGAAACCAAGTGGGGAAGTATGTATAGGGAACACCAGTAGATGTTGTGCCTAACAGTCACAAGGATTCCAAGTACTGTTTTCAGATGTCTATGTATTAAATGCTTGTTCTCTAAGCAAGTTTCTGTGTCCTCTCTGAGGCTGACTGATTTCACACTTCCCATTTTCCTGCACATCACCTTCTCTCTCTGCGGAAGCACAGGGTTCAGAAGTATTTCATGGGGTTAAACTTCAGAACTATAATAGGCAAAAGCCTGAAAGCAGGTATTAATATCTTGTTTAAAATGGGGCCAAGATCCTCAGTTGGCATAAATTAACATAACTGTTTTCAATGGAGCATCACCAATTTACACTAAAATTGAAGGGACCAAGACAAAGTCTTTGCTCTGGTTCAGCAGTGCCTTGTCCTGGTGTAGTTATATACACTTATGCAAAACAGATGTAGAATGCTGCCATATCAGAACACATTGCGTTATTGCACCCATTTTGCTCAGGGAAAAGTTTTACTTTATTGCACCCACTTTGCCTGGGAAAAATAGATGCAGTATACCGACTTGTCCTCATGTAGACATCTGCATCTATTTTCCACCAACTGTACATAACTACACAAGGACATGGCAATGCAGAATCTGACCAAAGATTCTTTATCAAGCCCCCTTCCCAAATGCACAATGTGAATAAATTAAAAATAAAGTGCTTGGGGAGCTATGAATGAAAAGAACAATAAAAGAGCTACATATTAATTATGTAATTAGAAAAATGATCAGCAGCCTGATACTTGATAGCAAATCATATGCTATCCACAGGAAATGGATGTGGACACTCAGATCTAACTGATAAACTTATTTAAACGTTACACTTCTGTGGTCTGTCCCTTTGAAAATGGTTGTGGTATGTGGTAAATAGTACAGTTGATGCTGCTATACCACTCTGTGTTTATCAGTGGTGAGAAAAGAAAATCCCACATCAAAGGGTAGAATACAAATTAGTACTGACTCACAAGGAAAGGAAACTTATGCAAGGATTTTTTTTTAAAGTACCATTTCTCCACTTTGTTCTTCCAAACTGAAATATTTTTCCTTCTCTTAATGCTCCATCTCTTTCGGAATAAGCCCTTGGTGGCTTCAATGGAGACAGGACAGGTGTGATTACAGCACAAAACATACAGTTTAAAAGAACACTATTTCTGTTCACTAGAAGCTGGTAGGCCTGATTTTGATCACCCTTAAACCAGCTTTACACCAGTGTAATGCCACATGGTGAAGCCTTGGCCCTATAGAAGCCACTGAGAAAATTCAAAAGGGCCAAGGTTTCTCATTGATTTAAAGGGGTTACCACTGTACACGGACCTCTTTGACAATCCGAGAGCGTACTCGGTTGTGAAGGCACTCATTGTGGCCCTGCTTAGCCCTGCCAGATTTCTCTATGGCACCGGTGTGGTGTGCAGAATGGGCTTCAGCTGATGTCAGAAACCAGTCTCTCATACCTGATACTAAGGCTATGTCTACACTGGCGTGATCTTGAGCCAGAGATATGCAAATGAGGCTGTGTGGCATTTTGCCGAACATCATTTGCATATCTAATGAGCTGCCATTTTTGCGGAAGAGGCTCTTGCGCCAGAAGGAGTGTCTACACTGCCCTTTCTTGCGCAAGAAAAACCCTCTTGCGCAATGCCTCTATGCTGATTATTTTCAGGAAGAATGGCATTGCACAAGAGGGTTTTTCTTGAGCAAGAAGGGGCAGTGTAGACAGCTCCTTCTGGTGCAAGAGCCTCTTCTGCAAAATGGCAGCTCATTAGATATGCAAATGAGGCTCGGCGATATTCCATTTTAGCCATCGGGCTTTCTTGCGCAAAAAATTAAGGTGCCTGTCTACACTGGCTCTCTTGTGCAAGTATTCTTGTGGAAGAGGGCTTATCCCTGAGTGGGAGCGTCAAAGTATTTGCGCAAGAAGCACTGAATTCTTACATTAGAACGTCCGTGCTCTTGCGCAAATTCAAACGGTCAGTGTAGACAGCTGGCAAGTTTTTGTGCAAAAGCATCTGCTTTTGTGCAAAATCTTGCCAGTCTAGACGCACCCGAGATGTATAGTGGAAAATGGAGGCTCTCAGCTATTCTGTCAATGTGGGATCTGGAGTAGTCTTTCTTGCTGCTACTTTAGAATTGGCCATGTTTATCCAGAAGTCATACCAGATCAGGGAAGTAATGAGACACTAGCTGGCTCTCCCCTAACCCTGATGCCTTGCCCACCTGAGATGCCATACTGGGTCTTGAAGAGCTAGCAGCAGCAGTTTGCTTCGGGCCTGCATGTTTATGCAAGACAGATGAAGAAAAGCTCCTTTTACCATCTTACCCCAGCACCCTTACAAGTCAGAACAAATGTTTAGGTGCCATCATTCCCATGACCACACTCAAACACAGCACAGAATGTGAACTGGTACAAACAGTGCATTGATTTCACCACTGACAATATAGAAAATGCTTCCATAATAACCACTGGTGGCTTTATCTGGTTATCCTTGGACCTTTTACATTAGATAACCTAGATATTGCTAAATTACATACTCAATGTAGTACATCCTTATAGTGAGTACAGATAATAGTTACAGAAAACTTTATCTAGTTATCTAAGGCAAGTCTGGAAAATGTTCAAGTTTGACCACTGTATGTAGTTATAATTGCAAGTCTCCTAAGAAAGTGACAGATCCTTCAATTCTAACCTTCCCATCAGAGTCTCCAACTGCTCATCCCATATCCCTCTCTCCCTGTGTCTTCTGCTATTCTCGTCCTTTTTTCTGACTACTTCTGAGGCTTGTCTATAGGGCAAGTATGTGTGCAGCAATCTAGGATGCGAATTTATGGCTCACTAGTTACTCCACAGTAACTCCCCATGTGGAAATTTACTACACACTAAAAGCCTCATGTTTAATGGGGCCCAAAAAGCAGCATGGCAATTAAATCTGCTCTGTGCAATTTTAATGCATAATAAAAGTGTCTATATGGGGAGTTAGTGTGGAGTAGCGAGTGTTCTGTAAATTCACACCCTAGATGTCAATGCACTAACTTTCTTAAAAAAAACCTGAAGATTCCTTAACCTAGTACTTTGTTTACCATCCTGTTAGAGTGATTCTTGTAGTAACTTTGTTTTACCACATTGGATGTCACTGAAGTTATTTCTACACAGCAGCGTTATTTCGGAGTGACTGATGTTATTCCAAAATAACATAGTGTGTGTCTACACATCAAGTCTGTTATTTTGAAATAAATTTGAAATAATGGGCTTTTTACTCTGACTTCTGTAAACCTACAGGGTGTGTCTACACTGGGCCACTTATTCCGGAGAATCAGCCGCTTTTCCGGAATAAGCCGCGAGCTGTCTACACTGGCCCTTGAATTTCCGGAAAAGCAACGATGCTGTACTGTACAAAATCAGCCGCTATTCCGGAAACCGTACGATGCTCCCGCTCGGGCATAAGTCCTTTTTCCGGAAAAGCTTTTCCGGAAAAGGGCCAGTGTAGACAGCTTTTCCGGAAAAGCAGAAGAAACGTAAAAAAGCGGTTTGGACGGCGGGAGACCCCGTAGAAGCCACGGACTTCCGCATTACCCGAAGGCTTAAAGAGCCAGCACGTTACTGGCCGCACGTGGCAGGAGGCCCTCAGAGACCTCCCTTCCCAGCTCTGCGACGTGGCAAGTGTGCTGCCCAGCCACCTCAGCGGAGGCATGGCAGCTCGAGGTGGTCAGCCACCGTCACCCGGGGCAGAGGAGGAAGCCCCCAGGGGCCGGAAGCGCAGGGCCCCATCCTGGACCCCCAGGGAGCTGGAGGCCCTCCTGGACCTGTGGGAGGAGGAGGAGGGTCTCCATGACCTCCAGTCCCGCCGCCGGAATGCTGAGCTGTACACCCGGATGGCCCGGAACCTCGCCCAGCAAGGGCACCCCAGCCGCAACTGCGAGCAGGTCCGCTCGAAGGTTAAGGAGTTGCGGCTGGGGTACGTGCGGGCCACGGAGGGGAGGGGAGCAGGGCCTGATGCCTGCCCCTATTTTGAGCGGCTGAACTCATTTTTGGGCGAGCCAGCCCCGCAAGGCCCAGCTGTCCCCGTTGACACCTGCCAGCACCCCCCGATCATTCGTCCCACCGAACCGGAGGAGGAAGACGACAGCGGCGGCGCTTCGGGAGAGGAGGCCAGCGTTGCCACCCAGCAGGCCCCCTCCAGCAGCTCCTCTGTGGCCGGGGAGGAACCCACTGGTGAGTCTTTGAAGGTTACACTCCCAAAGGGCGGGGGGCGGAGGGCGGGGGGGAGCGAGACCCAAGTGTCCGGAGGGGGGAAGGGGAGAGCATGTCACTCAGGCCACGTGAGCTGCACGCTGCATAGCATGCGGCAGTTAGCAGCACGTGCAACCACGTGCAGCCTGGTGACTGAGCGGCAGGTGGCCGTGGCAGGCAGCTGCGGGCACGGCTGGGACCGTGCTTCTCACACACATTTCAGCGGGATCAGGGGGAAGGGTGGATGCCGGCTGGAACCGGCCAGGGCCCGAGGGACTCAGCCCAGAGCCTGCTGCTCCACCAAGGGGTGCAGCACAGGGAATGGCACACTGTCCCAGGCCTGGCTGTGAGGCACAGCCAGCTGCTCCTGGGATAAGTGCAGCGTCACAGTCCTGTGACCGTGGACCGCCACCGAGCCGCTCACCTGCTCCCAGTGCCTTGGCAGGTTCCCCGAGGGAAGTCCCCACTGCGGCCACACCTGTCCCTGGGCTACCAGGCTTGCGGGAGGGATAGTGGGAGGGAGATGGGCCCCTGAGTTTTGCTGCAAGGATGGGACATCCCCCCACCCAGTCACCCTTTCTGGTTCTGACCAGGAGATATCGCACGCAATGGGATCTGAGAGCCCAGACCGCCACTGACAGGTGTGCTCCCAGGCACTGCGTGGGGATGCATCTCGCTCCCTGTCAAACACCAGTGATTAGCCCTAAGCTTTTCACAGTGTCCACCGGCAGGGAGTTCCACAGGTGAACGCAGCACAAGCACCCTCCTGCCCTGCACGGAGCCAGGATACAGACCGGTGCTTACAATACTGCAGGGAGGACCCTACTCCCAGGGGTGGTCCTTCTTGCCAACATACAACACCCCCCGGGAGCAGGAGGGGAACTGAGTGGGCCCAAGCCACAACTGTGCGGTCACCTGGGGCTCTGGGGTGGAGGGCATGGAAGTGTGGGGACAGTGGATGGCCTGCCTGACTGACCCGTCCTTTCTTCTCTTCCCTGCAGCGGGACCCAGCACCAGACCAGCGACTCCAGCAGCAGCGGCACCCCCAGCTGCCCAAGCCCGGAGGACCAGGCTCCGACACCGGGACCAGCTGCTTCGGCGTCATGTCACCGCGGTGGAGGGGATCCAGACCTCCATTGCGGAGCGTGTGCAGGGGGACCAGGAGTGGCGGCAGGAGGGATGGGCTGCGTTCCTGGAGGAATGCCGCGAGATGCGTGCCACAATGGGCACCCTGACGGCACATTTAATACATGCCATCCACTATGGCATGGCCGGACCGCATGCCCCCGCCATCCCTCCGGGAGCACAGCCCATGCCCCCTCCTATCCCTGCTCCTCTCCCAGCTCCTGCTCCTCTCCCTGCTCCTGCTCCTCTCCCTGCTCCTGCTCCTGCTCCTCTCCCTGCTCCTGCTCCTGCTCCTGCTCATGCTCCTGACCCTGACCCTGCTCATGCTCCTGACCCTGACCCTGCTCATGGTCCTGCTCCTGACCCTGAAGACCGTGCTCCTACTCGTGCTTCTACTCGTGCTCCTACTCGTGCTCCTACTCGTGGGCACCTCAGCGTGCAGGCTGCCCCAACGCGGTCTGCCCAGCGTGGGCAGGTCCGCCCCCAGAGGGGCGCTCGCAGGGGCCACCCGTCCCAGTAACTGCCCCCCCCTCCTTCTCGCAGTTAAAGGTCCCCCCCCCTCCTTCTCGCAGTTAAAGGTCCCCCCCTCCTTCTCGCAGTTAAAGGTCCCCCCCCTCCTTCTCGCAGTTAAAGGTCCCCCCCTCCTTCTCGCAGTTAAAGCTCCCCCCCCCTCCTTCTCGCAGTTAAAGGTCCCCCCCTCCTTCTCGCAGTTAAAGGTCCCCCCCCCTCCTTCTCGCAGTTAAAGGTCCCCCCCCCTCCTTCTCGCAGTTAAAGGTCCCCCCCTCCTTCTCGCAGTTAAAGCTCCCCCCCCCTCCTTCTCGCAGTTAAAGCTCCCCCCCCCTCCTTTGTAAATAAAAAGTTCTGTTTTCATTTCAATCTTGTGTGGTTATTGTGTTCCTCTAGTAACTGTACAGAAATTATGTGAGATGCCAATTAGCCACTTCAATTTAAAGAGGGTTACAACTGTGGACAACAAATTCATGACTCTATCACCGGGGGGGGGGGGGGGGGGGCTTTTTCAGTGGTCATTGGTTCGCGGCGCATAAAGAAATACTTGAGACTTTTCAGTAAAGATGTAAACCAGAAACTATATTTACATAGCAACAAACAAGCAGAAAAAAATGGTTACAATATGCAGTACAGTACACATTCAAAAACATAAGTTAGGCGCAGGGAGGACGATTGTGGTGTTGCTGGCCACCTCGATCCTTTGGTCCTTCCGGGCCTCAGGAGAGGAACAGCCAGGAGATCCCTCGACGGATGACTGTGGTGTTGCTGGCCACCTCGATCCTTTGGTCCTTCCGGGCCTCAGGAGAGGAACAGCCAGGAGATCCCTCGACGGATGACTGTGGTGTTGCTGGCCATGTCAGTCCTTTGGGCCTTCCGGGCCTCAGGAGAGGAACAGCCAGGAGATCCATTGAAGATGGCACTGATGTAAGCCTTCGACACAAGTCCCAAATCCTGTTGGCTGTTCCTCAGGACGGCGATGGTGGCCTAAACCCTAGCCTAACTTAAAAGAAAAACCCTAACTACACCCGACGCACCCGACGAACAGACTCGATGACGGCCGCGATGTGCTGTGACCCGACGCTTTACTATACTATGGGGAGGGGGGAGGTAAGAGGAGGAGGTGGGGAAGGGTAGGAGCTGGGACGGAGTACTCTGGGGTGACCCAAGCGACCCTGCTACGGGGCTTGGGCAAACATGTCCACCAGGGCCTCTCTAATGCGCACCGCCTCCTGGCGCGCCTGGCGGATGGCAGCTGTGTCGGGCTGGTCCAAGGTCTGTGCCTCAGCTGCCACCCATGCAGGGAGGAAGGCCTCCCCACTGCGCTCCACAATATTGTGGAGCACGCAGCACGCGGCCAGCACTTCTGTTGCATTCTGCTCACCCATGTCGAGACGGGTGAGCAAACAACGGAAGCGGGCTTTTAACCGTCCAAACGCCAGCTCCACTGGGTTTCGGGCCCGGTTGAGGCGGTCGTTGAACCGGGCCCGGTTCTGGTCCGGCTGCCCCGTGTAGGGCCGCATGAGCCAGGGCATCAGGGGGTAGGCCGCATCCCCGACGATGCAGATGGGCATCGGCACATTCCCGACAGTCAAGTCCCGCCGGGGGAAGTAGGTGCCCGCCTCCAACCTCTGAAACAGTCCTGAGTTCCGGAGGATGCGGGCGTCGTGTGCCCGGCCGGACCAGCCGCCGTAGATGTCCAGGAAGCGACCCCGGTGATCCACGAGGGCTTGCAGGACGATGGAGCAGTACCCCTTGCGGTTCATGAAATGGCCCGCTCGATGCTCCGGGGCCCGGATGGCGATGTGGGTGGCGTCCAGGGCTCCCCCGCAGTTGGGGAACCCGAGGGCAGCGAAGCCGGCCATGGTCTCATCGACGTCGCGCAGGCGGATGATTCTTGGCAGCAGGACGTCGTTGATGGCGTGGACGACCTGCAGAAGGGTGCAGAGAAACACAAGGGAACACATTACATACAGCCAGGGGTGAGTGTGCGCTCCCTTGGGTCCCCCCCTTGATTCCCTCTGTACACACACACACACACACACACACACACACACACACACACACAGGGCCCCCCTCGCCCCACGCCCCCCCCCCACCAGTGGGCCGGTGCAAGGGAGGGACGGTCGAAACCCCTGAGCGACCCAGCCTGGAGTCTTGGGTGTCCCTGGGCCTGGAGTGGAGCACCCTCCCCCCATCTCACTCCCCCTGGGACTTACCTGGATGACGATAACACCAACGGTGGATCTTCCCACCCCGAACTGGTGTGCCACCGAGCGGTAGCTGTCCGGTGTGGCCAGCTTCCACAGCGCGATGGCAACCCTCTTGTTGACGGGGATGGGTGCCCGCAGCCGGGTGGCGGTTCTCTGCAGCGCGGGGGTCAGCCAGGTGCACAGCATCAAAAAGGTCCGCTTTCTCATTCGGAAATTCCGGACCCACTGGTAGTCGTCCCATCGTCCGAGGACCACACGGTCCCACCAGTCGGTGCTCGTTTCCAAAGTCCAAATGGGCCGGTCTATCGTTGGGTGCTGATGCCACGCGGTTGCCAGGACCTCCCTGGTGAGGGAGTCCAAGGCAATCTCTGCCTCCTGGTATGTGTACAGCAGGGCACCAGCCTGCAGCACGAGCTCCAGGCACCTGTACAGGTCTAACAGGGGCCCGAGCAGGTACATGGCCACCCACGGCTCCATAGCAGACAGTGCAGAGCAGAAAAAATAAAATGCCAGGAAAAGCTGGTGGGGGGCCAAAGGGTGGTGTCCCCAAAACTCACAGGGCAACCACCGACCCTGTGAAGGGTGCCAGTCTCTGGCAGAGGTCACAAGGCACGGGAGCACGAGACAAACGGCTGCCCGGCGAGACCCCTTTAACCACGCGTCTGGACGGAGCTCCGGCCCCGCCCCCGGAAAGGTCTGGTGGCCTTTGCCCTTTTCAAAATGGTTCCGGGCTTTTTGCTTTTCCGGAAAAGCGCGCCGCCAATGTAGACGCGCTTTTCCGGAAAAGCGCATCGTTATCGCGGAAACTCCGTGGCCAATGTAGACGCTCCTTTTCCGGAAAAGCTGAAAACGGAATGTATTCCGTTTTAAGCATTTCCGGAAATTCATGCCAGTGTAGACGTAGCCACATTGTATGAGGGATAAGGGAAGTCAGGGGAAGAGTGCTCTATTTTGAAATAAGTGCTGTGTAGACAGCGCCAAATGTCGAAATACGCTATTTTGACGTAAGCTGCAATTAGCATAGCTCAAGTTGCGTAGGTTATTTTGAGTTTAACCTTCTGTGTAGATGTGCCCTGAGGGAAAAGCTTTTATTAAAATAAAAAAATATGTAATAATTGACTTATGCAATATGGAACCAGAATGTTTTGACATCTGCAGCACTGACTATTGTAAATTCCAAGACACATATCATCTTTTCACATAGAAGGAAATATTATATTTAGTTACTTTATATGCTGCAGTTAAGCAGCACTAGCCACCTAAATTAATGTTCCCATTTCAGTGAAAAAATTTTCTAGTGCAGCTTTTAGTTCTATGAGCAATATGCACAGAAGCACAGGACTTACAGTCATCAGTGATAGTAACTGAACTCAGTGTTTGGATCCCATTAGGAAGTCAAAGCTAATAGTAAAATACTTTAAGTTCAGGACAATCATGCACACATTTCCAAGTCTAAAACATCACATTGTTCATAAAATCGGTATTGTCATCTCCAGCTTCAGAAATGTTAGCAAATTCTCAAAGCCTTATATTCAATAAGATCCAAAAAGGAACCTGGCAATTAAATCAATGCCACATTCCCCTTTATTGGAAGATACTACAGCATGTTTATTGAAAAAGAGATGCCACAATGTGCTGAATTGTTGTTATTAGACTGTTCATAAAAATCAATTTACTTACCACATTAACACAGTGTAGCACAATAAAAATATGCCAGTTTCATTTCCAGTTAAAGACCTGAAATCCCTGAAAAGCTATAGTGATATTTTACATATCTCTTGTGTGGCATTCAAGACCAAACTCAGAAAGGATATTAAGTGTCTTTTGGCCCCCTCAGTGTGTAAATTAGACTCCAATTTCCTTACACTCAGACCTTCTTTCCAATGTGGAGCTTACATTCCTTTACACATACCTGCAGGGGGGCGGAAACAATTTGTATAGTGGAGGGGCTGACAGCCATTGAACCAAACTGTAAACCCTAAACCAGTGGTCCCCAACCTTTAGAGGCTCCCGGGCGCCCGGGGGCGGGGCCACTCATGCGCCGGGCGCCCGGGGGCAGGGATGCCCTTGCACCTGGCGCCGGTATGTGCCCCAGGGCCGGGGCCGCCCGAGCGCCTTGTGCTGTGGACCTGGGGCCGGTGCCGCCACCCGACCCGCGCACCTGGGGCCGGCACCGGCGCCCGCATGTGCACTGGTGCTGGAGCCGCCCGAGCGCCGCGCACCAGGCGCCAGTGCGTGTCACGCGCCTGGGGCCGGCGCCTCCAGTGCGCCGCACGCCGGGGGTGGGGCCGGCCCAGGTTGTCGGCGGGCGCACACAAATGACCCGACGGGCGCCATGGCACCCGCGGGCACCGCGTTGGGGACCACTGCCCTAAACCCTAGTTCCTGCACCTATGCATCTCTGTGATTTGGCCTGAGGAAGAATTGGGGCCTATCTTATATCACTCTCTTTCTACCAAACCGGGTTTGGCTCTTGCTGACAAAGCTTACTCCCTGGGGTAATGCTACCTGAAGCTCTCTCACAAAGTCCACAGAAGCAGTTTCCCACCACGTTAGTTGTTTTTATATTAAGCCTTCTTAACAAAACAAAACAAAACAAAACCTCACACACTCTTCCCTCAAGGAGTGCGCAGATAGAGTCGTCCCTTCCCCAAGTCTGCTCCTCCCACCAATAAGTTCAGCAACCCCAAATGTTCTGAGTCTTACCTCAGAGCCTCAGTAATAAAAGGACTCCACACTTCTGTCCATTTGGTTTCTGGAGCAATTCCACTCTGCAGTGGCTCTGCCAGCAATCTATTGGATGCACAGCTACTCTCCTCTCAGCTTTCTGGAAGTTATTGCAGTCTTCCTCAACCCCCCTTCATTTCCTGTTGCCTTCTTTTATGAGGGTCAGCCTGTTAAGTTCCAGTTCTTTTTCATAGGATCAGTGGGTAGGGCTACTCTGGCAGCTGCAGGCCTCTGACCTCAGATGAATGACATCTTTTATACTTTCACATACCACCCTACCTTAAGTGATCCTGTCAAGGCATTCACTGCAGGATCTCATCTTCTTTGATTCTTGAAGGAAAGTTTGCATTCCAATGGGCTAATGTTCTCTTCAAAATCAAAAAAGCTGTCAGGCTAAGTACCAACACGTCATGCGGGCATTTGAGACCTTCATGGTTTGGAGCCATCTTAGTGCTGCATGGTTAGTGACCTAGACAAAGGGAGTTCCAAACAAGTAGTATGTCGAAGTGTTTATGGCCTAGTGTATAGCCACACATTCCTTCTTAAGGACAAAATACAGGCAGTCCCCAGGTTACGTACAAGATAGGGACTGTAGGTTTGTTCTTAAGTTGAATTTGTATGTAAGTCGGAACTGGTACATATTGTAGGGGAAACTCTAGCCAAACATTTCTCCAGAGCTCAGTTTTATTCTCCCACACCTCACTTCCCTCAGTCCTTTATTCTCAAGCTGAGGTGTCTGCTGAGAAAAGCCGCTCCGCGTCTCCCTGGTCTGCTGGGGGGGAGAGGGCGCTAGCTTCACGTCTCCCTGGTCTGCTGGGGAGAAGCAGCTAGTGCAGGGTTGCCTCACCCCGTTTGTAAGTAGGGATCCAATGTAAGTCGGATCCATGTAACCCGGGGACTGCCTGTAACATGTTTCCCAGTCTGAGAGTTTTCTATTTATGTAAAGGATTGGGTGCTCTTGTCTATGATGGTTTGGGACAGCACAACAACACCATGCAAGGCATCTGTTTATAAAAAAAATTATTGAGAGAACACAGGACTGTAGAGTAATGGCTTGCTGCCTATAATCTCTTTGGCTGTGTCTAGAATGGCCAGTTTTTCCGGAAAATCAGCCGCTTTTCTGGAAAAACTTGCCAGATGTCTACACTGGCTGCTTTAATTTCCGCAAAAGCACTGACTTCGTACTGTAAGAAATCAGTGCTTCTTGCGGAAATATCAGTGCTTCTGCTCCCATTCAGGCAAAAGTCCCTTTTGCGCAAAGCTTTTGCGCAAAAGGACCAAAGTAGACATCTCAGATTTGTTTTCTGCAAAAAAGCCCCAATCGCGAAAATGGCGACCAGGGCTTTTTTGCGGAAAAGCATCCGTGCCAATCTAGATGCTCTGTTCTGAAAATGCTTTTAATGGAAAAGTTTTCCGTTAAAAGCATTTCCGGAAAATCATGCCAATCTAGATGCAGCCTTTAACTTCCTGAAATCCTTGAGCACACTGGGGGAGCCATGTGACTTGTAGAGGGGTTGATTTTTTTAACAATGTCAGTAAAAAGGGCAGCTAATAAGGCAAAATTGGGCATGTATCTTCTATAGTATCCTGCGACGCACCGGAAGACCTGGGCTTGCTTTTTTGTTCTTGGTATGGTGGTTTTGCTAAGATCTCAATTTTGTCTACTAGGGTTGTATCTTATCATTCCCTAATAAATATCCCAAATATCTTATTTTCTATTTTCCCACCTTGCATTTATTTGGGTTTCCTATTAAATGGATCTGCTTTAGGGCTTGACAGATTGCTGCTAGCTTCTGAATGTGGGTGGGACAATCTAGGCTGTGGCATGGCAATAGTAGGGCTGTAACACTAGGTCCATCAGCCTTTGAAAGGCAGCCAAGAGCCTCATGCAATCCAAAAGTCATGGCAACATTTAGAAAAACCTCACTGGGCTAGAAAAGGTGAGGGGTTTGGTTTTTGTGGGGGTTTTTTCACAAGTAAAGGGGATTTTCTCATAGCCTTTAATTAGATCTAATGTTGTCTTGAGGCATTGGCTATTCATCAAATTCAGAAATGGCATTTATCTGATAGAAATCTACATAGATAAAACAGTCCCATCTGGCCTCAGTAGCAAAACCAATGGACTATACCGAGGGCTACTGAACGCCTAGATTACTCCCAATTGTAACATTTCTTGTACTTCCTGAGCTAAAAAGGTTTTGATACCACTTCTGAGTGGGCTTGGTCCTGGCCGGGTGAGGATGTGGTGAGTTGCCAAGAAGGTTTGCCTTGATAGTGGGGAGAACATCGCCTTGTAAATTCCCAGAGCTTGTTTATTTGACTTCCCTGCCTATTACACAGAAGTAGCATCTTCTCTATCCCAACTTTAGCTGGATTAGGGAGCTGAGGCCCCAAATCCTCTTCTCCCTGCTCTGGATGGAAGAAGAGGTTTTTCTGTATGTTCCAGGGTTTTAAGATGACTTACACGATGATTTACATCTGATATTTTCACTGATCTTGGAACTGAATTTCAAAATCTACTGACCCCACTAGATGGAACATTCATATGGGCCTTGCCACTTGGCCAGAAGCTTGCTCTCTGGGCTGAGAAGCAATCGGAGCACTCAGTCTGCCAGCTGGAATTTTCTGGCGGTAGCCCCTTTATTATATTGTATCTGGGTCTGTTGGGTCTGAGAGAGGTTCTTTCAAGCAAAGTGGCCAAGTATTCTAACATTTCCTTCATTTGAATGACATATCGAAAGGCATTGGAAGAATGGGTGAGCTGAGCTTCCCAAAATTCCCTAACCAAGTCTAACATGCGTTGGGGCTCTCTCTCATAAAGAAGTTTGGGTATGTCTACACTACAGCACTAATTCGAACTAACTTAGTTCGAATTAGTTAATTCGAACTAAGCTAATTCGAACTAGTGCATCTAGACCTAAAAACTAGTTCGAATTAGCGTTTTGCAGGGAGTGGGAGGTACAAAGGGTGAGAAAGTGAAAACTGGGGAGAATGTGCAGGTATTTTTCTAGGATAATATTGTCCATGAGCTCTGCCTTGTCTTGACATCTGGTTTTGCCATCAGGTAGCCAAGACCCAAAGCTGCTGAGCTACTGCCTGAGGGAATACTGCCTCATTAGGGAATAGCTCCAAGTAAAATTTCTTATGATAAGCTGCTGTATATAGAAAGAGGTGATTTGTGATGACTGCTGTTAGCAATTGTGCTTCATCCACCCTCAGGCCCTGATAAGCTAGTTGGCCTTTCTGCTGAGGTACAGGGCCAATCACCCCACCCCGGAACTCCTCCCCCAACCTGTTGTGATGGTGATGTGGTCAGGTAGATCTCTGGGTTATCACTGCTGCCCATCTTGGAAAAAGTGAGACTTGGTGAAGTTCTGGGGCAGGCCTGGCCTTAATGGCTGTTCCCATCTCTTGGCAACCACTGTGAGAGTAAGCAGGCCCATTCTATTTAGAACTGTCTGTTATGCTCAGATTTGGCCAGCTGGACTTCCTGCAGCAGCTGTTGGGTGGCCAGGAGTGCTTCCTGGAACTGGCAGTTCTTTTCATTGTCTGCCAACTTTTGATTCACCATTAGTCAAATATCTCCTCTGTGGCTCTTCTGGATGGAAAGTGTTCGGGTCAGGGTCTCTGCTCAAGCATCACATGTAAAGAACTGGGGCCTTTTTTATAGTACCCTTCTCCTACCAGAGTAGCTCTCCTCACTCTCTGGGATAACAATTTATGAAACTTTCTCACAGAACCCAGGGAAACAGTTTCCAGTTGTTGGTTAACTGGTTTTATTTTAAACCCTCTTAAAAAAAACAAATAAAAACCTCACCATTATTTTCCTCAAAGTCTGTACAGACTGACCGGCTACTTCTCCAAGTTTGCCTCTTATGCCAGTGAAGTTCAGCAGCCCAAAATCTCCTGGCTCTGACAGCTGAGTCTCCATAATAAAAGGACTCCACACTTGTGTCCTTTTGGTTTCTAGACCAATTCCTCTTTGGAGTTGCTTCAGCAACAGTCTATTGGGTGCATAGCTGCAAGTCTCTCTTTCTGCAGGGTGTACTGTCATCTCCCCACTCCAGGGTGGCCAATCAGTTAGAGACAAAGAGCCAAAATAGCTGTGAGAGCCATGTATTATATATTTATTTTTAGATAGATAGATAGATTACACAAAATGTAGTGATAAAAATACATTATAGGACATTTTGGACAAAATCCAATAAAAAAGTCTATAGTCACTTAAAAATCTCCCAGTCAGTCCATAGATCCTCAGAAAACTTGACAAGGAACAAACATCAAATTAAAAAAAAAACAATCTTTAAAAACACAGTAATATTCTCACACTAAAAAAAGAAGCATCCCCACCATGTGTTTTAAATGTAACATTACTGCCCTATTATGTTCTGTGAGTTTTTTTAAATTAAACTGAACTGAGAAGTAAATTAGCACAACTTGAAGTGCCTGTTTCACTCCAGCTTGTTGCTCTCTGGTATTGTTTCCTCATTTTTTTGACTTAGGAAGATTATGGCTTTTTTATAGTTCTAAAAACTCAGATCTGTCCTAGACTGCAAATATGAGAGGTTCAAAAACAAGAAGGGAGAGACTCATATCTCAGAATAATTGCTTCAGCCTGGCAAACAATCGCCTTTGAATTTTCTTTAAAGAAACATAGTGTACACCAGGTACATGCTGATTCTTTTTTTGCCCTGGAATTTAAATATGACATCTGTGTCAGCTGCCTTATTCTGCATCCATGAAGACTTTGAGTTTAAGGTGCTTCAGCCCCCCCCCATACTAAGTCAATCCCCTTCCTCTCCCCCACAGCCAGGCACCCCCAGCTCACCCACTCTACCCCAATCCCTCTTCTCTCCCCTACAGACGAGCACCCCCACCTCCTGCTCCAACCCAATGCCTGGGTCCCAGAACCGCAGCAGCCATGCGCTTCTCCCTCCAGGAACTGGAGCGCGTGTGCAGAGTGGCCAACTGTGAGAAGGTGCTGGGGAGCATGCACAGAGTGGACAGCTGTGAGCAGGTGCTGGGGCGCTTGTGCAGAACAGCTGGCCGTGAGAAGGCCCTGGGGCGCGTGCGCAGAACGGCCGGCCATGAGAAGGCCCTGGGGTGCTTGTGCAGAGCAGCCATGAGCAGTCCGGGTGCGCGGCTCAGGAAAAGAGCCGCATTTCTTTAATCAAAGAGCCGCATGTGGCTCGAGAGCCGAGGGTTGGCCACCTCTGCCCTACTCCACTTCCTGCTGCCTTCTATGAGGATGAGCTAATTAAGTTCAACCTGCTTTCCCAGGTGCAGTGTGTATGTGAATAGGGGGTGGGGTGGGTGAGAGGTTATCTAGCTGCAGATCTCTGACCCCAGAGGAATGGTATCCCTTACACACCTTCACAGTCTCTTTGAATCCTAAGCTATGTCTACACTACATCTTATGTTGGTATAATTTATCACTCAGATCAGGGTTGACCACCCCTGAGCCACATATATTACACCAACCAATGGTTGAACTGGATGCTAGACCCTTTACCACTCTGCCATGTCTACACTGGCGGGTTCTTGTGCCAGAAATATGCAAATGAGGCTAAGCGTGGAATATCGCCGAGCCTCATTTGCATACCTAATGCACCGCCATTTTTGTGGAAGAGGCTCTTGCGCCAGAAGGAGCATCTACACTGCCCCTTCTTGCGCAAGAAAAATCCTCTTGCACAATGCAGTTATTCCTGAAAATAATCAGCATAGCGGCATTGCACAAGAGGGTTTTTCTTGCGCAAGAAGGGGCAGTGTAGACAGCTCCTTCTGGTGCAAGAGCCTCTTCCGCAAAATGGCGGCTCATTAGATATGCAAATGAGGCTTGGTGATATTCCACGCTTAGTCTCATTTGCATATTTCTGCCGCAAGAACCCGCCAGTGTAGACATAGTCTTAGGGTGTGCTTAGAGCACCCTTCTGTCGGAATAAGCTACGCAATTTGCACTATGCAAATTGCGTAACTTATTCTGAGTCTAGATCAAAAGAGCTTATTTTGAAATTTGGCGCTGTCTACACATTGCCAAATTACAAAATAAGGCACTATTCTGACAAATCCCTTAACTCTTGTGGAACAAGGGTTATAGGGATGCCAGAATAGTGCGCCAGCTATTTCGGGAAATAGCGGGCACGTTTAAAGATAAGGCATTGGTATTTCAGGATACTTCCGGTATCCCAAAATAGTGCCGCAGTCTAGACATACCCTTGGACTGTTTGTTCCCCTGCCCTGCCTTGCCTAAGGGCCAGGAACCCTAGACTATTCATTGCTCTGTCCTGTTTGAGGACTGGAGTCTGTTTGGTGCCCTGCCCTGTTAAAGGGCCTGGGCTCCCTGACTATCTACAACTCTGACCTACCTGAGGTCCAGAGTACCTTATACTGTTTTGGTGCATCGTCTTACTTGAAGGTTTGAGCCTCGATGACAGGTTAATGCCTGGCCCAACCCAGAGACTGTGAGCTCTAGAGGCAGCTAATTTCTCCCTTTTTGCAGATTATCATTCTAAGTGCATGGCAGTGAGGAGGTTGACAGGGAGGGAAGGCCATTCACTTCTACAATGTTCAATCAGCATATCAAATGCATTGAGTCAGATTAAACAAGTCTATGTAATGCCATTGAACAAATATGTAAATACAGATAAGTTTCCAATAGCTTTGTGCATTCATTTCAATACTCACTATTGTTTCTCCTGGATGCTTCACTCTTTGTATCCTAACCAAAAGAATATCACTTGCCACATACTTCACATGATGCTACCACTTCTTTCCATTGTATGTCTCCTATTCATTTTGTACCTAACTAAACTGATATTCTATTTATGAGAGTCATCACACCAGGTTTCAGTTATATCCAGTACAGGCAGTCCCCAGCTAGTGTGCCCCCCCCCAGCAGACCAGGCTTTTGTTGTGGACCCTGGGGCAGAGCAGCTGGGGCGGTGCCGGTTGGTCCCACAGCGCCGCTCTGGGCACTACTGGACCAACCCGGCAGCACCCCAGCTGCTCTGCCCCAGGCGTCCTCATTCAGCCGCTGCTGGTCAGTTTCAGCAGCGGCTGAATCAGGACACCTGGGGCAGAGCAGCTGGGGTGCTGCTGGGTTGCTCCAGTAGCGCCAAGGAGCGGCGCTACTGGAGCAACCCAGCAGCACCCCAGCTGCTCTGCCCCAGGCGTCCCCAAGTCAGCTGCTGCTGAAACTGACCAGCGCTGACTACAGGAAGCCCGAGGCAGAGTTGCTCTGCCCCGGGCTTCCTGGAATCAGCCGCTGATCAGTTTCAGCAGCAGCTGACTTGGGGACGCTTGGGGTTCTTAAGTTGAATCTGTATGTAAGTCAGAACTGGCGGTCAGTTTCAGCAGCGGCTGAATCTGGACGCCAGTTCCGACTTACATACAGATTCAACTTAAGAACAAACCTACAGTCCCTATCTTGTACATAACCCGGGGACTGCATGTATATCATTCTTGCCTGCTTGCTATATTCCTTGCATTTCTGGTACAGACATTTAATTAGGGCTAATATTTGACTTTTTGTCTTATTCACCATTTGTTTCAGGAGAACTCCATTTCTTGTTTTATTTCATGTACTGTAAATACTGGCTACATTATCTGAGGTAAGAAAAAGCATCTCTTCTACTCCATTCCTATCTTTATTTAAATATGTTCTAATAGGCCCTATTGCTTTTGAATACAGGATGTTGGTACTCCTTCAGTTCAAGAGGAGGAAATCAAATCCCAGATGACTGTCACCAATAAACTAATTCAAATTCCTCTTCTCTTTGCCGTTGGTGCCTTCATCAGTTGGTCTCCATTACCAATCTTCTTTCTTAGCTTGTAGTTAGTACAGAAAAAACTTATATATTATCTAGGGTACCCATCTCTTCTTTTTGTCCCATGTCTTTTAAGTTATCAATAAATATATCAAAGCTTCTTTTCCTTTTTGTTCTTTTACCAGATGGACTGTAAATGGTAGGAATTCCCTCGAATTCTTTACGATATCCAACATACTTTTTGTGACAATACTCTACCTTTGATTTTGCTGATGACCTTGTGCTGCTCTCCCATATGCATCGTCATATGCAAGAGAAGACAAATCGACTCTGCACCTTCAGAAAACAGGTTGGACTGAGAGTTAGCCAGAACACAGAAGTCATGACCCTAAATATTGAGGCACCAGCATCAGTTAAGAATGATGGCCACGACCTACTTATCACAGAGAGCTTTACGTACTTGGGTAGTATTATCAGGCAAGACAGAGGCATCAGAAACGATATCCAGAGCAGACTCAGTAGAGCCAGAAATGTCTTCATGGTCTGAATGTTGTATGGAAGTCATCACAGTACAGCATCCATACCAAACTGAAGTTTTATCAGAGCTGTGTTTTATCAACACTATTATATGGATCAGAATGCTGGTGGATGACAGAGTACGACCTCGATAAATTGTCAACTTTTCACACCAGATGTCTTTGGCAGATTATCTGTATTTTTTGGCCAAGAATCATTTCAATCAGGACTTGCTTGCACGGTGCAAATAAGATGACATGGTTACCATCGTTATGAAAAGACGCTGGAAATGGATTGGGCATATACTCAGGAAACATGGAAGTTCCATTACAAAGATTGCTGGATTGGTGACCTTCCTTGGGCTCCTCTTTTTCCTCCTATTCTCTTTTGTTAAGGACAGAATTTTGGATATGACTAGAAAGGTAAAATAATATTTTGTATTTATATAGCAACTTTCACCTGAGAATGACAATGTACTGTACTAGCAATCTATTAGCTTTACAACAACCGTCTGAGGTATGCATAATCCCCATTTTACCAATGAGAAAACTGTAAATTGGCATTTTTTTACTCCAAAATGCAATTTCAGATTATTTTCCTTGCATGGACCAAGTACTCTGTTCAATGTGCATATGAATAAATGGTATAATAATAGAATAATATAACTTTGTTAATCAGATAAACTATTCTATGAAATTTCTTTTCGTATTTCACTATTTTAAAATTATAATAAAAATGGGTTTTTGCACATTTATTAATCCTGAAAAGAACAAGAATAAAAAATGAAAATTCTGAATGTTTTTAAACATATTGTTCTGATTTTCAAAGATATAGTCTTGCTTAAATGTATTTTTGAGCCAGTGCCAGGTACTCACTGTTCCCTGGAGCTGAATCTATGGACGTCAGAGACTGAGAAACCTTACATATTATAAATGTAAGAGATGTAAGGCTTGACTCTAATTGTAATTGACACCCATTTTAAGGTCCTTCACACTGACAGAGTATAAATGAGAATCAGGCCTTTACAACATATTCATAAGAAAGATTAAATGGTTAAAATTCTGTTTAACTTCCCTTTTTGTTAACAGTGTCTGAAAAAAGAAAGTGTTTTCATAACCACCAAAATACTGCATATTTTATTAGAAGTCTACTGTATAAAAATGGTGATTGATTTTTCCAGATTAAGGGTAAATTAGCAGGAGATGTGCATCAAGGACTCTTACGTATGTACTCATTTGCAACAAAGATACTTACTATTTAAATTTAAATTGGATTTCCATGGTTTTGGCTGTAGGGCTTGCAGGACTCAACTCTGCAGACTCTTGTCTTGAATCAGTTAACAAGTATACTTCCCTATTAAATTTGAAGACAGATCTTTGCCAAATGGTCTGTCATTTTACTGCACCCAGACCTTTACTCAATTTATCTAGTGATGTGTCAATGTGATGAGGTTTAAGCATATGATACTACATTCTGATCAGAGTTTGTTTCTATAATTGTATATCCAATCTGAGAACAGACGCATATAAAATACATTTTTTATGCTTTTATTCTATATGATTCCCTCCTTCCCCCAGAAATGGAAACATTTAAGAGGAACGTTGATTTCATGTTTCTATTTCCAAACTCTGCATGTATGGGAATGAATATGAAACTATCATGCTATGACATTGCTGTGATAAAATATCCCTAATTCAATGTGGACTCTGTGATGAACCCTTTAGTACAGATTGAATCTTTCGTGTCTGGCACATTCTGGTCCAACAACATCCGTGGTCCAGCATGATTTTAGTTAGCGGGATGTTCGCTTATCATGGGTGTGGCCATGTTTCCCATGGTCCCATAATGTTTGTTTACAGACACTAGTCTCTGCTCTCAGTGTCCTGTGATGTTATTTAGCTCTCATTTACCCCAAATGTATTCTAAGAGCCCAGTAAGCAGTGGAAGTGTCAGTAATGCTACTAGACAATATTCACCTCCTGTGGTCCAGCAAATTCTCTGTTTCTGCACAGATTAGATCCCTAGGGTGCTGGACTACAGAGGTCATATTTTATGTGGGACTAAAGGTCATATTTTATGTGGTCCAGAAAGACAGTGTGTCACTACCATTGCAACATGGGTTTGAGAGCTTAACTTCAGTGGGTACTGTCTAAATAGTGGAGCCAACTGAAGACATCTAGATTTATTTATAGTGTTCTCATGAAGTGAAGCCAAGGAAAGCATAAACTACAGAGTACCAATAATGGCAAACTAAAATATCAAATGCAGTTTACATACATATTGAAAACAAGCCAAAGTACAGCGACGGATATAGAGCAGGGTGAGCGGGGTGGCTTCCCTGGGCCCCGCACTTCAATAGGCCCCACGCCAGCACCAGGAGTAGACTGGCCTGGAGGGATACCAGGAATTTCCAGGTGGGCCGTCTGCCGAAGGGCCGGCTAACAGCTGCTGGAGGAGAAGGGGGATTGTGACGGGGTACCACAGACCTGCACTTTAAATTCCCCGACGCCAGCCAGTACGGGCCATGTGGGGCCGAGGGAGCGCATGTGCAGTGTGCTGAAACACTGCGCAACAGCTAAGAGGAGAGACGCCTGGGCGCGACGTGATGTCATGGCCCAGGACTTTAAAACCGTGCAGCCCAATGTTGCACCGCTCAGTTTGGCACATGGTCTGGAGCCTGGGCTAAGGTCACAGCTGCTCTGAAAAGTGGAAGGCAGAAGGTGGATGGCACAGGAAGGGGCTTGTGCTGAGGGGTGGGGGGCAGGTCAGGAGACGAAAGGGGAAGGCACCAGGGGACAAGGTGGAGAAGAGACAAATGCCAGGGGGCCAAGAGGAGACAATGAGGAAAAAGGCAGGAGGGGAAGTGTCAGTGGGAGGGGGAACAGGGTGATGCTGGGTGAGGAGAGGGTAAGGGCATTGGAGGCTAAAGGAGAGAGGGCGAGGTGCTGGGAGGAGTCTTGAAAGGAGGGGTGGGCATGAGGAAGGCGGGGATGGAGCAAGGTATGTGTGAGGGCACAGGGGCATGAGGGGAATGGGGGCAGAGGATGGTGAGGGGGTGGGCATCAGGGAAAAAGAGGGAAAAGGGCGCAGGGGCAGTGAGGGAAGGGGAAGGTACCAGAAGGGTGCAGTGGTAAGGGAAGATGCAGGTGCCAGGGGATTCTGGTGGGGGGGAAGCAGAAGGCCAGACACCTGCAGAGGAGGGACCAGCACCAGAGGAGAGAGGCAGGGCAGGTATGTAGAGGGAGGTGTTAGGAGAGGGGATGAGGACGGGTAGCTCACATGATCAGAATGGGTCTACTGGAGGAGTGGGCACAGGGGGGATGCCTTTTTTCTCCAAAAGAGGGCCCGTAAAATTGTGCTGCCCTGGGCCCTGCAAAACTCTCATCCGCCCCTGCCAAAGTACTTTCTAAAGAGTGTTACCAGTATCTTAGTGATTCTCAGCTTTTTTCATATCAGGATCCCCCTCCTAGTTACAGGATCTAACTACAGGCTGACCCTCTCTAAACCACGACTTTCTGGTCCAGCAACATCTGTGGTCTGGCAGCAGAGCCAGGAGTGGACACAGGCTGGAATTGGCTGCCCCTGGTGTGGCAAATTCTCTTATGCAGAACCAGTCAGGTCCCAAGGGTTCCAGACCAGTGGGGTCCAGCCTATAGAACCCCTCCTCATTTAGAAATGTGGGCATCGGTCTCAGAAGCATATTGGGTGTTGCATGTCAAGATGAGAAGAAATGAAAAATTCACTACATAAAATCAAACTATTGGTCTATTTTATATCCTGCTTGCAGCAGCAATGTTTTAAAGAGAATACTCTATTATAAATTCTAGAACTGAGTATGGTGCAGTTCTGTATATAGATGGGAATAATGCCTTCTTGAATTCATACAATATGACCTGAAGGACATGATTTCATTACCTCTATCATTATCTTGGCTTGTATTGCTACAAAAGCTGTGCTATTAGTGGTTATATTGTACAGCTCTTTAAAAGTTGTCACCATTTCCTCTATAGCAAGAGATTTTTGTCTCAATTGCCTGAATTGCTTTATAACACTTTAAATTGAGGGTTTGTAGAAAAATCTCAGAAAGGTTAAAATTAGAGAAATTATAACTGCTTAATGGAATATAAAACGAGTGGTGGTAGTGTCAGGACACGTTAAAATGCTTAGAAGAGTAGTTATTTTTAAGAATAAATCATTAATGAAATATAAATTAATAGCAGTTTAAATTAGAAAATCCAGTAATGGTGGCTATGGGACTGTCTAGAGATGATGCAAGTGGGAGACAGTATTGCATCATTTCCAAGTGACACAACAAAGGCACAAGATTGCATCCCTTCCGGTGGGGAATGACTCAGCAAAATCCCGTAGACATATATCATAGTCCATAGAAATACATAGGGCTTCCAAACAGGAAGTAACTGGGGTCATCCCAAGGTCAGCTAAAAGGCTCCATAGACATATTGAGCCAAATTAGATATATGGAGCTTCCAGTGCATGTGACTTAATTAGCTTGTAACTTGTAACAAGCATATGTTAATCCCTGGAAGATGACTGGCTAATCTTGAGTGTCATATTGCTGTGTGACATAAATTAGTATACGCTAATCTCTTAAACCTGATTGACTAAATTATAATCATATAGTATGTATGTTAATGAGCTGCAAAATCACATAAAAGGAAAAAGCCAGTAGGCTAAACTCTACAGGACACCTTCAAGGAAGAAGATGCTTATGGAAGAGTGGCAACAACACTAGGGGAAACCAGCAAAGAAGAAGCTACCTGAGAAACAGCTAATGCAGCAACAGTAGCAGCAGCCTATCCAGGGTTCTGAAGATGCCCTGGAAAATGGCTATATCTGCTACCCAGCCAGCCGGGCCCACTGCCACAGCTACCAAGCAGACTTCTCTCTCTTTCACCAAAGGAGCTGCTTCACCTGAGCAACAAGAGGCAGCAGCACTGCACAATGGCTACTAGCCCATGATCTGACAGAGCAAAAGAACTTTTAAGACTGTTCACAGAGATTTTTACAAGCAGCTGTATAACTCTTAATACTCCTCAATTTTGCCATCCAAGGTAGTGTGTGGGCTTCAATTATAAATAAACCTGAATGTCAGTGGTCTGAGTGAGATCTTCCCCTACTCATCTAGCAATCATGTGCCCAGTGCTTACTGGATATTGAATGTTTAATAGATATATTGTTGTATGTTTAATTGGTGTATTATAATAAGATATAGAGAATTAAGTGAATAATTATATTATTATACACTATGAAGTAAACTGCAAGTGTTATTGTAGTGTTGCATCTTTATTTGCTACGCTGCTTCATTCCCTTTAAACTGTAACCCTATTATATCTGCTCTTTTACAGTAAACACTCCCTTCTAAATAAGTATTTTTGTTTTTGAAAATTTACTGCTTGATTGTCTGTTCTTAATCAGAGATAGGGCTGTATCTGTGTCCTTTCAAGAGAAAGCTAGCTAGCTGCAGCTTCCCCTCGCAATTCCTTTAGGATAGGCTGCAGCCTTTGTAACCAGTTTAGATAAATTATAAGTAAAGATTTTAAGTTAAAAATAATATTTCAGGCAATATCATTGAGATAGTATAATTGAATTAAATCTTTCTGTAACACTTCCCATGAGAACTCTGTAAGGAAACTTACACAGAACCAGAGACTGCACTAATGTTTGCTCAGCCTCAGTGTTCTTTTAGTCCTCCACTTCCATAATCACTAAGTTTATTCATAGATTTTAACAAAAACAAAAATTTAATATAAGCCAAGAAATCAGTCAGATTAAGGCAATGATTGTGCTAGTCTTTGTGTGGATTACAGTGGGGTTGTTGTGTAACCCCCTTACCTTCTGGGTAATGTGTACGGTCCCATGCAGTGGCACCGAGCCCACTTATAGAGAGACTGAGTCTGCTTTATAGCCTTAGCTAGCAGCCAGCTGGCTTTTAGCTCATGCTCTAAGCTCCAGAGTTCCTAGGTTGGATTCCACCTGATAGATGCGGTGTATCAGTGTTACAGTTGAACTCTGTAAGAAGTGCTGGCAGTGGCTACAGGAGGTCACAGGTAACATACAGTGCTATGGTAGCTTTAGAATTCTGTGCTTGGTAGTGGTAAATCTCAAACCTTTTTCCTTACAAGTACACCTACTTCCTTACAAGTATGCAAGGTAAAGAAAAGAGACAAAGTGCAGGCAAATAATGGGTCAGTGTGAAGAGACATGGGCTTAATTATGATTCTGATCATGCTAATGAAGTGCTTAGACATATGTTCTGTGATTAGGTCCCAATCCTGCAATGTGATACACACACACACACAGGCAGATCCTTGTGACCAAATGGTGCCCCATTTATTTCACTGACGTTCTGCACATTTGTAGGTATCTGCACATACCACTCACATTGCAGGATTGAGGCCTCTGTCTCATCCCTGAAATTATGCTTTAAGCCACCTGTGTACTTCCCTTGGTTCTGTGGTACCTGTGTTCTGGTCCATCTCCCCAGCTGAAGTTATACCAGGAACCAGATCTTATGCATCTTGTTATACTAAAGTGGTAGAGAGAATTGCGTATGTATGACACAATCAGACCTAATAATAACATTCAGCTTATGTTAGTTACTAATTTTGTAGTGAATGTACATTACATTATTTAGAGGAGAGGAGCTGGTCCTGGAATCAATGATCATTTTTTCCCAGAACCTTCACACACTAGAGGGAAAAGCATGTAAACAGACTTCCTTCACCAGTACTCATTGTGGTATAGGCTGCCACTTTAGTTTATACGGGGTTCACTGCTCCTGCTTTCAGGCATGAGGCCTCTAAGGGTATGTCTAGAGTGTGACACTATTTCAGGATACCAGAAGTATCCCGAAATGCTGCATCTTTAAACGCTCCCACTATTTCCCGAAATAGCGGTTGCGCTATTCTGGCATCCCTGTAACAAGGGATTTTTCAGAATAGTGCCTTATTTTGAAATTTGGCGCTGTCACCCTAAGAGAGTGTGATCGGTGCCATTCTGCTAAGAGCCAGGCTACAGCAGGTGAGTTGAGTTGAGCCTCTCTGCCTTAGGGTGCGTCTAGACAGCACCCTTTTGTTGGAATGAGGTTATTCTGAGTCTAGGTCAAAAGAGCTTATTTTTAAATTTGGTGCTGTGTAGACAGCGCCAAATTTGAAATAAAGCACTATTCCGACACCGGAATAGCATGCCACTACTTCGGGAAATAGTGGGACCATTTAAAGACGCGGTGTTGATATTTCGGGATACTTCTGGAAACCCGAAATAGGGTCACAGTATAGACGTACCCTAAGTTCTTCTAAGGTTCTAAATTTTAAGCAATAAAGTAATGTTATGTTTCATATTGAAAGAGTAATTTATGTTTTTTATTTAAATTTTCTGTTTGTATGCTTTGACACTTGGCTCACAGTCTCTGTCTTTAATTTGTCTTTTTCATTATCATGGCTTGCTTTTATAAACTACCATTTAACTGTAGACATGATGATGATGCTTGATGAAATTATTTCAGTGATTAAAGTAAAAATCTTCACCTTCATAAGGGGTGTCTGAAATATAGAGTTATCTATGCTCGTATTTGATATCCAACATTTTGGGGTTAAGTTATTTAATGCTCAAATAAAATACTTATTAGACGGTAATAGCAAAGGATATGTTTTTCCTTCGGAAACTGGTTCCCCCTTTACATTTTCCAGCCCTTTGGCAGCTTTTCCCCCTATACTCCCCAAGATTAATTGTCAGCATTACAGGAAGTTTGTTAACAAATTCCTTGTATGGCCTAGGATGTATAGCACCTGGACTGGCCAACTTGTAATGCTTCACATTTTCTAAATGTTTCTTCACCAGTGTTTTAGCAACAGCAGTTTTTGCAAGCTCTTCATTACTTCCCAGTAGCTCAAACCCATTTTAAATTATTTTCTAAAGATAGATTAAAAAAATCTTTTGCCTGTGCAATTTTAATTCAGCCTCCTTGTGTATATGCATTATGATACAGACTTTAATTACATTATCATACTATTTCTCCACAGGAACCCTGTCTCATTTAGTGTACATATGGAAAAACAAGGGGACAAAATTAAGATTGTACAAGCAGCTGTAAAACTGGCATTTTCTAACATGCAAGTGCTTAACTTTACAAACTAAATAGAATTATTTTAACTTAGTTTTAGAATGTATAGAATATATACATTGAATGTGGCTTGTTATGCTGCTGCAGAAAGTTTAATTTTTAGAATTTCTTTATCCAAAGATGTATCTCACAACTTTAATATCACCGTCCTATTATTTCTCATTTATGACATTGCCTATAAAGAGACACACCATAGGAGTCCATAAGAATGACCATACTGGGTTGGACCAATTTGCCCTCTAGCCCAGTACCCTGTCTTCTGAAATGCCTAATGCCTCAGAGGGAGTGAACAGAACAGGGCAATTTATCAAGTGATCAACCCTGTGTCATCCAATCCCAGCTTCTAGCAGTTAGAAGGCTAGGAGACCCAGAGTAAGGGGTTGCATCCCTGACCATTTTAGTTAATAACCATTGATGGACCACTATTCCATGAACTTAGCTATTTTTTTGAACCACCCAGTTATACTTTGGGCCATCACAACATCCATGTACCTCGTTCTTCAGGCATAAACTTTTGTAGCAGTAGTGGGCAGTGAAGGAGGCATGTTCAATAGACCAAATGCATTATGCCACATCATGACACTTTTAAAGAAGCAAAGACTCTAAGAAAGATTTGGGGGTCATAGTGGATAATCATCTGAACATGAATTCCTAGGGTAAAGCTGTAGCCAAAAGAGCTAATGTGATCCTGAGATGCATAAACGGGATTCTTGAGTAGGTGTAGAGAGGTTATTTTACTTTTATCTTTGTCATTAGTATAACTGCTGCTGAAATACTGTTACCAGTTCTAATGCCCCCAATTCAAGAGGGATGTTGATAAATTATAGAGGTTCAGCAAAGAATCACAAGAATGATTAAAGGATTAGAAAAACTGCCTTATAGTGTTATACTCAAAAGGCTCGATCTATTTAATTTACCAAAGAGAAAGTAGAAGAGTGACTTTATTACAGTCTATGTATGTCTAACATGGGGAAGAAATATTTAATATTGGGCTATTTAATCTAGCAGACAAAGCTATAACACAATCTAAGGGCTGGAAGGTGAAGCTAGACAAATTCACGCTGGAAATAATGGTGAGAGTAATTAATCATTTGAACAATTTACCAAAGATTGTGGTGGATTCTCCATGATTAAGGGTACATCCAGACAGCAGGGCTATTTTGGGATACTAAAGGTATCCTGAAATAGCTACCTCGCATCTTTGAAACGTACCTGTTATTTCAAAATATTTTTCGAAATAACAGGCGTGCTATTCCAGCATCCCTGTAACCCTTGTTCTACGAGGGTTAAGGGATGTCTCAAAATAGTGCATTATTTCAAAATGTGGTGCCGTATAGATGTGTCAAGTTTTGAAATAAGCTATTTCAAAATACAATTGAAATAAAATATGCAATTTGTGCTATGCAAATTGCACATCTTATTTCAAATTTAGGATGCTGTTTAGTTTAGGGTGCTTTTTAGGGTGCTGACAGTTTATAAATCAAGACTTGATGTTTTCCTAAAACGTACGCTGTAGGAATTAGTTTGGGGGAAATTGTAAGGCCTATGTTATATGGAAAGCTAGACTAGATTGTCAAAATTATCCCTTTTGACCTTTAAATCAATGAATTATTCCTTTCACCCCAAAACAACGAATATTGTGGCATTTTAAAGACTAACAGATGTATTAGGGTGTAAGCTTTTGTGAGCTATAACTCACTTCTTCAGATATTTGAAGACAAAAAAGAAAAATGGAAGGGATACAGAGATGGGAGGGTGACATCAGTGTTAATTAAATCAGCGTGGATGTGACTCACCTCCAACAGTGACAGCACCTGATGAGGAAATGACTACTTGTAATGTGAGAACCACTCCAAGTTTCTATTTAAACCTCTTTTGGGGTGTCAAATTTGCATATGAATTCCAGCTCGACAGTTTCTTGTTGCAGTCTGTTTTTGAAGTTTTTTGCCTAAGAATGGCAACTTGTGAGTGCCAGTGTCCAGGGACACTAAAGTGCTTTCCCACTGGTTTTTGTATGTTGACATTCTTGATGTCTGATTTGTATCCCTTTATTCTTTTGTGTAGAGCTTAATTGTACAATGAACAATGGCATATATTACATTAGAAGATGTGCACATGAATGAGCCTTTTAATGGTATAGCTCATGTGGTTAGGTGATGGTGTCACTAGGGTAGATGTGTAGAATTGGCAATGAGGCTTGTTGCAAAAATTGGTTCCTGAGGTTAGTGTTTCTATTGTGGGGTGGGAAATTGGTGGTGAGTATTTATCTCATGTTGGGAGGCTATCTGTAAGCAATACTCGCCTGCCTCCCAAGGTCTGCGAGAGCGAGGGATCATCATGCATGATAGTTTGTTTACCCTTGAAGATGTGTAGGAGAGGTTTTAGCAGGCTAGTGGTGTTCTGTTTATTCTTTGTTGGGTCTGTCTTGTAGTAGATAACCTTCCTTTTTTTCATCCATCCTATTATTTGGTTCTAAAGACTCATTCTCTTCTGTTCTAGGCCTCTCCATCCTCATTGTTTTGACTGGCATTTCCTTTTTCCTGACCTACTGTTTCAACATTTAATAATTTTTTGTATTCATTACTTTTTAAAATGTATTAATCTGTCTTCTGGACAGCTAATTTGCAGCATTCCAGCTCTGGGAGAGTCAGGGAGAAACGGGAACAGAGTGCGAATCAAGTGAATCACAGGCTCCAGAAGTGCTGGAGGAGAGAGGTAGGAGCAGTTAAGTGCAGGGCTCCAGTGTCCTGGTGCATGAGAAGCACATAAGGGGGGGCAGATAGGAGGCCATGAGGCTGCAAGTGGAACCCCACTGGGCTGTGGGCTGCTATGGCCCATTGAGGTGGAGGAAAGCCACTCAAGTGGCCCACCCATCATTCCTGGTTGCCTATCACTGATTTAGGGCATGGGTTTTGTGGTAATAGTTAAATCAGTATTTTCAAAAGCATTTAGAAAGATCAAGACTCAAGTTGTCTTAGCCACAACTAAGCCAGGCTACCCCAGGTTAATAGAGTTAGGCAGAAACCCCCTTTTGACTGCTCTGCAACATGTGCATCCTCTGACATCTCTCTGAGCACAATAATTTACCCTGCCCCCCAATTATGGGTAAGCAGAACAGATAGAATGAATTAACCTTCTAAATCTTATTAGGTTCATGCGAGAGAAAGCAGAGAATAGTTAAGAATAGAACAGGCTACTAAGAGTAGGTTGGGCTGGCACAGAGAGAAGCACATATAGTATGCAGGTAGAGAGCTGGCTGAGTGCACATTTCCCCTTATATGCTCAGTTCCAAGAACTGATTTTCAAAATAAAACTACATGGCATGTTCTGCTTTTGAAATTCCCCTTATTCTCTGAGTTTCTAAAATTGGTTAGCCACATTCTCTGCAAAGAACCTACTGGAGACCCTTTATTTGGGGTTAGAGAGCTGCATGTGGAGTTGGGGAAGACACATAGTGGGGCAGGTATGCAATATGCATTTGTCTCCATTGTAATAAGTGTAGAATCCACTCAAATCAGTGAGAGGATTGGTAGAGAATTCCTGCTTTGTGCATTTGTTCTTCAACTACAGGCTCATATATTTCTCCAAGTTACTTTCTCCAAAAAGGACTTGCTAAGATACTCCATGCCATATCAGAGCTTCCCTTTGTTACCAGGTATTTGAAATTTGCTGCTGGTATTGGTATAATGAGGAAATCACTATCATACTAGCTTTGTTGCATTGATTTAATTCTGCAAAATATCCTTCCATTGCTAAAAAAGTGGGCTTTATTATTGTAAGAGTAATTAATTTTGTTCCCAAAGCATTTTTGACTGATTTCTAAGTATATCGGGTAAATAGTATATACTGTTTTTCCAAACATTCAGAAAAATCATAATAGAATCTTAACTTTAAAGAAGTCCACATAGTGCAACATGGAATTATGTTTATTAATTTAAAAGTGAACAAGGAATGATGTGATCCCTGGAATTTTACTGTAGTATAATAACTTTGCATTCTAAATTGTTACCAGTTAAAAGTCTATACAATAATTAAGATCCCATTGGTCTATAGGACAATAAATTAATGTTCGCATCAAGTACCCTGGCATTCATTGTTGCTTCATATAGTGAATCAAAAAATCATTAATTAGCTACTAAGATTTGTCTATCTTCAGTTCCAGTTATAATCACTTCCACCCATTTGTTTTTAAGACAAATTCATTTAAAGTGTATTTATGATTACAGTTTCACTTTCATTTCTTCCTGAACTCTTCCAAATTCACAACCACAAAGTCACAGAGAACCAAGAAATGCCCAATAAAGGTCTTCTCACATACCACCAAAAAGAATGTGTTGCAAGAAATTTTTTTTTTACAAAAAACAGAAAAGCCACTGTTAAAATGCTGCTTCTCACAAACTTAGCACTCCTTAGATTTTTCTTTTATACAACTTCAATTATTTCTTCTTCCTTCCACTTTAAGACATCTAATCCAGATTTAAGCAATCTACTGTTCCAATTTTCTGCATTTATTATTCTTACCAATGCAAAAAGATATTAGATATTACTTCCTATAAATGGTATATTAAGCTTTCTGTGACTTCAGAGTATTTTACAATTTAAGTTTATATTATCATATTATGATTATCAGGCACTTTGTCTCTTTAATTTAGGCAAGAACAGATAAATCATAATTTTTGTAAAAAATTAAGAGCTGTTAAATGCAGAACTGAGCTTGCATGTCATAAATAATCTTTGTTTCTGGAAGGCATCTAACATCGACAACTGTCTTATGCTAATTCATTGTTCAGGCTGGTGATAATTTACCTATATTGATTACATTTAATGGTCTTGATTAAACGACTCCAATTGAATTTGTATGACAAAGAACTATATATATATATATATATGTTTTTAACCTTATGATCATTGTTATGAGAACTTAAAATCCAAAGCCTGATATATTTGGCATCAATATTAAAAATTACTTATTATTCATAAATGATTATTTGCTCTGCTGTTAATCTTCAACATTTCCTCTCTCTGCACTGTAGTGTGTTGATAGTTGGGTGTTATTCTTCAATACAAAATTAGTTGCATTTCAATGGTAGTTCTGTACTTGCAAACATTTTGGAATGATTGGGGAGGAAAGGTGCAAAATAAATACATTTAAACACTAATCCTTGACAACACTGAGGCTGTATTGTAGACTAAGAATTCCGAAGGATAAAAATAGTTATTTCAGGTATGGCAAAGAATGCTCTGGCACAATAGAGACTAATGAAAGGCCTAGATGGCATCATAAATCACTCCACACTTTGGTGTTAGAGATGAGTAAAAATGGCCTTCCTGATGCCACTGCATTGATATGTTTTGGTCAATCCATTTATTCTGCCAAGATATAGGTACCTATTATACTCAAAGTTGTATCAGCATTCAAAATAATGAATTCTGGTTCATATAATTTCCAAAGGAAAGCAAAACAACTTTTTTTATATTTTCTGAGTACGTTGGGCACATTCTATTATACCATTTTTCTTTCTTTTGAAGATTGGAAATAAGTGTGTTTCAGTATTGCCAAGCCCCCAAGCCTTCACCGATCATGAGTCAGACACAAAAATATCATAAGACTAGTTTAAAAATTCTGAGATTAAAATAGAAAGACAAGTTGGGTGAGGTAATATCTTTTATTTAACCAATTTCTCTTGGTGAAAGATGAGCTTTCAAGCTACATGTAACTCTTGTTTAGGTCTCAAAAAGGTACAAGATTAAAATAATCAAACCACAAATAATTAAGAATGTATTTGCCTTTTGATTGTTGTAAGGGAGCTTTCAAAAATTCAGCCTTAATGAAAAATGGTGCACCTCTTTACTGGCTATTCAGAAGGGGCTCTACTTTGCCCTCTCTCTTCTTCTTCTCTTATGCATCTGCTTCCAATTACCTATGCCTCCACTAGGAATGTCAATGTAGATGAATACATGATTAACCGATAAGCCTAGGCTTATCGGTTAATCCTATCAACTACATGCATCCCTCCCCATTTGCTGTCTCTTATGCAGAGACAGCAAGGGGAGGTGAGGTGGGAGCCAATGCCCATGTGGAGCAGGTTTTTAAGCCACCTCCCCGCGAGCACCTGCTCTCCCCTCCCCCCCACTAGTGCCTTTGATAGAGAGGCAGCAGAGGAGGGTAAGGGGGAGCTAATTTGTGTGGGGAAATGGCTTTTAAGCCACCTACCCTTCCTCCCCCACTTTGCTGCCTCCCACAGAGGCATCAAGTGGGGGCAGGGAAGGCTACCATGGAGCAGCCTCTGTTTGCAATGGGCAGGAGACTCCCTGGGAGTAGGGCCAGGAGTACATAGGCTCCCTTTTTACCATCCTCTTCTGCATTTTTTCCAGTCTCCTTCTTACTTTCCTTTGATTCCCTAAGCCCACTCTGCATTTTTGTTTTCCCTACACTTCCTCAATCTTTCCTGATTCTTTCTCTGCCTCCTCCTAAATCCCACATTCCCTAGATCCTTGAGAACTCCAATTTACATCCTCCTTGCACTTCCCTCATTTTCCTTCCTGTTCCTTGCCCACCCCTCTACCATTTCTTATTCCTCCCTATTCCTAGCACCTTTACTTCTGCTCTCCACTTTCCCTCCTCCAATAAAGCATAACAGAGCAGCAACCACATTTGCTGAGTGCAGCTTGGTTTCAGACTCACTAAAAACAATGGGAGCTGGTGGCTACCTTTACTTGTAGAGATGGTCAGAATACCTCACCCAAAGAGCAAAGATATATATGGCAGTCATCGTGCCTGCAGGAAAATTGCTTCAGTCCTAGAAAGTGAGCACTGGGTTGCACGTTTGGCACCAGGGCTATTGCTTTCTGTTACTTTTGACACCATGCTGCCCCAGGCCAGTAATACTGCTCTACCCAGTACCAGAGCCCCATGATGGTGCTACCACACGGCCTGGCAAGGCCCAGCTTGGCAGCAGCACCATCACACAGTGAGACACAATCCGGCGCCACCATACAATGAGGTGAGGCCTGGCCCTGCAGCGGTGCCACCACAGCATGCGGGGAGGCCCAGTTTGGTGACAGCAGCACCACGCGACAGAGCCCAGCTTAAGCAGCCCCGGGGCAGGCTTCATATTGCCCAGCCCGTTGCCACCTTCCCCGCTGTAAATACCCCCCCCCCCCCTCCAGCTTTTCACACTGAGCCCCAAGGCACGTTGATCCCATTTCAAAACAAGTCGTTCCTTAAAGGACGACCCGACGCCTCCCGGCCTGCAGCCCGGCGCTGTGCTGGGCCCCCGTGCAGCCCCCGCTCGCCCCAAGCTGCAACAGGCCCGGCACCGCAGGCAGGCGGCCCAGGCTTGGACACACGCTGAGCTTTAACCCACAGACGGAGCAGGGCCGGGCAGCTTAGGCCCCAGCTCGTGCAGGGGGAGCGGGGGCTGCAATGGGATCGGCCCACGCAGCTTGCCCGGGTTGATGAGCGGGACTAGACAGGCCGCGCCTGCGCACACGGCGCCGAAGCAGCTGCGGGATGGGGAGGCGGTATTCAGGGCGGGTGGCGGCGTGACGTCACGGCGCGCGTAGTTCTGGCGGCGTGACGCAGGCACGCAGTGGGGGAGACCTGTAAGTTCTCTTCCCCCCTGCAGCTGGGCGGGACGTGGCGGTTTGTCCCTATGCCTGGCAGCCTGTGACCATAGGCCTCGCGCGGGACGGCGGGTGCGGGGCCAGAGCCGCGCCGCGTTGGCAGGGACGGTGCTGGGGAAGCGGCACGCGCGAGGGGACGGAGCCCACGGGCGCAGGATGGGGACGGCGCCTTGGCGCGGCCGTTACTGAGCGCAAACCCCTCCACGCCCGTCCCGGGCCCGGAAGGGCCCTGCCCCGCCCTCTCACGGGCCGCAGTCTCCCTGCGCTGCCCGTGACGTTCTGAGAGGCCGTGTGGCCAGCCCTGAACGGCCTCGGGCGGGTCTCGCGCCACTCACTCGGGGCGGGGCGGGCCTGGGTCACGTGCCGCCCTGGCCACTGCCTGTCTGCTCTAAGGGGGGGGGGGCCGCCAGAGGCTGAACTTTGCCCAGGCCTAGAGGTGGAGGAGTCGGACCTGAATCTGGGAAAGCGATTTCCAAACTGTTCCCCTGCAGGGGACAAGGGGGCTGCACTGTGGCTGGGCAAACCGGGCTCTCCGCTGGAGAGGGCAGCCTGATTAGAAGTGGCACTCAAATCTACAACAGGCTCACCTTCCAGGGAGGGGTTGTCTATACTGGTAACACTACAGCAGCACAGCACCTTGCTATGGCAGAAGGGGTTTTCTGGTCACTTGGTACCTCCTGCACCTCTCCCAGGGGCAGTGGATCTGGAGAACGTAGTGCAGTCTGCATATTGGGGCTTGCATCCACTTTTTGTGCCCAGTGGCCCCATTGCTGGCCTGTGGGCAGCCCCCTCTGGGCTCTTACCACCCACCATCCCTGGGGTCCAGGCCACCAGTTCTGGAGGCTTCACTGCTGTTCAGGGTCTTGTCACCTCCTAGAGCTCTGCTCCTGGCTTTGACCTGGTTCTCCACAGCTGCTTCCAGTGGTGCTTAGGTTGCCAACTCTTCTGGATCAGACATACCAGACATTTGCAGCAATGGTGTCCGGAACAGGAGAGATGGCAACCCTAGGTATGAGCACAGCTGGGGGTGATGAGGGTGGAGAAGGGCACAGCTCAGCAGCCCCACCCTAAACACAGTTTCATCACCACTGATCTCTTAACTATATCTTCCAAGGCCAGTGAATTTTTCATGTGCTGAAGGACATAGTTAACTCTGATGAAGTCTTAGCTGTAGGATAGGATCTCATAAGATTTGAATTTCTAATGCTACAAATTATTGAATTCTTGCTACACACACACCAGAGTGCTGGTGCCAAACTGGTAATGCAGCTATATGGAAATCTCGGTAGAAATAATATATTGACTTAAAAGTGAACATGAAAGAAATGGTGCCTCAATGTACTTACAGTGCCATCAGGCAAGTTTATACTCAAGACATGGAAGAAAGGGTCCACTGTATTAACATTTAGTTAAAATAGTTGGGACTTGAACAGTGGCTTTCATTCATGGAGCTTAATTCAATACCATTTGTAGAGCACTTCGTCTCATTTGAGAAGCAAGGAAGCATTACATTTGGTAAAACAGACATAGGGTACGTCTACACTTGCACCCTAGTTCGAACTAGGGATGCAAATATAGGCGACCGAAATAGTAAATGAAGAGGGGATTTAAATATCCTATGCTTCATTAGCATAATCTTGCCCACGCACTGTTTCGGCCCAAGAACATTAGTTCGAATCAAACCCCTTGGTTCAAACTAATGTTACTCCTCAAACAGCTGAGTTCCGAAACAGTGCATGGGTGCAATTATGTGAATGAAGCATGGGATATTTAAATCCCCACTTAATTTACTATTTTGGTCACCTACATTTGCATCCCTAGTTCGAACTAGGGTGCAAGTGTAGACATACCCATGGAGAGGAATGTGTATTATATGAGGTTTTAAAGCTAGTCTTTTAGATGTGTGGTCCTCAACTTGGAGTGTGCTCCCTTGGGAACATGCAGGAACATTCAAGTGGGTATGGTGGGGCCCAGCCTGGTCCATCTTCCACTGGGAATGGAGGGGGAACGCTACCCAGCTGTGATCTGCTGTGGTTCTGGATCCCAGTGATGGCCCCAGTCTTATCCTCAGCCTCAGCCCAGCAAGTCCATGGCTACAGTTTTACTTCCTGGGCCTGGCCAGCCTCACCCTGGCTGCAGATTTGTCCGTGGTCTCAGCCTCAGTCCCTTTACTCATGTCCACATCTTGTTCCCTTCCCCCAGTTGCGGCCCTGGTTCCCAGGGGGATGCCACCATTAAAAGTTTGGGAGCTACTGTACTAGATACAGTTCTCCCATAAAGTTGTTGTTGTTGGTTGTCTCTCGGGAGCCAAGGAAGACATGTGCATTTCATTTGTGGAAACTCACGTGGCTCCGGAGCCCAAAGGTTGAAGCACACATGCGGTTACAGATAGGGCATGGGACGCCAGTTGTCAGGACAGGAGAGAATGCAGCTCTATGTCGTCTTTCACATGCAGCTGTGAGGTGTTGGCAGCGGTTGTCCTCAAACTTTGTCACTGCTTTCCTCATAAGGGAACATCAATTATTCCTGTCTACAGCAGCTAGTTCAAATTGTTGAGGTTGAAGGTCTGTCCGCTGCAAGTTGGTCTTCATGTTATCCTTATACCTCTTCCTTGGGCTTTACTATTTGTGACTCCGATGTACCAGCTCCCCGTAGAACGGCTGTCTTGGGATCCTGCTTTCGTCCATTCGGAGAACATGGTCAGACCATCAAAGTTGGGTCTGGAGGATCTTGGTTTCCATACTTGTGGAACTAGCTCTATCAAGCACTTCTTGGTTAGTAATTCAGTCCTGCCAGCGTACTCTCATGATTGATCGTAGGGAGCGCATGTGAAACTGTTCCATCTGCTTGATGTGCCTACGGTACAGGGTCCATGTTTCAAATCCATACAGGAGAGAGGTGAGGACCATGGCATTATATACCTTGAGTTTAGTTGAAAGGCGAATACCTTTGTGCTGGAGAACTTTAATATGCAATCTCCCAAGTACCTGACTGGCTTTCTGGATCCTCGCTGTAATCTCTTTGTCAAGGGATCCATCACTTGATATTGTGCTGCCCAGGTACTTAAAGCTGTCCACTACCTTCAGTAGTGTGCCATCGATAGTGATGCATGGCTGTGGAGGAGCACTGTTTGGTGCGGGCTGGAAGAGGACTTCTGACTTTCCGAGGCTAATTGCAAGACCGAACAGTTTGGATGCTTCAGAGAACCTGGCAATGATGGTCTGCAGGTGGTTCTCTTGGTGTGCCATAAGGGCACAGTCATCAGCAAACAGCACTTCGGTGATAAGCCTCTCCAGTGTCTTGGTCTTTGCTGTAAGGCGTCTCAAATCAAACAGTGACCCATCCAAACAGTATCTGATGTAAATACCAAGATATAGGTCTCTGACAGCATGCACGAGGACTTGAGCGAGGAACAGGTTAAAAAGCCCCGGGGCAAGTACGCAGCCCTGCTTCACGCCATTGGAGATGTTAAATTTCTCAGATGGCATGCCATCCGAGAGTACCTCTCCTGTCATGTCGTCATGAAATAGCTTGATGAGTGAGATGAACTTGGATGGGCAACCCAGCTTCCTGAGGATGATCCACAATGCATCTCTGTTAACCGTGTCGAATGCCTTTGTCAGATCAATGAAGACAGTGGAGGTTCATATACTGCTCAAGGCACTTCTCTTGCACCTATCTCATTATGAAGTTCATATCGACAGTACTGCGATTGGGGCAGAAGCCACATTGTCACTCGGGGAGACTCACTTCTGAAACTGTGGAAATCAGCCTGTTCAGGATGATGCGGGTGAAGATTTTCCCGGCAATGGAAAGCATTAAGATACCTCTAAAGTTCCCGCAGTTGGCTCTTGCATCCTAATTCTTGTACAGAGCAACTATCACAGCATCACGGAGATCAGATCAACTTGTCGTTGGCCGGCACTGAGCACAGAACAGAACTGAGGTCAATGTAAAACTACTCAATTATCTCCTCTGTGCTGTTCATGGTGGGAGCGTATGCACTGATGACTATTGCATACCGCTTGTGCCTAAGGGGTAGGTGTAACTTTATGAGCCACTCCTTACTACTGACAGGCAAATCTGAAAGTTGTTTCATCAGACTAGTCTTGACGGCCAGGCTGACTCCATAGACCTATCCTCATTCTGCGCTTTCCATTTCCAGAAGAAGGTATAACCACTAGCTAGTTCAGTGAGAAATCCTCCTTCAGCAAGCCTGGTTTCACTCAAGGCAGCGATATCAATACCATAGCGTGAAAGCTCTTTAGCGACTAGGGCTGTTCTCTCATGAGGTCTTATTGTCTCCTCACTGTCCATGAGTGTATGGATGTTCCATGCTCCCATTATCAACTTCTTTTTTTTTTGCACAACAAAACCTGTGCGTGAAGAATATTATAGTGGGAAAGCCTTTGCATAGAGACAATCCCACTCTCTCTGCCTCAGAAGTCAGAATCCAGTGGCACGAAAAAATCGTTACTTCCGGAGGCTACCTTGGCATTAGATGGCCTGACATGCCCCATGCACTCCATAGTGCGCTGCTGCAATGCCTTCTCAGCCGTAGAATCATAAAGATTTCCTCTGCCTGATCCATCAAAGCAGTCTTCGCATGCTAGGATGAGCAAGTCCCTAACTCACCGAGGGTTTCAGACCCATCGGCTACCCTCACCTGGTTTAGCTGGCCTGTCAAAGCAACTACATGGAGCCCACATGTGAGTGCTGGGTGCCGGTAAAAATCAGTAAAGGATGGGCCACTCCAAAGGAAGTGTGACAAGCCCTCCTTTATAGGTACTACCCCATTAGAGGTACTACCATTCAACCCCATACACCCCAAAGTATCCCATAAAGTATAAATATTTATAAGGCACCAAATAGATGTGAGGCTTTTACAGCTTATTAAGTTTCTGCTAAATCCTTAGGATTTTCAGTAGTACCATGGTATAAGAAGGGATGTAGCATTCATGCATGTTGCAAAGCTTGAAGCCCATCAGTTTTTGAATTCACATAAAGGAAGGTGTATAGTCTTTTCCTCACTAAAAAATAAATGGGATTTCTGAGAGTAAAAATCGCCATGGAGGAAGGTTTGAAGATGAAAATGGAAGAATAAAAAGAGAGCACTGAAGAGGCAGTTTTGAGGAGATTGTAGTAGTGAGTTCCGTGGGAGAGGAATTGAAGTTAAACACTTCTGAAAAACAAACAGTTTGGCTTTATTGTCTGAATGTTTTGTTTTGGGGAAAAAACTATGCCAGTTCCAGGACTGAAGTAAAATTATATACAAAATCTTTTCTTGGAAGACTTTTATTCCTTATGTTATTTTGCTTTTCCACTGGCTACAATCTTGCTGTCATTGTTAATATTAACTGAATGTTTTCTATATAATATATAAAGATTTACATTAACCACCTTGCCTTCAAATACTATATAATTTTGTTCGCCTAATTTTAAGCTGATTATTTTCTCTGATTGCTTTGTTTAAACTTGTAGCTGAGGTATGGAATGTGTTCTGTTCTTATCAAAAGTTTGGATTTGAAAGATGTAAAGAAAGAAGTAAATGCGGCACTTCAGTTATACAGTAGTTGTGTACAGTAACATGGTTTTAAATTGGGCCATTCAGTAGATAATAGGGATATAAAATCCTGTTTAATTGGTTAACCCGATAAACATGTTTAACAGGTTAACCAATTAAATGGAATTATATTTAACTGGTTATCTAATTAAATGGGGGACAGGTAGAGGGTCTGTTCCACCCTGGCCTGGCTGGAGAGGACTCCCTGCCTGCCTGCCATGGCTGGGTAAGAGCTGGGCCTGCCATGGACAGGGACTGGTGGGCAGGTAACTGCTCCAGTCCCTGCCGGTTTATTAGTCAACCATTCAAATCCCTAATAGATAAAGTAGCTTATCACAGTACTTCTTTTTCAAACTCAAACACCACTAAATCTCATTGAATACTAATCCAGTGTATAGTTGAAATTTCAGCCCTTTGTGTTTACAATGAAAGTTTATATTTTGTCTCAAATAGAAATGTATTTTTTAGGGATGCTAGATATCATGTAACTGAATAGTTGTGTAACCGCATTAAATCTTAGCGATTACATAACTATTTGATAGTCCCTGGAGGGCGATGCCAGCAGCCAATGTGCTCCCTGCCCCACTCCCGGTGAATCCCCATCACTCCATGCTGCTGCCTTTATTAGGCGGGAGCAGGCCTGCAAGGGGAGCCAGTTTAAAAACCATCTCCCCAAGCAGACTGGCATGGGATGCGGAGCAGCTTCTGTCCACAGGGAGCTCAGACCCCTGTGAACAAGGGCTGTTGCTGTGGATCCCCCATGGATAGAGGCTGCTTTGCGGCAGCCCCCCTGGCCTTCCGTGTTGCTGCCTCTCATAGAGGCAGCAGCATGGGGGAAGGAATGCAGGCGGCACTTGTGAGCTGGTGCTGGGGGGAACCAGCATTTAAACTGGCTCCCCCCATCACCAGCTTCTGTTCCTCCCCCGGCTGCCTCTCTAGGAGATAGCAAGGGGGAGGCAATTCCCCAGGAGCCAATATGCTTGGGCAGCTGGCTTGAAAACTGGCTCCACATGCATATTGGCTCCAGCCTACCCCCTTCATCCAATGCGCTGCTTCCTCTCTAAGAGTGTCAGCAGTGCGGTGGTAGGAGTTGGAGTAGGCAGATCCAGTGCTTGTGGGGAGCCAGCTTTTAAGTCAGCTCACTATGGGCATTGACTCCTGCTCCCCCCTCTTGCTGCCTTTGATACAGAGGCAGCGAGCAGGGAGGAGAATGCGTGTAGTCAACAAGATTAACCGATAAGCCTAGGCTTATCGGTTAATTGTATAGTCGTCTACACAATGACATTCCTAATATTTTTTCCTAGTAGGGGTATAAATAACCATTACAATAATTAACCAGTTAAATGGATAAAATTATATCATTGAGCTGATTAACCCTTGGTAGGCAAGTCTTGCTTGATGGCCCGGCATGGTTGGGTTCCTCCTGCCCCACTCCAGCATGGCCAGGATCAGGATCTCGCCAGCCCGCTCCAGCATGTCTGGGGTCCCACCTGACTGCTCTGGCATGGCCAAAGCTGAGAGCTTGCTGGCCACCCAGGATCCCACCTCTCTGCCTGGGCTGCGCTGGTGCAGCCAGGGACAGAATTGCTCTGGTCCACCTCAGCAAGGCCGTGGTCCCGTCTGATTGCCCAGGTTGCTCTATCACGGCTAGGGCTGGAATCTCACTGGTCCACCCTTGGGTGCAGCTAGGGGTTGTGGTCCCGTCAGCCTGCTCCAGTGCAGTTGGGACTGTGGTTCCACTGTTGTGCTTGAACACTCCAACATTGCTGGAGCTGGGGTCCTAAGTGACATATCCCTGCCTTCTGCCCTCACTGCCCAGCACCACTCAGCCAGGGCTGCTCCAGCCATTTATCCAGTAAGCATTCAGGTAGGCCTAATGCTTTTACTGGTTAACCTTTTACATTACGAATTCTTACAGTGGTAATTTGTTTTCTTCTCACTTCACTCTCCCCTCACTACAAGAAAAAAGTCTTTTGGCTGACATCAAGGATGGATGTTTTAGGCATGGAAAAAATGTTGCTGAAAGTTATGGCTGAGAGGAAACAAGGAGTTAGGTTATACAACTGTTAAGTTTGTGAGATAATATGCACTAATATATGAATTTGGAATATTTTTACATAGCACTATAGTTTAATTAGTAAGACTTTTCTTTGGTGGGGATGACTTACAATATTTGAAAAAAATAGCAAGGCTGCCATTCAGATGTTGTTAGCCCTTCTTAGTGCTTGTCAGAATAATGAAATTTGTAGTGCTTGATGTAGTACATAGTACAAAATATTTTTTCAAACCTGTATGAAGATACTGTTTCTTCAGCAGCCTTTATATTTCTTGCAACTTTAAGAACATTAACATTGGAAATTAAGCAAATACATCATACTTCTTTCTTTATTTTCAGGGAGAGTTTTAGAAATGTGGTTATATGATGTTTTTTAACATATAAGCCTTATGATTATGGTTCTTTAAACTCGAGCATTGTTTATATGTGACTGGAGCTGTTTCATGGATTTTTATTTGTTGTTAAAGAGGTAATTGTCAATTATGGAAATATTTTAATGTTTTAAACATATAGGTCAAAACTCAGAGTTTTGTTCTTGTCTTGCACGTGGGCATAATGTAAAATCACGTGTGTCTGACGACCTTGTGAGAATGCCTTGTTGATTTGAAAAGTGTGTAGCTAAAAACATTATTAAAACCATAGTATTGAAATTATGTATAGTTTTAAAACGGGTGGTAAGTGATGCTTTAGTTTTTATTAATTTTAGCAGTAATAATTCAAAGTATTTATTATTGTGATTTTTAGTCTAAAACTGTTTTTTAATGTACTTTAAGCCTTCTAGCAGATTTCATAATATCTGTTGGCACCATATTGTTTTGAAGAAAACAAATTGTAATGGCATTCTACTTTAGCAGTATTTAGTACTTTCTAAAATCTGTGCCACAATACCATTGTACAATACCCATGAATTATTTTGTGCCTTTATGATAAACAGTAGATACAAATATTGAAATATTCGTATATTGTACTATAGGTAATCTGTGAGATGCTTTTCCAAGTAAGAATTTACATGGATGCTGTGTTTTATTATCCGTAACAGTAGCAGGAAGAATAAAGGCAAGTATCTCGAAGTAAGAAAATTAATAATCTTACAAAACATTTTAACTTGCTAATTCTATTTTATAGTGATATTTAGGCCTGGTTTATGTTTAATCTAGGAAAGCATAGCTACAGTGTTCATGTATATGAAAAATCAACATTTTGACCACTGTAGCTATGCTGACCTAACCTCCAGTGTAGATGTGGTAATGTCAACAGAATAATGCTTCCACTGACCTACCTTCTGTTGTTCAGGGAGTAGGTGTTCGTATAATGTGGGAGAAACCCCTTCTATTACTATAGGTCTTGTCTACACTACAGCATTATGCTAACAGAGCTATAGTGTATGGACGTAAACTAGTAGCCAGTTTAGGCTTATTGATTAATCTTGTCAATTACTCGCATTCCTCCCCTTCCTACCTGCTGTTTGAGAGTCAGCAAGTGGGGTTTAGCAGGGGCCAGTTCTACAGGGGAGGCGGCTTTAAAACTGGTTGCCCCCAGCACTGGCTCCGCGGTGACAACTGTCCCCACCTCGCACTGCTGCAGCAGTGGTGGGGGGGAGAGTGCAGGGGAGGCTGCTGCGAAGCAGCCCCTGTCTTCTGGGGGTCCAAGCTCCCTGTGGGCGGAGGCTGCTTTTTGGTAGAAGCTTCTGTATCCTGCGGAGCAGCCTCTGTCCATGGGGAACTCGGACCCCTCATGGACAGGGGCTGCTGCCACCCTGCGCTGCTGCCGCTGTTTCAGAGGCAGCAGTGGGGGGGGGAGGGGGAGGGGCAGCCAGCTGGTCCAAGAGGGAAGCTAGTTTTTACAGAGGCAGATGTGTGGAGTGCCAGGGGGCTCCCCAGAAGTCGGGGCGGGAGTGCATTGATTGCCAGCTCTGCCCCCAGGGACTATTGAACACTTGTGTAACAGAAAAGATTTCATGTGGTTACACGACTATTCAGTTACCCAATAGCTAACATCCCTACTACAGTGTAGTAACAATGACCTATGGTCATCATTGTGTACACATGGTCTTCCTGTAAAACTACAGGATATTTTGATTTTTTTCTCTTTTTAAAGAGAGATTTAGAAAACATATTGCAGAATTTGCTTTAATCATGTCTTTGAAAGATTCACTTCTACATATATTTGACTCGTTCGTTTTTTATTTGACTATGTAGGTGTTCTATTGGGGGGGGACATGCCTAATTTTTGGCAGTTGTTTGGATATACTCAGTAATATTAAGAATAGCTTTCTTCCAGTCCACATTGTGAGGTCGTTTATGTTCAGAAGTGAGGGTAGCCTCTATCCTCCCAGAGTCCCTACCACACTTTGCTTTAAGTTGCTTTTAACATTCTTCAGTTCCTAGCATTGGAGGAGGTTTCTAAGCAAAACACAAAAGAAAGACACTACTCTCTTTTCCTTATGAGAGAGGGTAATTCAAGTGACAAAGGAAAGGTGAAGGTGGTCTGTCTTTCAGCCTGGCTTTTAGGAAGTGTTTCAATGGTCTATTGGCTTTAATTAAAGTCTACCTTCAGCCCTTACTCTTGAGATATTCTACTTTGCAGTAGGGATGTAAAAAAATAGTCGAATAGTAGACTACTCACATCCCCCACCCCCCACTGCCTTTATATCAGAGGCAGGAAGGGGGGTGAAAGCAGGAGCAGTGCAGGAATGGGGCAGGGGAGACAGGCACAATGGCGTAGCAGCTGTGCCTTTTAAAAATAGTAAAAGTCATCAAGCTCTTACTAAATTTAAAAGGTAGAGGCGCAATGTGGGACAAGGCACAACATGGGACCCAGTACAAGCTGGGACTGAAGCAGTCCCAGCTTGTGATGGGTCCAAACTGCTGCGGCTCTGCCTTTTAAATATAGTAAGAGCCAAGTGACTCTTACTACATTTAAAAGACAGAGCTACAGCGAGCGGTCTGGACCCAGTGTGAGCCAAGACTGAAGCAGTTCCGGCTTGTGCAGGGTCCTGGATCTACTCCCACTGTGGTTCTGCCGTTTAAATGTAGTAGGTGCCGGGATGCCTGCACGTCTGGCTCCTGCTACATTTAAACTGCAGAGCCTCAGCAGCCCCTTATTGACTAATCGTGTACTCAATACAAATTGTATTGATTAGTCATTTACTCGATACATAACATTTTTACTTTGCAACTGGTCTATGTAATTTCAGGGGAAGTGAAGCTAGAGATTGTTTCTCTCTCAGCCGGTCTCCTTCTTAGGTTAGCAGTCTCTTGAAGTGTAGCAGTTTAAAAACCCTGTGACAGGTTTTTCTCTTTTAAAATCCCTCCCTTCACCCATCTGTTTAGAGAAAGCAAGCTTTACAGGTGGGCCTGGAGGATATTGAAGGAGCCCAGAAAAGTTTTAGTCCCCTTGCTACCCGAGTGAGGTGGTACCTGTTCTCAAGGAATCTATTAAAAAATGTTTATGGTTCAGTGATAGTGAAAAGATTAGTACTGGTGTTTGTTATCTGCAGTCATGTTGGGCTTGTGCTGTTGCATCTCAGAACTAAATGGTGCAGGACTGGTTTTTTATAAAAGTGCTGAATAAGGGACCACTATGTGTTTTTGTTTTGTTTTTTTGTTACTTTGTTTACATTTTCAAGGGACATAATTAAAATGTTCTTTTGTAATGTAATTCTCCAGACACAAATGTATTGTTAATACTTCGAACTACACCGTGAAATATATTTGTATACTTGCATTACCTAGTCTGAGTGAAATGCAGATCTTTTCCAACAGTATAAAAGATATAAATCACATTTAAAATTATTTTCTAATGGTTCATTTTACATTTTGAAATTAAATACAGCTGTTATAATTTCATGTTTTCATCTCTGCCTTCTTTCTCTGTGTGCTCAGAATTACATGTTAATACTAACATTCCATTTAACTGGTTAAGCTTTTTAACTAGGATTTTATATTCCTAACCCCCCCTCCCCTACCTTCTCATCCCTCAGTTCCTCATATAAACTGTAAATGCTTACTTGCCCTTTCTGTATATATGAGACTTGACATACAAGGTTTGGTTTTACAGGTGTGTGGGTTTGTTTTGTTTTGGTTATTTCTAAAGGCCAGGCCTGTGGTCTTTTGCCACTCACAACAGTTTTCAAGGTTTCAAAATCTAATGACTTCATATATAATGCTGATACGTACATTTCAATAGAACAGTAATGTGCAACAGATCATGGCTTTTCCAATGATACCTCACAAGGCATACTTGGTACAAAGTATATCATAATCATATAACATTGGTAAATATGGGTGTACAGGGTATTATTTTGAGGTACAGGATAGGAATGTAAAATCCCGACTAATCAGTTAACCGGTTAAATGTTAGGTTTAACTGGTGAACCAATTAAATGGGGAAGATTGAGGGGGCCGGTCTAGCAAGACTGGGCCCGCTGTTAACAAGGGCTATTCCAGCTGAGGAGGAGTGCCTCTGCTTGCAGTGCGCTGAGCTAGGCCTGCCACAGGCAGAGGGCTGCTTTGACCCACCAGTTAACCATTCACATTCCTAATACATGGTGCCATAGCAATATTTGAGTGCTCTTCAGTCCTCTCCTATAAGTGGCTTCAACTGAGTCAACATTAGGGATGTTAGATAGCGATTAATTGAATAGTTGTGTAACTGCACAAAATATTATTGGTTACACAACTATTCGATAGTCCCCAGCGGCGGGGCTGTCAGCCACTGTGCCCGACTGTGGACAGAAGCTGTGCTAGCATCCCACGGAGCATCCTCTGTATGCAGCGAGCCTGGGCCCACCATGGACAGAGGCTGCCCCGCAACCTTCCCCCTCCCCCCCCCCGCTGCCTCTGATAGAGGCAGCAGCATGAGCAGGGAAAGGTCACCTCCCCACGTGAATAGACTCCTGCCTGTCCCTCCCACTGCACGCTACTGCCTCTGATAGAGAGGCAGCAGTGGGCGGCGGGGGGAGCAAGCAGCTTGTGGGAGCCAATATGCATGGAGAGCTGGCTTGAAAACTGGCTTCCTGTGCATATTGGTTCCTACCTGCCCCCTGACCTTCCGCACTGCTGCTCTCTATCAGATTCCTGTCTCCCCCTCCCCCCTTTGCTGCCTCTGTATCAGAGGCAGAAAGGGAGGGGAGTGTGTGTAGTCAATAAGATTAACCAGTAAGCTTAGGCTTATCAGTTAATCACGTACTCGACTACACGTTGACATCCCTAGTCAACATTATAGGATTTTGTTAAAGAACTAATGTTATGGATTTTTTTAGCATAGTTAAACCTTTTAAGAAGATATTATTACATATGGGGTGAATCGTGATGAAAATCTTGTTAACTGATATTAAAAATATAATCAAACTGCACTATAACATTATGTGTAGAACAATTGACCCAAGGCTCAATCAAATTATGTTGTTACCAAACAAAGATACAAAACTATGCAAATATTTAATTAAGGAGAGATTCTCATGTTTCTTAAAAAGAAACATTCTCATTCTCAAAAAGATTACTTGGTCTTTTAATCATTTTAGGAGAAAACTTTATTTCATCTCTTAAATTGTAAAGTGCTCCTGAATCATTGATTAACATCTAAAATAATTTGTAATGATGGTACAATACCAAGATGCTTTCTTGGAGAGATGTTAGCTAACCTATGAAAGTGATAACTTTAGTATTCAACTGTCAGTGTACTTTTAAACAATGCAGTATTGCAAAGGAAAGGATATAGTAATAACTACGTTGATGCATGATTTAGGGCTGTGCCCACTGGTGATTTCTTCATTTCTGGTTTTGGCTCATGATGTAAAACACTTGCTATTTTTCTGTAATTCTGTGCCTTATCATCCTGAAGAAGTTGAATTATCGACCTGTAGAATTATGTAAAAAGACAAGGAATAGTTTCTGTAGTGTTTTGAGTTTTCACTAATTTAATTTTAATCTGTTGTAAGAAGAATGGCACAGCAATTTGCAAGAAGAAATCCACTGATTTTTTTCAATTGAATACTTCACCATGCATTGTGGTATAAAGTTTCATATTTCATTGCATAGCAGCTTCTTGATTTGGTATATCAAATAGTCCATTCACACTTATAAAATAGCATTGTAGATTTATTGCAGAATTTTAAAATTTAGGGCTATTCAAAAACTTCAGAACAATCTTTGTTTTTCAAGAATAATATTGGCTTCACACACAAAAATGAACAGTGGAACAGCTTATTGCCTGGAAGCATATATGTGCTAAGACAGAATGCAAAGCTTATCACTAATACTGGCAGTTTTTCAATGAAGATTGGGTGTTGTTTTAAAAAATATGTGCTCTACAAATTATGCTGGGGAAATTTTGTGATCTCTGTTACACATGAGGTCAGATGAAATGATTGCAGTGGTTCCTTCTAGGCTTGGAATCTATCCCTTGTCCTTCACTTTTCTGGCAGCGCCTTCAACATCACTCCTTTCTCCATGCAAGCCATTTGTGTGTATGTAGAGGTTGTAATGACGAAGGGTACTAGTTAAAGTTGCAATCCCCCATGACCACTAGACCTCAGCTAGAGTACTGTGTCCAGTTCTGGGCGCCACATTTCAAGAAAGATGTGGAGAAATTGGAAAGGGTACAGAGAAGAGCGACAAGAATGATTAAAGGTTTAGAGAACATGACCTATGAAGCCAGGCTTCATGAACTGGGCTTGTTTAGTTTGGAAAAAAGAAGATTAAGGGGGGACATGATAGCGGATTTCAAATATCTAAAAGGGTGTCACAAGGAGGAAGGAGAAAATTTGTTCCTCTTGGTTTCTGAGGACAGGACAAGGAGTAATGGGCTTAAAGTGCAGCAGGGGAGGTTTAGATTGGACATTAGGAAAAAATTCCTAACTGTCAGGGTGGTCAAATATTGGAATAAATTGCCAAGGGAGGTGGTGGAATCTCCCTCTCTGGAGATATTTAAGAACAGGTTAGATAGACATCTGTCAGGGATGGTGTAGATGGAGCTTGGTCCTGCCTTGAGGGCGGGGGGCTGGACTCGATGACCTCTCGAGGTCCCTTCCAGTCCTATTATTCTATGATTCTATGATTCTTCCACAGTGTTCCTCACACAGATTCCTACTCAGAAGATCTGTAGGGCCACAACGTGGTCCTTGATACACGTTTTTGCTGCGCACTATGTAATCACGTGATAAGTCAGTGAAGAACTATGACCCCACCTTCTAGACTTGGGTTTGTGAGTCACTTAATTGGAATACTCATGAACACACTCTCAATAAAGAAAAACCTGTATATACCTTCTCAGAACTGTTGTTCTTTAAGATGCATTGTTCATGTGCATTCTACCCTTCTTCCCCTCTGTTGGAGTAACTGGCAAGAAGGAGTGGTCTTTTTCTGTTATATATTCTGAGGGTCCCTTTTTTTTTCTCCTTTTAAGTTTATCTGAGGAAGTGGGTTTTGCCCATGAAAGCTTATCGTTCTCTGTGTGTGTGTGTGTGTGTGTGTGTGTGAGTGTGTGTGTATTCATTAGTCTCTAAGGCAGGGCTACTCAACTTTGGAAGCCCCAGGGGCCACAATGATACTCACAGCACATGCCGAGGGTCGCAACTTAAGTGTGGGTTGGGCCAGTTGCATCCAATCAAAGCACTGCTTTGAGGGAGCCAATGTTTCTCTCAATCAATGTTCTGTGCAATCAGCATGCACCTCATGTCATGTGGCCTTGTTTTATATGCCTGTCGCTTTAATAAGACCAATAGGAAAAAACTGCATGGATGGAAAGCAGACTCTGGCAACCTTGCACATGGGAATTGGTAAGCAAAATGTCATGTGGGTCACACATAGAATCCTGATGACTGCAAGTTGCCCACCACTGTATTAGTGACATTACTTCCTAAAGGCACTCCAGAGTTAAAGATCTTAGAAAATAGTAAAAGTCCGGAATTGTATCTTCCCTTTGGCTGAACAGATCTCTCCTACCCTTTTGTTCCTGTAAGCCCTTCTTGTCTGGTGTGATCAGTTCCTTCCCAATCATCCAGAACAGAACCCTATTGTTAAATAGACAGTGACTCCTTGCCTTGTGCTGTGGGAAGTACCCCTCTTCCATGTAGAAAAACTGTCCCACAGGTGAAAGCCTTAGATTACAGACATGATGGTTTCTCAGTGTTAGTCCCTCACAGGGTGAATTGATTTCACTTGAGGAGATTTAAATTAACAACTTAAATAATGATTTCAATCACTAAGTAGAAAGCCTTTCTGTAAATAATTGATTTCAGTTTATTTTCCATTTGTACTTCAGTTATTTTCTAATGAGAGGTACATTCTTATTTGCTTATATAACCAGTAAAACATGTTGATTTACTACAAAATAGAACCTTTAGATTGGATTTGGTACATTTGTTCATGGTTTGTGTCAAGCTGCATTAGGATGGTAACTGGAATTTAATTTAAACACACAATACAGCATATAAAATATTTTTGTTAAGCAAAACAACCTTAAATGTTTTAGGCACATAAACATTTCTGTTATCAAAATATCTTTCAAACTTATAACCAATTGATAACATATGAATGGTCATACTGGGTCAAACTAAAGGTCCATCTAACTGGAACTGGTCCTGTTTTTCAACAGTAACCAATGCCAGGAGCTTCAGAGGGAATGAACAGAACAGGTAATCATCAAGTGATCCATCCCTGTCACACATTCCCAGCTTGTGGCAAACACAGGTTAGGGACACCATCCCTGCCCATCCTGGTTAATAGCCATCCATGAACCTATCCTCCATTAATGTATCTAGTTCTTTTTTTAATCCTTTTATAGTCTTGGCCTTCACCACATCCTCTGGCAAAAAGTTCCACAGGTTGACTGTGTTTGTGTGAAGAAATATTTCCTTTTGTTTGTTTTAAACTTGCTGCCTATTTCATTTGGTGACCACTTGTTTTATGAGAAGGAATAAATAACTATTCCTTATATACTTTCTCCACATCACTCATGATTTTATAGAGCTCTATAATATCCCCCCTTTACTCGTCTCTTCTCCAAGCTGAAAAAAATCTTACTTATTTTTCCTCATTCAGAAGCCATTCCATACCCATACTCTCTCATAATTTTTGTTGCCCTTTTCTGAACCTTTTCCAGTTCTAGGACATCTTTTTTGAGGTGGTGCAACCACACTTAGGCTATGTCTAGACTGCAGCTCTTTTCTGAGATACCAGAGGTATTCTGGAAAAGCCATGCCACATCCAAGAAACATATCTGCTTTTCCAAAACATTTTTTGGAAGAGAGGACATGTTCTTGTACCATCCCTGTAAACCTTGTTTCATGAGAAAGAAGGGATGGCTCAAAAAAGAAGGTTTTTCTGAAATTTGGTGCCGTGTAGACGCGCCAAATTTTGGAAAAGCCTCTTTCGAAAGAAAAGCGGGAAAAGATACGCAAATTGTGACTCGCAATTTGTGTATCTTTTTCAGACTTTTCTTTGTAGTGTAGACCTAGCCTTACTTTATTCAAGATCTGGGCATACCGTGGATTTATATAGTGGTGATATGATATTTTCTATCTTATTATCTGTCTCTTTCTGAATTGACTCCCAACATTCTATTCACTTTTTTGACAGCTACTTCATAGTGAGTAGATGCTGTCAGAAACCTATCCACAATGACTCCCAAGATCTCTTTCTTGAGTGGTAACAGTTCAGTTAGGCTAGGCTGTCAAGTAATTGCAATTGATTCATGCCATTAAGATTAATCACAGTTAATTTTTTAATTAATTTTAATTGCACTGTTAAAATAGAATATAAATTAAAACTTCTTAAATATTTTGTGAATGGCGTACATTGTCAAGTATTGACTGTAATTACAACACAGTACAAAATGTAAACTGCTCATATTATTTGTATTACACATATTTGTTTTGTAAATATAATAAAAGAGTATTTTTTCAATTCATCTCATAAATGCTATAGTGTGATCTGTACTGGTTACAAATATAGACTTTTTTTGATTATGTAACTGTGTTTAAAAATAAAACAATCTAAAACCTCAGAGCTACAAGTTTGCACAACCCTACTTCTTGCTCAGGCAGTTGCTTAAAAGAAACAAGTTTATTTACATTTAGGGGGGATAATGCAACCTGCTTCTTATTTACAATGTCACCTGAAAGTGAGAACAGGTGTTCCCATGTCACTTTTTTAGCTGGCATTGCAAGGTATTTATGTGACTCTTTATGCTTTTGCCACTGTTCCACATTATATACTTCAATGCTGATGATACTTGCTAAATAAAACAATGCATTAATTAAATTTGCAATTCAGTTCCTAGGGGTGAGAAGTATACGTCTCCTACTCTATTCTACCACATGCTGCCATATATTTTGTAGCAGTCTTGATTGATAACCCAACACTTGCTTGTTTTCAGAACACTTTCACTACAGATTTGACAAAATGCTTATAGAAGTCTTAAAAGAGTAACACTCCAATGCTGAAACTATAGATATAGAGCCCAAACCACCAGAAAAGAAAATCAATCTACTACTGGCTTCTGATTCGGATGATGAAAATGAATATATGTTGGTTCACGCTGCTTTTGACCATTATCAAGCAGGACCTGTCATCTCTTTAAACTAAGAGATGATGGAAAGCCGATTGGTACAGAGGAGCATGTGGATCGGACAGAGATTCTCTAGGTTTTAGTCACCAGGAAAGGATGGAAGAGGATAAAATATGGGCCAGATCAGGCACAAAACATTCACATAAAAAAGAATCTGACACATCAGAAAAGGGCAGACAAATAAACAGTGACAAGTTTTTAAAGTGCTTGTACAAAAATGCTAGAAGTCTAAAAAATAAGATGGGTGAACTAGAATGCCTCGTGTTAAAGGAGGATACTGATATAATAGGCATCACAGAATTCTGGTGGAGCGAGGACAATCAATGGGACACAATCATTCCGGGGTACAAAATATATCGGAAGGACAAAACAGGTCATGCGGGTGGAGGAGTGGCACTATATATGAAAGAAAATTTAGAATCAAATGAAGTAAAAATCTTAAATGAATGAACATGTGCCATAGAGTCGCTATGGATAGTAATTCCCTGTTCTAGTAGGAATGTAACAGTAGGGATCTATTATCGACCTCCTGACCAGGACAGTAATAGTGACTATGAAATGCTAAGGGAGATTAGAGAGGCTATCAAAATAAAGAACTCAATAATAGTGGAGGATTTCAGCTATCCCCATATTGACTGGGTACATGTCACCTCAGGACAAGATGCAGAGACAAATTTCTTGATACCTTAAACTACTGCTTCTTAGAGCAGCTCATACAGGAACCCACAAGGGGAGAGGCAATTCCTGTGGTGGGAAGAACACCTCAGCAACCCAACATTGTAGCATTTGTAGGGGAACTATGCAAAAATGAGGAGGTTAATTAAACAGAAATTAAAAGGTACAGTGACTAAAGTAAAATCCCTGCCAGCTACATGGACACTTTTCAAAGACACCGTAAAAGAGGCCCAACTTAAATGTATACCCCAAATTAAAAAACATAGAAGAACCAAAAAAGAGCCACCGTGACTTAACAACCATGTAAAAGAAGCAGTGAGAGATAACGACATCTTTTAAAAAGTGGAAGTCAGATCCTAGTGAAGTAAATTGAAAGGAGCATAAACACTGCCAAATTATGTGTAAAAATGTAATAAGAAAAGCCAACAAGGAGTTTGAAGAACAGCTAGCCAAAAACTCAAAAGGTAATAACAAAATGTTTTTTAAGTACATCAGAAGCAGGAAGGCTGCTAAACACCCAGTGGTGCCCCTGGGCGATCGAGATACAGAAGGAACACTTAAAGACGATAAAGTCATTGTGGAGAAACTAAATTAATTCTTTGCTTCATTCTTCACGGCTGAGGATGTTAGGGAGATTCCCAAACCTGACACGTCCTTGTAGGTGACAAATCTGAGGACTTGTCACAGATTGAAGTGTCATTAGAGGAGTTCTTGGAATTAATTGATAAACTTAACAGTAACAAGTCACCGGGACCAGATGGCATTCATCCAAGAGTTCTGAAATAACTCAAATGTGAAATTGCAGAACTATTAACTCTGGTTTGTAACCTATCCTTTAAATCAGCTTTTGTACCCAATGACTGGAAGATAGCTAATATAACTCTAGTATTTAAAAAGGGCTCTAGAGGCGATCCCGTCAATAACAGACCAGTAAGTCTACCGTCAGTACTGGGCAAATTAGCTGAAACCAATAGTAAAGAATAAAATTGTCAGACACATAGAAGAGCATAATTTGTTGAGCAAAAGTCAACATAGTTTCTGTAAAGGGAAATCATGTCTTACTAATCTATTAGAGTTCTTTGAAGGGGTCAATAAATGTCATGGGGGATCCAGTAGATATAGTATACTTAGATTTCCAGAAAGCCTTTGACAAGGTCCCTCACCAAAGGCTCTTATGTGTAAATTAAGTTGTCATGGGATAAGAGGGAAGATAACTATTCATATAATATGATGGGGGCTAATTTAGCTGCAACTAATCAGGAAAGAGATCTTGAAGGCACTGTGGATAGTTCTCTGAAGACATCCATGCAATGTGCAGCGGCAGTCAAAAAAGCAAACAGGATGTTAGGAATCATTAAAAAAGGGATAGAGAATAAGACAGAGAATATCTTATTGCCCTTATATATCCATGGTACGCCCATATCTTGAATACTGTGTGCAGATATGGTCTCATATCAAAAAAGATAGACTAGCATTAGAAAAGGTTCAGAGAAGGGCAACTAGAATGATTAGGGGTTTGGAACGGGTCCCATATGAGGAGAGATTAAAGAGACTGGGACTTTTCAGCTTGGAAAAGAGGAGACTAAGGGGGGATATGATAGAGGTCTAGAAAATCATGAGTGGTGTGGAGAAAGTGAATAAGGAAAAGTTAGGGTACGTGTACACTTGCCCCCTAGTTTGAACTAGGGAGGCAAATGAAGGCGACCGAAGTTGCTAATGAAGCGCGGGATTTAAATATCCCGAGCTTATTTAGCATAGTTGCAGCCAGTTGCCATTTTAGAAATTGACTAGCCCTATTTAACTTGCCGCGTATAGGCGCGGTACTCCGAGAAAAACCCTTTAAATTGAATTAACTGGTACTCCTCATACAATGAGGAGTTAAGGGTTTTTTCTCGGAGTACCGCGTCTATATGCGGCAAGTTAAATTGGGCTAGTCAATTTCCAAAATGGCGACCGGACGTGACTATGCTAATCAAACGCGGGATATTTAAATCCTGAGCTTCATTAGCAACTTCAGTCACCTTCATTTGCCTCCCTAGTTAGAACTAGGGGGCAAGTGTACACGTACCCTTATTTACTTGTTCCCATAATATAAGAACGAGGGGCTACCAAATAAACCTAATGGGCAGCAGGTATAAAACAAATAAAAGGAAGTTCTTCTTCACACAGCGCATGGTCAATCTGTGGAACTCCATGCCTGAGGAGGTTGTGAAGGCTAGGACTATAACAGGGTTTAAAAGAGAACTAGATAAATTCATGGAGGTTAAGTCCATAAATGGCTATTAGTCAGTATGGGTAAGGAATGGTGTCTCTAGCCTCTGTTTGTCAGAGGGTGGAAATGGACGCAAGGAGAGAGATTGCTTGATCATTGCCTGTTCGATTCAATCCCTCTGGGACACCTGGCATTGGCCATTGTCGGCAGACAGGGTAACAGGCTGGATGGACCTTTGGTCTGACCCCGTATGGCCACTCTTATGTTTATCATCATGGACACACGTCATCTGGAAAAATAGTTTAAACATGAAGGGTCATTTGAATCCTTAGCTCATCTGCATGTAAATATCTTGTGATTCCAGCTACAACAGTGCCATGTGAATGCCTGTTCTCACTTTCAGGTGCAAGTTTAAACAAGAAGTGGACAGAGTTATTTCCTGCAAATGCAGACAAACTAGTTTGAGCAATTGTCTGAACAAGAAGTAGGATCGAGTGGACTTTGTTTTATTTTTAAATGCAGTTATTTTTAGACATAATTTTACACTTGTAAGTTCAACTTTAATGATAAAAAGATTGCTCTAGAGCATTTGTAATGGGAAAATTGAAAAATACTATTTTGTTTTTACAGTGCAGATAGTTTAATAAATAATATTTTAATAAAAAGTATTAAACATTGTACATTGTATTGTATTGTAATTGAAATCATTATAATTGAAAATGTAGAAAATATCCACAAATATTTGACTAAATGGTATTCCTATTGTTTAAAATTGCAATTAATTGTGCAGTTAAGCACCATTCATGTTTAGTCTCTTGATACCCCTAATTTAGACCCCACCATTTTATGTGTGGAATTGAGATTGTTTTTCCAATGTGCATATCTTTGCATTCATCAACATTGAATTTCATCTATTACAGTATTTTGTTGCTTATGACTTAAGATAGTTAAGTAGTTTTATATCATCTGCAAATTGTGCCACCTCACTATTTATCCCTTTTTGCCAGACCATTTATGAATAAGTTAAATAGTACTGGTCCCAGTACAGTCCCATAGGGAACACCACTCTTTACCTCTGAAAACTGCCCATTTATTCTTACCCTTTGTTTCCTGTCTTTTAACCTGTTACTGATCCATGAGATGACCTTTCCTCCTGTCCAATGACAGATTACTTTGCTTTAAGAGCCTTTGGTGAGGGACACTGTCAGCGGTTTTCTGAAAATCTAAATATAGTATATCCATTGGATCTCATTTGTCCGCCTGCTTGTTGACACACACAAAGAATTTTATTAGATTGATGATGCATTTCTCTTACAAAAGCCATGTTGACTCTTCCCCAACAATTTGTGTTCATCTGAGTCTAACTAAACCAGTTCTTTACTATAATTTCTGCCAGTTTTCCCTGTACTGAAATCAGGTTTACTGGCCTGTAATTGCCAGGATCACCTCTGAAGCCATTTTAAAAAAATTGGCGTTATAATAGCTATCTTCCAGTTATTTGGTACAGAAGCTGATTAAAATAAGTTAAAAACTATTGTTAGTAGTTCTGCAGTTTCAAATTTGAATTCCTTCAGAAATCTTGGGTGAATACCATCTGGTCCTGCTATCCTATTACTGTTTAATTTATCATTTTGTTCCAAAACCTCCACTAATAACACCTCAGTCTGGGACAGTTCCTCATGGTTGTCACCTAAAAAGAATGGATCAGGTTTGGGAATCTCCCTCAGATCCTGAAGCTGTAAAAACTGATGTAGAGAATTCATTTAATTTCTCTGCAAAGGCCTTTTCGTACTTATGAGTGCTCCTTTAGCATCTTGACCATCCAGTGGTCCTACTGGTTGTTGAGCAGGCTTCCTGTTTCTGAAGTACTTAAAGAAAAGATTAATTAAAGAAACAGGGATTAACTGTAGTCAGTGAATGAAACTGATTAATTCAAATCAGCCTTGATATATGCCTAAGTGAACGTGATTGAAGCTTAAATTCTTACTTGCCTAAGTCTCTTGAAAAGGGGCAACAGTCTCCAAAGTTATTTAGGCTACTCTTTTAACTAATAACTCAGTCTGGGACAGTTCTGAGAATAACAATTGTTTAGAAGAAAATAACAATTGTTTTTGCTTTAACACTCATTTGATTTCTCAATTTCAAATTAAGTAGACCAAATAATGAAAATATTCTTTGTGCCTGCAGAAGGGCAAGAGTTGTCAGATCTGGGGGTGTATCTAGACTACAGGGCTTTGTCGACAAAAGTGGACTTTTGTTGAAAAAACTATACCTGCGTCTACACTGCCGCTGAGCTCTGTCGACATAACATCGACAGAACTCAGCAGTTTTGTCGACAGCTGTAAACCTCATTGTAGCGCGGGAGGGGCCAGTCCAGCCCTCCTGCTTTCTCCACTTGCTCAGTCTTTCCCTATCCATCCGTGGCTCACTCTAGCCATCCTCCGGTCTCCGGTCGCTCCGCCAGCGCTCCTGGGGCTCCCGGGCTCCACAGCAACCCGTTCCGGGCTCGTCCGGGTCGGGCGCCGGTTGCCGCACGGCTCCGTCCGTCCCTTCCGCTCTTCCCGCTGGTGTCTGCGGCTTCGCCTTGGTGGGCTGGGGCCTGTGGAGCCGTCCCTCCTCCAAGCGCCTCGCTGCCACCTGTGGGGTTTGAGAGCACAGCCAGCCCCCGCTCTCTCCCCCCCTCCTGACTCCTGTGTTCGCCCTTTTGGGCGTCCTGGGCGGCGTCCCGCCCTCCTACGCCCCCTCTGTCCGAGCCCGCATCCTGGGCCCTTCTGCCCACCTGCCTGGCCTCCTGGCCGTCTGCGGCTGCGCAGGGAGTCGGCTTGTGGCTGTCTGCGGCGCCAGTGGCGCTCCCGCTCTGGGCGGCCCCTGGGAGGCGGCTGGGGTTGACCGGGGCTCGGCTCTCCCCCGCGGTCTCCCGGGCGCCCGCTCTGGCTGCTTCCGGCCCTTCCCCGCTGCCAGCACCCACCGGCAAGCTGGGCTGAGTACGGGGATCGGCCTGCCGGTCCCCCAGCCCTTCCCCCCTGCCGGCACCCGCTGGCCAGCTGGGCTGCGTACGGGGATCGGCCTCCCCGTCCCCTGGCCCTTCCCCGCTGGGCTGAGTGCGGGGATCGGCTTCCCCTTCACACTCATTCTCCGAGGAATAATGCCTTTTGTTGACAGAGTTCTGTCAACAAAGTGTTATTGCATCTACACTGTCCTTTGCGTTTACACTGTCATGTCGACAAAGCGGCTTGCTTTGTCAACAGAACTGGATGTAGTCTAGATGCTCTTTGTCGACAGAAGCTTTGTCAGCAGTATCTGTCGACAAAACTTCTGTCGACAAAAGCCTGTAGTCTAGATGTAGCCTGGGATAGTACTGCAAATGGTAGTTACAGTTTTTAAGCTATTTTTAGCTAGTGACTTCCAGCAGTTCAATGGTCCAGCTTTTTTTAAACCATCATCAGCAAACATATTCTATGTGAATGGTTTACATCCAACCATGAAGTTCATTGAGGCTAGCATGATTGATGTGTGACTATTGGATGCCCAGGTCATAGCAGCAGCATCTTCTCTAGCAGTTAGGCATCCAGCTTTGCAATTTAGATTGGAAATATTGGCAAGAAAATGAGGTGGAGTGAGTGCCTAATCCACGTGCTGCTTTGCTGCCTGCAGTTAAACTATGTTGTTAAATATTTCTTTTTTCAGTGTCTCTTGAAGTTCTTTCCAAACTTCAGCAGCACCAGAAATACAGCTGCAATCTTTCTGCAGCTTGTCCAAGGCTATGGAAATAAGTTTCAATATATTTAGCATATCTTGTACATTTCTCTTTAATCCAGTGTTATTGGTGACTTTGGCTGTGACAGTTAAATATGTTTTGACACAATTTCCTTCACAAATAGGCATCAGAATAGGCTAGTTCTTCATAAATAGCTCAAAGCAGTGCAATCACTGATTTCTGTTTTACTACTTGGGGGAGAATTTGTTTGGATCCTACTGTTCTTATCAATGAAGGTGAAGCAAACTGATTATTATACGAGTATTTTACAATTTCAGCATCCTGAAGTTGTATTTAAGTCTTTGGATAAAAGATTCATCAGATGACTACTGTGCTCATCTACTGCATGAGAGAGTTTATCTGCCTGTCCCTTTGTTCAAGAACTCCTAAACATAAGAGATAGGACCAATAAATGTAGTATACAGCATTCTCTTATCATAACTTAAAGCAGGATAATGGTTTGGAATGGGATTGATTCTCATAAAACAATACAGAAAAGAGACAGGCATGCCCCACTTCTCTCCTTGGTCCAGGATTGCCCCAGCTTTGAACCTCCCACCCTCCAAGCTTCCTTTGGGGAGGAGCGCTGAAGCCCTTTCCCCCCAGTTTGTATAGGAACATTGCTGGCATTTTTCCTTTGTCAGGGAGTGAGTGGAAGGCACCCAATTTCCTGCATTCTTCACTCTGGCTGGGGAATGCAGGGGGTAGACAGACCTGAACCTGCCCTAGCCGGAGGTCATGAACCTCTCTCCATCTGTGCCTGCTGGAGCTGCAGCGGCCATGGAGAGTCACTTCTGACCAGGCCCCAATAGCGATGTAAAATGTCTATTAATTGGCTAATTGAATAGTTGATGCAATTTGCATAAACTATTCTATTAGTCGATAAGTGTGCCTCCACCTTTGAAGTGTAGCAGCATCCCCAGGGCTGTTGCTACACTTGAAAGGCAAAAGCACTGTGTGGAGCACAGGGTGTTTCAAAGTGGCAGCGCCGCATTGAGCCCGGGGTAAGTGGGGGAGTCCCCACTTGGCCTGGGTTGTACGCGACGTTTCAAAGCAACAGCATTGCATGGAGCCCAGGGGCTGGCTAACTCTACACAGTGCTGTCACTTTGAAGCACCCACTTCTCTTTCCCCCCACCTTGATGTTTCTTTGTGATAGAGCACTTGCTTATCGGATAGTTGACTAGTCATTCACATCCCTGTGCACTAAGCTGCTCCCATGAGAGGGCTAGGATAGTCCTCTGTCCCCAGGGCAGCCTCTATACTGAACCCCTCATCCCCAGCCCCACCCAGAGAAATTATTTAAATGAAGCATGTACATTTTCTCTTTATTTTTAAAAGAATTGAGTTAAGGACCTGAGCCATTCTAAATCATCTAGTATGTTGTAACTTTCAGATTCTCTTCATTATGTTTTTTTAGATTTCTTCCCATCTTTGTTATATTTTCAGTATTGTCTGACAAAGCTGAGTCCTTGATGGATACATTTTCGATCCATTTGTTATAGCTTTTACTGCTACTTTTTTGAAATACTCTTCTGTATTGGCATTTCTGTTGTGTCATTTCTTTTTGTAAAATACACAAGTCCGTTTCCTGTTGTGTCACAAGCATATATTACTAGATCATTGTGTGCATCCCTCCACCCATCAAGACTTCAGATTAATGACTTCTCCGTTAATGGTTTTTTGTGTGTTATTTAATTTTCTTCTCATACATCTATCTAGCATTGTCTGCTTGTCCTGGTAGAGTGTAGCCTCGTCATAATGATTCAACCATGTAAAAGAAAAGTTTGTTCTGAACAAGGCAAAAGGGAAAATTTGTTTTATAAATGAACTCAGTCATCTTTTCATCTATGGAGTCTTCCCAGAACTATCTTGTCCTGATTACAAACTCACCCAAGGCCTTACTGAGTGATGAAGAAAGGCCTTTTTGATATAGGTAATAAAGTTGGAGGTGCTTAATGACTTCTTTGTTTCAGTTTACATCAAGAAGGTTGGTGGTGATTGGATGCCTCACATAGTGAATGCCAGTGAAAATGGGATAGGTTCAGAAGCTAAAACAGGAAAAGAACAAGTAGTTTTTAACTTGCGTAAGTTAGATATGATCAAATCGCCAGGGCCTGATGAAGTGCACCCTAGAATACTCAAGGAGCTAACTAAAGAGACATCTCAGCTGTTATCTTTGAAAAGTCATGAAAGAGAGGAGAGATTCCAGAAAACTGGATAGTGCCTATCTATAAAAAAGGGAAATAAGGACAACCCAAGAAATTGCATAACACTCAGCTTAATTTCTGCACCAAAAAAGACAATGGAGCACATAAGAATGGCCATACTGGGTCAGATTAAGGTCCATGTAGCCCAGTAACTTGTCTTCTGATAGTGGCTAATACCAGATGCCCCAGAGGGAGTGAACACAACAGGGAATCATCATCTCCTATCACCCATTGACAGCCTCTGACAGAGTCTAGGGACACCATTCCTACCCATTCTGGCTAATAGCCACTGATGGACCTAACCTCCATGAATGTATCTAGTTCTTTCTTGAATCCTGTTAAAGTCCTTGTCTTCACAACATCCTCTGGCAAAGAGTTTCACAGGTTGACTATGTGCTGCGTGAAGAAAAACTTCTTTTTGTTTGTTTTAAACCGCTACCTATAAATTTCATTTGGTGATCCCTAGTTCTTCTGTTATGGGAACAAGTAAATAACTTTTTCTTATTCACTTTTTCTACACCAGTCATGATTTTATACACCTCCATCATATCCCCCCTTAGTCTCCTCTTTTCTAAGCTGAAAAGTCCCAGTCTTTTTAATCTCTCTTCATACAGAACCCTTTCCACACCCCAAATCATTTTGTTGCCCTTTTCTGAATCTTTTCCAATGCCAATATATTTTTTTTTTAGATGAGGTAAGCACAGTATTCAAGATGTGGGCATACCATAGTTTTATATAGGGACAATAAGGTGTTCTCTGTTTTTTTCTCCCTTTTTAAATGATTCCTAACATTCTGTTTGGTATTTTGACTACCGCTGTGCCTTGAGTGGATATTTTTAGAGAACTATCCACAACGACTCCAAGATCTCTCTCTTGAGCAGTTATAGATAGCTAAATTAGTCCCCATCATATTGTATGTATAGTTGGGATTATTTTTTCCAATGTGCATTATTTTACATTTATCAACATTAAATTTCATTTGACATTTTGTTGTCCAGTCACTTAGTTTGGTGAAATCTTTTTGGAGCTCTTCACAGTCTGCTTTGGTTTTAAATATCTTGACCAGTTTAGTATCATCTGCATATTTTGCCATGACACTGTTTACACATTTCTCCAGATCATTTATAAATAGGTTGAATAGGATTGGTCCTAGTACAGACCCTTTGGGATACCACTAGTTACCCCTCTCTATTCTGAAAACTTACCATTTTTTCCTACTCTTTGTTTCCTTTCTTTTAACCAGTTCATAAGCCGACCTTTCCTCTTATCCCATGACAACTTACTTTAGTTAAGTGCCTTTGGTGAGGGACCTTGTCAAAGACTTTCTGGAAATCTAAGTAGACTATATTTACTTTGTCCCCTTGTCCATGTGTTTGTTGACCCCCTCAAAGAACTCTAGTAGATTAGTAAGGCATGATTTCCCTTTACAGAAACCATGTTGACTCTTCCCCCAACAAATTATATTAATCTATGTGTCTGACAAATTTATTTTTTACTATATTTTCAACTAATTTCAACTGATGTTATACTTACTGGTCTGTAATTGCTGTGATCACCTCTAGAGCCCTTTTTGAATATTGGTGTCACAATAGCTATCTTCCAGTCATTGAGTACAGAAGCTGATTTAAAGGATAGGTTACAAACCACAATTAATAGTTCCTAAATTTCACATTTGAGTTCTTTCAGAACTCTTGAGTGAATGCCATCTGTTCCTGGTGACTTGTTACTGTTAAGTTTAATTCCATAATTAAGGAATACATTTGCAAACATTTAATGAGTAACAGTCATCATGGATTTGTAAAGAACGAATCATGTCAAACCGATCTGATAGCTTTCTTTGATAAGATAACAAGTTTTGTGCATAATGTAATTTTAACACTTTCAGGGGCAAGATGTTTTTATGTTTGGTATTAATCACCAGGGCAGGCTATTACTACAGTGGACAGGCTTAACCCAGAAATGTACATTTTTTTCTATGGTCTGCAGGTAATAGATAAAGGTTTCTGCAGAGCTCTCCAATATACACTTTATCATTACAATATAAATGGTAAATCATTGGCTAAGTATATAAATTTTCTGTTTTCACAGTTACTGATAGTCATAAAGCAAATAAACTGTTAATTATTTTAGTTACACTTCTTTGATGGTGTTGTGAAACACAAGATTACATATTGTTTGTTTTGGGGTGAAGATCAATAGTATTTTTCTTTGTTGCTTGGGGAAAAGTTAATGCCAAAAAGCTGGAGATTTTTTTACTAGTTAAATTAAAGTCAGAGAACTTCTGCAGAAACTTTGAAATTCTCATGTTCCTAAGTGATCTTCTCTTTTGCCTATCTTTTGAGAGTATATTATGTGGTAATATGCTAACTGTTAAAATGTTATTTCCTTGCAGATATCTCATTAATAGTTTGTAAAATGGTATTATTCCATTTATATTGATACAGAATAATAATAAAAAAGAGTACAAATACAGTGATAATTTCTACTCATGTATATAAGATGGTAAAAGATCACTTTTTTGAGACCCTCTTTAAAGAGTTGTCAATTATAATAGGCGGTGTTCTGTAAAATATTCTAAATTTACCTAATTTTCCATTTTATAATGTGAAGGAACAGATCCCCGTGCATAATTTGAAGGCTGATTTTCATTCCTATAAATAAGGGCACTATAAGACTTTTATAAATGTTACCATTTGTACATATAAGACATAGTTGAAAGTTGTCAGCTGTGCTTCAATGAAGCATTAAAGTCCATTCCATTCAAAGAAATGGGACAAAGTAATATGGTATCTCATTTTAATTTTTTTGTATTTTCTTGTATTTGTGATGCTTTCATGCTGCATAGCATTTGAATGTATACTCACCTACTTTTATTTTTGTTCAAAATTAAGAGGATAAAGGAAGGAAAAGAGCCCAGCACCAAAGACTGTGTTTTGCATATGAATAGAATAAAGTTTAGGATCAGAATCAAACAAAGAGTAAAACCACAGCTTTATGCAGCATGCTGTATCATCAGCACATGTCTTTTGCGCAATATGTAGTGGCATATGTTTAAAACATATTTTATTTGGCACATAGATTATGCTTGCTTCTTTGGAATTATGGTGTATTGTGATTATTATGGCTTCTTATGCCAAGAACTGTTTTACATGTATGATTGAGTATAATGGTTTAAAAGGTTGTTTGATACTGTACCCACATGCATCAGATCATATTAATAAAATTCTTCAGATGTTATTGGTCAAAAATATTGATGTTCATGTGTAGTGAACTGTGTGTATGAATGAAACTTTTTTTTCAGGTACCTATTAGATTAATTCTGTTTTATGGCTAATGTTTTTTTTTGTTTGCTCGTTTTAAAGGAAGCCATGCTTGAATTACACAATTGCAAAAGGACTTGACAAGAATATGTTTCTGATTTAAAACAGTTCATCAGATTTTATTTTATTAAAAAAATGACATCTAATCCCACTAGATTGAGATAATGATTGCACACCCTTCATTAAGAAGTGGATTCAGTTTTAAAAAAATTGTCATCTTTGCCATGTGAGTACCTCCAAGGCCACGAATGTGCTGGAAAATGAAGCTTTCTGATAAAATTTTGCATGGTCTCCAGAATTTGAAAGTCAGAAAGATTTTATGCATGATGTGCATAAATCCAGTCATTAGTATTTCATGTTTAATTATCTCTCATACAGTTAAATTATCCTGGAAATGTTTCTTGTTTTATAGCCAGGCTGGGATGAAGTCAAAATAAAGCACGTTCTTGTTATGACTTAGACATTTTAGAGAATTAAATCTTTCATTGTTACATAACGCTCTCACAATCTTATCTTCCTCAGTAGCATTTGCAAAAGCTGGAGCAGGTTTATGCTAAGTGATTTGTGTGGTGCTTTCATGCCTATATATTATTTATTAAGCCCTGAAAGAGTGCTTTACACTTAATAATTGCCTGGAATAGGGATGTTAACTATTGGTTAATTGACTAATCGAGTAGTAGATGGAATTTCCATTGACTACTTGATTAGTCGATAAGAAGGGGGGAGGGACGCTCTGGCTGAGATGCTGCACTTTAAATGTAGTAAGAGCCCATTGGGTATTCAATATCAAGTAATAATGTCACTTGAAAAAAAAAGGAAAAAATCTATTAATCTTCACCACATATTATCCTTCTATTTACTTTAACATTTTTGGGGATGGTCTTTCCCAATAGGTCTTACTACATTTAAAGTGCAGAGCTATAGTGGGGTTATCTCTCCGAGACCACTGCAGCACTGCCACCCCTGTACTCCCTGCACCATGGAGATGGTGCTAGCGGGGAGATGGCTTTTAAGCCCACTTCCCCCAGCTCCTGCTTCCCCTTCCCCTTGCTGCCTCTGATGCAAAGGCAGCAGGGGAGTGAGCAACTAGTTGAGTAGTTACTTACTAGTTGCTTACATCCCTAACATGGGCACATTCCTTACCCTGGGGTATTTGAATCACTGATTGTATGAGAGAGAGTAAATCTTCTGTCTAATATGAGGTTAGCTAATGAAGAATGAAAAAACCTTCAATCATTAGAAGAAACTATTGTATTAGTAAACCTAAATCTTTATTGCCCTCTCTTCTGGCATTATAACATGGCGGTGACTTTTATTTAAGGCTAGAAGCCTGCAAACTACATTCACACAAACTATTATGGAATTGCTTGACTGTGCATATTTTTTTCATCCTGTTTCAGGAAACTCTTCATTTCAGAAAACAGTAATAAATATTTTAAACTCCCTCCTCCAAACATGGTTCAACTTCTGTAGACCCATACAGGAGGATATAATTAGAAATAATGTGATGAAACTGAGGTAGAGAAAATTTCCCCAAGTAAAAAATAAAAGCTTCCTGATGCGATCTATTAGACTGGATTAAACTTCCCGAAAATGTGATGAAAGCACCATTGCTCGGGTCATTTAAAACTAGACTGTTTAGAGTGCTAGGAAGAGTTATTGTTGGCAACTGTCCTACCTCATTAGGGTAACAGAATGGAATGGACCAGGTAACCTAGAACATCTTTCTATCTTTTATTTCTGTTACATGAAGAGTAATAAGCTCAGATTATCCGAAGTTTTGTCATCTATGTTTAAAAATGTGCATTCACTTTTTTATCACTCTAACAAGATGTTTCACCCAAAATATATAATTATTAGGTAATAATGTGGAATTAAACAATAGAAAGACCATCCCCTAAGATGTTAAAGTAAATAGAAAGATTAATAGATTTTTTTTTTTTCTTTTTCTTTTTTTTAAGTGACAGTATTACTTGATATTGGATGCCCAAGTGCACATTCCCGGAGAGAGTTTCAGGGGAAAATAGTTTTTAGGCTTTCTTTGGCAACTTCTCTTATACTTATACATCTCAGTTTACATGTCTAGGTATCTGTTTTTATTCAGTGTTTGGTGGTGGTTATATTTTAAATAGCTATTGAGTATTGTGGTGGAGAGAGGAGAGCTTTTAACGTAAAAGGAAACTCCCCTCTTGCAGTACTGATGAGAATTCTGGAAAGCTGACATTCTAGAAAGGGTTGCTTCATGGATTTATACGTTAAAAACTATTTTTGTCATTGAAATGATCTATAATTATAGATATTTGGAAATTTAGCTAACTAAAATACTGTAATTTAAACCCACTTTTAAAGTGGAATCTTAAGGTATGTAGCCACTAATATAACTTTCCTTTCCTTTCCTTTCCTTTCCTTTCCTTTCCTTTCCTTTCCTTTCCTTTCCTTTCCTTTCCTTTCCTTTCCTTTCCTTTCCTTTCCTTTCCTTTCCTGTTTCCAGTGTCCTTCTAGTTAAAAAAACAACCCCCCCTAATTATTCTTTATTAATTTAAAAAAATCAGTATCAGCACTTAGACTTCATTTACAGACTTTCAATAACAAATTAGTATATGAGAGTCATGGAAGAGGGAATAGAATTGTAAAGAACCAATTTTCATTTCCAAGCTTCTGGAGTTACCATATGTAGTGAATGATATATTTTTAAAGTACCGTTGACTAGCTTAAGTATCTTATTGTTAACGTTCTGTACTACCAGATGAGACTTTGGTTCATCAGTCCGACAGTTTTATGATTCTAAGCCAGCAGAACAGGAGAGAGTACTTGACCTCTGAGATTGTGTCTATACTGAGGACATTTAGGAAGGATTCCCAGAGGTGGGCCACTAATTTAGTTGCACCAACAGCCCTAGTGGCTTCTGGGTTTCAGTGTTTTTTCAATCACATCAATTAAACTTGAGCCTGAAAAAGTTGGAGCCTTATGCACAGTTGGACTGTAACGGTTGGCACAACTAAATTGTTGGTAGCAACATCAGAGATAATTTTTTTCTAAAGTTCCTTCATAGACAAAGGCCTGAGAAGAGAAGGGCACCTTGCATTGATATATAGCTACCTCTTTGGTTGATTTAGGAAGAGTGCTGATGTGTTGTAAATGGGGTCCCATCTAGTCTCTGACCAGTGAAAACTAGTTGCAGAGTAAAGCTGTGTCTAGACTGCATCCCTTTTACGTAAAAGGGATGCAAATTAGACACATCGCAATTGCTAATGAAGCGGGGATTTAAATCCCCCCCGCTTCATTTGCATAAAAATGGCTGCTGCTTTTTTCCGGCTCGGAGCTTTGCTGGAAAAAAGTGCTAGTCTAGACGCGGATTTTTCGGAAAATAAAGCCTTTTCCAAAAGATCCCTTATTCCTCGTAAAATAAGGAAGAAGGGATCTTTCAGAAAAGGCTTTATTTTCCGAAAGATCCACGTCTAGACTGGCGCTTTTTTCCAGCAAAGGTCCGAGCCGGAAAAAAGCGGCAGCCATTTTTATGCAAATGAAGCGGGGGGGATTTAAATCCCTGCTTCATTTGCAATTGCGATGTGTCTAATTTGCATCCCTTTTATGGAAAAGGGATGCAGTCTAGACACAGCCTAAGGGTTTATCTGTATGGGAGAAATGACTAATAGCAATTGTGGAACAAACTAATTTGGAATAATTCCTTATGTGGATACTGTTCCAGATTAAAAATTATTTTATTCCAGAATAATTGTTCCACTTTGGAAATGTGCTAATTATTCTGGAGTAAAGTTACTTTTATTCCATAGCATGTGGAATTGTAGTCACTTTCCCCTATAGTGAAGCTAGGGGTTAGTTTATAACGTAGGGGAAATGGAGGCTTGAACATTCAAGCCCCCCACCCAAAAAATGAATTTACGATCAATGTAATTGGCTCACTTCTTACTTCTGTGTTTCAGTAAACTAATGGAAAATGTAACAGTAAATTGTTTCAACTTTCCATTTTCTCCCCAAATGACTTACATAGTTATTTGTGCAGGTCATAATGTTAGGAATGGTCTTTCTGGCCCTCTGGGTAGGTGGATCATTTGTGTACCACATCTGGCTTGTTTGTATCTGTTGTGGTCTGCTGTTGTATCTTGTGCTTCTGTGGTATGTTTTTTGTCCAATTGGTTTTACTTGGCAGGTCCACTGAACATGCGTCTTCAAAGTTGTCTCTTATATCACTGAATATTAGGCTGGGAAGTGGGGAAATTCCAAGAGACACAGGAGAGGCCAGGAGCAGGAAACGAGGAGGAGGAGATGGGTAGCAGAGTAGGGAGATTTTGACAGAGGAATACAGGGGAAAGGGATGTAGTGAGGGACAAATGTAGGCCACAAGATAGGAATAGAAAAGGGCAAGAGATGTTACAATGCTGACACCTAGATGCTGCCACAATGAATTCATTACAAATACATGACAAGAGGGAAATGCTGTTCTAGTCTGTGATTTTAGAAAATAGAAAAGAAATTTAAAGAAACAACATTAATTACAATTTGAATAAATACATGATTTTTTTGAATATAAATGTATACTTCAAATGAGAATGTTGGTGACACGAACTCCCTGCCATCCTATCTTTGCTGTGGTGTTAGTTATGGTGCACTTTTATTGGAGCAAAAGCTCCTGTCTGCTTCAGCTTTTGGGAAAATCACGGTTGTAAGGTAATTATTGTACTTTTAAAAATATTATTTATTTCAAAAGCTATAATTGTTTTTGTGTAATGACACCTGAAAGAGACTCTCAAAAGATAATTTTAACAACAAATCTATAAAAAATCTTTTACAGTTTGACCCTTTTTGTGTTTTATTCCCTTAATTTTTGTGGTTAATCTATTACAGTGTCACCTTCTGGTAGACACAGAGAAATGCATTTTTTCTCAGTGGAAAGTTTTTAAAAATCACTTAGCAGCAGCTTTCTCAATTGGAAGTGTTCTGAGTTGTGTACCCTTAACTATAAATTATAGAAAATCCAGGATCAAATTTAGAAGGGGGGAGGTATGAACCGAGGGCCCAGACTCCCCATGGGGCAAACAAAGGGTATGAACCATATAGAGCAGCGTTTCCCAAAGTGTGGTCCGTGGCCCAGTATCGGTTCTTAGAAAAAAATACCGGTCCTTAGAAAAATTATCGCGCACGATCCTATTCTTCCTCTTGGGAGAGAGCCTGCTGCAGCGGCGTCTCTGCCGGGCATGCTCCCGGGAGGTGTGGCTAGATCCGGCAGGCGCTAGGACCCAGGGAGAAGGCCAGGCACTGTGTGCATCGATGCAGAACGCCCAGCGCCGGACGCAGCTGGGGAAGCTGGCGCTGGCTGATAAAGCAGCTGGGATTGGGACCAGGCGGCGGGGCAGAACAACCTGCCAGACAGGTAGGGCCAGCGACGCAATTTATTTACATATTCATCATTTGCTTAATGAATATGCAAATAAATGTTACTGGTCCTCCAAAAGTTTGTGGATGGGTTTACTGGTCCCCAGTATCAAAAAGATTGGGAACCACTGGTCTAGAGTAAGCAATTAAAATAACTGGTTGTATATGATGTTGTTTTATATAAAAATATGTCAGTAAGATATTTTATGAAAGCTTGTATTGTTTGAACTTGATGGTCATAAGAGAGGCATGCAGATGAGGTTCTGAATTTATATATATATAAAGAATACAAAATTGTTTGTCCAAGCCATGCTCCCACTGAGCTGTTGCTACTCAGTGACCAGAACTTCAGTACCTGATTTGGCCAATAGGGCAACTGTTGCCAAGTCTTTCAATGAAGTATGGTAATGTGAATTCCTGCCCAATTCTACTCTGGTTGTTCTCAGAGGTATAATGAAGAGTATCTGTGGTCTAATAACCCCTACCTCCAAAACATTGGCATTGGAGGACTTTGTCACTTGATTCAGCCATATTCAGATTTCCTTGTGACTCCAGGAAATTGAAGCTTTTCTCTTCTACAGCCATTATATAAGGCAGCTTGAGTCTATTCTGATGAGCTACATGGTTTTTTTGGAATTTGGGAGATTTTTTTTAATAGAATAGATAAATAAATAAGTTAGCATTTTTGCCTGGATAATTTAATATTTATTTTGGAAGCAAAATGTCTCTGATTGAATAAGAACAAGATGTTTAACTACTCTCTAGTGCAGAAACTGTTTGGTCAGCATAAAATGAAAAACTTCTAAAAATACTACTGACCTCTCAATCCCTTCTAACATTGTGTTTGAAAGGTTGTCATGTTTCTTTTGGACTTTTCATTTTACAGTGTATAGTAGGTTGCTCTGCCCCCTGCTCACTTGCCAACCCCAGCTTTCCCCCCAGCCACTGGGGAGGGCTAGGCTGTGGCTGTGCTGCACAGGCTCCTTCACCCTCATCACCCTCCACCCCCTCAATCCATGACTGCACCAGGCTGGGCACTTTTGCCCTCCTCATCTCCCCTGGCTGCGCCAGCCCAGGCCCTTTCTTTTCTCCCCACTCCCAGCTGTGCTAGTCCAGGCCCTTTCTCCCTCCCCAGGCCATGCCAGCCTAGGCACTTTCTCTTCCCCCCCCAGACATGGCCTAACCCTAGCCCTCTTTCCCCCGGCCTGAGGCTGCATCAGGCCCAGCTCTGCCCACAGTGTCTGGGGAAGGTTGAGCTATAGCACATGCCAGGCCTGGCTTTCTTCCCAGCAGTTGGGGAAGGCTGGGATGCGGTGAGCCAGGCCCAGCTCTCCCCCCCTTCAGGCCTGGGAAGGCTGAGTCACGGCACGTCAGGCCTGCCTCTCCACGTTACTGCTAAAAAGGGCTGGGCTAGCAGGGGTGGGGCTTGGCTCCATGGATGAGGCCTGGGGTGGAAGAGGCAGCGCTGGGGGCAGGACTTTACCCTCCCATGCTTATCCCACCAGCCTGTGGATGCTGTGACATGATTATGTTATTTTATCGTCCGATAGGAAAATTTTTTTATATAGATATAGTAACAAGATCAAATATTTTGTTCTGTTCTTGAAAGTACAATTTTAACACATCATTATGAATGTGTAGTCTAGTAATATATAGTGTTTCTTCCATTCCTGCAATTTGAAGTTGGTTTGTATAGCCTTATAGGTTGGCAGCAGAAAAGTTCAGTTTTTCATGATTCTTTTTTTTGGCATGAAAGGGTTACTGTTCACATTTCCTGTGTAATTCTTCTGATCTTACTAGGCTGTAATTACTTTCTTGATGTTAAACATTCCCAGGCTCCTATAACCTTCTAGCCTGCTTGCACTGGCCAAGTTTGTCCCAGGTGATCATGTGGGCGAACCTCCTGTTTTTAAGGATAAAAATCTCTCCTCCTTCCTGTGTAGGATAGGCTAATTGCTCATTCCTTTGCTGTGCAATCCCAGAAGAAATCCCTTTTAAAAATAATAATAAGGGAGCACATTAGTCTTTTAAAGTCAGATTTTTGCTGCCAAGTAGTTGACAAATCAACTGTGAGGATTTAGAAGTTTTTAAATCTGGTTTGAACGATTTCTAGCTCACATTAAAGATTCTTTTCTTTTTAAACAAGTTTGGAAAATAGGTTGTGATACAAAAAGAAAACAGATTTTAACTGTATCATTTCACTTTTGCCCTTATAATGGGAATATCATTTAAAGTTGCCTAGAAAATAAAACTTAGTTGAAATTGTGGGATTTTCATTTCTTTTGTGTGGGGTGGGGTGTGTTTCTTTTTTCTTTTTTTTCCAGAAACTTCATAATTTACAGAAAAGGGGAAGATATTATTATTTCTACCTTTCTCCATATTGCTCTGGTAGTCTACAGTGCCCCTAGTTTTTGTTGATTTAAGATAGAGCAGCCTCTAACTGCCTCAGGTTTTTCTTGAAGCCCAGAGACTTACACCAATCAATTTCATTATTCATTGCAGGAAGCAAGTTTTAATTTGATAGAAAGCATTTAACAGTTATTCTCAAGATAAAATATTAATTTGTTATCTGTTTTTGAAGTTTTTACACAAATGTAATTGAGTTTCTTGCATAAAGGGTACAAGCAGTTCACTAAAACAGATATGGAAATTACTGTTATGACAATGTGCATAAATATACCTAAAATAAAACAGCAACAATTATTGTCATTTCACTTATCTAAGGCAAAGGTGCCTCACTGACTTTTTTTTTTTAAGCTCTTCCAATATTAACATATTACACATATACATCAGGTGTAATAGCACTTTTTGCAGAACTGCTTACATAGTGCTTGTAGGTACAGTGGGTTCTCACTTTCAAGTTTGGTGAAACTTGCAAAAGTTAAGTCATATTCAGGTACCTTCTCTTGATTAGATTTTTAAAAGGAAATTTTTATGTCATTTTTACTTTTCTGAAAGACTTAACGTTTTTTACTTTGGAAGTCAGCCACTATTCTAATATTGATTTTTTACTCTTGAGTTATTCTTTTTATCATCAGGACTCAAAAGAGAAAAGAATAATAGTTTTGCATTATTCATACTGACTCTAGTTTCTCAGGATCGGAGGGAAAACTATGCTGTCATAGGCGCATGTGCTGTCAAAATTATGGAATTTATATTGGGGTTCTAGGTGCAGCCCATGCATGCTACCTGCCCCCTCTCCCTGTGCCTCTCCAGTGCTGGGGGCGTGCACTACCATACTCATCCCTGTCCTTCCTAGGACTTCTGGAGTGCTGTGAGTCAGCTGATTTATGCCCTATTCCCTCTCCTTTCCCACCCTCCCAGACTTTGAATGCCAGGAATCAGCTGATTTGCAGTGTTCAAGCTCTGGGAGGGTGGGGGAGGAGTGGGGACAGGGCATGAATCAACTTATTCAGGGTGCTCCAAAATCCTGGGATGGAGGTAGAGGAAAAGATAGAGAGTGTGCTCAGGAGAGGAGTCAGGGAAGAGGCCCCATGGGGGTTTGAGGGAATAGGTGGATTGGGGGTGGGGCCTGCAGCAGAGGGGAGGGTTGAGCAGCTCCTGGCAAAATGAGAAATGACACACACATTTAAAGCAAGGGCACATGTAAGGTACATGCTGATTGCACACAACATTGTGAGAGCCGTGCGCTACCTCTGCACTTCTTTGTTACTTTTGCCATACATTTAATTTGCCTCTAAGGATCACTTTGTGTTGAAAAAGTCATGATAAAGGAGAGTCAAGTGCAGTGTATTTAATCTTACTCTTGGTGCACAAGCCCAATTTCAGTCTTGAAGCCCACTGAGATGATGGAGGGTCACTTGCAGCCCTACTCACTAATCTTGGTTGCCAATCGCTCGTCCAAATTGTTATGTTACAAGAGACAGCTTTTGATTTTTATTTGAGTCATAATACTAAACAGTTTCTTCACAATAGCATGTGATGTTAGAAATGTGCCTCCAGTTTTAACCAACATGAAAAAATTTCGACATGACACCTTTCAGGGTATGCTAATGATTTCTTTCACATTTCATTGTAACACTTTGCATTCATACCTGTATTTGGTTTTAAATCATAGAATAATAGGACTGGAAGGGACCTCAAGAGGTCATCGAGTCCAGCCCCCCGCCCTCAAGGCAGGACCAAGCTCCGTCTACACCATCCCTGACAGATGTCTATCCAACCTGTTCTTAAATATCTCCAGAGAGGGAGATTCCACCACCTCCCTTGGCAATTTATTCCAATATTTGACCACCCTGACAGTTAGGAATTTTTGAAACGTGCAGTTTTGATTTGTCCCATTCACTTTCTCTTAAGAGAGTGCCTGAACTTTTGCTAAAAAATTTGGAGTGTTTTCTGTCTTTGGCAAAACAAGGGAGCAAGAAAGAATACTCAAGTGCTATTGATGGAAATGCAGATGATTAATATAAAACTGCATCATTTTGTAGCCTTGAGGTATTTTTTTACTTCTAAATGATGATAGAAAGTCAAATAACATGGTGGTAGAAATGCCCAGTTCCATTTCAGCAGCCCAGACATTTGCTTACATCAGACTCAGACCTAGCCCTGATGACCCTTATGTACATGTGTCATGATCATGGGAGATGGCCAGCAGCCTAGGGACTAAGGGGTTAACTATACCTAACTCAGGTAGAGTTGGCCAATAGGAATGCAGGTAGAAATTTCAACCTAGGAGAGAGGAATTTTTTCCCCTCTCCTTTTCCTTGGGCAGTTCCCTCCAGCTACTGAAGGAGACAGACATGTCTCTCTCTTCAAGAAACAATTCTTCACTCTTCTGTAAGTAGGGTATAGTTTAGATAAATCCATTAGGTTTTATTGTTTTATGGTTTGGGAAATGGGATCTGATGTCTGTGCACTTTTAAAAAATGTTTTGGCTTTCCTTTGTAACTAAGTTCTAGGCCCATGGTGGAGTTTCTCCATGGCTACGTCTACATTGGCCCCTTTTCCGGAAGGGGCATGGTAATTTCTGAAATCGCAATAGGGAAATCCGCGGGGGATTTAAATATCTCCCGCGGCATTTAAATAAAAATGTCCGCCGCTTTTTTCCGGCTTTTAGAAAAGCCGGAAAAGAGCGTCTACACTGGCCCCGATCCTCCGGAAAAAGCGCCCTTTTCCGGAGGATCTTATTCCTACTTCGAAGTAGGAATAAGATCCTCCGGAAAAGGGCGCTTTTTCCGGAGGATCGGGGCCAGTGTAGACGCTCTTTTCCGGCTTTTCTAAAAGCCGGAAAAAAGCGGCGGACATTTTTATTTAAATGCCGCGGGGGATATTTAAATCCCCTGCGGATTTCCCTATTGCGATCTCTGAAATTAACATGCCCCTTCCGGAAAAGGGGCCAGTGTAGACGTAGCCCATGAGTATTACTTTATTACTTTTCCATCTAGTCATTATACTTGCAACAGGAATATTGTGGTGATAATAAAAGTTCTTTCTCTTTCCTTTTTATTAACCTGGTATTGGTTAATGGTTGTGTGTTGGTTTGTATTTTGGGGGTGAGATTTCCCAAGTGATCTCTCCCCTGATTTTCGTATCAATACTTGGGTGGTGGCAACAGAGTTTTTATCCCCAAAATCTACGTTAAGTTTTTTGGGGGGGAAATTTTATACCAAAGCCTGGTACATAAGGCTTTGGGGTACTTTTGCTGGCCCCCACTTCTGCATTTATCATGCCAAAGTGGGGAAGGAGCCATGACAACATGATTAACTGTCTTTTGGTCTCTGGGTGGAGTTTATGGTGATGGTTTTGATTTAGAAAGCCTTATACAGTCTGGGACCTTCATATTTTAGATATCATTGCTCTTATTTTTGTACTCCCACATTTGAGGTTAGTGGGCACTGTTGAGTAGGAGACTTTTTTAAAGAAAAGAAGATGCAGAGTGTTTTTCTCATATTGTCTCAGGGTTACTGGGGTACATTTTTTCCCTTCAGGATTAAAGGGTGTAAAGAAGGTTGCCCTTTTTACAGTCTGCTTCTTCTACTTTCACCTCATGCAATGAAAATGTAGCCTTTCTGCTTTAATTGACGGTACATACCAGTGGAGGGGAAAGCAGGTCTTTGCCCTTTCTCTGTACACAATTTAATCTTTTTCATGAGTTCATTTTTTTTTCACATTTCAGCCTGTAATGTTTTATTTTACAGTGTGAAGCTAAAATAAAAGCTGTACCATAGGTCTGCCACTGATCATCAAGAGGTTGACAGTGCCGATTTTTCTGTTTCTGAACAGTTTACGTGAAGTTTGCATACTGCCATAGGCAGGGCTCGACAATTAGTGTAATCTACTTGTCCGTGGCAAGTAGATTACAAGCCGGCACAGCCGCGCAGCACAGTTGTCAGCCAATGGTCAGGGCAGTGCGTGGTGTGTGTGTTATACACCCGAGTCTTCAACTGCTAGAACGCAAGGTTCCTTCACAGCGGGCAGCCTAGGGAAGGCCAACGGGCGCCCCAAAAGTTTTATGTCCGTGTCTTTGGCTGCTAGGACCGGGGTCCCTTCGCAGCGGGCAGCCAACAGGCTGACCGATTCCCCAAAAGTTTGCAGGGAGAGCTTATTGCACCTGAGATTTTAGCTGCTAGGGCACACAGTCCCTTTTGCAGTGGGCAGCCTAGGGAAGGCTGACAGGCGCCCCACGGATTTGTCCCCTGGAGGCGACACAATGCAAATGCCCAGCTCTGCCTGCGTCTGCTCCCTAGGATCAGCTGGAGTTCTTTTAAATTGTGCTTGGTTCTGTTACAGCAACTGAAGGAGTCAGGTTAAAGCTTAAACAGTTACAGGTTTATTAAAGAAGCTTATAAATCATATGGTTACAATGACTATTGCTCTATTTCTTAACTGCTAGCAAATATAGATCTTAAAAATGGTTACAAAGAAAATAAAGATAGAAAATAGAAATAATGGTAGCAAGTGACAGCTTAATCTTTAAAGAGCTCTAAGTCTATGTATGGTTGAAGTCTATGCGTACACTTAAGACAAAGGACACATCCAGGTACAATTTTTACCCCCTTCTGTGCCTCGCGACTCCAGAGTATCAGGCCAGGGCTGGTCCCTCGATTCCTAGGAAAAACGAATATGAGGTGGGCGTCCCCGTGGAGCCTTGGGAGGCCAATCACCTAACCCGACCAGCAGATAGATGGTAGATTGACGCTCAGAGTAAGTGTGCTGCTGGGCCCATCTTTATACCCATAGGGGCCCGTATCCTCTTTCTTATGTAAGATGCCAAATTGTGTTGATCTGTCTTTGTGACGCCAGTTCGTACAAGGGAGTTTCAAGTTAATTTACACTTGCAAGAGAGAGAACTAAATTGTGAGTACTGGACATTCTTTACTGGACAGGAGATTCCTCCCCCCGTGGACGAGTGTGTGTTCGTATCAATATAGGTGCCAGCCAAGGCAGTTCTCGCAGCCTCGAGGTCAACAATTGGCGTATCTCTGTTTACAGCCATCCAGGGTCACTGTGAGCTAGCATATCTGGGCCTCCTGTCAAGGCTTCAAAGACTATGCTGATTTTATTGCTCTGTGTGTGTCCTCTATGCTCCAGGCAAGCAAGATGGATGTTATAGGTGGGGGTTCCTGTCTGGCTACAGTGGTCAGCGCATGTGCAGCGTGGTCTGTGCATGAGCATCATGCCGAACCGCGCGGCTGGCGAGTGGGACTCGCCGCCGCTTGGCGAGCCCTGGCCATAGGTATGGTAAATGGTGTTTAATCAGCTAATTGACTAATTGTTGGAATTTCCATCGACTAGTCAATTAGTTGATGATGGGGTGCTGCAGATCTGCAGCTGTGGCTCTGCCTTATAAATGTATTAAGAGCTGCCAGGCTCTTAATTCATTTAAATAGCTGCAGTGCAGCAGGGGACGCACCAGGTGCAAGCTGGGAAATAGCTGTCCCAGCTCGCACTTAGTCCCCTCTGCTGTGCTTGTGCTTTTAAAATTTATTAAGAGATGCCAGGCTTTTAATACATTTAAAAGGTTAAAGTGCAGTGCTATGCCTCTCCCTCCTCTCCCCCTCTCCGCAGAGATGGTGCTGAGGGCGGGAATTGGCTTTTAAGCCAGCTCCTGCCAGTGCCGGCTGCTGCTTCCCCCTGCCCCTTGCTGCCTCTGTCTGATAGTGTCCAGACAATCTTCTGTGCCGAAGAAAAATAAATCTTGCACTCTTTTTGTCAGTGCTCTTTTTGATATTTGAGAAGACAAAATATGTTCAGGAATTGTATAGTTCCCTGGTTCTTTTTATTTTGCCTGTCTGTTTAAATTATAAAGTTTTTTTTAATTGTATGTGTATTTGCAAAATACAGATTGCTGCCTGGAATATTTTACTCATCAAGGTATTTTACTATGTTAAAGGGATGCAGAAAGTAATGGTAAACTGAAAGGGCTATATATTAAAAAACAAACAAACAAAAAAAACCTTAGATCCTTTATAAACTATCTCCTCTAGGGATGGAGATTCCACCACCTCTCCAGGTAACCCATTTCAGTGCTTTGCCACCCTCTTAGTGAAATAGTTTTTCATGATCTCCAACCTAGATCTTCCACACTGCAACTTGAGCCCTCTAATCCTTGTTGTCATCTGTGACCACTGAAAACAGTCTTTCTCCATCCTCTTTGGAACCCCCCTTCAGGTAGTTGAAGGCTGCTATCAAATCCCCCCTCACTCTATTCTTCTGTAGACTAAATGAGCTGAGATTCCTCAGCCTCTCCTCATAAGTCATGTGCTCCAGCCCTCTAATCATTTTTGTTGCCCTCTGTTGGACTTTCTCCAATTTGTTCACATTGTTTCTGAAAGGGGCCCCCCAGAATGGGATGCAATACACCAGATGTGGCCTCATCCATGTTGAATAAAGGGGAATAATCACTTCCCTAGATCTGCTGGCAATGCTCCTCCTGATGCACCTCAATATACCAATAGCCTTCTTGGCTACAAGGGCATACTGTTGACTCAGATCCAGCTTCTCACTGGGGGGGGGGACGGGAAGGTGCTCGCAATTCCCTCTGCACCTCTGCCTTTTAAATGTAGTGAGAGCCGCCCTCAGCTTATTTTGTTATGCTTCTTTTGTTCTTTTGACCAGAAGGTCAACAGCCAACATTCACTCACAGGTTTGATGACATTAGTCATGGTTTCCCACATAATAGGGCGGACTGCATAAAGGTTGTCCTCTTCAACCCCTCTGCCACGTTGTAGATAGGGAGCTGAATCTGACCATGTGAATCATCATGGGGATCTTAAAATCAACAACTTTATTGTGGCTTTTTGTATTAGCAGATATCTAACATACAGCTATCAGCTGAAATATAGTGGGAGCATGAAAACTTAAAAACACTGAAGACTACCCAGAACTTCTCATCTGTCTACATCATCAACTGCACTTGAAATCACAAAAGCCACTATGGCCTAAAAGTGTCTGTCTCATGCTTCTGGATCTGGCCAGGGAATGGCAAAATGTGTGGATCTCATCTGCCATTCCAAACAAACACTTTATTAAACACCCAACTAGATGTCGTTTTGGTTTCAATCTACCACATAGACTTTGAACTGCTTTGAACCACATCTGAACAAACTGTGAAAGATATGTCTACTTGAACCACAACTGGAAAATCAGTCGGGTATGTTCATGCACATGTGCACTGTAGCCAGAAGATTTTTCCCTTAGCAGCATCCATCAGGTCAGTCTGGGTGCCCCTGCAATTACACCTTTGTGATGCCCAATATACAGCCCTGCCAACCTGCCACCCTCTCAGTTCCTTCTTACCACTAGTGACAGTTAGCTGGGACTTCCCTGTGCTCTTGTCTTGACAAGTGCATTTAGCACCCTATTTAAATAGTTCTCCATTAGTTTTCCATTATTCATTAATAGTTAGTAGATTGTTAGTGTTAGACTTTCAGCAATGGGACATGTGGGGGTCTTTGGACTTCAAGACTAAGTCCAGGAGCAACCCTCACACTTTGTGTCTAAAGTGCTTATGCGAGGACCATCAGAAGGATCATTGTGCTTATCTGTAAGACCTTTCGGCCCAGGATCTTAAAAGATAGAGAGCACAGCCTGAAGATCCTGTTAGTGGAGGCAGCAATCAGCCTGAAACATCTGGGGCTCATGGCTGACTGCACCTATGTGATGTAGCATGCCAGACTCAGAATCCAACCACTCTCTCATGATTAGCTTTGGTGTATCAACTAGCCCAAGACAGCTTGGCCAGGATGGTGATTCTGCGTCATCAAGTTCTCGACTCCCTCCTGTGGTGGCTCAACCTTCAGGAGGCATGTCTCTGTTGCTAGTGACAGATGCATCAGACATGGGGCACATCTGAGAGATTGCAGGACTTAAGATTTCCAGTAGACCTTGTTCTCCACATCAGTGTCAGTGCTAAGAGTGGTGTGCCTAGCATTCCAGGCTTACTTGATGGGACATTGTGCATCAGTCATGACAGACAAATACGGGGCATACACTCCTCTACTCTGTGCCAAGAAGCCCTCATGCTTCACATCTCTCCACCTCTTGGCATGGATGCTCTGTGGCTGAACCCAGAAGAACACACATGCTCAGAGAAAGTCCAAAAGGTTTTCCTAGGTAGTAGAAGGCTCTCAACCAGGATGTCTGGCTTAGCCAAGTGGAGGAGGTTTTCCCGCTATTGTAACATGGCAATTCTGCAATTATCCCTCATATTCTTCTCTTTAGTCTATCTTAGATTGCTTACTGCAACTACGGAATCGGGCTAGCACACTTTTCCATCTTGTGCATCTTGAGGCCATTTCCACTTTTCACCCAGTAATCCAGGGCCACATGGTGTTCGCTCATGACATAACAATGAGGTTTTTGAGAGGGCTCAATAGGATCTTCCCCATATGTGCAAACCTTTGTTCCTCAGTGGTATCTTATGTTGGTCTTGTCTAGGCTCACCAGCTTGCACTTCGACTAACTGGTCTCTTGCTCCCTTTTGCTCCTGGAAGGTTACCTTCTTCATGACAGTGATGTTAGACAATTCTCAGAGATTAACTCCTTGACCTCAGAGCCACCATCAAGATTATCCAGCAATAGAAATAGGGGGGTAATATTATCTCCGAGCAGGGTATCACCATTATTAGAGTGTGTGAGGTTTGCACTTCAAAAAGAATGGAGACTATTTTGGAAGTGCTCTACCCGGTCTTTTTTACTGAGAGTGGTGTTTTCCTTTCATGTGAACCAGGAGCTATTCCTCCTGGTTTTTTTGTCCCAAACCACACAAAACTAGTGAAGAGAGACATCTTCACACACTGGATGTCTGGATGGCTCTGGCTTTTTACCTGGACAGAACCAAGCCTTTTTCATAAATTATCTCAGCTCTTCATTGCTATAGTTGATGGCATGAAAGGCCTTCTGATTTCTTCAGAGGATTTCTAGCTGGATCGTCTCTTGCATAAGGTTCTGTTATGAGCTTGTAGAGATTCCACCCAGGGATGTGAATGGGTTAACCAGGGGGAGCAACCCACTGCCGGTGGCCCATAGTGGGTGGAGGGCTGCTTAAGCCCCACAGGGCTCGGGAGCTGAACTCCTACACGCAGGGGGAGCCAGCAGAGGCAGCTGGTAGCTCCAAGCGGGATCTCACTTAATCAGTTAACCCTAAGGTTTAACCAGATAACTGATTAACTAGGATTTTACATCCTTAGTTCCACCACTGCCAATTGTCAGCCCATTTGACTTGAGCACAGGAGTCCTCAGTGACCTTCCTGGACATCTCTAGTGCCACAATGTGGTCTTTTATTCACATATTCACAGTGCGCTTTGTGATCACTCAGCAGGCCAGGGATGAAGCTGGGTTCAGCTGAGCTATCTTAAAATCTAAGTGTCCATGAACTCCTACCTGCTTCCATTGGTGCTTGTGACGGGGCAGTATTGCCCCGCACCACGACTCCCGCCGAGCAGGCGTTGCTCGGCATCCGGCCAGAAGCCGCCCAGCACTGCACGGCATGCTCCTGGGCCGCGCCGGGTCTGGCGGGGCCGGCTGATCCACCGGCGAGGAGCCCGCAGCGCAGCGGCAGGAGCCGGGACAGCGTGGAGGGGTTCGCCGCCCAGGCAGACCCGTGTGCCAGGAAAACAGCGGCGGAGATGGATAGCCCCTCCCCTGCCTAAGCGGATGATGTCAGGTAGGGCATAAGCGGCGGGACGCTTAAAAACGCCGCCACCATGCCAAAGAAGGGGTCAGGCCGCGAGTGAGGGGAGGGGGGCAGAGGACTCGGTGAGGGTCCTAACTGGCCCGCGGGGCCGATCTGCAGACGGCGGAGTGAAGCAACTCCGCCAGCCTGTCGGCCAAAGGCAAGGTGAGCCCCTGGTGAGACTGGTGAAGCCAGGGACGGGGAAAGGAAGCAGCCCAGGGCAGAGCCGTTTTTAGGCTGGTGGTCTGACGCGTTATGGCGGGATGCCCCGTCAGCCGGACCGGAGCTAGACGGTTCCGCGTCCTTAGGGCCCTGGGCTGGGGCCCGCGGATAGCGGGAGAAACCAAGGTTGAAAAACCCCACAACAATCTGCAACAAGCACACAAGGGTGACACTTAAGGCTGCCCGCCCCTGTAACAGGGGCCGGGCCGAGGGTACAGTTGGGTGAGACTGGTACAGTACTGCTTGGAGCCATCTACTATGGAATGGACACAAACAAGCACTAGGGATGTAAGCGACGACTAGTTGACTGTTCGATAAGCAAAAGCTTATCGGATAATTGACACATTAGTCGACTAGTTGCTTCCCCAAACAGAGGCAGCCGGGGGAGGGGGGGAGGTAGGGAGAGGCGAGGGAGAGGAGGAGGTGCTGGATCCCTCCAGCTCTGGGGGATGGAGTAATCACATCAGTGGCAATTCAAAGTGGGGCAAGATTGCATTTATCAAGGGCAGATAAATGGATGTTGTTGTAATGGTAAGAGCCTGGATATGAGTTTTAGTTATATGAAAGGGTAGGAAGGGATCCGCATCTTACAGAAAGAATTGGCAAGATTTAATCATAGCTGGATGTGAGGACTCCAAAAAGGTCTAAGTGGAAGATGACAGCCAGTGTGAAAGACAGTCAGGATGGTGGTATCAACAGTAATCAAGAAAGGAAGTGGCAGGGAAAACATGCATGGCAAGTTTAAGAGCTCCATTTAGCCATGTTGAGCTAGTGCTGAATGCTAAACATCCATGAAATTGGAGCAGAGATGGATCTGTGACTTTTCAGTGTAGCACAGGTAGCTGAGATTACCCAGAGAGAGAAGTAGGGGAGTGATACTATCTCTGAGTACAGCATCACCATCTACATGTTTTGTTAGTCTATATAAAGTGCTACCAGACTATTTGTTGGTTTTAAGTTTATCCTGTAGAGACTAATTCGGCTACCCCGTAAAGCTACAGTATCACCATTACTAAACTATTGTGTACAGATCCAATGTACTTCAAAAAGAATGGTGACTGGATTTTTGAAAGGGCTCGCAAAAGAGCTAAAAATGATTTGTGGTCTGGAAAATGTACTTTATAGGGTGGGATTTATGAAACTCAGTTTATTTAATATATCTAAGATAAAGTTAGATTGTATTTTTTTCCACAGTATTCAAGTGCCTATGGAGGAAGAGATTTCTAATGCTAGATGTCTCTTTAGCAGAAAAAAGTGAGATTAAATAGTTGGATAATTTTAACAGTGAGGTTAATTACCCACTGGAACACTTTAGCAAAGAATGTGGTGAATTTTCCATTATTTGAAGTCTTTACATCAAGAATGGATGGAACTCTTTCTAAAGGATATTTTAAAGGGAATATAAATTATGGTCTTGATGCAGAAATTGTTGGGTGAGGTTTTTTGGCATGTGATGTGCATCAGGTTAGATCAGAGCTACTCAACACACGGCCCGTAGGCTGCATGTGGCCCATGGCCCGTTTGCGGCCTGTGGTGCAGTTTGAGTTTATGAGGGTGGGAGCCAAAACCAAAAAGTAGTCAATATAATGGTCTTTTGTTGATATGCATTTTAGTAGTTAAATTCTTGGACTGTCATTGCTCATTAAAAGTGCTGTCATATGGGTGGAAATCGGTTAAATATTGCATTTTATTAGCAGTATCAGCAGAACTGACTTAAATGGGGCCTGTGTGTTGTGTAGTCTTGCCTTAATCTTTGTATTCATGCCCATCAGTGTGAAATAAGATATTTGCATGTATATGCAACCCCATGTGAGTTGTGGCCCTTGGCATGTGCTGTGAGTATTGTGGCCCCTGGGGCTTTCAAAGTTGAGTAGCCCTGGGTTAGATTAAAATGACATGATGGTCCTTTCTGCCCTTAAAATCTGACTCCAAAACTAAAATAGAGCTCCATCAGACAATATAAGATATTACATATTACGATGAGCTCAGAAGCCACAAATCAAGCCACTCCATGAAAAAAAGGGAACCAAGTCACAATTAAATCCAAGGAATAGAAAAGAAATATTAAAATAAGCAAAAACAAAAGAGTACTTAAAATGGTGATAATTAAACTTAAGATGTGCAACCACTAAAAGAAACCAAGAAGGGACAGTTATGTGGACATGTTTTAGGAGAAGGTTTGATATCCATGATCTGTCTCAGCATTGATTTTCCATTTTGCAATCTTGAATTTTTCATTCCCTCTTCAAGGGGAAAAAAGAACATTTATTAAAACCTTCCAGAAAATATGATTCTGGAATGTTTACATAGATCAATGGTGTTAGATTGGTATCTTCTCTAGATTTTCAAATGTGTTCCAATGATTCCTTTGATTTGTCTTCTTTTCTTTATAACTGGTAGGGAACATGGAAACTTATTTGGAATCTGAAAAATGCGTGTGTGTGCTTTAAAAAATTGTTTAAGTGCTTCAGGCTTTGCGGGGCATATTTTAAAAAGCTAACAGCCTCTTCTGTTGACATTGAGAGTTTCTATTTATTCTGATGTTGGAAGATTAAACTAACCTAGTGGTAACTGGATCTTATAAGAAGAGAATAGCCATCTCTAAAGTGATTAGATACTTCTGCAATAAATAGCTGTTTTGTGTGAGTGTCCTGTGAGAGAGTTGAAACACATGGTGGGAGAAGAAACAGATCTACAAGAATATTGATTCATCTGTATGCTGTGTTTTATAGAACTATAGTGTAATTAACAGCATTCTGTCTGGGATTATAAGAGGGACTGTTATCTATGAACTATGTGACAGCTGGTTTTGGAGGAAATTACTCCTTTGAGAATTGAATCAAGTCCAAGTAAACTCGGAGATGCCTTTTTTCTTTCTGAATCTCCATTTTTTAATGTTTGGTGCCATTGGTTACTTCTGGGATGAAGTGAGATTATGAAGATTATATTGGTCATCTGTCAAGATTAATAGTACTTTTAAAACTTGGCCTTCTCTGAAAGCAAATGTCCACCATAATAATCTCATACATTTCTACAAATCTTTAAATCTTGAAGGATCATGATGTGCTTTACAAATTAAACTATACATATAGGCTATTTACTATCTCATGTGAAATGTAACACTTTAGGAGGAGGAATTTATGAAATATGAATGTAATTGCTAAAACTTTTAGTTTGGCCAAAACAGAGGGCCTAATACCATTATTGGCAGAGATTGAAAGGAGAATTACCTGGGGGGTTCTTAATCGCTAGAAGTGGCACTTCGGTTTTATCTATTACCTGACTGGGATGAGGCTGTTCTAGCCTAGTGGTCATATTGTGTTAAATTTAGTGGTTGGAGCTAGACTCATAAACCAAGGACTAGTGTCGGAGTCAGAGTCAGTAGTTTGAAGCTGGAGACAAGGGTCAAGTTGAAGGTCAGAAATTAGATACCAGAGCCAACGGTCAAGCTGGAGTCAGTAGTCAGAATCTGGAGCCAATAATTAAACTGAAGGTTAGGAACTATAATGAGCAAGGTAGCAGGCAAGAAAGAGTCAAGCCTGAGTTATAAGGCAGGAGTCAGCAGGAGCAAAGTAACAGAAAAGCAAGAACAGCAATGGGCATAAGAATTGAACAACTTGTGAGCTGTTGGCCGCTTCAGCCAGCCACATAGCGTCACTCCTCAGGTAGCCTGTGGTAGACCAGCTGTACTGACCAGCTACCTGGAAATTAGCTGTGCCGCAGGCACCGATTCCTGACATTATCTGTCTGAAAGATGGAATTTGTAACTAGTGTATTGTCTCCTAACAGTTCTCAGGACTTGGAGGTATCAAATCATAAAAACTAGGATTTTCCAGCACCTTGAACATCCTTGGTTTTTTTTTTTTTTTTTTTTTTTTTTTTTTTTAATCAAAGTGGCTGTTTGGCACAGATTATTCATGCAATAAAAATAACATAGTAATACAAAGAAGAAATGCATACCTCAGGATAAGGTTATAATTTGATTTATTTTTGTACATATTTTGAAAAAGATTCTTTGTAATAAAAATGTATTTTTGTCCATAACACTGTGTTTGCAGGATTTAATTTAGGTATAGTGTGGCTGGCGAGACTTTGTCCTATCTAATCTAGTCCAACAAATAATTGAGGCCTTTTGGGTAAAACACTTTGTTCCATATATTTACAGTGTTCTTTTCTGCAGTGTTTTCAGACTGTCACTTCATACCAACAATAACATGGTACTCTCAGCTCCTGAGACAGCAGGGAGAAATCTCTTATAGCTCTGTTTACAAGCCTAGTTCTCTCTCTCTTCTTCTCTTCATACTTCTTGTGACTTTTGTAGCATCTGGATAAATAAATTAATTAGCATTTTAACTCCATCCAGTCTGTCCCAGTCTATTATCTGGAAGCAGTTCCCATGGTCAGATGTGTTCTTGGGCAACTACCTGGAGTTGCAAGGATCAAAGTGTTGGATCACATGCTGTTGCCCAGAGTTCTATCACAAATATTTATCAAATATTAAATATTTTATTTAAATAAATCTTAGCCGTATATGCATTCTATCTCTCATTGAATGTCATTAGAGTAATGGCAAATGACTTACCAGTTTTAATGAGTTAAAGTAGTTTCGTGGAAACAAACCATCCAGTGTCATTTAGGCCAGATAGAGCACATTCTCTCTTTATCCAATTTTAAGATTGGTATTAAGAAGTAAAAGGAAATGTGCTTTATTAGATATTTAATGTATACATACACCATAGCAGATTATTTTTATTTGGTTTTAAAATAAATAGTTGAACTTTTAGAGCATAATATTGACTCAATAAATTTTATTTAAATAGGCATCTATCAAGGATAATCTAGATGATGCTTGGTCCTGCTGTGAGGGCAGGGGACTGGACTTAATAACCTCTCGAGGTCCTTTCTAGTTCTGGTATTCTATGATTCTGTGATTCTATGTTTTGGGGGTTTTTACAATGATGTTTATACAATACTGAACATTTAAAGCACACTTAGGATAATCTGTGGGTAAAACATAGCATGCTAAATTCTGCATTATTTTAAATAGAGTGTACCCTCCAGTACTGGCACCTGCTGAGTCAAGCGCCCCTCACCCCGCAGCACCCCAGCTGGGCTCCGCGCAGCACCTGCCAGGGCTCCAAGGTAGCCTGGAACAGAACAAAGCAGGGCTGCTAGACCAGGACCCTGTGCGGCAGAGGCAGTCCTGCGGGGGGTGGGAGGGAAAGAGGAAGGGGCCACACGCCATCAGAAGCTAGCCTGGCTGCCCTATGTGCTTTGCTGGAGGGGAGGAGGCTGCTGCTTTGTGCTGGTGTCCTATCAAAAAGTTGAAATGTCTGGCGGGGCTTTCCAGGACATTTCACTACTTAATGGGGCATTTAATTTCGGGACAGTCCTGGAAAAAACAGGACATATGGTCAACATACCTACAGCAGCGCACACACATCTCAAATAACCATTGTTACTGCAGAAGGCAAGTAAATTCTTCTGAAATACTTTTCTGTAACATTCCAGCAAATGATAAAATTACACTTAAAAAAAATCTGTTCAACCTAACCAGAAGTTTTCTTCATTGTTAGGTTACTGTAATAGGGAAACTAGATGAAGTATCGTCTGTTGCAGCTGATTAAAACACTCGTTTGTTATGAGAAATTAATACAAATCAACCTTCAGTTTTGTTACAGCTTACTGTTTCAAGATCTGCATACTTGATGAGAATGCAGTTACCTAGCTCTATAGTTGTTATTAAAAACTATGGACTTTACATGATAGGGAATTTTACTATGGATACCTTTCATCATACACATATGTAGAAGTCACTTTTTCAGCTGAAAGCATTTTTTTTTAGCTTCTTTATTAACAAAATTCAGAAAAGACTCCTGTATTTTAGAAAGTATTGCCTACCATACCTTTTTTCATTAGTGTAAGCATCTCTTCCCCCCCCCCCAAAAAAATGCTTTTTATTCACTTCTCTGTGTTATAATAATCAGTTTTGAGAAGCATATTTAATCAAATATTTTTTTAAAAAAGCTTTCAGGATAAAATCCATAACTGCCAATTCATGTGTGTCCTGATATGTATCATAACATGAGACAGTTACCAGGAGTTAGTAGACACAAGAAGAGTGAAGTACAAGCAGCTGAGTAGTTTCAGCCACTGATTACAGTTGCAGTTCATGGTTATAACTGAGATCAGAAGTTTGCTCAGTATCTTTACGAAATGTAGATTGAAGTGGCTAGTACACCATCTAGTCTCTTCCTACAGAATCTGAAATTGAAACTATAATTTGTGGATCTTTCAGCAAAAGCCTCCTAACAATAATAAAGTGCAGGGTTTTTTAAAAAGTATAATTACAAAATTCTTGTATAATGGTTGTGACTTTATTAAGATAAGACATACCTTATTTCATTATTAGCTAGTGATAGGATTACAGTAAATATTGATTGGATTAGTCTCTACTCACTGACTAATACTTAGAATTGTTTTGCCTCTCTTATGGAACATCTGAGGGAGAGTTAATATTATTCTGAAGTCTCAGCACCCTGTCGATGAAAGATTGAAGAGACATGAGCGTGCAGAATTATTAATCTGTAAATTTATCTGCAGACTTCATCATTCTTTGAATGGCAACAGTGGTGTAATCTTAACTAGTGTATTTTAATAAATTAAGGCCAGTTATAATATTTGCTTCACACATTTGACTTCAGCCTCAGTTTTTGCAAATGTAAAAAAACCTGGTTCCATAGAGAGGTGTAAGCGTATCACAAAAATGTTATCTTTGTTTCCCTTAGCCAGTAATCAGTGCAGTCTGCTGTAATAGTTCCAACCATGAAATAAAATCTTAACCTATGAGATGATGGCATACATGAAAGAAAACAGTTAAGAAAACTGAAATGACTCAAATTACTTTAAAGTATTAATGAGCACTCATGTAAACCAGGTTATAAACTGCACCCGATCTTAACATTTCCCTTTTAATTTGAATTTTGTACCTCTGAAACAAAATTATATAATAAATTAGCTCATAATATTTCTTTATATATGTCGTTTTAAATTGTTTGATAATTAAGATTAATCTGAGTGAAATTGCAAGGTTTGATTAACTGCTTCTTTTCAGGAGCCTGAGATTATGTTCTCTGTATTAGGAGATACAGCCATTTTATTTGAGAAGCTTTGTTCTGTTAACAAAAGACACCAAAAATAAATTCAGTTAGGGTCATAGTGGCTTAATTTAATAGTATTATGATAATAAGTACCGTAATTAGTTTCAGATTCTTCTTCCTTCCCAAAGGAAAAGGTTCTTAGTTTTGATGCCTACTTAAGGCATGAGAATGACAGCAAAATTAATGTCATAACCTTTACAGCCTGTTTATGGTTTTCTGTGTAGTACCCTAAAGGATTTTGTGGAATAGTGTAACAGCTAAAGTAACCACTTAGTATGGACAAGAAAAAATTAGGTTAATTGGGGTTACCTGGTATTCAGATGTTAGAGCGTCTGTCAAGATACCTGTTTCATACTTAGAAAAAGAGTTGCTAGTATTTTTTCCATGAAAATATCTTTTAAATTATTATGAATGTACACTCTATCCTTGGGAATACTGCCTCTTAAAGACTATTGATGGTGTAATTTCGGATTTTTTTCAGTTTGTTTATCTAGTTTGTCTCTTTTAGTAATGAAATCAATTTGTATTTTCATTTTTGTGGAAACTACAAAGCAACACCATTGATGGAACACGTTCTGAGACACTAATATAAATTTTTCTTCTAGTAGAGCCCTGTCAAAGATTGCTATGATTTCAGTTTAGTTTGACTTTTAATGATGGTTCTTTCCTTCTGTAACTAGTCCAATAATTAGCTTACAGGAGAACAATTCTAAGTTATTGAGACCCAGCTTTTGATTTTTTTAAATTTATTGTTATTTTTAAAAGGTGAGCAAAACAGAATCAAGACTGTATAGAATTTTAAAAGTTTCAGTGGTGATATGAGCACTTTACTGCATGGTAGTGGTAAAACTTAATGATGCAGAAAAATGTCCAATAATATTTCTCTTCTGTGTTTGGAGAGAAGCAAATTGGTGGACTCATATGAGGGTGAAGAATTATTTTCTAGTCCATAAGTAATTGAGGAGTATATTGGACAAAATCTACTAGAGATAAACATTTTTATGTCAGCATAACTTACATATAACTTACTCCCAAGAGTCTGCAGAGAGTTGGCTGATGTACATTTTTAATAAATCTTGGAATACTGGAGAATGTATGGAAGACATAAAGAGTACTAATATTGTGCCAATATTTAGAAAGGGCAAGTGGGATTACTTTTCTTGACATCAGTCCTTGGCAAGATGATGGAAAAACCTGCTGTAAGATTCAATTGACAATGTTGTTGACCTCCTCTGCAACAGATATTTCCAGGTGCACTTGGAAAACAGTACACACAAAAGAAAAACCGTCTACTCCAAGGTTCTTTGCTGGTACTGATAGTTTTCAGTCTATATACAACTTCTCGTTTATCCAGTACTATAAATTCACATACACAAGTGTAGCCCATCAGGGCTCATGGAGGGGCTCTTCCTCCTCTGGTTCAGTGGGCTGCCACTCTGCCTCAGTCCACTGAGTTCCTTTAGTCCTGGGTCTCCGACCTGTGATCAGTCCAGGTCAATGTCAGTGCCCCAGTTTCTGGAATAAGAGACCCGGGTGGACCAGCAAATAGTCACAGACCTTAGTAGCTCTGGCCCTGGTTCAGGGTGGGGCAGCAAACAAACAGTCACACAGTTCCGTAGCCCAGGCCCTGGGCTCGGGCAGGGTGGCAAACAAACAGGTATAGAGCTCAGTATCCTTGGCCCGGGTTCAGGGAGGAGCAGCAAGCAAACAGACACAGCGTTCATGGCAGCAAAATGAACAGCCCCAGAGTTCAGTGTCCCAGGCCCTGGTTCAGAGAGGGGCAGCAAAAGAAACAGCTGTGTCTCCTTGCTCAAATGGAGATTTGTCTACATTGTCAATATGGCTTGAAGAATGATCTACAATGGACATCAGCAATCAGCCTCTTATAAATGAACTTACCGTGGGTGTACCCAGCTTTGATTTGCCACACCACTCATGAACTCTTCTGAACTGATTTTTAAGCAGCCAGGGTCAATGTGCAACTAGTCTTCATATGTGGGGCCAATGAGAGGATCCCATATGCAGGTGTGGCCAAAAACAGTGTCACACATTATTGACTACTGCACTTTGCTGCTGAGGCTGCTGCAAACGGGCCTTGTTAAACTGCATCTGATAAGAATTGCTTTGCTTAAGAGATATAGAGGAGGTACCTCAGAAATACAAGAGAAAAAATTTCTTCCCCCTCTGTTTCTGTATCCTGAAGAAGGGCGGTTTTGTCTTACTCAAAAAATGAGGGGACTGATTAAATACTATCTGATGTTCATGATGGTAATGCTTGCCTCTATCATTTCACATATCTAGGCTCAAGGCTCATTCATGGTTCTCAACTTCCAGGACACATACTTCCATATCATCAGCCAGCTGGTCCACAGGAGGTACTTGAGATTCAGTGGGACCAGTCACAATTAATACTTCCTGATGGTAATCATAGAGCTGGAAGAGACTTCAGGAGGTAATCAAGTCCAGCCCTCTGCCCAAGGCAGGACCAATTCCAACTAAATCAACCCAGCCGGGGCTTTGTCAAGCCAAGACTTAAAAAGTCTAGAGATGGAGATTCCACCACCTCCCTAGGTAAACCAAACCAGTGCTTCACCACCTTCCTAATGAAATAATTTTTCCTAATATCCAACCTAGACCTCTCCCACTGTAACTTGAGACCATTGCTCCTTGTTCTGCTATCCGTCACTACTGTGAACAGCCTTTTTCCATCCTCTTTGGAACCTCCCTTCAGGAAGTTGAAGGCTGCTATCAAATCCCCCCTCACTCTTCTCTTCTTCAGATTAAACAAACGCAAATCCCTCAGTCTCTCCTCATAGGTCATACGCTCCAGCCCCCTATCATTTGGGTCACCCTCCGCTGGACCCTCTCCAGTGCGTCCACCTCCTTTCTATAGCAGGGGGCCCAGAACTGGACACAATACTCCAGCTGAGGCCTCACCAGAGCCGAATAAAGGGGAATAATCACGTTTCTGGATCTGCTGGCAATTGCTCCTCCTAATGCACCCTAATACGTCATTAACCCTCTTGGCTACAAGAGCACACTGTTGACTCATATCCAGCTTCTCATCCACTGTAATCCCCAGGTTCTTTTCTGCAGAACTGCTACTTAGCCATTCGGTCCCCAGCTTGTAACAATGCTTGGGATTCTTCCGTCCCAAGTGCAGGACTTTACACTTGTCCTTGTTGAACACTTGTCCTTGTGGGAGACAGTATCAAAAACTTTGCTAAAGTCAAGGTATATCACATCCACTGACTTTCCCATATCCACAGAGCCAGTTACCTCATGATAGAAGCTAATCAGATTAGCCAGGCACAACTTGCCCTTCGTGAATCTATGTTGACTATTACTGATCACTTTCCCCTCTTCCAAGTGCTTCAACATGGATTCCTTCAGGATCCCCTCCATGATTTCTACAGGGACTGAGGTAGGGCTGACTGGTCTGTAGTTCCCTGGATTGTCTTTCTTCCCTTTTTTAAAGATGGGCATTACATTTGCCTTTTTCCAGTCATCCGAGATCTCTCCTGATCTCCATGAGTTTTCAAAGATAATGGCCCAAGGCTCCTCAATAACATTTTCCAACTCCCTGAGTACCCTCGGATGAATTAAATCTGGGCCCATGAATTTGTGTAGGTTTAGCTTTTCTAAATAGTGCCTAACTTGTTCTTTCCCCACCAAGGGCTGTCCACCTCCTTCCCATACTATGGTTCCTAGTGCATTTGTCTGGGAGGTGACCTTGTTTGTGAAGACAGAGGCAAAGAAAGCATTGAGTACTTCAGCTTTTCCCACATCGTCTGTCACTAGGTTACCTCCCTCATCCAATAAAGGCCCCACACCTTCTCTGATCACCCCCTTATTGCTAACGTGCTTGCAGAAACCTTTCTTGTTATCCTTCACATCCCTTGCTAGCTGCAATACCAATTGCTTTTTCGCCTTCCTGATAAGTCCCCTGCATTCTCGTGCAATATATTTATACTCCTCCCTAGTCATCCGTCCAAGTTTCCACTTCTTGTAAGCTTTCTTTTTGTGTTTAAGCTCACCAAGGATGTCCCTGGTAAGCCAATCTGGTCGCTTACCTTATTTGCCTTTCTTGCTGCGCATTGGGATGGTTTCTCCCGGTGCCTTTAATAAGGCTTCTTTAAAATACTGCCAGCTCTCCTGGGCTCCTTTCCCATTCATGTAGGCATCCAAGAGAATCCTGCCCATCAGTTCTCTGAGGGAGAGGACATCTGCTTTTCTGAAGTCCAGAGTGTGTATTTTGCTACTCTCCTTTCTTCCCTTGGTCAGGATCCTGAAATCTACCGTCTCATGATCACAGCTTCCCAGGTTGTCACTCACCTCTACTTCCCCTACTAGGTCCTCCCTGTTTGTGAGTGGCAGGTCAAGCTGCGCATGGCCCCTGGTCAGTTCCTTCAGCACTTTTACCAAGAAGTTATCCCCAGCATTCTCCAAAAACTTCCTGGATTGTTTGTGTATTGGTCTCCCAAAAGATGTCAGGGTGATTAAAGTCCCCCATGAGAACCAGGACCTGCGATCCGAAAGCTTCTCTCAGTTGTCCGAAGAAAGCCTCGTCCACCTGACCCAGCGGTCTATAGCAGACACCAACCACAACATCACCCCTGTTGCTTCCACCTCTAAACTTAACCCATAGACTCTCATCAGTCTTTTCTCCCCCTAAATACTGGAGCTCCGAACAATCATATTGTTCTCTTCCATACGATGCAACTCCTCCTCCTTTTTTCTCCCTCCTGTTCTTCCTGAACAGTTTATACCCTTCCACAACAGTGCTCTAGTCATGCGAGTCATCCCACCAAGTCTCCGTTATTTCAATCAATTCACAGTTCTTTGACTGAGCCAGGGCCTCTAATTCTTCCTGTTTGTTTCCCAGGCTTCTTGCATTTGTGTACAAACACCTTAGCTAGTTGATTGCCCTACCTTCTCCATTCGAGTCAGGGGTCCTCCTTTGTTGCTCGTTCCTCCTTGTGTTTCTTCCCCGTATCCGACTTCCTCACTTACCTCAGGGCTTTGGTCACCGTCCCCCAACAAACCTAGTTTAAAGCCCTCCTCACTAGGTTTGCAAGCCTGTCCGTGAAGATGCTCTTTCCTCTCTTGTTTAGGTGGATCCCATCTCTTCCTAACAATCCTTGTGCCCGGAACAGATTCCCATGGTCTAAGAAACCAAAGCCCTCTCTCCAACACCACCTGCGCAACCACACATTTACTTCCTGAATTCAACGATCCCTATCTGGACCTTTTCCTTCAACCAGAAGGATGAACAAGAACACTTCCACTTCAAATTTCTTGATCCTTCTTCCCAGCACTACATAATTTGCTGTGACCCACTCAAGGTCATTCTTGGCCGTATCGTTAGTTCCTACGTAGAGAAGCAGGAAGGAGTAGCGATCCAAAGGTTTAATAATTTTTTGAAGACTCTTGGTCACATCCTGAATGCGAGCTCCCGGTAAGCAGCACACTTCTTGAGATTGCAGGTCTGGACGGCAGATGGATGACTCAGTCCCTCTTATGAGGGAGTCCTCGACCACCACCATCCATCTTCTTCTTTTGGGGGTGGTGGTCGTGGAACCCCCATCTCATGCCTTCCAGTAGATAGTGTTCCCTTCTGATTTCTTCCCTGAGAGGTGCCTGCCACAGCATTCTCCACTGCAGCGCCTGTGGAGAGAGCCTGAAAGCGATTACTTACCTCTACATGAATGGGGGAGACCTGAATTGGCCGCCGCCTTCTTCTAGAGGTTACACGCTGCCAGTTTTCTTCCTCGTCCTGTACTGCTCTGACTGGCTCTTCCTGTGCCTTCAGGATTAAATACTGCCTTCTATCGAGGAAGTCTTCATCCTCTCTGATGGAACAGAGGATTGATACTTGGGTGTCAGGTCTCCTAATTTTTTCTTCCAAAATGGCAACCAGCTTGCATTTCGTGCAGATGAAGTCCCTTCTTTCTTCCGGAGGAAGACAAACATGGCACATGCTGTGCAGGTAACAACAGCACACCTATCACTATCCATACCTGCCTTCCTTCTGAGAGATTCCTCAGATTTTATTCAATGCCTCTTTGAAGGGCAGGAGGGTAGCAAAAAGATTTTAAAGAATGGCGAATGTATCTCGCCTCCTTCCCACTCCCCTTCCTAACGCCCTGTTAACAGTCCCTGTTCACAATCTGGTGGTTACATTATAGTTAAAGATACATTATAGTTAAAAATACTCTGTCATGGAGGCTACAAATTTCATAATTTTCCATGACCTCTGACGCTGGCTGAATTTGGATCAGAACTCCTGTGCTTGGAGCAGCTGCTGGTCAGTCCAGGTGCTGCCAAAGCACCAATCTCCAGACCACCATAACTGCAACTTGCAGTCAATTCTGGTGCTACTGGAGCAGTAGCCACCAGAACAGCTTCGTCTTGCTGGAGCAGTCACTGGCAGTCCGCTCCAGAGATTCCAGAACAGCTGACTAGTGGCTGGCCTTGGGACTGCCAGAGCAATGGTCATTGATCTGTTTACCATCAGATTTTTTTTGTAAAAGTCAGGATTGGGTTTCAGGTGTCCATGAATTTCTGGTTAGTGCTCATGACTTGTCCCTTAGGGTACGTCTAGACTACATGCCTCTGTCGCCAGAGGCATGTAGATTAGGCTACCAGGCACAGGAAAATGAAGCGGCAATTTAAATAATCGCCGCTTCATTTAAATTTACATGGCTGCCGCGCTGAGCCAACAAACAGCTGATCAGCTGTTTGTCGGCTCAGTGCGGTAGTCTGGACGTGCGGGTGTCGACATCAAAGGCATTTGTCGACCACTCAGGTATACCTCCAATTTCTGTGGTATACCTTTTGGAATACCAGTCGTGACTTAAAAATTGTCAATAATGATGAGTTCATTGTGACTCTTGATAAACTGTTCTTACACTTAATTATCCTCACTTGCAAAAATTATACCTTATTTTCAGTCTCAGTTTATCTAGCTTCAACTTTCAGCCATTGGATCATGTTATTCCTTTCTCTTTTAGACTGAAGAGCCCGTTGTTAAATATTTGTTCCCTATGTAAATACATATAATTGTAATTAACTCACCCCTTTACCTGAAGCTAAATGGATTGAGATCTTTAATTCTACCACTGTAGGCAGTCTTATTCTAATTTTATAATGATTCTGGTGGCTCTTCTCTGAACCCTTTCCAATTTATCAACATCTTTATTGAGGCAGAGTTCTGCTCATTTAGAAGTCAAAGATCTCTTTCAAAATAATGAAAGAAAGATCTGAGAAATTTTAATCTAAACCATAGAAAGCACTGTCAAGATTCAAAGAGCTGTTCAGTATGAAAATGTTTCATAGGCCTAGTTGGATTGATTTGAAATATTTAGGGGCAGTACACCTACTCAGTGTACATCTTGAATGAATGCCTTTTCTATAATGTAACCAGTAGGTACTTTTTAGAGACTTTGGAACAAAAAACTAAAGTACTTTATAAGATTAAAATAACAAAAATTTTCTTTCTTGATATATTCTAAGGATTATTATATAGTTTAGTCTTGTTTTATTCTGTGCATTGCCTTCCCATTATTATTAATTGATAATGCACTTTCTATCTCACTAAATTTAAAACATTAAGAGCATGCCTGTTAACTCAGTTGTATGTATGAAGACTTAACCAAGGGCTACTCAACACGCGGCACACAGTTCATTTGTTTGTGGCCTGCGGTGTGATTTGGGTTTACATGGGGCTCCACACGCGGCCCGTGGGTGGGAGCCAAAAAAAAGTAGTCAATATAATGGTCTTCTGTTAATATGCGTTTTAGTAGTTAAATTCCTGGACTGTCATTGCTCATTAAAAGTGCTATTGTGTGGGTGGAAATCAGGTAAATATTGCATTTTATTAATATCAGCAGAACCAACTTAAATGGGGCCAGTGTGTTGTGTAGTCTTGCCTTAATCTTTGTATTAATTCCCATCAGTGTGAAAGAAGCTATTTGCATGTATTTGCAACCACACTTAAGTTGCTGCCCTTGTTATGTACTGTGATTATTATTGTGGCTCCCGGGGCTTCCAAGTAGCCCTGACTTAACCAGTATAAATATACTTTGAAAATAAAATTGAAGACCTAATGTAGGCATAACTTCTGAGCCTGATTATATGGTTTATTATCCGTTTGGGGGAGTTGGGCAGAAGATTAATACGGTAATGCTATTCAAAACTTTTTACAATTACTGTAGGGCATAGGAGGTTAATGACCAAAAGCAACCACCATCTAAGCAGGATTCCTATTCTGATAAATGTTTATCCTTCAGGGTAAACATGTGGCATCATAGCTTGTTGGCATTTTTGTGATGCAGTTATATTTGCATTGTGATGCAGTATCAAATTATAACAGTGAGTTGGATAGAAAACTTTTCATTAGAGTCTTAATAGAAACTTGGGCAGTTACTCAAAAATCAGGACTGGGGCCAAAACTCTTGAGTGCTCGTCAGTAGCCTTTTTTGGTGGTGCATATATGCTTCATACACAGGTGTCTATTTTAAGGAAGTGAATGGTTAACCCATAAGCATACCCCTTATTGGATTATGCTTAGCAGTTCTGGTTAACAGATAAGCTAAGGCAGCCCCCAGCACACTGTGGGCAGGAGTGCTCCAGTCCAGCTAGAGTAGTTCCAACCTGCAGTGGGCCCAGACCGGCATGCCACGGGCAGGGGCACTCCAGCCCGTCCACAGTAAGTGGAAGGGGGGGAGCTGGGATCAGTTAACTGATTAGCTGGGATTTTACATTCCTCATCTATATTCTGTAAAGTATTAAGTATATGACATGTGGTACCTTTGTTGGAAGTCTGATGTGAGAGATGACTGAATGGGTCCTAACAACTGAATTATGGCTTCTAGAGGTAGCTCCTGCAGGTCAAGATTGGGGCATAATGATTTGAAAATATTAAGGAAGCTTTCATTGTTGTTACTGTGATAGAAATGTAGCCGTGTTAGTCTGGGGTAGTTGAAGCAAAATGCAGGACAATGTAGCACTTTAAAGACTAACAAGATGGTTTATTAGATGATGAGCTTTCGTGGGCCAGAGGAAGTGGGTCTGGCCCACGAAAGCTCATCATCTAATAAACCATCTTGTTAGTCTTTAAAGTGCTACATTGTCCTGCATTTTGCTTCATTGTTGTTACTGTTATTCAAAGGACATCAGCTTCCAGATCTATTACTCTGTCACTTCTTGCAAATACCATATTAAGTTAAAATAGAAATCTAGCCATTAAAAGTATTAATAGAAACAGAAACAGTATAAATAATGTATAAATCATATTATGTTAATTAGACCCTAATCCAAAGTCTTCTGAAAAAAATAGAATGCTTTTAATTTACTTCAATGGACTTTGGGGTCACACACTTAAGATAGACTGGTATGATTTACTGATAATTTCTTTTGCTTTGTGTAACTGCTTCTCTGTGCAGATACTTACTGATTTGATTCCTTATTCCTGGGACTTTTGGGAAAATTACTAGGAAGAAACATCACAGTAAGGCTTTTGTTTTATATTCTGAAATGAAGCAACAGTTTCATCAGCCTTAAAGATAGTTGTACTTAAAGTGGCAGCTAGTTTGCGCAGCATTTATAAAATGGTTTCGTAGCTCTCAAAATGAAAGATATTCTGTGAAAGTTCATTCAGTTGGTTAGCAGTTTACTAAGATGAAGGTTATGGGGAAAAATAACTTGACTTTACATTCAGAACTAAATAGCCTGCATTTTGGCTAATTCTGTTGACCCTTGAATTCATGAACAAGAATTTAAGGAATATAGAAAAGTAGTCCTTCCAGAAATCAGTAACTTTTAGTAAATCTGTTCATAATTTCATATTTTAATATGGTGTATTTTTTATGCTTTTTTATGAATCTGAAAAATTGCATTGAGAATTTTAAATACTTGAATTTGTTTCTCCTCTTCAGGAAAGTTACTTTGACTATCAGAGGGCACAATGCAGAATCCTGGAGCTCTTTCTGAGGGTACAGTATACATTCTAAATAACTTTATGAGAAACTTTAGTTTTGTGTCTCGGAATGTGGTAGAAATTGGTAGAACTAAACTAAAATGAGTTCATATTTAGATTATTCTACCTTTACTTTATGCATATGGACTAGAATCACTATTACAACTGGAACAGTCGAGAATTTTTTGTTACTGAAGAGAATTGGCAGATGTACTTTATATCCATTCACCATCTGTGAGGGAAAATGGAAACTAATAGCTGCTTGTTCAGCAGGGTTGAATACTGTACTTCCTGTACTATGAAAATATGATTTTCTCTTCTTATAATATTGAGAACTTTTCTGTGTAAATGTGATTTATTTGAATATTCATTTTTCTTTGAACTTTTATTGTGGAATTTGGAAAGATAACATTTACAAATTCTCCTTGCTTTTATGTTCGTTGTTGTAATGTTACTATACATAACTAATATAAATTAGAAAATGTAAACTTGTATTCAGGTATGCTGAGTGTAATACTTAGTGTTGTTCTGTATGCCTACTTTTGCATTTAGGGGAGACAGTCTCTGTATTTATTATATTTCCACTTTGTTCCTTCAGAAGTCTTTTCTTGTCAATTTGTATTTCAGTAGGATTAAAAAGTATTTGCCTTTTATGTTCCCCATATTGGTAGGTGTGTATATGTGCTGTAACGCATCTTTACTATATTGAGACCTTTTCTGTGTAAATGTGATTATAATAATAACATTTACAGTTTGAATTCATAAGTTAAAAACATTTTTTACCATAAATATTAAAACCTGAGAGAATTGTCATGGATGTGACATGATAAGCCATAGTAGTCTCCAATGGTTTAGAAGGGGCTTGTTGTTAAATATACATTGTAGTGCTCATGTTAATTTAAAAAATACTTTTAAAACTAGAAGTCTAGAGTTATTACTGTCTTGTTTGTATTTTGACATTTTTTTAAACTATACACATTCTGAAGAAGCCTTTATGGTATGTCCTATTGTCCATGTTGTTCCTTTGGAAATGTATATTATTGTTGTATAAATCCATCTGTTTTGCATGTACTCTTAGTCCTTAAACTGAAAAGTCTTTGCTATAGGTTTTTTTTTTAAATAATAAAAAGGATTTGACCCTATTGGAAATCGCATATACTTGTTTATATTAAATACATTTTGAGTAATAGGAAAAAACTTAAACTTGTGAAGCAACTATTTTTTAATACTTTGAAACTGCAGAACCAATATTGTAATTGTTTTTAAAAGAAAAATTCATCCCAGGCTAATGTGATGTGCCAAGTTTGACCCTGGAGTGAATTATAGCTTAGGTATAAAACTCGGAAATGAAGAGTTATGATGGAAATGCTGACAGAACTAACGTTACATCAGTGTGAAACTTTAATATTCTAAAAATTATTAGTCTTGGTGTGAAATACTGTAGTTTGCCATTAATCGTATTTTGTCTTTTTTAATCACAAATCAGATTTGTTTTTTAAACACACTTTTGCACTGTGAAAATTCTATTACATTAACAGTTCATAATGATGTATGTGCAGTGATAACAAGATACATTTCTTTTGAATAAGTGGTGAGAAAACAAATGAAATTGGAAGTGGTACCTCTCAGTCAATTACACACGCAATATACTATTTGTTTTATCAGCCTATAAATCTGCTCTTTGAAAGCGCCCATTATTTTTCAGCTGTAGAAAGTCACAGCAGTAACTGTTAGTGCAACTTCCTTGATTGACAACTAAAACCCTTCACTCTTACATTTGTTACATAATACAAGTAGTACTACTGTAATTTGATATGTATTCCTGCAGGGCACATACATTCTGGTCAGGAAAACACTACTTTACGAACAGAACTTTTCAAAAGAAGTTTGCTCATGTGACAGAGAAATCGTCTGTATGGTAAATTCTTAAACTTTCTAGATTTTGCTTTTTTCCTAGAATTTTGAAATCTCTAATGCAACATCACAGGCTAGTAAATTGTTAACAATATATTGTAATATTGCATTATACACTGAATTTTACTTGCAAGCATATTATTTATCCCCTTAACTTGGAAACCAAGATTTTTCTAATGCTTAATAGCCATGCAAAATATCATTGGGAGTGTGGGGAGGGCTAACAGCGCTTCAGATGTCAAATGTGTGATTTGTCAATTTTGTCTTCTAAACAAGGCTAATATGAACTATTTTTACAACATGAAACAGGTCAGGTATATCCAGGAATGTATTATGTTTTTCTATTATTTTTATACTTTACAATGAATGAAATATTACTAATGGTAAACTAGGTTTCACAGGTTTCCTGCTGGGCCTGGCCTTATCAATTCATTCATGTTAAAAGAAATCATTTGTATAATGCAGTCCAGTTCATATCAATGTCAGTACAGTCATTTGGAGCTTAAAGCTCTCTCACTTCATTTCAGAACCCCCTGCTGCCTTTATATCATTAATATAAATGCAGGTGCAAATAGCATTTATATACTTTGATAGAAAGCAGTTGGAGATGTTTCACTGTGGGACACATCACTTTCAGATTGCGTACATCTGTTCAAATAATGTATGCAAGCCCAGTGACATGAATGCAAGAATAAAAACATCTGCCCCTGAGACCACTTGCCATATAACAGATGTTTACATCTTTATTTATGCAGATGGCTTGTGTGATGAGTTGAGCAATGGTGAAAGCAGAGAAGTTTGACAAAAATTTGAGTGTTAGTCAGACATCTATATTTTGTTTTCAAATACTTACCACAAACGAAAATAGAAATCCATATAAACATACTGAATGCTTTTCATTAAACAAAGCACATTGTTTTTGACATTGAACAGATTGGCACAAAACCTGTAAACACTACAAAAATGTTCCACTTCAGCACAATAATTCCAGTTTATTTATACAAGATTCTAAATAGATTACTTGTAATAATTACCTTTAACAGGCAAGTTTGTCCGTATCATGCTTTAAAACAGTGGTTTTCAAACTATGGGTCATGACCCAGTACTGGGTTGTGGAATGTCAGGCACTGGGTTTCATTGCTGCAGGGTGATCAGGTGACGAGTGGTGGTGGTAAGGCAGGCTACCTGCCTATCCTAGCATCACAACTGCACCTCAGAAGTGGCAGTCAACAGGCCCAACTCCTAGGTGTGTGGGGCCGGGGAGAGAGCACAGGATTCCATGCACTGCCCCTGCACTGAGCACTACCTCCACTTGCATTGGCTAAGAATCTGCTGCTGGCTGCTACTTGAGCACAGCATGGTCTGAGGTGCCAGGAGAAGCAGGAAGCTAGCCTTAACACTCCTGCTACACTGCTGAGTGGGAGCAGCTTGAGGTAAGGCACGCGCGTGCACACACACACACACACACCACAATCCTGACATCACCAAAGCTGAAGCCTCTTCTTACACTGCAGAGATCTCATCCTCGGACCACCTTGGAGCCCACACTCTAGTCAAATTATGTTGGGTCACTGGCATCAACAATTTTCTTCAACTGGGTCATGAGAAAAAAAGCTTGAAAACCACTCCTTTTAAATATAAATATATGTACTCAAAAGTATGCAAAATATCTTGATTGATTTGGAAGAGTTTCACATATGCAAAGATTGAACAGTAATAAACATTTTGAAAGAGATAAATTAATTAAAATTAATGTTTTAAAGTAATATATGATTTGTCATAAATCTTTTTAAGGTAGATAGTATTTCTCAATAAAAACAGCATTACAAAGTTGCAAGAATTTTAGGGTACGTCTACACTACATGATTATTTTGAAATAAGCCATTCTGGAAGAAATAGTCCAAAATAGCTTATTTTGAAATAGCATGTTTACACTACAGGGAAGCCTCAAAATCAGTCCAAGGCAGGCTTTCCTAATGTGGATGTGCTACCTCTATTTAGAGTTCCACGAGGCACTAGGTAGTAATTACTTTAAATTGCCCTGGGGAGGAACTATGTCGAAATAACAGCAGTGGAGCATCCACACTACATAAGCATAAGCCGTCTGTTATTTCAAATTTATTCTAAATGACAGAATTGTTGTGTAGACGCCCACATTGTTATTTCGGAATAACAGCTGTTATTTCGGAATAACAGATGTTATTTCGGAATAACTGCTGTTATTCCGAAATAACGCTGCTATGTAGATATACCCCTAGTTTAGAATTTCTGTTGTTTCTATCATATTGTGGGATTGTCTGCTTGCACTGCTGTACTTAGTTGAGATGGTACATTAATGAAAAGAATGGGTTTGAAAATCAATGAGCATTGGTCTAGACTTCATTGCTCAGCTTGGAATTCTCATTTCATACACAAGAAGGCACTTAAATAGAAGCTTTATTTTATTTCAGAATCTCCCTGCTGGACTGAGGCAATGTAGTATTCTAACCACAGTTCACTTGCCTTGACTGTTAGAAGGTGGCTTTAAGCTCACTGCTTTCCAAAACAGTGTTTTGGGGAGTGGGAAAATATCCTGTTACCAGCTGCTGGGTACTCCAAATAAAGACAATTTTTTACCTCTCTTCTTAGGCCAGCTTGAGAAGGCTGCCTGTTCATTTTGCAATTCTATTGATTCCTATAGATTTAGGTAAATCTTATATTGACACCCATCGCCACAAATGTTATTTGTTAAATTAGCTCTTATACCACAACATGTGTGCACCTTCCTCAAAGTATATCCTAGACTAGAGCATCCTATTTTTCCAGTACATGTGCCAGAGAGATCCAGTCAATCTCACATTCGGCAGAAAGTGGGAACGTTCATATTTTCTGAAAACTGATCTTTTCTTAACCAGAACCACAATAATTTCAGAGAGATTTTAATTCTCATATAATGGTGCAGATGGTCTGAAGGTCTTTGTTTGGGAAAAAAAAAAGACATGCCCATAAAGAATACAGTTAAACTTCTTTGAACTTTAATTTTTTGTTTGTTTGTTTCACAGCCAAGTTGGTTATAGGTGTCAGTGTCTTGCATAATTTTATCCAGAACTACATGTTCTTATTTCAGATAAATTTCTTATCATAAAAGAAGAATGGTAAAGAGAAGAATGATTATCCTAACATCAGTTACTGCATTCAGAAATTAAATCACCTAGGCCATATTCAGTGGAACGGAGGGTATGTCTACACTACAAAGTTAATTTGAACTAACAGCCGTTAGTTTCGAATTAACTTTGATAGGCGCTACACAGGCAAACCGCTAGTTCGAACGTAATTCGTACTAGCGGAGCACTTAATTCGAACTAGGTAAACCTCATTCTACGAGGACTAACGCCTAGTTCGAATTAACTAGTTCGAATTAAGGGCTGTGTAGCCACTTAATTCGAACTAGTGGGAGGCTAGCCCTCCCCAGTTGGAGGCTTGCCCTGGTGGCCACTCTGGGCACCACCAGGGAAACTTGTCTGCCCCCCTCCCGGCCCCGGAGCCCTTAAAGGGGCACGGGCTGGCTACGGTGCCCGTGCCAGGTGCAAGCCTGCCAGCACCCAGCCAGCAGACCCTGCACCTGGCACGGGATGAGCCAGACACACGCTGACCCACAGCCCTCCGCCTCTTCCCGGGACCAGGCTGGTGGCTCCCAAGAACCTGCCCGGGGCCACAGGAGGCGGGTGCCTACCTGGTCTAGTGCAGAGATCGGGGACCTCATCCAAGTTTGGGGGGAAGCCTCCAACGTCCACAACCTCCGCTCTAGGCACAGGAAAGTGGCCATCTAGGGCAGGATAGCTGCCAGCCTGGCCACCCAGGAGCAGGTTTGCATGAAAATCAAGGTGGTCCAGTGAGACCCAACCCTGAGCTCTGAGCTTAGAACATAAGAACGGCCGTACTGGGTCAGACCAAAGGTCCATCTAGCCCAGTAGCCTGTCTGCCGACAACAGCCCACACTAGGTACCCTGGAGGGGATAGATTGAAGACAATGACCAAGCCATTTGTCTCGTGCCATCCATCTCCAGAGGCCAGGGACACCATTTCTACCCCCTGGCTAATACCACTCCATGGACCCAACCTCCATGAATTGATCTAACTTCTCTTTAAACTCTGTTCTAGTTCTACCCTTCACAGCCTCCTGCAGCAAGGAGTTCCACAGGTTAACTATTTGCTTTGTGAAGAACAACTTTCTTTTATTAGTTTGAAGCCTGCTACCCATTCATTTCATTTGGTGTCCTCTAGTCCTTGTATTATGGGAACTAATGAAGAACTTTTCTTTATGCACCTTCTCCACACCACTCATGCTTTTATAGACCTCTATCATATTCCCCCTCAGTTTCCTCTTTTCTAAGCTGAAAATTCCCAGTCTCTTTAGCCTCTGGTCATATGGTACCTGTTCCAAACCCCTGATCATTTTAATTGCCTTCCCCTCTCCCACCCTCTCTCTTCCCCTCTCCCACCTCCTTTTCCCAGTCTCCCCGAGTTTTGTTCAATAAAGAGAGTTTCTATTTTTGAACACACGTGTCCTTTATTTTGTACATCAGGAAGGGGGGCTAGGGAGGGGAAAGTGGAAGGAGGTGAGGGAGGAATGGGATATGAGCCCCCGATGGGGAGGACTGTGGTGGCTCTGCAGGCTCCTCGGGGTGGAAGCTCTCCTGCAGCCCCCCAATTGACACCCCCCCCCCCGGGATGGCAGCCTGCGGCAAGGAAGGACTGCTTGGTGGAGATGGAGTTCACCTTTCCAGGAGCGGGAAGGCCTTGTTTGGACACAGACTGACTAACCTTGTGAGGAGGGCTTTAAACTAGGTTCGACGGGGGCAGGTGAGCAAAGCCCACAGGTAAGTGCTGAATGTGCGGGACTGGGAGATGGGTTGGAAATGGGGGGGACTACGGCCTATAATGGCAAGGAGAAAGGCACAACAGGGAGGCAAGATCAAATCAGTATCTTAGATGCCTATATACAAATGCAAGAAGTATGGGTAATAAGCAGGAAGAACTGGAATTGCTAACCAATAAATACAACTATGATATCATTGGTATTACAGAAACCTAGTGGGATGGGACGCATGATTGGAATGTTGGTATGGAAGGGTACGGCTTGCTCAGGAAGGACAGACAGGGAAAAAAGGGAGGAGGGGTTGCCTTGTATATTAAAAATGTACACACGTGGAGATGAACGTAGGAGATAGCTGTGTAGAGAGTCTCTGGGTTAAGCTAAAAGGGGTAAAAAACGAGGGTGATATCATGCTAGGAGTCTACTACAGGCCACCTAGCCAGGTGGAAGAGGTGGATGAGGCCTTTTTTAAACAATTAACAAAACTATCCAAAGCCCAAGATTTGGTGGTGATGGGGGACTTCAACTATCCAGACATATGTTGGGAAACTAACACAGCGAGGCACAGGCTATCCAATAAGTTTCTGGACTGCATTGGAGACAACTTTCTGTTTCAGAAGGTTGAAAAAGCTACCAGAGGAGAAGCTGTTCTGGATTTGGTTTTAACAAATAGGGAGGAACTAGTTGAGAACTTGAAAGTGGAAGACAGTATAGGGGACAGTGATCACGAAATAATAGAGTTCATGATCTTAAGGAAAGGTAGAAAGGAGACCAGCACAATTGAGGTAATGGATTTCAGGAAGGCAGATTTTGATAAGCTCAGAGAACTTGTAGGTAAGGTCCCATGGGAAGCAAGACTGAAGGGAAAAACAACTGAGGAGAGTTGGAAGTATTTCAAAGGGACGTTGTTAAGGGCCCAAAAGCAAACAATTCCGCTGTGTAGGAAAGATAGAAAATATGGCAAAAGACCAGCTTGGCTTAACAAGGAGATCTTGCATGATCTCAAAATAAAAAAGGAGTCATATAAAAAATGGAAACTAGGACAACTAACAAAGGATGAATATAGGCAAGCAACACGGGAATGCAGGGGCAAGATTAGAAAGGCAAAGGCACAAAATGAGATCAAACTAGTTACAGGCATAAAGGGAAACAAGAAGACCTTTTATAAATACATTAAAAGCAAGAGGAAGACCAAGGACAGGGTAGGCCCACTGCTTAGTGAGGAGGGAGAAGCAGTAACAGGGAACTTGGAAATGGCGGAGATGCTCAATGACTTCTTTGTTTCGGTCTTCACCGAGAAGTCTGGAGGTGTGCCTAACGTAGTGAATACAAGCAGAGAGAGGGTAAGTTTAGAAGATAGGATACACAAAGAACAAGTTAAAAATCACTTAGGAAAGTTAGATGTCAGCAAGTCACCAGGTCCTGATGAAATGCATCCCAGGATACTCAAGGAGCTGATAGAGGAGGTATCTGAGCCTTTAGCTATGATCTTTGAAAAATCATGGCAGACAGGGGAGATTCCAGAAGACTGGAAAAGGGCAAATATTGTGCCCATCTATAAAAAGGGGAATAAGAACAACCCAGGAAACTACAGACCAGTCAGTTTAACGTCTGTCCCAGGGAAGATAATGGAGCAGGTAATTAAGGAAATCATATGCAAACACTTGGAAGGTAATAAAGTGATAGGGAATAGCCAGCATGGGTTTGTGAAGAACAAGTCATGCCAAACTAATCTGATAGCTTTCTTTGATAGGATAACGAGCCTTGTGGATAAGGGAGAAGCGGTGGATGTCATATACCTAGACTTTAGTAAGGCATTTGATACGGTCTCGCATGATATTCTTATTGATAAACTAGGCAAATATAACTTAGATAGGGCCACGATAAGGTGGGTGCATAATTGGCTGGATAACCATAGTCAGAGAGTTGTTGTTAACGGTTCTAAATCCTGCTGGAAAGGGATAACAAGTGGAGTTCCTCAAGGGTCTGTTTTGGGACCCGTACTATTCAATATCTTCGTCAATGATGTAGATATTGGGATAGAGAGTATGCTTATTAAGTTTGCAGATGATACCAAACTGGGTGGGGTTGCGACTTGTTTGGAGGATAGGGACATAATTGAAAATGACCTTAGCAAGTTAGAGAAATGGTCAGAAGTAAACAGGATGAGGTTTAATAAAGAGAAATGCAAAGTGCTCCACTTAGGAAGGAACAATCAGTTCCATACATACAAGATGGGAAGCGACTGTCTAGGAAGGAGCATGGCGGAAAGGGATCTAGGGGTCATAGTGAACCACAAGTTGAATATGAGTCAACAGTGTGATGCTGTTGCAAAAAAAGCAAATATGATTCTAGGTTGTATCAACAGGTGTGTTGTAAGCAAAACTCGTGAAGTCATTCTGCTGCTCTACTCTGCACTAGTTAGGCCTCAGCTGGAGTACTGTGTCCAGTTCTGGGCGCCACATTTCAAGAAAGATGTGGAGAAACTGGAAAGGGTACAGAGAAGAGCGACAAGAATGATTAAAGGTTTAGAGAACATGACCTATGAAGCCAGGCTTCATGAACTGGGCTTGTTTAGTTTGGAAAAAAGAAGATTAAGGGGGGACATGATAGCGGTTTTCAAATATCTAAAAGGGTGTCACAAGGAGGAAGGCGAAAATTTGTTCCTCTTGGTTTCTGAGGACAGGACAAGGAGTAATGGGCTTAAAGTGCAGCAGGGGAGGTTTAGATTGGACATTAGGAAAAAATTCCTAACTGTCAGGGTGGTCAAATATTGGAATAAATTGCCAAGGGAGGTGGTGGAATCTCCCTCTCTGGAGATATTTAAGAACAGGTTAGATAGACATCTGTCAGGGATGGTGTAGACGGAGCTTGGTCCTGCCTTGAGGGCGGGGGGCTGGACTCGATGACCTCTCGAGGTCCCTTCCAGTCCTATTATTCTATGATTCTATGATTCTAAGTGCAGCTGGGCTGATGGCCGAGTGCTGTGATGTGCCGAGTGTGGGCATTCAGGGCAGTGCAAGCCAGGACTGCTTTGCTGTCCCTCATCGAGTTAGACAAGTGAGCGGGGAACCCCTGAGAACTGTTTGTCCAGGGTGGGGGTCGGGTCCCTTTAAGCACAGCCCTCGGCTAGCCTGAGGCAGCAGCTCCACGCTCTAAGTCCTAACCTGATGCCCTGCCGGTACTGCTTCCGGCCATCCTTAACTTCGGTTCAGGGTCCACTCAATGTGGACATGCTAGTTCGAATTAGCAAAATGCTAATTCGAACTAGTTTTTTCGGTCTAGATGCACTAGTTCGAATTAGCTTAGTTCAAATTAACTAATTCGAATTAAGTTCGTTCAAATTAGTGCTGTAGTGTAGACATACCCGGAGTTATTACAAAAATCCTAAGAAAAGATTTTTTCAAGACTCATCCAGAATTAGCAACCTAGTCCTTCTATGAGGGATGATAAACCTGTGTACAAGAACAACAGGAAAATTCCAAATATTTTTCAGGTCAAGGCTGTAACCTTTTATATATATGGAACCAGAAAGCATTTTTTCCAGGTTTGCAATATGGAAGTGTAAGGAGGGCCTGAATCAATGCTTCCATTACTGCCAGATGGAATGGGAAAGGAATCAAGGATGTGGTTATGTTCACTCAGTTTGCTTAGACCTGCTAGGTATTCAAAAGTTATGTAAATACGGTTCATGCTGGACTGGGAAAAAATACTGGGTGTGGTTATATAAATACACTTCACTCAGGTTGCTTAGGCCTGCTAGATATTCAGTTGTTAGAATGGTGTTTTGCCCATTGTAGACAGTTTGGCTGTTGTGTTGGTCACAAATTGTGTTAGCAGTAAATGCAGGAATTTTAAGATATGACCACTAATGCTTGCAGTTATTGTGGGAATGCACAATGCAGAAAAGTCAGACTGTTTTTACTAAGGAGAGACCCTGTCAGTGTAAATACACTTGGATGGACAGAGGCTTGACTTCCAAATCCCTATAGATTTTGTTGTGGAGGGAGCCAGCAAGCTGAATGCCCTCTAGGCATGAGCTGTAAGACTGGTTCAACCTGTTTCTCCCCACTGTTTCAATGATAGATTTAAAGAAAGACTCCATAAGGAGTCTCTTTTGAATGTAAATATACTCCAGTGGATGCCAGCAGAAGATGCAATGAGCAGCCAACAGAGTGATGATGGAGAGGCGTGAGGAGTGGCTAGCAGAACACAGCAGTAAGGGGCAACCAATGGAGAGGTATGAGGAGTAGCCAGCAGAGCAGCGGCAGCGAGGGGTAATTAATGGCCAGCAGAGTGGCACCAGAGAGCAAGTGGATGGCACGTGACCAGCGGAGTGGGTGAGATGCCTTCTATTTTTCTCCCCCCAACTCAGATGGGGAAATGAACTCTGCAGATGCACCTTTGAATTCTGGTTTGCCCTGACCAAGGGCAGTAACTGAGTGGGGTGCAGAGAAGGTTTGGGCATGTAAAGGAGACATCTACATTGCTGGACTTGAGAGCCAGAAGGGAAAAGGACATTGCCTAACCTACTTGAGCTGGGACATTTACTTGTGGTTTTGGTTATGAACTCTGTGGTGTCTTCCTATGGACTCTATTCCTGTTGTCTTCCCAAATTAATGCCACGTTACTTCCTGACCCTTTTATTAAAGATTTATTTTCTACACTCAGACGGACTCTGTGCTTGCAAGTGGGGAACCATTACCTCCCAGAGGTGCCCAGAAGTGTTGTGTGAATTTCCCAAGTTACTGGGTGGGGGATTGAGCCAGTTCCGTGTTGGATGGATGGAGAGGAACCCCCTACATATTGAACCCGGCACTGACTACTGCTGGTGTTACCTGGCAGAAGGGTTACAGAAGTCAACACATACTTTTTCAGCAAATCAAATAACATCATACAATATATATTTGTTGCTGCAGGAGGTCTTAAGCCTAACTGGTAAATTAAACATTTTCTGTTATCTGCATTGGCTCCACTTTAGACCACAGGGGTTCTAATGTTGTATAAAAAGGTGTACTTTATCAAATGTCAAGATATTTTTGCCTGTTGTCATTCTATTATCTGTTCCAATACTTCTGCGTTACAATATATAATTTTGAAGCTACATATAGACTGCAGGCTTCTTTCAGAAGAAGCTTTTCTGGAAGAGATCTTCCAAAAGATACTTCTTCCGAAAGAGAGCGTCTACACAGCCAAAGTGCATCAAAAAAGCGATCTGCTTTTTGAAAGATAGCATCCACATTGATTGAATGCTATCTCGCATTTTTGAAAAAAGGCTTCTTCCTCGTAGAAAGAAGTTTGCCAATGTCAGAAAAAACCCTCTGTTCTTTTGATTTTCTTTTGAAAGTATAGTATAGACATAGCCTCAGTTTATTTTTAAGGGATTCAAGAGTCAGCACAGAAATCGTTCCATGACTTATTCATGAAATGGCTCCACTTGATCTTTTTGTGCTCCACAGTTTTACCTCCATTTATCCCTCAGACCTGGTCACTGTCATTTCCCACAGTACCGGGGGAACATTGTTTATTAATTACCACATTGTTCAGTATATCTTCTACTTACAGAATATTGTCCAAGTTGAGGTGACCTTGATACTCTTTTTTTAACGTCGTTTAGATCACAAGGAATGAACTGTTAATTGGAGTCTTATTAATCTTAGAGCTCATTTTAAGAAATCTCTGCTGGCAGTTCTCCCAGAAGAGAAAATTAACATTCTGTCTCAAACTTTCTGTTCAAACTTTTTGCTCAATAACTACCTTCAAGTGTGTTTAGCTCCCATTTTTGTTGGTGCCAGGATTGTATGAATTCAGCAGCTAATTCTTCATTTCCATGCCTTAAGTTAGTTCTGAACCATAGAATTTTGATAGTCCCTCCAAAGCAGTTTTGCCATTGAAGCCTTACTTCACAAATCTCCAGGGATGATCTTTTGTGTTGTGTGATAACAGAAGCAAGATGAGGAAAGATGAAAAAATGTGAATTGCAATGCTGTCACAGTCATTCCCTTCCTATACAGTTGGGCATGTTTTGGAAGAGCATATTCTCAGGGTAAGACTAACTTTATGGTTGACAGAGTCAATTGCTACAAACTGGCAGAGGCAAGTGGAAGCTGAACTATACATCTTTTGATATTATGTCCACCAAATAGTTCTCCCTCAGGTAGACTGTTGATATTTAAAACAGACAGGAAAATACCAGCATTTTTCTTAGACATCAGCATTCTGGATGTGGAAGATACACACCAACTCCTGTTCATGATTTGAATTGACATACAGGCTCTTTTATTGTCAAAGTGCTATGAAAAATAAGGGCTAAATAGCTGAGTGTTGATTGTATTTTCTTGATCACACAGACTGTTTCCCAAGCTGCTGCAGATGAGAATTATATTATGTATTTCATATCTAGCACTCTTAAAGTTTTTTTCATCAGTTCAAATGAAAGCATTTAAATTTCATCTGAAACTTTTCAATTATTTTAACCATTAGGGATTGTAATTAATAGTTTAGAAAGTGAGAGGCTCAGCTTTCAGGAAAAAAGGAACACTTGAAATCTCACTTGTCTATGACCAAATGATACAAGAGGATTTGGTGCCTATATCTTTCCTTTACTTCATTGCAAATGGTTGTTTAAAAATCCAACCTCTTATTTCTAGCTTTGGGCGTCTGCCCTTGGGTAATTAGTCACCTTTGCAAGCACCTTTTAATTCCCCCAACTCTGGGCACAAGAGGCAGGATTTAGGATGAGGTTCATCAGAACTGGTCAGTGAGATGGCACTGTTGGTCTCCATCATGACGGCACAGGTCCTCTGTTTTGTTGATCTTCCTGTTTGAAGAGGTCCTTGAGCCATAGAACCTACTCTAGGTTCAGGTCCCATTCCGAGTCCTGCACCAAGTGAGCCTCATGAGGCGTAGAAGCTTATGGTTGGAAGAGACCTCAGGAGGTCATCTAACCCAAACGCCTGCTCAAATCAGGACCAATGCCAACTAAATCATGCCTGCCAGGGCTTTGTCAAGCCTTGCCTTAAAAATCTGTTTTTCTGTCACTGATCTGCCAGCCTATGCTGCTCCCTGAGGTCTTCCCTACTTGGCCAGAGCCTCATAGGCGTGTACTTCTAACCACCGGGCACTGTATGGTTGAAGCTCCTCCCCCCGCTCCCGCAGGGTCACTGTACACAGGTGGTGAGGCCTTGGTGGCCAGCACCAAGCGGGAATCCTTGCCTCCAGGTCAAGCCCTAATAACCTGCCTCAACTCTGTGATGCTGTCCCATCTAAGGTGGCCAGTGGCCAGTGCCCTGATTTCCCTGGAACCTGTGGGGGTTTACCTAACATTTTCAGCAAGCCTGCTTGGCCTCAGGGACTTTGGAGTGACCATCAGCCTGCAGCACTTATTCTCCCAAGCAGGGGTGAGCCCCTGAGAAGGATCCGGTGCCATACTAGGAGGCAACAGCAAGCTAGTAGTTTGTCCCACTGGATGTGAGAGTAGAACTAGCAGCATCAGTGTTTTCTTCATCCTCAGCATGCACCTCAGTAAATCTCCAAACCTGCAGGTTGGAACCCTGGAGGAGATGAGGCTCCACATGAATACCAAAGAGCTCAGACAAATTAGTCTGTCCTGCAAAGTCTTTCTGCTGCACATGTTGGGCAAGGTGGTGCAAGTTCTAATGGATAGGACAGCCTCAATATTCTATATTAACAGGCAGAAAAGGACGCGGTTGTTGGCCCCTTGCCAGGAAGCAATCCTCCTTTGGGACTTCTCCATCAATCATGACATCCGTCTAGAGATTGGTCACCTCTCGGGAATGACAGTGTCCTAGCAGATCGCGTCAGCAGGGACTTGACTTCTCACTACAAATGGCCGCTCCATCTGGAACAGGCATGTGTGATCTTCCGCAAGTGGGGATTTTCTCTTGGGGACCAGTTTACCACCAAACAAAACAGAAAGTGATACCAGTTTTGCTCCCAGTGGAGGTTGAGCAGCAGCTTTCTCCCTGACAAATTTCACCTGTCATGATCCGAGTGCCTGCTATAGGCATTGTATCCTGCCATGAAGGCAGGGGACTGGACTCGATGACCTCTTGAGGTCTCTTCCAGTTCTAGTGTTCTGTAATTGTGTTCTCTCATTCCCAGCTGCCTGGACCTCTTCAAAGGACCATGGTTGCCTCCTGCACCCCAGCCTCTCATCCCTGCACCTGTGGGTATGGATGCTCCATACTTGAGTATGGAGGGAATATACCTATTTCAAGGAGGTCCACTAGGTCCTGTTAGGAATTGGAAGCCATCCATGAGGATGAAGTATTAGGCGTAATGGGCCAGTCCTCTCTCTGAGCTACAGAAGGTAATATCTTGCCCATGCACACTTCAGTGCACTCCATTGCTGCAGCTCAGAAAACAGGGACTGGTGCATTTCTCCTTTACAGTGCATCTTGCTGTCATCCCAGTGTCTCATGATCCAATCCAGAGGCAGACAGTTTTCTCCCATGACGTGATGATAAGATTCCTGTGGGGCTTCAGGCATCTCTATCCACAGGTATGTGACCCTGTTTCACACCGGGTCATCAACCTAGTCCTCTCTTATCTCACCGGTCCACCTTCAAACTCCTCATTTCCTGGTCCCTTTCCCATTGGTCCTGGAGGTAACATTCCTGGTTGTGGTGACATCAGCGATACATGTCTCGGAGATCAGAGCTCTGACCTCAGCTCCCCTGTAAACTGTCTTCTATAAAGACAAAATACCTGTAGAGCCACAACGTGGTCCTTGGTGCGCATGTTTACATCTCACTATGCCATTAATCAGCAAGCCAGAGATGGCACCAGATTCAGCAGAGCTGTTCTACAATCAACACAGCCTTGAACGTCTACTTTCCTCTGTTGGTCCAGACTGGAGTCACCTAATGTGGAATGAACATGAGCAAGCACTAGGGGTGTCAACATGTAGTCAACTATACAATTAACCGATAAGCCCAGGCTTATCAGTTAATCTTGTTGAATACATGCACATCCCCTTGCTGCCTCTGTATCAGAAGAAGCAGGTGGGGAAGCAGGAGTCAGTGCCCATGAGGAGCTGGCTTTAAGCAGGCTCCCCACAAGCACCAGATCCACCTCTCCTCCCAAACCCCCATGCTGCTGTCTCTGATAGAGAGGCAGAATCACGGAGGGTGAAGACGGCAGGTTGGAGCCAATATGTGCAGGAAGCTGGCTCTGTGTATCTGCCCCCAGTTGCCTCTGTGGGGGGGGGGGCAGGTAGGAGCCAGTGCTGTTGCTCCCTGGGAGTGGAGCTGGGAGCCACTGGCTGCCGGCTCCTCCCCCGGGGACTATCAAATAGTCATGTAACTGCTAAGATTTCATGCAGTTACACAGCTATTCATTACATGATGTCTAACATCCCTAACAAGTTCTCGAAGAAAAGACAGTTTGTATTTTGTAATTGGTATTCTTTGAGATATATTGCTCATGTCCATTCCACAACCCACCCCCCTTCCCCACTGTTGGCGTTTCTGGCAATATAGAACCGAGGGTGGGGGAAGCATGCAGTGCTCCTTATACTGTGCGATGGAGGTGACATTCCAGAGGTCATTAGAGCCACTCCTCTACTGATACTGCTATGGGGAAAACTTCTGGCCGATGCACATGGCAAGCATACACACTTAATGTGGAATAGACATGAGCAGCACATCTCAAAGAACACCAGTTACAAAATAAAAACTGTCTTTTCTTCAAGTGCTTGCTAGGGATGTTAGATAACTATCTTGCCTCTGATGAGCATATACAAACAGCTGCCTATCCTCACTGCAAATTTCAGATCTTTGCTAAGGAACATGTGGTCTCTACACTTTTTGGAAGACAAGGTTGGTAGGAATAGTTTTATGTGGATAAAACAGTATATTTTCCCATAGTCTCATTCTTGCCCAGAGGCTGTCCAAAAAAGTTCAGTATGAGTCAGATACCTACCATGGAAACCTTCTGTCCAAACTCAAAATCTGGTGAAGTTATGAACTGAAAACAGGGTATTATAACAGGGGTTGTTGGGCAACCTTAATAGGTGCTGCTATAAATCCTGTCTGTAATAAGTATGCATCAGAATCAGGTTTGAAAACACTCTGTGCTGAATTTACTTGGCTTGTACAATCCCATTGATATGATTGGGATTGTGCAAAGTGTAATTCAGCCCTCTGCATGTAAGAGCTATACTAATGTATTGAAACTTAATTTTTTTTGGTTTGGTATTGTTTACTTCATGTCATGACACTGAAACGAAAGCATTCTGTCTATTTATCACTTTATTCATTTATTAAGCTAACATCTTGACTTAATATTTAATATATACATTTTAAAGTGCTATTTGAGTAGAGAAAAATGACAGAGTAGGACTGTAGCTTTTCATTAACTGGAAGATACAGCATATTGTCTTTTTTTGTATTTCTTGTCTTTTGACTTGTTTATAACTGATAGAAGCACTTTTGCAGGTGTTAGGTTTTTTGCATGCTAATCCTGCAGAGAAACTTTGTGTCCAACAAACTATGCTCTATCAGCAAATTCAAGAAACTTAGGCTGGAGTATCCATAAGTAACGTAAAATCTCGAGTATAATGCACACTTTTTTCCCGTTTTTTTAGTGTTAAAGTCAGAGTGCGCATTATCCATAGGAGGGTGGTTTTTTTAAAAGTTTTCATTTGGCCGTTCCACGGCAATTAATTAATCGCAGGACACCAGAGGTTAAGTTGATTTTTATTAGCATCAACAAGCAACCATATACAGTTTCAAAAAGGTAAGTTAAACAAATGAAATCAACACTGCAGCGCAAACAAACAAATACTGGTATGTTAATTGATCATCTACTCATCTTCAAAGCCCTTGAATTCGCTTTTGTTAGAATCTTCCTCGAACAGTTGAGCAATATCTTCTGGGGTATAGTCCTTGACATCTTCATCCAGGTAATACAAATCATTGTCATCTTCACATACCTGACTCAGCCATCTTCATCCTAGGCAGCGCTTGCAGGTGCTCTTTCTGTCATCTCCAAAGCCGAATGTTAGACTCGGCTATGTCATCAAATTCACGGCTGGCAGCTCTGTTACCATGAGCCTCAGCATAGCTAACAACTTTCAGTTTTTCAGCGGTCGTGTAAGATCGCCGACAACTCATGGCATCCCAAAGAGAGCATGGAATGCCGTGCACTATATACTCATGCACTCGTGTGTGATTACCCGGCAATCCAAAAAGGCAAGACAAAATACGGCAAAGTCAAGGTACGCGCTATAGGTAAGTGTTCAGTTTATTCAGGGTTTCTGATGTTTAAAAGGTAGGTGCACATTATACATAAGTGCGCATTATACTCAAGATTTTACTGGTACTTAAGCTTCAGAGCGGTAGCCGAGTTAGTCTGTAATAAGAAAAACCTTAAAAAACAACAAATAGTCTAGTAGCACTGTCATGATTATGAGGGTTAGCCAGCAGCCTGGGGATTAAGGTGTTAACTACACCTAACCAGGTGGAGTGACCAGTAGGAATGTAGGAGGGAGTTTCAACCTGGGACAAAGGAATTTGCGTTTTTCCTTTGTCCTTTTGTCTCTCTGAGGGAGTTCTCTGCAGCTACAGAGAGGGACAAGCATGTCTCTCTCTCTCCAAGACACCATTCTTCATTTTCTGTAAGTAGGGTAAAGTTTAGGTAGTTTCGTTAGGTTTTATTGTTTTAAGGATTGGGTATGGGATCTGAGATCTGGCACTGCTTAAAGATGTTTTGGCTTTTCTTTGTAACTAAGTTCTAGGCCCATGGAGTTTCTCCATGAGTATATTTTGTTACCCTGCTATCTAGTCATTATGCTTGCAACAGGAAGATTGTTGTAATAATAAAAGTTCTTTCTTTTCTTTTTATTAACCTGGCAGTGGTTAATGGTGTGCCCTGATTTTTGTTTTAGGGGTAAGACTTCCCAAATGATCTTTCCCCTGATTTCTTTATCAACATTTGGGTGGTGGCAGCGGAAGTTTTATTCCCAAGATCTAGGGTTTTAAGATCTTGGGGGGAAATTTTATACCAAAGCCTGGTAGATAAGGCTTTGGGGTACACTTGCTGGCCTCCACTTCTGCATTTACCATGCCAGAGTGGGGAAGGAGCCATGACAAGCACCTTAAAGACTAACAAAACATGTAGATGGGATCATGAGCTTTCGTGGGTGCAACCCACTTCCTCAGATGAAGAAGTGAGTTGTGCCCACAAAAGCTCATGATGCTATCTACATGTTTTGTTAGTCTTTAAGGTGCTTCTAGACTATTGGTTGGTTAAGTTTTTCCATAAGTACTTAGTGTGTATGGAGATACGGTAAAATGTATTAGCTAATTAGTGTTGACGCACAGTTAATATTGACTTTCAGTTATAACATTTTTCTTCTGTATTTCAACCATTTGTACTTCCCTTTAGAAATTATTAGCTCTTTTGAAGCAACCAAAAAGTGCATATCATAACACGTTTAATAAAATATTATATGAAGACCTATTGATCTGAAGTCTTTGTTTTCCCTGTGAATCAAGATGATCATTCTCTTGTTTCATGTTTGTCTCTTATTCATCCAATAATATACTTAGAGATGGGATTTTTTATTGTTCACTATTTTTCAAATGAATTAATTGATTGAAATGGACAATAGTTATGATGAAAATAAGGGTGGATTATTCTCAGTCTATAAAGTCTTCTAAGAGCATAGTTTTGAGGTATTTTGGCCTTTTTGACTTCATGTAGGCAAAAATTCATATTCTTCTGTAAAATTAATAGGGCCAGAAAAGACGACCTTGAATCATCCAGTTTCCTTGAAGTTGACCTACATTATCATCACTCATGTCCTACCTAATACTCTTGACTCCTTTACTAGGATAAGATTGTTCTATTACAACTGTATTAAGAGGCAACAAGTCATGAATTAGATTTATTCTTAGAATCACAGTCTGGTGCTTCCTCCTTGTTCCATGGAGGAAGTCCCATTTGCATGAGCTGGAACCTAAGTAGCAGTGACAGTGGTGACCTCTTATCCTCCTGTACAGCTTATACCAGAGAGCAGTCCTAAATCCCCTTGCTCTTCTGTGTGGATATGAATGAGGGCTTATGATTGAGCAATGAAAAAATTGTTCTGATGCCTAGCTTCTCCAGCTTTACAAAAAACATACCAATGGATGGTTTAAATGTTGTGTGTTTTTTAATTTTAGGCTTTTCATCCTTGTATTAACTTTTTGTGAATAATCTCTTTTTCACATCTTATTTCCCTTAGTGTGTTTATATAAGCAGTTTTTAAATATTGTATGAATAATAGGGCTGTCGATTAATCGGTTAACTTTTTCAATTAATTCAAAATCATGATTGTGACGTAGTGGGGGTACCTGGCTGGTTTCTATGCTGCTGGCTCTGGGGTAACCCCCACTGGCTGCCGTGGGTACCAGGACCCAGCAAAACAGGATGAGTCACTATGCAAACTAGTATGGCCAGACACCCCCCATGGAGAGGAACAAAGGAAGGTGGAATGCTGCCCTGGCTGGGGGGCAGGGCTGGAAGAGAGTTAGTTAGTTGCTGTCTGAGAGCATGGAGGAGACAGCCTAGGGAAAGGGGCTGGAGTTTAGGGGCCCAGTCTCCCCCATCTCAAGGGGGCCTGAGGCATCCTAGCCCAGCTCTGTGACCAGATTACATCTGTGCTGTATCCTGGAGAGGCAATAAACTTCCTCTATTCCACCGGCTGGTGCAGTCTGTTTGTGCCATTTCGGGGTGCAGGAGACGGGGGACCCCCAACCCGCCGTCACAATGATTAGAAAAATTAATTGCAATTAATCTCAGTTTTAATTGCACTGATAAGCATAGAATACCAATAGAAATGTATTAAATATTGTGGATGTTTTTCTACATTTTAATTACAACACAATGCAAATTATATAGTGCTCAGTTTATATCATTTATTAGAAATATTTGAACTGTAAAATTACAAATAAAATAAATAGTATTTTCAGTTTACCTCATACAAGTACTGTAGTGTGATCTCTTTATTGTGACATGTAGATGGTTATATAATTGCACTCAAAAACAAAATAGTATAAAACTTTAGAGCTTATAAATTCAGTCCTACTTCTTGTTTAGCCAATTGCTTAGAGAAATAAATGTGTTTACATTTGCAGAAGATATTGCTGCCTGCTTCTTATTTATATTGACACCTGAAAATGAGAACAGACATTCATATGTCACTTTGTAGTAGGCATTGCACAGTATTTATGTGCCAGTTCTGCTAAACATTTATATGCCTTTTGTGCATGACCACCATCCCAGAGGACATGCTTGCATGCTCATAATGCTCATTAAAAAAATGTGTTAATTAAATTTGTGATTCAGGTCCTTAGGGAAGAATAGTATGTCTCCTGCTCCATGTTTTACTCTCATCCTGCCATATATTTCAAGTTACAGTAGTCTTGGATAACTCAGCATGATGTTCATTTTAAGAACACTTGCACTACAGATTTGACAAAACACAAAGAAAGTACTAATGTGAGATTTTGAAAGACAGCTATAGCACTTGACCCAATGTTTAAGAATCTGAAGAGCCTTCTAAAATCTGAGGCACAAAGGGTGGAGCATGCTTTCAGAAGTGTAAAAGAGCAACATTCGGATGTGAAAACTAGAGAATTTGAATCACCAAAAACAAAAGTCAACCTTCTGCTTGGCATCTGACTAAAATAATTTAAATGAACATACTTGGGCTGCACTGCTTTGGATCCTTATCAAACAGAACCCATTAGCACCAAAAAGGCATGTCCTCTGGAATGGTGGTTGAAGCATAAAGGAACTAATGAATCCATAGCACATCTGGCATGTAAGTACTTTGCGATGCTAGTTACAATAATGCCATGCAACACTTGTTTCCCCTTTGAGTGGTGTCCCTGTGGGTGCTCCACTTAAGTTTCAGTGTATCCTTGTGCCGGCCACCGGAGAATTTTGCCTAACAGTGCCTTCCCACAGTGTGCATGCGCAGCAGCCATCTCACACTGTTTTTATCTATTAGCTGGGCATTCGGTACAGATATCCCTCAGTTCCTTTTCTACCATCCTCTGCAGAAGACAGAGTCACAGCAGTGCTCCTCTTTCTGACTGAAAAGACAAAGATAGTGTAGTTAGTTATAGTTTACCAGTTTTAGTCAGTTTATAGTTAAACTAGTTCTTAATTTTAAAAAACACACTTTCCTGTTTTTTCTCCATTTACATTATCTCTAAGGGTATGTCTACGCTACAGCACTATTTCGAATTAACTTAATTCGAAATAGTTAATTCGAATTAAGCTAATTCAAAATAACGCATCTATACACAAAAACTATTTCAAAATAGCGTTTTGCAATTTTGAAATAGCACATCCACACTGAGTGGACCCTGAACCAAAGTTAAGTCTGGCCGGAACCAGTGCTGGCAGGGCATCAGGTTAGGACTTAGTGTGTGGGGCTGCTGCCTGAGGCTAACTGAGCTCCGTGCTTAAAGGGACCCTACCCCCACTCTGGACAGACAGCTCTCAGGGTTCCCCGCTTGCTTGTCTACCTCGGTGAGGGACAGCAAAGCAGTCTGGTCTTGTTGTGCCCTGAGTGCCTGCACTCGGGACACCACAGCACTCGGCCACATGGAGCCAGAGCTGCCCCTGGGCATGCCGGTGAGTCTCGTGGGGTTGTTCCTATCAGCCCAGCTGCACTTGCTGCAGGCTGTCATCCACGGGGTCCATTAGGGGGCAGTCAGGACCCAGGAGGCCCTGAGGGAGGGCATCCACCTCGAGGAGCCCTCAGAGCCTCCCCAGTCCTCCCCATTCCTCCCTCACTCCCACAATGGCTCATGCCCCATTTCTCCCTCACGTCCTTCCACTTACCCCTCCCTAGCCCCCCTTCCTGATGTCAAATAAAAGACACGTATGTTCAAAAATAGAAACTAGGTTTATTGAACAAAACTGGGGGGATGGGGAAATGAACCTCTGGGGAGACTGGGAAAAGGAGGTGGGAAAGGGGAAGAGAGAAGGTAGGAAAAACCTGGGAGGAGGAAGCTGGAAGGGGGAAGCAAGTGGAAAAGGGGGAGGGGAAGCTCAGGGTTGGGGTCTTTCCGGACCAACCTAACTTTCATGCAAACCTGCTCCTGGGTTCACATGTGGCCTTTGGTGGCTAGGCTGGCAGCTATCCTGCCATTGACAGCCACGTTCCTCCGTCTAGGGCTGAGATCATGGACGTTGGGGGCATCCCCCCCAAACCTGAATAAGGTCCATGATCTCCACCCTGGACCAGGAAGGCGCCCGCCTTCTCTGGGCCCTGTCAGGCTCCTGGGAGCTGGCAGACTGCTCCTGGGGAGCAGTGCAGGGCTGGCTGCCAGTGGCTTGCTGTCTCATGTTTTGGGGCCACTGGGTCAGGGGTCCCAGTGGCCACTGCTGGCTCTGGGCTGGCAGGCTTGGAGCTGGCACAGGCACTGTGGCCATGGTCTACCACTTTAATGGCTCTGGGGCTGGAGGAGAGAAAAGTAAGTTTTCCTGCTTGTGCCCAGAGTGTCCACCAGGGCTCCCTGGGAAGGGCTGGAGGCCCCCTATTTCGAATTAAGTGTCTACACAGCACTTAATTCGAAATAGCTATTTCGAATTTCGTATTACTCCTCATAGAACGAGGTTTACCAAATTCGAAATAAGGGCTCCACTATTTCGATTTTATTTTGAAATAGCGGTTTGCCTGTGTAGATGCTATTAAAGTTAATTCAAAATAAGGGCTGTTATTTCAAATTAACTTTGCAGTGTAGACATACCCTAAGTTTCTGAACCCTCTGGGTTCTACTGTTCAAAATGTCAGGTTTTTCTGGTTTTAAAAAATGTGCGCAGGGTCTCAATGCCCACATCTGACGGTCACATGTCCTGTATAAAGTATCTAGGCACAGGCTATGTGGTACAAAAATGCCCTCACTGTCAGAACATGATGGCCAGAGTCAGGAAATACCGTGAAATGAGGCCCAAGAACCTTATGTGGGAAAAATCCCTTCAATCACTAGAGGATATATCTCCCAAACCAATGGAGCAGTTAACTCCTTGCAAGAGGGCTAATTCATTGCACTCAAGATAGGGATGTTAAATTTCAATTAATCAGCTAATCGAGTAGTTGATGGAATTTCCATTGATTAGTCAATAAGAGGGGCACTTGCTATCCACTGCATCACTTCCTTTGAAATATACAAGAGCTGCAAGCAGCTCTTGTACATTTCAAAGGGAGAGGAGCAGCAGTCGGACTGGTGCGAGCAGGACTGTTTCAATCATCACTCATGCCATTTCTCTGCTGTCCTCTGCCCCCCACGGAGACGGTGCTGTGGGGAACTAGCTTTTAAGCTGACTCCCCCCCAGCACCAGTTTGTGCTCCCACCTTGCTGCCTCTCACTGATAGAAGCAATAAGGGGGGGAAGCAACTAATCAAGTTGCTACTCGACTACCCAGTCAGCATTTGCTCATCAGGTAGTCGACTAGTTGCTTACATCCCTACCTCGGGAATCTCTCACGCATCCCGGGCCTCTCCAGTGTGGACTTTATCCTTCATGTCCTGGGCCGCCCTTCGCCAGTGCCATCTACTTCCTGCACCGCCAATAAGTAGAAAATGGCCCATGAAGAGAGCTGAGTTGGAACCAAAGAGGAGGTCTACCCCCTCCTCACCAACCGGTGCCACTCCTCAATAGGCACCTACAAGACCAGACATACCACCAGACATGCCACCACCCACGGCACCTATGGGCACCTTGGTGTAAGCGGGGGAATGATCCCGCTATTGTGGGGAACTTTCCTGGCTTCTATACACCCCGGTGAAATGAACCAGCGAAAGGATCTGAGTCCCCGCTCCCACTTCCTTTACCCCACGGCTCCCTGATCCTGAGGGCTCCCCCTCCACTCTCCTGAGTAGCAAACCCCTTGAAACAAGGCTGGGCCCAGGTTTCCTGGGGCTTAATCCCTGACCTTGTAGTCACTAGGGGCAGGAGTTAGGGTGTCCCCACTCCGAGGTGCTCTCTTTACACTGCAGGCCTTCTTGGCCCAGTGATCACTTCATAAGGTTCAAAGCAAATACAATTTATTAAACAACAACTGATTAAAGAGAAAAGAATAAGAAAAAAATGAGAATGGTTAAATGAGAACACACTGTCCTGCTCTGTAGCACAGGGACATCAAAACAGCAGTCTGCAGAGTGTAAGGACAGTCCACAGTCTCTTTCTTAGAGGCCCTGGATATGCTGCAGGGGGGCTACAGGCAGGACATGCTAGCTCTGGTAGTGACCACACAGTCTCAAGCTCGAAGTGGCCAGACCCCTCTCCCAGTCCAGAGCCTTTCCCCACACTTTGCTGGTCCCATGTGCTCACCACATCCAGCTGCAGGCTGTGCTGCTTGGCCAGTTCCAGCTCTTTGTGTTGCTTCTCTGTTCCTTTTGGCTCTCTGAGCACTGCCAGTCTGCTGCTCAACACAGGGTCTGCACTCCCTGTGCTGTGTATGCCTGGCTCTGCTGCTGCAAGACAGTCTCTCCACACAGCTTGTACTCCTGGCCTGTCTGTGTCTGGTTCTGTCGCTGCAGGACTTCTTCATACAGCTTGCACTGCTCTTTTAGCTCTCTGTCTTTGCAGGACCTCTTCTGCACACAGCTTGTTTGTTCAGAGAGAGAGCCAGAAGAATCCCAGCTCACAGGGAGGACGGGGCCTGGCCTCTCCCCTTCCTCACTGGCCTGTCCAACCTGTCAATCAGGCTGAGCTGGAGTGTTGGCTGCTTTCCTCTGGGGTCAGTCAGTCTCATGAACTCTTCCCCTTCAGATACTGCGAGCTGGCAAACCAAAAACTCCCACAGAGTTTTAGTAAGGGGTAACAGTCCCCTTACATTGGCAACAGGTGAACATGCCGGTTCCTGTCAGCCAGAACCGAAACATGCCACAGCACCAGAGTTAAAGAAGGCTTCCCATAAAACACGCCATATACACTGAGTGCTGCAGCCCCATGCACTGTCTCCACCGGTGCCGAGCGCACCTTCACCACCAACAATTCATCACCCCAGCCTGCACTGACATGATTTGGAACCTATCTCTTACTCTCCTAAACCATGGGCACCGGGCACCGTACATAGCACCAGACAAGACAGTAGGTTCTCTTCACAGCATTCTTCCCCAACAGGCTCAGTGAATTCTTGGCATTCCACTCTGTACCGACCATCTCACCACCCACCACAATTTCCATGGTTTAATCACTTTTGGCCTTACTCTCCGCAACATTTCCAACCCCAGTGGCTTTATTGGGCACCATGGAACCAATACCACCCCCGTTCCTCCCACAGATATTGTCCATGTGACATGCTGGTTTCCACACCAGCACATATGGCAACGCATTCTCCAGCCACAACTACTCATTTCTCCTCTTCCCATTTTAACACTTGCCTTCTGTAATGACCCAAGCTGAAACAACTGACAAGGAGGACGACTTACTTCACTCCAACTCAGACAGTTGCTCACTGGTTCCTGTCATTGTCTTCTCCAGACGAGGCAGTTTTCCAATCATCTTCCTCTCCACCTGCTGCAACCTGAAGTGATTTCAGGACTTATTCAAGCGAGTGGCTCAATCAGAGGACATTGTGGTACAAGAGGTGCAGGAAAAACAACACAAGCTACTTAAGATGCTTCAACCAGTGACATCCTGTAAGAGAGTGTTGCTGATCAATGAGGCTATCATGGAGTATTCAGAGAGACACTAGCAAACACCAATGTTTATTCCTCCTGCTAACTGAAGAGCAGATAGAAAATATTTTGTCCGCTAAAGAAAATATTTTGTCAGCTAAAAGTATAGATTTTCAATTTTCACATCCCTACACAAATTCATTGGTTATGGACTCTATCCATCACAGATCTAAACAGCCCCAGCCACGCCTTAGGAAAAGGAGCACAAGCGGTTGGATATTTTTGACAGGAAAGCCTGTTCCTCTGCCACTCTCCAGTTGCAAATATCAAATTACAGCACTCTCTTGGCTTACTATGACCATGCCAACTACACAAGAATATAGGAGCTCCTGCAAGATCTCCCTGAACAAAAAAGGCCTCAGCTTCAATCCATAATGAAAGAGGGCCAGTCAATAGCACGAACAGCCCTTCAGGCGTCTATGGACATAATCGACATAGCTACCAGGTCTATAGTGACTGCAATAGTCATGCTTAGAGCTGGCTTCATGGTTTAAGTCTTCCAGCGTCCCAAGAGAGCTACAGACAAAGGTAGAAGACCTCCCCTTTGACAGGAACCAACTTTTCTCTGCGAAGACAGACAAAGTCCTACATTCAATGAAGGACTCCAATACCACACATAACCTTAGGCATGTACACTTCGCCTAATAGAAGATGTAGATAGACTCCATACCACAGACTAAGGGTATGTCTACACAACCACCCCAGTTCGAACTAGGGTGGTTAATGTAGGCAACCGAAGTTGCAAATGAAGCCTGGGATTTGAATTTCCCGGGCTTCATTTGCATCTTGCCGGGCGCCGCCATTTCTAAAGCCCCGCTAGTTCGGACTCCGTGCCCGTGGCTACACGCGGCACGGAGTAGGTAGTTCGGATTAGGCTTCCTATTCCGAACTACCGTTAATCCTCGTGGAGTTTTACATTGACTGGTTCTGGAACTGATGCCTGAGGAATGACTTAACTCCAACCGCAATATACATACCAGGCCAACAGAATATCACAGTGAACAGCCTGAGTAGGCACTTCTTGGAACAGCATAAGTGGGAACTCAGCCTCAACGTCATCCTCCCATTCTTCCAACAATGGAGGTTCCCAGTCATAGACTTATTTGTGACACCAGCCAACCACAAATGCCACCACTTCTGCTCTGGAGCAGGTCGGAGCAAGAGATCGGAAGGAGATGCCTTCACCATACCCTGGTCCTCTCCCCTGCTGTGTGCTTTTCCACCAACTTCCTTACTCTCCAGAGTGATCAACGAGATTTGCACAGACCAAGCTACAGTAATTCTAACAGCGTCTTACTGGCCAAGACAACCATAGTCCTTCTTCGAGTGGTTGCTCATGTCCATTCGAATCAGGTGTGCGCACCGAGTGCACCACGTCTTCCAGAACGTTTTCCCTAGCGGTACCTGGAGCGCCGGCAGGGCACCCCCTGGAGTGGCACCGCCATAGCGGAGCATAAGTATCCCTGCCGGCGCTCCCCCACCTCAGTTCCTTCTTACCGCCCGTGACGGTTGTTGGAGCGTGTGCCTTTGTTACAGTAGTTAATGGTTCCCGTTCTCTTAGTGTTGTAGATAGTTGTAAACAGTTCAAATTAGTTAGATAGTTGGTAGCTCGTTGTTTTCACTTCGCCCCCTTCGGGGGTGAGGAATGCCAGGGCCGCAAGGCTTTAAGGCTTGCAAAATATGTGCCAAGTTTATGCCTAAGGGAGACCCTTACGATAGCCGTTTAAAGTGTTTGGGTGAGGGTCACCTAGCAGACGCCTGTAAGATCTGCAGGTCATTCAAGCCACGCACGAAAAGGGAGCTGGACTCCCGGTTGAAGCTTCTCCTCATGGACGCGGCTTTACAACCGGCACCGACTGGACACTCCACGGTGCGCAGTGCACCAGCATCGACGCACAATGCTCCGTCCTGTGCGCGGGCTTCGGTACCGAGGACTCGGCACCGTTCTCACTCCCCCGCACCGAAGAAGCCAAAGACTTCGCAGGGTAGGTCTCCAAGCCGGAAGTCCAGGTCGGGCCTACACTGTTGCATTGAGTCCCCGGTGCAGGCGTCTTCGAGTGTCATAGTGCGGCATAAGCGAGCGGGACGACCTTCCAGTCCGGGTCAGCTACCCTCGCATCGTCCCTTGACGCTGGATACTTTTGAGGCAGCACAGGACCTGATTAGCCTCACTACCTCCCCTCCATTGTCGGTTGAGGCGGAGAGGTCAAGGTCTCCTACGCCGGTTGCCATATTGGCACGGGTGTCTTCTCCACACTGGCTGGATCGACCGGCACCGGTCGCATATGCAGCGGGACCATCCCCTGTGAAATCTGCAGGGTGGCCACGTGGTCATCGGTCCATACCATTACGGTGCACTATGCGCTGACACAGCAGGCCAAGGAGGACGCAGGACTGGGCTCTGCGGTCCTCAGTTCTGTATTGTTAATATGTTTGTTTTTATCTGTACCACAGTGCACTTTTATACGGTTCTCTGCATTCTGTTACTTCAATAAATATGTTTGGTTTGTTCAACTTTCGTGGACTTCTCTTTCTGGGTGCTCCGACCCCTCCCCTGTGAAGTGGGGTTGGCTTGGAAGTCACCTGATTCGAATGGACATGAACAACCACTCGAAGAAGAAAAGAATGGTTACTTACCCGTAACTGAGGTTGTTGCTCATGTCCATTCGATTCCCCCCTACCTCCTCTTCGTCGGAGCATCTGGCAAGAAGGAACTGAGGTAAGGGAGTTCCGGCAGGGGTACTTATGCTCTGCCATGGCGGCACCACTCCAGGGGGCGCCCTGCCAGCACTATGGGTACCGCTAGGGAAAATGCTCTGGAAGACGCGGTGCAATTGGTGCACACACCTGATTTGAATGGACATGAGCAACACATCTCGAAAAACAACAGTTACAGGTAAGTAACCGTTCTTTTTCCCTACCTGCACCATCTATCAATTGCTCACACAATTCTCCTCCTCATATGTCCCCACCTACACCGAGGCAAAATGCTTCACCCAAACCTCAGAGCCCTGAAACTCACAGCATGGCTTCTTCATGGTTCCAAAATGAAGAACTCACCTGTTCAGAGAGAATGAAGCAGATCCTTCTAAATAGTCAGCGCTCCTCCACAATGTTTACCTATCAAAACAAATTGAAATGTTTTCAAGAGTGGTGCCACCATCATCATCAATGGCAACCAAACGCTGTTCCAGTACCTACCATGCTGGAATACCTGATGGACCTCAGTTACACTGGCCTTTCTATCCACTCAATCTCCATTCTCGTCCACCTGTCCTCCATCACAGCATTCCCTGAACTAGTGTACTACCTCTCACTATTCGCACATCCTATCACAAAGCGCTTCTTAGTGGGTTTGTGAAACACACGTCCAAATTCATACCCACGAGTGCCACCTTAGGACTTAAAGCTCATGCTTGGCACACTCACAACACCACCCTTTGAGCCATTAGCTACTGCCTCCCCACTACGTCTAGCTATGAAAGTAACCTTTATAGTAACAATATCCTCTGCAAGAAGGGTAATCGAAATTTCAGCCCTAATGGCTCATTTGACGTATACTATTTTTACCAAATATAAAATCATCCTCAGACCTCACCTCAACTTCCTTCCTAAAATATCAGATTTTTATCTCAATGAGCCCATATATTTCTCCACCTATTTTCCAAAACCTCACAGCTCCCCAAGGGAAGCAATACTGCATACTTTGGACACTAGATGGGCCCTTGCATTCTATATAGATAGGACCAAGGAATTTAGAAAATCACAGACTTTGTCTGTGTCCCTACAAGGGGAACAGCCTTCATCTCTTTGTCCAGACCCTACAAGGGAATAGCCATCTCCACGTAAAGTATCTCCAAGTGGATTTCTAATTGCATGTATACTTCCTACCAGATTCATAAGAGGTAACCATCGTAGGTTATCACAGTTCACTCCACCCGCATGGTGACTATATCAACTGCTTTCTTGTATAATGTACCCCTCGCAGATATCTGTAGAGCAGTGACATGGTCTTCCCATCGCACCTTTGCACAGCACGGTGCTCTACAGCAGGGACGTATACCTACCACCACTTTAGCCAGTCCGGTCCTTGTCTCTTTTCACAGCTGACTTCAATACCAATCACCACAAGCAACGGGTACTTCTAGTTAGTCACCTGAGTGGAGCACCCTAGGGACATCTCTCGAAGGAAAAGAGGAAGTTACTCACCCTTTGCAGTAACAATGGATCTTTGAGATGTCCCCCTATGGATGCTCCACTACCCTTCCTTCCTCCCCTCTACTTTGAAGTCTGTTAAACGGTTTCCAGTAGAAAGGAATGGAAAGACATTTTCACACCAATTTTTTTAAAAAACTTTATTATTTCCACCTCTCACATGGGGTCTGTCCAGAACAGTTTTTCAGTACCCCACCTTATGGGCTTCCTTGTGATTATAAATTCATCAGAGCTTTAGCTCAGAACAAGCACACTCACACAACACGTTTAGTCCATACTTTAAACAGATCAAGGAGTTCCCTAAAGCAGACTATATGCAATGGATCTCTCGGTCTCCAGGGGAGGTTCCAAAGGGTTGATAAAAAGAGGAATTATATTAGCATATGCCCATTACTCCTAGAGAAAGTCCCTTAATCTTAAAAATTCACATTGCTCTGATATTTACAGTCCTTTCCAAAGACTTCCAACTAAAGAGGTTCCATATAATCCCACAATAGTTTGTAAATATTTGCATGTGTAATACGATGAAGCCCAAAGATGCTAAACATATATTCAGTAAAGTTTAACCTAATTTTATAAGGTTTCTTCAGAATATTATTAGTCATAAGGAGTTAGTGAGATTTTTATCTCAGCTACGTCATCTTGATTCAGGTAGAGAGAAAGAACTTATTTGGCAGATCTCAGTGTAAACTCAAGACAATAGATGTTTGTCCAATAAAAGATACTGTCTTACCTGCCTTGGCTCTCTAATGATCTGAGACCAACTAAATAAAACTATAGCATCTCTGCCAACAAAAATCTAGTTGTCATCCTTCTCAGAATGTGAACTTCATGGAATGGGACTTTAGAATAAGAACATGGAGGGCACAGAGGAAGCCAAATGTGAAGGGATATTGGAAGCCACATTGTACCATAATAAACTAAAAAAATCATCTATTGTGTAGGAACTCTGACAATCCATCGATGGTGGAGGTAACATAGTAAATAACAGAATCTACCCTCTAAAAGAAAAATACAGTGCTCCTTTAATCACTGAAATTAAATAATACAGGCATGTTGACCTACATTGTTAACTTTCAAGTTCAGAATCTAGCCTATAGTTCAACATTATGTGCCTGAACTAATGATTACATTAATCCACATAGTCATGTTATATTTATTCTCAAAACTCACATGAAATCTTATCTAAATAACAACAATTGTGTGTAAATAGCAAAAAGCCTGAATCGTACCAATAATATTAACAGTTTAGAGCTTGTGAATTAAGAGTAAATAGGGATTTTTCACTTTGATTCTGTGCTCAATGGCTCTGAAAAAGCAGTGGTTTCTAGTGAAAAATCCTCTCTATTACTGACTTGGGGGGGGGTTAAAATGATATGTATTTTAAAAAATAATGTATGTAATTTGTAATGTGAATTGGTAAGGTGCTGAACATAGGTGGAGAATATGCTAAGTAAGGATAAAAAGCTAGAGTTGACAGTATTAAAAGAAAGGTACACTTAGTTTTTGTAGATTTGTAATGATGTTCGTATAATAACAGAAACTTCTAAACAACTCCATGGTAATACGCTCTGAACATTTATGACATGTCTTGTAGCCTTCAACATTACTTAATTTTTTATATTTTCTGTTTGACTAATTCCTCTGTTTAAGTCTGAATTTTTCTAATTCCACATCTTTCTCTTTCAGGTAGGCTTAGGACCTGAGCAGATTGCATTTCTAGAAACTGGGCATCTAGTGGTCTAGATGACAACTATTCTATTACAGGTAGTGGCTTAAATCAGCCAGCAGGAACATGTGGTTCATCCTCCTCCTTAGAAAGCGAGGGAAACTTTTATGCAATAATCTCAGGCTGTGCTAATTTGAGATGTCAGAGGACACATTTATTAATTGATAGGAAATTAGCTGTGATGTGAAAATAGCAATGGTGTAATGCAATGCATGTTTAATGTCTTTTCCTATAACACCTGAAAAATAGGCGTATGCCTCTGCTGGTCCATATCCATTACCTTTTGTATATTTTAACTCTCTTCTGTTGTATATTTGCTTTGTTCTTTATCAGTGTGTTTTTCTTTGTTCATCTATTAACACTTCAAAAAGGAGTTGAATCGCTTAAAAAATGTCTGTGATTTAATTTTAAAAACATGTAGAAATGTAAAAGTCTGAGGAATAGTTTTAAAAAAGGAGCTCCAAAAGGGCATAGAACTACAACCATAGCTTTAAGTGGAATTCTGATGCTATGCAGTGAACGTGTGCATCACTTCAAAGATTAGAAATAAGAGTGATTATGAGTTTTTGGTGGCAGTGCTTTTAATCATAAGGTACTTCGTTATTCTGTTACCTTAATGTTTTGTAGCAGTAATTTTTGAAATATCTGTGAACTTCTGTCTATAACTCAAAATCCCACAAATGTTAAAAAGGATTTGTAATATAGCATGACTCAGGTAAAAAGGCATGCTCAAGTTAGATGTGCTTGAACTAAAAAAAAAATGTACTCTTATTGTAGACACAATCCACAACAGTTGCAACTGCACTAAGCAGATTTGCATGCTACTGTAATAAAAACACCTGAGCCTATCTACACGAGCATGTACACCAATCCTAATACCAGTGCAGAGGTATTGTTATTGGAATATTTATACCATTTTTTCTAGTGTTAGAAGAGGCCAATGAAGATGTGTGCTGAAAGTGAAGGGAGTGAATGATGGGAAGTGGAAAATGTTTTAGGGTTAGTGAGCAGAGGAAAAGAAACTAACATTTTTGTTTGTTGGTGTTAAGTATAGCTAGGGCCTTTTGTATTCATTTGTTATTTTATTTATTTTTTCCTGGGAATTTATCAATATTTATTGCCTAAATAAAACTTTTTATTTGAATAAACAGTTTACTGTTGTAGACTTAACACTATTAGGCTGTAAGTATTTACATTTAATCATTGGGCCACACCATTTGAAGTGCATATAGTCAACTTCATCCTTTTCTCCTATTTTTGTTTTTTGGATTTTTTTGTTTTTGTTTTTTTAATTTTTCAATACTTTCTTGCTCTGAAATGTATTCTGATACAGATTTTTGTTTTCTTCCCGTTTTAGTGTGTCAAATTTTTAAATATTTTTCTGCTAACAGCTTGAATGTGTACATGACAGGCAAGAACTTCGTCAGTACGTTCAGATGTATACCCACTTTAGAGCTTGTGTGCATGCCTATTTATTGTATTTTCTAGACCAGGGCTACTCAACTTTGGAAGCCCCGGGGCCACAATAATACTCATGGCACATGCCGAGGGCTGCAACTTAAGTGTGGTTGCTTATACATGCAAATATATGCAAATAGCTTCTTTCACACTAATGGGCATGAATACAAAGATTAAGCCTTAATCCATGGCATCAGACCCAAACATGGCCAGTGTGAGCCAGTTAGCACCTTTCAGGCTTTGCCCACAAGCTAAGCAGTCAGCACTTCCCACAATGCCCCGGCACTCTCGGTACCTGCCAGGGCGCTAGAAACACCGACACCCTGTACCCATCTGTTCCAGCCAGCCTGTCCACTGGTGTCTTTAAGTGCTCACCTTGCCTAGGAGATGCCTCGCTGTTGTGGAGCATGTTCTCAGTGGCAATCATGTTCAAAGGATCCCACCCGTGGGCTATGTGTTGAGCCCCGTGTAAATCCAAACTGCACCATGGGCTGTAAACAAGCGGGCCACGTGTTGAGTAGCCGTGTTCTAGACTAATACACAGCCTTACTTCAAAAGGCAGTTTTGCATATACAGATTAATGTATTATTGTAATACATACATCTCATGCAATGTATTTCATTTTCTCATTAAAACAAGTGATCTCTATATATTTGAATGATATAAAAGTAGGGTGAAAGCAGAAAAAATGAATAATATTTTGTACAACCCAGGAATTTTTCAGTACAAATCAGTTTAAACTGAAAACAAAGGGGCTTGAATATAACTAAAAACATTACTAGAATCTTCTCAAGTTTATTAGTGTTTCCATTTGTCTATGACAAGTGAATAGTTCTACACAAAAGCTAGTGGTGGTTTTTTTACATAGCAGATATTTCTAATAAGATTTTGTGAAATGGAATCCATCCTATACAAGTTCTTTTATGGTAAAGTTCTTTTAAAAAGTTGTTATAAATTATATTACATGTTTGTGTGTTTTATCTCATTATTTCAGATAAAGAGAAAGCCTCTTCTGGGATAATAAGAAGTGGAAACAGTTTTCAGAATACAAGTCAATATAGGACTATTGCACCAAAGATGGTACCTAAAGTTATAACATCAGAAGTGGTGTCTTGTCTTTCACCTGCTTATCCTGAACAAACTAATCCTATTTCAGCTACAAGCGCTAAACCTCTTATAATGCCAATACAAAACTATACTCTAATGCAAGTTGCTGGTCACAAGGGAACTTTTTCTCTTGTAGCTTTGCCACATATTACTCCTGCAATGGCAGCACAACGAATCCAACAATCAAACATGCCCATTCCTAAAAATCTCAAACTACCTATTCCTAGGTACCAATCTATAAAAAATAAATTGCTGATTGACAAAACAATTCAAACGTCTTCTTCAAGTGCATATAACAAGATTCCTACGATAGCACAAATTTCGTCAAAGATACCAGCAACAGGAGATCTTCCTGAAACTCATTCTGCTACAGATTTATCTGAACAAGTTATTTTAATTGATCGTGGCTCTACTAAAATTACTGTTGCTACTGTACCCAGGGAAAACAACTGAGAGACATCTGGATCTCCTTTACTAAACAAAACAAAAACTGCTGAAGATAGTATGTTGGGACCATCTGTTATTAAGGAGCCTTTGTCCAACCCAATGAATGCAAGTAATTCTGTAAAAATAAATCTACTGAAATCAACTATTGAAACCACCAAAGGCTCAGTCATAATGTCTGAGAAACTTAAAGAAAAACTGGTGAATTCTGCAAATTCTGTCACTGTACTGTCACCATCAGTATTAAGCAATGTAGCTCAATTGACTCAGTCCTCACCAAAAGAAAAACTTCCTATTTTGCCATATTCAAGAATGAAAAATGCAATATTCTATACATCTAAACAAAATTCTAACTCTGTGGCTGCATCTACTTCTGGGCAAAGATCTGAATGTGAAAAAATACCATCCTTGGTGAAAACCTTTAATGTTTCTACCAGAGTTTATGATAAACTACTAGCTATATCTTTTGCAGAAGTGTCCAAACAAGCCACCTGTGAAAATACCTTCAGTCCAGCCAATAAACTGGACGTTGATAATCTTAAAAAATTGAGTGGTATAGCCTGTAACAGAAGAGGCAGAAAACTAAGAACTCCAGATGATATATTGGCATTTCACACCAAAAGAAGAAAGTGTATCATTAATAAATTTAGAGAGGGTAAAGAGAGAGTAAAAAATTGATCTCCAGGAGCCAAAGGACAGAAAGACAGAGTCAGTGAAAAAATATCGTAGTATTAGGCCAAAACCTGTAGATGTTATGCAGCCTTTAGCTCCACTGATATCTCCTGTAGCTATAATAGAGACTCAGATTCCTGACTGTATAGAACAAGACATTTTCTTAAATGATTCGCTTCCGAATAAATATTTATGTTATAAACAGAGTGATGGAACTTTTGCTAAACCAAATGATCCACATAGAAATGTATTTTCTACTATACCTAAGCCATGGCATAAGTGCCATGTTTGTAACCACAACTTTCAATTTAAACACCATCTTCAGGATCACATGAACACACACACAAATAGACGGCCTTATACTTGTCAAATATGCCATAAAGCATATGTTCATTCAGGGAGCCTAAGCACTCACATGAAGCTTCATCACAAAGAAGGTAGACTCAAGAAACGTGTGTGTTGTGAATTTTGTGCTAAAGTATTTGGTCATGCAAAAGTATACTTTGGCCATTTGAAGGAAATACACGGAGTTGTTATCAGTACCGAGCCATCCACAAGTAAACAGCAGCTGCAAGATGCTTTAAAGAATAGAAACATAAATATAAAAGGGTCAGAAGAAACAAAGAGGTGAGTGTATATAAGTGGCAACAAGAAAATTATTTCTTTGAATGCTATATATGGACTTTTATTATTATAAAAGTTTTTCTTTTGATTTTTATTTCCCTTTTTCTTCCAAAATGAGATTCACAGCTGCTTTCAGATTTTGTTAGAGACTAAGGATGTTAAATATCATTTAATTTACTAGTCGAGTAGTCGATGGAATTGATAGGCACTTCCGCATTCCTCATTTGAAATGTACAAGAACCCCCGGTGGAGGAGGAGGAATGCGGAACTCCGCGTGCAGCCCGGGTGGCATGTGGACATGACAGCTTTGAAATCTACAAGGCCCAGTGGGGGCTCTTTTGCATTTCAAAGGAAAGCGCCCTCATGGAGCCCAGGGTCAGTGGGGGAACTCCCCAGCTGATCCTGGGTTCTGTGGAAATGCCGTGCAGAACCCGGGATCAACTGGGAGTCCCCAGCTGACCCCAGGCTCCACGCAGCACTTTCACTTTGAAACACTGCCTTGGCATTTCAAAGGGGCAGCACCGCACAGCTGCACTGGGGATCAGCTGTGTGACGATGCCCCTTTGAATGCTGCCTTGTTGTTTCAAAGCATCAGCACCACACAGCTGATCCCAGGCTCAGCTGTGCGGTGCTGCCACTTTGAAGTACCGCCTCTTCTTCTTTGAGTAGTGTCCCCGTGGGTGCTCCACTCTAGATGAAGGGTCGCCCTGAGCCGCAGATCGGAGCTTTGCAAAGTAGTTTCCCCCCCTGTTGAGCCACGCATGCTCAGAAGGCGTCTTGAGCCCTTCCCGCCCTCTGCAGCGTGCGGCTCAACCCCCTCCCTTTCAGTTCCTCTTCAACCGCCCTCGTCAGCAGACGGAGCGAGTAGGAGCTCCCTCTCAGTCTCTCAGACTGCATTTCTATTAGTTAGCTTACCATCTTCCTCCCCAAAGACACAGGGAAAGGGGCAAGGAAGTCCGAGGACCCCTGCTAACAAAGCAGAGGGAAGATCCTCCCTTTGGGCACCGGGACCGGTGTGCGCTGCCTCCAAGCCGTCCCGGGAATGCGCTAACCACCCGGGGCGGAAAGAAAAGCTGGCGCCGCTTCAAACCGCGGTGCCGCTGCAAGCCCTGGCGCCACTTCAAGCCCCAGCACCGCGGAAAACTCCGGCACAGCTTAAAGGGATGGTGCCGCTCAAACCCTCGGCATCGCACCAAAAGAAACCTCATACACAGCCGGCACCGGCTGCAACTGTAAACCAGATCTCAACACCGGTGCCGGCAGCAGACAGTGAGAGGCACCCTCATGAGTCTGCTACAGACCACTCTAACACAGCGTCTGACACTCACAGCAGGCAGCAGCATTCATGCCTGCCTCCCACTGACTGCTCACCTGGGAGCTCCTTGGCAAGGCATTTCCCCTCCCAGATCTATGTCTGCAATGTCCTTGCAAGACGCTCCCTTACAGGATGATGACCGACACACGACATATTCTTCACGACACACGTCACCAAGGGGGTCTCGCTTATACTATCATAGGGCTGGACCACAACAAAGCCCATGGCACCCTTATTGGTCTTACCCACCCCCACCCTACCCACCCCAATGGGGACCCTGGGATCATTGGGACCCATACAGACGCCGGTCCTCAGCCCACTCCACACCATCTCGAAGGAGCCTGCCTCATCTACAGCCCCTACCTCCGGCAACAGACACAGAAGAGAAGGAGGAGGAACGAATTTCAGACAATGAATCCAATATTCAATCAATAAACATCACACACCCTGACGACCTAAGTGCCCAATAGGACGAGGCAGTTATACCATCAGATACAGTAGCGATTGACAACCTCAAACAGTTTCAAGAACTATTCAAGCGAGTAGCGACAAGTCAGCATGTCTCCCTCCAAGAAGTGCAAAAGAAACAACATCACTTGTTAAAGAACCTGCATCCTACATTGCACAGTAAGATTGCCCTGCCAATTGACGAGGCAATCATGGAAACATCTGAGGATCTGTGGAAGACACCCGCATCCATCCAGCTGACTAATAAAAAGATTGACAGAAAATACTTCGTTCCACCAAAAGACAATGATTTCCTGTTTACACATCCACAAGCCAACTCCTTAGTTGTTGAATCGGCACAGCAAAGAGCGAAGTTGCTGCAATACAAAAATGGCAATATGGACAAGGACCATAAAAAGCTAGACTTCTTCGGCAAGAAGATATACTCCTCTTCTACCCTACAACTAAGAATATCAAATTATTCTGCCCTCTTAGCGAATCATGATTTCGATAATTATTCGAAGCTGGGAGAACTGATACCACATCTCCCTGAATCCAAAAGGTCTATCTTGAAAATGATAGTCCACGAAGGCCATACGATCGCTCGCACCGCTCTTCAAACGGCAATGGACGTTGTTGACACCGCAGCCAGGACTACAGCTACAGCGGTAGTCATGCACAGAACTTCCTGGCTACAGTCATCTGGAGTTCCCCGAGAACTTCAGCCCAAAGTAGAAGACTTACCATTCGATAAGCAAAAATTATTTGCAGCTTCTACAGACGAAATGCTACACAACAGTAAGAATACGAAAACCACTCTTCGTACATTGGGCATGTACACACCGCCTTTGAAACGCAGGCGATACACCCCATATAACACATACAATCGCTACAGATATGGGCAATACAACCGACCACAGAGACCGTATGAAGACACTAGGCCAAGACAACGACCTCAGAGGAGGCGCCCTAATCAGGGCCGCCCACAAACTGCTCAGTCCTCTAAGCAACAAATTTGAAGATGTGGTCGAGGGTCTGCAATACCTCCCTCACAATCTAGCAACAACGCAACAGGGCCATCTTTTTACCCACCGTTTATGGCCGTTCCTTCCACAATGGGAATCTATAACATCGGACCGCTGGGTTCTAGACATAATTCGAGTCGGCTACACCATCCCATTTACCACTACCCCACCTACCCTTTCCCCTACCCCGTCCCTTTTCAGGGACCCCTCTCATGAAACTCTACTAAAACAAGAGATCGATCAACTCCTTTCAATCGGAGCCATAGAAAGAGTACCAGTAGAGTTTCACGGGAAAGGATTTTACTCAAACTATTTCTTGATTGAGAAAAAAACGGGGGGCTGGAGGCCCATATTAGACCTCCGCAAACTGAACACATTTCTCAGGAAACAACGTTTCAAAATGGTCACACTTACAACAATCATTCCTGCGCTAGATCAAGGGGACTGGTTCGCAGCCCTCGACCTGCAAGATGCGTATTTCCATGTAACTATCCATCCTGCCCACAGACTCTATCTACGCTTTACGCTCGGCCCAGATCATTTTCAATACAATGTTCTCCCCTTCGGCCTCTCGTCAGCTCCGAGAGTATTTTCAAAGGTACTAGCAGTTGTCGCTGCGTACCTCAGACGACACAAGGTCATTATATTCCCCTACCTAGACGACTGCCTTTTAAAGGGCTCGACACAGGACGAAACCACCTCCATGATAAGTACGACCACATCCCTCCTCAATCGTCTAGGTCTTCTAGTCAACGAAAGCAAATCAACACTTCACCCAGTTCAAGATATAGAGTTCATTGGGGCATGCCTGGACTCAATCACAGCTCGAGCATACCTACCGTGACAACATTTTATAACTATACAAGAAATTATAAGTGCGATGTTTACAACTCCTACCACTACAGTACTTACTTGTCTCCGACTAATGGGACTCATAGCTTCCACCACCTATATTGTCCACCACGCTCGTCTGCATTTTTGATGCTTCCAACTCTGGATAGCAATTGCGTACATACCGTCACGACACTCCCTCAACAAAACAGTGACTATTCCACCAAACGTTCTTGCATCCTTACATGGTGGACGGTACAGAACAACCTCCTGGCAGGTGTTCCATTCCAACAAATCGAACCCACTATACAGATTACCACGGATGCTTCCCTCCTTGGCTGGGGAGCACATATGAACGATCAAGGGGTTCAGGGAAGGTGGTCCCCATCCGAGGCACGACTACACATCAACCTCCTCGAACGGCGGGCAGTAAGGAATGCCTGTGCACACTTCGCTTCCAACATCGCCAATCAGACAGTCCACATCCTAACGGACAACATCTGCAAAATGTTCTACATAAACAGGCAGGGCAGAGCCCGCTCCCGCTCCCGCTCCCTCTGCGTGGAAGCTATTCGCCTGTGGAACTCTTGCATCCGCAACCATGTCACCCTGATAGCATCCTACCTCCCCGGGGTGAACAACACCAGAGTAGATTCACTCAGCCTCAACTTCACCTCGGATCACGAGTGGGAGTTACACACAGAGGTCGCAAACTCAATCTTCCACCGATGGGGATGGCCATCTATAGACCTCTTTGCGTCTACCCAGAATGCCAAGTTGCCCCCAGTTCTGCTCACGCTCAGGACTTGGCAGACATTCCCTGGGGGAAGCCTTTCTAATCAAATGGACAGCCCCCCTACACTATGCCATCCCACCCATACCGCTCATCCCAAGAATCCTACGCAAGATCTGCAGAGACAGAGCCCTAGTCATCCTGATAGCCCCGTCGTGGCCCCGCCAAACTTGGTACCCGTACCTGCACAAGCTAGCGGTTCACCCTCCTTATCTACTACCAAACTGTGTAGACCTGATATCTCAGAGCAATGGCACGATACTACACTCACAGCTTCATACCCTACATCTTCAGGCTTGGCTGCTCTCAGGTTCTCGGAGATAGAAAATCACTGTTCCCAGCAAGTGAAGGACATCCTCCTCCACAGTAGGAGACAGTCCACTCGAAAAACTTACCTGCAAAAATGGACACGATTCTCTCACTGGTGCCAACGAACCAAAGTAGAACCCCGTTTTTCCCCACTAAATACGATCCTGGACTACATTCTAGACCTTAAAGTATCAGGACTGTCAATCTCTTCCTTAAGAGTCCATCTTTCCGCAAAAGCAGCGTTCCATACCTTGATTGTTATTCACCTCATGCAGTAATGAGTGTTCTTCGAGATGTGTGTCCCCGTGGGTGCTCCACGACCCTCCCTTCCTCCCCTCTGCGCAGAATCTAAATTACTCGGGCGAAGGCGAGGAACTGAAAGGGAGGGGGTTGAGCCGCGTGCTGCAGAGGGTGGGAAGGGCTCAAGACGCCTTCTGAGCATGCGCGGCTCAACGGGGGGAAACTGCTTTGCAAAGCTCTGATCTGTGGCTCAGGGCGACCCTTCACCTAGAGTGGAACACCCACGGGAACACACATCTCGAAGAACACTCGTTACTGCATGAGGTGAGTAACTCCCTTTTCTTCCCCTCCCCCGCCCTTTTGCTGCCTCTGCCTGATAGAGGCAGCAAGATGGGAGAATCAACTAGTCCTTAACATCCTTATTAGAGACCTCTAGGCAGTCATCCCATCTATCCTTTTCCTCCTACAGTCCATCAGGATTTATTAATCCTAAATTGTCATTGACAGACTGGTGTCTAGTCTAGTCCTGAATATTTTCTGTTAAAATAATACCACAACTGCTAGTGGAGCTGTTTTTTTATTATGTTCCTTGACTTCTGACTCTTAAAACGTGTTCCCTGATATTTATTTTTATAGCCTTGTTCTCGTATATAATTTTCCTATTTTATTTTTCAAAAGAATGACAATCACAGTATTTCAAGATACCAAATGATGTTTCATTGTTCACTTGTAGTTTGGTTACTATGTTATGCATTGTTACCCTGTTCTTTCTCAGAGGTAATGCTGCTTGGTCCCTATTTATGCATTTGATTAATGCTTTCTACTATCTAGTATATAAAATAGAAAATGTTCTTGCTCCTACATCATGATCTTGTGGTGAATTAATCTTTCCCATGATCAGATACTGAGTTTTTAGTTGTATTACTATGATTTGCATTTATTAAAATAAAGTTTAAATTAATGTTGTTTCTCTGCTGTGCCACTACTATACTATTTTATAATTTGACCCGTCTCTCCTTTGCATCATTGTGAGTTTGATTAGTGAGTTCACTGTTCCATCCTCTGAAATGTTAATTAAAATGTTAATAGCATTGGACCCAAATGGACTATGCAGTAACTCATTTATTTTCACTGGCCGGCTTATGATGAATTATTTATAATGACTCTGTTAGTTTGAATTTTTAGTCAATTTTGTATCATTGTAGTAGTTCCATCTAATCCATATTTCTTTATCTGCTATGGGTAAGTGTTTTGTGGAGCCCTGTTGAAAACTTTATTCAAATTAGGGATGTAAAATCCTGTTTAATCAGTTAACTGGTTAAATGATACATTTAATTAATTAACCACTTAAATGGGATTGGGGGGGACCCTGCGATGGGCGGGACTGCTCCAGCAGGGCTGAAGCACCCTTGCCCACAGCGCACTGGGCACATTGCGGGTAGGAAGTGTCCCTGACTGTGGTGCACTGCTCCAGCCTGGCCAGGCCCGCCACGAGGGGCCTTCTTCTGCAGCCAGCCTGGAAAGGCCCCTAATCAAGGCCTTCCTGTATCTGCCTTTTAAAAAGAGAATTTGGATTTTTCTCTTGTCAGTAAATGAAAATTGACTCATGAATTTCTCTTTTGAAAGTCAATGTTGAGTCATTTTCACAGTATTGGAGTATTTAGCTTGCCAAAATATGACAGGGAGATTATTTTTGTTGTATTATAACATTTCATTGAAATTCTTCTTGGGGTTGATAAAAGTTTTATTTTTACAAAACCTGATTTTGGAGACAATTATTTGGTGGGCAGTTTCGATTTTAGTATTTTATATCATTTGTTTTTTTCATACCATACTGCCTACTATTTTATCTCTCTATTTTTTCTCAGTCCTTATAAATCAGATATTAATTGCAGTAAAAATGCCTGGTTTTAATAAAGTAAATATAATTTTCCATAAATTCCTCCTTTTCCACCTCTTAACGTTTAGAAGATTAGAAAATTCCATTCTAACTCTAATGGCAATTACTGAAGTAGTGATTCCAGATTTGCCATACTTTATGCTCATTTATTTGGGTTATTCTTTTGACTGGAGGTGGGGTTGATAATGCTATCAATATGCTGATTATGTCATTTGTGTTCTCGTACAAAACTCTACTTTTCTCTTCTACCAATTCCCTCCCTCCCATTAGTTATTTTGCAGGACTTAGGTTCCCCAAGGTTGGGTTCTTCCTACCCTAGACCACACACATACACTAATAGAGTATGTCTGAGAGGACTGGTTAAGGAACACTCTCAAACTGACCCCTTATGTCTATGGACTCAGTAGGCTGTGTTGGACAGCAATGCCAAGCTATGATCCTCATGTGCCCTTGGACTTATTGGACTGGGCTAAACAGCATTTTAAGCTGCCACCCTCATAGGTCCCCAGGTTCAACATGTCCCTATCCCCGGTTTTACACCACTGCTGTTCTGCTAGTATCCCACTTGATGACCAAACCCAAAGAATTTTGCGTGGTACGGGGGTCTTTAGCTTCGGTACAAGCTAAAGGTACTGCAGAGTGAAGCTAAAAACAACACCCCCAAGGGATGGGCAAGTGGGTGAGAGAGAGAAAAGCAACCAACTTTACTGTGAAAGTTTTTTATTTCCAGGTAGTAACCATACAAGAGGAACGAAACGAACAAAACAGTTACAATATTAAATTTAACGTAAATCTAATTACAAAAGTTAGGGCCAACAAACCACAACTAATCACAGAAGGCAGGGTCAGGAGACTAGCTATACCTAGAGAGAACAAGATGACTCTCACCACTCCATGAAGCTTAAGTCGATTGTGGTTCCCAGGTAGTGATGGTAGTTGAGGGTCCAGAGTGTTGGAGACCAGCTGAAGAGAGCCACCAGAACAATTAATCAGTAGAAGATGAAGTCCCAATAGAAATTATGTAGAATTTAGCTCTAGGCATCAGAACACTTTACTCAAGCTTGGGCAGGAAATTTTTATAAAAAAAGAACAGTGGTTCAAAGCAGAACACTCTATTTATTTGTGGGTAAACTGATGATTTAAGAGAGTATACCAAAGTTGTTTTATTCAGGCTAGACAATAAGAACTTCTCATTCATAACTATGGGAAATGTTTCTTCAAAGGAGTTCACAATGCAGACAGGAAGCTTTCGATATTTCAGATAGCAATAGAGGGCTTATTTGTTAGAATTGGACTGGTAGCTGCTGAGCTGTGAGAGTGCAGGCATGATTTCATTGGCATCTGGAGCAGAGATTTCCCATCAGGCAATACTTTCCTGCTTTTTGGGTCCCAAAGTTCAGTGTGATTCCTGCCATGGACTTTCTTTTCTACATTCTGTATACTAATGGATACACCTTTCAGTCCTATCTTTGATGCAAATGAGGCTATGAGAGTTTCTGAAAGGGCTTAGGTGTGTCTTCACCTGTCTTTTAATTGTTTTTTGTACGTCTTTCTTCTTCTTTGAGTGATGTCCCCGTGGGTGATCCACTGTAGATATTGGGCTTGCCTTTCTTCTGATTGGCTTTGGGTCAAGTATAGACTTGGCGGGGGGGGGTGTCTTTTATGAGTCAGAGAAGCTAATATTATGCCCTGATTCCCCAAGAACATGGAGCTGGTAGGTAACAATAGCTTACATATCTCTTTTTTCTTCCTATTTTAGGGGAAATATATGCAGTTTTGAAGATTTATTTCAGAGTCAAGCAGAAGTCAAATTTCAGATCAAATGTGGCAGATGTCAGTTTGCTGCACAGTCTTTTGCTGAGATGAAGTTGCATTTGTTATGTTTTCATGGAGAGGAAATCCAAGGAAAAATCAAAAAGGGAATTCTACAGGGAGGAAAGGTAGCTCAGGAAGAACTAGTCAGAGATGCAGCTCATTTCTGGAAGAAGCGCAAAGAGAGACAAAAACCAGCCAAACATGTCATTTGCGAGGAAGAGTATTATGCTTTTCCAAAACTGAAAAAGCAAATATATCTCAATCAAAATAATTTTGATGTATTAACTGAAAGCGAGGTTATTCAGTCAAGTAACAATGAACCAGGAAGGGAGTTGCAAAATATTGGCTGCGCCATACAAAATAAAAAAATTCAAATTTGGGGTCAACCTAGTCATAACTGCATTTTATGCAAGCTGATATTTAGAAGAAAAGAAGAGCTTTTCAGTCATTGGCAGAATCATCATAATTGTGAAGACCCTTCTATTCTTTGGACTATTTTTAATTCATTCTCCAAACAGGGAGTTATTGAACTTTCTAATAATGCTGAGAAATGAAGCATTAGCAAAATTCAGCTAGAAAAGTATTCTCTTTTCCAAGTCTGGTTAGCAATGTCACAAAAATTTACAATTCTCTCATTCTATTTGGTGATCATTTGCAATGTTTTTACATGCAGTTTAGGTTTGTTTACTGAATATAAAACTGTTAATTCTCACTGCAGGCCTTTCAAGATATGTGTACGCACACACACGCACACGGAACTTTACAGAAACAAGTAGGCAGAATGTTAGAGATTGAAATTAAAAGAAAAAAAGAGAGGAACTGAAATTATATTATGTTGTACACTAACATTGATGTGTTCCTTTTGTGAAGTATACAAATGGTCTTCTTGTATTGTATGACAAACCAGATTAAAAATACAGGTTGGACCTCCCTGGTCGGGCTCCTTTCTAGGCAGTGGTGTCCCCGGAGCCTGGGCTCCCTGCTCTGCTGCTGGCCCCATGCTAGGGCTCCAGGGTCAGCCTCCTCAGGCTGGGAATATCCAGTCTGCATGAGCCCCACTACTGCCAGGGTTCCCAGCTGGGACCAGGGATTGTCCCCGGGTGCTGCTGGCCCAGCTGTCGATGGGGTTCTGGCTAGGGCTGGGAATTCCTCCTGGATGATGCTGGCCTCACTGCCGCTGGGATTCCCTGCCAGGACTGGGGCTCCCTCCCAGTTCTCCCTGGGGCTGGATTCCCCACGCACTGAAGGACCAGCCCTTGCTGGCGCAGCTAAGGCTCCCCAGCATCTGCAGGATTCCTAGCTGGCTTCTGCTCCTCTCTGGTCCCTGAGAGTCCCAGATTTGGGAGTGTCAAATATTCAGTCTTAACAGTATCTCCAGATTTTATGGAAACGTATATGTGCATAGAGTTCTCTAGGTTATTTTAATGTACATGTTAAGATGTAATGTGTGTGCTTTTTTATGATAATAAGTGTGGAGCACAGTTGTATGATGGGATAATAGAAAACCACACAAAAAAAGTATTCATTAACTCCAAGGAGTTCCTATGGATTTCTTTAGAAGTTTACATAACTTAAGCTTTCTTTACAATCAGAATGATTTTGTTTTTTAAGATAAACATACTGCTAGTTCTTTGATTCCTTCTGCACTAACAATCAAGTTTAAAAGCCTAGTTTACCTAGTTTAAACTCTGTTGTGACCAAATACAGTTTGGCCAGCCAAACAGGACACAAGCTAAGCAATTCTGTGTATGCTACTATGAGCTAAATCTTTGGTACATCTAGACTCTTTTGGGGATACAAGTGTAGATCGCTTAGGCACTGAACTCTGTGTTGTCTAAAAATGCTTGTAGGAGGTAATATGACACGTGGAAAAATGATGGTGCTCCTTTTATCCCTTTGCTTGCTCCATTTCACCTATCTGTCAATCTGTATCTGTGGTAGTAAAGTTCTGGAAGAATTAGCCTTAGAAAATATAAGGTAAGCATATATTACATTGCTAAAACTCTGAAATGTCCAAGACTTTAGCTTGATAATGGAAAATAGGAAGATAGGGCCTAAAAATTGGTGCATTCTCATAATGGGATCCTGGAATATCTTACATAATTTTTCGGTGTATTCTGTAACATCAGTAAAAATGTGATAATCTGATCATTTTTAAATGAAATTCCTTATCCTATAATGCTGTTTACTGTTTAAGTAGGAGATTGGAGCCAAATAAAATAGAAAACAAAAAGGAAAAATCTCACAGAAACTTCAGTTGTTTCAGGAAGGGGAAAAAATATGTGTAGAATTCAACAACTTGCCTCCAAATTACTATTGATTCATGTGTTTGGTTGTTTCATTACTTCAACTTTTAGCAAAAAGATACTATTTTAATATGCCAAACTAGTTCTGAAATATACTATTTATTTTATATTCTGCTGGCTTGTTTTGATCTCTAATGCTTGGAGATATAAAAGCTGTTCATTTTCTGATTCGAGCATATGTATATGGTCTCTCTCTGAGTAGCATCTGCAGAACATGTTGAAAGGGATCGTTTTAAAGTTGTGTGTTTCTTTTTAAACAAGGAGTATGTTTCATTTAGTATAGCATATTTATACTAACAAGTATTCTGTCCTGAGTTACGTTTTCACTGAATATAGTTCATTATTACATACAGATACATACTTTGGTTTGATTTTGGTTTAAATTTGTATTCAATATGATGATATTTGGAAGCAACATGTGGAAACCTATTTACAGCAGCATTTAATAGAGCATATTTATGGCCAAACAATTGATTGTCATGAATACAGTTTGCTGTTTACCTCAAATTTGGACATGCTAACATCTCATTTTGTAGATTTTTAAAATTTGTACATTTTTAAAATTGTTGAAATGAACATCATTTATGTAGCTGTAATTTTGGTACTTTGGGGGAGGAGGGTTCCTTTCTAAAACTCTTTCCACCTCATGGTTCAACTTTAAAGATGTTCCTCAAATGGAAGATTGTTCCTTCATCAGCACAACATAAATAATCAAAGCTGGATGAGTTCCATTGCCTTATCTGATTTGCAAACCCTTGCCCTTTTCCAGCCGCTCTACTATAGTTTCCTATGGGCTGCTTGACATGGTTGCTGACAATAAATGCTAAACCTCATTTATTTATTAGAATTTAGATCTCTGCTGTTTAGCTCCAGCAGAGCTTCTGCTGTGCCTTGTTAGATGCTTATTTTATCTACCATTCATTGCACTTTTTGAGCAAAGTGTCATAAGAAGGATGAGCAGGAATTTAGAAGAGCAGATTTAAGCTCTAACTTTGTGCATTTGGTGCTGATGTTTGAGAATCACCAGCTTATTTAGGCATAACTGTGTAGTTTATTATATTTCTAGAAGACATCCACCTAAATCAATTTGTTTTGGAAGGACATTTGTAATTCTAAATTAACTAATGTTGAATTTGCCATTATCAAACCTGTAAAACTTTGGTTTGTGTTTATCATGCATAAAGATTAAAATGTAATAACAAGGTTTACTTGTCAAGTTCATCCTGGAATACCTGCTTTAAAAAAAAATCAAGGCTCAACCCTTTTTTCTGTTAAGGTTCATCTAGCAGCCATCTCTGTCTATTCCCTTATTCAAGGCAAATCAGTGTTTCTGCATGAGATGTCAGCTCAGTTGCTGAAAAACTTTGAAAGGCACTTTACTCCCATCAAGGATTCCATCCCTCAATGGAACCTCAGACTGGTCCTCCCTAGGCTGATGGCAGGGCCGGCCTTAGGCCGATTAAACCCATTCCCCTGAATCGGACCCCATGCCTAAAGGGGCCCCATGCCCTGAACCTGGAAGTGTGCCGGGCACCATGGGCGACGAGTTACTATTCAGAGCCAGGGCCCTGCTCCAGCAATATTTGGAGCTGGGTCTATCCCCTGGCTCTACCTGGAGCGGGTCCTGCACCGCTCCGTACCCCCCCCCCACCGTCCCTCCCGCGCATCCTCCCACCTCGCCCCCAGAGTGTCCCCCATAGCCCCATCCTGTCCCTGCCATGCACGGCTCTCCGTGCAGCTCCCCCTTGCTGGCTGCTGCTGCTGCCATGCGCGGCATTCTCAGGTGGGCGGGGAGGATGCCTGTACCTGATGTCACAGCCTGGGAATTTAAAAGTGCTCGGCACGGCGTTGCCTAGCAGCTCCAGGTTTGGAGTCTGGGGCCCAAGCGCAGACTCTGGCCCCACAAAATGGAAGGCAGAAGGTAGGGGAGGGGGAAAACTAGGGGAGAGGATGGGAAAGGAAGGGGCTTGTGCGGAGGGGGAGGGGAGGGGAGGAAGGCACCAAGAGACAGGGTGGAGGAGAGACAATGCCAGGGGACCAAGTGCAGACAATGAGGAAAAGGGCAGGAGGGGAGGTGTCAGTGGGAAGGGGGACAGGGTGATGCTGGGAGAGGAGAAGAGAGGGGAAGGGCTTTGAAGGCTAGAGGGGGGAAGAGGGAGGTGCTGGGAGAAGGCTTTAAAGAAGGGGTGGGCATGAGAAATGTGGGAATGGAGCAAGTTGTGTGAGGACACAGCAGGGCAGGAGGGGAACGGGGCAGAGAGTGGTGAGCGGGTGGGCATCAGGGAAAAAGGGGGCGGGGCAGTAAGAGAAAGGGGAGGCACCATGAGGGTGCAGGGCTAAGGGAAGGTGCAGGTGCCAGGGGATTCTGGGGTGAAGCAGAAGGGCAGATACCTGCAGGGGAGGGACCAGCACCAGAGGAGAGAGGCAGAGCAGGTGTGTAGAGGGAGGTGTTAGAAGAGGGAATGAGAAGGGATAGCTCACATGATCAGAGTGGGGCTACTGGAGGAGTGGGCATGGGGGGGAGAGAAGGGCTGGTGGAGAGGGGCAGGTCACAGGAGGACTTAGGGTAGTGAGAAGGGCAGGAGTCAGGACAGCAGAAGAGGGTGAGGAGTTGGGGGGGCAGCAGGCTCCAGAGGAGCAGATGGAGCAGGGGAGGAGACATGGCAGCACAGAGAAGGTAAAGGTTTATAAAATATTTATTAATAACTTGGGTGCCACAGTGGCACATCCAAACAAGCCACATGAATTTAGTACAGTTGCACAACACAAAATCCATTCTGCTTATGAGAGGAAATTCTTAGGCTATGTCTACATTGGCGGCTTCTTGTGCAAGAACATCTTGCGCAAGGGTTCTTGTGCAAGAAGTCTTGCACAAGAACACATTCATACTGCCAGGTGTGAGCTATGCTTTTGTGCAAGAGCATCTATGGCAGTATGGACGCTCCCTTGAGCCAGAAAGCTCCAATGGCCATTTTAGCCATAGGGGTTTCTTGCGCAAGAAATCCCTGCTGAGCATCCACACTGCCCTCTTGCACAAGAGAGCTTACACCTGTTAGAAAAGAGCGTAGCTCTTGCACAAGATGCTCTCTCTTACCATGCCATACTGTAAATTTCCTTGAGCAGATGGACAGTGTGGCTGCTCTGTGGATTCTTGAACAAGAACGGCTGTACTGGCACAAGACGCCGCAAGTATCGACATAGCCTTAGAGAGAACACTTCCCCCAGCCTCTCTGCCCCCAAGTTAATGTCACGTACATTGGGTTAATGCAATTGCAGGATAGTTGCATGAGGGGAGTTTGGTAGGTGCCAAACTAATCCCTGTTGGTAGGAGAATGGTGGGAAAAGTCCTTCGAGAGGGGTGACAGGACACCTTTTACTTCTGGTCATGTGTCCATCTTGCCCTGAGTGTGTTACCTCCAGAGGCCTGGTTAACGGGGCTAATGGGGATCGGGGCATGGTTAATGGGGGCCAGGAGGTGTGGCTAATTGGGGTTGGGGCATGGTTAACAGGGGTCAGGGGTGTGGCTAATAGGGCACTACCAAAAATTATACAAATCTGCCGCCCCTGCTGGCCCCGGAGGAGGAGTGCATTGGCTGCCTGCGCCACAGGAGATGTGAGTTTAGCACAGGGTTTTCCTGTGCCGCAGGAGGGGTGTGTGTGTATATGCTCAATTAAAAAAATTCCTGGGCTCCGCCATTGAAACTTTTGTGTGCTTTTGTTGTTGTTGTTGTTGTTGTTCAACAAAAATTGCTGCGGGGCCCCATCCAAATTGTTCGAATTGGGCCCTGCTCTTCCTAAAGCCAGCCCTGGCTGATGGGACCACCCTTTGAGCTATTGGGCTTGTGTTCCCTGGCTCACTTATCATGGAAGTTTCCTTCCTTGTGGCAGTAATATTGTCCAGATGAGCGTCAGCTCCTAAAGCTTTGACATCAGAACTGCCATGCACAGTGTTCTACAAAGACAAGGACCAGTTCTGACCCCACCAGGCCTTTTTACCAAAAGTGGTGTCATACTTCCACAATAACTAAGTTTTTTCCCTCTTCTTGTTTTATCCTAAGCTACATGCAATCAATAAGAAAACACTGCATGTTCTGGATGTCAGACATACACTTTTTACGTGCACTTCATCAGGCCCTTTTGGAAATCTACCCAGCTCTTTGTGGCAACTGCTGACAGGATTAAGGGTCTTCCAGTGTCCATTAGGATCACCTCCCCATCAGTCCTTGTTATAACCTGGTGCACATTCCACCACCGCCAGTCATGAAGGCACACTTGACAAGGGCACAGACGTCACTGTCTGCATTCCAGGCTCAAGTACTGTTCCAGGGCATCTTTAGAGCCACAACATGATCTTCCCTAAATATAGTCATGGCTCACTATGCCCTCATTCAGTAAGCTAGGCAGGATTCTGGATTTGGCAGTGCTATGTTATGGACATCCCTGGATTCCTACCTGCATTTATGGATACTGCTTAGAAGTGTCCTAACTTGGAATGGACACGAGGAAGAACTAGAAGAAGAAAAGACAGTTACTTGTTCCATAACTGGCATTCTTTGAGATGCATTGCTTATGTCCGTTCTACTACCCGCTCTACTTCTCCACTGCCAGTGTTTTTGACAAGAAGGAACTGGATGTGGGAGGACCATGCAGCCTCCCTTATACTGCACCATGAAGGTACCACTCCAGGGATGTTCGAGCTGCTGTCCTATGGATACTAATGGAAAAGCTTCTGACTGCACTACATGTGGTGAGCACACACCCCTAATTTGGAATGTATGTGAGTCGCACATCTCAAAGCAGCACATAACTATCTTTTCCGTATCTAGTGCTAGAATAAATCTTATTCTAGTAGTCCAAAATGCAAATTAGATCCCCCTTAAAAACAACAGAGTCTGGTGTCACTTTATCAAATTTATTAGGGTATAAGCTTTTGTGAGCTACAACTCCGTTCCTTTCATCCTTCCTTCTTTTCTTCCTTCCGTCCTTCCTTCCGCATCTGACGAAGGAAGAAAGAAAGAGACAGGAGTATGACAACAGTGCTCATTAAATCAGAATAGATGTTGCTCCCTCTTAGTTTTTCTCTTATGTGAGTGATAATTAATATTTGTATTGTGGTTTGAGCCAATCCAGATTAGGGGCTCCCTGGGCTAGTGCTAGAGAAACATGTAGGAAGAGATGGTCATTACTCCAAAGAGCTGAGTCAAAAGTGGAAAATTGCAGATAGGAGGAGGAGAAACATGGAAATAAAATAGTTGGATGAAGACTGGCATAAATCACGTCGGATACGTCTATACAGCAGCTTTATTTCAGAATAACTGACGTTATTCCAAAACAACATAGTGCATGTCTACACTACAAGCCTTTATTTTGAAATAATGTCAAGCTGGAGGACTTCTTATTCTGACTCATGGTAACCCTCATTTCATGAGGATTAAGGGAAGTCGAAGGAAGAGTTCCTTTGACTTCCCACTGTGTAGACAGCACCAAAAGCCGAATTAAACTATTTCAGTTTAAGCTATGCAATTGATGTAGCTGAACTTGCATAGCTTAGTTCGACTTTAGCCCTGCTGCATAGACATACCCTCCTATTGTACATAGGTCTGAGTCTGAAAATTGACGTTCTCTACATCTTACAGCTAACTCCCCCTCCCCCCCACACACACAAATATAAATATTTGTACAGGTTTTTGAGAGCTATCATTTTCTTATTTTTGAGGAAAGTGCCTTTTAATTCTTGCTTCAAAGTAAAATAAAATGTTACCTTCACGTGTATCAAATTATTAGGAAAAATAACTCATTTAAAGGCTCATGGAGGCAAAATAGTTGGAAACATGAGTTGAGGAGTCACACATGAACTGTAGCAGTGATAGAGGAAGGTAATTAGCTGGGATCCTATAATCTTTGTGTGCCTTTAAAGCAGGCTGAACTATACCAGCATAAATTTCTCTAGAGCTGTCTCAGGAACCTTAATGTGAGCATACAGTACGGTGGTTGAGATCCAATCTGACAGAATTTTAAAAGAGAGCCCATTGCTTAATCTGTGGCCTCCATGAAATATTTAGTTAAGTATTAAATTTCCACCTCACCAAAATAGACATAAAGAGTGGCTCTCTTGTTTACAGTTTTAAAGTCTAGGCCTGAATTGGTGTGTAAACTACTTGCACTAAGGGGTGGTCTATACTAGACCGCTTAGTAATAATATCCAAAGTTATTACCACCAAATCAGCTTCCGCAGTGGCAGTTCTCCATTGCAGCGTCTGATGTTTTAAGCACCAGATTTTCTAATTCTGCAACAACACCAGATCTATATAACAACAGTGGTATAAATGCTGGCATTAGCTGGTTTTTGCCCGAATTAAGACTCCCAATTTTGCACTGGTGTCAAAGCCAATTGTTCAAAAACCACGTATCAGGCCCTTCAAACTGCATGGGATTTGCTTAAAAATACACATTTTTAAATACATTTGGATTCTCTTCTATTTGCTTTCTGGTTTTTAAGAATTTAAGGGTTTCTTTGCAACCGTGAGGCCGAGAATCTTTTTTTTTTTTTTTTAAGGAAAGTAGAGATTCTAACCTTATCATTTGTCTTAGCAAAACTCCTCTAGCTATAGTTGGTGGAGCTGCAAAGGTGAGAATTTTTGGCAAAGAAGCCTACCATACTGCATAAAAACAAGGCCTGTACAGTGGCCTTTCCAAGGCAGAGTTGGTATACATTTGTGTGCCAATATGAGGAAGTTTGTGCTGCCACTGACTGTACTGTACTTCTTTTAAAATTTCAGATTCTGAACTGCCTGTCCTGTTACATTTCCTGAATAATGAATGCTAATTAGGTTAAAAATGAAGTATCTTGTCGACTGTGTGTTAAATAATATTGCTCTGTTTCACCTTTAAACTGACTCTTCAATAAATAACTGATCAAGGAAAGCAATAAGCTAGAAACAATAAATGACCTGCTTAGGACTAAAAGTAACACATTTCTCTTTGGGAGTATTTCTGACCATATGTTAGGATCAGTGCAATCTGTTTCAACTATAAGCTAGTTTCTACTTGTTTTAATTTAAAGCTCTCATTACTTTAAACTAAAGTAAATATTTTATCCTATTTTTATATTGAAATAAGTCCTTTTACAATTCTTAGCCCTGTTGGACCCTGAATCCCATCCAAATAACTTTCTACTATGGGCCAATTTCTTGCTAAGTACAATCCTGACATTATTGACAGTAAATCCACTTTTATGCCATTAAAAGTCATCTGCCATATTTTCTGCCAAGTTAATCAAAGTTTGTGAGAAGATATTTTTTTTAAATGTAGCAATCTCCAGAAGACTTTATCAGTTAAGCATATTAACTAAAATGAATTGTATCACTGCAATGAACAATAAAGCAGAATCATAGAATAATAGATCTGGAAGGAAACTCGAGAGGTCATAAAGTCCAGTCCCCTGCCCCCATGGCAGGACCAAGCACCATGTAGACCAGGTGTCAGCAATCCCCGAGCCCATTCGCTGTGGCATGCAAGATGGGAGCTCAGCCCCACTCCTCTTCCTCCCCCCCTCCCCCGCCGCACAGTGGCTCCAGCCTCAGCCATGCAGCTGCAGGCTAGAGCAACAGCTCCGGCATCCTGCTGGGGGGGAGAAGGGGGAAGCAGGAGAGGTGTGCACACATCCCTGGGTCTGCCCCTGCCCGGCCTAGGCATGCAGCTCCTGGGAGCTAAGGAGTTAAACACTCCCTCCCCACAACTATAGGATTCCTGCTTCAAGAGAGGGCAGAGCTGGGGCTGAGTGATTGGCACACTTGGAATGCTGGAGCCTGGTCTGCTCCCCACGGGCTATGTGCGGGGTTGGGGAGCCCCTTTCCCAGCACCCAGCTGGACTGGAACTTTGCCTGCCCCAGCCCAGTGCTGCTACCCTGCTGGTGAGTACACTGGGAGCACAGGGATGTTGGGGGAGGGGGGAAGAGACAGGGGTTGCATCGAGGGGCATGGAGCAATGCAGGGGATCAGGTTGGTGGGGGATCATAGGGCTGAGGGGAGTGAGGTTGGAGCAGAAAGAACATGTGAGGGGGGATACAATTTTACTTTGCAGAAGCTACACTTTCCTTTACTCGCCACTCCTTTGGCTCCTCCCCCAACTAGCTATTTGGCTGCATTCTCATCCTCTCACCTTTTCTGCGTTACTTCTCCAACCCCCTCCCACCCTCAAACTCCCTTACAGACCCTGCCCTCCTCACCCTCTCCTGCATCGCTATCCCACGTGCTGGCAACCCTGTCCTGAACTTTGAACCTCTCATTTTGTTCCCCCCTAGAGCCTAAAGGGCTCCACAAAATCCACTAACTCTGGAACCCCAGAAAAGTAAGTCTGAACCTCAGTCCTCCCTGTCCCTTCCCCTCATCCTATGGGGCTGGAGTGAGGTGTTTCGGGGGCCACATGAGTGAGGACTGGAGGGTTTAGGAGGAGTTTTTTTGCTTCTCGCTTGTGTTATCCCCAGCTGATTTTTCTGTAGGTCCGTGACCCCCGACCCAAGAAAGTTTCCCCATCCCTGCCATAAATAAAGAAAACATTGAAACCTTTTGTGTTGGACATAATATCTTATATTATAAAACTTTTCATATGAAAATGTCATATTATATATGAAACTCCAGTCATCTGAAGAAGTGGACTGTGCTCATAAAAGCTCCCAATACCATCTACATGTTTTGTTAGTGTATAAAGTGCTACCAGACTATTTGTTGGTTTTTAAGTTTATAATATCTTACTTTATTTAAAATGAAGTTTGATAACCTAACATGAGAAAGTTAAGTTTCAGAGGGGAAGCTGTTTAATCCGTAATTGAAAAAACTTAAAGAATAACAAATAGTATTATAGCACCTTAGAGACTAACAAAAAGTGTAGAAAATGCTTAATCTGTTTAATAATTTAAATTAAACCATTCTCAGATGCAGCACAAGCAAAATGGCTTGGGCATAATTATGTAATTAACAGTGAATTTTCATTAGCAACTGGTAGTCCACAGAAAGGTTTGCATTGACCCAGGTGGTCCATGGGATGCACAGTGGAGAAAGCCTCTTCCCCTCCTCCTGGCACAGCCCAGAGCAGGAGGGTTAAATCTTGGCCCACCACTTCAGAAAGGTTGTTGACCCCTGATGTGGACTATCACTAGCAGCTATTTGTCTAACCTGCTCTTAAAACTAACATGATACAGAGTCCACAACCTACCTAGGCAGTTTGTTTCAGTGCTTAACCACCCTGAGAGTTGGGATGTTTTTCCTAATGTCCAACCTAAATCTCCCTTGCTGCAATTTAAGCCCATTGCTTCATGTCCTATCATCAGAAGTTCAGGAAAATAATTTTTCTTCCTCCTCTTTGTAACAGTCTTTTAGATATTTGAAAGCTTTTATGTCCCCTCTCAGTCTTCTCCTTTGCAGACTAAACAACCCCATCTTTTTCAGTCTGCCCTCAGGTCATGTTCTGTAATCATTTTTGTTGCTCTTTTCTAGATGTTCTCCAATTTGTCCACAGCTTTCCTGAATTGTAGTGCCCAGAACTGGACACATTATTCCAGTTGAGGCCTAATCACTGCAGAGTAGAGAGGAAGAATGACTTCTTGTGTATTGCTTCCAAAACCCCTGTTAATACATCCCAGAATCGTGTGTGGTCTTTTTTTTTTTTTTTTGCAATAGTGTCACACTATTGACTCTCATTTACCTTGTGGTCCACTATGATAGCTAGCTCCCTTTCCACAGTACTCCTTCCAAGGCAGTCATTCCCCATTTTGTGTGTGTGCAATTGATTGTTCTTTCCTAAGTGACCCCTCCCTCTGGGACATCTGGCATTGGCCACTGTTGGCAGACAGGATACTGAGCTAGATGGACCGTTGGTCTGACCCAGTACGTCCGTTCTTATATTAAGTGGAGTACTTTGCATTTGTCCTTATTGAATTTCATCTTATTTACCTCAGCCCATTTCTCCAGTTTGTCTCCATCATTTTAAATTATAATCCCAACCTCCAAAGCACTTGCAACTCCTCCCAGGTTAGGATTGTCCGCAGACTTTATAACCATACTCACTATGCCATTATCTAAATCATTACTGAAGGCATTGAATAGAACCGGTCCCAAAAGTGATCGCTGTGGAACCCCTCTCGTTATGCATTTCCAGCATGATTCTGAACCATGGATAGCTACCTTCTCTGAATGGTTATTCAACCAGTTATGCATTCACCTTATAGTAGCTTCATCTCATTTACTTATGAGAAGGTTATACAAGACTGTATCAAATGCTTTACTAAAGTCTAGATATACTATATATACCGCTTCCCCCTTATCTACGGGGCTTGTTATCCTACCGAAGAAAGCTGTCAGGTTTGTTTGACATGATTTTGTTCTTTACCAATCCATGCTGATTGTTACTTATCACCTTATTATTTTTAAATGTTTGCGGTTGGTGTCCTTAATGATTTATTCCATTATCGTGGTACAGAAGTTAAACTGACTGGTCTGTAATTCGCTGGGTTGTTCTTATTTCCCTTTTTATAGATGGACCCTTTTCCAATCTTCGGAAATCTTTCCTGTCCTCCATGACTTTTCAGAGATAATAGTTAATGGCCCAGATATCTCCTCAATTGGTTCTGTGAGTATTCTAGGATACATGTCATCAGGCCGTGGTGACTTGAAGACTCTAAACTATCATTTCCTCACAGGTTAATAGTCTAATGCCTGTCAAGCACAGAATTTCCCAGTCTTTATATAAAGAAAAATATCCATTAGGAAAGGATGTGTGGAACTTTTAAAACCTCCCAGTATTAATAAAACTAATGTATATGTCAAACTACTGTATATACAGTGTATTCCAGGACAGTTGTTTTTATTTTATTTTTATTAAAGTGATGTAAAGCTGTGCCTTCTGTACTATCTGTGTATTTATGGCTTCTCTAAAAGGTGAATAGTCATCTGAGTTCTTCCAGGAAACTGGATTAATTGAATTGTTTGCATCTTTTATAAAGCATATTAAGGTTGTTGGTTAACAGCACATGTAGAAGTCTAACAAAATTTCTGATAGTGATATATTAATACAGCACAAAATTCTGTATCTATTAAACTTTATCACTGGGATTTGCTTTTGTTAGAAATCAGTCCAGGTGGTAGGTAGTCTGTTTATTTCAATGCTGGATGGATTTTTCCCCTTTATTTCTTTCTGATAAATGAGGTATTTATGTAAGCTGAGAGATTGAAAACATTAGAAGCCTGAAACCCTTAGCATATTTATCTGCAAACTGTAGCTGGACAGAAGAGTACAGGACAAATTTCATACTGTTTCTATATCAATTCATACCAACCATGAACTATGCTTCCTACCTAACTCTAGAATACGAGAATAATATGAGCTCTTTAGTTTGAAGTTCTATGGGCTCTTTTGAGCAAGGACTGCTAATTGCACCCAATTGTTTACATTTTGAAATGTTTAACATTATCCACTAAGCAATAAAAATTTTTGACTAATGAACTTTTGTCACCTGTTGCCTAAGAAGAATTTGTTTCCAAGTCTTCATTGTAAACAAACTTACTTTTATTCAATGTATTTTCCTCACATGTTTTCATTTTGAGCATAATAGCTATAATTTATTCATATATTGTTTGTTTTGAACTTTTTTTTTAAAAGAAAGGAACACACTCTATTTTTGTGTTTTCCATTCCATAATATTGTTCTCCCAAATAAATCATTCTGTAGCTTCTAATAGTGAACATTTCATAATTTTTAATAGTAACAAAATATTATAATTAAATTCCCTAATAGTGACATACATTTTTGCATTATAAAATGATCTTGGAGCATGATTAAATTAGGCCTTTAAAAAAGATACCGGTTCAGGAAGTGTTTCCTACAGTTTATGTCTCTAGAGAAAACTGAGAACTGACTTCTATAATCAGAACCAATTAAACTAATCCTCTCTCTCTCTCTCTGCAGCAGTAAGATGAGTCATATTTTTCAGGCACAGTTCAAGCATGCTCTCACATCCCTTGAGCTGTTTGCCTCCTGGGCTCAACATACCCACTGTCAGCTATGAAAAATATTTCTCTTTTTGCAGTTGCATACAGGCAAAGTAAGATAGTAAATCCACAATCTAGATGTAAAGGGTTTATTTAAGTGTATTACTGTTAACTCAGCATTAGATGGGGTTTTGTCCCTTAGAAGATGATCTGTTACAAGTCACAGGAAAGTTCTTGTAATGTTTAAGGCTTTCTAGCTCGTACATTTATTAGAAATTAGGTTTACTTCACTCAAACTATAAATTTGTAAAGAAAGAAAATATTGTTATTTTTCCTTTGGTCCAAATCTTCTGCCAGTGCCTAAAACATGTAATTAATATTTTGAGGAATCCCAGAGTGAGTACAATTCCATATAAAATGTTAAGTGGTCTCTGAGCACTTCATAAAGAACTCTCTTTTTAGTAATTCCTCTGTAATACCTACAAGCTATGTGCATGTACACCACTTCCACTAGATAAAAGTAATGCTCTGTGATTGTGTCTGAGTTAGCGACGAGGAGTCCTGTGGCACTTTATAGACTAACAGATTTATTGGAGCATAAGCTTTCATGGGCAAAGACCCACTTCATCAGATGCATGTAGTGGAAATTCCAGGGGCAGGTATAAATATACAGGCATAAGAAAATAGTTCCAATCAAGGGTAAGGCTGGAGATAACAAGGTCAATTCAGTCAGTGAGGGTGAGGCCCATTTCTAGCAGCTAATGTGGAGGAGTGAACACCAAGAGAGGAGAAACCGCTTTTGTATTTGGCTAGCCATTCACAGTCTTTGTTTAAGCCTAAACTGATGGTGTCAAATTTGCAGATGAACTGTAGCTCAGCAGTTTCTCTTTGAAGTCTGTTCTTGAAGTTTTTTTGTTGCAGGATGGCTGCCTTTAAATCTTCTACTGTGTGTCCAGGAAGACTGAAGTGTTCTCCTACAGGTTTTTTTATATTACTATTCCTGATTTCTGATTTGTGTCCATTTATTCTTTTACGTAGGGACTGTCCAGTTTGGCTGATGTATATAGCACAGGGGCATTGCTGGCACATGATGGTGTATATTATATTGGTAGATGTGCAGGTGAATGAACCCGTGATGGTGTGGCTGATCTGATTAGGTCCTGTGATGGTATCGCTGGTGTAGATAGGTGGGCAGAGTTGGCACTGAGGTTTGTTACATGGATTGGTTCCAGAGTTAGAATTACTGTGGTGTGGTGGATAGTTGCTGGTGAGAATTTGCTTCAGGTTGGTGGGTTGTCTGTGGGCAAGGACCGGCCTACCTCCCAAGGCCTGTGGAAGTGAGGGATCGTGGTCCAGGATGGGTTGTAGATCGCTGATGATGCGTTGGAGAGGTTTTAGCTGAGGACTGTAGGTGATGGCCAGTGGTGTTCTGTTGGTTTCTTTGTTGGGCTTGTCTTGTAGTAGGAGGTTTCTGGGTACATGTCTGACTCTGTTGATCTGTTTCCTCACCTCCTCAGGCGGGTCTCGTAGTTTCAAGAATGCTTAGTGAAGGTCTTGTAGGTGTTTGTCTCTGTCTGAGGGTTTGGAGCAAATGCAGTTGTACCTTAGTGCTTGGCTGTAGACAATGGATCGTGTGGTGTGTTCGGGATGGAATCTGGAGGCATGGTAGAACTCAGCCAGAGCCTCCTTCCCATGGGTCCAGGTGATGAAGATGTCATCAATGTAGCGTAAGTAGAGAAGGGGCGCTAGTGGACGAGAGCTGAGGAAGCGTTCCAGGTCAGCCATAAAAATGTTGGCATATTGTGGGGCCATGTGGGTGCCCATAGTGGTGCCACTGGTTTGGAGGTATATATTGTCACCAAATCTGAAATAGTTGTGTGTGAGGATAAAGTCACAGAGCTCAGCCACCAGTTGTGCTGTGGCATCATCAGGGATACTGTTCCTGGCAGCTTGTATTCCATCTATGTGTGGGATGTTGGTGTAGAGAGCCTTACATCCATGGTGGCTAGGATGGTGTTTTCAGCTGCTAGACGGGGGGCCTCATCCTCCCTGAATGAATTGACCTCATTATCTCCAGCCTTACTTTTGATTGGTAGTCTTTTCTTATGCCTGTATATTTATGCCTGCCCCTGGAATTTCCACTACATGCATCTGACGAAGTAGGTCTTTGCCCACAAAAGCTTATGCTCCAATAAATCTGTTAGTCTATATGGTGCTACAGGACTCCTCATCGCTTTTGCAGATCCGGACTAACATGGCTATACCTCTGATACATGTCTGAGTTAGATTTTCATAATTCTGCAGCTTTAACAAACTATCTGCAGTACCATTAATAGCTATCAAAATAGTATTTTCTATAGTCACAGGAATATTGGTTTGCTTTGTAAGATTTAAAAATGTCTGTTCTTGTAAGAGAGCAAGTATGAATTTTGTCATCTGAAATCATCATTTATTCTATATGCAGTTTGTTTTTTGCATTTTTCCTGACCTAGTATGACAGTACTGCTTTGATGTGGAAAATAGATGCTAGAATTGTAATCACTGTTAAGTCTACAAAGCAGTTGAATCTGCAGTTTATAGTGACAGAGGTATCAAGTAAAAAATATGAATGTTGCAGTTATAATGAAGTCTTAAGTAGCTTGGCATTACCCTTTCAGGTTACCTGCCATTCAGGATATCAAGGTTAGATTTAATATTCTGGTATCAGTTCTGCACAGCCTCCTACCAGTTGTCCTCTATCTTTGTAATAAGCAAAGTCTATCAGTGTTTTAATAAATCTTTAAATGTATCCAAACCCTTCCAAAGATTTTTTGAAACTATATCAAATAGTAGTACTTAATTGAATTTTAAATTGAAGTGATTAGTTATTCAAGTTTATAAATACTAAGCGCTAAGAAATAAAGTAAACACAACACTTACCATTTTTTGACTTACCAATTTTAATATCTCACTCTTCTAAGTACCAGAATATTAACTGGATAGTAGAATATCCAACTAGTGCACAGCTCAAATTGAACATTTAACATTCTTTCTAAAATGTTTAGTTTTAATAGACTGCAGAAAGATGATAGGGTACTGATGGAGTCTTTACCATGTGCCTAATTTTTCAATCTCGTTTACTTAAAGTTAAGCACATATAAATGCTGTCCTCGTTAGGTATGTTTCCTGAACTGGAAATCAGGAGCACTGATTTACTTTGTGCATTGTGCAAGTCCTGTAGAAGTCAGTGGAATGTAAAGGAATCTCACTCATTCTCAAAATTAAGCTACCTATAGAACATAGCAGCTCTTTACAGAACACAGCTGTGCCACTCAAGAATTTACAACACTGAATGAAGAAAACTACCTTTAAAACAAGGAGAATTTCTGAGAAACTAGCAAACTATACAGGAAACTAAGTAGCTGTAGAGTGGTGAAGTTCTATTATGACCATTAGTTGGGTGCCATAGGACATATATTAGAACTGGCATCTAATATAATTGAATCTAGAGAAAGGGTTGAACATTGAGAGAGCAATGTTGGCAGATGGCATAAAATTACATAGATTAGCAAAGACTAGAGAAGAATATAAGGAACTTCAAAAGACTTTCACAAAGCTAGCTAAATGGACAACATGATAGATGGATTCACTAACAAAGCCTGTAAAGTAATGACACAAGAAGTAGTTCATGAGCCAATGGCAAGAATTAGAATTCAAGAGGTTACAGAGTTGCTTCTTATTTTCCTTGAGTAATGTACTTGCCCCATTGCTGAAGGGCAGAACCTGGGTCAGTCTGTTCCATACATAAAGGATTCCAGCTGTAGCTGGCTCAGAACTTGAGAAAGCAATGGCATCTTCTACAAGTGGAACTGCTGAGAGAAGTGTTACACCTGCCAAGAAGCAACTCCAGGTCTGCAAGTGCTACAGGAAGTCTGCCACTGGGAGTTCAAAGGAAACCAGCAGTTCTGCCAAAGGTCAGAAAATGGCTCTGGTTAAGTGTTTTATTCAGGCAGAACTAAGTTCTTGCTAGGTTGGCCCCCAACAATTCCCACAAAGATCTGAGAAGCTCTTCGCTACCAGTGACACTATTATAAATTGATAGTTTTCAAAGTCAGAAGGGGCCATTGTGATCATCTAGTCTGATCTGCTGAATAATACAGGCTGGAGAATTTACCAAAAATAATTCCTAGGGTGTATCTTGTAGAAAAACATCTTGATTTAAAAATTGCAGTGAAGGAGAATCTGCCAAGACACTCGGTAAATTGTTTTAATGATTAATTATCTTTTTAACAACTTATACCTTATTTCCATTCTGAATTTGGCTAGCTTCATCTTCCAGCCATTGGATCATTTTATACCTTTCTCCACCAGACTGAATAGGCCATTATCAAATACTTGCTCCTTAAGTAGCTATGTCTAGACTCTAATAAAAGTCATTTCTTAACTTTCTCCTTGTTAAGATAACTAGATTGAGCATTTTGTTTTCTAATCCTTTAATCAATCTTGTGGCCCATCTCTAAATCCTGTATAATTTTTCAATATCCTTCTTGAAGTATGGACACCAGAACTGGAACTATATTCCAGTAGCAGTCACACCAGTGTGAAGTATAAAGGTAACATAATCTTTGTTTCTATTTTGAGTAAATGCAGATGTGTATTCTATTACCCATTTAGAATATAGGCCTGCATCACATTTTAAAGAGCCACAGTTACTGTAAGTAACTGTTTATTCTTCTTTGAGTAGATGCGAGCATGTGTTCCAAACAGGTTATGGTCTATAACACATCCCAAAGGATCATGGTTACAGTTAATAACAATTTCACCCTTACTCAGCATACTTCTCTTTATGCAGCCGAAGATTACATTAGTCTTTTTGGCCATAGCATTTTACTACAAACTCATGTTCAGCTGATTATCCAGCCTCATTCCCAAATCTTTTTTGCAGCTTCCCAGAACAAAGTCCCCCATCCTGTAAGTATGGCCTACATTCTTTGTTCCTAGATGTAGGTTTACCTTCAATCATATTAAAATGTACAGTAAAACTCCAATAGCCCGGCATTCAATTGTACGGCACCCCTGATAGTCTGGAATCAAAATGGCAAGAGCCTAGTGAGTGAGCTTCGGCAAAAAAAGAGTCACAGGGCAGCAGCAGCTGAACTGAGCAAAAAGGGTAAAAAAGGGTTAAAAAAAGTAAAACATTACAGTATACTGTATACCGTATGTACAATAAAAAGGGTTTAAAACACTTTATATACAGTATATACTTTATACAGTATATATATATATAACCACCTTATAGTACCTCCTGATAGTCTGACATATCCAATAATCCGGCACCATGTAGGTTCCAAAGGTTCCGGATTATTGGAAGTCTACTGTATATTGTTTCTGTGCCCAACTTACTAAGTGATCAAAGAAAACTCTCTGTCAGTGACCTGTTCTTTTCATTATCCCAATTTTTGTGTCATCTATAAACTTTATCAGTGACTATTTTATGTTTTCTTTCAGGCAATTTTATGTTTTCAGACTATTTTATGTTTTCTTTTTGGCCCTCAGCTATTTGATAAAAATGTCAAATAGCTGAGGGCCAAAAACAGATCCTTGTGGGATCCCACTGGAAACACAACTGCTAAATATTGAGTCCACATTTACAATTTTATTTTGAGACCTATCTGCCGTTTTTTAATCCATTTACTGCCTGCCATGTTATCCAATGCACTAATGCCCCAATAACAATTGTATGGGTAGAACCAGACACTCAATGTGGTCTCTAATGAGCTCTTACAAAAAATAATAAAAGACAAGAACATCATATCACTGTGGGCAAACAGTTTTCATAAGCAGTCACTCTGTATCTGACCTCTAAGACCTCAACCTCAAAGGAAATCTTCACAACACCCTCAAAAGACAAGCCTGGGTTCTTAAAGTCATAACTTTTCTAGACACTGAAAATCATGGTCTTAAACCATAAATCCAGTGTCTTTATATTATTACAACAAACTAACTTACTAACCTCCCCTCCCGCCCCCCGTGACTGTAGAGGTGTTAACTGGTCACTTCAGCTTGTGATGCCATCTACATGTTTTGTTAGTCTTTAAAGTGCTACCAGACTATTTGTTACTTCGTAAGTTGTTCCTGTAATAGTGAGTGAGGCTTATTTGTCTGCGAAGTGCAGCTCCTTCCCACTTAGGGCTTGAGAAGGGCTGTACTGCAAGGCTACGTGTCCTTAACTCCTACCCACCTCTGCAGACATGGCTTACAGTCACCTGTGTGGAATGGACATGAGCAAGTACTTGAAGAAGAAAAAACAGTTACCTGTTCTGTAACATGTTCTTTAAGATGTGTTGCTCAAGTCCATTCAACCTCCCACCCTTCTCCCCTCTGTTGGAGATCTGGCAAGAATCATGTAAGGAGAGAGGGACCAGGAGATGCACATATGCTGCACTATATAGGGCACCACTCCAGGGGCAGCTGGGGACCCCTGCCTGCGGACATTCAAGGTTGCAGCTGTGATGAGTAGGGTGGTGTCAAGGGTTTCCAACTTGATTTGCTCCAGAGGGATTGAGAAATGGGGTTTGTGCAAAACATGTTTGCTTTTTGGACGCAAAGTTTAACAGAACTCCAATTTTAAAGCATGTGGCAGGCACACACACCTATATTGAATGGACATGAGCAACACATCCTGAAGAACACCAGTTACAGAACAGGTAACTGTCTTTTTGCCTCTCCTTTTGATCATTGATAACATTTGAATGATCTCCTTAGCAATGTTTTATGGGAAATCACCCTACAACCTCCCCATGCACACGGCTACATAATGCATTGGTTCTAGTTTAGGGTCGTCTCATCTCTCTTTTATGTAGTTCAGCTACATTTATGTAATTCAGGTGTCCCCAAACTATGGTCTGTGGGCCACATCTGGCCCACAGACACATTCTCACTGGCCCTCTGAGTCCAATGGCATTACAATTACATGCAGCCCACAGGACATGAGCATTCCATCAGGGTAATCTGCTGGCGGGCCACAAGAGTTTGTTTATACTAAGCGTCTGCCAATAGGAGCTGTGGGAAGTGGTAAGGGCTGCAGGGGCTATTGGCTACCACTTTCCACGGCTCCTATTCTCCAGAAATGGTGAAGTGCAGCCACTGGGAGCTGCAGGCAGCTGTGCCTGTGGACACTCAAGGATGCAGCTGTGATGAGCAGGGTGGTGTCAAGGGTTTCCGACTTGATGTGCTCCGGAGGGATTGAGAAATGGGGCTTGTGCAAACCATGTTTGCTTTTTGGATACAAAGTTTAACAGAGCTCCAATTTTAAAACATATGGGGATGTTTAATACAATTTTTAACCACTGGGCCACTTGCCTTTCAGAATATATATTGCTCCAGGTACAAGCACTATTTTCACTGTCCTGTAGAACTGCAACAGTAGAACATGCCTTTTTCACAAAGAACTTAATCAAAACAAGCATGCGCACACATTTACTTAAAAGCGCACTCCAGGACTTGATGCAGCACATATAAAACAGAATCTGTAAGAGGGACTCTTCTCCATCCTCCTTTCTCTAACTCGATGCTACTTCCCACCTCATGTTCTCTCTCTATTGCCGTTTTCCCCTTCTTTTCCACCACATCCTCACCTCTTCCTCTCTTGCTTTTCCCTGAACTCCTACCTATCTCACATGCACACTCCTAAGATAAAATGACTACCCACCATGACTATATGTTATCTTCTATAACTGACACACTTTGGCTCACCATCAGAGCAATGCTGAGGGATTTGTCCCTAGCAGCTGAAAGTTTGGGGTTCGCTGGTATAATTCATAGACTGCATAGGGTATGCTCATTGTCCTAATCCCAGAGAACCAGATCATAGCTCCTAGCTTTTCCATTGCTAAAGTCAGCCAAGCTGCTATGAATTCCAGCTTGTTTTCTGGAAGGATATTTGGATAAGAACAAACTATCCATTTCTTTACATAAAAATTCCATTATAATGTTTGAAGCCAACATGCATTTCCAACTGTGGATTTTTAGAGAGTTGGTGTAAGAAAGAATCGAGCCACTTATTAAAATTCTTCCATACTATAAACATATTCTTGGGTAGGCTGCATGAAATGTACATTGCTTAGGCATTAAGATAACAATGAATATGAATGTAATATATTTTCTACTGGACAACCTTATCTGCACTGATTTTCCTGGATTTTCAGCTGTGTGTGACTCTGAAGCATAATTATCATCCTCTGTTACCTGAGATTACAGGGTTGCTTTCCAACTAATGACACTAGAAGAATCAAGCATTTGTTAATATTAAATCAGACTCTTGGCTTACCAATTGGATAAACGAGGTGTGTAATTACACAATTATCAAAGACATTTCAGATAGGAACAGTACTGATATTAATACTGAAGGTGAAAGCTGGTGAACATGGACTGTATTCTCCTATCAAGCATGTCTTTAAAGGAGAGAGCCTAAGTATAAGAGCATGTCAGTATTTAAATATTAGGCAATAAACAAAGGTCTCCATTGGCTTTAAGATAAAGATTTCTTCTCTGCTGGGAGATTTCAATATAAAAAATATGAAACCAGATGTTTTGTTAGTGTGGCAAGCTGTGATGAGCAGTCAGTAGGGAACATTTAAATGCGTACACTGAGAGTGTTCCACTCTTTTATATGCATGCCTTATGTAACATTTCTCAGTGGTTATGCAATTATTTCTCCTCGCGTCTTCATTCTTTAAATTTATAGAGAACTCTGAGGCACATACTAATTCAACATTTTATTCACCAGCCCAATGGAATCTTTCTTTAAAACAAATGTTTGCCATAGAGATTGTGCAAATTTCGTGTTCAGGACCAAAAGAAAGGTGTTGTTTGATTGCAAACTACTGAATAGGGTTTGAATCAGAGAAGCTATCTATAATAATTTCTGTCCTTTTATTCTTCTAGCTTATTGGAATTCCTTAATACTACATTTTATTTTTTCAAGTGATTTTAATTTAGGAAGATTTGGGTAGCATGTAGCAGCACTTGTTTAATACTCATCTACAGTTAGCACTAATGGTAATATTACTCAGAATCAAAGAACTTACTGACTAATATGATTGCAGCTCAGTAATGAATCTCAACAATATTCTCTGAATTTATAGCAGTACAGATACAGATAATCTATGAAGTAAGATGATAATGTCATTCCTCACATCATTAGTTATAATGTAGTAGTGTTGGATTATAGCAGCAAGTAACAGTTGTTGAGTTAGTGCAGTAAATGTGGTAGCCCTGAAATGATTGTTTAAAAATCATAAAGTAATTATAACACTTTATTTTTCAGAGCCCCCTGGCTGTCTCTAAAATGGGGATAAATAATACCATGAATTTTTGTAACATGTCTTGACCATCAAAGATGAAATATTTTATGGGGGTGCAAAGTAGTTAACATTTTCTTCCTGTGCTATTTGTAATAATGAATCATTATTTAGTCATAAATGCATTGCTTAACAGAGTTATCCCGAGGGCCACTGACCATGCTGAAACATTTGCAGTCACACTTTCCAGCCCAGTCTTCTTCACCTTCTTGGCATAGGACTCAATTTCACAGAATCATAGGACTGGAAGGGATTTCTAGAGGTCATCAAGTCCATTTTCTTTCACTCATGGCAAGACCAAACACCACCTAGACTATCCCTGACAGGTGTTTCCTCCATGATGCCACCAACAATTTGCTTGGGCTTATGAACCAGGTATCTGCCTTTTCCTCCTCTAAAGCCACACTAAAAACCTGGTTCTTCTGGTTTGTTTTCCCTGTGGAACCACTCCACTCTTGGATAAAGTTTAATTTTAAAAAACATTTGAGAACAAAGATGATAAAGTCATAGCGGAGAACTAAATGAATTCTTTGCTTCAGCCTTAATGGCTGAGGATATTACGGAGCTTCCCAAACCTGAGCCTTTCTTTTTAGGTGACAAATCTGAGGCATTGTTCCAAATTGAGGTTTCATTAGAGGAGTTTTTGGAACAAATGGATAAACTTAACAGTAACAAGTCACCAGGACCAGATGGCATTCACTCAAGAGTTCTGAAAGAACTCAAATGGGAAATTGCAGAACTATTAACTGTGGTTTGTAACCTATCCTTTAAATCAGATTCTGTACCTAATGACTAGAAGATAGCTAATGTGACACCAATATTTAGTTGAAACTATAGTAAAGAATAAAATTGTCAGACACATGGATGAATAAAATTTGTTGGGGGAAAGTCAACATTGTTTTTGTAAAGGGAAATCATGTCTTACTAATCTGCTAGAGTTCTTTGATGGGGTTAACAAACGTGGACAAGGGAGATCCAGTGGATATAGTGTACTTAGATTTCTAGAAAGCCTTTGACAAGATCCCTCACCAAAGCCTCTTAAGTAAAGTAACTTGTCATGGGATAAGAGGGAAGGACTGATAACTGGTTAAAAGACAGGAAACAAAAGATAGGAATAAATGGTAAGTTTTCCAAGTGGAGAGGGGTAACTAGTGGGGTCCCCCAAGGGTCTGTCCTGAGACCCATCTTATTCAACTTATTTATAAATGATCTAGAGAAAGGGGTAAACAGTGAGGTGGCAACATTTGCAGATGATACCAAACAGCTCAAGATAGTTAAGACCCAAAGCAGACTGAAGAGCTTCAAAAAGATCTCACCAAACTCAGTGATTTGGCAACAAAATGGCAAATGAAATTTAATGCTGATAAATGTAAATTAATGCACACTGGAAAAAATAATCCCAACTGTATATACAATATGATGGGGACTAATTTGGCTACAACTACTCAAGAGAAAGATCTTGGAGTCGTGGTTAGTTCTCTGAAAACATCTACCTAAAGTGCAGCGGCAGTCAAAAAAGTAAATAGAATGTTAGGAGTCATTAAAACAGGGATAGAGAATAAGACAGAAAATATCTTATTGCCTCTATATAAAACCATGGTACGCCCACATCTTGAATACTGCATACAGATGTGGTCTCCTCATCTCAAAAAAGATATACTGGCATTGGAAAGGTTCAGGAAAGGGCAACAAAATTATTAGGGATTTGGAACAGGTCCCATATGAAAAGAGATTAAAAAGACTTGGACTTTCCGGCTTAGAAAAAAGAAGACTAAGGGTATGTCTACACTACAAAGTTAATTCGAAATAACAGTAGTTATTTCCAGAGGCCACATGCACAGCCAGGAGCAGGTACGGAACAAGATCAAAGAGTTGCGGTAAGCCTATGCCAGGGCCTTCCAACCAGGGGCTGACCCAGAGGCCTGCCCTACGAGGCCCTGGACCGCATCCTGGGGGGTCAGACAGTCCGTGTTCCCCTGGTGGTCATTGATCCCGGGGCAGATGGCCTGCCCCTGACCCAGGGGAAGAGGAGGAGGACAGCAGCCAGGAGCCCGCAGGAAGCATGCCCTGCACCCAGGACTCCCTAGCTGTACCGGAGAGCCCATCGGCAGCCTCATCCGAGGCCAGGGAGGCCTACACATGTGAGTGCCATCACGGTCCCCTTATGTGGGGCAGGGGTTGGGAGGAGCCCAGGGACCATGCGCATGGGCCTTGCCAACCACGGCACCTGTGCATCTGCCATGCTCCAGCCAGGACATGTGGCCCCAGCTGGGTGCCATGCAGGGGCCCTGGCCTGTTCCCCACATGCGTCTATGTGTGAAGGCACATGACAGGCTCCTGACCCCAGGGAGAGACACTGCACACTGCCCTCCCTCTAGACGCCCCCTCTACACAGCGGCAGGGCACATTTCCTTTCCCCCCGCCACACACCACACTATAGGAAGCACAGGAGCTGGGTGCAGTCCTGGGCCAGCTCACGCTCCCGGATATAGCAGGACATGATGTTGCGGAAACCTGCTGTCCTCGCCTTGCAGAGTGGGGCTGGGTTTCACCCACTGTGTCCCCAGGGAGAACTGACCACTTCTCTTGTTTCATCACAGCCACAGCACCTGTGAGTGCAGGTCACACCACCCCGCCTGGAACATCCACCCGCACCCAGGCCAGCAGATGCACCCGCAACCTGGAGGAGTTCCAGAGGCAGCAGCTGCAGTTTCAGAGACGGCAGGTCCACAGCCAGGAGCAGTGGGTGCAAAAGGACCTGCAGCTGCGGTGGGAGAGCTTGCGGGAGCTGCGGGAGCAGGGCTGTGCCCTCCACGAGCACCTTCAGGCCCTTGTGGACCGATTGTTGCCTCCGGCCGCCCCAGCTATTGCTCCTCCTCCCACCCCTGCTCCCCCTCCCGCTTCTTCCACCCCCCCCATCTCTCCTTCCCCACCCTCCATACCCACTCTCCCCCGAGAACGCCAAGGCCCCTGCACCCATAGTGCTGCGAGACAGGAGGGCTGGCAAGACCCCCAACCCTGAGCTTCCCCTCCCCCTTCCTCCCCTTGCCTCCCCCTTCCAGCTCCCTCCTCTCAGATTTCCCCCTCCCCTCTTCCACCCTCATTCCCCATCTCCCCTCACCCCAGTTATGTTAAATAAAGAGTTTTTTGTGGCAACACAGGTGTTTTTATTGTATTTTAGGGAGGGGAAAAGGGAAGGAGGTGGGGGTGTAATGCAAGGCACAAGGCCCCAGTGGGGCACGCCAGGGGGACTTCAGTCCTCGTCCACCTGGAAGCTCTCCCACAGGGCTTCCTGGATGTGGACAGCCCCCCGAAGGGCCTCCCAGGGGCCAGGACAGACTGAATCCTCCCAGGGGGGGCACTTACACCACCTCCCCCGCATTTTCCCTGGGCAGCCTTCTGGCCCAGTGGCCAGTGAGTGCCATACCTGCATGAGCACTGCTCCAACAGTGGCTGTCCCCACGCTGAACTGGTTGCTGATGGATCGGTAGCTATCTGGCATGGAGAGCTTCCAGAGGGCGATGGCCACCCACTTGTAGAGGGGAATGGTGGGCCCCATGCGTGTGTCCTGTCGTCACAGAGCAGGGGTGAGCCACTCGCAGAGCTCGAGGAAGGTGAATTTCTTCATCCTGAAGTTCTGGGTCCACTGTTGGTCTCCCCAGTGCTCCAGGACGATGCAGTCCCACCAGTCGCTGCTGGTGTCCAGACGCCAGATGCAGTGGGGCACGCTGGCATCTGGGCGCTGCTCCTCCAGGTCCCCCATGGGATGCAGGGGGAGGGCCAAGGGGCTGGGCTGCAGCAGAAGGTGCCAGGCAGCCTCTAGCAATTGCTGCCAGGCTTGCAGCAAGACGTTCAACATGAGCACTACAGTGCCAAGGGGCAGCTGTGGCTCCATGGTGCCAAGTGCTGTGGTGTCCCAAATGAGAGTGACCAAAGCAGACGGAGAGGAAAACGCTTTGCTGTCCCTCAGCGAGGTAGAGAAGCAAGCAGGAAAGCTGAGAACCTGCTGTTCAGGCAGGTCCCTTTAAGCACTAGCCTCAGACAGCAGCCACACAAAGCAACTACTGACCTGATGCCCTGCTGGAACCGGTTTCAGCTGCCCTTAAATGCAATCCAGAGTCCAATCAGTGTGGATTCACTATTTTGAAATAGCAAAACGCTATTTCGAATTAGTTTTTGTGTCTAGATGCTTTATTTCGAATTAGCTTATTTTGAATTAATTAATTCGAAATAGTGCTATAGTGTAGACATACCCTAAGGGGGGGATATGATAGAGTTCTATAAAATCATGATTGGTATGGAAAAAGTGAATAACGAAAAGATATTTCCTTATTCCCGCCATATAAGAACTAGGGGTCACCAAATGAAATTAATAGACAGCAGCTTAAAAACAAACAAAAGGAAGTTTTTCATCACTCAGTGAACAGTCAACCTGTGGAACTCCTTGCCAGAGGATGCTGTGAAGGCTAGAACTTTAACAGGGTTCAAAAAAGAGCTAGATAGATTCATGGAGGTTAGGTCCATCAATGGCTATTAGCCAGGATGGGTAGGAATGGTGTCCCTAGCCTCTGTTTCTCTGGAGGTGGATGACAGGGGAGGGATCACATAAGAATCACCTGTTGTGATCCCTTGCTCTGGGGCATTTGGCATTGGCACTGTCAGCAGACAGGATACTGGGCTAGATGGACCTTTGCTCTGATCCAGTATGGCTGTTCTTATATTCTTAACTAAGATGAGAGAATGTTAGACAATGAAATAATTTAATGATCCTATTGGGGTAAAACCTATCCTTTTCTTTCCACCCAGAAGCTAATATGGTACAACCCCTTTCTATGTATTGTCTGAGTTAGACTATAAAATACATCAGCAGGGACCACTGATACTTTATTGGGATATAAAACACTATGTGCATACCTACACCTCTGTGTGAATAGATAAGTAATAATAAGCATGAGCAATGTCAGTACAGTGCTTCCCAGGACTGTTCTACGAATGAACATCAAGCCTCATTGGGACCAACTCTTAACAGTGAGATAGTAAATGTTTCTGTAGCCCACCCATCACTTGATGTTTCAGAGACTGCCAACTAAGAAACCAATTAGTGCCAATGTTGGTGGTGTTTTTTATGATGGTATATCCTGCCTGCTAAGTGGAGATGGTGACTTCTGCACATATAACTCAGGGGCTCCAGAGAAGTAACGGATGTGGTGAAATAGGACTCTGCCCCAGTGAGCCAGGCCTCTGTGAATACATAAAAGATTTGTACTCAGTTCTGTGCACTGGAGTCCTGTTTGCTTCCAATTGCAATGTAAGCTGTGAGTTGATTATCTGTAAAGCTCGTAATGGTGTGGTATTCTGTGAGCTCACCTTCAGTCTGTGCTTACTGAAGTAATTAGGAGAGACAGTGAGACAGGCCACCAGTATTCAAAACTGAGCTCCAGGCTAGCAGTAGGACTTTGTTAGTGGAGGTGAGCAGGAGTTGGCCATTAATTAATTAATGTTTGTGTAGCACCTTGAAAATGCAAAGCACTGCATAAGTGTTTATGTATTATTCAAAAGCCAAAACATCATTTGTATTTAGTCCCTTTAAGCCTAATGACACCAAGTCTTTCTGAATATCACAGATTGTCTGTGCAGCAAGAGTCATGAGTTCCTATATCTTCTCTACCTCCCCTTCCCCCGCCATGCGTAAGTAGCTACTTCTCAATTACACCTCTCTGAGGGGATCAGAACTCCGAAAGGTTGCAGAGTCAGCTGACCAGAGAATATTTATGGCATGAATGCATAAAATATGCATTCAATTAAAATATGTAAAATGTTTCAAGGACGCTGCTTGGTAAGCTTATGCAGGTTGGACATTAGTAATTTATGCATTGTTTGGTTTGCATGTTACATGTGGCTATTTACTCTGGTGTTCTATTAAAACGTGGATCATACATTATTTATACTACCTGTGAGAGACAGACCACTCTCCTGATGAAATATATAGACCTATAGTGTCACAAACATGGGAAAAGTTGTCAAGAGACATTATTGCTTTGAAACTCACATAGGTAAGGAACTAAGTTTATAGCCTGCTGCTCAGAGGAGATAACTAATGCCTCTACATCCCTAGTTTGTGATCTTTTCCAAAGTAATCTTTGTGGGTTTCATGCACTAATTTTTTTTCTTTCCCTCTCTTTTTTAAAAAGTTCTGCAAAAAGTCAGCTCATAACTGAGGAGCATATTTGGCAAGTCTGTGAACTGACATTTTGCTTACCCCAAAGGAAGGCCCCAAAAGAGAAGATTCTGGAATTTGAGGGAGTAAAGTTGGGGGTATGGCTCACCTGACATCACTGTCACCTCTGAACTTGAAAGCTCTGGATTCTAGACCCACAGGATGATGTAGGTTCTGCTATGGCAGGGGCGGGCAATAATTTTTGCCTTTGGGCCAGTTCAAAAATGTTTGAAGTATCCCCGGGCCACCCTGGAAGGGGCGGGGCCTAAATGGGAAGGGGAAGGGCTACCCCACACCCAAACCATGATTGGTCTGGGCATGGGGGAGCCCCTTTACCCCCCTTCCCACTAGACACCCATGCCCTGGAAGAGGCTTGGCACGCTCCCCCACTCGCAGGCCAATCAGGAAGTGCCGTGGGCTCCTTGCAGTGCCAGGGCAGGGCGAAGGAAGCTTCATGCAGCTCCCTTGCCCCCAGGCCCTGATTGGCCTGGGGACAGGGGAGCACGTAAAGCCTCCTCTGCTCTCCCCCTGCCCTGTGAATAGGGTCGGGGGGAGACCGGAGAAGGCTTTGGGTGCTCCCCCACCCCCAGGCCCCGCCCCCAAGACCTCTGTGGGCTGGATCCACCTGCTTCCCACGTTATTAGGGCTTCACTCTTTCAGATAAAATGCTAAATCAAGGCTCTTCTGCCCATCTCTGATAGCTATCCAGGTAGAAGTTTGACATTTGTTTTAACCTTCCCATTGCTAATTTCCGCCCCTTTGCCATTTCCCAACTTTATACAAATGTGTAAGACTATATCACCTATGTTTGGCAGCGCAAGACTCAGTCATTTGCCAGACATCTGTAGTATCTTCAGCAACAACTGATGTGTTAAATATAGCACTGAGAAGTTAGTTCATTCAGAGCCCTTTGTAATAAGTTAAATACTTCATTTACTCCTTTGTGTAATGGGACCCAAAAGAAGCAACTTAAATGAAGTAATATGTGAATAAACTTTCAAGCATATCAAAGCTATTAATTAAATTCTGCTTATTAAACACAAATCCATTAACAGGATGTTACTAATCAATGAAGAATAATCTAAGGAATGTTTAATGGGCTCAGTTGCATTAAGGATTTACATTAAGATGGGTTTTTGCAATGTTCAAATTTTGGTCCATAAATACGTTGGCTCTAAAGCAGTCAATTAAAAATATAGGAGCAAAGTGCTTGAGGATGCCCAGATACTGTGAAAATGAGAAATGAACTTGTGTTTTGGCAGACATGAGAATTCAAGCCTGACTTTATTGCAGAATAAACAGAAAAGTGAAATAGACTGATATTGAACATTGGAAGTGACTCAGTGATGCAGTAATTTTTAATTGAAGATTTTAATTTTTATTTGAAAAGGGTGTTATGCAACATTCCCTTCATACTCCAGCTGAGGAGAACAACCACATCTAGCCCATAAACTAACAAAGAAATTGTAGGGCTGTGCAGTTAGTCAAAACATAGCTACAAACACATAGGCAAATAACTTACTGGAAAGGATGTATTCATTTTGTCAGATGGCAATACATTACATTGGGGAAAGTTAAAAATGAAGCCAAAAGAGATTTTGTATTCCAGAGAATGTAAAATTTAAAAAGAAGTTCTTGCTTAGGAAAACTTTGTGAGCTTGCAAGGATGAAGTACACAATCAGCATAAAAAATATGAATGAAAATTTCAAAGAGCAAAATTAAAAGCTATGTTAAGGTTTCAGCCCAGCAACAAGTGTGCAACAGATGTTGGAGGCCTATGGCTAAGACATTAAAAGGTCTGAGCTGATAATTCACAGTATGTTCTCTTGGCACTTCTGTGGAGACAGACCTGTAACAAACATACTGTCAGTTGTATAAAAGGCAAAAACTGTGAAAAGAGGAAATGCTGCAAAGCTAACATCAGTGCTTTAAACTGCATGTTTCATAACAAAGCTGCTAATTCACAGTGTTTCAAAATGAGGAAATACTGTGCCAGAGTAGTTGTAGCCAGAAACCTGTCAGACTCCATCCCAGTGAAGACCAACTTTCTTTCCAGTTTCCTTACTTGGACTGTTGCTGAGTTTTCCAGTGAACCACAAGTTAACTAGCTAGGTTTTAAAATGCAGCAGCTTATCTTAATTACCTTTGACATTTGAAATCTAAAGATATATCCAGCTTTCATGGTCTGTTATCCTCCATTTGTTCCATTATGTGCCCCAAAAAAGGAATGATAGTGAGTGGAAGAATAATTAGGAAATATGTAATAACATCTGAGAACATTGTAAATATGCTAATTTGAATAAAGGCTGTTCATTTGTTTCTTTATTTTTATATTTAGATGGACAGAAAGCAAAGGAGATGATTTCTTGAACTGCCATTTGATAATGGCAGTTAGGTCATGTCTACACTAGCAAGCTTACAATGGCATAGCTGAACTGATGCAGTTGCACTACTGTAAGATTGCTCCTGTAGCCACTCTGTACTGATGGAAGAAGTGTGGATGGGGCTGTTTTGCACAAAAAAAACCCCTTTTGCGCAAGAACCTGTAAACCTCATTTTTTGAGGGATAAGGGTTCTTGCGCAAAAGGGGTTGTTTGCGCAAAAAGGCACCATCTACACTGCATTTTTTTGCTCAAAAACCTCTTCTGCAAAAAGCATTGGAAGAGATCTGCAAATGAGAGCGCGACATATGCTAATGAACGCTCCATTTGCATTTCCTCTTCCACAAGAGGGAAGCAGTATAGATGTAGCGTAAGTCTTATTCCATCAAAACTTAGGTCACTCAAAGGGGTGGTATTTTCCCACTACTCCCAAGTGACACAAGTTTTGCTAACCTATGTTGTAGTCATAGGCATGAGAATTATTGGCGTGTAAGGGGAATGTTAGCCCTTTACTAAAACTCAGTGGGAGTTTTTTGCTGGCCAGCTCCTAGTACCAAAAGGGGAAGGGTCCATGAGAAATCAGGGCCCTGAGACTGACAGACCCCAGGGACAATGGAAAGAGGCCAGCTCTCCAGCTCAGCCTGATCGACAGATTGGACAGGCGAATGAGGAAATTAGGAGACCAGGTCCCATCCTCCATGTGAGCTGGGATTTTCTGGGTCTCTCTGAGAAAAGGGGAGAGAGCTAAGAAGAGCAAGCTGTACTGAGGGGCAGTCCTGCAGTGACAGAGCCAAAGGCCCATACAGCCCACAGAGCATAGACCCTGTGCTAAGAAGAAGACCTGCAGTGTCAGAGCCAGACACACACAGCCCAAGTAATGCAAGCTGTGCTGAGGGGCAGTCCTGCAGCAACAGAGCCAGGCACACACAGCCCAAGGAGCGCAGACCCTGTGGTGAGCAGCAGACCTGCAGTGACCAGAGAGCCAAAGGGGTCAGAGAAGCAACACAATGAGCTGGAGTCTGGCAAAACAGCACAGTCTGCAGCTGGATGCGGTGAGCAGCTGGGACCAGCAAAGTGGGGGGAGAAGCTCTGGGCAGGGAGACACCACCAGCCAAGAGGCCCTGCAGGCCAGACTTGTAGAGGGATTGTAACTCCAGCTGGGAGAGGGGTCCTGCCACCTAGAGCCTGAGGCCGTGTGGTCACTGCCAGAGCAAGCGTGTCCAACCTGCAGCCCCTCTGCAGCACAGCCAGGGCCTGAGAGAGAGCCCTGGGACCCATAAGGAACAGACTGTGAACTGTGCTTACACTCTGCAGACTGCTGTTTGTGATGTCCCTGTGCTACAGAGCAGGGCTATGTGTTCTCATTTAACCTTTCTCATTTTTCCTTATTCTTTTCTTTTCATCAGTTGCTATTTAATAAATTGAATTCACTTTGAACTGTATGAAATGATCACTGGGTCAAGAAAGCATTCAATGTGAAGAAAGCACCCCTGAGTGGGGACACCCTAGCCCCTTTCCCAAGTGATTAAAAGGTTGGGGATTAAGCCCCAGAAAATCCGGGCCCAGCCTTGTTGGGATTTTGAGAACTCTGCTACTCAGGAGGGTGGAAGGGGAGCCCTCGGGGTCAGGGAGGCCTTTGGGTAAAAGAAGTGGGAGCGGGACTAAGATCCTTTCGCTGGTCCATTTCCCCAGGGTAGTATAGAAGCCAGGAAAGTTCCCCACAATAGTGGGACCATTCCCTCACTTACAGGTTGGTGGGGAGATGCTGCAGCATTCCCCAGATTTTGCACCTCATGCTGGGGTCCAGCTGCTAGCCTGCACCTGAGGGCTCTGCTACCCTCAGGTGGCTGGCCACCAGCACTGGGGGGTTCTGACCACCAGCCCCGCTGCCTCTGCTGGCCCCCTGGGCTCCACTGTCAGTCTCCGGGTCCAGATTGCTGGGCCCTCCTGGGGTCTTGGCAGCTTCTCTCCAGGGTGCAGGATGCTGACCTTTGACCACCAAGCTGTGGCCCCAGACTGGGGTGTTGGGAAGAGGGCAGATGGAATAAGGCAGGGGATGCAGCTCAGCACACCCATCCAAAAAATTGTTCCCGCACCAATGGTGGCAGTGTAGATACAGCTTTTAGTTTCCGATTCTTGAAAACATAGATGACAGAAATATAACATGCCTCTTACAAAACAAATAGTTGTGAATTTGTTCTCATTGTAAATATTTTAGTCTATCAAACAATAAATCAGACATGCGCATGATTCCCATTTGTATACAAGAATGGATTTAAAAGGAAAGGTTTTGCTAACAAGCTAATTAAGAATTCAGTTCAAGCAGGTTCGTAAACAAAACATTCTTATTGAAACAACAGCCCCTTCATGGTATTTTTTCAAAGTGAGTGGCCTTGATGTGGGAATAAATTATGTCCCTGAGCAGTATAAAGGAGTTTTAAGGCTATCCTGCCCTTACAACACAGCAGCGGCACAGCCCTACCAGTTCGGCTGCATCTCTGTCATGCTCAGTAAAGACACAACTTATGTTAATGGGAAAGCATCTCCTGTCGGCATAGGCAGTGCACCTCCTCAAGAGGTAGTAGCTAAGTTGATGAGAGAAACCCTCCCGTTGAGATAGTGCTGTCTGCGCCAGAAGTTAGGTCTGTATAATTACGTCATTTAGGGGTGTGAGTTTTGTGTACCCCTAAGTGTCATAGTTAAACCAACATAAATTTGTAGTGTAGACCAGATGAAATGGGAATATGTCCCTTTGCTTTGTGTGTGTGTGTGTGTGTGTGTGTCTCCTCCACACACACTGTGTAATAATCACCCTAACATATTTTATTACATGTACATTAATTGATCAGAGAATTAGTAAATGCTCTGCAGTTGGCAGTCATCATTGTATATAGTATGTGTGGTGTGAAGAACCATTCTGTTGGTGAAAAGGGGAAAAAGTAGATTATGGTGGGTGTGGGTGTATATATTTATGTTGGTATATTAATAATCACATTGTTTTTGGCATGTGACATTGTAAAAGTAATTAAGAGGGTACATTTAAAAGATGCTATATTAGCTAATCTTGTTCCTGTGGCATTGTTGAAGTAAAATCACAGCTTCATTCCCTTCATGGCTAAGAAGATATGTTCTGTAGGGAGGAAATAAAAAGTATTAAATTATTAAGTATCAGCTCTTTGCATATTGAAATGGCATAGTGTCATGTTAAATACACTGTACTGAAGTCAATTAGAGACTGACTTTGAGTTAATGGAATTAGTTCTTTTTTATTTCACATTATAAATGCAAGGTGTGTTTTAGATCTAAGGAACAGATCATGTTACAGTAATCTGATCAAGAAAATGTTCTACTGAAAGGTCCACAAGAAGGAAGTCAGAAAGTGTGATTGGTACAATTGGCATGAAGCACAATCGAAAGTGCATGTTTTTTGCACTTGCCTAATTTCCTTGATACTGACTTTAGTGAGACCATACACGTGAGTGAGGTGTGTGATTTTTTGTGCTAGCTGCACCGTATGAAAATTCCTTAAAATAAGGGAAACTAAACACCCCACAGTTCAGCTGAATTCACCATTCTTATTCAGAAAAGCACTTACATACTTGCTTAAATCCCATTAGAGTCAATGGATTTAAGCATTTACATAAATATCCTGTTGAACCAGGTCCCCCAGTATAATATATCATCTAGTCAATGTACAGTTGTTACCGTGTATATTTTCCAGCCACGTCTTTGGCTGTGGAATAACCTCCAGAAGGGAAGTGTCTGTGAAGTGTTCGTCTAATCTTCTAAAAGATTTGCTCCTCCTATGATGTGCACACACATTAATAAATGTCAATAGCAGCCCCAACTCCAATATTACAGGAGAGAAGACTGTCATCCCAATACAGGAAAGCATCTCTGTTCAGGAAGGGAGTGTATGCAAATGATTAACATTGAAGTCAGTGCAACTTAAGCATTTGCTAAGTGGCTTCCTGAATATGGTTGGACTTAAATACCTGCATATATGCTTTCCTGAATTAAAGCCAGGGAGATCAATAAAATAAATAAAGCTCCAAAATGCATTCCCCATTAAGAACAGCTCTACTGGTTCAGTTAAGGGTGTGCAGACCCGCCAATGGAGATGGGATAGCATTTGTCCCAGGGCCTGCCGAGGGGCATTGACAGCCAGAGCCCTGGGCCCTTTAAATCATCACTGGAGCACCATGTGGCACACTGTGTGGTTCTGAGGACTGGAGATGGGGGCAGTATGATGCACTCTGGGCAGTTCTGAGGACTGGCTACTTCCAGCCCCTCCCCTTCCACCTGAGGCCTCGCCCACCCCTACCCCACCTTACCCAGGGGCTCAGCAAGTTTGTCAGCCCCTGTGGGGATGTCATTTTTTTTAACCAGTATAGCTGTAGTAGTACAACCCCTAATAAGCAGGGCTCAACAAATAATACAATCTACTCGCCCGTGGCGAGTAGATTGCAACCCGGAAGAGCCAGATTCAGGTGATCTGTGCATGCGCAGAACAATCTGCGCATGCGCAGATCTCCAGACAGCGCGGCTGGCGAGCGGGGCTCGCCACGGTTCGGCGAGCCCTGCTAATAAGCATGTGGTTATACTACTGAAAAAGTGCCTTGTATTGGCAGTGTAACACTGCTTGGCGTGGTTCACAACTGTGAGTGCCTCCCTCAAGGCAGACTGTGGTGCTGCTGGCTTGTTCTTTAACTAGATTTTACCAAGCCAGTAACAAATGTGAACTACTGTATCACTACACTGGTCTTACCACAGTCACAGATGGTCCCCTTCGACTCTCTAGCCTATCTTGCCACCTAGACAAACCAGACTTTGTGATAAAAGGTCACTTACACCAAGAATCGTGTCACATTTAGGTTGCTCCAGTCCCAACAGACCAATTGCTTACTTCAGAACAATCGGTATACTAGATCTTATATCAAAGACAATGCTGGTAGCCAATTCTATAGTAAATTAACTAAAAGTTTATTAGCTAAGAAAAGGAAATGGAAGCTATTGAAAGATTAAAGCAAGTGAAATATGTGCACAGGTGAATCACGTTTTGTAACTCCTAATGTTGGTGGGGATGTAATAAACTGCTAGTTTTCCAGAAGTCTTTTAGAGTACCGACATTGCCTCTGCTTTGCATCTGCTACACTTCCCTGTAAGAGTCCAACAATCCAGAGAGGCAGGATCTTCCCTTGAATCCACAGTTACAGCTGCTTCTCCCAGAAAACAAGCTGACAGTTTCACTAGATGCATGGCCTTTTCCTTTGATGATGGTGAGTGAGGGATATGTTTTGGGTCTTTGACCTCCGATCATCACACACGACGACCTCTTGCTTTGAAATTAGAATTTTGCTATTAAAGTTCTGCATTTGCATTCCACAAGACCTTTTTCTCATTTGATGGCTTAAGTGAAAGGGACATACACAATGTAAATGTTTGCTATTATGTTATAATAGGATGCAGACAAGAGAAAACAATGCAAGTAACAACCTTACAGTTTCATGAAGTTTTAACACCAACTACACTCTCACAAACTGAACAATTACTTTGATCTATACTAATATGTAAGGATATGTCTTATATTGTTATTTTGAAATATCTTATTTTGAAATAGTCAATTCAAAATAAGTTATTTCAAAATAACGCATCTACACACAAAATACATTTCAAAATAGCGTTTTGCTACTTCGAAATAGCGTGTCCACACTGAGTGGACGCTGAATCGCATTTAAGGCCAGCAGGAACCAGATCTGGCAGGGCATCAGGTCAGGAGTTACTTAGTGTGGCTGCTGCCTGAGGCTATCTGAGGTCTGTGCTTAAAGGGACCCGCTCAGGTGTCCCTGCTTACTTGCCTGCCTTGCTGAGGAACAGCAAAGCATTTGTGTCTAGGAGTGCTCTGGTTGCCCTCACTCGGGACACAATAGCACTCTGCAACATGGAGCCAGAGCTGCCCCTGGGCACTCTGGTGCTTCTCGTGGATGCATTGCTGTAAGCCTGGCTGCACTTTCTGCAGGCTGCCATCTGGGAGGTCCATCGGGGGGCTGTCAGTATCCAGGAGGCCCTGTGAGAGAGCTTCCACCCTGAGGAGCACTAAGAGCCTCCCTGGTCTGCCCCACTGGGGGCTTGTGTCTCATTCCTCCCTCACGTCCTTCCACTTACCTCCCCTAACCCCCCTTCCTGATGTCAAATAAAATACACGTATTTAATGAACACAAACTCTCTTTATTTAACAAAACTGGGGGGGGGGGATTAAACTCTGGTGAGACTGGGGAAAGGAGTCAGGAGAGGGGAGAAGAGAGAGTGGAAGAGGGGAGGGGGAAACCTAGGAGGAGAGAGCTGGAAAGGGGAAGAAGGGGGAGAGGAAGCTCAGGGCTCAGGGTTGGGGGTCTCATCAGACCAACTTGATTTTCATGTTAACCTGCTCCTGGGTTCGCATGTGGCCTTTCGTGGCCAGGCTGGCAGCTATCCTGCCATAGACGGTCGCATTCCTCCATCTAGTGCGGAGATCATGGATGTTGGGGACAACCTGAATAAGGTCCATGATCTCCACCCTGTACCAAGAAGGCACCCGCCTTCTCCGGGCCCTGGCAGGCTCCTGGGAGCTGGCAGACTGCCCCTGGGGAGCGGTGGAGGGCTGGCTGCCAGTGGCTTGCTGGCTCATGTTTTGGGGCCACTGGGTCAGGGGCAGTGACTACTGGCTCTGGGCTGGCAGGCTTGGAGGTGGCACAAGCACTGTGGCCAGAGTCAACCCCTGTAAAGGCCCTGGGGAGAGCGGGAGGGAGAGGAGTGTTCTTGGTTGAGGCTGGAGTGGCCACCAGGGCACCCTGGGAAGGCTGGAAGCCCCCTATTTCGATATGTGTCTACACAGCACTTATTTCAAAATAGCTATTTCAAATTTGGCGCTATTCCTCATGGAATGCGGTTTACCAAATTCGAAATAAGTGCTCCGCTATTTCAAATTAATTTTGAAATAGCGGTTTGGCTGTGTAGACGCTAGTAAAGTTATTTCGAAATAACTTTGCCGTGTAGACATACCCTAAATGAATTGGTTTTGGGCTCTGCCATGAGGTGGCACTTGATTTGCCAGCATCACAGATCCTGCGTCACCCCCAATTATTTTGTTTTATTGTTGTACTGCCTTTTTACTCTTTCTGGACCCAGGGCTGTGCTTATTTTTGAAACTTGTTCGCGACAGAGCCTATTGTTGGTGCATAACAAAGAATATCAGTAATTCATAAGGAATTAAAACACCATCACCATGGAAATGCAAAACCTAAACTGGGCAAAACATTAGGAAACAATCTTGCATTTGCAGAGTGATGGACCAAATAATGTAATAGGTTTCTCTGCCTGCTCTGATTCAAAGCAGGGATATCACTGTTCACATTAGGAAAAGACATGTGGTCTGAGGTTTAGCACTGTGGCCTTAATCATTTAGCCTTCTAGTCTCCCAAAATGCCACATTGCTAATATTTATGAGTCGCTATATAGGACTTTGGCTCAGTTCACTTCTAGTTGGATCTCGTTAATCTGCCAGCTGTTCCAGCTCTGGGCATTCAGTTGCCAATTCATTACTTTTGCTATCAGTAGGTCCTTGCTGTCTCTCTTGTTCCTTGGCATAGTCTGTTGCGTGATGTTATTCCACTTATTTTCCTTTATAAACAAAAAAGTAAAATGGGAAAGATTTGAAAAAATAGAAAGGGAGAAGTAGGTCACACTAGAAATTCAGGAATATGAGCAAAGCTCTTGTTTAAAGTGATTAATTCAGTGACCTATGACCACAAAGCAGACTTGCAATTTGCCGGCAGAGGATAAAAGAGTCAAGAACTGAATGAATAAAAAAGGGATGAAGGTCAAGGTAATCTTATAACTGTGAAAGAACCCTTGGAAATAAAACCTCTGTCCCCACCCCCCTGCTTTCCGCCACCCCTCCCAATGCCTGAAGATTATTTCTGGAGAAGGTGGGATATCAGGTAAATGTACATTCTTTTTTTATTCAAAGTATTTGATCCTGATCTTTCAGGCAGAGCAGACTGATGCTCTTCACACTATTAAGTGTCACTATCTGGTTTTTCTTTACTTGAAAGAAAAGCAAAATACTTGCAAAATGTTATGGAGTTAAGGTTACCATGACACTCTAGCCAGTCTGTGACATTTCCATCCATTTACTTACATTTCTCAATTCGAAGTACATATGTTTGTGATAGGAAAAGATGAGTTTGTCCATGGCGCTGAGTACTTTCTGCTTGAATTGCCCTGTATGATGTCTGCAGCAGAATATAATCTTTCATCTAGTTATAAGCTTTTAAGCTGCTTATTTTTTACTTTTAATACATCTTTCAACTGAGCAGTCTCCAACAATTGGAAGCAAATTTATACTTAGAAGGTCTGTAATAAATTTCAATTCACTCCATAACAATTAATAGGAAACGTATTTTAAACAAACTTGTCCAACTCAGTACTGTTGTACAGATTGTTACTGTTGCAAAGTAAGCAGATGCCTGACGCCCTACAGTAGCTTTGGTCATATAATTTTCTTGTGGTAACAAGTTTCAGAGGGGTATCTGGGTTAGTTTGTTTCAGCAAAAACAACAAGGAGTCTTGTGGCATCTTAAAGACTAACAAATTCATTTGGGCATAAGCTTTCATGTGCCGAGCCTCACTTTATCAGATGCAGCTTATGATGCAGGCTCTAGCCCACGAAACCTTATGCCCAAATAAATAAACAAGATTCCTCATAATTTTTTTCTTTTGGTAACCACACTGACCTTTTGCCAATCTTTTAAAATCACTTAAAATATATCTTTTGTAGTAAATAAACATCTTTTGCTGTTCATCTGCACCAGTGACTTTGTCTGAAGTATTTGATATTTGCTCAGATTTTAACAAATACAATAAACAGTGTGAGACAGTATATTCCAGAGGTTCAGAGCTGGGAGCTGAGGACAGCGGGGTCCACAGATGGATGTGCTGAGTGATAGCAGCACCTGCAGGAGTTTACTGATTGTCACTGCCAATGCATTGTGAGAGCGCGCCCAGGTTGGAGAGTTAAGGGGACACAGCAGTCTCACAGTCCCAGGCTGCACCCCAGGAAATCCCATCACAAATATTATTGTTGTTAATTATTGAGTATAGTAGATGTGTATGATAATTTTACATGCAAAAAGATATAATGTCCCTGTTCTGAAAATTTTACATGACAAATTTCAAACACAACAAAACTGAGGAATGTTAAGGGTGGTAAACAGGCAATGGCAGGTAGATGCTGTTCTTTGGGAAGCACAGATCTCTTGAATAGTGCCAATCACGCACATTGTTGAGTTACAAATGACCGATTAATTTTTAACACTGTTTCACTTTAACTGCAAAGAAAATCCGAAGCACCTTATTTTCAATCCAGACTATAATGCCGAGCTCTGGTGCAACATAATGCATCCTCCAAATATGGCTGCATGGATTAAAATGGAGACAGTTGTAAGTGAGAGTAACAAAAAACATTGACATAATGGATTTCTAACAGCAGCTAAGATTTATCATGTCTACCTCATAAGAGATGTAACGAAAATACAAGATTATAACAGTACTGTTTTATTGGGACAGGCACACAAAGCTTTTAATAAATGGATCTTTGATACAAAACTTTGTAATGACTGTGTGGGTCTGTTTCAATGTATCAAGTCACTCAGTAGTTTGGAGCGGTGACAAAATTATTGTGGATATAATCCAGAATCCAATTTTGAAAAGTTATGTTAAAAAAGATACTGTGGCTATGCTTCTGCTTATTTAAATGGTAACTTGTAGACAAGGTGTGTCAAATCTTTTCGTAATCAAGTTGGTGAATTTTGGGAAAAGTCATCTCCAATTAGATGTATGTAATGCCAATGGATCTGGTCATTAGGATTCCCCGGTGTGTCCTACTGATTTTGGAAGCTGTTTTTCTTTTAAAATATTGATCTGAAATCTACTAGTTTTAGAGTCTGGTAAATAAAGATGCATCCTGTTCTTCAATGTCCTGTCTTAGACAAGGATAAAAAGTTTATCTTCCTACCTCTACATAATTAATTCTAATGCCATGTGTGTATGTGCGTTCTCACACACAAACATACACACACACACACACACACACACACACACAATTTCTGTAAAATCAGATACCAAATTATATCTATAATAATTTTGTAAACATGCCAAACTACTAATTATATATGCAATTATGTGCATGTGTATTTATACATGCATCTATAGATGTGTGTATAGATCAGGGACAGGCAAAATACAGCCAAGCCACTGGATCTGGCCCGCAGGAGCCTCAGCCAGGCACCCTACCTGTCCTATTCCTGCATTCTGCTCCGAGCAGCTCTCTGGATGCTATGAGCCCAGAGCAGGGGAGAGGGAGAGGTTTTGCATGCTGCCCCACCCCCAGCACAATAGAACCTGTCTCTGGCAGCCCAACCTGTCCCTCCCTCCAACTCTCTGCCCCCTCTTACATCCCAACCCTCATCCAGACCCTGCACCTGATCCTGCACCCCTGCCCCAGATCAGAATCTTCTCCTGCACCTATACCTCTTTCCAGATCCTGCAACCCCTTCTGCACCCTAGTCTCCCGCCCTACGTCACAACCCTGTCCTTCACAATAACTCCCTCCCAGATCCCACACCCCCTCCTGCAGCCCAAACCTTTACCCCAAAGCTCCCTTCTTGCACCCAACCTCCCCACAAACCCTGCACCTCCTCCATTAATACCATGGAAGAGTGCAGCCCTTGCTTGACCAGTTACCAAATTCTAGGAGTGGCCTCCATCCCGTCAGATACATATACACATTCTCACATATATAATGCATGTCCGTATATACATATGTGTATATATTTGGGCTCACACAAGTAGATTTCAGACTTAATAATCCTGTCAAATTAGTTGTATGATACAACAGACTAGAATTTCATTAATAGTGTAAATAGATGTGAGTCATGACTGAGGCTATGTCTACACTGTGGGTGTTTTGCGGAAGAGGAAATGCAAATGGAGCACTCATTTGCCTATCTCACGCTCTCAATTGCATATCTTCTTCCTATCCTTTTTTGCAGAAGAGGTTTTTGCAATAAAAAGCCCTGTGTAGATTGGGCCATTTGTCAGAAAAAAAACCTTTTGCACAAGAGCCCTTATTCCTCAAAAAATGAGATTTACAGGCTCTTGCACAAAAGGGTTTTTTCCTGACAAATGTCTCTGTCTACACAGGGCTTTTTATTGCAAAAACCTCTTCTGCAAAAAGGTTAGGAAGAAGATATGGAAATGAGAGGATGAGAGATGCAAATGAGCACTCTATTTATATTTCCTCTTCCGCAAAACACCCACAGTGTAGACATAGCCTGAGAGAGAATTTAGAGTTAGAAGTGCTTTTTTTTCTGTTAATCCTGACTGTCAGTGTTTACACCTTTTCTTCCTATTCAGGTCAGTATGATACAGGAATTATTGGCTGAAATGGAATAACTTGTGACATGCAGAGCAAATGGATCCTTCAGATATTAAAATCTATCATCTATTAAACAGTTCTGATATCTGTAGAGTGCTTGCTTACGGTGGTGTAATTATAGTGCCATTTACTGTTGGGAATTAACGAAAACCTTTGTCGGAGTAGCATTGTATTGCATTTCCATGGCGTTACCGCTGTTCACTTTTCGGAGAGTTTAGTGCACTTGTTGAACTAATATATATTTTTTACATTTCAGGTACTTACTCATGTCACCTGAAACAGCAGAAGCCCCATACTTCTTCCTTTGGAGCAGGCGCTGACTGTAAGGGTGGAACTATGGCCCAGGGAGGGCATGTATTTATGTCAGTGGGGCCTGCATGGATTGTACTCAGTTTGTTTATTTTGATGCTATTCCACAATCTTTTCTTTCCTTCCTTAGGATGAGATTGGTATACTTAATCCACCTCCCCAACAGGTTGTAGCTTGGTCCACGGAGAATTCTCCTGTCAACCTACTGTCAATGCCAGAGTTAGGTCAGTTTATCTCTGTTGCTAAGAGGTACGGATATTTTACACCCTTGTGTGATGGAGTTATACTGACCTAACTTCCTGGAGTAGATGAGGCCTGAGTCTTGCTGTGTTGTACAGAGCAGAATGCAAGACTTATTTCTGTTTGCTGGTGTAATAAGGGCAAAGTCCTGTTCTTGTCACTGAAGTAAAGTGTAATGTAGTTTGTGAACTACTGAAGGATAACTGCCAATGGCTGAATAAGGGACAGTGTAGAGTGATTTGCATCCAGCTTCAGGCAACTCATTGTGAACCTTACTTGCCAAAGTGACACTTGCAGTGATGAGCTTGCTAGAAATGCACAGATGGATAAGAAAGGTTTAGCTTTCTCTTGGCTTTAAGTTTTCTTTATGTCGCTCACAAGTCTCAAGGATGTAACCTACCTCTTCAGCTTGTTTTTGTCAGGGTTTTCTTCTGCATAACACATAGGAATTCTGTGCTCTGCTCCTCCCTATTACATCATGACTCAAATTTACCTTGTGCCTAGCTATGTAAGACTGATCCTAGGGTTGCCAGATACCTTCACAAAAAATCCCAAACATGGAAGGGGGAAAAATTTTAGGGGGGGGGGGGGACCAAACTTGTTGAGCAAAAAAAAGGGCACCGTGCCTTTAAATTCCACTGCTCCCTGTTCTCACTGCCACCGCTATACACAGATGTATTTTCTGGGGTTTTTTACCAGACAGTAGACGCAATTCCCGGACTGTCCAGGTGAAAACCAGACACCTGGCAATCCTAACGGACCAACCTGGGAGCTGTGAATGTTGAAGAAGGTCTGTAGAAGTGGGAAGTGATTTTTTTTCAGATGGATAAATGTATAGCCAGTGCCACCAGAATTAAACAGTGGTCCAAAGTGAAAAGAATTGAGTTTGTGGATCAATCTCATTCTAAGGAATGAAAGAAATTCTAGATACAGCCCACTAATTATTCCTCAAAACCCCTGTGGTATAGGTAAGTAATATTATTTTACCCACACTTAAAAGATGAAAAAATGGGGAAATGAATGGAAATGTATAATCTAAGGTCACAGAGAAGGGTCAGAACTGGGATTAGCATTCCGGAGTTCCTTGCTCCTGACCCCATTAGCTACTCACTGAACCTTCTCAAACACTCAAACACTTACGTTATAAATACATGAATTTTCCAATAGGTTGGCCAATAATTTCTCTTCTAGGACCTGTGCACTGTGAAAGTACAAATCTGTGCCTTAGCAATTGAGGTAAACTTAATTTCTTTTTGTCAGCAATGTTTCTGAAATTGATTACAGTTTCAAGGCACACACCTAGTAACAGTAATGTTTAAATGCACGCGTGGCTAGAAAAATGTATTTGACATGCCACAAGTTATTCTATTCTAGTATATTATAATCTAGTTTATTTTTTCAGAATGTCTCTATGTTAATATAAGAGGGAATTCAGGCTGAAATGGTTACCATCTGCCTGAAAGGAAAATGTGGCTATAAAAGTATGCCTAAAGTGTTGAACAAAATACTGGCCAGCTAATGGTAACATTTCTGTCATTAACATTAAAGATTAAAGGCCATAATATACAGAAAAATACATTGCATGGCTTATCACATTTTTAATGAAGGGTTCAGAGTTACAGCAGGCAGGAACTGGGAAGAAAAATGTACCTCTCTGATTTTATTTGCTCTCTTGGGAAATTTGCCCTATCCTGATTATAACCCTTACAATCCTAGCATTTTCCACACTGCCAGCCAAATTAATGCTCAGCAGTTTATCTGCATCCCAAAAAGGTTAACACAGGTTTTTCCTTCTGAATGTTATGGTAATTATTGTTTTTTTTAAAAGAAATTGCTCATGTTAACCTTTCAGCTGTTTCAAATCTAGCTCAGGTTGATCATGATTGAAAATTGATGCTACTACTCTAATGGCTTCTTGGTGGCTTGTGTTAAAAGAGCGGGTGGTCTAATCCTGGTTCCCAGAGGAACAAATTTCTACATTAGCAAAACCAGAAAGCAACCCATCACAATTGGCAGTACTGTATTTGGAAACTTCCCCCTACAATAGTCTCAGACAGGGCTAAGGCACGTTGATGGAGCAATGGAAAAAAGCCTGCACTGTCGTTACCTATGCTGCATTTACTCTGTAAGTAGAGGTCTTCAGTCTCAGGTGCTGTGTGAATTTTATACCTTAAGTAAGCACTACACTGACAGATGAATATACAGTTCCTCTAAACCTAGCTCATTTTCTTTGGAAAACCCTATTTTTTATGCCAGCAAAGAAATCTTTTAATGTGGCTGAAAAAGAAACAGTGAACGAATGAATTGTCCACAAGCTCTTTCTCCCTCTCACAAGTATTACAGCTGGAAAAAGCTCATGTTCTGTACATGTGCCATTTCTTGCTTCTTGGGTGAAAATGAAAATAATCAGCGCTCTGGATTTTTCTTTTTTGAGTAAATAGTTCTTGTTAAGCCAAACTAAGTCAGGTGATTTGTGCTATGGATTTTTCCCATCTAAGTTATTAGAAAAAGTTCAGTCAGCACATTCAACCCTAGTCTCTAGTGACACATAATTTAATACAACACTCAGCCCTCTTTTAGTATTTTTTGGTGTATACTCAAATATTTCTTGGCAACTAGGGAAGTGGCAGGTGAAGTGATCAGAGATTTTTTTTTCTTTAAAGTGAGATTAGAATGATCACTTTTAAAGTGCTTTTGTTCTGTCAAGGACTTGGTCTAATGTGTTCACATGTGAGCTATTTAGGAATGAAAGTGCCATTTTTCTACTAATTTGTTTGGTTTAAAGCTGAGTGTTGATCTTGGTTGGGTTCCCTACTTCTAATCTCTGTTAAAAAAATGTACCCAAAAGTTTTCAAGCACAATACGAAGGAGGTTTCAGTGAGGTCACTTTGTTCTCCTACTATCCTGAGGTAATATTCCCCTTCTTCTCCTTCTCCGTGGCTACGTCTAGACTGGCATGATTTTCCGCAAATGCTTTTAATGGAAAAGTTTTCCGTTAAAAGCATTTGCAAAAAAGAGCGTCTAGATTGGCACGGACGCTTTTCCGCAAAAGCACTTGCGGAAAAGTGTCTGTGCCAATCTAGATGTGTTTTTGCGCAAAAAAGCCCCGATCGCCATTTTAGCCATCGGGGCTTTTTTGCGCAAAACAGTACTGTGCTGTCTACACTGGCCCTCTTGCACATATGATTTGCGCAAGAGGGCTTTTGCCCGAACGGGAGCAGCATAGTATTTCCGCAAGAAGCACTGATTTCAGACAGTAGGAAGTCAGTGTTCTTGCGGAAATTCAAGCGGCCAGTGTAGACAGCTGGCAAGTTTTTCCGCAAAAGCAGCTGATTTTGCGGAAAAACTTGCCAGTCTAGACATAGCCCCTCTGTTCTCCCAACCCCCACTGTCTTCACAGCTCAGCAATGGAAAGCAACACAGCAAACCTATCACAGTCTAGCCCTGGCAAACATAGGGAGTTAAAGCCTGGGTTTCCAATGAGCTTTAATTCAAGTATCCTCATTATGTATGTGTAAATCTCATTGGATTGGAGTAAAAGGATGATTTGTGATGAAGTGTCCTCTCCAGAAATACAGGAAATAGAATTCTTCTTGCAAAGACAATACAAAACCTTGCAGGCCTTCTTGATGGGTGCGAGAAAGCCCTTGTGGTGATTGAATGTGACTGTTAAAGACAAGCATAGGAACATAAGAACGGCCATACGGGGTCAGACCAAAGATCCATCTAGCCCAGTATCCTGTCCTCCAATAGTGGCCAATGACAGGTGCCCCAAAGAGAATGAACAGAACAGGAATCATCAAGAGATCCCACCCCATCACCCATTCCCAGCTTCTGACAAACAGAGGCTAGGGACACAAATCCTGCCCATCCTGGCTATTAGCTATTGATGGACCTAACCTCCATGAATTTATCTAGCTCTTTTCTGAACCCTGTTAAACTCCTGGCCTTCACAATGTCCTCTGGCAGACATTTGACAGATATGATGGTGAGCGGAGATGTAATCTAATACCCCAGGGCTGTGTCTACACTGGCATGAATTTCCTGAACTGCTTAAAATGGAATACTATTCCGTTTTCAGTTTTTCTGGAAAAGGAGCATCTACATTGGCATGCTGCTCTTCCGGAAAAGCCCTTTTTCCGGAAAAGTGTCTGTGGCCAATGTAGACGTGCTTTTCCAGAAAAGAGCCCCGATCGCCATTTTCACGATCAGGGCTTTTTTCCGGAAAAGACTACTGGGCTGTCTACACTGGCCCTTTTCCGGAACAGTGTTCCGGAATAAGGACTTATGCCCGAACGGGAGCAGAATAGTTTTTCCGGAATAGCGGCTGATTTTGTACAGTAGAGCGTCGTTGCTTTTCCGGAAATTCAAGGGCCAGTGTAGACAGCTCGCAGCTTATTCCGGAAAAGTGGCTGATTTTCCGGAATAAGTAGCCCAGTATAGACACAGCCCAGGAGTAACAAATGGCCTTCCCACTTAGGATACGTGTACACTGCATGGCTATTTCGGAATACCTCCGGTATTCCAAAATAGCCATCCCGCATCTACACAAGCTGCATTTATTTTGAATTATTTCTTGAAATAATGTGTGCGCTATTTCGCCATCCTGGTAAACCTAGTTGCACGAGGGATAAGAAATGGCTCGAAATAGTGCATTATTTTGAAATCTGGTGCTGTGTAGATGTGCCAAATTTCAAAATAAGCTACAGGCAGTCCCCGGGTTACGTACAAGATAGGGACTGTAGGTTTGTTCATAAGCTGAATCTGTATGTAAGTCGGAACTGGTGTCCAGATTCAGCCACTGCTGAAACTGACCACCAGTTCTGACTTACATACAGATTCAACTTAAGAACCCCAAGTCAGCTGCTGCTGAAACTGATCAGCGGCTGATTCCAGGAAGCCCGGGGCAGAGCAACTCTGCCTCGGGCTTCCTGTAGTCAGCGCTGGTCAGTTTCAGCAGCGGCTGACTTGGGGACGCCTGGGGCAGAGCAGCTGGGGTGCTGCTGGGTTGCTCCAGTAGTGCCCAGAGCGGCGCTGCGGGACCAACCGGCAGCGCCCCAGCTGCTCTGCTCCAGGGTCCACAACAAAAGCCTGGTCTGCTGGGGGGGCACACTAGCTGCGCCCCCCCCCCCCAGCAGACCAGGGACAGGGGGAGCAAAGCCGCAGCGGCGGGGTGCCGCGCCTCTGAGGCTTTGCTCTGGCACGGGACCCGCCGCCACTGTGGCTTTGCTCCCGGTGCCCCTGGTCTGCTGGAGACGGTCCCCAGCAGACCAGGGGCACCAGGAGCAGCTTTTCTCGCCCCGGAGGTCAAGGTGGCTGACCGCTGCCTGTGAGCTCCGGGGCGAGAAAGCCCCGTTCATAAGTGCGGATCCGACATAAGTCGGATCCACGTAAGTCGGGGACTGCCTGTATTTCGAATGAGATATGCAATTTGCATAGCACAAATTGTGAATCTTATTTCAAGTTTAGGGTGCTGTGTAGATGCACCCTTAGAAATTTGTTTTGGGTAGTAGGACAAAGCAAAGATTCCCACAGCAATGATTGCTCTGGCAGTGGAGGCTTTGGTCAGATTGATTCAATAAGACTAAAATATAAAAGATATTGGACCAGATCCTGTGCAAATTTTCCTACCTCTATTGACTTCAAAAGAGCTAGGACAATTTACTCCAGCTGAAGCTCTGTTTTGTTCTGTCAATAACCCAAATATGGATGTGGGACCCAGAAAACTCCAGGCCAGAAGTGTGAGAGCTGTTTTCAGAATTCAAAGGATGGTATAATTTATAATAAAGATCCATAAATCTGAGGCACATGTCCTGAAAACATTATGACTAAGGAAATAATAGTGATGTGGGATAAAAGATGTCAACGAAATACCTAGGGATTCATTTGACACCCAGTTGGAATGATTTTAATAGGAATGGTACATCACTCCAGCAGCCTTTGATATGGTGCATGGATAGATGGAGAACACACATTGTCAGCATGAGGTGGAACCAGTGTTTCCTGTAAGATGAGCGCTTGAGCAGCTATCCAGGAGAGATTCAAATGCCACCCAGCTGATTAGCAGAGCACCCACAGTGAATACCACTGGCAGCCTGTGTTTCTACTGGTGGTGCACATCTGCACATCCCACAGTGCACTTAACACAATTTACTTGGATGGAAACAATTAGAGAGACCATTGGATGGAACTGACCTTTTTTTATAAAATGTGTGTTTTAATGAAGTTACTTTTCAGCATGATGGCTATTTCACTACAGTGCTTGAGAGATGAAAGGGAAAATAATTCTGACTTTATCTGGCAATAGTAATAAAATACTAAGATATCAATTAACAATGTATATGCTGAAGTGCTTTGGTGCTTCAGTGACTAAGGGCCCCAAGGGTTAGTAGTTCAGACATATATAACTGTTGTTTGCAGTAAGTATTTGATGACCTATGAAGTAGGCTTTCAACATGAGTGAAAATACCTCTCCAATAGTAGTCTGTGGAGAGAACACTGGAATAAAATTACATAATTCTCACCTTGGCCAATAACTGGTTTGACAGAATGAGGGTCAAAGTTATTTAGAACCCAGACATAAGATAGTCAGTATTAATTATGTGAAAAAGTCAAAATATGATGGATGGTTGGGGAGCCACTATCAAAATGATACACCTCCCCCCATGGAAAAATGTTGGTGAGGCTGCATTTGAAATACAAGGGAGAGGTAGCATAAGAAGATGGCTTAAAGCTTTCCATTGCCTCCCCAAAGTGTGGTGCTGTTTTGTGCATGGCCATATCCATGCTTTGATTTAAAGCATCCTGGGGACTGCTCTACATAAAGTAGTTCTACAACAGCCACAGGGATTGATAATATAGCCCAAGACCAATGGCGATAGAGTCATCTCAACCATTTCTCCATCCATGACCTACATCCGTGGTCACCAACAGGTCGATCGCGAGCTACTGGTCGATCTCGAGGCCTGTCCGCCCCGCCCCCATTTCCCACCCCCCAGAAGCCCCACTACTTACCTCAAGAGGTAGTGTCGGCTTCAGAAGTCCCACGGCTTAGCGCCACTTCCGGCAATGCCAGAAGTGCGCTAGCTGCTCTGCTGGCCCCCTGCACCGCACAGGAGGGTGAGTCAGCCCCGTGGGAGGCGCGCAGGGGGTTTCCGGCAGGCGCAGGGGGTTGGCCCCAGGGCAGGTGTTCGCGCGGGGCTTCCCGGCGCGGGGGGCCGGCCCCATGGGCAGGCGCGCACGCGCGGGGCTTTCCTGCACGGGGCAGGGGCGGGGGGGGAGTTGGCTCCGAGGCAGGTGCACGCGCGGGGCTTCCCTGCATGGGGGGGGTGCTGGCTGTGGGGCAGGCGTGTGCACGCGCAGGTGGGAGGGTCGACTCCCTGGGCAGGTGCGCGCGCGCAGGTCTTCCCTTTGGGGGGGGGGGGCTGCCCCTGGGCAGGCACGCGCGGGGCTTCCCTGCACGGGGGGGGGGGGTCAGTCCCGGGGCAGGTGCGCGCGCGGGGCTTCCCTGTGCAGGGGGGGGAGGAAGGGATTGGCCCCGGGGCAGGCGCGTGTGCGGGGCTTCCCTGTGGGGGGGATAGGTAGGGGTTGGCCCCGGGGCAGGCGCGCTGGTTTCCCTGGGGGGGGGGGGAATATGCTGGGAGAAGGGAGATGCAGGGGACTCTCTGCGTCCACTGGCACCCCACTCCCGAGTCACAGAATGCTGTCCCCACTCCTGTCCCCAGCTACAGAACTCGGTCCCCATTCCTGTCCCCTCTCCCCAAACTCTGTCCCCACTCTCCTGTCCCCAGCTACAGAACTCGGTCCCTATTTCCGTCCCCACTCCCCGAACTCTGTCCCCTGCTGCAGAACCCTGTCCCCACTGGCACCCTGTCCTCTGCCTTCCCAGCACCCTGTTCCCTCTCCCCTGCCCCCAGCCGCAGTACTCTGTCCCCCAAAATGTATAATTATAAATGCTTCATTTTAGATTTAAATAGCATGAATACAAAACAGACCATTTATTTAATAACTATAAACACGTGATTTTAATTGTATGTATCGCATAATTTAAAAATAAACTGTTGATCAGAGTGAGGGCTGGGGATAGCAAGTGATGGACAGGAGGAGAATAGAGAGGGCGGGGCTTCAAGGAAGGGGCGGAGCTTCAATGAAGGGGCAGGGCGGTAGATCTTCGCCTGTTCTGAGATTTAAAAAGTGATCTTGGATGTAAAAAGGTTGGAGACCACTGACCTACATCAAGTCTATTCAACTGTCTCATCCAAGTTACAGTTACACTGCTCTAGTTCAGTGAGTGGGCCGCATGAGTAGCCTTCCTTCATCTCAGTGAACCATAAGATTGTCATAACCAAGACTGTCTCCTGGGATAGGGCAGTTTTGCTAACTGTGCTTTTTAATTTGCAGGGTGTACTGATTGAACCATGGCAGCACTTTGATTGGATGCAGAAGGAGCACACGGCTCTCACAGTCAATGTTGTATGTCACTTCACGTGCCTTTGCTTTAAGTGTGTGTCACATTTGCACATTTGTAATACTGGTAAAAAAAAACAACAGAGATGAAAACCAGCCGAATTTGGCAACCCCTGTGTGTGAGCAATGGTAAACAAAATGTCTCATGGACTGCACATAGAAGCCCAATGCGCCAGATGCGGCCCTCAGGCTATTGGTTGCCCACCACTGCTCTAGCTTCGTCTTACTTCCAAAATAAATATTACTAAACTTTAAAGAACAGCGTGGCCATAAAGGCCCAGATGGTAATGTAACCCACACACCCAGGCTATGTCTACACTGGCACGATCTTGCGCCAGAGCTATGCAAATGAGGCTAAGCGTGGAAAGCTATGCAAATGAGGCTAAGCATGGAATATCGCTGAGCCTCATTTGCGTATCTAATGAGCCTCCATTTTTGCAGAAGAGGCTCTTGCGCCAGAAGGAGCTGTCTACACTGCAAGAAAAACCCTCTTGCGTAATGCCGCTACGCTGATTATTTTCTGGAATAATGGCATTGCGCAAGAGGGTATTTCTTGCATAAGAAGGGGCAGTGTAGACAGCTCCTTCTTGTGCAAGTGCCTCTTCCACAAAAATGGCAGCTCATTAGATATGCAAATGAGGCTTGGCGATATTCCACGCTTAGCCTCATTTGCATAGCTCTGGTGCAAGATTGCGCCAGGGTAGACATAGACCCAGTGAGGTTCACTGTCTCATGCAGTGGCACTTAGCCCACTTATAGTGAGAGAGAGGAATAAGGGAGCTCTACAGTCTGAGCTGTGAGCTAGCTGGCCTTATAGCTCAAGCTATACAGGTTCTTATGCTGAGGTCCTAGGTTCAAATTTGCCCTGTGGTGGTGTCAGTAATACTGTACAAATGTGTGTTATATTATACCTAATTTTTACATTATCAAGATGTAGGTATGGCACACCCATTTAATGCAGTTGAAAGATAGAAGCTGCGCTTGTCCAGCACATCATACAAATATTTCCTTTTACCATCTCAGTTCATGATTTAAGACTATTGTAAATATTGTGATGGGTGTGAACTATATCTGTGTACTGCAGCAAAGGACCACTTGCAAAGTACTCTTTCAGTGTGACACTGTGTTCTATCAGCTGCTATCAGCCACTTTAATTAGTCATAGTATGTCAGTGAACATTCACATTGTAATCACACTGAAATGTAGCTGTAATGTTATCTGATCTGGGAATTTATGCAGAAGATTTCCTTTTCCATGATGGTTTTCATTTCCTGTAATTTAGAGTTGGAAGCATTTATGGAATATCACATGGTTTTAGTTTACACAGGAAATCAGCTGCAGTTGGAAGAAGATACTTAGATTTAAAAAAAGAAAAAAAAAAGATTGCAACATTTTGTTCTGATTCAGATTTTTACCTTTGTTGTTCTGAGCTTGTTTTCAGCAAAGTAATCTATGCTTATATCGGAACCAGCAGTTTATTTCTGACACATGGTAATTACTTGATGCAAATAAAACAATAAATATCTTTTTATAGTGAAGGGAGAGAGATGGAGGAAAGGGACAACACTGAGGTGCAATGTAAAAATTCACATTCTGAAACAGATAAAATGTGATGGAAAGAGACCAAAGTGACACAATCAGATTGAAATGTCCCATTGTAATCATCATCTGATGAGATGGGGATTGGTTGTGTTTAAAATAATTCCTAGCAAATCTACTCCACCCTGTAAAATCTCTCCCTTTGCACAAAGTTTAAAAAAGTTACCTGTTCTATAACTGGTGTTCTTCCAGGCTGTGTCTACATTGGCACCCCTTTCCGGAAAAGGGATGCTAATGAGACACTTCGGAATTGCAAATGCTGCGGGGGATTTAAATATCCCCTGCGGCATTGCATGAACATGGCTGCCGCTTTTTTCCGGCTCGGGGTTTTGCCGGAGAAAAACACCAGTCTAGACGGGATCTTGCGGAAAATAAGCCCTTTTCCGGAAGATCCCTTATTCCTTGAAAGTAGGAATAAGGAATCTTCCGGAAAAGGGCTTATTTTCCGCAAGATCCCGTCTAGACTGGCGTTTTTCTCCGGCAAAACCCCGAGCCGGAAAAAAGCGGCAGCCATGTTCATGCAAATGCCGCAGGGGATATTTAAATCCCCCGCAGCATTTGCAATTCTGACTAGTATCATTAGCATCCCTTTTCCGGAAAGGGGTGCCAATATAGACATAGCCCCAGTGTTTGCTCATGTCCATTCAACAGAGGTGACTATAAGCAGTGTCTGTGGAGGTGGGTAGGAGTTGGGAATGCAGACAGCAGCACAGCCTGCCAAATGCATCATCATTTCTGGCCTGCTGTGTAATTGCATAATGAGACGTGAATGTATGTACCGACAACCATGTCACTGCCCTACAAATGTCCTGGATTGGGACATGCACGAGGAAGTCTGAGCCTTGGTGGAGTGGGCCCTAATCAATTACAGTGGCTGGGCCCGTGCCAATTAGTAGCACATGTGGATGCAGGAAGTGATCCATTTGGACAGTTGCTGGGAGGAAATTGAGGAACCCATCCCGCACTCTGCAGAGGCCACAAACAGCTGTGTAGAGCCACAAAACGTATGTGTCCTCTCCAAGTAAAAGGCCAGTACCCAACACACATCCAGCACGTGAAGGCGCCTCTCCTCATTGTTCACATGTGGGTTGGGAAGAAAACTGGCAGAAAAATGTCCTGGTCCACGTAGAAGGTGGAGACCACGCTGGGGAGAAAGGTTGGACGAGGCCATAGCTGGACCTTATCCTGGAAGAACTGGGGTATATGGCGGTTCCAATGTCAGTGCTTGGAGCTCTGACACTTATCTAGTCAAAGTGATGTCGATACAGAAGACCACCTTGAAGGAGTGCAGCTGAGGATGGTCTGGACTGCCTGATATGACTCAGTCTGGGCTCATCCACCAGGTCAGGGAGGATGGAACCTGGGGCAGGACTATCACCACCCTTGCTACAGAAAAGGTGGTTTTACTGGTGAGTACACCAACACCAGCCACAGTTGGAGAGGCCTCATTCTGAGCCTCGCCGGAGCACTATGTACGTGCAGGCAGCTATATGCCCCAGGATCTGCAGGCACTCTCGCATTGTGGTCATGGGGGATTCCGTGAGTTTCCAAATGAGGGCCAAAAGGGCCATAAATCACTCTTGAGGCAGCAATGCTCTGGCTGTGGTCGAGTCCAGAACCACTCCTATGAACTCTATCCTCTGAGTTGGTACCAAGAGGGACTTTTTCTCGTTGATCAGCATGCCAAGCTGGTGGCATGTGTCCAGGAAGAGATGCATATTGCACTGGATCTTTTGCTTTGATGGGCTCTTGACGAGCCAGTCATCCAGGTAAGAGTACACCTGTACACCCTGACAACTCAGGTATGCCCCCACACCGATATGCACTTCATGAAAACCTGGGAGGCCGTAGATAGGCCAACAGGAAGGACAGCAAATTGGTAGTGGTTCTTCCACACTCAGAATCTCAGGAAGAATTTGTGACCTTCGAAGATGGCGATATGGAAGTTCACGTACTTGACGTCGAGGGCGGCATACCAGTCCCTGGGATCTAGATCAGGAATGATAGTAGCCAAGTTGACCATACAAAACTTGAAGTGGGCCAAATATTTGTTGAGGCCCCACAAGTCCAATATAGGCAGTAGACACCCTTTTGCCTTGGAGGTCAAAAAGTAGTAGAAATAGAAACCTTTGGTCTTGAACTCCGGTGATACCCTCTGCACTGCTCTCACCTGGAGCAACTGGGATAGCTCCTGTTTGAGAAGCTACTTTTGAGGGCGGTCCCTGATGAGGAATGGGGGCAGAGGGTGGGAAGATGACGGAGAGGAGAGCTGGAGGGTGTAGCTATGCTGGAGAGTGCCCAAGATCCAATGATCTGATGTAATGTCCCTCCATGCTGGAATGAAGGGATGGAGCTGAAGGAGAACAGGTGGGGAGGATCTTGGGAATCCAATATGTTGTCCCTGGGTGCACCTTCATAAAGAACACTTGCCCTGGGGTCTTGACTGGCTGGTTGTGCAAGAAGGGGCCGTCTCTGGAAGGCCACCTTGGCCCAGGTGGTCAAGGTGGCCCAGCCCTTTTGTTCAGAGAACTGGGGCTTAAACCTTTTCCTCTCTGACCCCGGGACACAGAGACCTAGGGTTTTAAAGGTCATATGGGAGTCTTTGAGCCCGTGCAGCTTTGTGTCCATTTGTTCTGCAAACACGGCCCCTGTGTCAAAAGGCAGGTCTTGAATGGATTTCTGTGCCTCTGGAGACAGACCTGACAGGAGAAGCCAGGCTGCCCACCTCATGGAGATAGCGGAAGCAATAGAGAGAGCCTGGATGTCCAAGCTGTTAGCCACTCTCCTCAGGACATGCCACTGTCCCCTGGCAGAGTCTCTTCAAAGGGACTTAAGTCTAACAGTTCACAGGTATGTCACAGGTCATTAGGAACTATCATGATTGCAAAGGGAGAGCTTGCTGCAGCCAAGACTGGAACAAGCTGTTCCAAGCACTGTCACTGGTTGTAAGAAGGAACTGAGGAGGGAGGAGCCAGGGGCACCCTATATAGTGTGACATGAGTGTGCTACTCCATGGGGTGCTGGGACCCCAGCCCTATGGGTATTGCTTAGGGAAAAACTTCCAGCACCAACATATGTGACAGGCACACACACCTATGTTGAATGGACATGAGCAAGCACGCGAAGAAGAACCTGTTTTTTAAAGGATGTCAGCAGGTTAGGGTTGGACTACAGGTGTTAAAGTTTCAGTTTAGAGGAAGAATGGTTTCACAGCACATCCAGCAGATCATAACAACACTAGGAATACTCCTCATCAATAAATTAGCCTTCTGAAAGTACATAATGAGTCACAGGTGCATTGTAGAGGGAAGGCTGAAGTGTGGCAGGGGGGCAGGATAGCTCAGTGGTTTGAGCATTGGCCTGCTAAACCAAGGGTTGTGAGTTCAATCCTTGAGGAGCCCATTTAGGAATCTGGGGCAAAATCTGTCAGGGATGGTACTTGGTCCTGCTGTAGAGGCAGCGGACTTGATGGGGCAAAATCTGTCAGGGATGGTACTTGGTCCTGCTGTGGAGGCAGCAGACTGGACTTGATAGCCTTTCAAGGTCCCTTCCAGTTCTAGGAGATAGGCATTTCCATTCATTTTTATTTATGTTTCTCATAAGGAGAATTATGAAATACCAATATTGAAAAATCAAAGAAAAAGAAAAAAACCCATTAACTACAGAGCAAACCCTTTTATTGCCAAAAATAGTTCTGTGTTTTTAGCAAGGCTGCCAGCTGAAGACACAGAATGAGATGAAAGTAAACTAAAAAGGCTGAAAAGATTGATTGCTTAAGTAAATAATGTCTAATATGCCATGATAGAGACAGTGGCAAAGGTAAACTGGTGGGTTCAAAGTGCTGCCTGCAGAAGGAGGGGAGTGGTTTTTAAAAATGCAGAGGTGCATGGTGATTTTAAATGAATCCAGAACAGCTGAGGCATTTTTGGACTAGAAGCCAACAATACCATGACCATAATCATCCCTTTGTAAAATGAACAGCCATAAGCATGAAATCAGCCCATACATTTTATGGAACATCTTTTGTGTGCTGGACAAGAAGTTGGACTCAGGTTTATTTTCTCAAGACTTAAAACTCCTGAAATATAAACCGTGTAACATTCCACTCTACACAACTAAGATTTCAAGAGGGGGAAAATCCCAGACACAATTTGGCACTGCCTCTTAGCTATTCGTGTGCTGACAATGTCTTACACTACAAGGAAACAATGATTGCCTTACACTTTGCCATGAACAGCCCTTCTTATGTTGGGGAAAGCAGTTTAAACAAATGCTGCATGACTTACGGTCAGTGAGGGATCATGAGGCATTTGTGTGTGCCTCTTCATTAAACTTTTTTAAATGACTGATGTTAACAGAAAAGAACCCTGTTCCTTTTGTTAAATAACACCTTGCCCCAGAGCACTTGCTGTTTATTTTGTAGGAAACTATACTGTGTTTACTTAATAGTGCCTCTGGATTGATTAACTATTAAGGCAGTGTGTTGCAATTTTGAGATTCCTCAGCTTTAGATAGTTCATCACTGAAGATACTGTGCTTTTAGGCCTTGTGATCACAAACCTGTGTACAAATGCTTAACTGTATACACCCTGGTTAATGCACTGCAAAGGCAATTTCCCCTGCTTTTGATATTCACATTTACATGTCAAAAGCTATGAATGGGATACATCCAGCCTGACTCAATTAGCATCATTAACACTGGTCCTACAATTGACAGATAGTTGTTTTTGTTGTTATATATACCCTGGATCTGTTATTTCCACTCCAACTCATCTGATGAAGTGGGTTTTGCCCACAAAAGCTCTTAATACAATATATTTGATAGTTTCTAAGGTGTCACGGGACAGCTCGTTGTTTTTAAAGCTGTAGACTAATACGGCTACTCCTCTGAGACTGTATACACATAGCTAATCCCCTGGGACTACTCATGTGCCTGAAGTTAAACATGTGTATATATTTTGCAAACACCTGATATGTACCATATAGTAACTACATCACGTATAAATATGGTCCAGTGAACTACGGATAAACTATGAGAAAGGAAACAACTGATACCATACAACCAACATTGCCACAGGACTACCGTTGTTTTTAAAGTCACAGACTAACTTGGCTACCCCTCTGAGGCTTTTTATTAGATGCATTGCAAGTACTATTAGTGATTACTTCACATTGGAATGGGGCCATACGGATTGGCAGAAATCACTTGTTCATGCGTTTGTTTCATTGACCCTTTTGGATTTTTTCTGCTTCATTCACCTTTATCTTGCTTCATTTAAGTTCTTCAGTAAGGCCCAAATTTGAAAGTCTTAACTCATGTTTTCCCCCCAGTCCTCACTTAAGCAATGCTCATTGAATGGCCATAGAAAGACATCACAGGCTGTTCTTTAACTCTCACATTGGAATCTGATTTACTGCATTTCTACTAGCCAGCTGTCAATAGGGAGTTGTGCCTGAGCAGAGACTAAGCAGCTCTGTGGGAAAAGAGTGTGAGTTTCTGCTTCGAGAGGCGGGGAGTCAGAGGTGACTGGTGTCTGCAGAGGGAGTTGATTTTTGGGAGGGGTGGCGAGAATATGGGCACCAGGATTTTATAATTGGTGCCCTGAATGGGTCCAAGCAGACCACGTAGGGCAGACTTGTGCTTCAAAGGCCTCATGCTTCAGGAGGATGTGGGGTCCAGGGTGGCCTAGGAGATTTGCAGGAGGCCTTGTGTTGGCAGCAGGAAGTCCCGGGTTGATAAAGCCCTGGCTGGGATGATTAGTTGGGGTTGGTCCTGCTTTGGGCAGGGGACTGGACTCAATGCCCTCCTGAGGTCTCCTCCAGCCCTAGGATTCTATGACCCAGACCCACCCTGCCCCAACCCACTCCACCCCATTGGCTGCCAGCATCACTCAGGGGAGGGGGAAGAAATCAGAAAAGGGGAGGGGTGGGAGCTTGGGGAAAAGGGTAGAATGGGGGCAGAGTGGGGCAGAGGAGGAGCAGGACGGGACAGGGCAGGAAAAGGGGTTGAATGGTGGCAGGGTGGGGAAAGAGTAGGGGTGAGAAAGAGGCATGGTGGAGATGAGCAGGGTGGTATGTGACCAGGTTGCTCACTACTGCCGGTGACAAGCCATCCTGGACCCTTCATGGGGGCCCCAAAGCATGGGGCCAAGGGCAGTTGCTCCACTCTGTCCTGTGACAGGATGGATCTGAAAATGTAAGCTTAAGCACTGGTGGAGACAGGCCCATGATCCTGAATATTATGGAGCAGGCACACCACAGCCCCATATAACTTGTTGTCTATGGGAGGGAGGGAGGGAGGAACAGCTGGGGTGGCGTATTTTTGGCAGGGAGATGGGACGCGAAGGGAGCATCGAGTGGTTTTTAGAAATAGGATAATGAATGGTTTTGCTGTGGGGATGGATGGCTCTGGGGAGCATTACTGGATAGTGAACAAACTGCACTATGGAGATGGTTTGCTTTAGTGAGCTCCTTTGTGAGAATTTCCTTTTTCCTAGAGGTTCCTGCTAGGAATCTTTCTGAGCAGAGGACTTGCTCTGGGACAGCAAGGGTGCGGAGAAAATGTAACAGGCGAGAGCGGGAGTTCAATTTTGTGTGATTAGAAAGTTGGCAGCCCAGAAGTGTGCGATATGGAGGGGATAGACATAGAAGGTAAGAGTATTGCAGTATCTAGTTGTCCAGTCATAAAGCCTGAGAAGTGATTTGCATACGAGTTGCTAATTCCATCTTACCTAAAGCCTATTTAAGGGTGGGGATTAAAGTAATCTTAGTTATCAGCACTCTCTTGGAACCTCATCTAAGATGACTGCTGGAAACAACTAAGACTGAACAGGAGGAAGGATTGGACCCAGCTGGAAGGCTTTGCAGTCTATAAAAGAAGCTTATTAGAACATCTTTGAGGGTGAACTATTACATGCAGCTTAGCTTGCGTGTTCTTTTGTTTTATTTAGTAACCTTCATTGTTTTGTGTGCTATCTCTTATGACCATTTAAATCCTGCCTTTTATCCTTAATGAAATCACTTTATTAAGAAACCAGTGCAAATAATTGTTACTGGGGAGGGAGAACACTGAGTCTGTGCATATGTCTCTTTACATTGAGAAAGAGGGCGAATTTCACCAGCTTATACTATGCAGATCTCTATACAGCAGAAGACAGATTTATCTAGGGTTCAGCTGCCTGAAGAGCTACATGCTTGAGTGCTGGAGACAGATATCTAGTTGTGCTGTTTGCAGATATGTTCTGCAGCTTTGGGGCCATGTCCCAGACCCTGTGTCTGTGCTGTAGCAGGCTAGCAGGTCTGACTCAACAAGACAGGGTACTGGGGGCTCAAGGTGGCAGAGAAAACATGCTCAGTGTGGGGCTCAGCACATCAGGTGAAAGTCCCGAGTGGAGCCTATTCACTATATACTTTGAGCTCCTGAAACTTCCGCCCTTGACATAGATCCATACCTGGAAAACAGAAAGTGCTCTGGGGTTAAAGAGAGTCATGGATGTTGTATGTGAATATTTTATTGGCTTCTACTCAGTAACACTGAGGTCAGCAGGTCTTGAGTTTGGTACCTTCACCACCAAAACGACAAGCCTGCTTTATCTGAGCAAAAGACCCTGCTAGTTCTGGGAGAGGAGCAGGCTGTTATAATCAGTGTGTGATGCAGTTGTGTGGATTATGCATAGAATTAGGGAGAGGGACAACTTTCCTATCTTGGTTTTCAATTTTCCTTTGAATGGAGTAGAGCCTCCTGAGGTCACATGATTAATCGCCATTTTTCCCAAACTACTTAAAAACCCCAATAAACTCTCAGAAACAAACAGCCCCTCCCACTTGAATTACTGTGGGAGAGACTGTTACCTGACCCATAAAAGGAATTGTGTACTAAAGCATATTTCTCTTCCTTTCTCCAAGTACTGTCATGCTGCCTTATCCTTAACAGTCTCTTTGCAAACAGTGTGTGCTGGAACACTGCAAATCTGTGCAGATGTATTTACCATCCTGAACTAGATTTTAAACAAATTGACATTTTAATATGCATTTATTCCAGTCACATTAAAAAAAAACCTGCTGGTATCATGCCAGAATGTGATATATAATGATGTTGTTTAGAGGCAACTGTGTCATTTGGTGATGTTGACAGTAAAATAAATTAACATAATAAACATAATTTGCTTAAAAACAGCTAAGCAAAAACAGATGGTTAAAATATTTTGGCAGGACCCGTTAGCCCAGGTTTTCATGTATGGTTAGACATTAGTTCTGTTTACAGCATATGTTACGTGTTTACTTGATACCTTCTAATATGCAAACACAAATATACAAGTTCTTTTAAAAAGGGGAAGGATTGCTGGGTTAACTTTAATTAAACTGTTTTTCTTGTTATTCTATTTCAAGAATAATTCTAGGATACATAATAAGGAGAGGAAAGTAGCCATAGTACTCTAAGAAACAAATACGAAGGAAGGTGGAGCATAATAACATATTTGTGGACTGACACAATGGTTCTATTATTGGCTGCTAATACCTACTTGTGTAACTAAACGGTTTGTTGTTCACTTTCCTAACTACATTAGAATGTACTTTCCCTACTGAGTTGTACATCATCCGTGTGAGAGAATTCCCACTGTGTTGGTCTAAGCCCTGTGACAATTAACATCCGCATCCTGTCTCATACCTATTTTCTTGCCTTTTGTATGTTATAAAATTAAAAACAGAAAGAAAAAAGGAACTTTTCTTTTAAAGAAACCTAAAACTGCAAGGTTATAGAATGCAGTAAATTAGATTTCATTTCTGGTATTTTTATGGAACCGTTTCCAACCTGTGCATGGACTGGGTGCAGGTGTGCAAACAATAAATGCTATGGTTTTATTGATAATATTTATAGAAATTAGTGCTTTATATAATGAGCCCTTTGCAAACAATAACCAATGTTTTGCCTTTGCAGGCCTGCATTCCTGAGGGAATTCTCTACCAAAACTATTTAAAGGCTCTGCACCAAAAATAAATAAATAAATAAAATAAAAATAAAAATAAAAATTCTGTGTACAACATTTTAAAATTCTGCAAAATTTTGCATATTTTATTTGTCAATAAAGGAGGCTCCAGCATGGCCATGGGGAGCACAAGTCATTGGCTGCACGGAAGTGGGCAATCACCCTTCAGCCTCTGCCTTGCCCCAGAGAAAGACTTGGCCTGTTGTGTCCAAACTTCACTGACTGTGTCACTGCCCCCATATGTATAGCTGTCTTCCCTAATTCCCCCAATGCATTTGTAACTTTTCTCTTCCGACCCATATTTCCCCTCCTCACTCTGCCCGTCCATCATCTATACCTCTCTGCTTCAGATCCCCCCAAATGTGTGTCTGTGCCTCAGCCCCCATTCATCCACCTACCATTCACACTCATTAATTTGCATCTCTGCCTCATATGTATTCCTGCTCCCTGAATGTCACTGTGTCCCACAGCTGGCTGCCTGGCTAGGATGGTCCCCACACTCTGCTAACCAGACACTAGGGCTGCGTCTAGACTGGCAAGATTTTGCACAAAAGTGGCCGCTTTTGCAGAAAAACTTGCCAGCTGTCTACACTGGCTGCTTGAATTTGCGCAAGAGCACTGACTTTGTAATGTACAAGATCAGTGCTTCTTGTGCAAATACTTTCACTCTCTCGCTTGGAAAAAAGCCCTCTTCCACAAGAATACTTGCTCAAGAGGGCCAGTGTAGACAGGGAAGAATTGTTTTGTGCAAAAAAGCCCCGATGGCTAAAATGGCGATCAGGGCTTTCTTGCACAAAATCGCGTCTAGACTGGCCACGGATGCTTTTGCGCAAACGCATCCTTGCCAATCTAGACACTCTTTTGCGAAAATACTTTTAATGGAAAAACTTTTCCGTTAAAAGTATTTTCACAAAATCATGCCAGTCTAGACATAGCCTAGGAGTCCAGTAGCACAGGGGGTAATTGCAGAACAAGAGGGCAAATCACAGGAGCTACAGCTGCCTGGAAAAAACACAGAAGACAATGACCTGGTTCCCAGCTCTGCTAGTAGGAACCCCTGTGGAAGAAAGCTGAGGACGCAGCAGTAGCTGCAGAGATTTTCTGGAGTGGCCTTGGTGAGCCCCATTCTGTTTTAGCCCTCCAAGGTTTTAACTTACTTTACCTCATGCCCGCTGGCTTTCAAAATGGGATATATGTGGGAGTGCTGGAGAGGTAGGTATTTATTTTTTTAAAAGAAGTATATGGACAAAAATACTAGTACCAGTATAAAAGCAAACATTAAAATCTGTGCAGACACTTGTGGTACTGAAATTGATCTGATGGGAGCTGATGGCTGGAGTAGCTTGCTTACTGAGACAAAATATTGCTTGTTCTTTCCTATGCACACTGCAAACTCCATCTTCTAGTTCCCAGCTGTGGGTTTCAAACAGATAATAAATATGGGAGCTAATGGGACAGCTCTTGCTTCAGTCCCATATTCACATCAACATGCATAGCACACACTGAGGGTAGGCTGCAGATGGCTCTGGAAACATTGACAAGATCTGCTGATGTGGGGAAAAATGCTTCATGGCAAAAGGCCACCTATTGTCAGGTAGAGCAATGTTTGTTAGGAATACTGTGTGCAGACAGATGGAAAACCAGTGTGGGGATTTCTCAAAGACGAGACAAAAGGAAGTGATGTCTAGTGGAAAAGGAAACCCAGGTAAGCGTCAGCAGCCTCCAGAGCAGCAAAGAAACTGGACACAGCAGCTGGAAATGACGCTTTTTGCACCAATGAGGGGGGTTTCTATATGTGGATAACTTTAGCCAGCAGTTCTTAAATATACTGCAGTTATCAACTTCCTTACATCAGGCAGCCAGCTGGCCTCTCTCCCACCAGCAGCCATTGCGTCCCCCTGACACTTCTTAGGGCGCTCCCTTTTTACCAGGGGTGTCTCCAGGTTATCTCCTCCTCCTCCTTCCTACCGCTTCTTATCTATTTCTCTTCCAACAGTTTTCAGCAGGACAGAGAAGCAACTTGACCCCTACATACGCACAAAGCAGAAGGAACGTTGCAATATGCCCAAGTAGCATCCTATAAAGTTTCACATAGCAACTTCCTAGAAACCATGCACTGGACATTATGAAGATGTGGTTCCTCACATGTGGTTGGTAGGCGCCCCCAGTAGCTTCTCTAGCTATCTGGCTGAACCTCATGAGGGTGGGGGAGGTGCTGCATTTCCCTGCCTTTCTGTGCAAAACTAGCTGCAGAGGAAGCATTTCACATCACTTCCTGTTCCCTCAAAAGGCTCTTGTGATTTACCTTGGTCAAACACAATATGAGGAAAAGCAGAGAGCATACATTTGTGAGAATCAGACAATGTGTATTCTTTGTTACTACACCACTGGGCCTGTTCTGTAGCAAGACAGTTTACTGGCACATGGGGAAGGCTGGCAGCTGTGGGAAGCGGTTGGAGTCTGAAGGAGAGGCTGGTGATCCCTTAAAGGTTTGAGTTAAGTGAAACTTGAACTTCCAAGCTACTAGGACTTGTGCCAGGACACTTGTGAACTGAACTGCCGAGTTCACATCAGAAAAGCTGTTGTTCACTGAGGCCTGCAGGGTTCTCACGGCTCATCAGCAAACTGCATTTACACAGTGACTGTCACCCCAGCGCCATCTCTGACAGCTCTGCAGCTAGCAAGACAAAACCTTAATGATGCAGCAAATCAGGATTTTTCTACCATTTAAATGAGTTTTTGTGTGAAAGTAGGTTAATGAATCAAGCCAGCTTGCAAGCCTGGGGAGCTAAGGGCCTCTGTTCACAAACTGGGTATAGCAGAGGGGGGAGCATTTTAGGCTCCTGCAAAGACAGTGCCCTGATCAATGTGTTTGGACACTACTCTGAAGGGATCACTACTACAGGGAGATCAGTCTCCATGACCCATCTGGTCCTTGGCAACTCTGCTGAGAGTGTCACTAGTGATGGAGTTTGTTCCCTATGACCTGGTGGAAAAGCAGCAACTCATTCTGCTTAATCCCCTGCGCAGCCATCAGATTGTAACTGTATTTCACTTTCTGCTCAGGCAGGTTGATGAACATCATCCTCATCTATGGTCATATCCCTAGGCTATGTCTACACTACAGGGATTTTTGGAAAAAATGGCCGTTTTTCCAAAAAAAAGTCAATTACGTCCTCTCTGCAATTGAGTTCGTTTGAAAGCAAATCGAAAGAACAGAGGGGTTTTGCCAGCCCTGGTAAACCTCTTCCTATGAGGAAGAAGCCTTTTGAGCTAGTTTGGGAAAAATGAGTGTGTGGATGGGACAGAGGTAGTTCTGCCAAAAGAAGAGACCTCCAGGAAAAAGCACAAGTGTCCTCGTGGCCACTCCGTCCAAAGTAATCACAACTCTATAGTTCCTGTCTCCTGGCCCCTCTTTAAGCTGCAGGCACCCAGGACAAGCCTTGTGGCAGGAAGCCGACCCTGGGAGCAGCACCTGACTGCGTGGCTCTTCCTGCTACCCCAAAAATCTGCAATGACCGAGTCACAACACCCCACCCCTGCAATCCTCCTGGCCCTCACAGGGAGCAGTCCCAGAATTCCCAGGACCCACCCAGGGGGACCAAGAGTCAAGCACCCTCCTGGTCTGGAGCAGAGATCCTGTCCCTTCTTGAGCTGTGGACGAGGCACAGACATTGCATGATCGCCACTCCAAGCAGCGTAACACCCATATTTTTGAGTGCATGGCTGAGTCCCTGGTGGAGCACAGACACCCACCCCAGACCTTCGAACAGGTCCGGAGTAAGGTGAGAGAGCTCTACCAGGGATACATGAGGGCCAGAGAGCGCAGCTTGCGCTCTAGGGCAGGACCTGACACCTGCCCCTATTACGAGGAGCTGCACCAACTCATGGGGGGTGGAGAAGCTGTTTTCCCAGCCATTGTCATGAACTCCAGCCTGTTGTTGCCTGGCCAGAGGTCATGACAGAGGAGAAGGAGGCGGACCAGGGCCAGCAGCAGGAGGAGGAGGATGTGGATGATGCGGCCACTGTCATGCTCTCTTTAGAGCCAGTTCCTGTCAGCCTGGAAGTCTCCCAGGCCTCCTCAGATTTCAGGGAGGGCTCTTCAGGTGAGTGCTCTCAATTTGTCACACACACAGGGAGGGAGAAGAGGATGCAGACAGGGAGGGGTGCGAGCATCGCTCAGCCTGCTCGGGCTGGCCATCGTGCTGCAGTCTGTGCATGTGGAACCACATACAGCCTTAGTGTGCACCACGTGCACTCAGCAGGCAGCCCCTGAGCACAGCCGCGATCCTGCTCCCAGGCTCAGGGGAGGCTACACACACATCAGGGATGGCCTCCCATCACTTGCCACAGCTGGATGCAGGCTAGCTATAAGTGCAGAGGCACAATCCCAGATACACCAAGGAGTGCCGCACACCGCACATGGGCAGGCCTGCATGTGTGAGACAGCACCCGTTCCCACGGGCAGCGCTGCCAGGCACAGGTGTGTGTGCAGGCCCCAGCGAGGGCCTGGCTGCTCCTGGCTCCACTGCCGCCCATGGAGGGATCCCACTGTGAACAGACATTTCCCTTGCCTTCTTGTCTGTGGCCCGGGGGGGGGGAGGGAGAGAGGAAAGCAGACAGCATGGTTCTCAGGGCCCCGTGAGACAGGGCCTGTGCAGGCCACACATGGTCTTGCTCCCAGACATCCCCCTCCAATGGCCCAAGGACTGTTGGTCACTGCTCACAGAGGAGAGCACAGCCTCAGGGACAGTGTCTGCAGGGATGACTGACCACCTCTCCCGCTGGGTGTTCTCCACAGCTGGACCAGTCAGGACTGAGGAGCAAGCCACACCCCGCAGGCACCTGCCAGAGCCCAGGGAACCCAAAAGCGCACCAGGGTCCATGAAAACCTGATGCATCAGCATGTCAGCATCCTGTGCGATATGCAGCAGAGCCTGGCACAGAAGATCCAGGAGGACGCAGAGTGGTGGAACCGCACCTGGGACCAGCTCATGCAGTGGTGCGATACCATGCATGCCATCATGAGGGAAATGATAGCACACCTGCTGCTGTCACTGCTCCTGCCTCCCACCCTCCTGCCCTCCCTGGTATGCCCATTCCCCTTTCCCCTGCCCCCAAGTGATGTCCATGCACCCTCCCCTTGTCCCCTGCCATCCCTGACCCTGCTCCAGCCCCCCCCTCCTGCCCAACTGCCTGTGATCCCAGGACTCACCCAACCCCAAGTCTGACAAGGCCCCTGCACCTGAGGTGGCACAATCAACTGGCCCTGACACCACTCCAAGCCCCTCTCCCCCCCCCCACTCCCCCTTTTTTTTCTAAAATACAGATACAAAGTTCATCTTCTTCAAAAACAAACAGGTGTCTCTATTGAGAGTTCAGGGAAGGGGCAAAGGGAGAGGTTGTGGTGGGAAAGGGATAGTGCAGCAAGCCAGAGGCCCCTAGTGGGGAGCGTTACTAAGGTCCTTGAGAGAAACGGTCCCTCAGGAAAGGGTGATGCGCACCCCAGCCTGATGGACCTGGCAGAAGGCAGCTGTCTGTGGCTGCTCGAAGGGTCTCCCCTTGCAGCCGGTGTCTGCTCCCCACCCCGAGCAGAAGGCCTCCCCCTTTCTCTCCACAATGTTGTAGAGGACACAACATGCTGACACCAGCTTGGGGATGTTGTACTCCCCCACATCCAGGAAGGACCTGAACCATGTCTTGAGGAGGCCGAAGGCGCACTCCACCTGGATCCTGGCCCAGTTCAAGTGGGCATTAAACTGGTCCCTGCTGGGGTCCAGGTGGCCAGTGTAAGGCTTCATTAGGCATGGCATCAGGGGGTAGGCCATGTCCCCCACGATGCATGGTGGCATTTACATGTCCTCAACCACAAAGTCACAGCAGGGGAAGAATGTGCCTGCCTCCAGCTTCCCGTAGAGGCTGAAGTTTCGAAAAAAATCTGTGCATCATGTGCTCTGCCCAACCACCCGACAAAAATGTCCGTGAACTGTCCATGGCGGTCAACCAGGGCCTGCAGCACCATAGAAAAGTAGCCCTTACTATTAATATGCTGGGCTGCTTGATGTTGAAGTGCATGGATCGGGATGTGGATTCCATCTAACACTCCAGCACAGTTCGTGAATCCCAAGGCAGCAAATCCAGCCACAATCGGATCCAAGTCTCCCAGGTGGATGACCCTCCACAGCAGCATGGAATTGGTGGCCCTCACAACCTGCAGAAGGAAACAAACAAACGCATAAAACAAAGAATGAGAGAGAGAGTGCCTGAGCCCTTAGGAGGTGCCCGCAGGCTGGCACAACCCCCTGGGGACAGAGCTTCCCCCCAGCCCCCACTCAATCCCCCACACCGCCCAACTCCTTTTTCCAGGACTCCCCCACCCCATGCAGGGACTGCAGCCCGAGAGTGCCTTACCTCCATAAGGAGGGCCCTGGCAGTGGACTTCCCCACACCAAACTGGTTGCCCACCGACCAATAGCTATCTGGGGTGGCGAGCTTCCATACAGCTATGGTGACCCACTTCTCTAGGCGGATGGGGGGGCCACAGGTGGGTGTTGAGTCATCGGAGCACACATCTCCAAAAAACTGGTCTTCCCCATGCACAAGTTTTAGAACCTCTGCTGGTCATCCCACTGCTCCATGACCAGCTGGTCCCACCAGTCAGAACTAGTGTTCAGTCTCCAGAAATACCTCTACACTGAGGGTTGTGGTGGCAATGTGTTGTTCCCACAGTCAGAGCGAGGGTCCTAAGAATGAGCTTGGCGTCGAGCTTGATCAGGACCAGAAAGGCAGCCGGCACAAAGTGCTGCAGAAGCTGCAGCATGGCTGTGTGGGGCCATCACATGCCCAGAGGCAGGTCTGGCTCCATGGCACAAAGGAAAAGGCTGTGGCGTCCAAAAAAGCTGGGCAACCACAGCAGGCAGTGCAAGAGGTTTGCTGTCCCCTGAAGAGGTAGGCAAGCATGCAGCAGAAGCAGAGAAATGGCTGTCTGGGGGTGGGGAACGGGTCCCTTTAAACACGTGTCTCTGCAAGGCTCCAGCACCAGCACTCAGAAGCAACTAGTGACCTAAAAAGCCCTGGCTGAAGTGGTTCTGGGTGGCCTTTTATACGAGAGAGCATCCAGTCAGTCTGGACACACTCTTCTGGAAAAGCAAATGGCTTTTTTGATGCGCTTTGACAGTGTGGACACGTTCTTTCAGAAGAAGTTTTTTTCAGAAGCTCTCATCCAGAAAAGCTTCTTCCGAAAGACGCCTGCAGTCTAGACGTAGCCCTAGTTCTAACACACAGACACAGAGACCTCCAGAAAGTAAGCTCTGTAAATAAACGGCCTTGCTAGGTGGGGTGGGTATGTCGAGTGGAAGAGGAATTAATAAATACAGTGTCAAAACATCCAGAAAGACCTGGAGAGTTTTTAAAAAATTGTGGCACTGTCTGTCAAAATATCCAAGAGGGCTGGTGTGGTCCTTTGAAATTTATTTTCCTTTCTGTCTTTCAAGTTTCTGAGGGTTGCACTTATGTTTGCTGTGGTTAGGTACTGCATTATTCATTGTGCTGCAACAGTGGGTCTGTGAGCGGGTGTACAGAGGAATGGTCACACAGGCACAAAAGATGAGAGGTAAAATATTACTTTTAATATTTATTATTGCTTTTCACCTGGGGCTCCCAGGGTGTTATACAAAGTTGGATATTATTATCTCCGCTTCACAGGTGGGAAAACAAAGGATTAGGAGGCTTTGTTTAAGTTCACAGAAAATTAGCGCTAGAGTTCAGGTGCATCTCCATTGCAGGGCTTAACTGGAAATAAGCTACACAAATTGTGTATCTTATTTCGAAATAGCTTATTTTAAAATAGGGAGCGTCTACACAGCATTTATTTTGAAATAGAGCCCTCTTCCTTTGACTTTCCTTATTCCTCATAAAATGAATGTTACAGGAGTAAGAAGTCCTTCAGATTGACAGTACTTTGACACTATTTCAAAATAACTGCCTGCTATATAGATGTGGACTAAGGCTACGTCTACACTACAACATTAATTCGAACTAACTTAGTTCGAATTAGTTAATTCGAACTAAGCTAATTCGAACTAACGGATCCAGACAAAAAACTAGTTCGAATTACCGTTTTGCTAATTCGAACTAGCATGTCCACACAGAGTGGACCCTGAACCAGGCTTAAGGATGGCCGGAAGCAGTGCCGGCAGGGCATCAGAGGAGGACTTAGAGCGTGGAGATGCTGTCTCAGGCTAGCCGAGGGCTGTGCTTAAAGGGACCCGACCCCCACCCCGGACAGACAGTTCTCAGGGGTGCCCCGCTTGCAAAGCAGTCCTGGCTTGGAGTGCCCGGAGTACCCACACTGGGCACATCACAGCACTTGGCCATCAGACCGGCTGCACTTACCGCAGGCTGCCATCTGGGGAAAGGGGGCAATTGGGGGGCTGCAGGAGAGCTTCCACCCCCAGAAGCCCGCAGAGCCAGCCCCATCGGGGGCGCGTACCCCATTCCTCCCTCACCTCCTTCCACTTACCCTTCCCTAGCCCCTTTTCTTGATGTACAAAATAAAGGACAATTGTGTTAAAAAATGGAATCTGTCTTTATTGAACAAAACTGGGGGAGACTGGGAAAAGGAGGTGGGAGAGGGGAAGAGAGAGGCTGGGAGAGGGGAGGGCAACTAAAATGATCAGGGGTTGGGAACAGGTCCCATATGAAGAGAGGCTAAAGAGACTTGGACTTTTCAGCTTAGAAAAGAGGAGACGGAGGGGGGACAGGATAGAGGTCTCTAAAAGCAGGAGTGGGGTGGAGACGGTACATACAGAAAAGTTCTTCATTAGTTCCCATAAAGAAGGACTAGAGGACACCAAAGGAAAGGAATGGGTAGCAGGCTTCAAACTAGTAACAGAAAGTTGTTCTTCAGAAAGCAAAGAGTCAACCTGTGGAACTCCTTGCTGCAGGAGGCTGTGAAGGCTAGAACTAGAACAGCGTTTAAAGGGAAGTGAGATCAAGTGATGGAGGTTGGGTCCATGGAGTGGTATTAGCCAAGGGGTAGGAGTGGGGTCCCTGCCCAAGGTTTGTGGAAGGCTGGAGAGGGATGGCACGAGACAAATGGCTTGGTCACCATCTTCGGTCCATCCCTTCCAGGGTCCCTAGGGTTGGCCACTGTCTGCAGACAGGCTACTGGGCTAGATGGACCTTTGGTCTGACCCCGTACGGCCATTGTAAGCTCAGGGCTCAGGATCGGGGGTCTCAGTGGACCACCTTGATTTTCATGCACTCCTGCTCCTGGGTGGCCAGGCTGGCAGCTCTCCTGCCTTAGCCGGCCACTTTCCTGTGCCTAGTGCGGAGATCGTGGACGAGGTCCACGATGTCCGCACTAGCCCAGGTGGGTGCCCGCCTCTTTCGGTCCCGGGCAAGCTCTCGGGAGCCTCCAGCCTGGTCCCGGGAAGAGGGAGAGGGTTGGGGGGCATTGGGTGGGTGGCTCGACCCGTGCCAGGTGCAGGGTCTGCTGGCTGGGTGCTGGCAGGCTTGCACCTGGCACGGGCACCATAGCCAGCCCGTGCCCCTTTAAGGGGTCCGGGGCCGGGAGGGGGGCAGAAGAGTTTCCCTGGTGTTGGCCAGAGTGGCCACCAGGGGAACCTGGGGAAGGCTAGCCTCCCACTAGTTCGAATTAAGGGGCTACACAGCCCTTAATTCGAACTAGTAAGTTCAAACTAGGCTTAATCCTCGTGGAATGAGGATTACCTAGTTCGAACTAAGCGCTCCGTTAGTTCGAATTAAATTCGAACTAACGGAGCGCTAGTGTAGCGCCTATGAAAGTTAGTTCAAACTAACGTCCGTTAGTTCGAACTAACTTTGTAGTGTAGACATACCCAAAGTTATTTTGGAATAGCACTAGTTATTTCGGAATAGTGTAGCACTGTAGATGTACCCTTAGGCATGATATCAGGAAACCTGGATTCTAATTCCCTGGTCCTAACATACTGACTCTGATATTTACCTCATTAGAGTACCCTATAGTCTTGCTGTCTGTCATGCATTACCCATTGCTATTTAGCCTCAAACTCCTGGCCCACGGGTCATCCTCAGCCAGAGCAGCTGTGCAATCTGGCCCAGGAGTCCCAGGGGGAGTTGTCCATTCCTATTCGCTAACCCCAGCTTTTCCTGCCATCAGCCTGCCCTCTCTCCCACTTTTGTACCCTTTCCCCTGAGGGACATGGCCTCAGGGATTACCAGGAGTGGGGCTTGATATGGGGCAGCAGCAATGGTCGTCCCCCTCCATGCACTCCCCATGGGGACAGGAGCCATGGGGATGTGGAGCTCCATTTCTGTGCGGCTCCTGCCATTGCTGGAGGTGTGGGGGGCCCTGAATGCTGCTGCCGCACTGCATCAAGCTCTTCCTGGTAATCCCCAAGGCCATGTCTTTGGGGGACCGAGTGCCATGGGGAGAGAGGGTGGGGTGATGGCAAGAAGGGGTGGGACTTGGGGGATGGGAACAGACAACTCCGGGGATGGCCTGCAGGCTGGGTGTTTGAAACCCTTGGTCTCAAACACCTCTAGCATTGCTCCTCTTATTCTCTTTTCAAACCTGCTCAGGCTTCTTCTCTCTCTTCATATGGAAGTTCCCTGCAAGACTCTGTTTGTTTTGGTTGCCCTTCCCTGTTCCTTTTTTGTTCCTTCTCTGCCTTTGTTTGTCTGTTTGTTTCTTCAGATGTGATGGGTAAACCCGATTGCACCATTCCTGGAGAGAAGATACCTTATACTGGCATCATGGGGGAGATGGAGCATCATTTTGTATTCAAATCATAGTGCTAGCAGTTGGCACATCTGGGTTCTACTCCCAGATCTGTGACATTTCATTATAACTGTGGCCAGTTGCTTAGCCTTCTATGCCTCAGTTTCCACATCTGAAAGATAAAGAGGGCAATACTTCCCCTCACAGCTGCCGGGAGGCTTAATTCATTAATCATTGTAAAGTCCTTGCAGATACAGTATTTCAGCTGAAGATGCAATAGAAATGCAAAACAGAATTGATTAATTATACTCTAGCCCTATCATAATGGAAGGCTAATATCCTATTCACTATTTTGAACTCTGCTGAGTGTGTTTACCCACAACAGTTAATGGTTTTTATAAGAAAATAAAAGGTGCATTTCCATCATGTGAGTTGTCAGACTCTATTTTCTAACAATGATCTATGGAGACTGTGAAGCAGGATGGGTTGTATCTCTGCTGTGGTAAGCCCAGAGCAGGGATAGTGTAGTGAAGGAGGGACTGCACTACCGACATGAAGTTAAAATGACATTTGCTGCAATGTTGCTAATCTGGCTTCTTTAGTTATAAGGATCTGATTCTGCAGGATGCTTTGTGCTTCCAGGGTCTTTTGATCATGCTCCCATTGGTGCCAATAAGAGTGATGGGTGCTTAGCACTCCAATGAAGATGCTCTGTTCCACACCCTGCAGGACTGAGCCCTAAGAACCTAACACTAAGATTCAGCTGACTTTGAAAACAAACCTTTTTGGCTTATTTTGAAGTCTGATCAGGCTTGTATTGTCCTTCTAGCCCCACGTCTGAGTACTGGATGAAGGGTCATTCTTTAGGGTTTAAAAAATGTGTGTATGTGGCCATGATGCACATAACAAGGGAAGAATTGTCCCTGCTTACACAATAGAGCAGCCATACCATAAATTACATATTTCATGTGTTTTTGGCCCATCATTTGCAGTCTACCTGCTAGTCCATCACCACTAAGGCTGCTGCTAGCTTTCCAAACTCTGAGCAGCCTCATATAGGCCTCACTTGAAACACCTTCCACTTAAGTGTTTCTCCTCTTTTCACTAATATAGAATGCCACTGCTTTACCAGTCATGGTTCTCTTTCGGCTGCTGCAATTCCCTGTCCCCTCCATCCCCTTGGCTCCAATCAGCACCATCCCTTCTCCCCAGACATCTCCATGCTTTTCTGAGACTTCCAGGTTATCAGTGTTGACTATTTATTTCATCTGCTCTGACCGTTCTCCCTTCCCTTTCTTCCAGTGATGTGGTTATTGATTATCTCCAAGCTTCATTCTCCTCTGCCAACCCTTCTGTTTCTCTGCCCTTCACTTTGCCATCTCCCAGTCCTGGATCACTCACCATCTGCTTTCATTGCTTTCATGAGGTAAAGCATCTCTGACAGAAGTCCAAGGATGTCATTTGCTATAGGACCGGGGGGTCCCATATTGTGATTTACCTCTCCCTCAAACCTTTCAGAGATCTACAAGCTCCATGTCTTCCACTTCCCTCCCCACTTTGCACATAGTCACAGAAAATGTTCTATGTGCTGATGCAATATCCCCCACCCTTTTGAAATCATGCCCCAGTATTGCCAACATTCCAGCAAAACTTGGAGGAGAAATTTGGAGGAGAAATAGAAATAGATTGCTCACCAAGCGCTGCAACAAGATCTGGTGAGTGGTCCTCCACATGGACAGACATTAATCTTCACTCTGCCAAAGAAAGGTAACCTGGAATTCTGTCAACATTATCAGACCATAAGCTTAATTAGCCACCCCAGCAAAGTGAGGCCGAAAGCCACGACGGAAGCCACGAGCAGCAAATATCAGTGCCGAGGAACAGGCTGAGGCTTTCTTGCTGGAAGATGTACCAAAGAACAGATTTTAACCATTGCGTTCTAATTGAGAGGTGCTTCCAACACCAGCAGTACATCTACGATGTCTTTGTTGACTTTAAGAAGGTATTTGGCAGAGTGTGGCACAATGCTCTCTGGGCAGCTATGAAGAACTATGGTGTTGGCTGAAAGCTTTTTCATACCATTAAACAACTGTGTGCCAAGGACTATAGTGTAGTTCTTGTCAATGGCACAATAGGAGAGTGGTTTTGCACCACTGTTGGAATCTGGCAAGGGAGCCATCTTTTACCCACACTGTTCAACATCTACTTGGAATGCACCATGACTAATATCCTAAAAAATCACATATGCACAGTCAGAATGGGGGGTGGGATCTCAAATTTTTGGTTCACTGAAGACTTTGACAGCTTGGCAGACAGCAAAGATGAACTTGTCAACCTTGTGAAATGATTTGATGAAACACCCACAAAATATGGTATGGAAATTAGTGCAGAGAAAACCAAGCTGATGACACGTGATAGGATCAGCTCATATGTCACTGTGGGCAGACAAGAGCTGGCGACATTGAAATAGTTTGAGTATTTGGGGACAATCATCACTGATGAAGGATCAAAGGCAGAAATTCTGGCAAGAACTGTGCAAACAGCAGCAGCAGTGGCAGAGCTAAAGCCAATTTGGAGAAACAAAAGCATCTTCCTGGAATCCAAACTGAAATTGCTGCATGCACTGGTCATCTCGAATTTTGTGTGAGGATGTGTGTGTGTGTGAGAGAGAGAGATGGGCCCTTATTGAAGAACTTGAATGGAAAATATAGGCATTAGAAATTAGACATTTCTGTAAAAATCCCGGGGATCTCCTCTGTTGACTATGCCACTAATGAAGAGATCTTCAACATTATCACCCAACATGTGGGGGCATATGAAGACCTTACAATAACCATGAAAAAGTGCAAGCTGAAGTGGTACGGCCATGTAACAAGATTATCTGGCCTATGTAAGGTCCTCCCCCAAGGGACAATACAGGGGGAGCGAAGAAGAGGTAGACTGAAGAAGAGATGGGTTGACAACATACATGAGTAGACAGGACTTTGCAGAGACTTGGGCATTGGCACGCAGTCATAGGGGTGGAGAAAATTGGCTGGCTGCTCATTAGGGATGGTGCCCCAATAATCAATGTGGTTATGAGAGTGATGATGATGATCACCGGCTTGCTACCAAAATAACACCATTCCAACTTAATAGAATTTCACCCCCACAACCCCAGCTGCCTTTTTAGTATCATTGACTCACTCTTCAAACCCCCCTCTTTTCCGTCTTTCACATCTCGTGTGGCACATGGGACTCACTGATAATTTCCAGGAGAAAATTTATAAAATAGGGCATGATCCTTCTATTCCCCTAACTTCAGTTAACATGTTCTCCTCTTTCCAACCACATACCCAGTAATTTCTCCTCTTACTCCTCCTCTGACTCCTCCATTTGTCCCAGTGGCACCATCCCATTTTTCTCTTATCTTACTCTTCTCTTCAACCGCTCATTTTTCTCTGGCACTTTTCCTTGACAATAGACTCATGCTTTAGTCTGTCCCTTCTTAAAATAAAACATACTTCATCCTACTTGTCTCTCCCACCACTGCTTTATATCCCTTTAATTTCTAAGCCAATTGAATTGCTGTCTGGAGTTCCACTCATCCAATTCCAGCCTGAACTGTCTCCAATCCAGCTTCCACCTCTTGCATTCCACTGCAACTTCCCTTGCCAAAGTCTTTAATGACCTTTTCCTAGCCAAAGCTCAGAACCAGACTTCAATCTTTATCCTCCTTGACATGTCAGCCATCCTTGACACCATCAACCATGCTTTCCTGGAAGTCTTGTCTTGAGTTCTGTGTCTCAGCCCTCTCTTGGTTCTCTTCCTCCTCCTAATTGCTCCAGCAGTGTATATTTTGGAATATCTTGCTTATTCCAACTCCAGCTTTCTGTAGGTGTTTCACAGGGCTTTTCTTGGTTCCCTTCCCTTCTCCTGCTCTACCTTCTCCGGGTAATCTCATCCACAAATGCAAATTCAATTACTCTCAGATTCTGTATATTGATGACTCGTAGGTCAACCGCTCTCTGTTCATCTATCAGGGTATGTCTAGACTACATCATGTCGGCAGAGGGATGTAAATTAGACATACCGACATTGCAAATGAAGCGGGGATTTAAATCTCCCGTGTTTCATTTGAATAAATATGGCTGCCACGTTTTGCCAAGTCAGCAGTGTGTTGGCAAAAAGTGGCTGTCAAGACAGGGATCAGGTGACAAAGAAAGCCTTTGTCGTCCGATCCTGTAAACCTCGTTTTACAAGGTATAAGAGGTTGGCCAACAAAGCCTTTCTTTGTTGCCTGATCCCCGTCTTGACAGCCGCTTTTTGCCAACAAACTGCTGACTCAGCAAAATGTGGCGGCCATTTTTATTCAAATGAAGTGCTGGAGCGTTAACTCCCCGCTTCATTTGCAATGTTGGTATGTCTAATTTACATCCCTCTGGCGACAAAGGGATGTAATCTAGACATACCCTCAGAGTCTAACCCACAGGCACCTGCTTCTAATATTCCCTGAGGGTGCTCAACCCCAGGCTTCACCTCTCCACTCCACCCTTCCTCCAAGGCCTCACCCCCAATTTGCCTCTTCTCATCCCCATTCCACCCCAGCTTCACCTGCATTCCGCTCCTTCTCTCAGTCCCCACCCCTGCCCTGCCTCTTCCTGCCCCCACCTCACCGCTTCCCACCTCTTTCTGCCTCTCCCCAGAGCACACCCATCCCTGCGCTTCATCCTCCTTCCAATGCCCTCTGCACTCTGCAGAACATCTGTTCCCCAGTGTGCAGGAAGCGCAGGGAGGGAGGAGGAAGAGTTGATCACCAGTGTGTGGGAGTAGGGGGAAGAGGACCCTGATTGCAGAGAGTGTTAAGCATTCACTAATTTTTCTCCATGGGAGCTCCAGCAATGGAGTGCTACAAAGTCAGTGCCTATGGGCCAATCAGAGTCATTTGAGTTATTTTGTATATTTAGACTAATCTAATTTACCTTAACCCATTGATAGTCACGATTAATCTCTTAGCCATACATCAATAGTACTGTTCATGCTGTCTGGTATATTGCCCCTGAATTCTACATTTTCCTATACATAGAGGCTAAACCATTCACAAATTAACCTTGCCTGATTGTGTTTCTGCTGCTTTAGCTTTGCTTTGGGATTTGTTATTGTGAGGAAGAGCTATTCCGATTTGTTTGTGTAAAAGCATCTGATCTGTATTTGTACCAAAATGCAGCATCTAATCTAATCTTTCCTAAGTACTTACTTGGCCCTAGAACCAGTACTATGTGAACATATGATGCTCATATGTGTGGTCCGTATATGAGAATATGAATTTAAGCTGCATAGTTAGTCTTTAGAAAAAAACTGCTTTTGTTGTAAGAACCACTGTATTCCTACCAATGCTTTTATGTTTGGGTAATAATTTAAATCTCTGTAGTAAGTTGACAGTGATAAATAATTTCAGTTAAATAACAAAAACAATTTTACTGGTCTTCTGCTACTCCGTTATTAAAGAGGAAATAAAAGCGGCCAGTTTACAAGCATTGAAATTAAGTTCTTCTGGGAGGTGAAAAGTCTGCACTCAGACTGACAGCCACAGTGTGCCTCCCTATTGTAGAAACATGACAACTTAGAAATAAGTTAAGAGAGCAGCTCCTTCTCATTGCGTGTAAGAATTGGCGAGGTAGCAAAGCCCTTATTTTCTCTGGATAACTTTTTCCTAAATGAGCTATAGAAATGTCCAACATTTTCCAAGCAAGGTTCCAGGTAGAGTCTGTTGACTTGCGTCTCTGAGAAAGCACTTTAATCTGCAAACTTCATGAGCAGATGTCAGTGTTTTGGGTCCATTTTACATTATTGAAGATGCAGGTGGCCCATTGGCACACTTGGTTCAGCTCTAGGCAGCAATGGGCACTGGCAGCAAGGCCCAGTATCTCATCATTTTTCCCGAAACACCAGTCACCGCTAATGAGGAAATCCAGGCAGAGCCGAGCTATAAATCTCACAATATATATTTTTTTTAGTAAAAATTAGGTGTGAAATCGAGTTTTAAGAACATAGTGATATTGCTATGGTGAATGTGTGTTGTTTTTCACATGTAATAAGACAGGCACTAGTTCTTTCCTGTCAGCCTGGATTGAACGCAATGGAACTATGAAACTGTCAGCGAGAATGGGGATTTAAAACTGCACTTTTGTCTCCAACATCCCCATTTCATGCTGTCTTACAGATATCCTCTAGCTCCTTCTCATGTTTGCCAGCTCCCCACGGCCAGGTCCTTGTCATTTTACACCTATGTAGAGTTGGTAACATATGACCAACAATGAGGTACCCAATGACCTAACAGCTTGGTCACTTGTGCACCTTCTCTTCAGATTGCCTTCCCTCATGAATGGCTTGATCTTCCACTGTTCTCAGCACTTCATCTCCTATTGACTTCCTCTGGCATTGTCTTCTGCAGGATCCTTTTCTTTACTGGCAACTCGCTGCCTGTTGGCTACCTTTCCAGATGACTGATGACAAGTCAAGATGACAAGTCAAGAGCAGAAGGGTGGTGGGGCTCTGGAAGTTAATGCCTAAAGCAGCATTAACTCCAGGTTCAGGGGGTAGCTGAGTTTGTCTGTTACAGACAAAAACAACAAGTGGTCTGGTAGCACTTTATAGACTAACAAACCATGTAGATGGTATCATGAGCTTTCGTGGGCAAAACCCACTTCTTCAGATGACGATTTGTTGTTTTTATTAACTCCAGGGTTAGCCTCTAGGTGCTTGCCTACACTACAGAGAAGATCAACCCTTCCGAGGTCAATCTCCTAGCACTCGATTTAGCAGATCTAGTGTAGACCCCCAAATCCAATGCTGAGGGTAGCCCCTGTTGGCATCGTTTACTCCTCATTCTGTGAGGCGTAAGAGAAGCCGATGGGAGCATGTGAGAGTAGTTATTAATAACTCACAGTCATGCTAGATGGGCATAACAAGTGGGGTTCTGCAGGAGTCTGTTTTGGGATCAGTTCTGTTCAATATCTTCATCAACGATTTAGATATTGGCATAGCGAGTACGCTTATTCAGTTTGCAGATGATACCAAGCTGGGAGGGGTTGCAAATGCTTTGGAGGTTAGAATTATAATTTAAAATGATCTGGACAAACTGGAGAAATGGTCTGAGGCAAATAGGATGAAGTTCAATAAGGACAAATGCAAAGTACTCAAGGAACAATCCATTTCACACATACAGAATGGGAAAAGACTGTCTAAGAAGTAGTCCATCTATCAGGGATGAACATTCTAGATGGCGCTTGGTCCTGCTGTGAGGACAGGGGACTGGACTTGATGACCTCTCAAGGTTCCTTCCAGTTCTACAGATTGGACCTCCCTTGGCCAGCACCTTTGGGACCTGACCCATCCCAAATGAGGGAATTTGCTTGATATGGGGAGGTCCCCTATCACTGGCCTTCCAGGACATTCCCCCTCTCTGCAGCTGGCTCTGCTCTGCCACTGGGCGCCATCCTGCAGGACTTGGACTTGGGCTTCTGTCTGCTGGAGCTCCCCAGTATGGTGCTTCCCAGCGTCTGTGGCCCCGCTTCTTCCCCATCCAACCTGGGATCCCCACCTGGAATGGGACTCACCTGTCCCACTGCTGCCCCACCTGCTGGGGCTCCCCAGGACTAAGCTCCCCAGCCGCATGGCCCCACTTCTTCTCCATCCACCTGGGGCTCCCCAGGGACAGGGTTTGCACCTCTGTGTGCCAGGACTCTCTGATCCAGGACCATCCGTGGTCCAGAAGGAAATTCTTGGAACCACCTCCAGGGCATAACTCCAAGATCAGAGCTGCTAGACCTCAACACTCTGTAAATGACACTGTGCAGAAACTAGAGTCCTCCAGATGGACCTGACCGGCCATGAAGAAAAGTGTGTCTGTCTTACTGGAGTGCTGAGCACTGTATGCTTAGTGTGTGCATTCTGGTTTTGGCAATTGATAATAAATAGAGATTAAGTAGGATGTTATTGTGTAAGGCTCTCTCAGGGTATTTCTACACTACCCTCCTAATTCGAAGTAGGAGGGTAATGTAGGCATACCGCACTTGCAAATGAAGCCCGGGATTTGAATTTCCCGGGCTTCATTTGCATGAAGCCGGCCGGCGCCATTTTTAAATGCCGGCAGTTCAAACCCCGTGCCGCGCGGCTACACGCGGCACGGAGTAGCTAGTTCAGATTAGGCTTCCTAATCCGAACTAGCTGTACTCCTCGTGGAATGAGGGCTTCAAATCCCGGGCTTCATTTGCAAGTGCGGTATGCCTACATTACCCTCCTACTTCGAATTAGGAGGGTAGTGTAGACATACCCTCACTGGTAAAAGATCTCGTAAAGCTACAGAGTGTAAGATTACGCCTGAGCCCATGGAAGGATGAGGGTGGGTGCCTATATTAAGAAAATTACACCTGAGCCCTATGGACGGGTAAGGGTGGGTGCCCCCAGAGTGTGAGAGTGACAGGGAATTTTGTCCAGATAAGAGAGGGGAAGTGGGACTCTAGGATTTAATGCCTGAAGCAGCATTAACTTCTTTGTGGTTAGCCTCCTGGAGATCTGTGAGGCAGAGGTCTTAAGGATGCCCCAATAAGCTCTGTTCTCTATCCCTCCTAACCTATGGAGCGCCCATTCTGGAAGAGGGTTACTCACTGGCCACTTAATTATGTACCTACAGTGGGAGTGCTTCAATTCCTATTTCATTCCCATGCTAGAGAGATTACCAGATCTTACCCTATTTTAAGTGCAAGTAATCTCTTCAAAACCTGTGCTATCTCAAAAACGGGAATGAACTTTGTAGAGGGGTGCTGCAGTGAGCTATGTACACGTGTTAGATGCTAACATTTGCAATGAGAACTGACTCAAACCATATGTCCGTTTTGGCATCGTGTGCAGACGGCTTGTCCTCCCCTCTGACTGAATTGGGTTTGGTCTACCTTGTCAGGACCATGAAAACTGAAGCCGGCTGAGTACTCAGTGAAAAAGCTGGAAGGAGGTAGGAGGCCAGTGGGCAACTGCTTGGAGAGGTATGAAATAAGCAAAATACAGGTTGCACCTCTATAATCCGGAACTCTCTAGTCCAGCAATATCCATTGGCCCGGTAGGCTGTGGGAGGTGGGGGTGCCTGGAGCCTGGTGCGATGCAGGAGAGGAGGAGCTGGCACGTGGCCCAGCTGGGCTGCAAGGGGGGGGCTGGGAACTGGAAAACCAGTTGGGCTGCGGGCAGGAGGGCAGGAGCCGGAGTGCGGCTCAGCTAGGCTGTGGGGAGGAGAGTATGGAGGGGAACCAGGAAACTTGGTGTGGAGGGCAGAGCAGGGGATGAAACGATCAGCAAGGGAGCCAGAAATGACCTCTCCTGGTCTCGCAAAACCCTTCATCCAGGACCAGTCAGGTCTGGAGAGTGCCGGACCAGGGAGGTCCACCCTCTAGTTTGATACTGGACCTGCAAAATGACAGCAAAAGATAAGGAAAGTGGGAGCCTGGTGCATCTTCAGAGATGTGGAGGTTGGTTTGAAGAGAGGCAAGCCTTATGAGACTTTCCTCATGCTCTCTGACTGTGTCTACATTGGCACCCTTTTCCAGAAAAGGGATGCTAATGAGACACTTCGGAATTGCAAATGCCAGGGGGATTTAAATATCCCCCACGGCATTTGCATGAACATGGCTGCCGCTTTTTTCCGGCTCAGGGTTTTGCCGGAGAAAAGCGCCAGTCTAGACAGGATCTTGCGGAAAATAAAGCCTTTTCCGGAAGATCCCTTATTCCTGATTTTGAGAGGAATAAGGGATCTTCCGGAAAAGGCTTTATTTTCTGAAAGATCCCGTCTAGACTGGTGCTTTTCTCCGGCAAAACCCCGAGCCGGAAAAAAAGCGGCAGCCATGTTCATGCAAATGCCGTGGGGGATATTTAAATCCCCCTGGCATTTGCAATTCCGAAGTGTCTCATTAGCATCCCTTTTCCGGAAAAGGGTGCCAATGTAGAGACAGCCTCTGAGTATCAGGGATGTCAGAGGTCTTCTGAAGATGGATTTATGTGAAAACTCTGGAAAATACACTTGTTTCTCATAGGTTTCATCTGAAATTCGTCAAAATGTGTGAATTTTGCAGTTTCGATCTTTTCAGGTTCATTCAGACCAGTAGTTCAAAGAGAAATAACATAAAACCAAACCCAAAGGGAAGATTCACTGAGCTCGCTGTAGAATGAAATGACCTAATCTCCTGCTCTTCTAACTCCACAGAACTCTAGAATAATGACCCTGTGTTTTGCCCATGCCCTTTGGGAGATTTTAGCATTGCAATGTATTTCCATTGCTCTCAATCTTCTCAGCGTAACAGGATGCTTTTCCTTAGTCTCATGTAGGGAAGAGCATAAGAAAGTTCCCAGTGCTTCTGCACTACGTTACAGTTCAAACCAGGGAGCTTAGTAATGGCTGTCACCGTACTTGCTACCAAATAAATAAAATAAAATTAAATTAAATTAAAATCCCTTTTCCACTTGGAGAGCAACACACATGTTGGAAGAGATTTGCAAATGTGAGCCATTCCTTAAGGCTAATTATTTAAGCAACGTCCTCTATTGGCACCATTTTGACATATGCAAATGACTCTTTAGCATGCTAATTTAGTGGCTTGTACGTGGAGCAGCCTCCTTTTTAGCACATATCTGAAAATTCCAGAGGGAGCCATTGTCTGTGTCCATTCCATAGACTTGCACAGCACTTCCAGACCTGCTTCCTTTTATTAGGTAAAGTACCTCAACATTATCTCCTGCTAGACTGAGATTCAATGTCAGGAGTCTGGCAAATTCTTTCCTTCAGCTACTATAACAAATGTCTGCCCTACCAGACAAACGGAAATGAAGCTGGGGTATTAACTCTTTGTTTTTCTTTGGGACAAACCCAGGAAAAATGAATTCTTTTGTAACATCTTGGAAGATCAGTTCACGTATGGAATGTTTAGCACTGTCAGAAACTATTATACTTTAATGTGCAGTAAAATATGATGATGATTTATTGCAGGAGGAGCCTCTCGATAGTATTTAATGAGTTTCCATTATATCCATTCATTAGAAGTGAGTCAGTCCTCATTAAAATCATCTGATAATTAAACATTAATTATTATACAGCATGTTTTGGGATGCAGTATCATTATCTGGCTAAATGGGGGAGATACATGTAAGTCCACCTGTGAACAGAATTCTTCGCACTTAACTATATGCTAGGTAACAAGAAGCAGTGGTTTTATTTAAGCCTGTAAACAGCATCTCAGTTTAACCAGAAAAATTGCTTTTCAAGATCTGCGTGCTGACTTCAGGGTAGTTTTGTTTCTACATTAGGAAAACTGTTAGATAAGGTGTAGGAACAAACTGAACTAAGGAAAATGCAATTTATAATAGGACACTAAATCAATTTTGTCTTCTAAAAACACATGATGGCAGGGGTTTTGTCCAAGGAGGCACTGAGACAGTTTTACTGCTTACCTTTCAGGGCTCCTTTCAGGCTTCCCTTAGGATGATTTATTTTGGCTTTACTTTGCATTTCTTACATGGTTTGTTTGATGCATTAAGACACGTTGGAAACCAAACAGAAAAATAACATTTCCCCATGTGCTGTGGTTCATCAAATGCATAAAAAAATTGGTGCAAAATATCCCTGCAGAGAGGATTATTGTCCAATATTCATTTCTTTCTTGGGTTACTTACATGGGAAGGGAAAATTTATTGAAGTGTTTGTGTATTTCTGTTGGACAGGGCAACATGAAAACTGAACTAATGGCATTTAAGCAGTGCAATGTAACCTTAGTCTGATCACTACATCTCATTATAAATAAGATTGGGAGCTTTTTTGTTCTCCCCAAACTCCCACTGACTTCATTATCCATTAATAGCAATAGGAATTTTGAGAGTGCAAGGACTGCAAGCATTAAGCCCTACCATTTTATAGACCAAAGTCTTGATTTTTGAGAGGTGCTGAATACACATAGTTTTTATTAACATCTATGAATTTTTTTTGCCTGTTTTGAAATCCACTGGAGTCAAGAGCAGATAATACGAGACAGAACTGGGCTCCAATTTCTGGTGCCAACTGGTCAGGATTTCATCAGGCACTTAGCAGATTTAATACATTATTAAAATATAGGGAAAACCCTAAAAGCTACACCTCACATTTTATTCACTCTAATGCTGACTAACCAGCAGTGAAACAGGAAGCTGTCTAAATCACCAAATAGACAGAAACCCAGGAACTACAGCTCAACCACTGAATGTCTGACAAAGCAGGAGACTTCCAAGTGGCATGGAAACTTAATTTAAACATTTGTTTAATCAATCAACCCTGGGGAATCAACCACGACTGAAATAACATTTTTTCTACCAAAAATTCTGCATCTGCTTCCATTTAAATTAGTGGGAGTTCATTCATTGGAGGTAGGATTAGTATTGCCTTCAGCTGGAGTTGAGGGTGCACGAAGCACCTCTCCAGAGGGGCCTAGTGACCTGCAAGATCAAGTTTTGATTCAGCAAATCTGTCTTTGAAACATTTTGACTGGGCTGCTGCAAATGCTGTGTACTCAAGAGCCGATGTGCTTTGCAGTTCCCTGGAGAGAGAGACATTGTGCCTTGGTGGTTATGATATTTTCCACTTATGAAAAGTGGCTCAATATAGTCCTGTAGACTGAAGCACTCTATTTGCCACAGCGAGGCTACGTGTGCTTCTCCCACACATCCTCTCCGAAGTGGTTTCATCTTGGCTGAGGGGAAATCCACCTCCATCAGCAGGGCAGGAGTCAGTGCAGGTCCCATGGGTCAGTCAGTCCTTGGCGGCTCAACTGAGGCTGTCAACAGTGATCTTAATCCTAAGATTTGTGATATTGGCCTTTCCCTGTCAATTCGGGAAATATTAGTCCACCAGTCTTATTTTGTATTCACGTGGCATATGAACATGCCATGTGATAGTAACAATATTTGGTTACTAGCAGCCCAGACTTCATTTGGCTCAGGAAATTAGATTTGACTGCAAAGAATGACGTATGAAGTTTCATGTACAGCTTGATGAAAGTGCCATGGGTCTGCTGAGCCAGGGTGCTGGAACTGGGGTGTTGAGGGGTGCAACAGCATCTCCTGGCTTAAAATGGTTTCTAACATAGAGTGGATCTACAGTTTGATTCAGTGATTTTCGGCACCCCCACTATACAAATTGTTTCAACGCCACTGCTACTAAGATGATAATTCAACTTAACACACACTTAAAAATGACAGACAGACACAGAGAGAGAGAGATGTCCATTGGCTGCAGATGAGACACTAGATGGGGCAGATTCTGGGTTATTACAAATCTTTCTCACATAGCTGTCTAGTGGAGCTTGCCCAGATGGTCAGGAGTCTAACTGATTCCCATATTTGGGGTTGGTCTTGAAGGAATTTCCCCCCAGGTTAGGTTGGCAAAGACCCTGAAGATTTTCACCCTCCTGTGAAGTGTGGGGCACAGGTCATTTCCTAGTCTGAACCAGACTCAGTAGTGGATTCTCTGAAACTTGAAGTCTTTAAATCAAGATGTGAGGACTTGGGTAAGTCAGCCAGAGGCTATGGACCTATTAGGATATGTCTACACTACAGCGCTAATTTGAACTAAGCTAATTCGAACTAACGCATCTAGAACTAAAAACTAGTTCGAATTAGCGTTTTGCTAATTCGAACTAGCATGTCCACATTAAGTGGACCCTGAAGCGGGGTTAAGGATGGCCGGAAGCAGTGCCGGCAGGGCATCAGAGTAGGACTTAGAGCGTGGAGCTGCTGTCTCAGGCTAGCCGAGGGCTGTGCTTAAAGGGACCCGACCCCCACCCCGGACAGACAGTTCTCAGGGGTGCCCCGCTTGCAAAGCAGTCCTGGCTTGGAGTGCCCTGAGTGCCCACACTGGGCACATCACAGCACTAGGCCATCAGACCGGCTGCACTTGCCGCAGGCTGCCATCTGGGAAGAGGGGGCAATTGGGGGGCTGCAGGAGAGCTTCCACCCCCAGAAGCCCGCAGAGCCAGCCCAGTCCTCCCCATCGGGGGCTCGTACCCCATTCCTCCCTCACCTCCTTCCACTTACCCTTCCCTAGCCCTCCTTCCTGATGTACAAAATAAAGAAAACGTGTGGTCAAAAACAGAATCTCTCTTTATTGAACAAAACTCAGGGAGACTGGGAAAAGGAGGTGGGAGAGGGGAAGAGAGAGGCTGGGAGAGGGGAGGGCAACTAAAATGATCAGAGGTTTGGAAGAGGTCCCATATGAAGAGAGGTTAAAGAGACTGGGACTTTTCAGTTTAGAAATGAGGAGACTGAGGGGGGATAGGATAGAGGTCTATAAAAGCATGAGTGGGGTGGAGAGGGTGCATACAGAAAAGTTCTTCATTAGTTCCCATAATAGAAGGGCTAGAGGACACCAAAGGAAAGGAATGGGTAGCAGGCTTCAAACTAGTAACAGAAAGTTGTTCTTCACAAAGCAAAGAGTCAACCTGTGGAACTCCTTGCTGCAGGAGGCTGTGAAGGCTAGAACTAGAACAGAGTTTAAAGAGAAGTGAAATCAATTCATGGAGGTTGGGTCCATGGAGTGGTATTAGCCAGGGGGTAGGAGTGGTGTCCCTGCCCAAGGTTTGTGGAAGGCTGGAGAGGGATGGCACGAGACAAATGGCTTGGTCACTGTCTTTGGTCCATCCCCTCCAGGGTCCCTAGGGTTGGCCGCTGTCGGCAGACAGGCTACTGGGCTAGATGGACCTTTGGTCTGACCCAGTACAGCCATTGTAAGCTCAGGGTCGGGGGTCTCAGTGGACCACACCTGCTCCTGGGTGGCCAGGCTGGCAGCTCTCCTGCCCTAGATGGCCAATTTCCTGTGCCTAGTGCGGAGGTCGTGGACGAGGTTCACGATGTCCGCACTAGACCAGGCGGGTGCCCGCCTCTTGTGGTCCTGGGCAAGCTCCCGGGAGCCGCCAGCCTGGTCCCAGGAAGAGGGGGAGTGCTGGGGGGCATCGGGTGGCTGGCTCGAGCCGTGCCAGCTGCAGGGTCTGCTGGCTGGGTGCTCGCAGGCTTGCACCTGGCACGGGCACCGTAGCTAGCCCATGCCCCTTTAAGGGGTTCGGGTCTGGGAGGGGGGCAATAGAGTTTCCCTGGTGTTGGCCAGAGTGGCCACCGGGGAAAGCTGGGGAGGGCTAGCCTCTCACTAGTTCGAATTAAGGGGCTCCACACCCCTTAATTCAAACTAGTAAGTTTGAACTAGGCTTAGTCCTCGTACGATGAGGTTTACCTAGTTCGAACTAAGCGCTCCGCTAGTTCGAATTAAGTTCGAACTAGCGGAGCACTAGTGTAGCGCCTATCAAAGTTAATTCAAACTAACGTCCGTTAGTTCGAATTAACTTTGTAGTGTAGATATACCCCTACAGTAGTTGGTGGGTGATGTTCTGAGTCCTGTGATGTGCAGGAAATCAGACTAGATGATCATGATGGTGCCTTTTGGCCATAACGTTGTCATCCAAGGATTCTGCTGGAGTTCTATGCTACTGTCAGCCAGTGAATCCTCTTGAAGTAGCGTTTTACTTCTGGATTCTAAAGTTCCATGTTAGAACTTTATCTAAACCAGTTTTCCATGAGCCAACTAAAGCGGGACTATTCCACCATCTGTGGTATCTCACCATTCAGAGTTTGTGTGCTAGGGAAAATACAGATTTATTTTGTGTAAATTCATCCCAGTGCACCAAGCTTTACTCCTTATGAACCACTGTGGGAGTTTAGTGCCTTCAAATACTTGTAGATGGTTCTCATAGCCTCCTCCCTTGGTCATCATTTGGCCAACCTTTTCATATTGAATTCTTTCAGGCTTTCCTCATTTATTCAGTCCCTCCAGCTGCTTAATTATTTGTCATGAGATTCTCTGAATTCATTCCAGTTTTGTCAATATCACTGAGGTCCTCAGAAATGAGTGCAGCATTTCAGGTACAGTATCAGCAGCATCCAGCAACCTAGGAGAATCACAGCCCGGCTCCATAATACGATACTTCTGTGTACACAGCCTCAAATCTCACTTGCTTATTTTGTTTCCATGTTACAGCTCCAGGTCATATCTAATGTGTTGTTCACTATGGCTATGTCTAGACTGCAAGCCTCTTTCGAAAGAGAGCATCTAGACTGCACGTTGAACTTTCGAAAAAGCGGCTTGCTTTTTTGAAAGAAAGCATCCAGTGAGTCTGGATGCTCTCTTTCAAAGAAGCCCTATTTACATTGAAGAACGCCTTCTTTCGAAAGAGGAACTTTCGAAAGAAGGCGTTCTTCCTCGTGAAATGAGGTTTACTGCCATCGAAAGAAAAGCCACGTTCTTTCGATTTAATTTCGAAAGAACGCGGCTTGAGTCTGGACGCAGGGGAAGTTTTTTCGGAAAAAGGCTACTTTTCCCGAAAAAACCCCTGAGTCTGGACACAGCCTATCAGGGCTCTGCTTTCCAGATTTCTCCCTTATATTGAATAGCTGTGTTCTAGATTATTTTCCCCAGATGTATTAACTGCCATTTTCCCAGGCTTAGTCTAATTCCTGTATTTCCTGCACATATTTCTAACCTCTCAGTTCTTCTGCATTATTTCTGCATCCTCCTCTGTTTGTTTCAAATTGTTTGGGCCGAAATCTGGAGAATATGGAATTGAGCCAGCATGTGAATCCAGGAACACTGCCAGCCATTTTGCAAAGGAACCATCCAGTTCACAAAATTCCATCTCTTCACAGGGTTACAACAACAAGCAGCAAGTTAACAAACCTTGCTTCTAGCATTGCTGCCTGATTACCAAGTGATGGGTTGTGGTGATTTGCAGGCACACATTTGTGATCACAGTGGCTTTCAGAACGACATCTCCCAGAATAAGCTGCACTGGATTGTATGTGTCATAAGGGGAAAGGAACAGACACAGTTTTCAAACATAGCGGTTTAAAGTTAAACACCAACTGATTTTCAGAGTTGTTGAGTGCTGGCAGCTCCCATCAATAATTTTGGCTGGATCATCTAAAAAAGAAGAGCAGCTCCACACAGGGCCTCCTGGGAGATGTAGTACTGGTTGCAAAGGGTGTTAGGTGCCTACGGGTACATCTATACTGGAGCATTATTTTGAAATAACAAGGTGAGCATCTCCACAGGAAGCCTATTATTTTGAAATAATTTGGAAATAATGGGCTGCTTATTCCAAAATCTGTAACCCTAATTTCACAAGGAATAACACCTATTTTGAAATAGTTGTTGTGAAATAGGTTGTGTGTAGACAGCGCAGCTGTGGTTATTTCGAAATAATTGGCCTCCGGGGGTTTTCACAGCTGCCCTTGTGACCACCCTGTCCACACTCCTCAGAACTCTATAGCTTCCCTTTCACTGCAGCTTTTAAAGCTGCAGCCAGTGGGGAAAAGGGTTTATGACACAAGGAAAGTCCTGCCAGCCCTGTGCCACACACCAGCAGCCTTCACTGCTTTTGCTGCTGCCATGAGTGACCCCCATGCTCTCACCCAACCAGAGCGAGCTGGCAGCCAGATTCCAAGCCACTGCCTGTGGGCGGAAGATGTGGGCCCCACCATGGTCTGGTGCAGAGATCCTGGATCTCAATGAGGTCCGGGGAGAGGAGGCAAACCTCTAAGATCTCTGCACCCAACTCAGGAATGAGGACATTTATGGCTGGATGGCTGACAGCCTGGGCCAGAAGGGCCACATATGCACTCGGGAACAGGTGTGTGTTAAGGTGAAGGAGCTGAGGCAGGCCTACACGAAGGGCAGGAAGTGCAGCCCCCACTCAGGGGTGGCATCCCAGATCTGCCCCTATTTCAACCTGCTCCACTACATCCTGGGAAGGGTTTCAGCCCCTTTCCTCCTCTTGTTGTGGACTCAGGGCTGGAGATGCCTGTCATCAACCTCCCGGAGGGCATGGCTGTGGACGAGTAGGAGGTGGCGCAGGAAGAGGAAGATGAGGAGAGCAGCCTGGACATGATGCCCATCAGTCCTGGAGCCGGTTCCTCCCTCCCAGGATGTCGCCCATCAGTTGGGGAAGGGCCATCAGTTGAGTTGCGCGACTTTCCCTAGACACACGTGGGTGGAGGTGGCGGGCAGCAAGGGGTTGCATGCTCCTCACTTGGCCTTCTCAGCCTGGGGATTACACAGTAGCCTGTGCATGTGGGTGCACATGAAGCACCAGTCCAGAGCACACAGCCTCAACGGGGCTGCCACACAGGAACCTTGCTCTCCTGCTCACAGGGTTTCTGGAGAGGCCTGCCTTACTCCCAACTCCGTGGTGAGACTCCTTTCCACCACAAGTCACTCCTAAGAAGCCTGGAGTCACGAACACACACAGCAGTGGCACACATAGCACAGGTTCATGCCTGAACTCTTGGGGCTGCATCTGCTCCCGGGCAAGCATGGTGACGTAGAGGACACCGGTCAGGGGAGTCTGCTGGGAGGGAGGAAGTGGAGGGAACACCAGTAGTGCCCTCCCCAGCAAGTGGCATCTGCCACTCACACACACCTCCCCCAACACCCTACCCACCTCTCCAGCAGAGAGCAAGGATACAAGTCCTCTCCCTGTGTGACATTGCTACTTCAGAACCAGTGTGTGCCAGGCACAGAGGGAAGCCAAGCCACCCTGTCGTCCCCCTCCCATGCCTGCTTGTCCTCAGGGAGAAGAGGTAGCAAGGCTCCCCCTGGGACATCTGTGCCCCTGCAGGAAAGGACCCATTGTCTAGCCCTCAGATGGCCTTGCTCAAAGCACATCACCTTTGTCTGACCCGAGACCTTTCGGTGTCAGCTCAGAGATGAGGGTTAGGCTTCGTGCACAGTGTCTCCTGGGATGATGGCCCATCCTTGTTCTTCACTGCTGAACAAGCTGCAAGTGGGGCATGAGCCACATCTCCCACGCTAGCCTTCTGACCTCGCAAGACCCGCAGGTGCCGTCAGCCCTGGGAGGACCTTGAGTGGGAACACATAGCCTGCCTCTGTTCCTTACAGAGCAGCAGGCCCGGAGGCTGTATGCAGACCTGGAGAAGCACTGTGCTGACAGGGAACTGCACCACTCCACCTGGAAGGAGCTGTTCCAGGAGTCTCAGAGCATTTGTGAAGCATACAGCACCTCCACCAACTGTGTGGTCTCCTCATTGAGTGGTCCAACAGCCACCCCCCTACCCCTGCTCAAGGCTGTGGTTCAGTGACCCCCTGACTCAACACAGGTTCCCCACCCCTCTCATAAATAAAGACAAGGCTGAAACATGTTGTTTGACAGAATATTTTATTTAAAAATGAAGCCAAGCCAACAAGCCCCCAATTGGGGCCAAGCCCCCAACTAACCGCAGCATCATAACACTCCTGCATGCCCCATACCCCTGCAGACCCCAAATCTGAGCCTATCATACTCTGGAACCCCCTGTCCTGAGCCTCTCACATCCCCAAACTCCTGCATCCCTATATCCCCAGTCTTCTGCCACAACATTCCTCCACCATCCACACACTGCAAATCTGTGTCCTGAGCCCATCATACTTCCAAACCCCCCTTCCCTGAGCCCCTCACATGCCCCAACCAAAATCCTGAACCCTCACATCCATAAGCCTGCAGCTTGCTCAGCATCCCATCCCTCCACCTGACCCCAACACTCTCCAGTCTGGAGCCCCCTCCCTGAGCTCTACTTTCTCCTGCACCCAAATACCTTCCCAGAGCTTGCACCTCTCACCCCTTCTCACACCCAAATCCCTCATTCCCACCTCAGAGCCTGCACCTCCTGTTTTAACCCAGAGAGAGTGGCTCTTGTCTGAAGTATCCTGTAATGTTATTTTTATCACTATATATATCTGCATTACTTAAATTAATTGTGCCCCCAGCGTGGCTTTTTTTTCCTCAACAATTCTCCCTCTCTCACCCCCGGAGTACCAGCATCTATATAGATAGATATATAAAAATAAATATATAATACGTGGCTCTTCGCACTCTATCCACTGCATCTTGGCTCTTTATATCTAACGGGTTGGCCACCCCTGCGTTACTTCAAATAGCTAAGCACTATTTCAATGGGCATTTGTAGTATAGACGTGCTAGTTTGAAATAAGCTATTCTGGAGGTTTTATTCTGAAATAGCTTATTTCAAAATAAGCGCGCTGTATAGACGTACCCCAAATGCCTGTGAGGACTGGACCTGGGAGTCTGTGCCATTACAGTGCTTCAGGGCGTTAGCACACACATTTTTCTCTTCAGCAATGTTCTCTTCAAGTTCAAGCCCATTCAAAATGCCTTCTACTACAGCTACCAGCTTTCCCAAACCTGGCCATTTATTCAGCTCCAGCTTTGCTTTTATTTTATTTCTTTTCACAAAGGTTACTCTCAGTTCTTGGATGTTATCAGCTGCTTCATAGCCTTTCATCAGTGCATTGCTCACTTCCTGAGGGCCTGTTTTCCACTTGATGACTGAGGAGTTGCCGCTGCTGCCAGGAACAGAGCATTTTTAATTTCACTGCCTTGAGGTTTGAGGAAAATGGATCTCTAATAGGAAATGGTGTATGTTTCACTAGGCTGTAAAGGATCCTGCAGAATAATATTCACTGAAACCAGATTTAATCCCTAGAATGGTTTCTCATAGCCAGATGTATGACACCTGGAAAGTAAGTGTTCAGTGTGTGGGAGGGGGGTCAGGATCACACTGTAAAGGAGACAGGAAGTGGAAGATGAGGATATTCCCTGCGTTGGGGGCAGGGATCCTCTTTACAGACTCCGATGGGATGGAGTTAAGGACACTATGCTAAGGGCTCAAAACCAAGTACGCTACAAGTGCATTTTCAGCTCCACAAGCAGCTTCTGCCAAGAGAACTCCTACAGTCCTAACCAGGGCCATGGAAAATACAGAGAGCTCAATCTTCTGTGTGGCTATAGCAACTGCAGAGTCTCACCCAGCATAATTGTTTCTGACTGTAAAAGGAGCTTGCCAATCCGGCATGGCTCCACTGGACTGCGTGGCACTGCCAGGGCTAGCGCCGCAAATACATTGAACTGCCACCTCTGGCACCTAAATCCAAAAGTCACATCCTCAAAACCTCCATGTAGGCACCCACAACATGAGGCAGACACTAGATTTTTGCTGGTAACATTCCTTAGGAGACTATACATTGGCCAGCAGAGATGTGGGCAGATGCCCCATTCTAGCTCAGGCCTGTGTCTCAGTAGGTTCTTCAAATCTGGTGTTCTCCTGCTTCTCTCACTTCTGGACCTTGATCTTGTCAACATTCCTGCAGCTGCCTAGTGGATCAAGCACCATACAATACAACACAACAGTGCTGGGGGTGCACTTTAGCTCAGTGATGAGACTATTCACCGGCACTGTGGGAAACCCAGTCCTGCGCCAATGAAAGAAGCTGAAGTCATTCTCCTCCTGCTGGAAGAGAGCCATAACTGCTGAGCGATGAGGTATTCTGGGGCAGGACTTCCTCACTCTCGCCTGCTGATATGGCTCTACTTTACATAAATAGTTAAATATTAATTGAGCCAGAACACAGCAGTGTGACTCTATACCCAGTTTAGGGTGTCCCTCTGAGCTACAGGAGATCCAAGCTTGGGTCTCCCTCATAAAATGCCTGTTTAATTAATTATGCACAGTGGAATAGCTCCAACAGGAGCTGAGTGAGTGAGGCTTGTGCCAGATCACCCTGCAGCTTAGGGCACTCTCCTGTAAGGGGAAGTCTAAGGATATGTCTACACTGCAAAAAACCCACCCTTGAGGTAGTGAGAGAACAGGAGTACAGACTCGGCTACAGGGCTCTTGCTATGGTGCTAAAAATAGCTGGGTCGATGTTCCAACTTGGGCTGGAGCTCAGGTTGTGAAGCTTGCAAAGGGGCATGATCTTCAGAGAGCAAGCCCCACCTGAGCTGAAATGTTTACATGCTACCCAGGGCAAGGCTGAGTCCGCAGAAATAGGCTCTGAGATGTGCTGTGCGGGTGGTTGAGTTTTTTTCTATTTTAGTTTTTGCAGCGTATGTAGACCCTTCCCCTACTTGGATCTAGCCCTTAGCTTTTGGCACGCCTGGGATTGTCCCTATCTGGCCCTGTGGATTCCTACAGTCAATTGCCATGTGTTGAATCCTCCTTTGCATAAGTTGCCCCCCCACCCCGCATATTCAGAAACCTTGGTTGCCTACAGCAGAGCTGAGCAGTCTCCCCTTTTGCAACCAAAAGCTTCTGTGGCATCAGTGATCTTCTGGAGCAACTGGATATTGAACATTAAAAGATAAGATTAGTGAGCATTAAACAGGCTTCTAAGGCACCCGTCAACAGCTGTCCATATCTTTCCGAGGCCTGACTCTTTGCCTTAGATTACCCATAGTAATATATACACTAATAAAATTTCTGCCTGTTCATGGGAAGGGAAAGAGAACAGACTTTGTGTGTATGTGTAGGCCCACCCTCCAGGATTTATGGACTTAGTGCTTAGATGCTATGATAATTTCTTATTGCTTTACTACTAAAAGGACTCAACCTAATTCAGTCACATCCATCCCAACACATCCTGCCCCTCCCCCATCTCTTGAGGGCCATTCCTTCCATCTCTTTCTCCTCCTAACTTGGCCATTTCTCTCCCATCAGCTGTGCTGACTCTGCCTCTTGGCTCAGTGGCTGGAGTGAGAACCAGTAGTAAAGAAGTAGAATCATAGAATCTACTCTGAGGCCATGTCTTCACTACATGGGAAAGTCTAATTAAGATATGCAATTCCAGCAACTTTAATTCCATAGCTGTAGTTGACGTACCTTAATTTGAGTTTCCACACACTCGCCACAGTGGGAAGTCCATGGGAGCAAATGCTCCTGTCGGCTTCCCTTACTCCTTGTGAGAAAGAGAAATACTGGCCTTGATGGGGGGTGCCCTCTGAGTTCGATTTAGTGGGTCTTTACTAAACCTGCTAAATTGAATGCAGGAACATCAATCATGGCAGCACTGATCTTCCTCAAGTGAAGACATGACCTGAGATAGGTGAGCATTTTGGCATCTGGTAGCTAGACCAGCTCAACCCATCTTTGAGGAGTTGTCCCAGTCCACCATATCCCTTTGGTAGAAATCCTGCCCTATCTGCAACACAAATACCTCTATTCCTCTCCTAAAACACTCAGAAATCTGCCCTGTTCCCAAATACTAAAAATTAACGCAGAGACTAAAAACTGCACACTCTGCTGCCCAGAACAGAACAAAAAGCATAAGCAACAACTGTAAATATCAAAGAGTCCAAACAATTCTTTCTATAGTTCTGGAAACACACTAGGATACTAATGTATTGTGATGTCACTGTATTACATTTATAAGTTCTACACAAGGTGGACTCAAAAAAAAAAAAAAGAACCCTCCATTGCACAGTATTCCACAAAAAGTATAAGGGGCTCAGCGGGGAAGCCCCGAAGCTAGTATTTAGCACCTGTCTTTAAAGAAATAACATTTTTCAAAATACGATGACTGTGCGATGACAAAGTACCTCACAAAAAAAGAAAGACCTTGTGTCCACAGCAAGAGCTGTTGTAAAGCCAACAGCTAAAAACTAGCAGCAGGTGTTCCTCCCTCCCCCATACTGGGCTAAATGTGGGTAATATTTCCTGACAGTTCTGAAGGCAAGAGAACACCAGGGTGACTTATGGAGAAGTAGGGGGAGGAGGTGGAGCTGGGCACTTGAGGGAGGAGTGGGAATTGGTGGCTCTCACTCCTGCAGGGTTTGGCAAGGTGCTTCTTACAGTAATTAGTGTTAGCAGTGGACTAAAGCAGCTCTCTCTGGGCAGAGTGAAGAATGTAGCAAGCTACCAAATCCCCAGTCGAACAGCTGTGGGCCAGATATCCATAGCTGATCTGTGCCAGATGTATGTGACTGCTGAACTGGTCACGGACCTGCCATTTGCTTCGCTTGGGCTTGAGAGGACAATCTGCCAGGGGAAGGGGGGAGAGCGTCTGCAGCATAGAGTTACATGTGCACACCTTGCCAAGTCACACAACTTTTTTCCTTTACTGTTAAAATTCCCTTGGGCCGTTAATTTAGGATGCCCTAAGTGAGCTTTGCCAATGTGCAGAACCGGAAAATTTTCCAAGCACACACCTCCTCTGAGAGCATCCATCAAGCTGCCCTTCCCATGTGTTCACTCAGGCCTCATTACAGCTCATAATGGTAAACAAAATACAAGCTGCATACCTGCACTGTGCTGCTAAAAGACCAAATGCAAACTCCCAAGCCTGCTCTTTCCCATTGCTGCCTTTAAAGTGAGAGGCCCAATCCATCCACCCAGCCTGCCTCAGGCCCCAAAGAACAAGTGCCAGAATATTCAAGACAGGAATGGTGAGCAATCGTTAAATAGCAAGGGGACAATTAAGAGGGAAATGCCTGATAGACCAGATCATGTCTCACATATTCAGCATCACCCCAGACTGCATACAGACAGACATTGGCATCATTGTCACGTGAGGAACAATGTCTATTCTGTTGCTGGTGGTATGCCACAGTCTTCCCCTTTCGCTGCCCCCCACTAAACCTTCTGGGCTAGTTGAATCAATAGATCCATTATAGAAGAAATGCCTCCCTGAGTATTTCAGCAAATGCATGGTACATACTGAAGGAGTTGGTCAGATTATGTGCCTTATCTGTAAACCCAGCCACAAATTATATAATACACTGGCCTGTGTATGGCCAACAGTGTCCTCTTCTGGGTGGATTATCAAGGTGCTCCAGTATTTTACCATTTGTAAATATCTTACTTTCTGGCAGCTAACCTGAAGTCAGATCATAAGTGATAACATTACCACCAGTTAGCAAAGAATCTTTTGGCTGTGGTCTTTGGAGCCAAATGCCATGACTGGACATTGGCAAATCTGCATCCCCAGCCTGGAGCTTGCACCCCCAGCCTGGAGCCCTTCCTACACTCCAACCCCTTGCCCCAGCCTGGTGCCCCCTCCACACTCCAAACCCCTCATTCCTACTGAGGATGGTAAGGACTCGTTGACCATCCGATAAGCAAATGCTTATTGGATAGTCAAGTCGACTAGTTGATTCCTGCCCCTCCTTGCTGCCTCTATCAGATAGAGGCAGCAAAGGGGGGGGGGAGGGATATTTCAAAGCAGCAGAACCACACAGAGCCTGTACCTGGGGCTCCGTGTGGCTCTGCTGCTTTGAAAAGCCATGGATGCATTTCAAAGGGGCAGCGCTGCACAGCTGATCCTAGAATCAGCTGTGTGGCGGTGACCCTTTGAAATATCACCTTGGCATTTCAAAGCAGCAGCACATGGAGCTGACCCCGGACTCCATGCGGATCTGCCCCTTTAAGGGGCAGTGCTGCATGGAGCCAGGGTCAGCTCTGTGTGGCACTGCCGCTTTGGAACACCGAGGGGGCATTTCAAAGGGGCAGCGCTGCACAGCTGGTCCCCGTTTCAGCTGTGTGGCACTGCTGCTTTGAAACGCCGAGACGGTGTTCAAAGGGGCAGTGCTGTGTGGAGCCCAGGGTCAGCTGGGGAGTCCCTAACTGTTCCTGGGTTCCATGGAAATGCTGCACGGAGCCCGGGATCAGCTGGGGAGTCCCCAGCTGACCCTGGACTCTGCATGGCATTTCAAAGCAGCCGTGCAGCATAGAGCCTGGGGTCAGTGGGGACTCTCAGTCCCCCACTTACCCCAAGCTCCATGAGGGTGCTTCGGTTTGAAATGCACAACAGCCCCCGGGAGGGGCTCTTGTACACTTCAAAGGAGGAATGTGGAAGTGCCTATTGACTAGTCGAGTAGTCGATAGAAATTCCATTGACTACTCAACTAGTAAATTAATTGTCAGTTAATATCCCTAATTCCTTCCTCTCAGGCTAGAGCCCCCTCCTGTACCCCAAATTCCTCATCCTTAGACTAACCCCAGCACCCACACCAACCAGCCAGAGTCCTTATCCCTTCACACCCTACACCTCTAAAGCCCCATCCCAAACCCTGAAGCCCACATTTCTGGCTCCACCCAGAAACCTCATTCCCTCCCACACCCCAACCCTCAGCCCCAGCCTGGTGAAAATGAGTGAGTGAGAGTGGGGGGAGCAAGTGATGAGGGGACTGGAGTAAGCAGGAGCAAGGTCTTGGAGATGGGGTGGGGCCTCAAGGAAGGGGTGGGGCCAGGGTGTTTGGTTTTGTGCTATTAGAAAGTTGGCAACCCTAGCTTGACCGAAACAGCCAGATATATTAACTTAAAGACAGCAAGGCAGAAAAATCTTCTATGTGGTCCAGCCACTAGAGAGAGACAACGTCCCCTGTCGCATTAGTGGGATGCTACAAGCTTAGAACCATAGATGTTGTATTGCCACTAAACAGCCACAGAAATAAACCTTGTTGTAAAATGCTATTTGAAAAACAGCTCATCTCCCTACAGTGCACAGTGTCAGCTGTGGGGTATGCTCATGTCTCGTCCTAGAATGGGATTTAACTGCACTCCCTTCCACTCCTGAGTTGTGAATGGGCACAGCCAAACTGTGTAAGAAAGACAGCCACCTCAAGATAGCAGCCGTGAGCAGACCCCAGTAGTGTTGCTGAAGTATTCCCTCAAGTAGTTGATTTTTTCCCCTATACAATAAATTATTGATGCTGCCACTGTGCTGGATAACACAGTGCTACTTATCATGCCATATGGATTCATGACGTAACTGGCACTCTGGGCGTGGACACTTTTAGAATCCAAGCACAGTGCAATAACTACATTGGACATTTTAAGCACAAATTCTACATTCCCACTTTTGGCAACCCCCCCCCCCATCAAAATGGCTACCCATGTTCAGCCCTCCCCCTCTCCCTTGGCAATGGCAACTGCATGCCAACACTGTCCAGATAAAGCAAGAATCGTCTATGAGATCACATTTCATTTTTTCAGAATTTCCATGCCAGCCTTGTCTGATGGCTACAGCAAGGGGAGCGTCCTGCTGTCCTACTTGCTTCACTAAGCCGATGCTCTGTGATTGTGTCCTGTTAGCAGGGTTTAGCCACTGTGAAAACTACCAGTGTGCATAAGGCTGCTGGGTTAATATTCCTTATCTTCACTCCTTTAGCCCAGACTGTGTAAATCAGCAGTTGGGTTATTTCACTATATTAATAGCCTTAACAAGCTCCACTTAACTTTTTCTCTTGGCCTGGCTTAGTGCAGCTTGGAAGCTTAGGAGCCCATGCTAATTTGTTGTTTTCTTCTGTTTGTTTTGTAGTCTTTGTAACTGTTCAGCACTTTCCATTTTACAATGCTAGCTGTACAGCACACAGTGTTCACACTACACTAGTAGGCAGCTCAATTTTTTCCTCATAGAGAACCTGAAAATAGTTTTCTGTGCAGCTTTCTCCTTTTAAAGTTAGTGCCACTTTCTGCCAAACAAACACCCCCCTCCCCCGCTCTTTTTCTCCCAGCTGCACCAAGTTGTTCCATTACTAATGCACCGAGATACAAAATAGCTCCCTTGATTAGCCTGAAGTGCCATCTGCTGGTTGTATGTGTCAATTTAACATTTCTCCCCCACCCCACCGCTATTTGTAAATGCCCTGTGATTCAACTTGGAATGCTCCAAATTTAATATTTTTCTGGCAATCCTCAAAATGGCAAGATAAGAAATCGAAACATTTAAGTAAAGAGGCCATTAAATAAATACACAGCTTTGGGCTGTAGCTTTCTAGAGAAGTTATAGGATATAGAATTAACCTGGAAGGAAATAAATTACGAAACTTAAATATTTGCACAACCCAAAGATGCTGAAACCTCTGTATATTCACTCAGTCAGAGTAAACATAAATGGAAAAAGTGATAGCTACTCTTTAAGTTACTGTCTTTAAGGAAGAACTGAAGGGGGGCTTTTTGTTTTGTTTTACACTGCCTGGGGTTTTGAAGCTGTTTGGCAAAGAAGCATCTTGAAAGGTTTTTCCACTTTGAGCTTTTGCCTTGTCAGCTCCAGTGAGCAACAGGTCACATATGGACAGGCAACAACCAAAGTAAACCCCCAAAAGACCATCTGTTGCCTTTAATCTTTGACTCAGGGGAGAGGGGGAATGGGAGGGAGGATTTCCTGACAATAACAGCAAGTGCAGTAGCAGTGAGACACTCCATTGGCTGTTCACATCAGGAAACCCAGAGTCTCAGCACCAATGCATTAAAACAAACTCCACCTGGCACCTAGATAAAAGCCGTGAATGGAAGAGCATCTTCACAGGATGTAATAAAAGAGTTGTGAGGGGAGGGAGGAAGGGGTTAAAAAGAAAGCAGTCACTAAATCCCAGCTTACAGACACTGAAAGACAGGCAATGCTATTCTCAGGCTCTGCCTTTGAGAACTCAAGTGGTTCACTCTATGACTGCAGTTTAACACTCGTCTTGTTAATTGCATGCATGTACTAACTAACTCAGATGCACACTTGTATGACAGAAGTCCAGTGATACCCTGACACATAGGCCAATGGTGGGAAATACGGCTAGATACATAAAAGTGGCCAGATTTTTAAAAAATGCTAAGTACCAGCAGCTCCCAGTGGCTTCGCTGCAGTTAGTGGATTCAGCACTCAATGCCAGGCTGCTTTTATTGCAAGTGTCAAACTATGGATTTAGTGGCCTAAGTGTAGGCACCCAGATTTGAAAATTTTGGCCACAACCATCTTAAGGCATTTTAAGTCTTGGGTCCACTGTAGGATTCAGCCAGTGAAAGGTCACATGACTCGTTTAAGATGTCATTCTTGCAGAAGTTATTAGCCACTCTGACATGATCAGACACTCTTGAGCAGGTCTGACCTTCCATCCAGTAGATGGTGACATTGTGGGAGACCAGAGTCACAACCTCACTCATATACATTATGCATTGCCACTCTTCCCAAAGAAAGAGCACTGACTTTCAACCAGCTATGCTGTACATTACTGTAGCTACTTGTCTGTCCTCATAAGATTGTGTGACCTTGAATCATGTCATGAAACCAGGGCTGGCCTTACCGGGAGGCAAACTGAGGGGCCGCCTCAGATGCCAGACTGTGGGGGGATGCCACTAGGGCCCAAAGTGTAGAAAATTGTCTGCTGCTGGTGCATATGTATTCTCTCTTCTGTAGATGCACAGAGATGGTGGAGGGCTGTGCTGGAGGAAGGAGGGCACAAGAGACATAACAGGTAGGCAGGAGAAAAGGGGGGGGGGGGCGTCATTTGAGCATTGTGTGACGAATGTACTAATTGTGTCTAAAGGCTTATGAATGCAGCTGAAATGTGATTTTTGAGGCAATGACTAGCTAAAGCCTGACCTAGGCAAAGGGCTGTGAAATTATGTATCTGGATTATAGGCGGAGGATTGTACACTCCATAAAAGCTAAACAAAGCAAGCAAGTGGCTGAGGAAACAGGGTAGGAAGCACACCTGGAAACAGCAGCTGCATCTCCACAAATCGATCGCTTGGGGAGCAGCTAATTCTTGGAGTCTCTTGGGGAGATGAAGGAGTCTCTGGGCCCAAAGGATGGAGCTGCTGAGGGCTTTCTGTAAGTAAGGCACTATTCTAGGGAAAGCTCTAGGTTGCTAGAATTAAGTTTTAGGCATTAAACAGCATGGTTTTTGTTTTGTTTGCGACTCTTTGCTCTTTTTTAGTCTTACCGGGTGATGTTTAAATCTGTGCCCTTCCTTAAAAATCTGTTATTACAAAACTTTCTCAGAGCTGTTATAGCAAAGTAAAAGGGGGCCTCGTCAGCTAAACTAGGAGGGTGGTGGTATGTGTGTAGCTCACACAGCTGCTGGATGTGACTCACTGTCCCATGTGATGGCACTTAGACCACTTAGAAAAAGAACATGTGTGCTTCAAGGCCTTAGCTGAGCAAACAAGTGGTTTTTAGTTCAAGCTGTGGAGGCTCATTCATGGACCTCCAAAGATCCCAGGTTCTGTTCTCCTGTCAGCATTACACATCTCTGCTTTTTTGGAGGCAGCAAGCTCAGTAATGTCTTAGGCTACGTCTACACCGGAAACTTCTTTTGGAATAAGCTTTTCCAGAATAAATCTTGCATGAACTTGACTCTAAGCTGATCTTTGAGAACCTCTGCCTGTGTGTGGTAGCAAGGCCCTTTCAACCGCACCCCACGGTGGAGTGACACTTCTGGCGGCTGGACACCAGTTCCGACTGGTGGGACCGGCTGGTGATGGTGCGGTGGGACAACCAGCAGTGGCTCCACAACTTCCATATGAGGAAGGAGACATTCATGGAGCATGCCCCTGCCCTCTGATGACAGGATACCCAGATAGGACCCACCATTCCCCTGGAGAAGCGGGTCGCCATTGCCATCTGGAAGCTCGCAATGCCCGACAGTTACCAGTCTGTGGGCAACCAGTTCAGTGTGGGAAAGTCCACCGTTGGGGCCTCCTCACGCAGATATGGCACGCTTGGGCTGAAATCCCTGGATGGGGGAGGAGTACTAGAAAGGGGGATCCTAGGGAATGGGGGTTGAGTGTGCAGGGGTGGCCTGGAGGTGGGGGGAAGCCCTGTCCCCAGGGAGTTCTTCAGTCCTGCCTTCACACAGCTCTGCAGGGTGGGGGAGGGGTGGGCTTAATAGGGGTTGGGTGCTGGGGTGTTTGTGGGAAGGATGGGGGGGCTCAAGGACCTCCCAAGGGCTCAGGCATCCCCTTTGATTCTCTGTTTTATGTCTTTGTTTATCTCCTGCAGGTTGTGAGGGCCATTAACACCATCCTTCTGTGTAGGGTCATCCACCTGGAAGACCTGGACCCCATCGTGGCCAGATTTGCTGCCATGGGCTTCCCCAACTACAGGGGGGCTATAGATGGAACCCACATCCCCAGCCGTGCCCCTGACCACCAGACTGCGCAGTACATAAACCACAAGGGATACTTTTCTGTGGGCCTGCAGGCCCTGGTCAACCACCGTGGATAGTTCACAGACATTTTCGTCAACTGGTTGGGGAAGGCACACAAGGCCCACATCGTCTGCAACTCCAGCCTCTACTGGAAGTGGGAGGCTGGCTTATTTTTCCCCCAGCGCAACATCTCAGGAATGTTGAGATGCCACTGTGCATCGTGTGGGATGTGGCCCACCTCCTAATGCCGTGGCTTATGAAGCCCTACACTGGCCACCTGGACCTGACGAAGGACTGCTTCAATGGCCGCCAGGGCAAGGCCCGCCCCCAGGCCAAATGTACCTTCGGGTGCTTGAAAGTGTGGTTCAGGTGCCTCCTGACCCACCTTGATGTGGGGAGCACAACATCCCCCACATGATCTCCACGTGTTGTGTTCTCCTCAACATCGTGGAGAGGAAAAGGGAGGCCTTCCTTCTGGGGTAGAGGGCAGATGCCATCTGGGAGGGATGGGCTTTCGAGCAGCCACACACAGCTGCCATCCTCCAGGGTGATGGTGGTCACTGGGCTGGTCATTTCCTTCTCCTCCTCCTCCTAATGGGCTAGGCTCCCTGGGCAGATAACAACGAGCATCTCCAGCCCCGAGTCCGGCATGGGGCTGCACTGCCCCTCAGGATTTGGTGGAGTTCCTCATAGCAGGGACAGGAGTGGGGTCCTGCACTGGAGTGTGAGCTGCGCAGCCCCGCCCTGCCGTAGGCCTGCGGGAGCTCTTTTACTTTACTCCAGACCTGCTCCAGAGTCCTGGTGTGGCTCCTCGTGGCCAGGCTGTCGGCCATCCGGCTATATATGTCCTCATTCCTGCATCTAGAGCGGAGATCCTGGAGGTTCTCCTCATTACCCCATACCTCCAGTAGGGCCAGGATCTCCACCCCAGACCAGGATAGCACATGCCTTTTGTGGCCCCTGGCTGGCTCCTGGGAGCCCTGTGCATGCTCCTTGGGAGGCTTGTGGCTGAGATATTGGTGCCCACATATCCTGCTTCCTGCCACAAGCCCTGTTCCTTGTCTGCAGCTTTAAGAGTTGCTGGGAGACAGGAATTGTGATAAGTGTGGACGGAGGGGCCAGCAGGGCACCTGTGTTATTTCCTGGAGGCAGGGACGGCTTTAGGAAGTGTGGGGCCCAATTCGAACCACTTTGGCGGGGCCCACCCCCCACCCTCCAACCAGGATTTTTGTTAAGAAAAAAAAAACCAAGGACCCACTCAGAAAACCACAACCACACACAAATATCACATCAGACGTAGATCTGATCAAAAGGTAGTTGAACATTTTCAAAAAAAAATGCCATCCTTTATTATGCGAAATTTTACACAAAATTAAATTGGTTGCCTTAAGTGTAGGTCAAATATTTTCAATTGCAAACTATCCAATTTTTTCAATAAAGTTTAGTTTGATTTTTAAAACATTACCAGAGGGCGTTGCAGTTTTCTGTTACATCGATTTATTTTTTAAATAGCAAAAATTGAGTCTTTGTTAAGAAAGTGTCAGTTCTGTGGACAAATTCCAGGCCTTAGAGATTTCAGCACCAATGATTTCACTAGGTAATATGGTACCTCACCACTGTTGCCTCCTTTGCGCTGTTCTTCAACACACTGCCTGCATGTTGAGTCCAAGATCAGTCTAGACAAGATTTTATCAATGATTTTTGCTCAAGCGATCACTGAGACAAGACAAGGACTCTCAATTGATTCTAGTCAGCTCTGCCTTTAAACACTGGCTGTAAAGTGTCAGATATAATTGAGGACTCCCAAATAGACTCTACACCACCAGAAATAAAACCTGTTTCCATCTTCTGCCTGTCAGGGTGGTTAAACACTGGAATAAATTGCCTAGTGAGATTGTAGAATCTCTATCACTGGAGATATTTAAGACCAGGTGAGACAGACATCTGTCAGGGATGAGCTAGGGCAACTCAACTTTGGAAGCCCCAGAGGCCACACTGATACTTACAGAACATGCTGAGGGCCTCAACTTAAGTGTGGTTGCATATGCAAGCAAATATATAAAAATAGCTTCTTTCACACTGACAGGCATGAATACAATATTTACCCGATTTCTACCCATGTGACAGCACTTTTCATGAGCAATGACAGTCCAAGAATTTAACTACTAAAACACATCAACAGAAGATCATTACACTGACTACTTTTTTGTTTTGCTCCCACTTGCTGGCCACGTGTTGATCCCCACTTAAACCCAAACTGCATCACGGGTCGCAAACAAACTGGCCATGGGCAGCATACCAAGTTATTAAGAAATATTTTTAAACCTTTACCTTTTCTCTCTGCTGCCATGTCTCCTCTTCTTGCTCCATCATCTCCCCTGGTGCCTGCTGCCCCCCAACTCCTCACTCTCCTCTGCTGTCCTGACTCCTGCCCTTCTCACTGCCCTCAGCCCTCCTGCGACCTGCCCTCCTCAACCAGCCCTTCTCTCCCCCCTGTGCACACTGCTCCAGTAGCCCCACTCTGATCATGTGAGCTACCCCTCCTCATCCCCTCTTCTAACACCTCCCTTGCCTCTCTCCTCTAGTGCTGGTCACTCCCCTGCAGGTGTCTGCTCTTCTTCTTCACCCCAAAATCCTCTGGCACCTGCACCTTCCCTTAGCCTTGCACCCTCTTGGTGCCTCCCCCTTCCCTTACTGCCCTGCCCCCTTTCCCCTCTTTTTTCCTGACACCCACCCCTCACTACTCTTTGCCCCATTCCTCTCCTGCCCCTCTGTGCCCTCACACATGCCTTGCTCCATCTCCACCTTTCTCATGCCCACCCCTTCTTTCAAGCCTTCTCCCAGCACCTCCCCCTCTAGCCCCCAATGACCTTCCCCTCTCTTCTCCTCTCACAGCATCACCGTCCCCTCTCCCACTGGTACCTCCCCTCCTGCCCTTGGCCCCCTGGCATTTGTCTCTCCTGCACCCCTGTCTCTTGGTGCTTTCCCCTTCCCCCCCAGGCAAGCCTCTTCTCCCTCCGCCTCCGCCCGAGCTCCTTCCCCCTCACACACTTGCCCCCCACCTCCGCCTAAGCCCAAGCCCCTTCCCTTCACCTCACCCCGTCCCACCGCCGCCACCGCATAAGCCCATTCCCTACCTTCTACCTTCCACGTTGCGGTTGTGGGGCCGGGGCCAGCAAGGCCCCGCAACATGGCCTCCCAGGACTTTTAAAATCCCGGGCCGTGACGTCACAGCCCGGGCGTCCTCCCCACCCACGTTCAGCGCCACACATGGGCAGCAGCAGGCAGTGAGAAGGAGCCGCGCACAGCAGGGGCCGAGAGGGACTCTCCGGGGACAGGGTGGGAGGATGTGCAGGGGGGGACAGAAGAGGGGGCCAGGGCCCACTCTAGGCAGAGCTGGGGGAAGAGACCCAGCTCCACATATTGGTGGAGCAGGGCCCCCGGCTCTGTAACTCACCAGCACTTCCGGGTGCAGGGGCGCGGGGCCCCCTTAAGCACGGGGCCCGATTCGACTGAATCGGCCTAAGGCCAGCCTGCCTAGAGGCCTCTTTTTTCAAAATAACTCACCCTTCCACATTCACACACACCTTTTTCTGAAAAAGCTTTTTTGGAAAAAGGCTTATTCCTCATAAAATGAGGTTTGCCGCTACTGGAAAAAGCCATCCGTTATTTTGACTTTCTTTCAAAATAATGGAATGGCAGTATGGATGCTAGGATTGTTTTTCCGGAATAACAGCCATTATTCTGGAAAAACTCTGCGGTGTAGACACCCTGACAGTGCCAATGAGAGGGCTTAGATGCTGCAGAGAGGGGTCTCTGGAGAACTCCAGAATGGGAGCTGACACAGAGGTTAGCAGTAGCTTCACTTTCACTGGCTGAGTAACCCAGTGACTTATGGTTCTGAGTGTCCTGAGTAGAATATTACACCATGAGCCCATAGTAGTCATATCTTCTAGCTACTGATGACACATTGTATACTCTGGAGGTGGCAGCTGCACTCGTGCAGTTTCCATCTTATGAATTGTTTCATTGCCCCAAGCAATTTCCCTTTGACACTGGATACAGTTTTATTGGAGCACTTGTCCTAGGTGCCAACTCCCCAGTAGTTTCTCGAATTTAACGTGACTACAATCCAGTTGATTTCAGTTAATTTGGCTCAGCAAAGAATAAATAAGTTTAATTTAAAACACACTGCCAACGCAAGGATTGAGCACACCTTTGGGACTACTAAAATGTGAAGCTGGTGCTCTATTAAGAGGCCAGGCCCACTACAATGGTTTTAGGGAGGGATAGTGCAATAACGTTAGGAACAGGATGTGTTTTGTTCCTCTTGCAGCAGAGGAAGAGAAGTAATTCAAAACAGAGCAAAAAGAGGAAGTGCGACTAGAGGATAAAGTGGAACTGGCAGTCAGAGAAGACGTTGAGGAAACTAGATGTGAACGTGCTGTGTGCCAAGGGAGCTTAGGAAAATATGCCATTGAAATCTTCACTTTTCTAATATTTTCTTCATTTTAAGGTTTGTGTCCGCAAACAAAATCAAAGGCAATACATGGTGAGTAATATAGAATAGGCTTCCAGCAAGAGACCCTGGTACTCCAGCTTCAGTTCTGTACTTGGCTTTATCCAGCACTGTGTTTGAAACTGCATGCAAGAAGCCTGCTAAAGTACTGTTGCTAGTTTAATTTCCCTGATTGGCTCAAATAGTGAAACCCCTCCCCTTTTAAAGAACTGTGAGACAGTTTATCAGTGTACTAGCTACTCTCTTCCCCAGTTAGTCTAGCACAGCATGGTTTGCAATATGGTGAGTTTCAGGATCCTATGGAATTCAGTATTTTGCTAAACCAAATTCTTATGAAATCGCAAGAGCTCTAGGTCCAGTGCAAGCCCTCATCCCTGCTCACACTTTGTCAGGGAAACCCTGCTGCCCTAGATCATTCCATTATGTCTACTGCATGGCTTCACCCATGATGTAGGCAGAAGTTGTGACCTTTCAGTATGGGTATGGCTGGACTGGGGAGGGGGAGGTTTTGAGATACTGGAGATATCCCAAAAAAAACTCCACCGTGTCCAGCGAACGTGTTTGCTCTTCTGCTTTTTTTTTGGGGGGGGAGGGAGGAGAAGAACAAATGAGTTCTTTCGGAAGGCCCTGAATTCCTTGTTCTACGAGGAAGAGGGAGGCTTTTGAAAGAGTGATTTCTCTGACATTTGGCCCACTCTAGATTAGTCAAATGTCAGAAAAGACGCTTCCGACAAAAAAAATCAGAAAAAGGTATGCAAAATCTGGATCGCATTTTGCATACCTTTTTCCAACAAAAGCTTGCAGTCTAGCAGTACCCTAAGAGGCAAAAAGTAGACTACACATTAGCTTGATGGTCCAACAGAAGGCAGCCATTCCAACTTCTCTTCTTCCCCCAATAGATTGTCCTGTGAGATGCTTCTGTTTTTAGCACTGTGGAAACTGCTATGGAATATACCAATTATGTAGCTATTCAACAACATGCACAAGCACCACTAAGAACTGCACTAAAAAAATTGAGACATTCTGAATTTGTGACTAACCAGCTTAATTGTGGTTGTGGGATGCCTGATGAGGCTTGGCTTTGTTTTCCTAGGCCTTCTCTCAAGGCAGGCTTACTGAATACTTTTTACTGACATTTCTTCTTTGCTGCAGTTCTGATGGGAGGTTGGCAAACATCACTGGTCTTGCTCATGGCTGATAGAATGTTTACATAGCTCTGTTTTCTAACTTATGATTAGTATATTCAATAAGGCATACAGGATTTAAAAAAAACAGTCAGGAGGTCTCTATTGGTTACTCCCCCCAATTAAACTTTTTAAACTCAAGCCACCTCCCTGGCCATTATAAATTTCACAACCCATCCCCCTGATTCATTTGCTATCACAAAACGTTATTATGACGAATAAAGCAATGCCTTACATGGAACTGTTATGGGGTTTTTTAATGCTGTTTAGTTTCTGGAACCTAAGAGGAATCATCAATCATGCCTGGAAAACCATGGAACTACAGCATTCCTTCACAACCCTTCCCCGACAGGAGATTTTGTTTGAACATGTTGTATTTTTTACCCTAAGTGCTCCCCAATGCATCTGGCAAGGGGCTCCCGGATGTGTAACAGTAAAGCTCAGCTGGTCTGACCAACTCAATCCACCTCACACACTGATCTCACGATATTTGTTTAAAAGGTGTCTTGTAATATATCATTTGAAAACTAACACCATACTGGGCATTCGTCTGTAACAATGCTGACTATGGAATTATAGCTAGGCTCCAATATTATGTTTTGGTGTCTGTAAATAGACAAAGGAGCCCAGGCAGGTTTTGTTCCAGTCAAAGGAGAACAGCAAACATCTCTTTGGCTCAGCTGTAAATCTTGCCAGGTGGGACAAGGAAAATGGGTTATTAATTTGCACCAGAAATGGCAGGAATTTAATTTGCACTATAAAAATCACAGGAGGCTGCAGAGTTAGACATGGCATTAGCTCTCTGGGGCTCAAAAAAGCTGAGTCTCTAGCCTGGCTTCCTGACTTTGAAGACTGAGATCAACTTTGGGGACTAAAGCAAAAGATGACTTTGGGGTTCCCTCCCCTGAGTGAATAAAGAAGCCAGCACTTTGTATTTAGGAAAGATGTGGCCCTTCTGCTAAACATGCTGGAGGACACTCACACCTTGGTGTGAATAAAAAACTAGGTTAGGCTTCTAGGTTGCTAGAAACATTTAACCTTTTTGGTTTTAACCCTTTCATTTTTCTTCCCCTCCTGCTTGAAATAACTTAAATCCGTTTACACAAACTTATTCTTAGTTTTACTATAAACTGCCTCAGTGCTAGACAGTAGGGTGGAGTGTTTAATGCCAGTTGAGCTCATGAGGAGACAGTGAACATGATGCCACCTCTGTGAGCCACCAGAGGGACCGGAAGGGTTGTTGAGGTTACCCTGCTAGGAGTAACTGAGTCGGTGAATGGTAGGGTAAGACCAGGGTGCAGTACCCAGGACAGCATCCCATGGTCAAAGAATCCAAAGCCCTTTCTCCAATACCACCTGCGCAACCACGCATTTAGTTCCAGAATTTGACAATCCCTACTTGGACCTTTTCCTTCAGCAGAAAGGATGGATGAGAATACAACTTGCACCTCAAACACCTTGATCCTTCTTCCCATTGTTGGTAATGCTGCTAGTCTATATTGACCGCCTCTGGTCTGGTTGCTGACATGTGCATACAAAAGCTCCTGCACCAGTTCTACAACTTTATTGCTTTGATTCACAGAGAGGAGGAATATTGCTTCTCCTTGCTATGTGATATAAAACAGGCAGGCCATTGTCATGACCCTGACTGACTTTGTCCCTGATGAGCTGCAAAAATGAAGGTAGGCATTTTGACTGCCCTAAGTTCCAACAGGTTGATGTGGACACTGGATTCTTGAGGTGACCATTTGCCTTGGACTATATGAGCTTCAAGATGGGCTCCCCATTCTATCAGGGATGTATTTACCATTATAGTGGCCAATAAGATTGACTGAGAAAAGGAATGCTTGCACAGATGTTGTGATGATCTTTCCATCAGACTACAGAATCTTTCACCAGGCAGGGAACTGAAACCTGTTTGTCTAATTTGTGTCTGTTTGGTGAGTAGACGTCTCCGTTCCATCCCTGAAAGCAGTGAAGTATAATCTTGTATGATCAGGGGCAGCCTGTGAGCCTAGGCAGACTAGGCAGTCACCTAGGGCGCTGCTGGCCCGGGCACCCGATGATGACGTCACGGCCATTGACGGCCGTGCAGGTGGGGGTGCCAATCGTGCCTTCCACCTGGGGTGCCAGCTGCTACAGCCGGCTTCGGGCCACTCCTGTGTATAATCTGTAACAAAAGTGCAAGCTGCCATGTGATCTGGGAGGTGGAGGCCCTTGCTCACTGAGGGTATGTCTAGACTACATGGCTCCGTCGACAGAGCCATGTAGATGAGTTTACTAGACATAGGAAAATGAAGCAGCAATTTAAATAATCACTGCTTCATTTACATCAAAATGGTTGCCGCGCTGTGCCAATCAGCTGTTTGGCGGCACAGCGGGGAAGTCTGGACACGCTGCAGTCGACAAGGGAAGCCTTTGTCGACCGCTCTGGTAAACCTCATTTCATGAGGCATGCTGGAGCGGACGACAAAGGCTTCCCTTGTCGACCGTGGCGGGTCCAGACTGCCCCGCTGTGCTGCCAAACAGCTGATTGGCACAGCGCGGTGGCCATTTTGATGTAAATGAACCAGCAATTATTTAAATTGCCGCTTCATTTTCCTGTGTCTCGTAAACTCATTTACATGGCTCCATCGATGGAGCCATGTAATCTAGACATACCCTGAGGTTTGAGGGCTCTCTTGAATAGTCTTGGCTAAATCTGACAACATTATGAATCTATCCATAGGATTACCATCACAGAATCTTTGAAAGCACTCTGCAGCTGAGTAGAGTTCAAAGGTAAGAACCCAGTACTGAAAATGTTCCTGGTCTATAACAAAATGCAGGTATTTCCTGTGAGATGAATGTAGTGTTATATGGAAATAGCATCTTGTATGTCAGATGACCAAAAACCAAACCCTGAAGCATCTGAGGAGCATATGAATGTGAGGAAACCAGTATTCTTACATTTTTAAATTCTACATTTTTTGTTTAATAACCAAAATTAACATCAAAACTCTGTCTTCCTGTAACGCTGTGTCTACATTGCATGCGTTTTGCGGAAGAGGAAATGCAAATGGAATGCTCATTTGCATATCTCGCACTCCCATTTGCATATCTTCTTCCGCTTCTTTTTGTGGAAGAGGTTTTTGCAATAAAAAGCCCTGTGTAGATGAGGCCATTTGTTGCAAAAAAACAAAACAAAACAAAAAAAAAAACCTTTTGTGCAAGAGCCTGTAAACCTCATTTTTTGAGGAATAAGGGCTCTTGCGCAAAAGAGGGTTTTTTGCAACAAATGGCCCTGTCTGCACAGGGCTTTTTATCACAAAAACCTCTTCTGCAAAAAGGATTGGAGGATATCCAAATGATCACTCCATTTGCATTTCCTCTTCTGCAAAACACCCGGGGTGCGTCTAGACTGGCCCAAAAACTTGCCAGCTGTCTACACTGGCCACTTGAATTTGTGGAAGAGCACTGACGTTCTAATGTAAGAATTCAGTGCTTCTTGCGCAAATACTTTGACACTCCCGCTCAGGGATAAGCCCTCTTGCACAAGAATACTTGCACAAGAGGGCCAGTGTAGACAGGCACCTTAATTTTTTGCGCAAGAAAGCCTGATGGCTAAAATGGCACTTTTTGCGCAAAAGCATCCATGCCAATGTAGACGCTCTTTTGCGGAAATACTTTTAATGGAAACGTTTTTCCGTTAAAAGTATTTCCACAAAATCATGCCAGTCTAGACGCAGCCCCGCAGTGTAGACGTAGCCTAAGAGTCCTTTGCTATGGTGCCAACACAGCAATTTTTAATTGAAAACTCAAAGCACATCAATAAGTCATATGCTGTATGAGTTTTAGGATATGTATCCATATTTTATCATGCTGTTTGCTGTGATTTGTTTAAATGACTTTGTTAAGAGTGATCCCATCTATTGCTTGAAGTTCATGTACAATTAATTGCTTATCAAGCACAAAAACCAAAGTCCAACTCTTACTCCCACCCATACTTTCAAAACTGCTCATCAGCTTTCAGGAAAGGCCTGATTAACCCCCCACCCCCAAATATACTGACCTTGAAAATGTACCTCAGAAGCACAGTGACCAAGGGTGGGAAGTGAATTACAGAATCAAGTAACCATCAAAGATGGTGCTTTGCCAGCAACCCCTTTGCATATAAAACGGGCTGGCTGTTCCAGCGCAGATGATCTGGGTGGCACTGACAGACGCAGCTTCTACAGACTGGCAGGACCCCAAACATAGGGTTCTATTAAGGTCAAAATTAGAGCCAATTGGTAACTGGGAAAGGGCTTTTCACAACAAACTCCCAACATTTTCCAAAGTCATGTTTGGACTGCAAATTTCAGTTAGGAACCCACTTTTGGTTTATTGGTTTCATTTGTTTATAATGACAAATACATGGGTCCCTGTGACGGACTGGGCCGGGCCTGGGCACAGCTGAGGGCGTCTGCTTAGGGCGAATTGCTCAAAACCAGGGGCTCCTTGCAGCCCCAGACTGGAGACCTTCCAAACAGGTCATAAACTAGTCACACTGAATGCTTCAGCTGCCAATCTGGCCAGCCAGAAGCCTCACGGGCAAAATCTCTCTGACACCCCAGCTCTTCCTGTGCTCCAATCAGCCCCGGGCCTAACACACAGAAATCAACCTGACCTACCCCGAACGGGTTCTTTTGGTCCCAAGAAATCAGCCAGAGGTCCCAATAAATTCACACTCTGGATCTTATCCACAAGATCAGGCTGAGCCAATCCTTTAGAATCTAAAGGTTTATTACTAAAAGAAAGAAAAGCATGAGAGTAAGGTTGTTAAGGAAAATACATTACATGCATCGAATCACCAAGTTCTCAATGCAGGCTCTTAGCAGAGATGTTATAAACTGCTATCTTATAAGTCTCTGGTGTACATCCTATGTCAGGATAGGTCCACAGTTCTTTCCGGCTCATTGTTCCCTGCAAGGCTGCATCTGGGATCAGGAGCTGAACTGAAGACAAAATGGAGGATGCCACATGGTACTTATATTCCTCTCCTGGCATCTTCCTGGCCAGAGCAGGTCACATGGTCGAGCAACCTCTCTCTTTGTTTCACATGCTGGCAGCCATTATGCCCTGGCTGGTTTGCAGGTATCAGTCACATTCCTCAGGTGTGTACTGGCACCTAGAGATTGTCTCCTTGCTCATTAACATAGCCACTGGCTGAACATTTTTTGCCTATTGCTCTGACAGAATTTTCCAGCATCAACAAAGAGTATATATTTATAACTCCCATACAAATATTATACAAGTACATGAATGGCATATACAGAATCAGTAGAACATAAGCTTTCATGTGACACCTCACATGGCCCCCTTTGTACTGACTTTTGGGGCAAACACCCCTCCCCCGATGGGGCAGCAGTAATTTGGCTTCTCACTTTAAAATCCAGTAACGTGACAGTCCCCTTCCCCATCTTTCCTCATGCTCCCCTTCTTTTCATGTTACCTCTTAAAGAAGAGTCAAAGGGAAGAGGAAGGTAAGAAAAAGGAAAAATCTGAAAATTAAAGCCCTTTTTATTTTCAGGGCTCATAACAATAAAATGTTTTTGCTTTGAGGGGCAAAAGGGCATTTGTGTTTAATTTTGTGAAAATTTCTACTGGCCTTCAGATTTTGAATTGCTCCTTAGTACCAAATCAGAAGTCAGCACATACTATGGCACACCAATGTTTTGGAACCCAGCAGGAAGCTTCACTAAACAGACAGGTTTTAGAGGGGTAGCTGTGTTAATCTGGAACTGAAAACACTTTAAAAAATATATAACCCTGCAGCACCTTAGAGACTAACAAAAAATGTAGATGGTATCATGAGTCTTCATGGGCACAACCCACATCTTCAGATAATGGGATCAAGGGGTCCAGAGCTGCAAATAAATAGCAGAAAAAGAGGGGATGAAGAGGAAAAGAGAAGGGGAATAATTGTCAATTAGAAGGGATGGGGAGGGAAAGGGAATGGGGAAATATTGTCAGTGAGGATGTCAATTAGAGTGTCCATGCTAAATTAGGCTAATAGAGTGGGCTATAAATGCCCAATACTTAACTTGTAATGTCATTAGGGCCCATCCAAATAAGGAAAAACTTAAAAATCAAATAGTCGTTAAGGTGCTACTAGACTAACAAAGCATATAGGTGGTATCATGAGCTTTCGTGGGCGCAACCCATTTCTTCAGATGTGTCATCTGAAGAAGTGGGTTGCGCCCACGAAAGCTCATGATATCATTTACATTTTGTTAGTCTTTAAAGTGCTACCAGACTATTTGTTGGTTTTTAAGTTTTTCCTTTTACAGACTAACTCTGCTACCCATCTGAAGCATCCAAGTACAGTCTTTGTTCAGACCATGGTTCAAGGTGTCAAACTTGTAAATGAAACCATGTTATACAGCTTCTCTCTCTAGCTAGTTTTTGGAATAATATAGTCACTTTTAGATCCATTAGTGAGTGCCCGGTCAAGTTAAAATGTTCCCCTACAGGTTTGTGTGTGTTACCATTTCGAATATCTGATTTGTGTCCATTAATCCTTTGTCATTGAGACTGCCCAGTTTTGCCAATATAGATGGCAGAGGGGCATTGCTGGCACTTGAGGGCATATATCACATTGGTGGATGTGCCATAATATGAACCTCTGTTGTGGTGGCTTATGTGGTTAAGTCCTATGATGTCATTTATATAGATGTACGGACAGACTGGTCACCAGAGTTGATTGTAGGGCTAAGTTCCTAGGTGAGTATGATGGAGGTGTGTTGTGTGGTTGCTGGGAAGAATGTTTCAGGTTAGGGGATTGCCTGTAGGCGAGGACTGGCCTGTTCCCCAAGGCCTGTGAGAATGAGGGATTATTTTCCAGAAGTTATGGATGGTTAATAATGTGCTGGGGGGGGGGGGTTTAAAGTTGGGGCTGTGATGACCAGTGGTGGGTGATGACTAGTGGTGTTCTGTTGCTTTCTTTGTTGGGCCTATCTTAAAGAAGCCGCTGCCTAGGTGCTTGTCTGGCTCTGTCAATCTGTTTTTTCACATTGTATTTAAGTTTAAAGAATGCTTGATCTGGATCCTGTAGATGTTTGCCCCTGTCTGTGGGATTGGAGCAAATCCAGTTGTAACTTAGGACCAGGCTGTAAACAATTGATTGGGAAATGTGTCTTGGATGGAAGCTAGAGGCACGAAGGTAAATATAACAGGAGTAGGTTTCCAATATAAGGTGGTAGAAATGTGGCCGTTGCTTAATTGTACTATAAGTCAAGGAAGTGGATCTTGTGTGCACTTGTCCAGTCTAAGGTTGATAGTAGGGTGGAAGTTGTTGAAATTCCTGTGGAATTCTTCAAGGGTCTCCTTCCCGTGGATCCATGATGAAAATGTCGTCAGTGTAGCGTAAGTAGAGTAAGTGTGCCGGGGGGCAAGAGCTGAGGAAACATTGTTCATGGTCAGCCATAAAAATGTTGGCATATTCTCGGGCCAAGCAGGTGTCCATGGCTTTGCTGCTGACTTGAAGATACAAATTGTCCCCAAATTGGAAATAGGTGTGAGCGAGGACAAAGTTGCAGAGCTCTATAACCAGGTGTGCAGTGGTATCATTGGAGATGGTGTTCCTGTCAGCCAGGAATCCATAATTGTGTGGAATGTTGGTGTAAAGAGCTTCTACAACCATGGTGGCCAGGATGGGGTTTTCAGGAAGATTAGTGATGTTCTGTAGTTGCCTCAGGAAGTCAGTGGTATCTCGAAGGTAGCTAGGAGTAGCATAGGGTCTGAGGAGAGAGTCAATATAACCAGATAATCCTGTTGTAAGTGTGCCGGTGCCTGAGATGATGGTTCATCCTGGATTTCCAGGTTGTGGCTCTTAGGGGGCAAATAGATAACTCCTGGTCGGGGTTTTTTTTTTGGGGGGGGGGGAGGGACTGTTAGTGTAGATTTGGTCCTGAGCTGGAGCAGGAAATTTCATGAGCAGGTGGTTTGGGGAGAGGGTTGATATTTAGTGGGATCAGAGGAGAGAAGTCTGTAGAATCAGGTGTTGGAGACACCTGGTGTTGCAGTCACAGCATGGGTAGCAGCCCCCAGCACGATTTGTTTTTCACCCTAGAATAGCTGGGTACAGGAAGCTAGTTGCTGGTTGAGTGATTCAATTCACAAGTAACCTCCTCACACCCACAAATGCAGTCAGGGATTTTCGTAGTTCACTCAGGTCAAGTCAATGCAACTGCTGCTGGGCTCACAGAGGCTTGTGCCCCTTCTTTACAAGTGCCCTTTTAGCTCTGCTCTGCAGTGATGAGCTGCTCACTCGGTTCTGCAGCTAAGGGAGATGGCTCAGAGAAAGAGCAAGTGATTGTCTGCCTGCCTTAGCCCTTCCCTACCCCCTTAAAAAAAAGCTAAGTACTGTTGGAGTAAAGGAATGTGAAACATTTAAATGGGCAACGCTTTGGTGGGCACTTTTCTGCAAATACTACCAGCCGCTCAGGGTGCTTGGCATGGACAGTAGCTCTGGTGGGCAAAGCTGGTATTTCTCATAAGCTAGACCTCCCATGAAGATATAGGACTAGATATCTGCCCACCTGCCTTGTACCATGCTGGCAGTGTAATGGGCCTGCAACAGGCACAAGGGAGCAATCCTAGAATCAGTTAGGGGTCTGATTTGCATAGCTCTTGGCTGGTCTCAGTTTAGAGCAGGACTGAGCAAGATGCGGCCTGGGGGCTGGATCCAGCCTGCCTAACACTTTGATCAGCCTGTAGACCGCATCTGGTCACTTTCTATGTATATCCCGCAGCCTGGGCCACTGTATATCCAGGCAATGGCTCAGGCAGCAGGATCCAATTTAAATAGCTGCCGGCTGATGGCTGCAGAGATACCCTGACAGGGGCTGGTGCAGCTGCAGCAGCTCCAAGTGGCTGCCAGGCTGTGTGGTAGTGGCAGGGCTGGGCCGGGAGCCACAAGCCCTTTGCTGTTTTTAATTCAAAATTTTTTAAAAAACCCATGGGTGAAAAACCTTTCCCCACTGCTCTCACTGGCCAGAACCATGGCCAGTGGGAGCAACTAAGGGTAGTGCCTGGGAGCAGCAGGGAGCATGGAATCAGGTAAGCATCCCCCATGCTCAGACCCCCCCCTCGCCCACTCTGTTCCTGCACCCTCCACCTCCTCCCACTGATACGCGGCTTCTGCATTGTCCTGCACAACTCCCCCTCCCCCCGAGCCTGCTCCTGCACCCTACCTCCCATCCAGACCCCATATCCCAACCGCCTGCTGCATCCACTTTGTAATCAGGGCTGGTCTGCAGAAAGGTTTGTGTTGAGCAGAGTGGGCCGCAGGCCAAAAAGTCTGAGAACCACTGCCCTACAGACTTCATGGGGCATTTATATCACCCATATTCACAGCCAGCTCTTCAGTCCATGTGCTACACTAGGAGCAGCAGTACTGAAGTGGCAACCACAGCCAGCAAGGGCAAGAGTCAAAGTGGAAGGCAAGCTGGAGGTGGAGCCAGGGGAGTGGGGAGAAGAGGGACGGCAAGAAAGATCTGTACCAAAACTTACATTCCAGTTACGGCACTGCACCAGGAAAACCAAACCTGTTCAACCATGTCCAGCTTTTAGCCTTGACAAGCTGTAAAGTCAAAGCAATTTCCTCCCACAGGAGAAATCATCTTCGGCATGTCTGATCAATCCTGTGCCGCCTCCTCCCCTCAAGCTATATGCAGTGTTATTCATACCTAGCTCTGTACCAAGCGGCATGGCAGGGTTTATTCAGTTTTAATACTGGCCTCGAGTAGAAAAATCTGTTAAAACAATAAGGCAGTAGTTTCACACAGTCATTCACATCTGTCTGACAAACAGGCTGCCAGCCTAGCCATTTCCTAAGTTGTTAGATGATACCTACCATCTAGGGAAGGCAGTGTGCTCGCCAGCTGGTACCAGGGTTGACATACTAGTTTTTCCACAGCTCATCTGTAACCTTATCCAAGTGGCCACAAAGCACATTTTAGGTAGAGAATGCAACTACTGGAAATTCTCTGTGGTTATTTTTACCATTTTTCCAGCTCAGGTACTGGCTGAGCTGCATGTACCAGACAACTATTAGGCAGCTGGTAAAGAGATACAGGCATTTCCAGAGGAATTGCTGCCTGTCAGCTGAAGTGCCCTTTTTAAGAGTCTCCCTCCCCTCCCGCAACATCCAGCTCCTGACACCTGGCATTAGGGAGAGGTAATTCATCAACTATTCTAGTAATACAGGAGGCACACTCCACACAAACTGAAGTGTGGTTCGCTCAACTTCACAGGTGCCGCAACTAGGGGTGCTAAAGTACACCCTGGCCGAAAGTGGTTTCCATTGTATACAGGGTTTACAGTTTGGCTCAATGGCTCTCAGAACCCGCACTATAAAAAATGTTCCAGCCCCCCCTGCTTAATTTACTGACCAAGGCCACTAATAGTGTGATGGTTTTGGGTTCATTGAGTCCCCACCACTCTTCACACTGTTCTGTATTGCTGGCCTCCACATCATCCAGCCATCTTCAACTGAGGAAGCACAGACAGTCATGCATTCTTTTGGTGGATCATGGATGAAGCTTTTGCTTTCAGTAAAGACTTGCCTACAATTCTTGGTACCAAGTATTGAAATCAATTAAGAAAAATATAGTAATCAAGAAATATGGTTACTTGTTTCTTTTCCTTTCTATGCTTCATTAAGCTTCTTTCGGAGCTGAAACATACCAGCTGTGGGTTATTCAAGCGTAAAGTTTTGCACCCAACAAATCCTTACATAAGGATTTGTGTGTGAAGGGGGAACATTGCTACCAATGTCTAGAGTGTGCATTTAAAAAAATAAAATTTCTAATTATGACACATTTAAGCCTGCACGGTGGAAGTTATGACAATTTGTGAGACTATCCAGAATGTGATTTTCACTTAGTCGCTTAAGAGCCATCCAGAATGATGTACTTTAAGCTACTGTCTTTTCCACAGAGCCTAAGGCCCAGGTGTTAGCTTTTGCCCTATTGAGGTCACTTCAAAGATTTAGCTGTGTTCTTAGGAGACAGTTCTAACACCACCATCTTAAAGCCTAACAAAACAGGTAGATGGTATCATGAGCTTTCGTGGGTATAACTCAATCCTTCAGATGAATGGAGTATTAAAAGTCCAGTTCCAAATCCACATCCTCATGACTTAACCAACCAAACAATGGATACTTAGGAAAATTCGCACCTTCTCTATCAGTTTCATGTAACATGAACACTAATTCACCACTATTTTTTCCCTTCCTTCTCCTCCCCCGCCAGCCTATTTATTTTGGAACTGGACTTTTAATACTTCCACAAAAGCTCATGGTGCCATCTACATGTTTTGTTAATCTTTAAGATGCTGCTAGACCGTTCGTTGTTTTAATTTCTTTCCAGTTACAGACTAACTCAGCTACTCCTCTGAAGCTAACACCAACAGTTTGCGCTTCCACTTCCATTTCACTAAGTGCTGCAATCACAAAAATTCAAATGTTTCAAAGTCACCCCCCCTCTTTCGTGAAAAGACAGGCCATTTCTGACATCACGGTGGGCAAATCCTCCATGAAAAAAACATGTTCAATGATTCTGCTTTATAATGGCACTGACACATGCTCAGTATTGTCAGCCTTAAGTGTTCAAAAAAAAAAAAAAAAAAATCAGTCTCCCCTCCAAAACAAATCTGAGTTTCTCAAAATGAAAATTAATTTTTTTTTAGATTCTTTATGTTTGCCTCCTAGTTTTTGACCCTTTTGAGTTAATCTTTCCAAGCTTTTCCATTCTGAAGATAAACCCCATGAAGAAGACAAACTGAGTAAAGGAAGGTCACTACTGGCTTTTTAAAAAAGAGCAGATATCAGCGTCTACCTCATCTATGATCAGTCAGAAAATGTTCTTTTCAGGAGTTGGAAATATGCCTGCATTTTCTCTTGGAGTATTATTTCTAATTCTTCACAGAGACTAGTAGCACAAGAAAATACACCATTTAAAAATCCTTTTGTTTTAATACTGCACATCAGATGAACGCAACTTAACGTACTTATGCCTGAGATGGAAGATATATACAGATTTTAGAAATTTTTAAAGGGGTGTGCTAATTTCAAACTTCTGATCTTCTAAAATACTTACAAAGCCTATTTTTTAAAAAAATATGTGGACACTTTTAGATTTGGTATGGTTTGACAGAACATACATATCACTACACCCAAGAGCTGCTTTATTTTCCTGTGATATTAGGTCAAGAAAAGCAAATTATTAAAAATGCAAAGTCACTTGGCACTAATAGGTAACAAAGGTGTTGTCCCTTTAGAAGTAGGAGATTTCCAGTGGCTACAGTCTACAAGGCAAAGTTGTCTGGATTTACAGGATGTAGTATTTGAAAAGTACAATGACAGCGCAAAGGTAACAGTCCTTACAAAAATTCTAAGTACAGAAATTGCAAATTCCTGAAAATAAAGATAAAGTTTCAAGCAATGACAGAATCTCAACCTGATTAAACGGTTGCCTGCCCATACTAATACAAATGGCCATGTTTTTGGTTCTACCACTTTAAGAATGAAAATACAGTTAACATTCAATACCATGTCAATTTTGTTTCGAGAGCTCTCTCACAACCATTCATAGTCTTGATAGGTTTTCAATTGGCCAAACATTTTACTTCAAGTATAAAGAAGGGGCAATTGAAAATAATGTTGATAGTTATATAATTGTTTCAAGAGGTAGCACTAGTTAAGACTGTTGTACAGTCTAATTTTATCTTGGTATAATCATCTTAAATTGCTCTGTATTATCTGTCACTAATCATAACACTGTACAGATCCTCTAAATGCCTCAGATTACAAATATTTCAAATGTAAATACAGTATTATGGAACATTTGTATATGATGGTATAAGGTATGTATGTATATAAATAATGAGTAGCCAGAGCACTGCTAAGGATTTATTCTGAAGCTTTTACTTTAAGCTCTTATATCATGAAAGATTGTTTTAATCTTTACAAACATGTATTAGAAACTGAGATGTTTTTATTTCTATCATTATAAAAGTAACACAGAAGACCATTCTAAACCATCTTCAATGCAGACCAATCATTTTGTATATAAACTGTACACAAAAACAAGGCACTATACATTTTTGGATATTGAAATATAAAGATTGATTTGCATAGTCTCTAAAGAAACCCATGCCATAAATACAAATGCTTTGTTCAGTTTAGCACCTGAAGCAGCACTGAGAACAATTCATTATCTATTGCAAAGAGAATCTTTTCAGAATGCATAACATATAGATGGGTTGTATAGCTAATTCAGCATAAGCAACTGCTGTTCAGCTACCTTTCTGTAGAGAGATTTTTATACACAAAGTCTTGAAAGTGAATACAATTATATTGTTAAATACATACTTGTTCTATGTGTTTATATAAATATAAATTCTTTGTAATCCACAAACTACCAAAATAACACTTTACAAAGAGAACATCTTCAGAAAACACATGGCAAGTACATCTAGCCAAAGGATTGTTGTAGGAGTAGCTTGAGAAGCTACCCTTTAAGTGCACGGGGGAACAACTTTTAAACATGTTACCCTTGGAGTTGAGACAAAGTTTCCAAAGAGTTCTCTTGCACATTTACAGTATTACACAACTCAAGGTCAGGCAGTATCTAAAAATTTATCATCTCTAATTTATCTTTTGAACACTAATTCAGAGCAATTCATTTTGCTAATTTCAAGGTGTTGAAAGTGATGATACAGATCCCTTAGGTGCTATCACTAAGTGATAACATTACTTAGAAAAGTCCTTTTGCTTTTTTCACATTAACCTGCTTCCAAGAGGGCAGTGCATTGTACTCATCTCTTGTCATCTCTAAGGCGACCTGAAATTAAGACAAATTAACACTCAGTTAGGAAAGTCATTTACTAAACTCAAAGTGCTCAGCAATCAAGTGGCGAAACTGTCAACACATGCATGTACACATGCAATGTACCCTCCCACCTGCCTCTGTTTACCTCAAAGTCTTCATCTGAAAGATAAATTTCAAGTTTCAGTGGATCAACTCCCTCAGGTAGAGGCCTAGCTAAGAGATCTGCTAGTGGATACACAGTTTTGCACAGCTTGGCTAATACATCCTCTACAAGGATTATCTGATTAGAAACTTCAGCATCCTGGAGGAGAGAGAGAGAGAGAGAGAGAAAGAAAGAGAGGAATATAAGGAAAGAGTTTAGAAACATGCTACATCAGCAATTACTCATTTTAAATACAGCCAACTACATAGCTGGTATTAGTTCTGTCCTAGCTAGGGATGGTTAGCTTGCCCCTTTATTTTAGAAGCAGACTATTCACATTGTGGGCTAACCCATTATTTGGTTGGAACAATTTGCTAGGATCAAATATTTGTATTTAACAACATGGGTTCCCTCTTCCCTAAGAAACTCCATTTCACCCATTTTTTTAATTCCTGTCACTACTTTGTAACTAAGGCAAATCACAGTAGACTCTCAGAGATAGTCAACATCCCTTCTTGGTAACAGTTTACTCTTAAAAACACTCTGAATCTGAGGATTTAAGGAGTGTCATAGATGGGCTGGTGTTAACTCCATTTCCCTGAAAAGGAAGCCAATGCAGAGAGACCCAAACAAATCCCTGTACAAAGGCACTTTTCCATATTTGTCTGGAGATTCTGATTGGAATTACATAAAAAGCATACGCTGCCTTTTTGTTCAGTTACACTGAGATTTTTCCAGGTGAATCATCCGCACTGAAGAACGTGTAGTAATATTTTTGTATGGAAGCAGACAACAGCCCAGTCTGTGGTTTCAAAGAAAATTGGAGCCTGGCTTGTACAGAGACAGAGGCAGGATGTAAGCAAGCTTTTGTGCAGGCCGGAAGTGACACCCTTATTTCATTGTACAATTTTTAGGAAGGATACAAAGTTCAAAATCTTCTAGTTCCAATTCTTAAGCCTTCAATGAATGAAACATTTACTACAATGTATGAACATCTATAACTCATTGAAAATATGTACAATGCATTTATCAATGCTATTTACTTCTTTCCAGATTCCTGAAGTGCATTATTTAGGTTAATCCTTTGGATTTGGGACTTCCCAGCACAAAATGTGCTGGCTGTTAATAACAATATCAAACAACAAAGTAGAAGAGCAGCAACAGGAAACAATTTCAAGGGAAGATTTGTTTACCATTTCTGTGATCTCAGCTATGTCTTCTCTGTGTTCCCAGCTAGGGAACATATTAGTGAAGGTCAGAGGTTCAAGACCAGCATGAATTAGGTAGGATTTGGGAGGCTTCTTTACATTTTTTCCTAAAACATTCAAAATACAAAAGAAGAGAAGATGTAAACCATGAATGATCTTGCACACACTTAGTTCTGCTATACTGCTGGGGGTTAAATTTCAGCAGGGTCTTTCATCTAGTCTTTGTTTTCACATCAGAGCAACTTTACATACAAATCCAAATATGTAGCTTACCACTGAAAAAGAACAAAACAAAATGGACTCCCCTCCTGACATGCACACGAGGGGGGAATCCCAGAACAGCAGTATGCAAAATACAAATTTGGAGACCACGATAAGAACATCTCAGCTGTCTACAAATGCCACCGAAGTGTGGTGGGAGTAGGTGGAGGTTCTGGTGGTTAGAAGCTAAAATGTACAGGTCTTTAGAAAGCAACATCAATACATGGAATTGAACCTAGATGTGCACAGGAAATCAGTGTAGTTTATGGAGCACTCATGATATGCTTCCTATGGCCAGCTGGCCCCACTGCAATTTGCTGCAGTTGGAACTTATGAAGGATCTTTGAGGGATATCCCGCACACCATACAGACCCCCATAAAAACCCTCTCTGGAGGTCAGAAAAGTAAACCCATGACATCTGCAGTTATTACACCAAGCACTCTTGGCCTGTTCAGTTCATAGCAATAAGGGACCCAGAAGTGTTTCTAGATGATCGATGTTCCTGAAGGAAATGGTGGACAAATGTCATTAAAATGGAGAGAGGCATCATTGCTAAAATAGCCTCACATCATCTTATCTGCAGCCTTGCGCAGCTCACTCTATGCCAAGTACCTCTCTCAGGTAGGCACCAAGAAAGATGGTGATGTCATGACAACTCATGGGTTAGAAGAAATGAAGACAGAGCAGATAGCAACCTCCTGTACACACTGAGCATGGTCAATGATAACAGAACCCTGCAAGAAGATGCCCTGGAGCTATTCCCAAACGTTCCAGGATCCCAGAGGACAAACAGCACCATTACAGGATCAAGAGTGAACCTGTCCATCGTTCTGTCTGGATTTAAAAATATGCAAAATCTTTTTTACCGCTCTGACCCAAAAACCACATGGGGAGCAAAGGGGTTGCAGAAATCTCAAAAGATCTGGTGTGTACATTCTAGTCTACCAAGGAATGGCATGGGAGGTCAGCTGGATCATCATCATCATTGTGAATTCCACACACAATACACATAACTCCTTGAATCTACCAACTATGTTGTTTTCATGTCTCTATCAAGTCAAAACAGATTTTCTTTTAGACAGGAGGTAAACAACATCTCTCTCTGTTGGGGTGTAAATTGAGCATTGTAAGCTAACACAACGGATACCCATAAATACATGAAGTCAAACGTTATGAAGTCAACAGGGAAAGAGCACACAGAAAAGAACAATGCAAGGGGGAAGGGAAGTGGAGGTTAAACTGGCTGAGAGTAAATAAAAATCAACTTTGGGGGTATATCTAGGAGGCATAAGAAGAGACAGCTCACTCTGTACCTAGGGAAGTAAAGAAACAGCATGTTTGCATTCATGAAAATGGGGGCTCCAGCAGCCTTTGCTGAAAATGCTGCAAAAGACTGAGTGAGAACCTTCTTTAGACCCAGTCAACTGTTAGTTAAGCTGGAACATTATGTTGCATTTCATAGGTAGCTGTTTGTTCCCAATATTCTTACTATTATTTGCATGTTGAATGTTTGATAATTGAAATTAGCCTTCCTTTATACTAAAAATACATCTAAGTGTGGTAGTAAGACGTACGATGTGGTAGTAAGCAAAATGCTAATCCTGAATTGAATTTTACAAGCAGGTTCCTTTGAGAACCTGGTAACCCTTTGATACTGGCGTGTGTCGCTGGACATCACAGGGGAATGCTTCAAAATGACTCAAAGAACAGTGTAATCTATTGTTACACTGCAAGGCAAACTAGAGCAAGAATCGTCCAGGAGAGGGGCTTTGGGTGGCTAACAGGTTGGTGGTATTAGGAAGCCTCATGCCCAGATAAACCCAAGCAAGACTCTCTCCTCCCACTAGAGACAGAAGGTAAAAAGGGGACTCTCAGTTCTAGGTACCCAGAGAACCCTCACATTCACGTACTCAATTATGCAAATTGTGAGCATTACGTGTTTTGTTTCAGGTAAAACATTTATAGCAAATGGATTAGAAATAATTTAGTCAAATGGAGAAAAAACTAACCTAGAGAACTTTAATCTCAAATATCCCAATGAACAAATTAGCAACACGTCAGAATCCTTCAGTTAAATAATTTAGACATGACATTTATCATCTGAGTTTTTTTTTTTTTAAGTTTTAATCCTCCTGTTCTACAATCACATTGCGGAAACTGCTTGAATTGGCCATGGAATACTATCACAACTACTGGAAAATTGTTTTAGCCCAGTCTAGACAGTAAGCAACTCTGTTCAGTGATACTAGTTGGGTAGCATAGGCAGGGTTGCTTGTGTCAGATAACTCTAATAGGGTATGTCTACACTACCACCCTAGTTCGAACTAGGGTGGTAATGTAGGCAACCGGAGTTGCAAATGAAGCCCGGGATTTGAATTTCCTGGGCTTCATTTGCATGTTGCCGGGCGCTGCCATTTTTAAATGTCCGCTAGTTTGGACTCCGTGCCTGCAGCTACACGCGGCACAAACTAGGTAGTTCGGAATAGGAAGCCTAGTCCGAACTACCTAGTTCGTGCCGCGTGTAGCCGCGGGCACGGAGTCCGAACTAGCGGACATTTAAAAATGGCGGCGCCCGGCAACATGCAAATGAAGCCCGGGAAATTCAAATCCCGGGCTTCATTTGCAACTCCGGTTGCCTACATTACCACCCTAGTTCGAACTAGGGTGGTAGTGTAGACATACCTATACAGACTTAATCATCTGGTAGGACAACACTGATTGGAGAAAACATTTTCATCATTTTTGTTAATGAAGTAAACTCCACCCTCTACTCAAGCTGATTTGCATCTCAAGAATACAAATGGCAAAACACTCTCTCTCTCTCTCCTATGCTGGAACGCAGGGCTCCAAAGCAGTCTGCTGATTTAGCAAAGCTTCAGAAAGTTTCAAGAAAATCCAATGAGTTAGATTAGGGGGATGCATCCACTGCTTGCTATGCTCACCCTCAGGCCACAATCCGGCTGTGGTGGACACTCTTCCTATTCATGCCACAGCACGAGGGAAGTGGGGGAGGAGCTGCCACCAGGCCTTTCTGTGGCTAGTTGGGGATTGGACCATGGGGCCTGCTCCAAGATCAGGGCTAGGGTTGCCAGGTGTCTAGTATTCTACCAGACAGTCCGGTTTTTGCACCCTCAGTCCAGTAAAAATAATTCAGAAAATACCAGACGTGCAATGTCCGGTATTTTCTGTTTTTCCAGCTGGGCACTGGACAGAAGCCTCGCGGGGGGAGTGGCTGGGAGGCGGGGCTGCGATCGGTGCGGGGAGCCCTCAGCTGATTGTGTCTGAGGAGGAGTGACACCATGTGGAGGAGGAGAAGCCCTGTCCCTGCTCCTGAGCGCTGTTCAAGCGAGTTGTGGCGCCGTACTGCAGGAGAGAAGCCCGCAGGTGCTTTGTAGTTGAGTTTAGGTGCCTTCCATGGGCTCTCAGCCAAAACTGATCTGGGGGTGAGGGTGGGGGGACTTGTCTTCAGGTCCTGTGCCGGTCCCAGGCTTAGCCTCCTGCTGCTCCCATTAGCTGGAATCTGGCCAATGGGAGTGCAGAAAAGCCTCCAGACAGTGTGCTGGTGTGCTGCTGTTCCCCCAGCCTGGGAGAGGGCGTGCTTCTTCCCCATACAACAAGGCTCAGGGCTCTGTCTCCACCCTTCCGCTCCAGCAGCAGGAAGCCAGCACTGTTGCTTTAACCCCATGGGGGAGGAGGGATGGCGAGGCTGCAGTGCCAGGCCAAGGGGGCCTGGGCTGCCCAGGTCAGCGCTGCTGGGTGCCTCCTCACCCGCCTTGCAGAAGTGCTGCTTGCTGCTGCAGCCCTACGCATGGCTGGGTGGGAGGGAGCCAGTCTGGGCTTAGAAGACGGGCTGGGCTCATGTCTCACCGGGGTAGCTTGACATGGGGCTCAGAGCACAGCCACTCAGGGCGTGGCATTGGATGGGGTGGCTAGGCATGCAGGGCACCTCGCCCTGTGCCTGGTGCTTCTCCTGAGCTTCTTGGCCCAGCCACCTGTGAGCACCAAGAACAACAGTGGTGCAAACAAGCGGCCCTGGGAGCCTCCACTCCCACGCCCAGGGACTTGCACCAACTGAACCAGCCCTTGGGGACAGGTCACCCAAAAGGCTGTGGCCAGAGCTGAGTGTGCAGGATGCCTGGGAGGCAGAATCTGCACAGGCTGGGCTGCCAGGCGGTTTTGCTGGTCCCCGAACACATCTGAGGCAGGGAGCCGGTGCGAGGGTAGAGCCTGTGGATGCAGATGATGTAGGATGTCATTCTGTTGTCCTATAGGAAAATGTTATATATAAAAGAGGGACAGAGGGGTGTGCACAAAAGAAGCAACTTTTTGGAGTGTTGTTTGGAATATTTAAGCTGTTATCCAAGAATGCAAATCAAAGTAGGGACGTTAGATATCGTATATCTAGTGTGATGTTACATATTGTGTATCTGCATACAGAGGCAGCAGCACGGGGGTGGGGAGGCAGGTGGGAGGCGTTCTGCCAGGGGAGCAAGTTTAAAAACCAGCTCCTTGTGCAGACAGGCTCTGCCTGACGCACCCTGCGCTGCTGCCTGCAGACCAGCCTCTCTCTGTGGCAAACCTGGGCCACCATGGACAAAGGTGGATTCACGGCAGCCTCCCCTGTGTTCCCCTCCACCCAGTGCTGCTGCCTTTGACAGAGGAAGCAGCGGGGGGGGGGGGGGGGGGGGGGGGGGGAGGGGGGAGGGGAGAGGAGTGGCAAGCAGCACCGTGGAGCTGATGCTGGGTGAAGCGGCTTTTAAACTAGTTCCACCCAGCACTAGCTCTTGCCTGCCGCCTCTGTAGGATGCACCAAGGGAGGGGATGCAGGCAGGGGGGGGGGGGGGGGGGGCGCGAATCCACAGTCAGCACACATGGGGAGCTTGCTTGAAAGCTGGCTCCCTGCATGTATCTGCTCCAGCCTACCCCCTTCACCCTCTGCACTGCTGCCTCTCTATTGAGGGGGGCGGGGGTGGAGTGGGGGGGGGGGGGGAAGACAGATCAGGTGCTCGTGGGGAGCCTGCTTAAAAAGCCAGTTCTTCATGTGCATCAGCTACTTCTACCTCCTCCTTGCTGCGTCCAATAAAAGAGGTATGGGGGGGGGGGGGGGAGATACATATAGCCGACAGGATTAACTGATAATTAGGGATATCAATGTGTAGTTAACTACATGATGATATCCCTAAATTGAAGTACTTCATATAATTTTGTTGGTTGAAAGCTGGCTGTAAGCCAAAAAAGGTAGTAAAAAAACCCCAAAACACTTGAATTTTTCTGATTACCCACTTATCTAGATCCTTCTTATGATTCTCTTTTACTTTTAGAATAACTGCAAATTTTTCTTACTGTTTAATTGCTCCATCTTATTAGGGCCATAAAAGACCTGAGTTAGTTAACCCATGAAAACTTAATTCCTGTAACAAAAGAGAACTATGTAGCACTTTAAAGACTAACAAGATGGTTTATTAGGCGATGAGCTTTTGTGGGCCAGACCCACTTCCTCAGATCAATATGTGGAAGAAAATTGGCACGACTATATATACCAAAGTGATACAATCAAAAAAAGTGAACACATAAAAATGACGAATCGGGTTTAAGAACAGAAGGGGATGGGCGGGGACGGAAGGGGTGGAGAAGGTTAGTGTCTTTGGTATATATGGTTGTGCCAATTTTCTTCCACATATTGATCTGAGGAAGTGGGTCTGGCCCACGAAAGCTCATCGCCTAATAAACCATCTTGTTAGTCTTTAAAGTGCTACATAGTTCTGTCTTTTGTTTCAGCTAGACCAGACTAACACGGCTGCATCTCTATCACTATTCTTAATTCCTGTAAAGTTCACCATATTTGACAGGAGAATCACTTAATCACAAGCCCAGGAAGCTGACAAATCAGTAGAACATCACAATCAAATTGTTCCTGCTCCCACAACCACAGTCAGCTCCCCCTTCACAATGAATGAGATCACCCTGATATTCAGATCAATTTTGGCAGGGGAAGTGCATTAGGTACAATATTAGGACTTTGACGGCTGAAAACTTGCTACCTCAACAGCACAAAACACTTGTGCAGAACTATACCACACCTGGAAAGGGAGCAAATGGAGCTTTCAACACCAAGGCCTCTGCAGCTGAAAAAATCATAGCCAGCAGAGTTACCACATGTAGCAAAGCAATTAATCAGTTTGTGATACATAATCTCAAGCACAGACCATTGAGGAACTCTCATCCTACTTTGCATCCACATTTCGGGGAACAGAGAGGCAAAAAATCCAAATCTAAATCACCACAGACAGCATTCACTCCCCCTGCTACCAGTACAGCCACTGACATTCACAACCTGCCCCTTTCCCTCTTTAATGAAAGCCAAGAAGGAAAAAGTTTCCATGGACATGAGGCTGGATTGTCTAGCAGCTGGAGCACTGGACTGTGTCTTCAGAGACCTGCTAATGTCCTGGAGGCTACACCAGAATTCTGCACAGAGACAGTCCTGCTGACAATAGAAGAGCAATGGATAGATGCCTTGTTTCAATGCTCAGCTTTTCAATGACTTTCCATACTCAACCACAAGGTGTTAATGATCCATGTAGATGACATGCCAGGAGTAGAGGGTACAGTGGCATATGACAAATCATTCCTTTCCTACTGAACCCAGAAAGCTGTGATCAGTCACCTGCACCTTTTTCCCTATGGACCCACATATGTGGAGTTCCACACTTCCCCCATCAACACATGACAGACACTTCTGGTGAAGCTGGAAGATATGACCAACTCAGCTACCAACAATACAGGAGTTGTACAGTTCACTCACCACAGCTGAAACCCATGCCACAACACATCAGCTCTTCAGCTGTAACTGGGAAGAGTTAGCTCAAACCAAACAGGGATGGTGCTAGTCAGATGGAGAAAATGCTCTAAAACAACAACTGGGCCCTCTTCTTCCAATGAAGGTATCCTACCCACTTTCATCATCCAATCCCTATTTGGCAGAGACATGAGAAGTCTCAGGCTCCTTTTCTTCTCATCTCCAAGCTTGGATGATCAGGTAACATCAGATGAGGAGGGGCGAGGGAGCCTTTTTCCTTCTCCTGCTTCCAAGGAAACGCTTCCCCTTCATCCAAGGAATCCAGCCACTGCTATCCACACATTCATCAACTCCAGCCTTGATCGCAATGAGGGACTCGAGCAGTGCAGACTGGAATGTGTGCAGAACATACCTGGTCATCTACTTTGTGAGGCAGGCTGCTGTGAGCCCTTTACCTCATGCTTTGCTCCCTACACAAGCTCTCAACTAGCTTTGTTCCTGATTTTCACAGCCATCACCAAATCCAAACCCAGTTACATCAGCAACTGCATCTCCCACCGTTCCTTTGGGACAATGCACTGTATCAAACCCAGAACGAAGCACATGATAGCTGGCGGCACAGCAAGCAGGATTAAAGAGGGTTCAGTAACAGCCTGAATTGCCAGAGATCAGACTAATCCACCATCTGCCCACTTTCCTCTTCGAGGAAATACAATCGCATTAAAAGCAAGATGATTCAAAAATAATAAAACATCACTTCCCAAACAGAGGCCCTAATCCAGGCATGTCCAAAGTCTGGCCCGCGGGCCAATTGCAGCCCGTGTTCCGGTTTAATACGGCCCCCACTTCCTCCTCCTCTCCTGGCTCCCCGGTGCTCTTTTGAACTGGCGCGCCTAGCGCGCTGCTTTTGGCCGCGCTGCCGCTGCCGCCGCCCATGGCCTCCGCGGTCCAAGAGCCTGCCCTGTAGGGCACGTCCGCAGCCCCGCTCCCCCGCTCGGCTGCGGGTTCGCCCTGCCCCCGGGCCGCCGTGAGGCCGGCGTGCCCTGCGCTCTCCGCCTGCCTCTGATCCCGCGGGCCCTCCGCCTTGGGGCTGAGAGTGCGGGGACGGCCCTCACGCATGTTCACTTCTTCAAATCTGGCCCTCTTTGAAAAAAGTTTGGACACCCCTGCCCTAATCCTTATGGAAGGATCCAGGAAAAGAATAAACAAACTCCTTGCAATTTATTAGGGACTTCATCTTACCAATTTATTTCACCTATGGAGCATTTTACTACTCTGGTGATAGTTACTGTAGAAACTTCAAGAGAGTCAGGATCAAAACTGGCACAAAGTAGCTTTCTTACTACCTTTGCAGTACTGGAGTACGGTCTCCATGGCGCACTTCCTGTCTGTAGCCCATCGGATTCGAGCTGATCCAGTTATTTTGTTTTCTACAGGCCACCAGCCTTGCCAAAGATATACTTCGTGGTGATTGTCAACGAGGAAGAGGGCTGTACAGCCAAAGAAGAACAAGAAATACCAGATATTTACTCAGCTTATGGTTTACTAGGTTTCTCCATAAGACAGGCTGATTTTAGTCATAGCTATGCAATTTATTTTGGTTGGACAGAGCGAGTCCATCAATGCCATTTGTTATCCAACCACAGAAATTTCTAAAAAGTCAAGCAGCAAAGCTCTGCTTCCCAACAGGATGAGCGTGGGAATAGTGTGTTCTCTTTCATAATGGTCTATGTACAAATACATTTAATTGGTATTACCCAAATGGAAATTTCAATATTTTGTTTGAAGGTTGAATGCCTCCTAGTCTTACACACACTGAAGTGATACTGTGGTTAATTAAATACACTTGGGGGAATTCTGCACCACTGCACAATGCAGAGTTTGTGCAGAATAAGCATTCTGTCCAGAATTTCCTTTTTCTCTCCAGCATTAACACTACAGAGTTGCTGGCTGTCACTAGGGGCCACAGGACCCAACAGAGCCCAGCTTTTCAGCGTGCAAGTACAGAACATGCTGGGGCAGAAGGTATATGGGGAGCTGGAGGGTTCTGGGCAGCTGCAGGTGGGCCCTGGGGAGAGGAGGATAAGGTGTTTGGACTGTGGGTACCCTGTGTGGGAGTGTCTGGTCCCTCCCCTAAGCTCTGTGAGGGAGGGGGCAGAAAAAACAGGAACAGGATTGTTTTGGGGATTTCTTTAGCTTTTTACTCCTGTGGGAATCTTATTTGGTGTCTGTACCATTACATAGCTATTGAAAGGTATTTTGAAATAAACCACCAATATTGGCATCATTATACAATGTTATTTTGACAAAATATGCAGAATTTTAACACCTAGTGTGCAGAATTTTTGGTGCAGAATTTCCCCAGGAATAATGTGTACTGGGTGCCAGAGCAAAGCCGAATGTGATTATGCCTTCTCTCCCCTTACTTGCTTGTGCAGGAACAGAGGTCACTGCTGCTCAATAACCCCTGTCAGTACATTTCCCTGCTTACACATGAGAATAACTTTATACTAGGGATCTCTGTACTCATGGGTCTAATAGCTGGGATCAGTGCGGTATTCACATCAATAGCTCAGTTCTGTACCTGGCTGTGGGGCGGTGTAGAGATCCTCCTGCAGGAATGGCATGGAATTGACAACAGCGGGGTCTCTTGCAGGATAGATATACTCAGTGGCCGAGAAGTCTCCTGATGAACTGCTGAGGATGAACAGGCGGGGGGTGAAGTTAAACTTTCCAGGATCTAATAAAACAAAAACCAAAAATATCTAGTACGACAGGACCCAGGGAATTCGAAAGCTGATTTGATGCTTGCTATGGTATATGCGAGCTTCTGAATAATCAGGACAGGAGACTGGCAGTGGTGGAGATAGGCAACATTTCAGCTCTAGCCACCATTGTGAATCCAACCCTGGCTAGTAGTGATTCACTGCAATCTGATTCCCGCCAGACAAGCTGGGCTCCAACTGTTTGAGCTAAGGGGTCATTTAACTGTGGTTCAGACATTCAGCTGCAGCCTCACCTCTGGGACCCTCCTACCTCACAGGATCCTCAAGTCCACGCTGCAGTCTGAGCCCAAATATCGACAGCACGATGAAACAGCCCCTTATCCCCACAAGCTCATGTCAGCTGGCATCAGGATGTAAAATCCCATTTAATCGGTTAACCTGTAAACAATGTTTAACCAGTTAACCAATTAAAAGAGGGGTAGGCAGGAGCGGTACTCCCCCATGGCCAGGCTGGAGCTGTTCCAGCCCAACCGCAGCAGCCCCTGGTCCACGGCAGGCAGGGAGCTCCTCCAGCCCCCACCGGCTAACCGGACCAGAAAGCATCACTTGTTAAGAGTGGTACTTACTAGTGAACCTTTCATATCCCTAGCTGGCATGGGCTAGTCATGGGTTTTAATGGCAGTGCAGACATTTCTTGGCTGGCTGACTTCTGTGCCTTACAGGAAAGTTCGCCTGTCTCACAATCTACTACACTGACAGGTTTGCGCGGTATAAGTCCATCCTGCAACTACCAGCATTGTTGGCAGTTCCAGCAGAGCAGCCAATGATTAAATATAAAACCATCATCTGACCCCTCCAGAGGAGAACTGAAACGTATCCGGTGGGCTGAGTTAACTGCTGCTCTGTTCTGGGGCCAAGGGGAGAGGACACTTCACTCTTTAGCCCCTTCGCATGCTCAGACTCCAATAGGTTCACATGTGTGTGGCAGGAAGCGTATTTTATTCTCTAGCAAGAATCTTGACTTCACCAGGGCCCTGACTTCTGCGAAAGTAGAACATGTTTCCACTGTTGACGTGAAACTAAAATAAAATGTATTTTATTATCCTACAACACAGTCACAGGTAGGCAACGATCACTGGACTACAGTGCTACCTTGCAACATGCAATCATAGGCTTTTCTGTCTCTTCTTCCTAATGCATCCCAGAATCCCAGTGGTTCCGACCCTTCATCACATTCATGTATTGTCACCTTGCTGCTGCTGTGCAATCCAGCTTCCAACGGGCATCTGCAACACAAAGAAGTTACGTGAGCCCAACATACTTCCAAATACACACAGCTTCAGGCACGTGAGAGCAATCCAAGCCCGTCCAAAGACCGAGTCTAGGGACACCGGCACTTCCTGTTTGCCAGCCTGCCCCATATGAACATCAGTACAGCCAACAATGTAAAACATGACATTTCGGTAACAGTATTTATTTCTCTGACTGATCATATATGCAGAATGTGAGAAAATACTCGTGAGCTTTTAGTCCTTCAGTTTCTCCTTTTTATCCCCCATCAGTTTCTCTTGGAAGCTTCCTTCCCTAGCTTCATCAGAACCCTCTCTCATATAAGTTTTTTTCTTATCCTACCTGCATTCAATCTGCAAAAGTTATGTGTAGATTTGCTGGGCTCTATAGTGGGGGCCAAACACACTACACCCCTCCCTCCTCCATGAGCCAGTCAGGAAGAGCTGTGTGGGCAAACAGGGGGAGCTCACAAGGTCCCTTCAGCTAGGCAGGTAGTCTGTGGCATAGGGACATAGCCATGAGCTTCTCTCATCTCAGAGCAGGTTTAGGGTTGGCCACAGCTCCCCAGGGCTCCCACCTCGGCTCCACATTTGCCTGGCAGGGGGTTAGGAGGATGACCTATGGAGACACACCAGTACCCATGGACTTGCAGAGCTCTACATAGTGCTGTAACAGGAATACCAATTAAATTGCAAAAGTACAGTGAATGTGGCTAACGCTATTGGGTTAGTTTGAAAGTCAGTATGTGCACATAATGAACTTGGTGCCCCGCGTCCAGTCCTCCTCTCTCAACACACATAGGCTACTATCTCCCAACCCACTCAGGATCAGTGCAGTTGGAGGCTGTTGGTTATTTCTGGCTGACAGCTACATTTAATAACCCAGCTACATAATACAAAGGTCTCCAAAGTATAAGCTGGCTACTTACTGCTCTTTTATTTTATTGGCTGCTGTTCTTCCTACATCCTTTGTGTGAGACTGTGCTTTGCACCCATGCCACAGATAGATAAGGGCTTTATTTATATTGAGAACAATCATAGATGTCCTGGACCTCAGGCTGCTGCAGTGACATGCTACTTCAAGTAAATTTCCTTCAATGGCAACTTCTCCTCGTACACAGTACAGCCTCCAGTCACCTGGAACGGGCACAGACAGGACAGATCTCTTACATTCTGGCAAAGTTACTTCTTATACAAGATCTTTTAGGATCGATGGCAAGCTCTGCATTGCTCTGCATTACACAATCTTAAACCGCCATAAAGCGAGAAAAGGAAATTAAGAGGCAATTTTATCATTCCTCTACTTAACTCTCCCCCTTTTTCATTTAGAGTGAGCAAGTACCTAAATAAATATTAATGATCTCTCTGCTTTGTGAACTGTAAAACCTAGGCACAGCAGATCAAGTTCAGGTTTATCCCAACTGCAGCCTTTCCAAGCTACCATTAGATTGAAAAGAATTTGCCCAGTGCTCACGGAGTACATGGTATGAATCGCAATGTGCAGTGCAAATGTCGCAGAAGCTTCACTGTTTGAATAATGGAAATCCAAAAGTGATAACATGCAAAATTGTAAGCTCATAATCATATAATCTTTTTGTGCTGGACCATATAAAATAGAGGGAACCATTTACTCAATTAAATATCAACCAAGACCATTTACTTGTATGCTTGTACAGGCATATGTGAATTTGCTCCTGGGTTGACAAACACATTTTAAGTGAGGAGTGAACGGAAATGAAAGCACAAGTATGAGCCCCATGCCAAAGGTCATCAGCAGAAGCAGCTTCACTATTTCCCTTCTTATATAGAACAAGTGCTAGTTTAGCTTAAAACTAAAATACATTTTTTCCAGAAAAGGAGGCTCCTGAAGCAGAAAAGCCAGTTCTAGTAAGCAAATTACTTTGTGTATTTTCTTCTTCCTCTTCCCTTCTTCCAGCATGCACAATCATCCCTCCCTGGAAGCACTGCAGAAAGCATGGTGGTTCTTTGCCTTGAAGCACTTGTACCTAGAAATGGAGAACACCACAATACTAAAACCACAGCACATGAATTTAGAGAGACTAATGATGTGCCAAGGGGCAGTTTTCCTCAAAAATAGCATAATCCTGGCCACCCACAAGGGTGGTTTTTCTGATATGTTAAAACACCGACTCGTATTGGAACTGCCAAATATATCAACAGTCTGTGGGACTCACACATGTTGTTCTGGTTATGGACTGCATAACTAAGAGGAACTTGTACCTAGCAGTGCTCAGCAATTTTAGAAGTCAGGAGAAAAGGAATGCTGACCCTATTGTAAAGTACATGGCATTATTTTCAAACAGCATCGGAATCCATTAATGGCAGGGACCATGCTCTCAAAGAATTTAGACATAATTTGAGACAATTTCGGCAGACCTATGAAGATGGTAAAAGTCATATACAAATATGCTTGAACACAGTGCTTAAAATGCTGGCTTCCATGAAGTTTCATGATTATTACATTGACAGGACAGACTGGTTTATAATCACTTGCACAGAATTTGATAGAAGAGGTGTCAAATGCAATCATGTCCTCTGCTCCCTTCACCACATACCTGCTCCCCAAGCTAGAACATTACACTACTTTCCAAACACAATTCAATTTTATGTCTTGGCCTTGCCAAAAATGCCTCTTTTTGGGGCACAGTGGAGTGGCTATAGCAGTTTGAGAGGATATGAATGCCTTAATTGGATGCTGGAGTCAACACCAAGGGTATCACATTTCATGCCTTTACCGACAGCTGACTTCTAAGACTTCCCAGAAGACAGATCTTGGAACTACAAGCTCCACAAAGAAGCCAAGGTTTTATGATGCTGGAATGTTGTTCTGGAACTGGGAACGAAGCCAAGGGGTACTTTGGGAAGCTATGGCTATGGTATGACATAGGTATAACCTCTGCATTAGAAGGGAGCCAAACAAAAAACAATCAACCCTCCAAATCTCACCTCCATATTTACTCACTAAATGTGGGTGTTTGGCCAGTACTAGCTTTTACTACAGTTCTCACACAGCAGTTGTTCTACACACAGAGGACATGCTGGCCACTCACCTGTGCTCCTCTCTCTTCATCAAGCTCCACAGTCATGAGTGCTGATGTCCCCTTCTCGCTCACTGTAGAGTGCCTCCCTTGCCAAAAGTAGTACACACACTTCTCTTTCCCAACAGCCCTGACTTGCTGCTCTCCCTTTTGTCTGCTGCCAACTGCAAAATAAAGGGCTCGCATTGAAGGAAAATGGCTATGGCTATCGCTATCGTTGTGGCACGCACGTGCTTAGCCAGCCAGCTCAGCGATGTGAAGTCCAGGGCAGCTTGGACTGCATGCACAATCTGAGAAACATTAAGTCAAGCAGCGCAAGATGCATGTGCCAGTTCTGCACTGGGACATCATCTGGTGGATGTAAAGCTGCACGCACAGACTCCACTCACCGGCCAAAGGCCTCCAAACCAGAACGATCATGTAAAGCAATTAACATCATATGAGAGAATCAGACAACGTGAAATGGTGCAGCCAGACAACAAAAAAAGCTCACTTGGTCTCATTTTCCAAATTGCTCTGTCCTCTGGCAGCAGATTAGCTGGCTGCTGAATGATATTAGAAACAGCAGCAGTTGGGACAGCTACAAGCAGAAAATGAAAATTCTTCTTGATACAATTATATTAAAAAAGGAAACTGCAAGGGGATTCCAAGTTATGATGCTCCGAGAACACTAAATTAATAACTTACTTTCATGAAAAGAATCCCATGATTACTTTAAGTGCCATTAACTAAATGCTCCATTTTAGTCTGAGCAGAGGACTAGGAGCAAGATTTTTTTTTAAAGGGGGCTTTATTCGTTATCTATTATAATTAGTAAGCAACAGCATGTTTAAAACCCTTACTTTAGCTACTGACACTGAATAATCTGTGATACAATTAGGGCAAGATTTTAAAAAGCACAAGGTAGTCGCCCTGAGCAGCATTTTGGCACCTACCAGATATTCAGAAGTGCTGAACAACCACTTTGAAAATCCACACCCTCTAAAGCCATCTCAAAATTGAGCACTGAAAATCACTAGTCACTTGAAAATCTTGGGCCCGTCTCCCTCTAAACTCTTCAAAAGCAGTGAAAGGTGCTGCCTCCTTTGACAAAACCAGCCTACTGAGTAGATTCATCCTGTCAGGATCCAACTATTTACAACATGTACAGAAAAAAACCCCTCTTCATGGAGCAAGAAGTTGGTTTTCCCTTGTTTTGTTTACATATGGAATCAGATTATGGTTTCATGTTTAAGTCCAATCATTTTTGTATTCAAAAGTTTCTGTAACAAAGCCTGTCTGGGTTTACTTCATCTGTAGTTACTCTCAGATTCACACACTATTGTGCTCTAATTGGATTCTCCAGTATCTTGACTCCACAATTCTGCATTAATCTGTATTTTCTGGCTACTTTTGAGAGTGAAGCCATATTTGTGGTGGATGGGACTCTGACTGATTAGGGCACTTGCCTACCTGGATCACAGTTTCACACAAACTTTTCATTTGTGGGGTTTTGAACTGCTCTGGAGTTCCTTCCCCACTTTGTTGAGATAGGGGGCTGGTAGGGCTGTGCCGGAATCCATGCTCTCAAATATCAAACAGAGCAGGCTGCTTGCCAGAGACCTACCTACCCAGTCTTTTCATAAGAGAACAATTAAGTATTTTCAAATCAAGGCTGAAATCCATTGATGAGTGTCTGGAGAGCCAGCACGAAGAGCGATTCCTTCTTTCTTGGCACTTTGGCTTCGCCATCTAGCATAGACTTTTCCTTTCCCTTTGTTTCCTCTTTCCACTACATGGCAAAGGCTTTAACCTGGAACTTAACCTAAATTTCCTGCAAGTCAGTTCAGGGCACTGCCCCTAGTCCAGTTCCCTGTCTGATTCAGTTCTAGGTTGAAGCAGACTAGTTATTCTTGGTGTCATAATTCAAGCCATTTTGCAAACCAGAACTATGCAACTACAATTTGGAAGGAATTAAGCTAAAACATCCAAATTAACACATGGAAAACTGCTGTGTGATAGTGCAGATTACATTTTGGTGTGAGGAAGAGGAACAGCAGCAGTGATTTTATCAGGAATTCTACTTCATATCTTGCTTACCAACATTTTTGTAATGGTCACATGCTGTAAATGAATTCCTCTTGTTTGACTGGAGGGATGCATGCATCACATGCAAGGAAATTTAGCTCGGGATTTTGCTATTAACATTAGAGGCTTTAGCCACAGACATTAGTATCTCAGCATGAAGAAATTAAGTCGTTCACTAACCTGCAGTGCTCACCATGTACTTCCATTTAACCACATATGTGTCACCCTCATGGAACTGTCCAATACTTTGTTTAGGCAGCCTACTGTAATCGAATTCCAGGATGTGCCAAACATCCACGGAGGCAGTGATAATTTCAAACTGTCTCCCATCTTCTCCTTCAACAAATCCATAGCCACGGCCAATATTTATTCCATCCAAGACAGTGCCAACTGTAGTTTGGGGCACTGGTACCATTAGCATGACATCATATGGCTTAAAGTCAGACCTGGGATCTTCCTATGACATAAGAAACAGGGCTGGAGTTTGTCTAAGTTTAAATTATTTTTTTCCTTACTCAATTATATAAGCATGCAAGTAGCAAACGTATGAGATACTCTGAGACAGCGTGGTACTGTATTCCTCTTGTAGCAAAGCCACTTTTGCAGCATCGATCATCACACCCAAACACTGGTTGATAAAGAGCATTTATGCGGGTTTGTTGTTAGTGATACGATTCTGGTTGACATTCTAAAGATCAAGGATGCAGTTTAAACCACTGAGAACAAATCTTACATCTCTATTGAGGTATTGCAGTTATTTCCATATATTTTTAATTAAAATTTGTCTTTCCAATGTAATCACACAAATCAAATATTCAAAATACACAGTAAGTTTATTTGTTCTACCTTTTGGTGAAGAGATTCACTAGAGTTCTTCTCATTGTGCTTCTTCAATTCAGTCCAGTCAAGAAATTTTTCTTTGAACAATATGGTCTCGTTATGTTCCGTGAGTCTGCCGAAGATAGCCCAGTCAGGACGCCCTTGTCCTTTTCTTTAGTAGAAAAAATTTTTTTTTAATGGATTAAAAACTATATACTGTAATTTTATATATATATATATATATATATACACACACACACACACACACACACACACACACACACACACACAAGAAATCAAATGTTTTCAACCCTCTAGGAAAATGCATGTTCAATACAGGTTTCCTAGTCTTTACTCTAGTTTGAAAATTATTAAGTATGAAAACTATTCAGATATCAAACATTTGCTCAATGCAGGATTGCAATGATAGCCATTGACCGTGTACCTTCTTACAATGTACAAAGGCAGCCTGAAAGATTTTACCTCCCTGAATGTTTATTTGACAATATACAATCTCACCCCCTTCAGCTGGCACAACTTTACATGTTATATCATGCTGGCTTGTGGCAACTAATAGTCATTGCTGCCACAGAGAACAATGGCAGCTGGCAATTTACACATTGACCCTATTTAAGGGAATTCATGTGCTTTAGCTCACCATAATTCATATCCCCAGTGTATCAAAAAGAGAACAAAAGTACTACAACAGCTGTAAGTTTGGTACCTTGGTATAAGGGGATTGCACTCTCCAGGATCTAGAGGATTTATATCACAATTGGCATAGTCAAAAGTTCCATTCCACAAATGTTTGGCCAGCTGGAATGCTACTTTTCTCTGTGCTAATGTGACTTCTTTCCCATGCCACACATATACTTCACTGCCAAAATCAAAAACCAGCACCTAGAAATAATTAAAGTAGTAATTTAACTGCAGTGAAAATACATTTAATTATACCAAAATCTCTTTAGTATGGCAGTGGCAGAGTTGTGATTTAATTCACATAGTGAAACAAATACTTAAATGTCCTATGTGACAAAAGGACCCAACAATGAAATAACAGCCACACCAAAGGATCTGGATTTGATTTATGGGCCTGATTACTTGCATATTCGGTAAGCAAGTATTGGAAATTCTACCAAGGAATTTGCTTATGTGGGAGTAAAGTCACAGGATAATTGAAAGTTTTACTCATCAAAAAGCAATATTGACTGTTCTAAAAAACTATTTTCAATCCCTCCTGGTTAGATGAATTGGCTGCAGTGACAATTTACTGAGGGTGAAAAAGGGTTTAGGGAAGGGGAGAGGAAAAAAAGTTAGTTGGTTTGGACTTGGATGGACTTGGAGAAAAGAACCCAGAATGAATAAAAAGGGATGGAAGTTTTTAAAAGTTGTCAGTGGAGAAAATACATTCTAATTTTTTTTTTAAACTTTCTTTATACTGGGGCTCTGAAGATAGTCAGTTTCTGGTAACAAAGGATTTAAAATATCAGAAGTACAAAGGATGTGATTTTCAGTAAGTCTACAGATTTGTATTTACAATTGTGTGCCAACAAACTTACTGAAAATCAGACCAACAGTATCTTCCAGAGGAAGCGTTCCTAATTAAAACCTTCTACATGCAATTTACTTTACCTCTTTGGATTGAAGCAGAGTACATCTTGGCATTTTCCCCCAGTAGTCATCATCAGGAATAAGTTTATCATCTACTAAACGATAGATGCAATTTGTTTCTATTATTGCGGCTTCGTACATTTCATCTTCCTCAGGGCTTCCAGCAGCTTGAAGAGAAAAGATACCAAATTTCTCTATTATGCTATGATAAGACATCCCTGGGTGAAATTGTGAAAATATAAAACCTCTTACACTGGTAACTTGTCTGGCCACCAAGAAGTTTCCAGAAGTCTTTAGCTGCATGAGTATGAGTATTTATCCCTTCTTCTATGGTTTGTACATAAGAAGCTCTACAGCCAAGTTCCCTCTTTGTCTGAATTAAAGTTGCAAGTTCTGAAGCCTAAGAGATTAACATAATTATCTGAATAGGATCAGTTAAGTCATTTGTGCACGTTCAGTGGAGGGAAAGTGCATAGTGAGAAAAGGGACAGTAGCAGTAGCAATGGTCATTACCTTTCTTTATATCAAACACACAGAAGCTAGTGAAAAAATTACCAATACATCAGTGCTTTTAGTTGTGATTACAAAGAGAAATTATCCAAACGAATGTAGAAACAAAAAGGACATCCTGCAATTCAAACTGTTTTTCTGTTTGAATACAAATTCCTTTCCTGAGGATTTCCTACTGTGATTTTTGCAACTTGCATGCCCCACATTAGCTTCCAATAAATGCAGAGGATACGATATATTTAGGAAAATAAGACATATCTACCTCCCACTGATGAGCAATGATATGCGACTGTGTGCGAATTCCAGCATTGGACTATTCAGATAATTGGCATCAAGAGTGATTATGGGAAAGTTGAATGTGAGAGCTCATTTCAGTGGACTAACCTTTGCTTTTTCTATGACATTTGCAAACTCCCCTACCCACAGGAAACAGTAATGTGGCGTTAACAACAGGAAGCAGTCTCCACTGTTCAGTGATGAAGCCCTTGGTTCAACTAATCTTGTTTGAACATGTCTTCTTCCTAAAATAAAACCAGGGTAATTATATTCCTAAAAATACTGCCATCAATCTTTGAAGACCTAATTATTTTGGATGAAAGACAAACTTGATCCCATTGCACGAATAATCCATTTCCAAAAGTATTTCATTAGAAAAAAGAATAGCATAGCTTTCATATTTGGGAAAAATAATTTGTTTTTGTCTATTAACTGGTATTACTATATAGCTACTTGTTCCTGCCTTGACAATTTTATGCCCCACTGGGAGGAAAAAAAAAGATTAATAATAAATGTAATAAAAAGCAGCCAAAACCTATAGCCTTTTCCATTTGTGAAACTGCTTTACCACCTTAATAAACAATCATATAATTAATGACAAATTTTAAGATTCCACTTGCCAAATAAGTAGCTAATTTTAGCAGAGATTAGGCACAGTAACAATGTATTATAAGAATAATTGAAATAGCATTATGGTGCTCTTACTGCAAGTGAAAAGTTGGTACTAGAATGGAGGCAAATATTAGGGAGACAAAACAAATCAAAATAAATAAAATCCCATAGGACAGAAAAACAGAAATCCTAATGCTTATCCTCTCATTTTTCCTTACCAAAGCAGTGCCAGACACCACCAGGTTTATTTAGGTGATATGCTATATGACTGATCCACAACCTTCATTTGTTCTTGCATCTTTTAGGGTGTAAGCTTTCCAAGGCAGGGATTCTTGATCAATACTGTGGGGCTCCAATTTCCAGAGAAGCATTTGAAAATAACCATAATGAATATGCATTGATAATATAAAAACTTGTAATATACCTTTAATTTGCAACAGCATCAGTTTCTTGTATGGCACAGCACTGTTGTTGGAGTTCTGTTCAGTTAGATTGACACTTCGTAGACTGACATTGCTGAAGTTTTCTTTGCTTGCTAAGCCAGCAAGTGCTACTTCTGAGAAATTTGAGTTTGCAGACACTTACACAAACAAAACAAAACATAAACCAAACAGGAGACACAAAAAGCAAAAAAACAAAAACAAAAAAACAGATATTATGTTTGGTTTCTATATATAATTTAGGGTTTTTTCCTTGCATGGCTCATTTTCAGCTTTTTTGTTGTTGCCACTGAAAAAGACAACAAAAAATAGGTTGAACTCAAGTTAACAGCAAGTTCAAAGTCCCTGCTTGTCTTAATCATTAGGCAAGTTTCTAGATATCATCCCATAGTTTACTGCCAGTTTACCAAACATTTTATTTTTAGAAATTTCCAATGTAAAAGAAAATATCAATTTTTTGGAAGTGTAGTGTACATTTGTGATGCAAATATAAAAGATTAATGATGATACAAAGCTGAGAGAGAAGCCAAGGCTAAGTAGTTGCAATTTTCTTCAAATTCATCTCAGCAATTGTGATACAACAGGCATTTATGCACTTCTAACTCTCAGAATCAAATTATACAGATTTAAATTAATTTAAAATCTTGGCAATTAACACTTATTTCTCAACCAAAAACAACGATATTTCAGAGGTTTCTAATAGGATTAATGCTTCTTTTTACATTACAATACTAGATATACAAAGCAGTTGAGTTAAGAGCTTTCATTGGACCAACTGCTGTTAGCTAAAGAGACAAGCTTTTGAGCTACATACATATAGCTCTTCTTCAGGTCCAGGGAAGTGTGTGTCAGCTATATACAAAGTGGAATAGCTTATTTAGTAGAACGCTGTCAAGTACAATATCCTATAGAATTTATGTTTTCATCAATACAGGCAACATAGATAGTTCTCTTCACTGCCCTGGCAAAAGGGAAACGGAAACAATGCACTGGTGATTTGCCAAATAAACTTTGAAGAAACATTACACTTTTGTGACTTAATACTGTGGTGATCGTGAGGATGCATGTCACTTATGCACTTAGCTGCAAGTTCCTGCCAGAATACAGTTACTTTGTAGGGAAGCTAACGGTTTGGAGTTAGGAGGTCAGTTTTGAACTCTTCAGGGATGATTATGGCCATTAGAATGAGGGCAACTTACAAGGAAGTTGGTCTATTTTTGACAAACAAGACTTGCTCTCTTTTCCCAACAGAAAAATTTGTCATCATACTAAACACCCATTTTATCTCAGATCTAGTCCCTAGCTCTTAGTGGCATGTTCAGCCTTATTACTCCCAACTCTATCCAAACCTAGTGTTGTTCTTTTCACTTGGTTGAACAGACTGAAAAAGTTGGTGCTGGAGTACTGACCTACTGAATGCTTCCTTCAAGCATTCAAATGCACCACTTCTTTCTTGTTCCACTAGGCTTCAATATTTTACCAGTGTTCAGCCTTCCAACTGAAACTTAACGATGAATTCTCAGAGAGTTGTGTGCATTTGTTTTTAACCCTTTGCTACTAGAAAGCTACTGGCATCTAAGAGCCATCAAATCAACTTACTTTTCTCTACTTTCATTCGCTTTGACTCCATGAAGGCGATGTTTAATCTTTGTTCAGTGTATTCATGAAGAATGTCCTCTCTTGCTGCCAGTAATTTCAGGGGGTTCCTTGAAGCCTGAACCCTGCGCATAGGTCTCACGGCACGTTTGTGCTCTGCTACAGAAGAAATTAACCTAAGCGGCAAATGAAAGTTTTATAGTCTTCAGATGACAGAATTGGTCTAAAAATCAAAATCCACTAACAGCAAGCCATTAGACACTTGCTCTGTACTGGCATGGCATGTAAAGCTGAAGTCAGCTCACTGATGCATGATGTAAGCATTCCAGAAATCCGGACAAGTAGTGGATGTGGCCACTGTTAAAAGATATCTACACAACAATTTCTACAATTGACCAATCTACGATGGGTAGCCGTGTTAGTCTGTAACTTTAAAAATTAGTAGTCCTATGGCACGTTAGAGACTAATAAAAAAATAGACAGAATCGTGATCTTTCGTGACCATTTTGTCAAGCTCTGCATCTCTCTGATTAGCCAACTCGAGGCAAAGATTTGGTTACATTGGAAGGTTTCCCATTTAGGTGAAGATGGGAGAGGAAAGGAAAGGTAAAAAGGGGAGACCAATGGCCATCTGTAAGACATCCAGGAAAAAATTATATTTATTCAGAGTAGTGCAAGAGAAGGAACTCACTTTGGTGCATAAGGATCAAAGATGGCATCAAAGTCCTCATCAAGCTCCAAAGGCACTGTGGAAATAGGGCAATCTACATGACGGTAAAATTTGGAAAAGGTTTCATCATCGTCCAGCTTCATCACCTCTTTCACCGATTTTCCTGTGACCGTTAGCACTGTTTCTTGCATCCCACCAACTGCAGATGCGGATAGAAGAAAGATTCACTTTAATTCTATCTGGGGTTCTGACCTTAAAGTTGTGTATGCCTGTCTTTTGTTTTTCTATGCATTGTTTTTAAATAGAGAATACATTTTGAAGCTAGCCTAAAATGAAGTTCCTTGAAAATGTGAAATGTCTAGATACCGGGACAACTTAGTTTATAATAAAAACATGAAGTGCTAAAGTAAATTATAGAAAGACACTATTAAAAGATTATTAAAAGTTACCTCAGTGAAGGGCAGAGGTGGGGAGGATGGTGACCAAGGCATTAGTTTGGTAATAGTAAGACAGAAATAACAGACCAGCATTTAAAGCCAGATTGTCAGAAATAATGGCAGGTTCTGAACCAAGGTCTGAAGTGGCTACATGACTTTATAATGTTATCTGGATAATTTGCTAGAAGCAGTTCTTAAATTGCACCAGGGTTTGCCAGGAGTGAGCCCCAGCCCCTCTGGGCTTGGCAATCCATAGCCCCAGCACCTCTGGGTTTGTTGCATCAGTTAGGAATGTAAAACAATTGCTTAAGTGCTGGCACATCTTTCATTACAAATTAATCACTAATTAGAAGCAAGTACGTAATGGGAAAGAGTGTGTGTGTGTGTGTGTGTGTGTGTGTGTGTGTGTGTGTGTGTAAGTGTAATACCACACACAAAAGAGAATTACTATTTTTAAAAACTTCAGGAGGTAGCTGAGTTAGTCTGTTACAGAAAAAACCCAACAAATGGTCTGGTAGTACTTTACAGACTAACAAAACATGTAGATGGTATCATGAGCTTTTGCGGGCATAGCCCACTTATTCAGATGACCGGAGTTATGAGTTTGGGATGTGAACACTCGAAATAAATAGGAAAGGAGAAGGCTGGGGGGACATAGTATGATTTGGAAGGTTAAAATGTGCACCAGTGGGGCACTGCTGGCATTTGATGGCATAGATCAAATTACTGGATGTGCAGTAATCCAGCCCCACTGATATATATATTGTACAAGCTGGACAGTCTCTGCAGGGAAGAATCAATGGACACAAATCAGATATATGTAAAGGAAACTTACAGAAACCTATTGGTGATCATTTTAACCTTCCAAATCATACTATGACAGATCTCCAAGTAGCTGTCTTGCCACAAACCAGCTCTACAACCAGATCCATAGGGAAGTCTTGGAATTACAGTTCATCTGCAAATTCAATTCACATGCTAATGGACTCAATCATAATGAAGGTTGGTTAGGACACTATCAATTTAACAACCATTGAAGGTACTAACAGTTCTCTGAGTAGTATCCTTCCTGACATGGGAATCTATCTATTGATTTTGATTTTTATCTGCTTAGGTTTAAGTATCCATTCTCCGGATACTTACTGATACTCTGTCTCCCACCCTCCTCTCCTATTTTCCCTACCATCAGCCTTCCCCTTTCCTATTTATTTCAAGTGTTCACATCCCAAACTCATAACTCCGGTCATCTGAAGAAGTGGGCTGTGCCCATGAAAGCTCATGATACCATCTACATGTTTTGTTAGTCTGTAAAGTGCTACCAGACCATTTTTTATTTTTAAAAAGTTTTTTTTGTTTTCTACAAAAAAAAATAGCAGGTGGTGACAACAAAGTTTTGCGAAGACTGAAACAAGAAAAAAAATGCATAGAACCTCCACCATGATCTTGGCGAAATGAACAATAAAATTACACAAACTTCTGCTATCAGGTACTGTAACTAAAATACTTTAACGGATTTGAAAAATCAGGTATAGAATCCATTACAATCTCAAATTACTCTTACAAACCTTTGTTGTTCAGCCTTCCCAAAAACGTTTCCAGCTTGTCTAGCTTCAAGTCTGATTCTAGCTGCAGATCAGGCCTGGCTTCTATTTCTAAACAAAAAGAAAATATTAAAAATAGTTACAGTGTCTTTACAGCACCCTATCAAAGTCTCATTGTAAACTACAGCTAGTTTTGATGACCTACCTTCCAGAGGCTTTGAAACTGGAGTGGTAGACTTCAGCCTGTTACAGAAAGGCGATGTCACTGGAGTTATGGCAGTAGGTGATGCCAAGCCTGCAGAATAAGTAGAGTCTTTCAGACTGACACATCCATTGTAAATGATGAGGCTTTATTTTTGTAAATAAATGCCTCTTAAAGTAATCTAGCGTGGGAAATGGGTTCTCTATTAAAACAAACTTTGTGCTTCTTTTAAAACTTATATGGTTTGGATTTTGTGTACCATTGGGCATATCACTCAGACACATGTAGTGGTTTTGTGCAAAATAAATGATTTGCAGAGAATTTACCGAGCTCTTGCTAAGAACATATTCTATGGAAGAAATCTTCACACATCTACCAAGCAAAATAGCAAAAAAAAAAGAGGCTGCATTGTCATAATTCCCTTCCCTATTTCCACCTGCAGACAAAGTCCACAGGGCCGGGTGGCTTGTATGTGCAGAGATAGGAGTTGACGGGGAAAGCAAAGCAGCAGAGACTCAGATTTCGGGGCTTATCCTACATATTTTGCGCTCCAGCTCCAATTCAATACACACTATTCTCTCTTCTCGAAGAGCTAGCACAAGTCTGACCAGAACAAATGAAAGCCAACATATAAATTTAGAACATTTTAAAAGAAATGAACATGGAAAGATTCAGTAAGAAGCAATGAACTGGGATTACGGTTCACCCCCATTATGTGGGACAGTGCATCACAACACTGAATTGTATCCCTCACTCCTTAGCTGAAAGCAGCAAAAAAGAAAAATCTCGATACCCTTTAAAATGTATTTTTTCATGTAGCAACTGTCTGTTAATTAGTGAGCAGCTCAAGTTGAAGTCTTGTTTTGGAAACTTTACTGTTTTCCACAGATAATATAAACTGAAGCTGCACCAGTTTAGCAACTCTTTTCATTATATGAAAAACATCACCTCGGAGCAAGCCTGAGCATGCAGTAATTACAGAAACTGTTGAAAGGAATACGGAACACAATTGGGCAGCTTATTAATGAAGACATTTTGCTGCTAATTAAGAGGCCTGAGTTTGGGGCAGATTTTAAAACAGCGAGAAAAGTCTTTGGTCAATGGAGTATAGGTGAGAGTATGCATGGACTGATCACACAACTCCCCCTGCTGCTAGCTGAACAAATCAGTGCAGAGAGCAGCTCCCCAGGGTGTAAAATGTTCCTTTGTTAATTCAGAGACAAAAGAATCTTCAAGCACCAAGTGATTAGGACTGAGGGAAGCACACAAGGATTTCATGGTGTGTGTTTTGTTGCATTTTTACTTTGTCATTTTATTTAAATCTGATTTTTGATAGTTCCTTCCTCTAGGTACTCAAATGGGGCACTTCAGTAAATATAAATCAGCCCCAATTACTTCTAACCAGTACAGATGCCAATAGCTCTCCTGCTCCCCCCACAACACTAATATCCACAGCAACTGCCTGGTTTAACTCCTCACAAATCTCTCTCTCTCTGTGTTTTTAATTTTTCAGAGCAAATGTTAGCCTCGAGCACTTATGAATGTTGGGCTCAGGTCCTCAGCTTTCCATCTGCAGCCTAAGGATCATTTGCTGATGGCCCACAGGGAGGCAGTAGGTCACATGGTATTGGCTCATTGATGACCTGCAGCTACAAATACATTAAACACTTTCCTAATGTAATTTCTCTATTAAGCAACTCATACAATTCCCATCAAGATGTTACATAGCCACAGATGGGAGGGTGCAGGGAAAAGGTCTCAGAGATAAACTAGGCAAATATAACTTAGATAGGGCCACGATAAGATGGGTGCATAATTGGCTGGATAACCGTAGTCAGAGAGTTGTTGTTAACGGTTCTAAATCCTGCTGGAAAGGGATAACAAGTGGAGTTCCGCAAGGGTCTGTTTTGGGACCCGTACTGTTCAATATCTTCATCAATGATGTAGATATTGGGATAGAGAGTACGCTTATTAAGTTTGCAGATGATATCAAACTGGGTGGGGTTGCGACTTCTTTGGAGGATAGGGACATAATTCAAAATGACCGTAGCAAGTTAGAGAAATGGTCAGAGGTAAACAGGATGAAGTTTAATAAAGAGAAATGCAAAGTGCTCCTCTTAGGAAGGAACAATCAGTTCCATACATACAAGATGGGAAGCGACTGTCCAGGAAGGAGCATGGCGGAAAGGGATCTAGGGGTCATGGTGGACCACAAGTTGAATATGAGTCAACAGTGTGATGCTGTTGCAAAAAAAAGCAAATATGATTCTAGGTTGTATCAACAGGTGTGTTGTAAGCAAAACTCGTGAAGTCATTCTGCCGCTCTACTCTGCACTAGTTAGGCCTCAGCTGGAGTACTGTGTCCAGTTCTGGGGGCCACATTTCAAGAAAGATGTGGAGAAATTGGAAAGGGTACAGAGAAGAGCGACAAGAATGATTAAAGGTCTAGAGAACATGACCTATGAAGCCAGGCTTCGTGAACTGGGCTTGTTTAGTTTGGAAAAAAGAAGATTAAGGGGGGACATGATAGCGGTTTTCAAATATCTAAAAGGGTGTCACAAGGAGGAAGGAGAAAATTTGTTCCTCTTGGTTTCTGAGGACAGGACAAGGAGTAATGGGCTTAAAGTGCAGCAGGGGAGGTTTAGATTGGACATTGGGAAAAAATTCCTAACTGTCAGGGTGATCAAATATTGGAATAAATTGCCAAGGGAGGTGGTGGAATCTCTCTCTCTGGAGATATTTAAGAACAGGTTAGACAGACATCTGTCAGGGATGGTGTAGATGGAGCTTGGTCCTGCCTTGAGGGCGGGGGGCTGGACTCGATGACCTCTTGAGGTCCCTTCCAGTTCTATGATTCTATCACAAACAGGACAAGAAAATGGCTGACAAGAAAGACTGGGTGACATTTTTCAGCTAAATAGTTTATTCACCAAAAAACACAGTTTGGGTTGAGCTGAAACAATTTACAAATTTGACAGGGATTTGCTGTCTAGTTTCAGGCAAAAAAATTTTTTTTGGGGGGGGGAGGAAATGGATTAGGAACACTTCATAAAACGGGGATGTGATATGAAGTAACTCCTTTATAACTTTAAGCCCAGTGGTATGTGAGAGATCCTGATTCAATTCCCCCCCACCCCGTGTGATATGGAGCAGGAATCTGAACATGTCTCTCCCTCTCAGCAGAGCTTCCCTAGCCACAGACTAAGGGTCTCATGTTCTCTGGCTCAGCGACTACTCAAATATTTTATACCACCGAACAGAACTGCTTCAACAAGAGAGATGGACTGTGACACCCACACAGGCTGATTCTTAATGGTCCAGCCTGTGACAGGTCAAACACCCCTGCCTTCACAAGCTGAACCCAATTGGTGAGAACAGGTGGCTCAACTTATGGTCCAGCTTGAGGGAGGATACCCAGAGGAGAAGAGGGGGAAGTGCCTACTGTTTGGCAAGCAACCTGAGAGGAGGCTGGGAAGCAGAGCGAACAGACTACCTCTCGGGTGAGCTGGAACCCCAAAAAGTGAAAGCCTGCCAGAACCCCAGAGAACAGGGCAGAGAACACTAGACCTGGGGGCACAAGGGTTAGGTGTGTGGACAAGCTACAGTGGTCAAGCCATACCTGCAGGAAGAGGTGGCCTATTCTATTATTTGAGTATTTCTGTCACACATTCATAAAACACTCTGGGTAAGTCTAAAAACCCTGCAGCTGGCCCAGATCAGCTGACTCAGGTTCACAGGGCACAAAACTCTGTCACAGCTGTGGGCTTGAGCTTTGGGATTAAAAACTGTTGTGTAGATGCTCAGGCTTGGGTTGGAACTCAAGATCTGGGATCCTCCCATCCTAGCAGGGTCCCAAAGCTTAGGGTCCAGCAATTTTTAGTCCCACCCCTCAAACTTGATCCAGGCCAGCCGTGGCTGTGGTATGGGGCTCTTATCCCTGTGTAGACATACAGCTGACTCAGGCTTGGGTTGTGGAACTAAGAGCTGCTGTGTAGACACTTAGGGTTGGGCTGCACCCTTTTGGGGCTCTCGAAAGTGTAGAACTGTCAAAGGAACTTGGCCAGAGAGCCAGGACACTTTTACAGCTTGAGTAGGCTGAAGAACAGTAATGAAAAACTCAAACAAAAGTGCCATAGCTAGCCAGACGGAAAGGTTCTGGAGTAGCAACTGTGCCAAAAACTCATGCTAGATGATCCCACAGCACAGTGGCTAGGGCACTCTCCCACAACATAGGAATGCCAGGTTCAAAGCTCTCCTTTGCTTTTACATAACAAAACCAAGTGTTTCCTTGCAGGTCAAACATTTTCATTCTCTAAATGAAATTCTTTAAACAAGAAAATGTACATCTGCTCCATATTCTGAGACATTTTTGCAAACAGAAATCAGTTACAGGTCAACAGCTAAATCTCTCAGGGCTTTGTTTGTCAAATGGGAGTTCTGTAGTAAAGGGAAATCCAGTCATGCCCTCTGGGTTGGACTGGAGACTAAAAACTGAACATCAGCAGGAGCATACAAACAATTTACTATCGAGCTTAATAGTAACTTGATGTAACTGTAAACAATGAAGGACAAAATGACCAATGGAAACACCCCCTGGAACTTGCAACCAACTGCACAATGACATTAGGCTGATGATAAACAGTCCTCTTGCAAAACACAAATATTGTTTCTGTTTAGCATTAGCCCTGTATTTTGACCAGATAGAGAAGCAATGACTTATTTATATGTGGATGATTTCTTTACAGACCTTTTTTTACCATTCGTCCAGCAACAGTGAACTGGCTAGAGTCATTGGCTGCTCCTTTACCCTTTGTCTTCCAGGCTTCTTCCCGAACAGTAATCAGGTGTTTTCTTTCTTCAATAGTCATTTGACTCTCATGGCTATCTGCCATTTTCTGCTTTTTTGAGAAATGAAGAAATAGATTAATTAATATAAACTCTGCTATAAGTTGCAATGAACAGGAGAAACATTTTAACCATTGAAAGAATAGGGATACATGTTACTAAGGGACATCCAGGGATGCTACAGCTAGGGAACCTACTCTTTAAACATCTTTATTGCTTTGCTACCCTATTACAGCAATAAGATGAAATTTCAGTCAATGGCATATCTTGGTTCAGGAAATTGCCAGGATTCACTCACTGCAAGACAATTAGCTGAGCTTTAATAAAAATAAACAAATTGATCAATAATGTTAATATTTTAGGTGGTTTAAATTTTCTATTTCCTGTTAATCTGTTTGATTTTCTGTGAGAAGCTTCCAAATATGAATTCCTACATAGAAGTTTTAATCTCTGACTTGAATTATTTTTAATTCAGTGTCTAGCTATAAATTTTCCAAGTTGGCTTAGCAGCCTGGTCTCTAGAGTCTGATCACTTTCGGATCTGTGTCACCTTGTTCTTTTGAATAATTTCTCCAGTAGTTGTGATCAAATACCTTTTGATCACACAGGAGATTGGGGAACAAGATACATTAAGTAGGAAAAGTGACACCATCAATCTCTCTCTCCTCCTAGCTGAGTCAGATCAGAGAATCAGGCCAGTTTCTACAAATCAATTACCTTAAAACAAAGCTAACATTTTTTGTATTTGTGTTGCACAGAAATCATAACAAGACACACCAAAGAACAGCATCGCCAACTATCAATTTTATTACAACTCTTGTGTTATTTGGTGCTTAGAAACCCAGCTGCTGTACTCAATGGCATGAGAACATCAGCTTTCATTTAATTTTTCCCTAGCCTTCACAATTACAGAGAAAAGCCTGAAAATCATGAAATTAATGCTCTTTACAGGCTCTGAAACCAGCAAGACAATTTTTAAAAAAGTTTCTTTTTTAATATAAATTGTTTTTTAAAGAGACTGACTCCTTTTTTGAATGCTTGAGTTGACAATACTGAATGAATTAAAGAGAGTTCAATACTTTTAAGGGACCAGGAGCATGACCATAGAGGCAAGTAGACAGGGAAGGAATCTCTTGTAAATAAAAATGTATCTGAAAAGAATGAATTATCCCCCAGTAACAAGAAGAATTGTAGAGTAAGGAGCACCCAACACAAGGACTGGAATCTCCCTCCCCATCCTTTCTCTCTCTGTTTCCCCTCCACAGCCCTCCATACAATTACGTTTGTCTTGAATTCAATAGACGTGTTAACTGGCAGCACAGCCAGACATTTGAACAACAAGATACATGGGAACTCAGATAAAATATCCAGAGTATGGTCCAACCTTTTCAATGCTGCGGGGCAGATTTTAGTTTTGGAGAACGCTGGTGGGTCACATTCAAAAATATAATTCCAGATTATCTGATTCTAGAATCAGATTTTTATTAAGATTGGGATTTATTTGAGCCATCAAAAAATATTAACATTAGTGCTATTCTCCAATAGACATCTCAGTAAGAACACTGAAGAATGTTTTCTCCCTTGCACTACCGTTTCAATGTCAGGATCAATATTCATAGTGGCAAATCAGAAACAGTGGCAGGATGTCACTCTCTAGCTTGCAATGTTTTGACTTCACATGTCATTTTATGACCGAGAATGTGCTTTTGCACATGTATGCACTGTCCAATGCTGAACAGAGCTTCAGCACAAGAAGCCTGTGAACTAAGGCCAAGTTTCTAGATATTTTCACACATTCCATTTTTCTTTGAAAGAAAACTAGGATAAATCTAGTTAGAGCAGTGTGAACAGCAATGATCATATGGTTGCTGATCCAATGGTACCGCCACTGGATTGATTAATAGTTGAATGATAAATCTCGAAATCAGAAAGTCTAGGGCTGAACTAAGCTGAGATAGCCAATATAATTTTTAAGAAGCTGCCAAAACCAGCAACAGCCTCAATTGAAAGATCCCTGCATAATGGAAAATTATTTGGAAGAGTCCAAATTTACTGAGGAATGCATCAACATGGCTCATAAAAGGTACAGAAACATTCTGATCTCTACCTAGCAGACTGAGTGAATTAAGATGGGAAATGTTAAGCTTTCCAGCTGCTTTTGACATTGGGCGACATTGCTTATTTTCTCTTCTTTCAGAGCAGCAAGAATCTCCTTTCTGAGTGAAAAAACAGTTAAGGTTCTGTCCACCCTTGAACTTGTGACTGGAGATGCAAAACCTACACTTCCGCAACCAACCCTTCAAGGAAGTGGATAGGATTTCTGGGTCTCTGTGCTCAGTTTCCTCCATGGATAATGTTGGACTGTTTGCATTAAAATAAGAGGTGTGATGAGTAGTGTACAGGCCTGGCCACTGGAGAGAGCAGAGGAGGGGCCAACGGCCCTGATCCTCGGTGATTCAAAAGAGCCCAGGGCTCCGGGCCCTTTAAATTGCTGCTGGTGCACTGCACAGCATGCTCCCGGCAGCACTGAGGGCGGGGGCCATGCCTTCTTCCCAAGACCCCAGCCCTTCTGGGAGCACAGAGCTGGGTCTCCTCACCTTGCCCAGGGGCCTGGCGAGGCTGCCAGCTCCCCTACCAGTGTAACAGATTTCTTGTAAACTGCCTCCATTTTCAACTCCAAACCTATTAATCCACTTTCACTACCAGTCTGTGCTTATGGACTATCTGTGCTGAAGTAGCACCACTGCTGGAAGCCACCGTATTTGCTCATAGAAGAAGCAAGTTCCCTGTAAATACCTTCCTCCTTTCTATTGCACTTGAGTGGAACTAGCTCCAGTAACTACTCAGGCATGAAGAAATCCTCGTTAGTATTTCAGATGAAAAGCAATTGTCTGATATCACCACCATTAGCCCTCTTGTCTAGAGTTAATGGAATGAAAACCACTTATATTTTTCACCCACTCTCTTCAATTTTGAGGCAACATCGGTTCACGTCACTTCATTCAGCCAGCTGTAGCTAGGAGAGGCAATGAAGTACTTTCAAAGTTCTTTGCCATTTTTCTATCCCCAAAAGGATGAGCCAGCCTGATAGCATACATTCGTATCACATCTCCATCTCCAAAAGGCTTTTTATATTTCCACTAGCTCAAGGGACACTTCTTAAAATGCAGCCAGACTTGCAGTAGGCACAGCTGCAAGTTCCATCCGTATGTTTTTCTGCTTCTGAAGTTTGCTTTTCATATTCTCAACTAGAGTAAGAAGTGACTCTCTAGGGTTCTTCTTGCATTTAGTCTTCTGAAGTGTGTTGCAATGTCAACTGATATTACACTTCTCAACATAGCTATAATTTTCAAGTGCACATAGTATTATGGTGGTCTATTACTTTCAACGAGTAAGTAATCTTCCCATTTACCTTGAAATGCTCTGTTCTCTGCATGAACTTTTCTCTTACTGCTTTCAAGACTTTGCAGTTACTGAGCTCTGCACTTGAGAGAAACTGATGAGTCTTCCCTCTCAGACTGGTGTGCTACAGGAGACAGGAGTCTAGGTGTGGGTATTGGAGTAAGGGCGACCTTTGTTCTCCTGCTGCTGCAGCTTGCCAGCTACTTTCCTTCACCCCCTGCTGCTGTACTGAAGGGTTGTTCTTTACTGCTTTTGCTGGAGGAGAACTGGCTCTACAACACTGCATCCTGTGCATGGCACAACCTATTATGGACAATGCTTGCAAAGTCACATTTCAGGGAGGATGTCATTTTGTCTGCACACTTTGATTGTGCCACAGAGTATCACTTCACTGAGGGTTCAAATGCTGTGTTCTAGGCAGTTGCTGTTGTGGGAGAGGCTGCTTGGGAAGGCCTCAGAGGATGGATTTGTCCTATGGTCTGGAGTCTGTCTGGATGCTGTCAGTTTAACCATCATCAAGTAATGACAAGGACCTTACATTTACATAGTGCTTTTCATCCAGGACACCAGAATACTTTACAAACAGTAAAAAAAACATTTCATTCCTCACAGGAAACACAGCCAGGAAATGTTGGTTACCTAGATAACAGCACCATGACATAGGAGATATGGACAAGAAATGATTATTGATCCTACTGAAACCACAAGGAGGATTTTATATGCAAAGTGTCTACTGAAGCTGTCATTTTACAAGAACACAGGCATTAACACAATCCTATTTATGTGGAAAAAATCATGTGGCTTTTTGGGAAAATATCCCCATGGTTTAGTTTTAAATTTTGGCTGACAGACAGCACCTGTGCTTCATGGCCACTGAAAATTCAGAAGGGCAGAAACAGGAAAGGGTATGGATCAGCGTACGGACAAATTGCAAGATGGTATTTTCTAACAGGAAGTATTGTAACCAATTTGGGAATAATTCCATATTACACGTCATTATGATGGAGAAAGGTGAATTGATCAATGAACTAAAAAGTGTTTGTTACACCCAGGCAAGAGATCATGATCTACTTTTATACACTACGTGCAAATAGAATATAATATCAACCAGTAATATATACTCATAAAAAGCCAGTTTACCAAAGTTGAAAACTATGACAAACAAAAATGAGAAGGAGGAAATATTTAAACAACGTGAAACTTAATATGGGAATTAATGTCCTTTAGAGGTCCAAATAAGATAATTTCAGGCACAGAATGTGATTTCTTTGGTTAAAAGCATCCTGGTGAACATGGGAGATGAAGATAATAACAGAAAATTAAAAATGTCTCACAAACAGGGAAAATGGGAAGCTTATAGCAATGAATAGAAATCAGTATTCAGGAAATACAGATTAGGTAAGCTATCAGTGAAAAGTCTTCAGCTAGTAGGGTTAAAAACAATAAGACAGTATTTAAAATATACCTGGAACAAAATTAAATTCTAGTAATGGTACAGATCCCACAGAATGAGGATAATAAAATTATCCATCAGGAGGCAGAAGGGGACAAATATTCAATAAATAGTTCTGTTCTGTATTAAAAAGCAGTAGTGAGTGCTCAAATCTAACAACAATGAAATAATTTCTGTTTCATCAGTAACAAGGGATGTTTAATACCACCTATTGTTAAATATTTTAAATTGACTTTTTACAAGATCGCAAGTTTGCCCGATAAAGATAATTTGTATAATAGACCCAATGGTTGATGCTGAAACTCGGCAAATTCAGATTAAAAAAAAATACAGTAAAAATGTTAACAGCAAAGGCAGTTAACTATTGGAACAGCTACCTAGAAAACCTACCGCATTCCTATCATACTAAACCTTTAAATCAAGACTACAGAGACTCCTAAAGATAGGCTCTCGCTGAAAACACCAGCTACAGGCGATGCAGGAACGTCTAAAGTGAGGCTTAACCGCTGCGTAATGCAGGAGGCTAGAGTAGTGATTATGATGATGATCCCTTCTGAATTTAAAATCTATAGCAGTACAGCTTCAGAACATGTGTCTGGACATCTGTTCAGTCCCAGTTCAAAGGGAAGAAGGGCTTATAGCCTACTAAATGCACCACTCCCTGTTATTCTGGATTTTTCTCATCTGCACAGGCCCACTGACAGAAGGGTGGGAGAGTATAAATGAAGCAACTGCCCCGGGGTCCTGCGATTCAAAAGTGTCTGGAGTTCCCAGTTGCTGCTGCTGCTCCTGAGAAGCAGTGGTGTCCAGAGCCTCCGGCCTTTTAAATCACTGCCAGAGCACCACATGGTGCTCCAGAGCTCTGGGCAACTCTGAGGGCTAAGGGAGGAGGTGCACCGCAGTCTGGGAAGTGATCAGGGCTGGCTGCTCTGGCCTCACCATATCTGGAACACAGAGCTCCCCTTCTCCACTTTGTCCCAATGCCCCAAGAGACTGTTGGCTCCACTGAATCTACATCATATCCACCCCTTGCCTAATGGGATCATAACCCAAGGTAATAGGCTGTATGTTATATTTGAATGCAAGAGATAAAAAATAAGAGATAGTTAAAGGACGGCAACCACTAGGATTGTCTTTGGTTGAAAGGAAAAAGCTGAATGAAGATGCATGCAACATCAAAACATGTGGTTTTCAGAAGAACTAGAACTTCCTTTCAATTATATGCTGCGAATTTTGCAGAGTAGACAAAAAGGTGCTAAGTTAGCTTGTAAAGCAGAGAACAGCAAAAACAGAGCTTCCAAAAGATGTAGAGCATGAGAGAAAGGCAATGAATTTAAGAATTGGAGGGTGATGGGTAGGAATTACAATTTTTGTTTCCTACATGACTTTATAGTCACATAAGCCCCTTTTCCTTTTCACAGATGGTCAGTGAACACAAGACAATTTTATTAGATTGTTTGCTACTTGAAATTATTAATGGTTTGTGCAGACAGCATGCAGACTGCCCTTCAGGTAAAAAAGTTTGTTTGTACCTTGAGAATCTGATATTACTAATCCAATACAGAATTACAGCAAAATACATCTATTGCCTTACTAGATGCCCTTTTCTTTCACCTAGGAATTTAGTATCTTCACAAAACTAGTTTTAGCAAATGTGAACTGAAGGCCCCAAATTAGAGATTTTATTCCACATAACTATTGGTACAGACAAAACTTGATTGATACTAATAACTTTGAAAAGTACATAAAAAAAGGTGTGGGGTCCTGGTCACAGCAAAGCTTTATTTAGAAACTCCAGAAGTACATGAACAGTTTCTCTTTTGTTCATTCTATCAGCAGTATGTATCTTAGACAAACACATGTAGCCATATTACAACCTTGTATTTTAAGGTATGACCATCACAACACATGCTGCAACTAGTATACAACAGGCATGTGAACAGGTACCCGGTTGACCAGTTACTTGATAAGCATCATCCTGAATGGGCGATGCTTACAGGATAACAGTTAACTAGTACCTGGGAGCAGACTCAGCAGCAGCCCTGCACAGGGCCGGGAGCTGGCAGCCCTCTGTGGGGCTGAGAGAACCCTTCCTGCCTGGACCCCTTGGCTAAAACAGTCCCCCAGCCCCCCCACACAGGAACCCTGCCCACCTTTTAATCGGTTAACTAGTTAACATTACATTTAACCAATTACATGGGATTTTACATCCTCAGTATCTAATCTGGAGAAAAGTCCAAAGATTTTCCTATAATGCTGCAAAAGTAGATCTGTGTTGGGAGGCCAAGGACTGGGTGCTCAGAGTCAGATTAAAAAAAGGGGCTTCTGGGGCTGCAGCCCAGGACCCCAGACTAAAGGTGGTTTCCTCAGTCCGGGGCCCTGAGCTGCTGCCACACTAGCCTTTCCGGGGGAAGAAGAAGTGGCAGCTCTGCACCATTCCATCCTTCCCCCCAAACCCCACTGCAGCCATTTCTCCACCTCACTGCAATCCCCTGCCTCATCCCTGAGCCTTCTCCTGCACCCGAGCTCCTGCTCAGACTCCACAGACCAACTCCTAGCTCTGCCCCCTCATAACCTAACTCCCTTCCAGACCCCACAGCCCCAGCCCTGAGTCGTCTCCTGCACCCTCCCTCCTCCCCAGACCATGCACCCTAGACCTGAGCTGCCTCCTGCCCCAAGCCTGCTCCCGCACTCCAAACCCTTTGGCCCAAGCCTGGGCCCCCTCCCGCACTCCAAATGCCTCATCCCAAACCTGCAAACCCCAACTGGAGCCCTCACACCTATCATAACCCATAGCCCTCTCCTCAACACTGAGCCCCTCATGTTTGGACCCCCCTTGGAGCCTAGGGGCCCCCACAAAATCTAATGGCCACAGAAGAGTTAATCTTGCCCTAAGGGTTATAACATAAAATAAGAGCCAAGCTGCCCTATATGCTCAACCTTCTAATTAACTGTTCTTACTTCTTCCTTCACTTTCTTTCAGACTAACTATTTCATAAGATCAGTCCCTCTCTCCTCACCACATTTTCTGGTGTTCCAGCTCTGCTCACTCTGACTGCTGTACTAAGCTGGTTACATAAGAAACTGAAAGTGAATTATTTTACAAACCTTCATTAACTATTCACTGCTTTTAAAGTAGCTCATTGAAGCTTATTTAGAATATGCACATGGAATATATGGATGTATTTTGCAATGCAGTATCAGAATCATAATGTCAAGTCCAGTCACCTAATGCACTGTTACCATTTACTAGAACAGCAAAAGGGAGCTGTTAGTTACCAAGCAAAGTATCCATTGGTTAATTTGCTTTGGGAATGGGTCTTAAAACCATTTTGTTGACTGTAACTCCTTCAACTAAAACAGGAAGTTTATGAATATTTCACCTTCCATCTCCAAGGATGCCGTTCATCAAAGACCAGGGGGCTTGATTCTTTCAAACTAGAACTATTGACCTTAAAAGAAGAGAAACAAAAGGGTGAGGAAAGACAAAAGAGGCAGCAAAAAGAAGCAGGATGTGCCAGCCTTAAAATCTTTTAGAACAAAATAGTGAATGTAATGTAGGAAAAATACCTCTGGAGGAAACTAGAGCATGAAATAAAAACCATCTACAACGCACCACTTTGTTCATTTAATAAACTGAAACGTGATCAGGTTTTTTTTTTTTTTTTTTTTTAATACTACACATTTTTTGTAGAAATTTAATTCAAAGAGACACGGGATGCACTGCAACTATTGGGGGAAGCAAAATGCTTAGCATTTAGGAACTACTCCATTCATAACTCTATTTAGTTTCTACTAATTCATAGTACAGCAGACTTCTGATAATCCGGCACCTTTGGGATCCAGCGGGTACTGGATTATCGGATATGCCAGAGTATCAGGAGGTACTCCGGCAGGGGGGGCTGTGACATGTCTGGGAGGGGGTGGGGGTGTTAGGCAGGGAACGGCGCAGCATGGGGAGAACCAGGTGCTGACCAGTGGCGGACCTGGGGAAGCCCTGGGGCAGAGCAGCTGGGGTGCTGTCGGGTTGGTCCCGCAGTGCCGTCCCTCACCTGAGCAGCACTGCAGGACCAATCCGGCAGTACCCCAGCTGCTCCGTTCCACACCGCTTCCCCAGGTCCGCAGCTGGTCAGCTTCAGCAGTGGCAGAAGTGGACTTGAGGAAGCGGCATGGAGCAGCTCCAACTGTCTGGCTGGCCGGAGCACTTCCGGGTTCCAGTTGGTGCAGGACCACTGGATGCCGGACAATTGGAGTTTTACTGTACTGTAAATGAACAGAGTAACGTCCTTGGTCAGATTATAGTTAGCCTGATTTAGTTTATTATCTCTAATCACAATTTTTAGAGATGTAGTTTAATAAAAATACTAATAGAATTTATGTTGGTGGAAAATACGTAATATAGGTACTGTACTTCTAAAGGTACTTTTTTCAGAGTACTATTTACTAGGCAGAATATATAGTAGTCTCCCACATAACTAAATGCTCTATAAGTGATCAGGAATTTCAACAAGCATGAAGAAGTGTGCAAGCTTTTGCTCACCTGATGAATAGGTACAAAAGGATGAAATGTATGGGCAACAGGTATGGCAGGAGAATAAGTAGAAGCATAGACAGGTTCCTATGGTAGGGGCAGAAGCACAGCAAGAGAATTAGAGGGGGGCCAGAAATTATTTGTCAGACAATGGAGGAAAAATCAAGTGATTCTTTTTTAAAAAGGAGTTTACTTATTGCCATTTCAGCCTTAATCTTTTAGAAACGTTTTCCCTACTGAAAAGTCAGTGCAAGAAAAAAAATGTCACAACAGCATGTTTACCGCAGCCATTTCATGCAGTAATTAAATTAATTAGACACACTATCATGGCAGTTTGATGTGAAACTGAGCTGCACGAATAAGAGAAACACTTTTCACACACAGATGCTTTTAATGGTGTCTGCTTTCATGAGTCATTAAATGACTGAAGCGTGTGTCTCAACATGGATGTTACCACTGGATGTGACCTCAGCCCTTACTGGAATAAGGAACCGTGTATCTTTCAGATAAAATGAAACAATATTTTCTAATACTTGAATACAAATTGGAGAAAGGCCTGGAAGGGAATACAAACACACTGCACCCAACAAAAGTGATTTCACTAGTCTAGCCAAAGCCTGGAATAACCTAACAGCACAGTGAGGCTTACCCAAAGCTGATTAGACACGTCATTATCATCTGTCATTCTTCCTTCTTCCTACAGGTTAAAACAAACAGGAAACATTGCACAGAACATTGGAAACGTGCAGTTCATTAGAGAGCAGCTCACATTCCAGTGACTAGTGCTTCAGGTTCAATTAGAACTGTGTGCATGCACACCCAGGAGATACAACTTTCATTCTTATCACAAAAAAAGAGACATATTATTTGTCTAGAGGTACACTTTTGTGTTAGATTGTTTTTTTTAAAGGAGCTTACCCCCACCATGGTTGTATAAGTGTCGTCCTCAGAGTAATTCTGAATCATGACAACAGTACACACATGCTTTTAGCAATGTAACAGAGTACAGTATACATTTTCAGGAATGAAATATTTCAAACTTGATTCACTCTTTTAAAAACTACTGTTGCAAAGCAGAAGTGCAGGATGGGAGGAGGTGGAAATCACACATTAATCTAGAATTCTAAATAGTTTTTGACTTAAAATGGCTAGGACATAGGAATGTTCATTCCAATAAAATTCTGTGTTTTTGATGCTAGAAAAGGTTTCACATTTGCATTATTTTTCATGGGAACCCACCAAACCCACCCCAGAAGACTGATGACTGATTACCCTGTGGTCAGTGGTCTCCAACCTTTTAAAGTAGGAGATCACTTTTTGAATTTAAGCGCAATCCAGGATTTACCTCAAACCCAAATACTCTTGCCCCGCCTCCTTTCTGCCCCGCCAAGGCCCCGCCCCTGCTCACTCCATCCTCCCTCCCCCATCCTCACTCATTTTTATAAGGCTGGGGGCAGGGATTCACGGTGCAGGAGAGAAGAATACAGGCTTTAGCTGGGCACCACTTACCATAGGTAGCTTCTGGGTGGTGGTGCAGGAGGCTAAGGCAGGCTCACCTCTACACTGGCCCTGCATCACTCCCAAAAGCAGCCAGCAAACTCTCTCCATCCCTGCCCACCTCTGCTCTGTGGAGATGGGGTACAGGGTGGAGGGAGGGGAACCCTGACATCAGCACCCCCCTTCCTCTTCTTCCCATGCCCTGCACAGCAAGCAGGAGGCTCACAGGGGTGAGGGGCATCACCCAGGTAGAGTGCTGGAGCAGCATGGCAGGGCTAAGAGGGGCAGATGCAGTGCTGCACTTGACAACCTCATGGCCAAACCTCTCAGGATCACATGTCAAAGGTTCCAAGATCTACCAGTAGATTCCTGTCTACTGGTTGGTGACCACTGCCCTTTGTGATGAGCGAGCACATCAGACTGAATCCAATCTATTGTAGCTCCAAGAATTTCATATATCAAGGCACTTCATCTTTTTATCTGGCTGAAAACTCTGCAGGCCTTCTATAAATTGTATGACTAGGCTCCACTGTACACATGAAACTAAAAATCCTCATACCAAATTTCAAAACAAACATATACAGAATACACTGTTTGAAAATGAATCATCATAAAGTTTAGTTTTGTTCTTGTAAACCTCAATGTCTCCAGAGTTTATGATGCACCCCATTATTTTATCAGTAGATTATTCTTTCGTCTGTGGATATGGGGGCAAGTTCTTCTGGAACTGAACAACTCTTCGAAGTTTTAAACTACACAAATTACCGGTACATTTATAAAGAACAATTTCTGGAGTATTGTAAAGATGTCATCTTTAGGCAACTAACTGCCTATTGAAAATTAATGCATTTTGACTAAAACATTAACTGTACAGAGTTACTGTATGCATTCTAATTTGAGGATTTTGAATTTACTTCCTACATGGTTTATTTTTAAAAAAGGCTTTTGACAAACTCAACAACTTACATGCTTATAAGCATGCAACAATAAACAAGCGCTCTAAAGCAAGGTTAATAAGTGGCCACATGCTCTTTAATACTGCATACAAGCATGTTAATCAGTAAAGATGGACAAATTAGTAGCATTTGGAAAATCCATGCCATATTTTGGATAAGAACAAGCAAGTGCCATTAATGTAACTTATTCCCTGCTCTTGAGACAGGATTCTAGAATGCAAAGTCTATATTCTTTACTAGTTCAAAGCTTAGCAGTCAATACAACTCCTGCAAATCCAATAATATAGATTGTACACTTTTTAAATACCCAGGAGTATCTAATACACAGATATTTTCTAAAAAGGATCATCATCTCATGGTCATTCTGAATCAGGATAGTAAATAATTTCCACACAGCTATTTTGAATTCCAAGCCAGTTAACAACATTTACAGTAGATTCTAACCAAAGACACTAAAGCTGAAAGTTATTTAAAAAAAAAAAAACTTTCAAAAGACAGACCGTATTCTAGGGATTTGTAACACCTTTAGAAACACAAACTACTTTCAATGAAGCTTTAAATTGCTTTGTGCACAAGCATCACTGATGTCAGTTCTGTTTTGGGAATTATCAAACATTGCAGTACAAGAAAAACTGCCACAAAGTCAGATTTTTGTACTGTCTTCATTCAGCTAGGCACAGGTTTCATCGGTAGCTTGATAAACCTTCAACATAGCTCCTACCTATTTTGATACTAATACTGCACAACTCCAGAACACTCAAGTTGCTACTATGATCACATTCTGGTCCAAAGACACTAGAAGGCACTTCATAATTATTTTGTCATGATGTTGAACTAAGTCAGGTACTAGCATTAGGAAGAAGTTACTCACTTTGTGCAGTAATGATGGTGCATTGAGATGTTCCCCCCCCCCCCCCGTGAGAGCTCCACTCAGGTCTTGGTGCGTCTTCATGCCGGTGATTGGAGATTTTTACCTAGATTTTTACCTTCCGTGTCACACATGCATGGTCGCCATCTGTTGGCTGCGTGGTGCGGGTCCCCCTGTTCCTTTTCTAATGGAAATCCTTTAACACACTCCAAGTAGCAGGGAGGACAAGAAGGTAGGGGAGCACCCACAGGGACACACACATCTCCAAGTACCATTGTCACTGCACAAGGTAAGTAACTTCTCCTTCAAGTGGCGTCTCTGTGGGTGCTCCACTAAAGTGACTAGCTAGCAGTACCCACTGTTCGTGGTGGTGGGTCTTGGAGTCAGTTGTGAGAAGAGGCAAGGACTGAATCTGCTAACGTGGTGTTAGCTAAGGTCCCTGCTGCAGAGCATAGTGTTGTGTGAAGGTGTGATGTGAAGACCATGTCGCTACTCTACAGATATTGGCGAGAGGTACATTATGCAGGAAAGCAGTTGATGTGGCCATCGCACAAGTGGAAAGTGCGGTGATAGTCTGAGGTGGTTTCCTCCTCCGAAGACAGTGTATATGCAATTGGCTCTTCACTTGGAGATACGTTGCATGGAGACAGATATCCCCCTGTGGGGAACAGACAGAAATTTGTCTGATTTCCTAAATTCCTTGGTCCTATATATGTAGGATGCAAGGGCTTGTCTCGTGTCCAGAGTATGTAGCATTGCTTCTCTCAGGAAGCTAAGGAGTTTAGGAAACTAGGTGGGCAAATAAATTTAGGCATGTCTTTCACAAACCCACTAAGAAGCGCTTCATGATGAAATATGAAAGAGCAAAAGGTTGTCCACTGGTTTGTGAAAAACTGTGATGGAGGACAGATGGACGCGAATGGAGCTGATGGAGAGGCCTGCGACACTAAGGTCCATCAGGTATTCAAGTACGGTAAGTATCAGAACAGTATTTGGTCGCAATTGACATTGGCTGCATCACTCCTGAAATCGTCCCCATTTGTTTTGGTAGGTATTCTCACAGAGGAGCACCACCTATTCAGGAGGATCTGATTCACTCTGTTGGGACAGGTAAGTTCTTCATTTTGGAACTATGAAGAAGCTGCGCTGGGCATTTGAGAGCCCTCAGGTTAGGATGGAGAGTTTTACTGATGTTGGGTCAGCAATTGAGATCCAATGGAGAGGGAAATCAAGTGAGCAATCGATAGATAATGCAGGTAGGGAAACCACGGTTGTCTTGGCCAATGGGGAACTATTAAAATTACTGTGGCTTGGTCCTTGCCAATCTTGAACATCCTGGAAAGCAGTGGAGTCGTTGGAAAGGCATATAGAAGGGGAGCAGTCCAGGGTTTGGTGACAGCATCTCTCTCTGAACTTTTGCCTTGACCTCCTCGGCGGCGGCGGCATTTGCTGTTGGATGCAGTCGCAAATAAGTTTAGGAATGGGAAATCCCATTGCCGGAAGACTGGGAGGGTGATATAGAGTCTGAACTGCCACTTGGACTGTTCCAAGAAGTGTCTGCTCAGTTTGTCTGCAGTGGTGTTCTGTCGGCAGGGTATATACTAAGGATGGTAAGGAGTAGTCGACTATTCGATACTCCGTCAACTAGCTGATTTCCCCCTCTCCCCTCCCTGCTGCCTCTATCAGATAGAGGCAGCAAATGGGGGTGGGGAGGGTAAGAGGGATCTCACATCTCGGATCATGACCATCTGCCTTGGACTCTCTGCTTGTCACAGTGGGCACCCCAACCTAGTAGAGATGCGTTGGTTGAGATCACCACGGATGGATCTGGGTGATGGAAAAGTATTCCGGCAAGGAGGTTACCATATGTGCTGGTGTGGATGTCACTGTCTCACGTGAACGATGACAGTTCAAGCAACAGATTGGTTGAAGGGCTCCCAAGGGGGCCATTGGGATTGGAACTGCCGTGGTGGATAAGGCCAAGGGTGATTAATGCACATGTACTGTGGAGGGTGGTGTGTTGGTCGGTGCTGAGTGGAACACCACAAAGTCACTGAGCCTGTCAGTGAGGAGTGTTGTGAGGAGAACCTGCTCTCCTGTCTGGTGCCATATACGGTGCCCAGTGATAAGGGAGTAGGCAAATAAGAAATGTTCTGAATATTGTTGGTGTGGACTAGGTTGTCGGATTCTCGGAGAATGCAGAGGTGAAGATGCGCTTGGCACTGGTGGAGACCGTGTGTGTGGCTGCGGCACTCAGTGCTGCGTGTCTGCTGTTTTATGAGAAGCCTTCTTCAGCTCTGGTGCCTGAGCATGCTTAGTTTCTGACGGGTGGGAACCGGAATGTTGGCTCAGTGCGGAGATATCCATTAGAGTCGGGGTGGAGGCATGTCAGATTTTGTCAGTGCCAATCGAGGAACGGCACCAGTCTGTGTTGAAGAGCTAGTCTTCCTTTTCGGCTCCAACTCTGCTCTCTTTGTAGGTGCCGTTTTCTGCTTCTCTGCAGTGCTGGAAGTAGACGGCACCGGCGAACAGGTGACATGGGACATGAATGACAAAGACCATGCTGGAGAGGCCTGAGATGTACGCGAGACCCTTGAGGGTGATGAATTAGCCCTCTTAGGTGGAGTTAGTGGCTCTGGGGGTTGGTGGACTAAGCCTCTGGTGGTTGAAGGGATTTCTCTCATAGGAGGTTAAGTCAAGTCTCATTTTATGGTCCTTCCTGGCTCTGGCCATCATGTTCTGGCAGTGTGGGAATTTCTACGGCACATGGCCTTCGCCAAGACACTTTATGCAGGAACTATGCTTGTCAGATGCAGGCATCAAGTCTCTACACGTATCACATTTTTTAACCCCAGTAGACACTGGCATTTTGAGAAGAACTTTTAGAGTTTAAAAACTTGCAGGAACTAAAAAGAAAAACTGGGGAAGCGGTTTGTTTGTTTTTTTCCAATTAACAAGAACTAATGAACATTAATTGTAAACTGATTAAAACTTCTAATGAACTATAAACTAACTACACTATTTTTATTTTTCCAGTTGGAGAAGAGAGCACTACTGAGACTCCATCTTCTGCCAAGGATGGTAGAAAAGGAAGTGAGGAGGACCCACGCTGCATGTGTAGCCAATGTATGAAAACAGCATAAGGCAGCGACTGCACATGTGCAGCGTGGGAAGCCACTGCTAGGCAAAAATCTCTGATCGCCGGCGTGAGAATGCACCTAGACCTGTGTGGAGCACTCACAAGGAAACCCCTCGATGGAGAATGATAAGCTCATTGATAGCTGCTGGGGAGCCATCTGCAACAATGTTGTTTTTGGATTTACACTAGGTTGTCTACCTTTAGTTCTTTGGTGATTCTCTTAAGTTGCTTTCAGCTGGAGAATGTTACCTTAACAACTGGATTTTGAAGTCTGAACTGTTATACTGTGAACTTCCAGTTTTGTTCTCCCAAATCAAGTTTGTTTTACCAACCATGCAAAGCACTGCATGTTTTAAAAACAGTCTACAAGGCAAAAATATAGCCACTAAGTATTCTTTTCTTAGTCTTATTGAGCGGGTCACAGATGTTTCAGACACATTCACTTATGATTCAGGTACTCAGATTTAAAGACCACAACAACAACGTTATGTCAGTAAGGACAGATTGATCATCAAGCCTACATGTATACTGATGGGAACAGGACTTGTATTCCACTATTGGCTGGGAACCTACACTGAATATTTAATAAAAAAAATACCATTTATATTATTAACTAATGAGACAAAGATTTTTGTCCTTTCTAGCACAGAATGTATTATAAACAAGACTAATCACAAGTCTGGAGGTTTCTAGTGGCTCTGGCTACTCACTGACAGCCAGGACTGTATAAAATACTAAAAAACAGAAGCAATTGATAAGTATTCTAATATTTACACCTTAACAACTAACTCTTGGTTCCCTCAAAACTACTGAAAATGTTTGTGTGTATGAAGACTGCAAAATACCAAAGATTAGAATTTAATATCTTCAAACCATTTCATATTAAAACAGCGAGAAAGATTCAGATAAGTTAAACAGTTGTTAAACTGAAATCTGTTCTTGCTTTTGTGACCATGAGAAATCCAAACATTTAAAAAAATATTTAACTCTCCCTAAAATCTTAGGGTACATCTACACAGCAGGGCTAAAGTCAAATTAAGCTATACAACTTCAGCTACATTGATAGCATAGCTTAAGTCGAAATAGCTTAACTTGGCTCTAGGTGCTGTCTCCACAGCAGGAAGTCGAAGGAAGAACACTCTGTTTCGACTTCCCTTATTCCTCGTGAAACGAAGGTTACCATGAGTTGGAGTAAGTCGTCCCCCAGCTCAACATTATTTCAAAATAAAGGCTTGTAGTGTAGACATGCTCTTCATTATTTTGGAATAACGTTAGTTATTCCGAAATAATGCTGCTGTGTAGACGAACCCCTACAAGACCACTTACTTTTTGGTAATGTACTGATAAAAATATACTCTTCCCAACGCTGAAAATACAGAGACAGACAGTGAACAAGGCAATTTGGCATTTAAGAGCTCTGTGATAGAGAAACTTCTTTTCCTTTATACAAACCCAGAAGCTAGGTAAAGATGACTAATGCTACAAGCTGTAGCTATCAGCCAAAGTTAGGCATGCTTGTGTAGTTTGATGCTGTCCAAAGCAGTAGTGTTTCAAGAAAAATACTTTTTCCTATCCTGGAAAATTTTACCTTCTTCTTGAAGAACTGCTCAGCTTCTTGCAGCTGTGTGCTACGCTCAGAGACAGACATTTTCCCATACTCCTGCTTTTTGTTAAGTCTGCTTCTCCAGCTTTCTTCACCACGCTTCTTCAACAGCGCCAGCCTAAAAAGGAAAAAAAAGATGCCAACTGTGTAGGTTTCAACGTTATCTAGGAAAGCTGCATCATTTCAACAATGTTATGGTCATAAAACTTTTAATTAATGTTTGTTTTAAAAACGAGATGATTATATAGTTAGCCCCACCCCCAACTTCTTAGTGTGCACTTGGATGCCTAGATGCCTTTTTAGTCAGTTTAAAAGTTATCTATTATATATATAATAATTACAATTACACAGAAGAAGAGAGAACAGGGAAGGGAGCACTACTGAACTTGTGTGATATTATCCATTTCCCAGTATAATGAGGATTCCTCTTATTGGCCCCCAAGGATACTCTTGAAGCACATAGGTTAGGAATGCCCCTGTTCATTACTGCTCTCAGGGTGAGAACTACTCCTCTGTTCTTGGAGATAAAACAATGTATGTAGGAATTTCAGAGAGGACAAATGGCACTCTCACTGACTATGCAACAATGGCTACAATATATATGCTATTTCACATCTGACACAGAAGCCTTGTGATTACTAAATATGCCCATGAGGCCTTCCTTAATATTTCAGAGGCCCTCTAAACTGGCCTATTTGGGAAGCTTAACTCATGTAGTGCATTTTGCTCCAGTCAGGTCAAGGTTGCTGCTACTCAGAGACTAAAAGTGTAGGGCACGATACATGTTATTACTGACTTTTTGTAGCTCAACATGACCAAAACAATCTGATATTTATTTTTGTTTCTTCAGTCCTTGAACTTCTTTGAAATGGGGCATGTGGGGAAGAGTAAAGAATGGGGAAGAGAACATTACACTGAACACATCTTAAAAAAGCCTTTCTGTACAAGACCAGAGTGATTACCACAATTAAGTATCAGGGGGTAGCCATGTTAGTCTGAAACTGCAAAAGCGGTGAGGAGTCCTGTGGTACCTTATAGACTAACTGAAGTGTTGGAGCATAAGCTTTTGTGGGCAAAGACCCACTTCGTCAGATGCATCTAACACTTCGGTTAGTCTATAAGGTGCCACAGGACTCCTCGCCGCTACTACAATTAAGTTAGACATATGGTTTTCTAAACCCAGCAGCTTTACTATGTGATAGAACTAAGGCTGTGTCCAGACTCAGGGGTTTTTTCGAAAAAAGTAGCCTTTTTTCGAAAAAACTTCACCTGCGTCTGGACTGCAGCCGTGTTCTTTCGAAATTAAATCGAAAGAACGCGGCTTTTCTTTCGACGGCGGTAAACCTCATTTCACGAGGAAGAACGCCTTCTTTCGAAAGTGCTTCTTTCGAAAGAAGGTGTTCTTGAATGTAAATAGGGCTTCTTCGAAAGAGAGCATCCAGACTCACTGGGTGCTTTCTTTCGAAAAAGTGGCTTGCTCTTTCGAAAGTTCCGCGTGCAGTCTAGACGCTCTCATTTGAAAGAGGCTCTTTCGAAAGTATCTTTCGAAAGAGGCTTGCAGTCTAGACATAGCCTAAGTGAACTATTTTTGAAAGGCTTAAGAGCACAGAGGCTTTTTGTTTCACTATGGGCGGGGGGGCAATCATGGGAGCAAGTAATGGTTTTGAACATGAGCTTATAAACACACCGTTTTCTACATACATGCTTAAATGTTCTCTCATACAGCAGTTCCTAAATTAAAATTAACCATGTACACATTTCTAAAGCAAAGACCAACACCTTTTATGCACAGATTCTACTGCTAGATTCTCAATGCTCTGCTTATTAAAACATATTGCGCCCGACCAAAAAGCAAATGATTATTGTATAGTACAAAAGTCATCATGTGCTACTGCAACTGTGCTGCTGGTAAAACCAGAACCTGAGAAAATTAAATACACTAGCACATAGCTAAAATATGCAGTCAGAGTAAGTTGTCCCTTAATCATTTGTTGTCACTTGGTTGGCACTTTTAAAGTTAGATTAACATACTCTCTATTTATGGTAATTGTGATTCACCATAGCGTGCTTTACAAGTCTAGTGTCAGACAGATGTGCTGCATGTTTTCACTTTTAGTAGTTCAGCAAGTAAAGAAACCAGTCATCAGCGCGCGCACAGCTTTAAAAAAAAAAAAAAAAAAAAAAAAAAAGATCTCAAATAAGTGATCCTGTGTACACTATAACCTTATAAACATGAGTATGCTGAGATCACTTTAAAAAGACAAACCTAATTACCTTTCTTTAATTGACAATGTTTTGCTGGGTGCATCCAGGTAGTCCTCGGTTGTTTCTATTTTGTTATCTTCAGCAACAAACAACTCACAAGGGTTCCTACAGAATTTTTCATCTAGTTGTTCGGAAGCCTCCCGCTGTCTACTGGACACCACAGTCTGAGAATCTGTCTGTGGTGACATCATGCCAAGTTCAGAAGTAGGCTCACCATGATCTGCATATTGAGAAGTGCAGAATTAACACAGTGCAGTAACCGAACATTTCTTACATTATAACCAGGGAGCAAGCCAATGTGTTATTTAAGACTCAGATAATGCACTACCCTAACTGACAAGAACTTTAACTAAAATTATGAATTCAAAAAGAAGCAATATCCCAGAGGTAGTGTGTGCCATGTAAAATCCCAACTTTGCACTAACTGAAAATGATTGTAAACGGCCCTTCATTTGAAGGGAGCAGAACTCAAGTTCCAGCTCCCAATTCAAAAGAAACAATGGGAGGGGAGACATGGAAGCAAAGAGGGGGAAGGAAGAGAGAAAACCAAGGAAGTGGAGGGAGAAGTATAACTGGAAGAGGCAATGGTAGGGAGGATAAGGAGAACTAGAAAGGAGAGAGAAAATGCATGTCAGCACATCTGTTAGAGCGGTTTAACAAAAGATAATGTATCAACAAAACAGCTTGGAAAAAAATATCTTCACAAACAAAGAAGAAGAAAACCCAATACTGAAGAACCACCCCTTAGAATGAGATGGATTACCTTCCTTTCCTTTTTGAAAACTTGACAGGCATGCTATAGCTCTAAGGTTCAATTGCTCCTATTCTAGTGCTCCCTCTTCCCAATACAGTATTGGGAAAATCAACAATGCAGTATGCGTGCTGGGTATGAATGGTAAAGAGGCCCCCTTTGCTAATTTTGTTTTCTGGGTTCAGTTTTGTTTACATTGAAGTTAAAGAACAAATTCAGAGTGAAGACATAACATATTAACAATGCAGGGGCCAAATTTCTCCCATTAATAAAACAGAAGTAAATCATTTTAAGAATTTCCCACAATTCAAACACAATAATATAGGCAGAATTTGTGTAAATACTAGTGTCTCCCTAATTGCATTGATCATGTGCCAAGAAGCCATTTAAGTAAGGACGGGCAAAGAATCTACACAAACATCATCAGTTTAAAAGTTCTGCTACTTTGAATATTACTGGTTTTACATATCACTTTGAAGAGACAAGAGAAGAGAGGTAAGAGAAAATGTAAGGAAAATAAATTACACTGGCATACTGTGCACTGTATATGTAAAATGAAAGTTTCCTTACTTGTCAAATCTTTTTTAAACTTTCTGTGCTTGCTCCATTTAAATAGATACAGTTAAAACCAGAATTTTTCTTTTACATAAAACAGCTTTGAAACTGTACAAAGTCAATATTCAGTTCTTCTTTTCAAAGAATTACCATAGATATGCAAATGTTTCAGGGTTACAAATGTTTCAGAGTTATGAACCTTCATTCCCAAGGTGTTTATAACTCAGAGATTTTATTGAATGTACAGCTAATGAACATGAGTTACCAATTTGGGATTTGTACGGGACGGGCGGAGGAATTCTACTCCCAATACAAAGCACAGCCTTCCTTAATAAGAAAACGATATCTGATTAATAAAAATCACCTTTGAAGACCAATGCATTTTAAAAGTTTAAAGAGGGGACAGGGCTAGAAACTAAGTTTTTGAAACTAAAACTCTGATGTCTGATATCTGCAAAAACCTCAAACTCCACAAGATTTATTCACTCTTTATAAAAAGGCTTAAAGATATGTCAGATGTTCACACTAAAAGCAATTATATACACTGTACCTCTCAGCAAGGTTTTGCTTTTCAAGACATTCTCCACCTCCATCTTTTCCTCCAAGGACCAGCCTTCTTTGACTTCCTGTTTACCCTGCAGGACAGTATCAGAAACAAATTCCTTCTGTTCCAAAGGCTGTAAAAGTGCTTGTTGGGTAAACAATTCCATACTGCTCTTTCTTGGGAAAGTGTACTTTATCTCTTTGTGGTAGTCCTCTGTTTTACTAAGAACAGGATGGGTGGCTGTTTCTTCAAAAGAGCTGTACTTTTTGACGTCATTATCTTCATATGCTAAGAATCTGTTTGTCTCTTCCTCTTCATGCTCCTTTGATGCTCGTTTGCTTTCCATTGCTTCCACTGAAGGCTGCCAGTGTTCTGATTTCAGTATGCCTTTTACTGGAGTGTCTGCATTTTCTAGTGAAGAGTGGCATCTCAAATCTACTTTACTGGTAGCACTTACATTTTCATCAGCTGTTGACTTTGCATGGAGATCACCAGCATATACTGGAGAAATCACAGATGTCATAGTTGACACTGATGTTAGAATAGCAGAAGACAAGGGAGTAATTTTTTCACTTCCATTTTGTACCTATAGATAATAAAACAACTATTGAAAAAAGTGTGACCTTAAACAGAGCTGTAATAGCAATTCACAAGTACAGGTTTATAAGAAGCTTATGAGTTTTTTAGGGCAAGGAATGTGTGCCTATGCAGATGCAAGGTGCTATCTAAATAAATAGCAGGAACAGATAATGAAGGCGTGAATCACATCCTTACAATTTGGCTTGGGGTACAAAATACATAATAGTACCTTACATAAAACAACTCCATTAGGGTACGTCTACACTACAGCGCTAGTTCGAACTAACTTAGTTCGAATTAGTTAATTCGAACTAAGCTAGTTCGAACTAACGCATCTAGAACTAAAAACTAGTTCGAACTAGCGTTTTGCTAGTTCGAACTAGTAAGTCCACATTGAGTGGACTCTGAACAGGGCTTAATGATGGCCGGAAGCAGTGCCGGCAGGGCATAAAAGGAGGACTTAGAGCATGGAGATGCTGTCTCAGGCTAGCCGAGGGCTGCGCTTAAAGGGTCCCGACCCCCACCCCGGACACACAGTTCTAAGGGGTGCCCCGCTTGCAAAGAAGTTCTGGCTTGGAGTGCCCTGAGTGCCCACACTGGGCACATCACACCACTCGGCCATCAGCCCGGCTGCACTTGCCGCAGGCTGCCATCTGGGGAGAGGGAGTAATTGGGGGGCTGCAGGAGAGCTTCCACCCCCAGAAGCCCGCAGAGCCAGCCCAGTCCTCCCCATCGGGGGCTCGTACCCCATTCCTCCCTCACCTCCTTCCACTTGCCCTTCCCTAGCCCCCCTTCTTATTGATGTACAAAATAAAGATAACGTTTCTTCCAACATTGACTCTGTCTTTATTGAACAAAACTGGGGGAGACTGGGAAAAGGAGGTGGGAGAGGGGAAGAGAAAGGCTGGGAGAGGGGAGGGCAACTAACATGATCAGGGGTTGGGAACAGGTCCCAGATGAAGAGAGGCTACAGAGACTGGGACTGTTCAGCTTAGAAAAGAGGAGACGGAGGGGGGACAGGATAGAGGTCTCTAAAAGCAGGGGTTGGGTGGAGAGGGTGCATTCAGAAAAGTTCTTCCTGAGTTCCCATCAAGAAGGACTAGAGGACACCAAAGGAAAGGAATGGGTAGCAGGCTTGAAACTAGTAAGAGAAAGTTGTTGTTGTTGTTGACAAAGCAAATAGTTAACCTGTGGAACTCCTTGCTGCAGGAGGCTGTGAAGGCTAGAACTAGAACAGAGTTGAAAGGGAAGTGAGATAAAGTGATGGAGGTTGGGTCCATGGAGTCCTATTAGCCAGAGGGTAGGAGTGGTATCCCTGCCCAAAGTTTGTGGAAGGCTGGAGAGGGATGGCACGAGACAAATGGCTTGGTCATTGTCTTCGGTCCATCCCCTCCAGGGTCCCTAGGGTTGGCCGCTGTTGGCAGACAGGCTACTGGGCTAGATGGACCTTTGGTCTGACCCAGTACGGCCATTGTAAGCTCAGGGCTCAGTGTCGGGGGTCTCAGTGGACCCCCTTGATTTTCATGCACACCTGGTCCTGGGTGGCCAGGCTGGCAGCTCTCCTGCCCTAGACGGCCACTTTCCTGTGCCTAGTGCGGAGATCGTGGACGAGGTCCACGATGTCCGCACTAGCCCAGGAAGGTGCCCGCCTCTTGCGGTCCAGGGCAAGCTCCTGGGAGCCGCCAGCCTGGTCCCGGCAAGAGGGGGTGGGCTGGGGGGCATCGGGTGGGTGGCTCTGTGCCGTGCCAGGTGCAGGGTCTGCTAGCTGGGTGCTGGCAGGCTTGCACCTGGCACGGGCACCGTAGCCAGCCCGTGCCCCTTTAAGGGGTCCGGGGCCGGGAGCGGGGCAGTAGAGTTTCCCTGGTGTTGGCCAGAGTGGCCACCAGGGAAACCTGGGGAGGGCTAGCCTCCCACTAGTTCGAACTAAAGGGCTACACAGCCCTTAGTTCGAACTAGCTAGTTCGAACTAGGCGTTAGTCCTCGTAAAATGAGGTTTACCTAGTTCGAACTAAGCGCTCCGTTAGTTCGAATTAAGTTCGAACTAACGGAGCGCTAGTGTAGCGCATAGGAAAGTTAGTTCGAACTAACGTCCGTTAGTTCGAACTAACTTTCTAGTGTAGACATACCCTTAGTGATCAAAATGCTAGCATCTTCAATAGCATACTGTTTCTCTTCCTCTCATAATGGAGGAAAAAGCACACATCTTTCTCCATGCAATTGATCAAAAGACACTGTTTTAGAAAACATTTGGAACATTAAAGGCTGCCTCCTGTCAGTCCAGGATGCTACAAATCAATGTGTGCACCTTCAATAAAGGTTGAACAGCATCTCTCTCTCCCCCCCCCCCCCATGCTTAAGTTGCTCTAAAAACAGTTACATGACTTTTATAAAAACAAACAAGAAGTCCTGTGGCACCTTACAGACTATCAGATTTATTGGAGCATAAGCTTTTGTGGGCAAAGACCCACTTTGTTAGATGCATGTAGTAGAAATTCCAGAGGCAGGTATAAGTATATGGGCATAAGAAAAGAGTTCCAGTCAAGAGTAAGGTTAGAGATAACGAGGTCAATTCATTCAGGGAGGATGAGTCCTTCTACCAGCTGATGTGGAGGTGTGAACACCAAGGGAGGAGAAACTTCTTTTGTAGTTGGCTTGTCATTCACAGTTGCCATGCTTGACTATTATCTTGGCCTTTATAACATGGCATATTCTTGATCTTTTCTATCCTCTAGTTTGTTGTGTTATTATTTAACAGACTAAACATCTGTCTGCCCAGAAGAGAATAAAGTGGTACAGGAGTTGACACAAAAGTCACTTTTATATAAATTGACACACACTAGTCATTTCAGATGTGGCAACTAGACCTATTAAGTGCGCAGTATGCAAAGGGAATTTTAAAGGAGAAAAACTGCCTTTAAAATTGTAAAATGCCTGTGCAAATTTCATAATACTCCAGAAGAGTGGAACTCAGAATGAGGTGATCATAAATGAAAATCAAAATGGAAAGCAAGGATGATGTCACTAGACTTGTTCGGAAACTCCCAGAGAAAGATAGATGTTCAGAGGTATTCAAAAGCTAGACTGTGCAGCAAATCAACAGAGGAAAATGTTTACAGGAAATCAACAACCAGGGGATTTAAGCTTAATTGATAGATCTTTACTACTCTGTAATTAGGTTCTCTAAGGAGCAGGTTTTATTTTTGCTCATAGTATAATGTGTTTGCAGTGCTTATTTTGCATAATTTTCCTCTGTTGCGCATCCTGCCCTTACACAACTAAATTCTATTTGTCCACCCACTGCTACTGGCTCAGCTCTTCAAAAGGTATTTACACTCCAGTGTGTTCATTATAGGTAAATGTGTTTGCCCTTCTTAGCTAGGACCAAAGATCATAGTCCCAATGGCTAAAGACTTTCCATGTTTTAAGATCAAGTTGAGAAACAAAATGTTTTGCAGATTATAATAAACAGCCATCACTGATCCACAGACAATTCCTGACCCGCTCCCAAAAGTGACCCCCTTCACACCACAATCTACCAGGCTGGGCCCCCATAGGCTATGTGGGGGTGGGGTAGGGAGAAGCTGGAGTGCCAGCATGAGCTGCCCAATGCTGAGGGAGGCCCTGAGCTTTGGGGGCCATATCCAGGCAAGCTGGCATCAGCCCCCGGGCCTGAGGTTCCCCACCCCTGCTCTAATTATTCCCATTTATGTGCGGAATGAATGTTTTTTGTCACCAGTATGGAGGTGATATGCGACAGGGATGGGGCCAAGGGTTTTGGAGTATGGGAGGAGGCTCAGGGCTGGGGCAGAGGATATGTGGGTGCTAGGGGTCCAGCTGGGGTTGCAGGCTCTGGGGTAGGTTCAGGGATGAGGCGTTCAGGGTGTGGGATGGGATTTGGTGATGGGCCAGAAGGTTGAGTTATGGAGGGGCAGGGGTAGGGCTCTGGGGTAGACACGGGAATGAAAGGTGCTTCTCCCACACAATGACAGGTCCAGGACTGTGGGAGAGGAATCTTTCCCCACTACAGTCCTGACCGCTTGTCCAGCCCTTTATAGGGCTGCTGCATAGCCACATGGCTGCACATCTTAGAAGAAATGTAGGTGCCAAGCCCTGTGTCTATTTGGTGCACATATAACATGAATGGAAGTGGAATCCAAGTATGGGGCAAGGAAGTCTGGCAGCCTATTAAAAATGTCCCAAGTTCTGCTGTTAGTGAAAGTATGGCTAAGTTAGTGAACCTAGCCATTTGAGAAGTAAGAAAAAAGGGGTATGAATGGTAAGGAAAGAGCATAGCACTTCTTAGCACTCACCATGCTGTCCAAGAATCAAGAACTACCAGCTTACTAAAAACCCAAATTGACGTAAAATACCTAGAAATGGAACTTGCACACAAGGTCTGAGCTACTCATAAGATTTCATACTTGATGTGGTAATACTAAGCAGGTGACATTTCTACTGCCTCTCAGGTTAGCCATTCTGGATTGCAGTGTGGCCATTCTGTTCTCAAATTTCAGCAGTAAAGGGAATTCCTCTGCTATTCAGTGGATAGGATAAGATCCAAAGCAGAAAATATCCAATATATAGTATAATCTAACAGAATATCTTTTCTTGCAGACACTATGAAAGATACAACAGTGCCTACATTTTCAGGCTAGGAAGAGTTGTTGTTCTAAAATTATCAGTAAAAAATACCATAACTAGACAAAGAGTTTAGAGGATGTTATTCCCCTGTGCAAGTAGCATGTTTCCTGACAAGCTTTTTCCTGTAAGCAGAAGTACATGCCATACTGTTGTCAGTATGTCGCTGACTTCTGCTCACAACTATTAAGGAAACTCACATTGAAACTGAATTTAGCCAGCTTTTCAGTGAAAAGTTTAAAGCTGGAAGTACCTGCTCAACTTCTCCAAGTGTTACGGGCTGTGTTTGGTAGCGAGCATTCATTCTTCTGTGACGTATGTCCCCCCTGCTCCGTGTAGAGATGGTCTTTGATACTGGTTGAGCCAATTTGTTAAACAAGGCCATCTTTTCTGCTAAGCTTAGTGTGGAGGAGTCCGGCTCGCCAGACTGATCTGGCTCCACTGCTTCTTTGGCTTCTTTTATGTCTTCTTTAGCTAAAGTCTTTTGGTGCACTGAGGCCTGTAACCTGAAAGAGGGGAAACTAAAAATTACGTTTTAAGAACTCTTTGTGGATATTTTGGCTTAATATTTTAACTTGATATAAAGCCAAGAGAACTGCACACAAAGCATGACAGCCAATATAAAACAGAAGCTTCAATGGTTACACAGTGTGTAAAACATTGGCATCACACATTTTGATTAAACAGCTGCAGACTTAAAAATTAAGAGTTAATGTCCTTATAGATGTATTTGGCTGGTCTGAAACATCTTGTTTCAAGGCAACAAAACTGCTGCAGTTTCCGCCTCAAGGAGTAGACTTATTTAACTGAAGATTATAAGCTACCTTTATAGGAATAGAGAGGACTGAAGTTTCTGCACACACAGAATAATATTTACTCCTGTAGAATTCTGCTTTGTCCATTTTGAATGGAATTATGTATAGCAATTTTGAAGTCCACTACAATACTTTAATATCATTTTGATCAATGTCAACAGCATTATAGGTTTATGTTTGTTCACATAGACATAATTGTACTTTTCTCTGTATACCTCATTTCACTGAATCTAGTTACTGAACAAAGTTCTACAGTGCTCTGATATTTAATTATTTTTCTAAATTGTATTCTGTAAATATATTTTGCTGTATTTATCTTAACAAAAACCATACTATAAACTCACTAATTATAGCAAACAGGAATTTGTGCTTACACCTACAGATGGTGCAATTTCTTATCCTTTCATTAATTCTGTAGGCTAAAATATATATTGAGAAAAACTAATAGGGATGTACTACTTGTGAAATCAAATATCACTACCTTTGATATTCTCATTTTTAGAGCTAATACCCTTTCTTTAGAAATTCAAAGCAAGGAGTGATTTTGCTGGGGTTTCAACATGCATGTTTATATCTTCCATATTGAAAACATGTACGTATGCTTTAGAACATATAGTTAACTGTGGTTAGAAAGATCCTAAATCAAATGCTTAACAAGCAGAAAGTCTTAACATTTTATCATGCAGACAACTAAAGTTCACATGTATTGTTAAAAGGTTCTTAATAAATGTCATTGACTTGTTTGACACATTGATAAAGCATTCAAGAATTGTAAAATGCATCTGCTGTCCAGGATTCTTGTGCTCCATGTATCATGCAGGTTCCCGCCCCCGCCTACAGTACCTGGTAGGTTGTACAGTGCTCTTAACTACAGTGGGACTAGGTATTCTTGTCACTACAGTGTGGGTATTCACAGTACATGAAGCAGGGGTAGGTTCACTTTAAAAAGAATTGCCAAGGGAGGGAAAATTCACAAGGAGAGAGAAGAAAAAAGCATTAAGAAAAGCATTTTATTAAGTGTTAACAGAAAAGACAAAATCAAACAGTAATGTTTAACAACTAGCAACTTTCTCTGCAGTGTACTTTTAAAGACAGTTGCTCTCTCCAAGTTTGCTGTTTTCTCAGAAGACAAATCAGTTTTTAAATTTTAGTCATTAGCTATGTGCATATGTTCTTTTCTGATAAGTGGCTTGCTCTTGAGTTATTTAGAGGGGTTACAGGATCCGTGAACAGAGAAGGTAAGAAATTTATTTTCAAAACATACATGTGAGATTTGGGTTTGCAGGTCTTCTCCCTCACAAATACATTTCATAACATATTGTGCAGATCTCTTGAAGGCAAAAAGAAATCTGTTTCACTTGGCTTACAAACCAATGCTGTAATTATTTTCGCCTCTCAAATACATTACTTCACAAGCCTTTCACCAAATTATAGTTCACGCTTTTTACCCAGCTCTGCACCCCTGCAAGCAATGTCTATATAGCCAATTCTCCATATGTTTCCCAAGTTGGTGCCTAAGAGCCTTTTTCCTTACTACCAGGCTGTAAACGCCACATATATATATCTCTGAGCTAATGCCAAGGCTAACAGATTAGTGGAACTTACGTTGCTGCAATGACCACTTCTTCTGTAGTAACTGGTTGGGTGCGTGACCTGTCCTGCATACGCCGCAGTCTTCTTTCTATTGCTGAATTTCTTGAATGTGGTTTAGGAATATTTTTTCCTTCAAATGATTTTTCCATTTCCTAGGATCAGATACATGCCAATATCAATTACCAAAAGGAAGAGAAATTATTGGACCAAATGTTTGTTTGGCTTTCCTTGATACCAGGTGTTAAGTTTTTTGAATGTCGTCTTTGAATTGGCAAAACAACAAGTAGTTCTGTGGCACCTTAGAGACTAACAGACTGATTAGGGCATAAGCTTTTGTAGGTCAAACCCACTCCAATTCATCTGATGAAGTGAAAGTTACAGAGGTAGGAATACATATACACAGTAGACTTCCGATAATCCGGCGCCTTTGGGATCCAGGGGGTGCCAGGTTATCGGTTATGCCGGAGTATCGGGAGGTACTCCGACAGGGTGCTGTGACAAATTTGCTGGGACCTGCACTGTGTGGGGGGGGTTGGCTGGGGATGGCGCAGCGAGGGGTGAACCCTCCGCAGTGCTGCGGGGAGGCGGTGGAAGCCCTGGACAGCCAACTTGCAAGTGGGGAAACTTGTAAGTGGCGGTGACGGAGAGGGGGCAAGAGGAAGGCAGCTATTTAAGGTGAGTGGGCGGGGCTGGGGGCGGTCGGAGGGGAACGCTGCCTGCCTCTCGCCCCCTCTCCGCTGCCTACAAGTTTTCCTGCTTGCAAGCCTTGCCATGCCGTTCCCCGCCGACACCCCATCTCCCCCTCCCACCTGCCTGCCTTAAACAGCTGCCTGCATCTTGCCCCCTCTGTGCCGCTGCCTCTGGGCAGCTCCAATTGTCCGGCTGGCTGGAGCACTTCCGGGTTTCAGTTGGTGCCGGACTGTCAGGAGTGCCGGACCACTGGATGCCGGACAATTGGAGTTTTACTGTAAAAAGAAGAACTTGCTTGCATTTATGAAGCTAATCAAGCCAGGGTGGAAGTTGGTCTTTTGGTGTGGAAATGTGAATATCCAGAGATGGAGAAACTGCCAATGTAGTACATTAACCAGTTGAAATCCTTATTCAATCCTAAAATGATAGTGTTGAATTTGTAAATGAATTCCTGTTCAGCTGACTCCCTTTGTAATAGGGTTTTGAAATTCTTTTGTAGAAGGATGACCACTGAACTGGCAGCGAGATATACTATGACAACCAGCACCACAGAACTATGTAAACAATATGTCTAGCACTCAGATAGGGGAAAACATACCAATGTATGCAAATGTAATTACAGATTAAAAATACTATGACAGCATTAAGGTTCTGACTTTGTCCATGTGCAAAAATATTCTGACAGTTACCCTGAAAAGCAGCCTCTTGGCAGCAACACTCAGTTTGGCTCGTTCATCCAGTTTTTCTTCATCTACAGAAATCAAACAATAGGATACAGCAGGAAATGGAAATGATATACTCTAAAATGTCAGTGTTTCAGAGATCCAGTCCAGAAATGCTTTTAGCTCAAGAAAAAGCTTATTTACTAGCATGAGAATCACAAACAATAAAATGTGACAGCATGTTAGTGTCTGTTTAGCTCAACAAAAGTAATGTGACCATGCATCCGTATGGAGTAGTATAAAACTATCTTTTAAAATGAGACTCATTCTTAGGTGCAGCATAATATAAAATGATGTAAGAGCAGCAAGTTATTTTTCTTCAACAGTTACTTCATGTACTAGCATTAATTTGATGTGTCATTCCAATAAGCATATCAAATAAAAATAAAAATAAAAATTATAGTAAGCCCATGTTTGGATTTTATATTGAGCCCAGGAGAACATTACTAGACTGGAGGACCAATAATCATTTTAAGGCTCTATCTCTAACCTCTCTGTGGTTTAAAAACAAATACTTGATATCAATACATAGTGAATGCCATTGAAAATAAGGAAGGAACAGTGGCTAACGTAGGGAAAGAACAAGTTAAATTATTTAGACAAGTTAGATTATTTAAGTCACCAGAACCTAATGAAATGCATCAGAGAATAATCAAGGAACTTACAGAGGAGATATCTGAACCATTAGCAATTGTCATTGAAAAATGTCATGGAGAGATCCCAGAATAATGGAAAAGGGCAAATTTAGTACTAAACCATAAAGGAAATAAAGACTACCCCAGGAATTACAGACCAGTCAGCTTAACATCTGTAGCTGGGAAGATAATAGAGCAAATTATTAAGCAATCAATTTGTAAACATTTGGAAAATTACACAGTGATAAGTAACAGTCAGCATGAATTTGTCAAGAATAAATCATGTCAAGCCAACCAAATAGTTGTCTTTCACAGGGGAAATCAGCCATGTGGATGGGGGGAGGGAGGGACCATAGATGTGATATATCTTGACTTTAACAAGGTGTAAGATAGTCTCTTGTATGTCCTTCTCAAACAAACTAGGGAAGTACAACCTAGATAGAGCTATTATAAATATGGGTGCATAACTCATTGGATAACTGTTTCCAGATAGTAGTTATCAATGGTTCAGAGTCACGCTGGAAGACCATAGTGAATAGGGCCCCACAGAGATCAGTTCTGTTCAATATCTTCATTAATTATTCAGATAATAACATAGAGAGTACAGTCATAGTCTGTGGACAATACTAAGCTGGGATGGGCTGCAAGTGCTTTGGAGCATAGAATTAATATTCAAAATGATCTGGACAAACTGCAGAAATGGTCTGAAATAAATAGGATGAAATTCAATAAGGACAAAATCAAAGTATTCCACCTTAGGAAGGAACAATCAGTTGCACATGTACAAAATGGGAAATAACTGTATAGGAAGTACTCCAGAAAGGGATCTAGGGGCCATCATGTACTACAAGCTAAATAAGAGCCAACAGTGTAACAGGAGTGTTTTAAGAAAGACAAGAAGTAATTCTTCTGCTCTACTCAGTGCTGATTAGGCTTTAGCTGGATTATTGTGTCTGGTTCTGGGCATCACATTTCAGGAAAGATGTAAACAATTTGGAAAAAGTCCAGAGAAGAGTAAAAAAATAATTATTAAAGATCTAGAAAACATGACCTAGGACGAAAGTGGAGGAAAAATGGGTTTGTTTAATGTGGAAAAAGATGATTGATGGGGACATGACAACAGTTTTCAAATACATAAAAGGTTACAAGGAGGTGGGAGAAAAATTGTTCTTGATCTCTGACAACAGGACAAGAAGCAAGGGGTTTAAATTGCAGCAAGGGAGGTTTAGGTGGATATTAGGGAAAACTTTCTAATGGTTAAAGGTGGTTAAGCACTGAAAAATTGTTTAGGTAGATTCCACAATATTAATCATTTGGAGATTTTTTTTTAGTGCAGTTTAGACCAACACCTGTCAGAGATGAGCTAAGTAATACTTAGTTATACCATGAGGGCAGGTGACTGAACTAGACAATCTCTCAATGGTTCCTTCCAGTCTTAGGATTCTAGGAATACCACTGCATAACCTGTTCCATGTCAGACCGTACAGCCAAGACATTCTGATTACTATCTTGCTTCCTGCTTCAAAAAGTTTGAGCTGGTATTCTTAGCAGACACCATTTGCCATCTCTAGGTATTGGTTAATTGTTACCTGGTAAGCATCACATTAAGGGTTACCCCAGTTACCCATTCACATCCCTAATTTTTATTGACAAATACTCCCTTTAAAAAAACAACTAAGATCGCAGTTACAGAAGAGGAAACGAGGATGAAGAAACTGAGACTTACCCTCAGCAGCTGGCAATTCTGGACTCAAAGACGACCTAGTTAAAAAAAATCAGCAAATAAAAAAAAAGTTAGTTGGAAAGAAAACCTAGAAACACAAATCTTCCACTCAATTTGTCAGATGGGACTATGAATGTCTTATGAATGAGGAAAGTCATGGATGTCTTCCAAGTTAAAATAATTTTTATTTATGACCTCTAATGAAGCATAAAGATGAGTAATTCCAACCAAACTTAAATCTGATAAAAAAATTGTTTCAAATATAAAACTCATAGAAAATTATAGTGTAAGAATTTCTGCCAGTTCCTTTAACACAACAAAGTTTTGATTGTTATTTTTTTTAAAAGACCTAACTTTATAAACACATGCACGCAATCATGTTATGACTGAGAACAAATCACGCAACAACCTGTTTTTTAAAGGAATGAAACTGTCAGGTATCAGAAAAACTACATTTCTGACCTTAAAATGAAGGAGGCCTTGACTATTTTTACTTTTACGATTAAAAAAAAATCACTTTATAGAATGATTTGGCTAACATTAATGTGGGAAAATTCTCTACTTAAACTTATTCATATTTACCTGGATCAGAACACTATATATATTCTCACAAGTGCCTACCTATCCGTTTCTTTTCGCTCTGCTGAAGTTATTGGTTGAGTTCTAAATCTCTCAGAAGTTTTTCTACTTTCACCAGGAGAAAAATAGCGCCTTGGCCTTCGTGACCCTCTTTCACGTTCAGTATTGGCAGACAAATCAGTACCTGATGTTGACATCTCAAATTGAGATTCACTTTTAATCATATGATAGAAAGTGCAAAGAAAAGAGAGCAGAAGAGAAAAGTAAAGCACAGATATAGGCATCCAATCAAAACAATCCACTAAAGATCACTTGGCATGCTTCTACTATAACATGCACAGAAGTATAGCAAATGTTCCAGCTACCCAGTATCATAGCCCAGTAGCAAGCAGAAGCAGATTTAGGCTGACAGCCTCCAATACACACTGGTGAGAGCTAAGCTGTGTGTTTTAATGCAGAACGCTACTGATGTTGAGTTTATTTATCATTTTGTCAAGGACGTGCAAGTATCACACAAAAATAATATTTCTGAAAAGTCACCTACAGTTCAGTTTTCTTGTGGGCACTGACAGTCTCCAGAAAGGCATTACGGAGCTGAGCAACAGAGACTTTTGTGTCAACCATGCCAATCTCACCATTGGACACATTTGCTTCAGAACTCTGAAACGCCATCTCCTTTTTCGTAACAGATTCCTTACTTTTTAAAGCCTCCGACTTAGGAGTACCAGTATAATCAGACATTGAGCGAGTCAGGAGTTTATGCTTCATCATTGACACTTCCTGAGATTCACCTTTCGCCTTAGCAGAATGTGATACAGATCCATTTTGTATGTACATAACTGTCTCACTCCTTTCAGTCCCCTCATGAGTCTTAAACAGGGGTTCAGGGTCTTGGCTCTTAGTGAACTCTAGTGCTTTCTGCAACTCTGAGGAATTAGCCTTTGGCTTGCTTATAAAAGCTGAAGAAAGCGCCGACTTGTCAAATTCACTTGCTGTAAAATGGTCTTCGTTGCTCTTCCCTTGTCTGTGAACCTCAGGTGGCAAAACTGGTTTTCTGCTTTTCAAAAGCTGTTCCGTCCCCAAAGGATATTCATCAGGCTTTGAGCCATAATTCTGAAGTATGTTACTTTTTTCCTTTTCCAGTGCAGTGGCAGTTGGGGATTTTGTCATGATGCCGGTATTGTCTGGTACTAAGAGGCTGCTAATTGAGATATTTTTTGCATCTTCTGTTGCCATCAGCTTGGCAGCATGAGCAACGCCAGCAGGCTGAAAACATCCATATACTTGTTGGCGGACTGAACTGAATGTCTGGTTGGCAACCCTATTAAATGCAGAAGTTTCTGACTGAAGAGGCATGTAATCAACTGGCACTGGATGAGATTTTTTCTGAGATACAGTGTCTGTGACAAGTTCAGGGCTTCCATGAACACTTTCCTCTTTCACCAGTTTCTCTCTAACTTTTACTCTTTAAGAAAGAAAAAGGATTAAAGCTATGAACAGCAATAACTAGTTCTGGGAAAACATGCATCAACTGTGGGAACAGAGAGCAACATCGTATAACAAAATAAAAAGATAAGCATATAAGTATTTTAAGGACATACTTTGAAATAATCTCTCAGTCTTAAAATCTTGGCCTTTACACCAGGCTTAAGGTTGTATACATTATTTACAGGCACACAGTACATATGTGACTTTTCAGAATGCTAACTGAGCAAGTAATCAAATTTAGAACACGTTCCTATTAGTCACAATTCCACTCTTTTGTCAAACAATACATTTTCATATTTTTCAAAACAGAGACTAAGGGGTTACTTTCTAAAAAACAGTTTTTTGAAGGATGTCTAATGTGAAACTCTGTCCTCCTTTTGCCATGTATGGTTAAACTGTCAACATAATGATTCTTGCTCACCTTGAAACAAATTAGTCAAACATTTTGGTATTTCCCCATATCCATTAAAAAGACTAGGAGAATACTTTGCATAGACAGGTCAATCTCCATGCAAGACTCAGAAATGGGAGCATGTCAAATACTGCACACAATTTTACTGAAATAAAATAATGTTAAGGGGTGTCTCTAAAAATGAAAAAAAAGTTAGTAGAAAATGAAAGCCTGGTATGGTTGTTACTCTTTCTGGGATTGCAAAAACAAAAACAACGCACATTGTATGAATGGTTAAGAAAAGTTTCACTGCATCCTAATATCCTACATTTCTGAGAATGTACTGAAGCTTATTCTATCTTGGTTTATTTTCTAGCAATTCTGTTCAACTTTTATGAGGTACGTGCACAAATACAAGCTATATTCTGCCTCTGGGGTGCCTGGTGCTGGCTCCCACTGACATCAAGGAGCTGAGCATAATCAACACCCGAGGACAGCATTTTTACTGCATGTAATCACGTAATTCTAACACAGCTCTGGCATAATTTTTAGATCCATAAAAAGTGCACAAATCAGTGAGACAGTTCCATAACAATTTAAATTGTTATAAAAAATTATAATTGAAAGCTATTTTCCCACGCTCGCCATGCAAAAGGTAATCAGTGAGGTAGTTTTTTTGGCCTACGGTTGAAAAAAAGCTGATGTATAGTACCAAGCTCACTATTTTGTGGCAATTAACAGATATTCCAACTCCCCAAATAAGCTCAATTCAAGGTTTGCTTCCAACACACTTTTCCTAGCTGCACAATTTATTTTACATAAAAAAATAAGATTTAAAAATATAAACTAATACTTTTGTGCAGTAGTATAATCCATTATATCCTCAACTATCTAAAGTATCACTCTTTTCAGCTGTGTAATATTTTATATCCCTTATGAAGGTTGGTCCACCTTAAAATGAAGCAACCCACAGTGACTTATCTCAAAAAACAAATAAGAGTGCTTATTTTCAAAGCTTAAAAAATGCTTTTTAGAGTATTGATGCATCCACCAAGTACCCAGAACAATCAGTGGTGAGGTTTTCAGAATCTGATTATTAGAGTATGACTACACTGCATAGCTTTTAGCAACAAGGTGGTGTTGACACAGCCTTGTTGCTAGAAGTCAACGTGTGTGAACACTGCTTGTTGGCACATAATTCCACCCTGTATGAAGGGTTCTCTCTTTGTAGGCAAGAGCGCGCTCCTGCAAACAAAGCAGCGTTCACTTGCCATGACAAAACTTTGTCGTTCATGGGTTTTTTTAAGCCCCTGTGAATGACAAAATTTTTGTTGACGTGCAAGTGTAGACATACCGTTTAGTTTAATCAGGAGTCTGAAAAGCAATGAAGAGTCCTTGTCAGAGTGCATGCTTCCAGTTGTGAACTCTTCATGTTCTGTCAAACTGGAGAATATTTGGTTGTTTTGTCTTCCTAGTGACTTAATTCTTACTCCTCCCCCACTCCAGTTTTAAAAAATAAAATGATAAAAACTCTTATTTGTAGTAACAGCCTGTATCCAGGGCATAAAGAATTTTGTAATACAAAAACTCGGTTGGTTGGTAGAGCACAAAGGGAGAAAATGGTTAAGAACAGGCTGGAAAGAAGATGAGAAGTTACAGAAATTAGTCAATGCCAATATTATAATACTTGTGATGAAAACATTAGGGGAATATCTAGTTCTTCATGAAAACATCAATTAGTAATAAAAGTGACAAAAACAGATGCTCCAGAAAGAAATTTCAGCAGCAGTTTATTGAACAGAAATAGTGTTTTCTGATTCACTGCTGCTGACAGATATAAAAGACAAAAGTTAAATGAGGGAAGAGGAAAGGAGAAGGAAAGGGAAGTCAGTAACAATAGATATAATCCAATTATTAGCCACACAGCTACATTCTAGGATACCTGGAGGGCCAGCTGATAAGTGAAGGTGTGTCTCCTTCTGAATCTTTCTGAAGAAACCATTCAGGTTTTGCTTTCCCTGTACTACTATAGAAAACAGAACTTCAGATAACTTTCTGATAAGACATCAACAAATGCACTCAGTCCCAGTCCCCCAAACTTAAAACTGTTCTCAGAATCTCCATAATAAGGTCTTGGTTTAGTATTAGCACTACACAGTTCTAACTAAGAAATTTGCATGGCAGTTTATAAAATGATAACCTTTGCATACAAAAGAATACATAAGAACAGTGGTACTTGGTCAGACTAAAGGTCCATCTAGCATAATACTCTGTCTTCTGAGTATTATGGCCAATGCCAGATGCTTCAGAGGGAATGATGGGAATAGGTAATCATCAAATAAATCTTCCCCTCTGGACCCCCTAAACATTTTGCCAAGACATTTAATGTACCATGTCCAAACGGTCCAGAATATGGACGCACACATCTACACTGAAAGTTATTTTATTTTACATCCTAGTTTGACAATGTATATGTTACATGGACAGACGCACTATACAGTAATTCCTCATTTAACACTATAGATATGTTTCAGAAAATGATTGTGTTAAGTGAAAACATGTTATGTGGGGTCAATTTTCCCATTAAAAAACACATGGAAAAGGTAGGGGTTGTGTTTCAAGCGGTGGTGTCTGTTGGGACAGGGACATAAGGTTGGGGGAGAAAAGGGACTAGGTTACAGCAGGGAGGGGAGGTGTTTGGTTCTGGGGGAGGGGAGAGGAGGGGAGGGCGATTGGGTTGGGAGTATGCCCCTGTGACGGGGGGGTGGGAGGGGGAGAGAGAAAGGGTTGCCGGGGAACGGCAAGCGGTGAACCCTCTGCCACTTTGCAGGGAGGTGGGGGAAGCCCCGCGCAGCCACTGGCGATGGGCCGGCTGGGGAAATCGTTTTATTTTGGGGATGGTCATGTAATTATATAAAAGAAAAAAAAAAGAAAAAAAAAATTGTGCTATTGTGAAGACATGTTAATCAGGCACGTGTTAAATGAAGAATTACTGTACTGCACATAGGGTTATTGTTAGACTATCTGCAGCCTAAAGAATTAAAGCCTACCAAAAGATCTTTAATCCCAATATAAACAGATGATATGAGTTTAATGAAGCTCGCAGAATATATTACTGTAGCTTACATGAAATTCTTGCATAATGAGAGAGAACAGCAGAAACCCCCTCCTCCCGGAGTAATATGGCATAGTTTCAGGAGTTCAGACAGTAACTCCCAGGCCACTGCATGGGGCTGATGCGGTCATTTGGGATACAATGGAGAAAAGCTAAAATATATTAAAATGAGCAAAGAAACACATTCTTGGTCTGATACTTTTTGCATCTGACTCCAAAATGGAAACAAGTCCCTGCTGAAATTTGAAAGCAATGAAGGCTACAAAAGCCCTTTGTGAAACTACTAATATACCATTGCATTCTTTCATCGATGTACAGTATTCAGTGTCTGTAACATCCACAACAATAGTGTCCTACTGTCACAGAAGATTACATCAAATACAATAATGGGCCAGATTCCGCTCATGACACTGATGTGAATCTGGAGTAGCTCTTCATAATTTAGTGGAGTCACTCTGAATTTATATACTGCTTTAACAGGTGAATTTGGCAAAATGATCTTTGTCCAACTGAAAAGAACTTAGAGTATGCCTTAAAACTTTCTTATTCTGCTTTCCTAGGGGGGAAAGATCCCAGGAAAATCATGGGGATTCGAACTAGGGGGGTAGTGTAGACATACCCATATATAGGTACCATAAATAAATTTGCCTATTTATAATATTCAGTCTGAAACCTCAACGACAATTATAACTTCTGCTAAGGCTGAGACCATAAAGATCAAGAGTACTTAACAGGTTAAAAAGGATCCCCTGGCAGAAATGGAGGAGGGAAGTAATCAGCAGGCTGTGAGACAGGCTAACACAGGTGCAGAGAGGCAGAAATTGCAGCGGGAACCATATTTCCCCTTGTCAGAGTTAGCTGGACTCAGTGGACGCTATGATTCGGAGTCAGTAATACCTCTGCATATGTAGGTGTTTATAATTTTTACCCTCTGCTCTAGATGCTCAGTACTATTGAGGAAAAGCTAAAAAATGCTTTGTTATTATTGTGTCATTTCAGGCCTGCTCTTCCAGACTCCTTAAAGGAAACTGATACGGATGCCAACATCAAATTGGGCCTGTCTTGTTAATGAGGCTGCAGCCCCAGAGATGCAATCAGAGTGGTTAGACCAAATGGTTCCATCCAGAGGTGCAGGCTCCTAGGGCTGTCACTTAAGGGGTGCCCTCAACAAGAAGGGATGGGGGCCAAGAGATGGGATCAGTTTGCCCAGTAGCTGACATACACATATTCAAGAAAGGCACCTTTTTAGAACAGTAGAGATAACTAAAGGGGGAGTGTAAAAAGACTGATATGGAAAAGCTACAGGAAGTCTAAGCAATTAGGGTACATCTACACAACATTTAAACACCCACAGCTGCCTGGGTCAGCTGACTCCATCTCATACTGCAAAACTGCCAGACATACTTTTAGGTTTGGATTGGAGCCAGGGAGTGGTGGGCTCCCGTGCAGCCCCAAATGTCTACACAAGGGCTACTCAACACGCAGACTACAGCACACTTGTTTGCAGCCTGCAATGCGGTTTGGGTTTACCTGGGGCTGAACATGTAGCCCGCAGGTGGGAGCCAAAGCAAAAAAATAGACAATATATCAGTCTTCTGTTGATATGTGTTTCAGTAGTTAAATTCCTGGACTGTCACTGCTCATTAAAAGTGCTGTCATATGGGTGGAAATTGAGTAAATATTGCATTTATTAATAGCAGCATACCGGACTTAAATGGGGCCTGTGTGTTATGTAGTCTTGCCTTAATCTTTATATTCATGCCCATCAGTGTAAAAAGCTATTTGCATAATATATTTGCATGCATATGCAACCACACTTAAGTTGCAGCCCTCAGCATGTGCTTACAGCATCATTGTGGCCCCGCAGGGCTTCCAAAGTTGAATAGCCCTGGTCTACACTACATTTTTTAGCTTCACCACCAGCTGACTTGGACAAGCCATTACCATGCTGCTGGTCTTCTACGATAGTGTAGAAGTATTCTTAGGATCTTCAAAATACAGTCTAATGCTCACCCAAGTATCAAAACAAGGAAGTAAGTCCTAAGTTTAAGCAGCCTGACTCCTGCACAAAACCAAATCACGTTCACATGAGCACTGATATCCAAAGGACATCAGTTTTTGAAACCCTGTTTTCCAGGGATTAACCCAGACCTCATCTGGAACCACCTCAACAAGAACAATGGTTTTTGTTCTGTATTTGTACAGTACCTAGCAAAATGGAGTCGTAGTCTTTAACTGGGTTCCTAGATGCTACTGCAATACAGAGAATGTACCTATAAAATTAAAAATGGTACTGGAATTGGAGCTTCAGGTCGCCTTCCCAGATACACAATTGAACTGCACTAAATTCAGAAACAGCTGGCGCAGAGTTACACCATTTCATTGTCTGGAAACAGAGACCAGTATGAAAAATGACAAGTAAGGAGTAGCTACCTCCAGTTCAAAATCATCACTGGGCATAACTAATTATCTTGGTATCTCTTCAAAATTTCACTTTAATTAGTAATGTTTTTGAACAGCCAATACATATTTGCAATAAATTACTATTTTATTTATAAAATTGCATATATAAAAAAGTTGCCCTTCAGCTAGGGACGTAAACGACTAGTCGAATATCCGATAAGCATAAGCTTATCGGATAGTTGACTAGTGATGTGACTAGTCGCTTCCCCCCCACCCTTGCTGCCTTTATCAGCAGAGGGCAGGGGAGGTAGAGGCACAGTGGGAAATGGCGCAAGCAAGGACTGAAGCAGTTGCCGCTCACGCCGCTTCTGCTGCGATTCTGCTTTTGAAATGTAGAAGAACCCCACGAGGCGCTTGTACATTTTAAAAACAGAAGCCCCACAGGGAGCATGAGGCTTCCCTGTTGGCTCCCTGCTCTCTGCAAAGCTTCCTTTTGAAATGTACAAGAGCCCCACTGGGGCTCTTGTAACATTTCAAAGGCTCAGGCGCAGGGAGTGCGGGGCCAGTTTCTCTCTGGCCCTGAACTCCTTGAGGGGCTTCCACTTCAAAGGTAGAGGTGTCCTTACAGACTAAACAAACAGTTCATAGAAAACCCATCAACTATTTGATTAGTTAATTAATCTAAATTTAACATCCCTACTTTCAGCCCAACTATCTCAGAGTCTTAGGACAAGAGTGAATTGGAGAGGAAGAGATGTAGCTGGAAACTATATATGTTTAGGTCTCATTTCCACTATCTGACATGAATTTTGTAAATTTGTTTCTAGAGCTATATGAACAAACAAAACACTAGCAATCTTAGACTACTTCAAGGAGCAACCAAATATTTAAAAAATTAATGTGATTTCATCCTAATTCATCCTATTTAAATTAAAAAGATTTAAATGCGATACTAGACAGTGGCTGTAAACACTCCTTCACAGATTTTTTTACAGGCAGAAGTCTTCTACTCTCAGAGAGCCTCAAAGATCATGATTTTGTTTTACTAGGAACATAGTATGGACTTTCCACCATCTTGAAGTGGTGGGAAAGTCCAAATAACTTGTTCTAGAGCTGAAAAGTAGTATAAACATGGAAGAGATTGTTATTCTACAAGGGTCTTCTCAGGGATAAACTTGGGCTATTTAATGCATTTTATTACGGGGGAGACGAAGAACCTCAAATTGAAGTGGACAGGTTTTTGGCTTGGAAGAGTAACAGTCTAATCTCTTTGCCTTTGTTAAAGCTAGAGTTTGGTCCACTCCTTTAGCTTCAGGGATTTATAAATGAGAGAAGGAAGAGCTGTGGGGGCTCATACTTTAATTGTTCCTATTAGTAACAGGATTAGTCAGGACTGATTTATCTTTAGATTAACTCAATAAAGCTTGAGATAAACATGTGGAGTGCTTGGTTAAAACCTTCTGTTTGGCCACACTCCCTGAAACATCTCAGTATAGTGAAATAGCCAGTCAAAGCGGGCAGGGCAGTTATATTATGTAGCTATTCACACGTATACACAGTCCTGGTCTTATGAGCTTTATCTAAGGGAACTATCAGGAGAAACAAAAGTCTGAGAGGAACACCTCTTAAGCAGAGTGTCCAAGGACACCTGTATGTAGATGTGTACATAAATGGAAGAGGTCTTAAAAATTGAGTTTTCAAGGCTCTAAAATGAAGTACAATCATCAGTCCTGTCCTATGTGCTATACTGAAACTGAAATGGGGAAAAAAGCAAATTGCACACGTTAACAGAATATAGATAATGGATAGCTGGCTGCATTCATCTACTGGTGGGAAAAGGAAAACAAACCCAAAGAGAGACATTTATACTACAAGGTACTAGCCTTTGACTGGGAGGGGCTGTGGGAGAGAGACTTTTCTTACACTACTTGAAAGGTGCACAAACACCATGAAATGGAGAACTTAGGATTCATTCTAAAGACTTTCAGGAGTTTTACTTCCCTCACCCGAAAGGATATCTTATCTTCTTAACGAAGAATTACAATGTCAAAGTAACAATTCTAATAAATCTTTTCCCAAAGTCGGTTAATGAAAAACCTCAATCATTCCACTTGTATTATTTCATTTAAATTATCCTGAAGTAGTCAAGATTACCCGTCAAAGCTAGATCTTACTGGTAACAATTTACTGTGCATTTTTCAGATGGTACATTATCAAACTACAGGTTGAACCTCTAAAATCTGGGACACTCTGGTCCAGCAACATCCATGGTCCAGCAGGACCATGGTCCAGCAGGACCATGGATATTGCTGGACAGAGAGCCCCAGCTGGCCAGCTTCAGAATCATAGCCTAGGCTGGCGGTAGGGAGCCCAGCCTCCGTTGGTGCTGGTTTGGTGCAGGAGTGCAGTCCCAGCTGGGGCTAGTGGTGGGGAGCTCAGCCCAAGCTGGGCTGGAGTCAGCTGGACATGGAGCCTGGACCAGGGCCATGACGAGGTGTGGGGAGGGCGCAGCCACTGCTGGGGCTGGAGGCAGCAGGGCCAGCCCCTGTCCAGGGCTGGCACAGTGCGGGAGGCAGGCCTGGTTACGCCTGGCATGGCGGGGGCCTAGAGGCAGGAAGCACAGGCCCACCCAGCAGCAGAGCCTAAAGCCAGACTTTACCTACTCTTGACCGGCAAACTCCTTGTTCAGGACCACTCAGATCCTTAAGGTGCTAGACAAGAGGTCCGAGCTGTATTGTTACAGGATGACTCCATTTCATTTTGTTTCCTTATAACTTGCATACACTCACTTACATGAACTTAAAGGGAGCCAAAAACTAAATATGCATATTTTTAGGGGACGAAGTTGTCAGATGAAGTATTTAGGAAATTACTAGTGAGACTATTTTCCCTTTGCTACAATAAAGCATTTGATAGTTCTCAGATGGTTCTCAGATTTCAAAGCAATATCTGCAATCTTAAGCTATAGCTCTCAAATGAAGACTAGGAATTCAGATGGATCTCCTGTCCACTAGATACCAGATTTCTCAGGTCATAAGAGCATGTGAAAAGAGGAGGTTACTCACCTTAGCAGTAACAGATGTTGATCAAAACAAGCGTCCCTGTGAGTGCTCCACACCCAGGTGTCAATGCATCCTAGCGCCATTGACTGGAGTTTTTACAGCAGTGTGTGGGAGCGGGGGAAGAGGGGGCGGGGGATGCACATGTGCACTGCCCATGGTGCACAGATTCTGTGTATCGTGATCAGGCATACACTTCCCTCCCCTCCTTTCAGCTCTTTCTCTACCTGGAAACCTGGCCTGTATAAGATTTCTGAAGTAGAGGGGAGGGAGGGTGACAGGGTGGTAGAGCACCCACAGGGCTGCTCATCTCGAAGAACGTCAGTTACTGCTAAGGTAAGTAATCTCTTCTTTTTTGAGACATATCCCTGTGTGTGTTCCACAGCAGGTGACTACAGAGGAATATATCCTATGGGGGTAGGTACTTTGGATCTGGTAAGTACACTGTAGATAACAAAGCCTTGGCCATTTTGTTTGTTGATGAAGGCCTTGAGGGAGTGCAAAATGTTTGGTGAACGTCTGATTGGAGGCCCACGTGGCTGCTGCACAAGTGTCTGCAATGAGAACCTTGCGAAGATAAGACACTGATGTGGCCACCACTCTGGTGGAATGAGCGCATTTTGAGGTAGGTATAATTACTCGATTGCAGCAGAATCTGATGCAGTCTGAAATCTAAAGAGAGAACTTCTGGGCCAAGATCGCCTTTCTCTTATTAAGTTCTGCTAGTGAGCCAAACAGTTTTGATGAAGAGCTAAAGGATTTTGTTCTATGTATGTAAAAGGATATAGTGCCCTGCAGACATCAAGCAGGTGTATTTTTGCTTCTAACTGATTAGCATGAGGCTTGGGAAAAATACAGGAAGGTGAATGGTTTGATTTATATGAAAAGAAGAGTGTAACTTGGACAGGAATTTGGGATGCACATGGAGAGTTATTTTATTCTTTAAAAGATGGTATATGGGGCAGAGGTCGGCCATTAATGCTGCTATTTCTCCCACACAACTGACTGAAGTAATCGACACTATCGATACTTTACCAGTATTCATCAATAGGTAAAGTAGGGAGCATGTGACCATGGGTTTGAAAGGTTGTTGAATGCGTTGAGAACCAAGTGCAAATCCCATGGTTAAGTCATAGTAACTGTGTTAGGGTATAGGGCCTGGAGACCCTTGAGGAATCATTTTGTCATTGGGCGAGCAAATATGGTAGTGTCATCGATTTTCATGTGGATAGTTGTAATCACTGCCAGATGGACTTTGACAGAACTCACTGAGAAAGGAGATTGTTTCCAGTAGAGGTGGTTTTCATGGATGGAAGGTAAGAGAGCCACCTCTGGCAGGAAGCTTCATGATATGGCCCAGTGGGTAAATTGTGCCCATTTGTGGATGTATGTTTGAGTAAACTTGACTCTATGTTGTAGTTCATTCTATACTTGTTTGGAGCATTATAGATCTAACCCTGAGAGCCATGTAGGTACCAGGCTTTGAGGTGAAGTTTGAGTAAGAGGTGATGCTGAATTTGGAGCCTGGTTGGGTTTGCAGGTCTGGACTCTGCGGTAGAGTGACTGGAGAAAATACAGCCATCCTGTTGAAGAAGGCGAACTATGGCTGTCTGGGCCAAGAAGGAGCTATAAGAATGACCCTTGCTCTGTTCTTATTTTCTGTATAGTTTTGTTGATAAGGGGTATGAGGAGGAAGGTGTATAGCAGATGGGAGCTCCATCTGAATATCAGGGCATCTCTCAGAGATTCTTTGCTTCTGCCCACTCTGGAGCAAAATAGGGGGCACTTTTTGTTGGTGCAAAAAGGTCTATCAGAGGATAGCCCTGGTGATGGAAGAGTGTTGGCAGTATGCTGTTGTTCATTTGTCACTTGTGCTCTTGAGGTGAGGCTCTGCTGAGAGCATCTGTGGTGGTGTTTAGAATACCCGGAAGGTAGCAGGCACTTATAGCAATCTCATGTTTGAGGCAACAGTTCCAGAGGGTAATACCCTCTGTATAGAAAGCACGGGAGTGTGAACCACCTTGCTTGTTTATATAAACAATGCAATGCTGTTGATGTAGACTCCCACGTTTGCCTGACAATGCCAGAAAAAAAATGGTGGCATGAAAGTATGATGAGTCTGAGCTCTAGAGTGTTTATCTGAAGGTCCTCTCAGCTAGGTACCAAACACCCTGAGTTGTTGTGTTTGCCATGTGCACTCTCCATCCCATGAGGGAAGCGTCTATAGCGATGATGAGAGAGGGTTCTAGAATTAGTAAAGGGATCCCTGTACATAGATTTTTGGGTTTCGTCCATCACAGTACAGCACCTTTCATCATTATGGGGATGGAAAGAGTCTTGGTCAAGGGGTGAATGTTTGGTTTGTACACTGTCCTGAGCCATCCCTGGAGGCAATGCATGAAAAGGCACATGTCGGGTACTATGGGACTGCATGATGCCATGTGTCCCAACTGTTGTAGGCAATCATAGGCCATGAGTTGAGGCACGACCGGTAGCTTGCTGACTAGGTCCCTGATTCTTTAGAACCTGTTGGTTGGCAAGGGAGGCTATGGTTGTTTTTGCATTTAGGTGTGCTCCTATTAACTGTATTGACTGCAATAGTGTGAGCACTGATTTCATCTTTATTAACTGGCCCAGAGAGTGGAAGCATACTTTGACCAGGGAGGTACTGTGATAGGAGTCTATTTCAGATTTTGCCTTGATCAAGCAATTGTCCAAGTAAGGAAAGATGATAATGTCTTGCTTCCTTAAGTAAGTGGTGATTACTGCTAGCATTTTGGAAAAAAAATTCTTGGTGCTGTGGAGAGTCCAAATGGCAAGACCGTATACTGATAGTGATTGGTACCAAGGATGAAGTGGAGAAAGCATCTATGAGTGGGATGAACCATTATATGAAAATAAGTGCCCTGAAAGTCAAGAGAGAAAAACCAACCTCCTTGCTCCAGTGCCGAGACTATAGTGGCTACTGTTACCATCTTAAATCTTTGCCTTTTTACATATTTGTTGAGGGCTTTGAGACCTAGAATTGGACACCAAACCCCATCCTTTTTCTGTGTGAGAAAGTAATGTGAACGAAATGCTCTTCCCTTGTATTTTTGGGGGGTGGAGTCTATGGTGCCAAGCAGAAGGTGGTATTCAACCTCCTGCTTCAGCAAAAGATCATTGAAGTGGTCCCTGAGGAGGGACAGAGTGGGTGGCTGGGGAGGAGGGATGGAGGTAAATGGCATGGTATATCCTGATCAGATCATTTGGAGAACTCATGTGTCAGATGTTATAGACTGACATTTGGTGTAAAAAGGCAGAATGCGATTATTAAATTGTTTATAACTGGATGATGCTGCTGGAGCAGGTGAGAGTGTTTTCAGTCCCTTGAACGAAGCCTCACATTTGCTTTATTTTGCTAGGGTGATTGGTTCGTAGAGTTGTTTTACGTGCATGTACACTGTTGTCTATTGTGACCACACTGTTGTTGTGGGTGCTGGTCTTGCCTTTGGTGTTGGTAAGTATATTGTGGGTACCTTGGTCTGGGGTATGACGGATATCTGTACTGTCTTCTGGATGTGGTTGTATGTATTCCCAGAGAATGAAGTGTGGCTCTGGAGTCTCATAGAATGAAAGACCTTGTTGGTCTTGATGGAGAAGAGTGTCTCGCCCTCGAACAGATGGTCTTCCATGGTTGATTGTATCTCTCAGGAAAAAAATCTGCAAAATTGAACCATGAGGCTTGTCTCATGACATCTCCAGTGGTGGATCAAGAGCCACATACAGAGGTGTTTTGGATATTGTAAGGCCTTCCATGACAACCACCCTAAATGGTTGTTTTTGCCTCCTGTATATAAATCAATAAAAGTGTTAAACTTGGAATAGTTGTTATAATCGTGTTTGCTGAGTAACACCATATAGTTCGCTACTCTAAATTGCAGCATGGATGATGTGTATACTTTCCTCCCAAAGAGGTCTAATCTCTTGCTGTCTCTATCAGTCGGGGTAGAATGAGGCCCTCTGGTGGGGGTGGATGGGTAAAGAGGAATTTGCAGACCTTGGGAGGGACATAATACTTCCTACCTGCCCATTTGCATGTGTGTATAATGGTGGTCAAAGTCTGCCAAATCCTCTTTGCGAGGTCAGTGAAGGCCGGATTTATGAGTAGGGTGATTTTTGCTAATGGGGCTATTTGGAGGATGTTGAGTTCATATTGAGCCTCTGTGACTTCCTTCATAGCGATATTGAGGTCAGCTGCCACTCTAAAAAGATCTTGAAATGCAGTAAAATCGTCCACTGCTGTTGGTGGTAGTGGCGGCATTACTGCTTTGTTGGGGTAGGATGATGAGTTGGTATCAGGAGATGGATCCAGTCCTTATTGCTAAGACTGTGGTTCCTGTGCCTCGTCTTCCATTCGTTGTGGTGATGGAGAGAGAGTGGTGATGGGAAGGGAGCAGGTTGTATGTTGTGCTTCTTAGTGTGCTCTTTCCTATAGTTGCAGGCCCATGGGCTCCAGTATTGCCAATGTGTCGAATATGGCATGGGTGGTGGCAGCCACAGATATGGTCCCCATGTTGGGATAGCCCTGCCCAGTGGGGGGGTCTCAGACTGGCAGAACCAGCAGATGGTACAGAGAGACCTCAGTTCCAGATGACAATTGGGGTGAGAAAGTAACATCCCCATCATAGTCACTCGAAAGTTCACTAGGCAACATCCAGTGTTTATGTTCTGCTGTAGCCAGTGAAGTATTGGTACTGAGGAAAGGAGAATTGAACGTGGACTAGACAATTAAGTCCCTCTGATGCAGGTACCTCGGTGCCAGGGTAGAAGGTGTCATTATTATCTACACCGTAGCTGGTACGGATGCCAGCAGTGGCGTTGCCAGTGCCGATGTGTGCTCCGTGATATGGCGCACACAGTACCGACAGATATTACCATGGTTCTGGCATCCGGTGTAGATGTTGCTGCGGTGCCTTGCCGCTAGTTTTCTGTGCCAACGTGTTGGCGTCGTGATTGCTCAGTACCATGTTGGTTCTTGAGCTATGTGAGGCAAGCATACTCAGGCCTGTTGCCTCGGTATGTGTTTTGTGCGCACCGTGCTTATTAGTATTGTGGTCAATTGGAGATGGCTGATGCATCATATGTACCCAGATGCAGTGCTTTTTTGGCCCTCAGTGCCAATTTTGTACTTGTGCACCATTTGGGTGACTGTACTTTATGAAGAATGAATGAGGCACATTTCCTGGGGGACTTCTTTATCAATTTGGGGCCCAGTCAGTACCTGGATTAGAGGCTGGGTGCTGGGGATTTCTGCAGCATGATCATTTTGAGGCAGAGATGTCCATCTCTGTAGGTTCACACTTTCAGTTTAGCACAATGGTGGTAATCCTGCTGGACATGAGATTCCTCAGGCACCTAACGCATTTAGAGTGCCCATCAGATACAGGCATGGTGTCATTGCAGCTCAAGCAACATTTAAAACCTGGTGAATCCAGCATAGTTAACTGAAACGTGAATAGTCTAACAACAACAGGAAAAAACTTCAGGGAAAAAGGTTTTGAGAGTGAGTGAGAACGAACGAACTTGGATCGAATGGGAAATCAATGAAGAAAGAAAACTAGAACTAGCTAGTTTTCTACAGGATTAATGACGATGAGTGAAGACCACTACTAAGTTCAATCTCAAGACGGGGATGGCAAGAAGGAACTGTGAGGGGGACATACATGTGCAGTTGTAATACATGGGACCCACACTCAATGGGCACTGCGCACACGCACGCCCCTCCCCTGGCATTGCTGTCAAAACTCTGGTCAATGGTGCTGGGATGCACTGACACCTGCTGTGGAGAACCCACAGGGACGTCTCTCAAAGAAGGACTTGCTTATGTGGGAAGGACAGAGTGGAGAAATTTACATCTCAAGTATTCTGGGGCTCAACATCCCAAAAAAGAATGTATATGATCTATGGGACTACTAACAGAATCAGTATTTGCCTAAATCCCATGGTCCTTATGTTTTACAATGGCCAGACAATTCTTTTCAGCCAACTAACCAACATTTTCGTTTAAGACTTTCATTTGCAGGCTATGGAAACAAGCTACTTCTATTTAACACTGGCAAAATATTCCATGTACAGAGAAAAGTATTTCAGAAAATTTGCTTTTACTAAAAGACATATTGAATATGATGCAAATACATTTAAATTGCAAGCATTTTCTAAACCTAACAGTAAATGAAAATTATCAAAATGCAGCAAATGTAGTACTGTAACCATTCCCATTCTTAATTTCACCAAAAATCTCTTTAAAAAGGAGAGCTTGTTTTCATAAAAGGACCTTCTTGTTACAGTATCTTGAATCTAATAAAACTCTCAGCAAACACACACAGATTTGTAAAACCTTATTGCATGTAAGCATAGTAATCCGGTTTTACAAGATACGCCAATGAGTACCTAAATATCAAAAGCCAGAACTCAGCTCAAGGCAACAGGACATTACCCCAGGGGAGAATTTGTTTTTATTATAGAGATTTTTATAAAGGTGAATACCAATATAGGAAAAACATGCTTACCCTTGTCTGGTGTCACTGTAGAAGGGCTGATCAATGTGTGAATGACTTGGTGAAACTGGCTGCTTTGGTGAGGAAAGGGATAACCGGCAAGTTTGCTTAGGTGATATTGGCACTTCCTTAAAGGAGGATTCCTGCTCAGAGTATGAAAAAGATGCAGAACCATCCACTTCTGGTGACAAGTCCTGAGCTTGTCCAGCAGCACTAACTTCCTGTGCTTTTTTATTCTCCAAGTTTGAAAGCTCTTCTCTCTCTGCAACTCTGTCTTTTTCATGGAAGAAGTGTTCCTTCGATTCAGAAGCAGTACTCAATGACTCCTTATTCTCAGACCTGGAGAAGTACAGGGAACTAAAATCTTTGCTTTCTTCTTCCTGCTTGTCGCTTTTTACTTCCTTTTTGTCACCAGTGTCGGGCTCTTTTCGTGGCCTGGTATATCTGGATAAATATTCAGAATCTGCCTCAGATTCTAAAGGTAATCCATATTTTTCTGCTAGCTGGCGTCTCCTCTCTGCCTTGTACCTAGCTATTCTTTCTGCTTTCGACTCAAGTCCCTGGTTATCCATGGCTCCTGTGCTATATGGAGGCTCTGAATTTGCTCCTGTAGGTTCTGCTCGATACCTGGATGACCTAGGTTGTTTTCCTATGGAAGAATCTGAAGTTTCCTCCTCTTCATTTGATCTTCCTACAAAAAAAAGTATGTAGAATTAAGAGTGATTTAATAACTTATCCTATATTCACATTTTTATTAAAAATATTATTCAAAACTGTGTGGAGTATCACACCTGACATTCAGTAAACAGGCTTCAAACATATATACGGTGTTACTTAGCGTTTTTAGTTCTTACAGGTTTTTGCAATTCAGAATGAACTAGCACAACTGTTTAAGGCTACTCCCATGAACTATTCTGAAATAAACTTTTACTTCTTTCAGTGACCTCTCCAAAACACGTATAATGAAAAAGGAACATGCAGTAAGTGCTCCTGAATATTGAGTGTGTCTTTAACTTTCCAAGGAAGTTGGGATTCTTATAATAACTTCCATGTTTTAAAATACAACTAATGTCTATTCCCAAAATGCTGGGAAGACAGACTATATGCACAAAAATCAGCCAGAAAGAAAACTAAAAAGCAATTTAAAAGCATCTTGTGGCAGCGCTCTCTCTCAAAGTAAATATTAAGCTTGACAATAGTGTATCTGCTACTGTATGCCCGATTATTTATTTTTATATAAATATAAACATAGTTCTTACCAAAGTGGGGACTATATGAGTCTGTTGCACGCATATATCTTGGTGTATCTTCTTCTAGTAAACGGTGGGTAACTAATCCTGGACAATTTTGTAGGAGGATGGGCTGCGTATCATTTTCAATACCCTCTAAACGTCTGGCGATCCTCTCTTTCCTGCAAAAGATGGAAGAAAATGTATAACTGTTACCTAAGGACTTAGGTAATAGAATTATTTTATGACCCTCGCCAGAAACTATTGCTAAATTATTTGCATTTTACAGCAATTTGACAAAAGGCTGTTTTACCTTTTCATTTCCAAAATGTTCTGCTTGTTTGGTTCAAAGAGTTTTCTTAATTCTGAAACTAAAAAGAAAAAAGAAACAATGATGCAGTGTTCATTTTACAAATTAGGACTGCTCAGATATCACAGCAGGATTTCTATAAGATTGTGTGGGAAGCATTAGAGGAAGAAGGGATGGCCTACCAGTCACTGGTAGGTAAACATGTCTTATTTGTGTTCCTTGCTTGCCAACCTCCTTAAAAGGGTATGTCTACACTACTCCCCTAGTTCGAACTAGGATGAGGTGGTTCAATAAAGACAGCATGCAGAACACTTCTGCTGGCAGAGGGGACACAAAGGAGGCAACTGCCCCAGGGCCTAGCGATTCAAAGGGGCCTAGGCCATTTAAATTACCACTTGAGTGCTGCATGCCATGCTCCAGAGCCCTGGGTGGCATGCTCTGGATGGCGCTAACAGCTAGCTGCCCTGGCTCTGCCCAAGGGCCCCTCTGTCCCCCTCCTGGAGGGTAGAACCACCTCTGTACCTTGCCCAGAGGTCTGGCGAGGCTGTTGGCTTCCCAGATGCAAATATCAGCTTTAAAAAAATCCCGAAACTATTGTAGTAGTGCCTAGGAACTCCAGATGAGAGCCCCATTGGTATAGATCCTATACAAAACACACAGACCACTGCCTCAACAAGCTTACAATCTAAGTAGACGATGAGACAACCAGTGGATAAAGTCAAAAAAGCAAATGGAAACAATTCCACAATAATGATCAGCATGACAGGCACTGGTCTCAACATGCCAGCTGGCTATCAGTTGTCACTTTTCTGTAGGCATCACAGCTTAAGTTATATGAAGTTATACAACTATGAAAGGATGAACCATAACAAAGCTGAATTCTTCTATCTTACTTCACTGCATATTAAACACGATGATAATGTAACTTTTATGGGTAGGCCTCTCTCAAAGTTAGCAGAGGAAATATTCATTATTTTTAAAAAGATTTTTTAAAAATTGATTTTAAATAAATTAAATACAGATTGATTTTTTACAAATACACCTATTTAAAATAAAATATGCAATTATGACAACCTATGTTAAAGGCCTAAATTTACTAAATCTATTAAAATCACTTTAAAACATTAAACTGTACATGTGTGTTGAAAAGTTTTGAAGAAAGTCAAATCACTGAATGGGGTGAAGTCACTAGCTAAGTAACCTGCAACCAAGCGTTTGTAGCGCCAAACCTGCTTTTGATAGCAGGGGCCTCTTCTGCAGGGCAGAAAGATTTCCCGGCCGCCCCCCCAATTTCAGTTCAATGATTTGTTCAGTCTACCTTTAGAAAAAAACCAACAATCTTTCTCTGGAAAAATAACGAAGTAGCACTAATGCAAAAATGCTGAAAATTGGTTATTTAAATCAATGTTTCCTGTTTGCTGATTTATGTCCTGGTTAAAAATCAGTTATTGAAATGAATCCGGAAAAGGGGTGCAGTGTAGACACAGCCTACATGTGCTGAAATGCCATCTGAGATGACAGGTCAAACTGCGCTGACCAGCAAGGTCCAGGTGTTTTTCCAACAGTGACTGGCAACTGAGCTAAATAAATAGTTGTGGAAGAACAGATTAAGGCATCTTAAAGTACAATTTGTAACTGGTTGCTGCAATACAGGACCTTTAATGATAATGGGTGGGAGAGTAGTGAAAGTAAAAGCAAAGTAGAAAAAGCCTGGAGCATCCATTGACATTTTCTCATTTAGTCTGATATCTAATTAAATCAGAACTGAAGAAACTTTTGAAGAAATTAAGTTCTGTTAACTAATATTTTGCTTAAATAAATGGCTTCACCTGGGACATTAGCTGTCTTAAAGGCTAGTCCTGCAGATTTCTACTTCTTCAAATTTATTTAGGCCTTTTCGATTTTATGTATTGGTTATACATACACTATACAATTTCAAGCTAGTCAGACCTCTTTACCCTCATAATCTCTTCACCCCAGGCCACAATTTTATGTGCAATTAAAAGGAGCAATGAAATGATTACACAGACTCGCTTGAAAATTCTTTTGTTATATAAAGAGTAGAGAGCTTTCATGTTTACTATCTGACTATTCCCCTTCCCGCTCGCCAATTACATACAGCTGTATTTACCAACAGACAATCACTATTTTTGGTTCATTTTACAAAATGTCAACTTCATTTTATGAAGTCTCCTTTAAAAAAAAAAAAAGCCAAACTTTAGCAATTAAACTGCACTGTAAATCTCTCGCATACTTAGGCTGCAATTCTAAGTCGAGCATCAGACTCAGGAAGGTTCTCTCTAACACCTTCCCAAACAAGATGGAGACAAAAAATGGCATAGGCCTACTCCACAATGTTTTGCATTTTTCCCCCACATACTTCAAGTTCCAAAAGGCAATTTCAGGCATGCAGATCAACATCTGAATAGCACTTTCACCAAAAAGCTTTCTTTCTGATTATGCACATACTCTCACTCTCTATTGGGGAAATATTTTAAATATAGGCAGGTAGTCTGCTACTGCAGAATTGTGTTATTTGCTGGATCTCATACATTTCTCTTCTGAAGACACTGGCTGGCTCTTGCAAGCCCATCTAATTGGGTTTCCTTCTTTACTAAGGTCTGCAATTCTATGTGTATGCAGATGCCAATGCCATGCCTGTTTACGGTTCATTTATTCTGTAACCAAACAGAATTATACTGTCACACAGACACATCGGGAAAATATTGCTTTAAACCAGTGGTTCCCAAACTTTTCAGCATCACGCCCCCTTTTTGATTTTTGAGAAACCCTCACACCTCCCCCCCCCCAAATAGCAGCAAATCTTGTTGAGGAGGTGAAAAAAAAGGAACTGATGGGAGATGAGAAACAAAAATAGCAGCAAAACTTGGGGTGGCAGAATGGGCGGGGGAGGGCTGGGTCACCTCACGCCCCCTCCCCCCGGAATTTCAGCACGCCCCCCCAGTTTGGGAACTCATGCTTTAAATGAATTAGCAACTCAGTAGTGCTTATTTAAGCTTTAAAGACTAACAAGATGGTTTATTAGATGATGAGCTTTCGTGGGCCAGACCCACTTCCTCAGATCAAATTTGATTTGTATTTGATCTGAGGAAGTGGGTCTGGCCCACGAAAGCTCATCATCTAATAAACCATCTTGTTAGTCTTTAAAGTGCTACATTGTCCTGCATTTTGCTTCAACTACCCCAGACTAACACGGCTACATTTCTATCACTATTTAAGCTTTATACTGCAGAGCATGCAATGTGTAACCATGTAACAGCTAGAAGCTTTAGCAGTTACATGGTTACATTTTTAAACAAATTTTTACATTCTTAATTTTTACAGCTCTGTTTTAAGAGCAAAAATAATTAAACCTTTCACAATTCCCACACAGACAACAGGCATATGGACTTGTTTTATCATACTGGTAGATTAAAAATTCACCCCTAGAGCACCACTCCTCGTCTATAGTTAATATAGGTCATAATATTACCCTAATAGCTCACATTAACTCCCTTTGAATTGAGAAAAATCCAATCAACTGATAAAGATTTTCAGTTTGATTAAAATCTGTAGGCCAAATTATACTGCACATAAGTAGGAAACTCCATCTTCAGACTATATCATCAGAAATAGGTGCTGGCTCACCTATGCATAACAGGGTTGCAAAGGTGTCAGTGTAATTCCTATCAAAAGCCCTTTAATTATAGGTGGTATAAAAGATTCCATACTTGATTCTTAGAGCTGTAGGGTGCATCTGGACAGCACCCTTCTTTGAGAATAAGCTACGCAATTTGCAATATGCATAGCTTATTCAGAGTCTAAATCAAAAAAGCTTATTTTGAAATTTGTCCACACAGTCCAGACGTACAACAAAGCAGTCTAGGTGTACACAGATAAGTTTGCTGAGCTGGCAGTTAAAAACTCATAGTTTTTCCAATAGAAAATTGAACAAATCTTATACCTACAGCTAGATGGTCTCCCTCCGCCCCACAAAATACTTCTACAAAGTAGTTTCTATGTAAATTTTAAAAAGCTAGCGGTAGCTGAGCTCTACTGAAAACTTGGTACGTAGTGAGAATGAAACCTCAGAACCTATTTCACTGCATCACTTTTTAAGATAAAATGGCATTTAATCTATACGACCAGAAGAGTTTCTTAGGATGGAGGGTTCAATTAGTTTAAGTACAAGGCATTTGCTGGCAAGGAGTTTTTAATAAAGGCCATTTGATTCCAAGATGGTTTCCCTCCTTGGTCAACCTGCATGTTGTCAAACACAGTTTTTTTCCTCACAGTGAAGATTAAGAGACAATATATGGAGAAGCTGAGGGGGTACTGATTGCTTCAGTATTATGGCTAGCTTATCTACTAAATATTTGAGAGAGTTTGTCTTTGTGTCTGTTCAAGAACTCCTCCTAAACTGGAGGAGCTAGGACCCCCAAATTCAGTATACAGCTTCCTCTTATAACTTAAAGCAAGGTAAAGGTTTGGTTGTTCCAGGAAAATGGAATGTGCCTGGAATGGATTGCTTCTCAGAAAACCATGCAGAATAGACACACACTCACTAGGCAGGTGAAAGGGGCTGACTGGGGGCATGACCTCCTTCCTCCCCAGTCCAGGACTGTCCCAGATCTGAGCCTCCCCCAGGCAACCTTTAGAGATGGCACCTCTTCCCCCCTGATTCATATGGGAACATTGCTGACTGCTCCCCTTCATCAGGGAGCAAGGCGAAAGTGCACAGTTGGCTGCATTCCTCACTCTTGCTGGGGAATGCAGAGGTAAGATGATAGACCTGCCCCAGCCGTGGGACTTGCACCCCTCTCTGAAGCTGCAGTGGCCATGTACAGTCACTTCTCGTCTGGCCCCAAGCTGCTGCAGTGAGAGAGAGGGCTGGGATATTCCTCTCATCTCGGGACAGCCTGCATCCTGAACTCCTTATCCCAGCCCTACCCCAGAGAAATGATTCTAATGAAGCATGTACATTTTCATTTTATTTTCTAAACCCAAAAACTGAATTAAATACCTGAGCAACACTGGGTACAGGCAATCCCTGGGTTACGTACAAGATAGGGACTGTAGGTTTGTTCTTAAGTTGAATTTGTATGTAAGTCGGAACTGGTACATATTGTAGGGGAAACTAGCCAAACATTTCTCCAGAGCTCAGTTTTATTCTCCCACACCTCACTTCCCTCAGTCCTTTATTCTCAAGCTGAGGTGTCTGCTGAGAACAGCTGCTCCACGTCTCCCTGGTCTGCTGGGGGGAGGGAGGAGGCCCGCTAGCTTTGCGTCTCCCTGGTCTGCTGGGGGGGGAAGCAGCTAGTGCGGGGTTGCCTCACCCCGTTTGTAAGTAGGGATCCGATGTAAGTCGGATCCATGTAACCCGGGGACTGCCTGTACATCGTTTAGTATCCAACATTTGATAAATAGAACTTTCTACTGTGTTACACAATTATAGCAAAAAGTGCCCAGTTCAGTGATTGTGAGCTTCTTTCACACATCAACAAATCCATATTGATTTTATATCACAAAGGTGATTACAGAAGAGGAGCAGGATCAGCCATGTTATTCGATAATGATACCTGTTCCACTGTAAAATGTATTGCCACAAATTGTATGCAATCATCATGATGCCACAAATGAGATTACCATGCCGTCTTGTCTGTCCATGGCAAATCTGTGATCTTTTAAAAGAGGGATGAATGCTGCATACAACATCCTGAGTGCTGCAATAGTATGCTTTTGAGTGGGGGTGACTTCCTGATTCCTGCTACATATTATTTTCAAGTCAACAGTTCACTTGATGAAGTTAGCCCTTTTCTGTTCAAGGTCCATCTGTTCACAAATAGCCATTTCCATTTATCTGGATTTTTTCCTTCCCTAATAAAATGTGTTAGGGTCACAAGTCACATAGCATTTTTACTGCTTCATAATTGATTAAGTAACTTGTGATGAGGAATAAAGAAGTGGTGTTTTAAATCTCGAGAATGGCTAAAGGACCAGGAAATTTAACCATTTCCCTAGCTAGAAAGCACACATGTAGCCAGAGGTCACATTCTTAGGATAATTAGGCTTAGATGGCATTTGTTGGCTACTCATGTGTTTAGGTTTACTTTTTCCTCAGAAAAGTCAAATAATTGCTTGTGTGGGTGTATGCACAAAGGTTGCCATCATGTGCTTCTCTGGACTGTTTACCATCTGCGACAGGGGCTGAGGGAACTCAGTCTCATTCCTTCCTGATCCCATAAGATCCTATCTCCAATAAGGTGTACTATGCCCTTTGAAGGTATTCTAGTACATAAGCTTAAAATTCACTGAGCATTTATACAGGAAACCTCAGTGACTTGGATCGCTAAAAGGTGAACAGAAAAAGGCTGCCAACACAACCAATGAAAGTACTTTTGTAAATTTAAGCAAGTTTTTCTTCCTATACTAAGTATTCATGTAGCTCTACTTATAATGTCTGCTGAAAGTTTTGAATTTTAGCTTCTGTCTGACCTTTTGGAAATTAGGTAAACAAAACTGAACTCCACAGGCAATGATTTAACAAATGACTTATATAAAAGAGTATATAATTTCTGTATTATTCTCCTCCTTCATTAATACAGCCTCCACTGGGAAGTGAAAACTAATTTAAAAGCCCTGTGTGCCTATTATGAGTCTCAGATATGTCTTGAACCATTCTATATTAAGTTTTGTTGCCCAATGTGCATACACATACACTTACATTCTTTACCTACCTTTTGGAAGCACTGCTAAAAGATTAGCATCAATATCCTTTGTGCTATTAGCAAGCTCTTCTTTATCCTCTAATGAAAATTCTTTCTGAAAACTGAAAATAATATCTGGTTTACCAAGGTGTGAACACTTAGGCAAGCTACACAGAGGTTTTTTATTTTTTCTTGATGCCCTAACATACAGAAACAAAGTATATTTGCTATGATTTCAGGAGAGAGGGAAAAAAAAGGCTAAACCTCCATTAATGGGACAATTAAGTAGACTAGTAAACAGAAGCAATCTAAGTGCAGCAGTAGGTTTAACATAATATAAGTAGTACACTTACGAAAGAGAAAAGAAACTGAAACCAAAGTCAGGCTTTACTGAATTTGGAAGAGCGAGTTAGAACAGACATTACTCCATTCTGCATTAAATTATTTTTAACAAATAGTCTTGGTGAAACAATCCTTTATAAATAGCTTTAATGTTAACATTTCATACAATGTTGCAAGTTATATTTTTTTCAGTATTATGCATTCCAAACAGAACACCGTTAGTACCATTAATACGGCATTTCTCATATTTTTTATATATATCTCAATAGATAGAACACGACTTTTAGAATAGCAAGCCATTCAACATTTTTTCTTTAAAAAAAGTTTGCTTACATGAGAAGAACAAGTCTTGTTTAGCGTTATTTCAGATTATAATATAAAATGCAGGTGTTATACCTGTCTATGGCCACATTTTCACTAATGGGAAGATCAGCTCTGCGGTGGTTGATCTTCTGGAGTTTAATTAACAGGGCTAGTAAAACCCCACTAAATTGAATGCTGAGGGCGCCCCTGTCAACACTTGTATTCCTTGATTTGCAAGGAGTAAGTGAAGTTGACGGGTGTTTGGAGTCATTGGGGACAGTTCACTGAAACCATCTACTCAAGAGGATTAGGAATAACTTAAAAATGGACAGAGAACATTGTATTGCCTCTGTATAAACCTGCAGTACACCCACATCTTGAATAATGTACGCAGATGTGGTGATCATCTCAAAAAATATCTTGGCATTGAAAAAGATCAGAAAATGTCAGCAAAAATGATTAGAGGTTTGGAGTGGCTGCCATATGAGAGATTAATAAAACTCTGGCTTTTCATCTTAGAAAAGATGAGACTAAGGGGACATAGGACATGGTGGATAAAGTAAATAAGGAAAAGTTATTTACTTGCTTCCAAATAGGGGGCCACCAAATGAAATTGATAGGTAGCAGATTTAAATCAAACAAAAGGAAATCTCTTCACGCAACACACAATGAACCTGTGGAACTCCTTGCCAGAGAATGTTGTGAAGACTATGACTTTAATAGGGTTCAAAAAAGAACTAGAGAAATTCATGGAGGTTAGTGTCTGTCAATGGCTATTAGCCAGGATGGGTAGGAATTGGGTCCCTAACTTGTTTGTCAGAGGCTGGAAATGGATGACAGGGGAGGGATCACTTGATTCCCTGTTCTCTTTATTTCCTCCAGGATACCTGGCATGGCCACTATTGGAAGACAGGATACTAGGCTAGATGGACCTTTGGTCTGACTCAGTATGGCTGTTCTTATGTTCTTACAGGGGGTTGCTTGATGTTAAAAAGCAATAAAGCAATTCACAAATGCTGAATATGAAAGTGAAGCAGACTGACACTAAGCACAAGCTCTGAATTCAGGTCTACCTAAAATCACGTATAAGGAAACATACACGATTCTGAACATCTTTAGCCAATCTATTTAGGAAGGTACAGTTTATGCAATCCAAATTAAGGATGTTTACTAGGTTCTTAAGATTACCAAGGATGTGGTGTAGGTATGTGAAGGTTTGACCAGATAACTGGTAAGCCTCACCCTTTTCTATAAAACAACCAACTGTAGTTGGACCATGTAATCTGTCATAATATTGAGCAGAGTTACTACAATTAAACTATGACAGATTACATGGTCCAACTACAGTTGGCTGTATTATAGAAATTCTTCCATAACATTACTTTATAACTTTATAATCTAGTATAGTCATAATTTGCCTCCCATCCTGACCATCACAGATAGAGGATATAATTACACTGTATCCTACTATACACCTATATTATCCTTGTAACAAATTTTCAACAAATAGTATATGGAGTATGTACTGTATTCATAGAGAAATTCCCCTACTACAGTGGGACAAATGCCCACTTAAACAATATTAAATATGTTTATTGGCAAACAAAATTGAACTCAAAAGTAGTGAGATTATGGTAACTAAGGACTATGGCTTCAGTGCTGCAAGTCATTGGATGAAAAATTTTAAGATGCTGACAAATCATTTACTTCTCATTTTCCCTTTAGATGGGGAAAACATTTGAGGGGTCCCTCCTCTGCTCCATTAGTTATTCTCTCCTGGAAGAGCTGTTGCAGCTGTAGTTAGCAGCTTCTGTTGGGGCAGATAATCTATGGTCTCTTGATTTATATGTAATATAGTATTTTAAAAGCGCCTTTAAATTCCGCTGCAGCTCCCACATTTTAGCAATATTAATTTCTCCTTCCAAAAGCTTAAAAGCTTTAAAAAAAAAAAAGTAACATGATTAGGTGCAGATTCTAGGCTGCTGCACTAGAAACATTTGGATTGGTTTACTTTACTGTTAAGCACTTCATTTTTTATTATTAAAATGATTTCTGGCATATACTCAGGATTTTTACTATTCACCTTTCTTGCATTTTTCTGGCTGAAGTTGAAAATGTTATTTTATCACCTCCTCTTACGTCTTCTCCTCAACAAAGACATTGTTAGATCTGGATTCTGTACAGGATTTAGAGAACGAAATACAGGCAGTCCCTGACTTACGCGGATCCGACTTATGTCGGATCCGCAGTTACAAACAGGGCTGCCCCAGAGTACACGGACTGCGGGACCTCACGGTCTCGCCGCCAGTGTACTCGGGGCTTTGCTCTGCGCTGCCCGAGCTCCTCCTCTCCCCCCCCCCCCCCCGCGCGCGGCTTTACAAAGCCGCGGGGAAGCCGGCGGCGGGGCAGCCCAGGCACGCCTGGGGTGCCTCGCTGCCCGAGCACCCCCCCTCGGCTTTGCAAAGCGCGGGGAAGCTGGCAGCGGAGCAGTCCAGGCAGCCTGGGCTGCCTCGCTGCCGGAGCCTCCCCGCAGCTTTGCAAAGCCTCGGGGAAGCCAGTGGCGGAGCAGTCCAGGCGCGCCTGGGCTGCCTCGCTGCCCGAGCCCTCCCCCGCGGCTTTGCAAAGCGCGGGGAAGCCGGCAGCGGAGCAGTCCAGGCGCGCCTGGGCTGCCTCGCTGCCCGAGCCACCCCGCGGCTTTGCAAAGCCGCGGGGGGGTGCTCGGGCAGCGAGGCAGCCCAGGCGCGCCTGGACTGCTCCGCTGCCGGCTTCCCCGCCGCGGGGGGGCTCGGGCAGCGAAGCAGCCCAGGCGCGCCTGGACTGCTCCGCTGCTGGCTTCCCCACGCTTTGCAAAGCCGCGGGGGGGGGGGGGGGCTCGGACAGCGAGGCACCCCAGGCGCGCCTGGACTACTCCCCTGCCAGCTTCCCCGTGGCTTTGCAAAGCTGCGGGGGGGGCCTCCGGCAGCGAGGCAGCCCAGGCCGCCTGGGCTGCTCCGCTGCCAGCTTTCCCGAGGCTTTGCAAAGTCGCGGGGGAAGCCGGCAGCGGGACAGCCCAGACGCCCCACGGCTGTCCCGCTGCCGGCGTCCTCAGAGGCTTTGCTCCCCGTCTCCCTGGTCTGCTGGTCTCCAGCAGACCAGGGAGACGGGGAGCAAAGCCACGGAGGACCCAGGCGGCGGGACCGCGGTGCATCTCGGTCCACCGCCCGTGTCTTCCTGGTCTGCTGGGGTGGGGGGGGGGGGGGCGCAGCTAGTACCCCCCCCCCCCCCCCCGAGCAGACTAGGCTTTTCTCCGGACGCCTGTGGCAGAGCAGCTGGGGTGCTGCCGGTTGGTCCCGCAGCACCGCTCTGGGCGCTACTGGTCCAACCCAGCAGCACCCCAGCTGCTCTGGTCCTGATTCAGCCGCTGCTGGTCAGTTTCAGCAGCGGCTGAATCAGGACGCCTGGGGCAGAGCAGATGGGGTGCTGCTGGCTTGGTCCAGTAGTGCCAAGGAGCGGCGCTACTGGAACAACTCAGCAGCACCCCAGCTGCTCTGCCCCAGGCGTCCCCAAGTCAGCCGCTGCTGAAACTGACCAGCGCTGACTACAGAAACCCCGAGGCAGAGTTGCTCTGCTCCTGGCTTCCTGGAATCAGCTGCTGATCAGTTTCAGCAGCAGCTGACTTGGGGACACTTGGGGTTCTTAAGTTGATTCTATATGTAAGTCAGAACTGGCGGTCAGTTTCAGCAGCGGCTGAATCTGGATGCCAGTTCCGACTTACATACAGATTCAACTTAAGAACAAACCTACAGTCCCTATCTTGTACGTAACCCGGGGACTGCCTGTATATCCTATGGTTCCAGCTGAAAGATGTCTTGTAACTACATTCAGAAAGCCTGATCTAGATCATGGGGTATCACAAGCTCCTGTTTATTTTCAGACATGATATAAAGTGGTGAAGCATTTCCCCCAGTGAAAGTTTAACAGAATAATCTTCAGGAATCTACATGAATCATGTCAAATGTGTCTTAATAGCACTTCCTTGTCTCTATATTTTAGTTTGTTCCTTTAAATTCAATCACTTTTTTTGTGCTGCATGAGAATTTAATAATCAAACTAGCTTTAGTGCTCTCTCCTGACAATTGTTGGGCAGGAAGCTGATTTTAGACAACAGGAATTAACATTTGAAAAATTTACCTGCCACTGCATTATGGAAAGTTTCAATAGCTGCTCCCTTAACCTAGTTACAGATCCAGAAGCAAACAGCAATTTGACTCAAATCCCATTGGCAAAAGTGTTCAATCATTACTTCCTCCCACCTACGTCACAGATATATCAGGGATATATTGCTTCAGGATTTAATATTATAAACAGAAACATATCATAATAAAAACAGATTTGCTGCCCTACAAAATGGGCATACAAGTCCTTGTTTCTCATTCTTTTCTTACATCATTTCCTTCTCTTGTACTTTGAAAAGAAAAGATTTAGATGTATCCCACTTTAAAGTGTTCCTAGTCCCTTTCCCCTTCAATGCACAAAGAATATGATGGCCTGGAACAATGAAGGTGGACAGCAAGAGGCATTTAAAAAAAATAAGAGGTACTTTGTGTATTAAGAATCCTGTTGAGCAAATGCTTAAATAAGTTATTCCAAGATGCCTAAGTAATAGGCAATTAGAGCTTTGAATACCCAGTTCAGATAAATAGCTTTTTATCCAGTTGTTACAAGGCAAGGAATCACTTTCAAAAAGTCAGAAGCTACACAGATTCAAATGGTTATTACAGGTTAACTTACTATCCAGAAACTGGATCAATAAAAGGAATCTTACAATAATTTACCTTAATGCTCTCCTCCTTTGATGAAGTTTTGAGGTTTTAAATCTGACTGAATTCTCTTTGTCAAAATCTGTGAAAGAAAATTTTTAAAAAACACGGTAAAGGTGGTGTGTGTTACTATGTAGCATTTAAACGGCTGTATTATTATTATCTCAAATCTTTGATGTTGGAAAGTGTAATTCTTGGATTCTATCGTTTAATGAATACGTACTACTGCATGCCTAACATGGGACAACTTAAAGTCTTGAGAGAAATAAAGAGATCATGTGTGCTAGTAAGTTTTTAATACAGTTTGACAAATAAATATAGTCAAGTAGTTTAAACACAATCAAGACTGGGTCAGAATCCACACAATTCTAACCACTACTCTTGCTGCATCTTCCTCTGTGACCTTGGGCAACTTACTTAAGCTCTTTGACGAAGTTTCCCTGATGATAGTACAATAGACATATTTGCCCGTTTAACATTGAGTATTGAGTTTAAGGTTTATAAAACACTTTGAAGATGAGAAGTGTTATCAGATCACATCATAACAAACATGGTTTGAATCCTTACGTTATAAAAACTGCACATTCAATGCAAAGAAGAGTCGGAAAAATATACGCAAATTGTGATCCACCGAAGACGTGGATCTACATGGGGCCAAATTTCAGAAAACCTCCTCTTTCAGAGCATCCCTTATTCCGCATACAATGAGGAATACAGGGATGGCGAAAGAACTAGTCTGCTTTTTCAGAAACTGTTCCAAAAAAGCAGATGCATTCCTTGGACATGGCAGAGCTTTTCCAGGATACCTCTAGTAGACAAAGCCTGAGAAACATACCCATCAGGCAACTGTGCTAGAAACCAGCTAGCAGCTCCTAGTGGGGCAACAGCCTTTAGACCCATATGCACTGAACTCAGTTGTTTCAGGAGACCAAGATACAGAATGGCTGATCCTTGATGAAACTGAAGGATTGTTGCATCTTGCAACGTAGACTGCTACATGACCAATACTTTCACATTTTTCAAGGACATGGTTAAAAGCTTGTTATGTGCCATGAACACCAAAATGGTCTTGTGGTGTAACCATGCTGATGGACAACAGGTTTGCCAATATTACCCAACACAGTTATTTACAGTCTAGATAGAGCCTATGATGTAAGCAAGGGATACAGGTGCAACCATAGTTTAATTCAGTTTAATGTAGATAGTTACCAAGAGCTACATTTTCAAAGGGTCTCATATCAGCACAGCCTTTAAAAATTGCTTGCTCATTCTCTCTTCCCATATCTTTAAAGGGAGACTAATTAAATGGGATTAAAAAAAAAACACTAGAAAACATAAACCGATGACATTTTTCTAGAACATTGAAATACACAGAAAATATTCAGTATTTCAAACAGTCTTGTTAACAAGTAAACAGCATTATTTTAGTCTACACAGACATTATCATTTTTCTTGTATTTTGTTGACATTTAGTTTCTTTCCAGCCAGCTACATGGAAAATAAAGCTCATTAATCACACAGCAGAGACAATTTCTAAGACTAGCTACAATGTATAATAAGCAAAGATTTACAAATGGTTTACAAATCATTACACTAATAATTTTAAAAAATGATCCAAACATTTTCTAAAAAGGCCATATTTATAATACTGTAAAAGCACAAAGGATAATAATTCTCCACAAAAAAACTAAACACAGCATGAGTTTGGTTAAATCAAAACCACGCATGCATAATATTTACAACTATTCTAATAGCATATAACCCATCTTATAGTTTTTGGTACAAAAACAGCTGTCCACTAAGAAAACCACATGTAGTTCACAAAAAAATTCCTCCCCATGGCAGGAGGGAGAGGCAGGAGAGCAGCTTTCATCATCTGAAATTTGAAGAAGGGAGAAGGGGCAGAGGCTCACAGAAAGACATGATGCCATGAAACACATCTAACAGCAGTTAACATTTTTAAATTCCTATACACTTTATAGGGCAAATTCATCTGTTCCCACAAAAACTTGTGTCTCATATGCAGCTATGATATTTTATGGGTACCTCCCCCTTGGTTCATTCACATGATGAAGACTTGTTAGTATGTAATAAAGTAACTTACTGTCACAATCTACTAAAGTAACATATAAATAAATAAAAACCACTGAAAGAATGGCAAAAAGGTTCCTTTCAGGAGAAATTAACGGGTCCACAGAACAATCATTTTAATGTGGTTTTATTTCAATAGTTACTCAAAACATACACAGTCTAGTGTACTAAAGAGAAACCACTGCAAATGTAACAATACTGCATTCCCTCAACAACCACAGGAAGACTAAACACACTTAAAATTATTTCTAATAAGGTTGTAAGTATTTGTATTTACAATTCAGAGTATGTTTACTTCAGTGTTAAATTATGAACTTGCTTATGAGTTTAACCATTCAATACAGTCCCACTCCAATCTACAAAACAGTGGTTAAAAACAAAAGCTGTTAAAATATATGCAGTTAGAATATTAAATTAGGAAATCTGGACAGTCCATTCCAGTGTTATTCAGTACATTTAAAAGGCCTTAATTCAACTTCAAGCTAAGCTAATTAGAAGATCCGTCTAATCGGATTTTTGAAAAGTGACCTTTGAGGAAATTATAAAATAGAATAGATGTCAAACTGAGTACTGATTACTAAAGTAGCAAACGCTTCTATGCAACAAAATGTACGCATAGACATTGAGAAAAAAAAAAGCGGGGGGGGGGGTATCAATTGCATTTTTCTCTATCCACTTTGAACTCTTACCTTGCTCCTCAGAGTATTTAACATTTCCCAAATAGCTGGAGATCCAAGGATTTCTGAACATGGTTGCACAGACAAAGGATTCGGCAATGAGAAACTACAATAGGAGCTAATTCTCAACCAGCCACAGCCCTAGGCCCGTCTAAGCAATACTGTGTAGAGATTTTTCATAGCACAGGACTGAAGCTGTCAGGCTATTGCGTCCCAGGGAGAACAGTAAATGCATAGCAATAGGCTGCAAAGTAGAGCAGCTCAAGCCCCGTAATCAGATTACAAACAGAAATTAGGCACATGAATGCTAAAACAAATTGGACAATGGTGATTGGGAGATTTAGAACATTGCTACTTCAAAACTCTAGCCAAAATCACAAATTATATTCTATCCAGAAGATATTGCAGAAACTCAATAATCTTTACAGGAAAATACATTTCTTTCCAAAAGAGGCGTAAATCCTTCTTATCTCTAATCACAGTAAACTGCAAAGAATGCTTAAACAAAGTAAAACACAGCAACTGGGCTGTCAGAAGACTGACTTTTAATCATATCATTATGCTTAACACTTTGCCCATTCAATAGGCCAAAAAGGAATGTTTAAGCAGCCAAGATTTATGGGTAACATATGAACGAAATTACTGGTGGGAGAAGGGGAGTTAAGAACAGATACCCGGACACTCATTTTAATTTGAGACAGAAGGTGAGGAACTGTAAGACAATTTATCTAACAAATACAGCACAGCTGCCACATTTATTTTAAACTCAACTTTATAGGTTTTGGATTCACTGGTAATTTCAAGAGTGAGCATGTCAGGATCCTTTATCTTCTGTTATAAAAATCTGGAAGCACTTCTCCAGAATGGTGCAATAAACTCTAACACCTCTTTTGTTCTTTTGGTGACTTCATTTTACTACTTAGATGAGCCAACAGGTCTGCTTTGTAAAATAAAGACTGACTGGGAAAAAAAAATCCACACACAGTCTCCTTCCCCCCCCCCTCCTCAACCACAGAGAACCACTTAAAATATCACTAGAAGGCTAAACAGCTACCAGGAGGTTGCACCAAAAATAAAACAAGACCCACCCCCCAAAAAACAACAACCCAAAACAAACAGTCAAACCCTGATTACAAAGGGAAACAGCAAAATTCCAATTCATTTGCAAATTCGATACAATCAAATTAGGCCTGAATAAAGATTTAAACCGGTTAACACGCTACAAAGGCAATTTCCACTTTCTTGATATTCACATCTCCCCCTCAGCTGCTGTGAATGAGCCACATATACCTGGACTTGAGTAGCCTCATTAACACTGGTCCTACACTGGATAAGTAACTTTCCTATTTGTGTACAGATATGCCCTGCCTCTAATTCCACTCCAATTCATCTGATGAAGTGGGTTTTACCCATGAAAGCTTATGCATTAATAAATCTGTTAGTCTTTAAGGTGCCACAGGACTCCTCATTGGTTTTGCACCTACAAAATGTTATCTTATGGGTGTTCAGGCATACAGCACTGCCTACTTAAGGTTTATCTACACTGGCAAGTTACTGCACTGACACTTACTTGCTCATGAGTGTAAAAATCATACCCCTCCCAAGTGCAATGTGTTTCAGCACTGCCAGTGTAGACAGGCTCCTGGCCCTGGGAGCTATGCCCCTCGTTGAGGTGGGTTTTTGCTGGAGTGTAATCATAGTGTTGCGCTAAAACAGCAGTGCTTTAATCTGTCAAGTGCCAGATTTGCTACCTGGGACAAAGACTATGCTGTTACGCACCTGTATGCATCTAACACAATGGAGTCCTGATCCATGATTGGGGTCTCTCCAACGCTACCACAATACAAATAGAGAAGCTATTTGGATTTAATGTTAGGAGAGCGCTAATGCAAAATACATGGACCATTCGAAAGAAAATGTTAATTTCAGCCAGTTTGCCATAAAGTGGTATAGATGCCTTCCAGGCTGTTTAAAGAAAATAAAAACAAATCACTTTAGTGTTTTGGAGAGGGGAGGGGAGGGAGAACAGGACTTATTACTTCTCCCAGTTTCTTTAAACAACTTTTAGATGCTTAAATCAGGAGACAGGATACCACAGAGATATAGCCTGACATCTCCTGTAACCAGATCTACTTATTGAAATTTTGGGGGGGTGGACAGGTAAGTGCAATAGGAAAGGAGGGAGCCATTATCTTCATGGACCCATTTTCTTTGTGATGGGCCCAAATGCCTTATAGCTATTAACTGAAGTTATCTTGTACTTCTTCACTCCCCCATATGTAAGTCTTCTCTGGGACTTGAGCCATCATCTTGCTTGTGGTAGATACACAACATGCAGGGGGAAAAAAGGATATGTAATCTTGGAAGGACAGCATAACTTCCAAAGATCCCTCTATGAACTCGGTAATTTTAAATGAATTCTTACTCATGGTGTTCAAACGCTACTTATAGGATGCATAAATAAGTCTGAGTTTCCAGAACAGCTGCCAATTCCACCGTGAAAGCAGAACTTATGACTGACACCACTGTGGGTAGGACTTCCTCTTCTAGTGTTCAGGATTGATGGTTCAAGAATGCAGGAGTTAGCTCATGAGTGTAAAGATAACTCCTTTGGAGAGCTTAAAGTGCAGGGAAGGAACAGATTAACAGCAACAGAGAACATCCATATCTGAATTGTCCCCTAAATGATCATTTGGTCTAGAACTCGGCATCAAGTTCTCCTCAACTGAAACTGGAATTATTTGCCAACTGCTGCTCTGTGCAAGATTCCATGAAGACACCCCACTGATCTTAGAGCTAAATACCATGTCTAACATAGCATTCTGTGACCCTATATTACTGGCACATCATACTAGGATAATGGGTCTGTTCCGGTCCTTCAGAATTAGTTCAGTTGGAGGCAGAGGATTAAAATACAATAGCAGTGTGGTGCCATGCAGAGACGGAGAATTTGGACACATACTTCAGTCTTCAAGAATTTCTTCATGCTCTGTATAATGAGCAAGCCCACCTTCCTGCCAATACACACAATTTGACCTGACATCCTTTATGTAAAAAACAAATTTAATAGGGCCCATGGGATTAGCTGAGAGATAAGACTTCTGTTACCAGCCCCATAAGAGGAGACATCAATTTGGCATTAAAAACAAAAACAAAAACAAAAACGTTTACACAGGAAAACATGTGTTAGCAAGTAGAAAATAAATGAAATTATCAGTAGAGCTCAGTTTTTTACTGTGTATCTGCTTAGAAACTGCTGCCATTTCCTAGGATAAATCTTTCTCCTGGAGAGGGAGATCTTGGGATTTCAAGGTGGCTATTCTGTCCTTTAAAACAATCTAGTGTTCAAAAGCAGAAGCATGGCCATCTCCTTGAATAGTAAAGCTGTGTTATAGATCTGATAATATTTCCTTTCCCATCCCACCCCACCTCCCTGCCCAACACAGGAGCACAGCTGGAAGCTAAAATTGCAGATAAATGAGCAAATTAGGTTAAGCATACACTTCTAATCAAAAACAGACTGCCTACAAAAGATCTGTTGGCAGCTGAAGATTGTTCTGTAACTTCCCTCAGGAACTGGGGCAAAATGACATCATTTTGTTTGGGGACAACGGTCATTGTAAATCAAAGCTGGAACTCAGACTGCTTGTAAGCCTCTCTCAACTTACAGTATGGCGTTGTCTTGGAGTCAGCCCGCTCCCACCCCCTATCATGACATTTACAAAAGCTGAATTTTAGTTCGTAGGAGTTTGTACACAAGCCTCTCTCTGCAATCTGGAAAGCTAACTGCTACATTGTACAATGACATCTGAGATTGTGACAATCACAGAACATCAAGGACAGTGGGAACATGAAACAAGAACTAAACGAAAACAGCACAAATTCAGGACAAAGTTGTATTTTTCCTAATATTTCCAGAGAAAGGCGCGTGCGCACATGCACACCCCTACAGTCCCCCTAAATAAAGTATTTTTCCTATGGTACATTGAACAGGAAATGATGACTCACGCTATGTTGAAGCAAGACTGCACACAGTTAAAAATAATTAATATATTGCAGGTTGATGACATTAGTCAACCTCACATACACTCATTACCCCCTCTCCCATGTATACTGGCAAGTGTTTTTTTCATTTTCTTTAGTCAAGGTAATTTATGCAGATTTCTAATCCTGGATAAAATTTCCTGACATGAGATCATCCCCTGAATGGAGAGTAGATTTAATCCTCTTCCCTTTTATTTTATCATTTCTATTATGCAATAAAATCCCAATACTTACTTGTGTGTAATTATTATGCAAGCAGATTCATGGTCTTTAGTTAGTATTGATATTTTTGATAAATTTCCAAATAAACAGAGCTCTGCATTGCATCACCTGCCTCAGGTAGCTTAAAACAGGTTACATATGAAGAGATCAAAAACAAAGGTAATGGTCAGTAAAGAGGTCACTGAGTATTAGCTATCTGCTGTAAAATGCCAGGTGGTTTGTAAGGACACAGCCCATCCACCTGTTCTATACACTTACACGTGAACTCTCGCTTGGGAAAAAAGAACCAATACTTTGTATGCATCTCAACAATCTTGAAACTCTTTGCATTAGTTTCAGAAAGCATTTTCCTCACTTAACAAAAGGGTGATTTCGTGAAAGAGACCGCAATTTCAACAAGTCTCCTAAAAGGGATCATCAATTGCCTCCAAAAATACTTTCAATTTTAAGAAAGATGGAGGCATGAAGGGATTTCTTCCAGCATTCACTTAATGAATGTCAAGCCAGTAGCATAATTTAAGATCGATACTTTAAAAAAAAAAAAAATGTATAGTTTGAACCTCTCTAGTCCAGCACTCTCTGGTCTGGCAACATCCATGGTCTGGCAGGATTTTAGTTTGTTGGATGTCCACTTATGTGGCTAAGTTTCCTGTGTTCCCATAAAGTTCGTTTACAACCACCAGTCCCAGCTCTTAGTGTTCTGTTATTTAGCTCTAATTTACTCTTAAATGTCTGCTAGGAGTCCAGTAAGCAGTGAAAGTGTTGGTAATGCTGTTAGATAATATTGACCTTCGTGGTTTGGCAAATTCTCTGATTTGGCATTGGTCAGGTCTCAAGGGTTCTGGACTAGAGAGTTTCAACCTGTATTACACATTCATTTAAATTCTCGGTCATATTAGAGAAGCCCATTTTCTCACGCGAGTGATCCACTGTAGCATATGAAGACATCAGCACAACCCAGAAATGACCCAGATAAAATGAGACTTAACCTGAAATACTTCAGTTAATAATTCTAACCTCTTTAAACACAGGCAAAATCTATTCAAGTTCTATTAGATTTATGCTAATGTTAGGCCTCTTATTCTAGAATTATACAGTACACTTTTTCTAGAGTCTTCTTGTTGTTAGACATCTGCAGGAAAATAACTGCCCGTTTACTTTCTCAACGTCTGCTATATATTTGGGATAGATTTTTTTTTTAAATTATGTGCACACTGTTTGAAAGTGAACACACTGATTTGCATGCACAATGGATACTGTTTCATTCACTTGACTAGTGAGGATCTACCTCCATTTGTAAATAGAGGAGCCAATACTTAGGGTAGTCCTAACAGAGTACATAGATTCTGTTATCCTAACAACCCCTTAACCTTCTGAAAGCCGATATGGACAAACTGCAAGAATTTGCAGTGTCTAGACACCATCTTTGATTCCCGCTCAGTGAATGAAAATCAGAAGTATGTATGCAGTGTGATGGTCTCTGGATAGTAGAGAGTCGAGGTGGATGAGGGAATATTCTTTTATTGGGACAATGTCCATTAGAAACAACATAACTTGGTCCAATAACAGATATTACTTCATCTACCATGGCTCTAATCAAAAGTCCGAGGCTTTTTAAAGCGAAGATGGCCTGCAGAGTCTTTGAAATAAGTTGACATGTGATAGTTGCTAACTCATTACACTACCAGGGTACTGCAATCCATTAAATTAACAGTCTTGCCAAAAACCTTCACATCCACTTTGAATTTTTGCTACGCATAATATTGAAGAATTAAAAACAGAAGATAAAGCAACACCAACATTTAAATTAAATTCTTGTGTGGTTTTGGATATCAGTAGTTTAAGCAGCATGAAGTCAAAACCAGGTTAAAGACGTATCCACATGAGAAGCCATCAGTGGCTGAAATGCATTAAAAACACATTTCTCATGTTACAGTATACAGACCGGAGGCATTTGTGAACCAGTTGTGCCTTGTCAATGAAATTCCAGAATGCTATTTCTGGATGTGGTTCACAATAAAGTGCTTGTGCTTTAGGGGCTTTTATTTTTGTTCAAACAGGTTAAGTAATTTAAACCTACCTTCAATTCAAAATCCTCCTTTAAACTGCTATGCTCAGAGATGTTCTCAGTGTCTTGTCAAAGAATTATTGTGCAGGCAGGTCTGCCATGTACAGGCAGTCCCCGGGTTACGTACAAGATAGGGACTGTAGGTTTGTTCTTAAGTTGAATTTGTATGTAAGTCGGAACTGGTACATATTGTAGGGGAAACTCTAGCCAAACATTTTTTTTAGTTTTGGATAGCATAGGGAAAGGTTAACTCCCCTCTAATGTTTGTTTTGCTGTCTGTTCCCCTGTTCAGAAGATTTCACATCTATTTCTGTCCCTGTGACAAACTCAGGACTAAAGGAGTAACTCATCAAATACCAAACAGCTCTGCACCATGCTTTGAGCTAATAGCTTTATTTCCACACACCACCCAGGGTTCTAGGAGGAGGGTCCTTTTTTTGCTAACACAATGAGGCCAGCACTTTGTTTGTTTTGGTGGAGTCTTTGTTTGCCCAGGGAACCCAGCATGTATAGGGGGAGGAGGGGCGGAGAGGCTGCTTTTGTCTGCTGTTCCGCAGCCTGTTGCTCAGGGGAGGGGGCAGCCTGTTGCTGGCAGGGGGGGGGAGGGGGGAGGCGTGCAGGATGCGAGGCCGCGGGGGGGGGGGGGCAGCGGGCGTGGGGAGGCACTTTTCCTCTGCCCGGCAGCTCTGCGGGATCCCTGTCCCTGTGGCCAGCTGCTGCAGGCAGAGGCCAGTTGGAGCCGGCCGAAGAGGAGGAGGAGGTGGATTCTAGGACCCAGGTGAGCGAGCCCCGGGGACGCTGCTGCGCTCCGGGAGCCCGGCATGTATAGAGGGGAGGAGGGGCAGAGAGGCTGCTTTTGTCTGTTCGGCAGACTGTTGCTCAGGGGAGGGGGCAGCCTGTTGCTGGCAGGGGGGTGGGGGGGGGCAGTGGGCGTGGGGAGGCACTTTTCCTCTGCCCGGCAGCTCTGCGGGACCCCAGTTGGAGCCGGCCCGAGGAGGAGGAGGATCCTAGGACCCAGGTGAGCGAGCCCCGGAAATGCTGCTGCGCATGTGCGGGAGTTGCCTCACCCCGTTCGTATCTAGGGATCTGACGTAAGTCGGATCCACATAAGTCGGGGACTGCCTGTATAGCCATTGCATTAAAGATGCATCTGTTTTTTCCCATGTTTGCTCAAGAAGTAGCATCACTTCTTACCTAACTCAGCAGTGAACTGGATCTATTCTCCAGATTTAAGATTGCCAACCCTACAGAATTGTTCTGCAGTCTCCAGAAATTAAAGATTAATATTATAAATTAAGTCATGTGATGAATCCTCCAGGAATAGGCAACCCTATTTCCCCTGCGATTGAATGAGGACTTGCCCAGTTCAGGAGCAAGTTGCAAAACCCTGAAAAAATTCAGGAGCATTGCTTGCAAACACTCTGCCATACTGAGAAGCTTTATCAGAGACATGGTATCAACTTCCTTCCTAGAAACTGTATCCTCCTCACCTTTCCATACCTATATTCACTTCAAAAGCAGCGAGGAGTCCTGTGGCACCTTATAGACTAACGGAAGTGTTGGAGCATAAGCTTTCATGGGCAAAGACCCACTTTGTCAGATGCACGTCTAACTTTGGTTAGTCTATAAGCTGCCACAGGACTCCTCGCTGCTTTTGCGGATTCAGACTAACACTGCTACCCCTCTGATAGTCACTTCAGTCTCCTCCAAAGTACAAAATGATCCCCCAGAGTGGAAATGTGTTAACTCTATGCAGACTGCTTGGCAAACAGTGGAAAATTGCCCTGCATAGCTACGCTAGGATAAAGCACTCGGACTCCTCTACAATGCAGGAGGGTGTTCTAATGCAAAGATCTCTTCCAACACACATGTAAGCCCAAGGAACAGTAGACTGGCTGCAAAAAAACCCCTTCAAAACAAAGATTTGATTTCTAAAGGGCCACAGCACTTCACAGGCTACACCATGCTGATTGCTTAGATAGATTATGGCCATTTCCAAGCCTTGAGATAAGGCAGACAATATCATACGGGAGCCCATGACATTATAAAAAAATATTAAATGTTAAATGCTATTTTTTCCCCCTTAGTGCTGGCCTCACACTATGTTTTGGCCTATCTCTGGGTTGTCACATTGTCGGGGTCTCATCTCATGAGTTTTCAGTATGACAACTGTCTAGCATGCTAGCCCTAGGGCAACCCAGTTAACAGTTCTGGTAAGTTATTGCTTATTTATAGTGACAAGTGTATGGCAATCTGATTTGATATTCTAGAGTTCTGAGCAAAATATATTAACCATATGACAAGGAAACTGGTCAGCACATTGACCAGAGGGGAACCTGCTCCAGTAGTGACCTGGGTTCGACAGCTGAAAGGAAGATTGCACCTCTTAAACCCCTTTTGTGCATATTGCAAATATCACCAGATAGTCTGCAGTGTGCTCAAGGGAGGAACAAGCTTTTAACAGTGGGGCAGACAAGAATGGAGGAAAAGTAGGCATGCGCGCACAAGGACCTCAGCAAACACTATGCATCAGGGCAGCAAACTTCTCGTAATGGGCCGGATCAACAAAGTTATAGGTCAAGATTGAATTCCATTAGCAAAGTTACGTAGGGAAGCACTTTGCTGCACTATCCTTGGGGGGAAATCCATGGGCACTTGACTGTTCACTGGTAAGGAATAACACTTGCTAATATAATAGATGCATACTTTGCTTAACAGCATTCCTTGTTCTAACAATTCCATTAGAACTATCCAACTCATGAAAGACAGGTTCTGATATTCCCTCTCACATAGGAAAAATTCACTCATTCAGCCAGTGAACAGTTTTCTGAGAAAGGAAATGAAACTGCATGCCTGCTCTGCTAGAAGAATGTTACCGGGAAAAAAAAGAAGATCACCACAAATCATTTTTCTAAAGCTGGTTTCTCTGATAATAGGATATTCAGACAGCAAAGCACTGGACATGACAGGCTCAGCAAAGAAATATATTTAATAAAGCCCTGGCAAGATTATCAAACCAGGGGTGAGCTAATGCACACTAATTTTAAATGCTCACAGTGCAGGTAAAGGGTAATAATGAAGCCCCCTTTTCTAAATCAGAAAGCTACAAAGAGCTTAACATCCTCTTCAGCCTTGTTTGTGACACCTGCAAAATAAAGTTCGCTCTCGTGTAATTTCATTACAGTGATTAGCTGTATGATATTATTGGGTCACATCTTTAGATCTAGGCTAGATCAACTTTAAACTGAAGGTTCAGTTAGCTGCCATGCAGCATATTCTGTCCCCAGACACGATTCTCAGCTGCTTACCTAATAAGGCAACATGCAAGTTGACTGGCTGGCTTATAGGTCATTGAGTGTTTACCTTGCAAGCTTACAGCATGCAAGCAACAGACAGCCTACCTTTTGGCAGACAGAGGGTGCTCAACTATCCCCTGTCAACAGCTGTAAAAAAGCTTTACTGTCACTATATTAACACAGCAATAGGAAATCTTCAGCTTACTATTGTGTAGGAGACTACTTTATACACTATGATGAAGATGCAATATGTTCCTGCCTCTGCAAATGAAATTCGGCATTTGCCACTTCATGATATGAACAGCTTACTTTATTTTACCAACATGAACATAAACAAAGCTGTAAGTCCCAGATGGTAAATGCCATTATTTCTCATTCAACACATTTCAGGACTGTTTGCTATTTCAAATTCAGTCAGTTCCCAAATAAATGCATTTGCTGCTTGCTTAAAAGTGGGCCACAACATCAGGTATAAAGCAGCTTCTTTCCAATGTTCTAGACTGTAAGGCACCTGGAGGTCTGATTTTGTATTTTCTCCTTAACTAGATGAAAGCAAAATAGAAACATTCACCTGAAACACTTTTTAATTTTGCTAATCTTCAGTTGCAAGAGAACTGCCATTGTACAAAGCTATAGAAGAATTCTGCAGCAGATTGTTCACACCAAATATTATGTGGCAGTTCCTTAGACACCTGTGGCTTCTACTCCTATTCACAAAGGTTTTTACATAGCACCCAACAACATTTGCACATACTAAGCTATCAACTGGTCATGTTTACTAATGATGCTTCTCAGAGAAGAGTACTAAGATTCTTTCCTATGCTTCCAGAATAAATAAAAAAGGGAGAGAGGGGGGAGAAGACAGCTTAAAAGGGAGATCCTCCTCTTCTTGCATGGTGCAGTGAGCTCCTTCCCTCACACTGCTGTTGGCTTTTTCACCAACAGTTTAAATGCAATTCCCAAAAGGACCACTTTCAACATGTAGGGTTACCATAGCTGAACTTCCAAAAAAGAGGGACACGCCTGAGAGGGAGTGTCTCTGTATCAGTATCTACCAATTCACATTGTATTAATATATAACACATGGAATACAACTTGAGTTGGTAGATACTGGTACAGATTCAAAAAAGATACACCTGAGAGGGAGTGTCTCTGTACCAGTATCTACCAACTCAAGTTGTATTCCATGTGTTATATATTAATACAATGTGAATTGGTAGATACTGATACAGAGACACTCCCTCTCAGGTGTGTCCTCTTTTTTGAAAGTTCAAATATGGTACCCATAGAATCAGTTCTATTCTTTAAAGACCATCTTCCCATGAAGGATTAACCTCCTTCCAGAGGACTGAAAGCTTCCACCTTTCAGCAGAGAGAGTGGTGGTGAGAGAAGAAAAGTTTGCACAGGAAAGGAGGGATCATGAGACAGCAGCAACACACAGCACCCCACCACACCTGTCTGACAACTTGAAAAGCTCACTATTTGGAGCTGGTTATGTATGCTGGTTTGAAATAATGAAAAATACTGACAGTATGAAACCAAAATAATTATCCAGTGGGCACAATAGCAACTGGCTTGCCAAGTTACTTCTACGGTTAGAAAATCTTTTGTCCACAATGACTAAATAAAGCCGTGTTTGGGAACCAAATCTGCCATCGTGGGGGGTTTGGGTGGTGGGAGACTGCAACAATTGTGCAAGTACACTTGAAATGAACCTTATTGCTCATATAGTCAATGTTAAAAAGTATTATATATGATTGAGTTGCTCTTATAAGTAGGATGTTAAAAACATGGAAGGAAATCATGTTGAAAGTTGGTAAATTTAGCTTCTATTATTTACTATTCAAGTTGTACTTAAGCGTAGTAGCAGATCTTGGATCAAACTAGAGATGTAACCGTGTAGTCGATTAACTGATAAGCAAAAGCTTATAGGTTAACGCTACAGACTACACGTATTTCCCCTCTCCCCTCCTGCCAATAATTTTTTTAGCAGGCTGGCCAGGAGCCCAGCTCAGTCCCTGCTTGCACCGGGCCCTGGACCTACCCTTCCTGTGGCTCTGGATTTAAAGTGCATTAGAAGCTACACAGGCTGGCAACCTCCACTCAGTTCCGGCTCGTGCCAGGAGCTCAGACCCCTCTCCCCCAGACAGGCTTCCTGGGGACTACAGAATAGTCAACTACCCAATCAGAATTCATGAGGTTAACCCACTATTCAATTAACCAATATTTGGCATCCCTAGATCAAACATGCTGTTTTCTGCTAAAAAATGCTATTTTCCCTCCAAACCATATTATGCTCCCCCAATTCAAAACAAGGACGTTCTTCTAAAATTCATTTTAGTGCAGCTGTATTCTGAAGGGTGACTGTACAATAATGGCACATTAGTCGGCAGATCTTCTGACTATTTGTATTCATGGTCCAACTTGCTCAATTTAACAAGCATGTTCCTGTTGCTTTTTGATCTATATGCAGGAGCAAGCAACTAAAGAGTAGTGAGCTGGATTCTACTGCATATTGAAAATTAACAGAATTATTAAACCAGTTGTAGCAGCACTAAACCACTGATGGCAGTGAGACTTACAGATGTCACAGAGGTCAATTTGAAAATCATCAGTAAGAAATTTAATTTGGCTCACAACATCTTTAGTGCAGGGACTGATTTGCAGGACACCCCTCTCCCACATCTGATTCAGAATGCAGACAGATTTTGTAAGGACAGAAAAAAAAAATCAGTACATTCCTTCGAGTTTATATGTAACAATTTAATGCAGAAATCATTGAGCCAAACGCCCAAAATGTCTTTTTAGTTATATGAATATTCAACATTCAATTTTACCAATGAATTTAAGAACACTTACTAAAACTACATACTAGCAGATGCTAAAAGTCTTAATACTTGTAAAAAAATGTCAAACTTGAATTTAGGGAGGCTTAAGAGTGACTGCAACACTGGTAGTAGAGAATACGTACCTGTTTCCATTCCAACCACTCATTTTCTATCACTCACAGGTTTCTGACATGCTCAAACTTTCAAGGTGAGGTCTACCAGAAATGTATCTGCATGAGAGTTTTTTGGACAGTTTGAAAGAGAGTTCATTTTTGAGCACAGTGGAGGAAAAAAACCACTTCCTCACTTACTTTGTTGCACCCTTCTTTTAAACAGTCAGAGCAAAGAGGGCTGTGGCAATACGTGGTAGCAAATCACCCTCATTAAGAAGCAAAGCTCTTTATTGTTGTGAAGTAAACTGATTTTGCTTTGACTCATTTCTAAGTGTTCCAAAAACAGTTCTCCACCTGTTCACGAGCAGCAGGTTGAAAATCTCAACTCTTTCCTCCCCACAAATAAAACCCTGCCTACAGTTCCGTAAGACCAGCAACCAGTAACTGGATGGCCACAACTGCAAGATCCTGCCATGCACAGTGGACAGCAGCTGAATCTGAACACCACTGTATGAGTTAGGCAGCAACTGAAAGCCAGACCCTGACCTCACTACATAGGGACCAGAGTGCTAAAGTATGTGGATAGGCAGGACCCAGAAGGGCCAGAAACAGAGCCCTGCCTAAAACCTGGGGGGTGCTGCAGCACCCTTTCAAACCTATAGTTCTCAGTTCCTCCCCCACAAAACCTACCTACAGACCCACTCTACTGCCCTCCTATGGTGCTCACCTGCCCCCTGCTGGCAAGAGCGCTGCTGCAAGCTGCTGTCTCCCTCTCAGCCAGGCAGCCAGCCCCCCCTTTCCCCCACCAGACTAGAGCAGCAAATTTTGTTTTTTTGTTTTTTAATCACACAGCGGGGCCACAGCTGTGCACTGAGAATTCCTGATCCAGTTAAATACACTATTACACACTGGTGGGGACACCTAATGGTGGAGAAAGGCTCATCTTATAAGGTTAAAATAAATTTAATTAAGAGGGCACTCTTTTAAGCTGTGCAAAGACATGCATGAGCCGAGTCATGAGGAGCCCCTTGTATACGAGGTGATCTTCTCCCATTTCTGAAACAGTCAAAAGTATATAAATTAGTGGAGGAAATCGTATCATCTCCCAGTCTAGTGCATTACTGTATGCCCCAGACTCTCCAGGAAACTCATTCATATGAAGAATTCGCCGTTAACTGTACTTACGCAGCAGATTACTGTCTACCACCACTTACCACAGATAAGTCTACCACCACAGAGCGATAATGAAAGTATGCTCCTGTACAGGCCACTTACATTTCCAGCTAAATTTGCTTCAGAGTTTACTAGTTCATCCCATGAATAGCAGCAAAAGAATGCTGCGTTGGTTGAAGACATGCAGTGTAGATGAGTGTTGACATTTCTCAGAGAAGTTGGGTTTCTCTAATTAGAAAAGAATGAAGGATTCCTGTTTGCCTTACAGTGACACGCAGAGGTACCAACTAGGGAAGAAGCCGCAATTGCGATGGCAATGGACAAACTCCATGTGAGAGACCAAGTTTGTACTCCAGATTTTAATTCAAGTGTAATAATTAAACGTTTATTTTAAGTTAAGAATAATTCTATGATCACAGCTTATTATGAGAATATGCTTTTAAGACCATTTATACAGTGCAATAAACACCAGGGTGGTCAGGAGCAATGTTCCCTCTATTTTTTTTCCCATCCGTGTATGGAATACATTTTTTTAAGTGTGTTAGAAGCACAAACCTAGCTAATCAGCTGGGTGGCACTTGAATCTCTCCTAAGGTGGGCTCTTGTGTGGCTGTTCACAAGGTGGGTTGCTATATGGTGAGGGACACGAAGGGAATTATAAAACTCACAGAGGTCACTAAGGGTATGTCTACACAGTAACTAGACACCTATGTCTGGAATTCGGGCCCGCCAGGCTCAGGCTGTGTCACTGCTGTGTGAACTTGCAAGGTTGTTTAGGACCCTCCCACCTTGGAGGGTTCTAGAGCCCTGGCTCCAGCCTGAGCTCAGACATCTACATAGCAATGAAACTGCCCTGCAGCTTGAGCCCTGCATATCAGAGTCAGTGGCATGGACCCAGTGCCAGATTAAGACATGCTGAGGCCCTAAGCTATGTCAAGTTTAAGAGTGCTACCAAAAATATTAAATTCAGTCATTTTAATTTTTTTATTTTGAGGCCCCATATAATCTGATGCCCTAAACTGTAGCTTACTTAGCTTGTGCATAAATCTGGCCCCACATGTGCCAAATCGCAGGTATCTAGCTAGTTGCTCTGTAGTTGCATGCTCTCTTCTCCATCTCCTACCACCCTAATTGCTGTTGCGTTTGCAAACCTTCTGCCACCCCTTCATCACACTAGAGGCCTCTCTCCTATGCAGCAGGGTGGAAAATTTTTTTTTTTTTCAAAGGTTAGATTTTGTTATTTATATTAAAAACAGACTAAAGGTTATATTTCTATTCAACATAGAATGTGAAATGACGACACTCTATGTTAAGGGCTAATATTACTATAACCCAGGACAATCATTTAAATTAAAGAACACGTTTGCTGCCAAGTTAATAAGAAACTCATGCCACTGAACCAAGGAAGCCGCTGGTAAACATGAGAACCACAGTCTTCTGAAATACTAAACCAGCTTTTGGCAACAATAGCCTCTCCTGTAGGTGCGGCGAGAAATATTTTTTTTAGTTTCAATAGCTCATTTCAATACAAGCTTATCAAACAATGAGAAAACAATTAAGAGCTAAAGAAGCAGAAATGTTTTTGTTCCTCTTCCAATCTATAAATAAAACTAGGTCTGGGAGTGTTAAATCTACTAATTTTAAAAGCTTGAAGGACAATCAGTTTAATTCACTAACTATAGGTAATATTTCCTTGGTTTAATCAAGCAGTCAAATTTAAATGCAATTTTTTTTTTACATGTTCAGCATACTATTTATTAAAAGCTTTTTAAAATGTTGTTTTGTCAGCTCAGATAACTAGTTGAGGTACAAACTCAAAGAAGTTGAGAAGTAGTGATATAAAAACTACAGTTAGGGTTGCCAGATGGTTTAACCAAAAATACCGAATTCCCCCCCCCCAAAAAAAAACTGTTGAGAAAAAAGGGGGAGACCAAAGTTGTTGGGGGGGGGGGCAAAGGACCCCAACAGTTATTGAGCAAAAAATAAAATAAAATAAAATAAATACAAAGAACAGCATGGTCCCTTTAAGACCTTAGGGGCTTTTTTTTGCCAGCTGCCATTTTGTTTTCTTACTCTGTGCAGGAAGAGAGCTCCCCTGCGGAACCACGTAAGCGGGGGGGGGGGGGGGAGGGGGGAGGTTCAGGTGGTCAGGGAGGGGCCTGGATCAGAGAAGCGGGATCTGGGGCTGGGGCTGGGGCTGGGGCTGGTTGCTGAGTGTGTGTAGGGTTGCCAGGTGTCTGGTATTTTTGCCTCCTGGCGGACAGGGGTTGGGGGGGGGGGGGGGGGGAGGAGGAAATCAGAAAATACCAGACATTTTAGGTGTCCAGTGTTTTCTGATTTTTTTTTTTTTTTAAACCGGACAGGAGGCAAAAATACCAGACTGACCGGGTCAATACCAGACACCTGGCAATCCTAACTACAATCACTGTGGCTAATTAAAGATGCAATTCCTAACTCCAGGAATCTTAAACTCTTAAAATGTGCATCCTGTAAGTAGATGTGAGAGATGAATACGATAGCTAGAAAACTATACACTGTAGCTATGTCTACACTCGGGGCTTCTTGCCGTAAAAATATGCAAATGAGGCTAAGCATGGAATATTGCCGAACCTCATTTGCATACCTAATGAGCAGCCATTTTTGCAGAAGAGGCTCTTGCACCAGAAGGAGCTGTCTACACTGTCCCTTTTGGCGCAAGAAAATCCCTCTTGTGCAATGCTGTTATTCCTGAAAATAATCAGCGTAATGGCATCACGCAAGAGGGTTTTTCTTGCGCCAGAAAGGACAGTGTGGACTGCTCCTTCTGGTTCAAGAGCCTCTTCTGCAAAAATGGCAGCTCATTAGGTATGCAAATGAGGTTTGGCGATATTCCACACAGCCTCATTTGCATATTTCTCACACAAGAAGCCATGAGTGTAGACATAGCCTGTATGTCTATTAAAAAGGTTACAACTAGGTCTACACTGTTTTCAAGTGTCACATTACAGGGAGACAGCGTGGCCTCCCGCTGATCCGGAAGGGAAACACCTCTTGGTAGGCAGTGCCAGAACAACGTGGCCCTAACCCCAACAAGCAGAAAGACAAGGCCAGAAGTATGAAAGGAGGAGCTCAGAGCTCAGTTGGAGCCCAGCGGCTCCGCCAGACAGATGCTCTGCCTGAGCTCCCCAGGAAGAAGGCCCAGGTACCCACCGAGAAGGGAGAACTGGTCTGAGCTGCCAGGGCCCCTGCTGGGCTCAGCAGACTGAGTTGGGCCTCATGAGCTGTTGCCAATCCCACAAGACTGACCAGGGCCACCCTGGTCGTTGACACACCCTGAGGACTGGCCTGGGCGGCCAGGGCTGCTGCCGGACCCAGGAGATTGGCCTGTGCCACCTGGACCACTGACTGGTCCAGACCCATAACCCATGGACACTCTGCCAGCACCATCATCCCTGGCGGCACCTGAGACGCAGAGGCTGAGCCAGGTAACCCCAGTGGGAAGTAGGAAGCAGCCCAGAGATAGACAACACTGCGTTGGCTGATGAGATGGAGGCCAACTGGGTGGCGCACTGCAGTCAGGATCCCCCCAACCTAGTGACCTGATGGCATGTTGTGGACAGGATCCCCGCTGACCCAGTGGCAGCCTACACTGCTCCAGCTGGGGCCCTGGGCTGGGACGCAGTGGAGCAGATGGCCCTGCATCCCCCTGCCACCCCTCACCTTAGGTGGTAGGTTTCTCCCTGAGGGGATAAAACCCCAGCACTTGTTGGGTCTCCTCCAGCAAGGAGACCCAATCCCCACTCAATCTGCATACAGGCCCAAGTCTTAAACTGTGTAACTCTGTGTTGTCCCACCCTGACCAAGGGCTAGGCCTTATAAACTATTGGCTCTACTTGCTGAGTGCCTGGAGCCCTTAACTGCATAGAATGCTGTTTATAAACGGTTTGATGCCCTGCCCTGACTCCAGGCATGGCTCTATAAACTGCGACTCAACCTGCAGCCAGGCTTGAGCCCCTGAACTGGTTGCTTGCCTGACCCACCCGGCACTAGGGCCTGGGCTCTCTCAGAGACTGTTTATTGGTCCCCTGCCCCACCCTGGACTAGGGCTTAGGCTGGTATAAAGACTGTTGAAACGGGTTTGGGTGCCTGCCCTGCCCTGTACTCTGGGCTAGCCTTAAAGGGGACCTCTTACTGTTTATTCACAGGCCCAAGCACAGGTCTGGGGCCCAGGACTAAGCCAACTAGGCCTACACACATTGATAGGGCCTCTGGAAAGATATTCAAGAGTCTTATAATGTATGAAAGAATCACATGCTTCCTCTGACTGTGGCTCCAATCTAAATGCCATTAGTGAATATTCTTTCAGCAGTGAGTGTATTTGGGGTTTCACAAAGTGATTAAGATATGGCCCCCACAGCAAAGATTTTACAATTCTGGTCAAACTCCCCCAAAAGTTAGATCAATAAAACAGAAAAGTTGAGCAGCAACAGAGCTTCTCTAGATAAAATCCAAATGAAAATGTTGCTACCAAGCATATACTGAAGTGTTCTCACTTTGACCTCAAAAATCTAATTCTCAAGGGGTCAACTCAACAGAAAAAAGCTCAGTCCATTTTGTGCTTAAAGTAATTTATTCTTTCTTGTAAATGGACCACCTGCTAATTACTTCAAGTCAAACTATATTTTGAACTCTACTGAGAAGTATACTTAAATTAAAATTCAATACAAGAAATATAAAATCAGTCAAATAGCATGTGGGAACAAGTGGGGTCATTGTGGAAGACTGCAACATTTTCTTCAGATCAATTCTGGTTTTTGACTTCCTAAGAAACAAAAATAATCAGCTTATGCTTGCACTCTAGATTTAATACAGAAGAGGCTGGAGTTGATCCAGTAGTTGCATTAGCTGTAAATGCCACACTAGTGTGCTGTAAAAGAAGGAAAGCATATTCAAATAAATTTGGGATACTACAACATATTTTATAAGATTGACCCAGACTAGTGAATGGCTCCTAAGGAGATTATTACATCAGGATTTTATTGGACAGTACTGGTTCATTTTAATAGCCAATTTCATAAGAGTTGCCATCTGTGAGCATTCCATTTTTTTTTTTTTTTTAGCCAAAAGCTATCTTAATTTATTGTAAATGAGGAGGAATAAGATACTAAAAGCCTCTATTGATACAGACCGGACATTTCAAAGTTTGAAGTGGGTAAGTAAGTTGAGGAAACCCATTTTGTTATGGAGGAAAAAAGACTTACCTTTCCTATAACTAGTGTTCTTTGAGATGTGTTGCTCATGTCCATTCCATAGTAGGTGGCGGGCGTGCTCACCGCATACACTGGTGGGAGAAGTTCTTCCCTCAGCAGCATCTGCACAGCAGCGGCTTTGGTGACCTCTGGAGTGAGAGGCACTGCATTCTCTCCTAACCTTCAGTTCCTTCTTGACGGAAACTCCAAGAGCGGGGAAGGAGGATGGGTTGTGGCATGGACATGAGGAGAACATATTGAAGAACACCAGGTTACAGAATAGGTTCTTTTCTCTTTCAGTTGTTTGCTCATGCCCTTTCACGGAGGAGAGTAGGAACCCATGACTGGGTTTGATTGTAACACATGTATATTGAACCCAACATCATTTCTGGCCTGCTGAGTGATGGCACAGTGAATGTGTGAACCAGTGACCATATTGCATTTCTCCAGATGTCCTGGATTGGTACGTATGCTAAGAAAGCCACCAAGCATACCTACACAACTCGAGTCAAATGAGCCTGGACAATTAGTGGCAGGACTTTTGCCAGCTCATAGCAGGTCTATATGCAACAGGTGATCCCATTGGAAATCTTTTGCAATTAAACTGGAAGGTCCTTCATCTTATCAACTATACTGATAAAAAGCTGGGTTGACTTGCAGAAAGGCTCAGTACCTTCCAGGTAAAAGGCCCTTCAGATGTCCAGGGTATGAAGACACCACTCTTCCACTGTCTTCTGAGAATACAGGCAGGGATATATCCTGATTCATGTGGAAGGAAGAAATAACCTTTGACAGAAAAGACAGATGGGGTCATAGCTGTATCCTATCTTTAGAGAAGGCCATGCAAGACAATGCCCAGGTGAAAGCTTTACTCTCGGAGACCCACCTCACTGACATCACAGCCACTAGAAATGCATCTTTGCAAGACAAGTGGGAAAGTAAACAGGAAGCCCTCAGCACCAGTGGTGGGCCAGTAAGCCTAAACAGAACCAGGTTGAGATCCCACAATGGGCCATTTAGTCATGCTTGAACAGAGTCATTTGAGACCCCTCAGGAACTTTACAGTCCTGTCATGAGAACACTATCTGTCCATGAATTGGCTGATGGAACAGAGATGGCCATTAGTTGACTCTAATGGACAAAATGTGCCAGACCCTGGGTCCAGAGCTGCAGCCAATAATCTAGAATGGATTGCATTGGAAAGCATGAGGGGGAAATTCCACATTCTGATGCCAAGCAGTAGAGCCATGTCCATTTACCCAGATAAGTCAGTCTTGTGGATGGTTTCCTGTTTCCCAGGCGGACCAGCTGAACCTCTTCCAAGCAGATACTCGGTGTCTGCGCCTGGAGGAGTGTATCCATACTGGAGGTGCAGAGACTTGAGGTTGGTGTAGGAGCCAACCTCAGACCTGCAACAGGAGGTCCGATGGCAGGGAAGGGAGTCAGGAAGGTCTCACTGCCATGTTCATGAATGTGCCATATCAGTGCTGACAGATCCATGCTGGGGCAATCACAACACCCATGCCTTGTCTCTTGAGCTTTACTAGGACCCAGCTCGTGGGTGGGATCAGCAGAAATGCATACAGCAAGATCTCAGTCCATGACGGGAGTAAAGAATCTGAGACATAGCCCTTCTCCAGGACCAGTTGCCAACAAAACCAATGGTACTTCCTGTTTTGCCTGGTGGCAAATATGTCTATCCGGAGAGTTCCCCAGAAAAGAAAAATCACATGGGTGACCTCCATGTGAAGCAACCACTTTTGGTGAGTAGAGAAGTCCCTGCTGAAGTAATTGGCAAGGGCATTCCTGACTCCCAGGAGGTGACCTACTTACAGATGGCTATCATGGCTAATGCAGAAGTCCCAGAGACGGAGAGCTTCTGACAGAGTGGGCTCTCCCTTGCCTGCTGACTTCACCAGATTATCTCAGATTATTCCCCTCCGCTCCATTTCTATACAAATTGCGGTAACTACAGTACTAGCTCAAATCACAATAATACATTGGATTCCTCTTGTAAGCACGGTGTTTCCTTTATCCAGATGCTGTTCTAAAAGGCTTACTCTCTTGATCAAGAAGAGTTAACATATCTAAGTATCATGACAGCCATACAGACCCAGAGCCTTTTGCTTAGCTCCTCCTTCCTGGTGGATGAAGTCATCTGCCATCACTTTATCTGGTCCCACAGAGACTGTAGGCTCCTGCGGCAAGTTCCACACAAGGCACCATGAATATTTTTAGAGCTGAATTTGAACATACAACATTTTTGTTAAACAATGTTGCAACTCATACAGGTTTAAATAAGGATGAATGTGTATAGGTTTGTCACAGTTATCAGCTTTGGGGGCATGTTGGAGATAGCGGGTAGCAGTGGAGGGAGGAAGAAGCAGAGGGGATTATAACTCTCACCAAGCTTGTAAACTACAAAAATGTGTCTAATTTTATTATTTTAGGTAATGTGAATATATGGCTTGATCCTGAGCACACTGCTGGGAGAACTTGGGCTCAAAAAAATTTTTTGATCCTATGGTGACAATGTAGTATAAAGGAGCACACACTCCCTAACAGCTCTCTCATCCCATTTGATAGCTCCACAAGAATTTTTATTTTAGAAGCTCTCTGGTTCAGCAGGAGGGAAGTATATGACTTCTGGTAAAATAACAAATGCTAACCAAACCCTTTTTCTAAGAAACAGTTTATCTAAAATAAGTTTAACCTAAACTCTGGTTATATGGGAGGTCAGAAGAGCTGAACCTAAGTGCCAATTACTCAATTCCCTCACTGCTAACAAGAAACAGCCAAGCAAAAAGAGGTTTCCATTTTGCATACAATCATCTGGCTCAAAGGAAGAACCAACTGCACACTGGGAATCTTATTTCCCTGGTTGCTGCAAGGCCTGGAATTTTAAATATTTAACTAATACTGAAAATCAGTTCAGGATGCTATAGTTAGAGCAAGTTTGTGAAATTTGCTAGTCTGTATACAGTTTAAAATCCAAGGGCATTTGTACAGTAAGTGTCAAACAGTGCAAAGAAAGCTGCCTATAAAGTTGTAAGCTAATAGTTCCCACTTCAAATGTTTATTCCAAGATAGCTTTAAAGTACATCATTAGTAACTAGAGAATACAGCAATTCAGAAAGGAAGTGAAAAAAAAAACACCTTTGGGAAAGAATATTTAGTGGTTTTTCCAACCCCAAGATATAATCCAAAACACATTAGAAATGCGCTGTCAGTCATAATTTATATTCAGGCACCATCCTTGATAAAAGATCCTCCTAATTCAAAGCATAAGATCAAGCTGCCAGTTATACTACTAGCACAACCAAAGAGTTCATTCTAGTGCAAAGGCATAAATGTTTCAGCAAAGCTTCATTCCTGTTCCTTTGTCTTCTTACATTATACCTCTAATGTGATTCAAAATCCCTATCCTGCAAATTTCCTGTAGTTTCAACAAGAGGTAGATGATTCCCCCCCCCCCAGCAAAAAAAAGTGTGCTGACTTATTTTTATAGGGAAAGCACTTAACAGGTGAGAGCAGAACCACTAATGGGATGAGGGGGTATACACCTGTGCATGAAAAGGGGACAGTTACCCCGGAGTCCCACGATTTAAAAAGGCCCAGAGTCCATGCCGATGGACCCAGTGATGCTGCGGGCTGGCTGCTCTTTTGTCAGAGGCCCCATCCCTCAGGTGCCTGGACCTCTCCTCTCCAAGGCCCAGAAAAGTCTGTTGCCAGCCCTGGGCGAGAGTTTCCTCTGCTAGGCACTGTACTACACAACAATGGTGCAGACCCTGCTCTTAAAATTCAAGGAAAAGCTAAGATACAAGGTGTGGATGTAGACAGAAAAGGGGTGCACAAGGTGACACTGATAATTATAAACTGAAGTAGGGAGGGGGAAGGAAATCTATTCTAGAAAACAATCAATCACTCTGGATATCTTGAGCTGAGAACAAATCAGGGCTTTCCTCCCAGAGGAAATATTTGTCGACATTTGCCAAGCCACAGCCAGCTTAAATGAGAACCCTCCAAGATGAATGCGATGTTCTTCTCAGGCAGGTTGCCTTGCGGTCTCCTTCACGATACCTTATGCCTAACTGGAGATGTGATCATTACAGGGTGGGGTGGCAGTAAGTTGTACTCTTAAAAGTACTCACTGGACATAGCTTGTCCAGAAGTTACTTGAAGCTTAATGCCACCAAGAATGCATATGTATTATGAATTACAAGCTTGTGTGACCCTGTATTCAAACCTTACCTCACAAAGCATATTTCCTAGTAGTGTGTATCAGCTGCAAGTTAACATGCTGGTTATTCACAATGAATGTGTTTGTATAAATGAAGTTACAAATGGGTCTTTGTATGAAGTTACTAAAACATGTTTAAGACCAGACAGCCTTGCCAAGGTAAAGGTGATAAACAAGTCTGTTTTCATTTTTACTCGCTTGTAACCATGTTTGCTTTTTTTTTTTTTTTTTTTTTTTTTTTAAAAAGGCGGCCTCAGACAAAGTGATACGCTATAGAGAGAGAAACTTCTTTTGCTATCATTATAAAAATCACCAGTGCTGTGTAAGTTCAGTTAAGTGAGTGTTTCTAGAAAGCTAACAAGCCTGGAGTGTGGTAAAGGCTACAAACAAACACTGTCACTGTGAGAGTCAAGTGAAAGGGACAGGTCCCTGTAGAAGAATGGTTTTGGGGCAAATTCAGGGTCGGAAGAGTACTAAGGTCAGCCTACAAAGAGAAATCAGGTTGAGCAACACCAGAGTGAGATTTCTGGACCCTGGACTAAAACTGCACAGCCACAAAAGATACCCAGTGTTACAAAGCAGAGGGTGAACAATCCCTTACTGGGAACTCAAGTATTCCAACATATCATACCCAACTCACAGAAACTTCCATTCACATCTGTTTGCCACAGTTCTCTTTAGACTCCACTCAGTTTTTTTAAGGGAACATTTAATATTGTTAACATGGAACATATTGATAACTTCATCTCTTGAAAGGGAATCAATCCTTTATATGCAGTGTCCGTTCTTCAAATGTATCATTTTAGCTTATTTATCTGAGATTACCCTAGTATTTGCAGTACTCCCTTACCTTAGGGATTACCACAAATACACAGTACTATTTAAAATAACTGGCAGTTTTTTAAGAGGGTAACTAGCAGTTGTGACCAACATAACAGAAGGGGATGGTCAATCTCTGCACCTTAAGTAGAGATGTTTACTTAACAGATAAAAGTAAACGCTTAATTTCTATATACCAGGGATCGGCAACGAACGACACACATTCTATAAGTGGCACACAAGGCAATTTTGAGTCGCCGGTGGTGGGAGTTTAGCCCCACCCCACACAGCAGGGAGCCTGCGCTGTTGCTGAAGCCTTATGGCTGCAGCACCAGCTCTAGGGGGCAGGCGAGGAGGCTACAGATTGGGCCGTGCGGGGCTTTCGTGGTGCGTGAGCGGCCAGTGCCCTCCCACTTCCCTGGCAGCAGTTTAGGTTGCACTGCACCCAGTGGCAGTGGCAGGAAGTTCCTCTGCGGCTCCTCCAGCAGCTGGGGCCGGCCTGGGACCACATGGCGGTGGCAGTGGCAGCAGCTCCTCCAGTGTCCAGAGCCGGCCCAGGACTGCATGGCAGCTACTCCTCAGGCAGTCGGGGCCACCATCCAGGACAGCTGGGAAGTCACCACATGGCCATGGCCCCAGCTTCAGCCCTGAGAAAGGGCTAGAGCTGGGCTAGGGCTTCATGGTAGCTGCTCCTGGGGCAGGCCACAGGGTGGCTGCTGGGGTTTAACGTGGGGCTGTGGTGTGGCATGGGAGTGCCATGGAGCTGCTGTGATGGTGGCTGCTGCTGCAGTGGGGAATCAGGCGACTGTTCTTCTGACATCACCTGCATAGTGGCACTGGAGACAGAAGCTTGTGTGTTGCTTAAAGTATCAAACTACGAGCCCGAAATCAGAGAACTCAGCAAGGGAAAGCAAAGCCAAGGATCAAACTAAAAGGTAAGATCTGCATCTTACTTTATTTATTAATGAAGCTGCTAAAATGTAAGTAGGACTATTATTGGCTTTTAAAAGTATCAATGGCATGCAGACCTGTAAATAGAAGTGAAGAAGTTAAATCTCAGCACGCCACTTCTGAAAGGTTGCCGACCGCTGCTATATAATGAATATATTTTTAGTTCCTGGATCAATTTATGAAACACAAGGAAGAGAAGACTTCCTAGTAAGGCTTTTCCACACAGTATAATCTTACCATAGTCTCCTTGACAAGGTAATTATTAAACTAGTTAACCTAGTACAGTATTTTGCCATCTCTATAAATACCATTAGCATTTTTAACACTACTACTCAATATTCTCCCAACTTCAATTACCTATTCATAAGAACATAACATAAGAACATAATGACCCATAAGAACATAAGAATGGCCATACTGGGTCAGACCAAAGGTCCATCTAGCCCAGCAGCCTGTCTGCCAACAGTGGCCAGCACCAAGTGCCCCATAGGGGGTGGACCGAAGACAATGATCAAGCGATTTGTCTCGTGCCATCCATCTCTGACAGAGAGAGGCCAGGGACACCATTCCTACCTCCTGGCTAATAGCCTTTTATGGACCTAACCTCCATGAATTTATCTAGCTTCTCTTTAAACTCTGTTATAGTTCTAGCATTCACAGCCTCCTCTGGCAAAGAGTTCCACAGATTGACTATACACTGTGTGAAGAAGAAATTTCGCTTATTAGTTTTCAACTTGCTACCTGATAATATAAGGACTAGAGGACACCAAATGAAATTATGGGAACAATGAATAACTTTTTTTTTTTATTCACCCTCTCCACACCACTCATGATTTTATATACCTCTATTATATCCCCCCTCAGTCTCCTCTTTTCCAAACTGAAAAGTCCCAGTCGCTTTAGCCTCTCTTCATATGGGACCTGTTCCAAACTCCTAATCATTTTAGTTGCCCTTTTCTGAACCCTTTCCAAGGCCAAAATATCTTTGAGGTGAGGTGACCACATCTGTACACGGTACTCAAGATGGGGGCGTACCATAGTTTTATACAGGGGCAGTAAGATATTCTGTGTCTTATTTTCTATCTCTTTCTTAATTCCTAACATCCCATTTGCCTTTTTGACCACCGCAGCACACCGTGTGGACGTTTTCAGAGAACTATCCACGATAACTCCAAGATCTCTTTCCTGATTTGTCGTAGCCAAATTAGCCCCCATCATATTATATGTATAGTTGGGGTTATTTTTTCCAACGTGCAGTACTTTACACTTATCCACATTAAACTTCATTTGCCATTTTGTTGCCCAATAACTTAGTTTTGTGAGATTTTTGTAGCTCTTCACCGTCTGCTTCTGTCTGACTATCTTGAACAGTTCAGTATCATCCGCAAACATTTCTACCTCGCTGCTTGGCCCTTTCTCTTTCATGGATACTAATTTGCCTACATTGCACTTTTAAGGATTTATATAAACCCAGTGACAATGCCACTTCCAATCATTGCCATGTGTGTTTATTACAAACCTAGTTATATGCTGTCAGAAATGTACCTTGTCTGTAGCTGGCCCTTCCATCTAAGTCCTTTACACAGATTAGCAGGAGAAGCAAATATCTGAATACCACACATTAGATACCTGTTAATCTTCTTCCTTGGCAAATGTCTCTTTCACATGGGTTAATCTATTACAGGCTTTTAAGCTAATTTTTTTTCTTTAATCTCCCTTGTCACTCTCTTTACATGCCATTTGAATTAAAAGAAAATTTCAAGGCTGTTCCCACATATAGAAGCAAATCCTTCACAAGTCCAAACAGTTTACATAAGAATTGTGAAAGATTTGTTCAGACAATTGTTTCATATACCCATCTTACTCCAAAACATGCTACAGGCCTGCTGGAAACTGGTACATTACAGAAGCTAAAAAAAGTCTGAGACACATTCAATAAAGTCCAATACCAAGAAGAGTTATGGTAGTGTGAAGTTTTTGCTTGCATGTCAAAAAAACTTAAATGATAAATTCAGATGGGAGTTCTTTATTTTGCACTGCCCACAACAGTAGCATCCAATGCTGCACTTAGTTACACAACACAGAATCACTGAATAATGAACTGGAAGAACCCTCAGGAAGACAGCAAGTCTGTCCCCTGTCCTCATGGCAGGACCCAGCTGTGACAGTTCCTCCCCCTGCATGCTTTATGATTATTGTCTTATGAATATTAATATGCATAATTCAGATGCTTTGAACAAATGCCTCGTGTGCCCTATCCATTTTAATGTTACAGTCATCTGGATCTGTACATCCTCTCATATGAGAAGTTAGTAAAATGAATAAGAGACAGGGATGTAAATGGTTAACCAATTAACTGATAAGCCTTACACTTAACAGGTGACACCAGTTCTGGTTAACCGGTAGGAGCTGAAGCAGTTCCCCATTTGCCACGAGCAGGGGGCTGCTCCAGCCTGCAGAGCCCATCGTGCGCATAGCTAGTCCAGCCCGGCCAAGACAGCCGCTGTCCATGGCAGGCCTGGCCTGGGTGCGCTGCAGGCAGAGAAGCTCCAACTGGATGGCACAGCCCCTCTTCACGGCAGTGGGCTGCTCCACTCCGGCCAGGTTGCAGATGCCTCCCTTCTATCCGTTAATCGATTAAACATTAAATTTTATGAGTCAGCCATTACGTTTAACCAGTCAAACAGGATTTTACATCCCTCATATCATGTAATTATCCCACTGATAATTTACGGAGGTCTCTTCAAAAATTTGTACGCCAAGTGTATTGAGAGACAAGGTTGGTGAGGTAATGCCTTCTAATAGATCAACTTCTATTAGAAGGTACAAACTTTTGAGCTACACAGAGCTCTTCTTTATTCACATCTAAGAAAGCAAACAATGGGTCTGAGGAAAACGCAAAATTATCCCCATTGTTAAGAAGGTGTAATGCAGGATGTAGATCAGGCATGTCCAAAGTCCAGCCCGTGGGCCAATTGCGGCCCGTGTTCCAGTTTAATACGGCCCCACAGGTAATTTGGCAATTTCTATCTTTTATGGCTCCCGATGAATCCATATGTATTGAGATGAATACATTGTAAAATCTCAGTTAATGTCAGTTGGTCTAAATCAGTTATAAATATATTTGGACACAACATGTATACTTGGTGTTATGTTCCTGTTCATATTTTTTGAACTTAAAAGTTGACAGACAACCTTTATTACCAATAATATGTAATGTACTTTACAATGTTCCTGACATATATTTCAGCTTCCTGGATTTTTTTTTTTCATCTGGCCTTCAGATATGAAAGGCAGAGTGATTTAACACCTGTTTAGATTTGTCATCCATGTGATGAAATGAAAAGTATGCCGTTTGCAATAAACTTTGCATAAAATAGTTAATCTGCATTTAATTTTAATGGTTCAAAGAATGTCAGGCAAAATGGTCGGCCCTCACGCATGTTCACTTCATCAAATCTGGCCCTCTTTGAAAAAAGTTTGGACAGCCCTGATGTAGATGGTCAATTGAAATGAAATTGGCCACTAGGAATTAGAATGTATTCATAAAGAATAAGTGGCAGAAATTAATAGTTACAGACAGCATAGTTACTTCAGGGACAGAAAGGGATTTTCCATCTCTGTAGCAATCTATTCCATCAAGAGGCTGTAGCTAGGTCAACAGAAGCATTCTTCCATCAGTTTAAAAGTGTGAACACCATGCTTATGCCCTTTTTCCCTCTCTCTCTCTCTCAGAGGTTTGAATTTTTCATCCATGAGTAACATAGCTAGTTCGATCTAAGTTTTGAGCGTAGAGCACTAGTTTATCAGCAGTAACCACCACATACAGGTGTAGCCATGGCTATCAGTGTTTTTCTTCTTCCTAATCTGGAATTAGGTTAGGCATTTCCAGTGGCTCTTCAATTAACAGTGTTCTGACAATCCCCAAATAGTATATATGAACAGAAGAACCACCATACTGGGTCAGACTAATGGTCAATCTAGTCCGGTATCTGGTCTTCCGACAGTGGCCAATGCCAGGTGCTTCAGAGGGAATGAACAGAACAGGTAATCATCAAGTGATCCATCTCCTGTCACTTATCAGAAACCAAAAACAGTCATGAAGAAAGTGCTGATTGAAATACCCTTATGGGTTGTGCAACTTCAAAATACCTTCCCCTAATTCAACCCAGATTAGTGATTGCAGGAAGCCTCCCCACAGATACGTTCATAAATAAAGGTTTCAGAGGACATTACCTGTCACATAACATTAAGATAACTAACATGGGGCACTGTATCCCAACAGTAACGTGATAGAGACAACACTGCCATCTTTTTCAAGCCAGAAGGGCCAAACTACCAAGTTGGAAGTTAAAAACTGTGCGTAATCTTTACTTGTATAAAATTATATTGTCACACGGTATTTCTTTATATCCTTTTACCTGTTGGACTTGTAAAGGTGTGTGACGCATCATGTTTGGAATCCAGTCATCCATGTTCAGTATCATAGTAGAGGCCATACAATAACCTGGAAAGGTCTGAAAGCAACATTCTGTTTACTTCAGAGCCATACTTCAGTCAGTGACTTCCATTCTAAAAGCTACAGGATAATGCTGTCAAATCAGATAAGTGTTTATTACATTTCCCCCCTTCCCCTCAATTGTATGGAAGTAAAAAACAATAGTGATAAGCAGAGCTCGCCGAACTGCAGCGAAAGCCGCTCACCAGCCCCACACTGTGCATGCGCAAGAGCCGCATTGCGCATGCATGTGCCGCTGGAAAACGGGGTGCCGGGCTGAAATCTACTCGCCATGGGCAAGTAGATTCAATAGATTGTCGAGCCCTGGTGATAAGCAATAGCAAGCCCTCAGCACTACTCAGAGCAGCTACAATGAACCTCTCCCCTCACCACCTCGACCTGGCAGCTCTCAGATCCACCCAGAGCATGCAGCTTAGTATGGATGTAAAATCCTGTTTAACTGGATAACCAATTAAAGAAGGGGGTAGAGGGGCTGCTCCAGGCAGGCTGGGTTGGAGCAGCCCTCCAGTCCCCCCCAAACCGCCGTGGCCAAGCTGCAGTATCCCCATCATCACCACAGACAGCGGCTGCTCTAGACAGAAGCAGCCCCTGCCTGTGATGCACCCAGGCCCGCTGCAGATGGGGCTGCTTTGGACAGCTAGAGCAACTCCTGTTTGTGGTGGGCCGCACAGGGCTGGAACAGCCCCCAGCCCACAGTGGGCAAGTAACTGCTCCAATGCCCGCCGGTTAACCGGTAAGCATCACCCATTACTATTACAGGTGATGCTTACTGGTTAAGCTTTCACATCGCTATTGTCTAGCACTCAACAGCAATTTAAAGGACGCAGGGCTCTGGCCTTGAGGCAATTTCGCCCACCCCGTCAGTAGGCCTTTTCAGAAGATCAAAATGGCAAAATAGACTGAAATTAAATTTTATGAAAGTACTTTTCTAATCAAAGTATTCTTAAAATATTCTCTGAAGCAAAAACCTTAAAAGGTTATATTTATTTTGCGTTCAGAGGGATTTCTGATAAAAGCAACAATTTTGTGGAAAGAATAAGTTTCCGGAGGTAAAGTATTTTAATTTTCTCCATAATGCTTGAGTTTTAAAACTAGTAAAGTCACAGGCAGTATTTTTTTTAAATCTGTAGTTGCACATTTTATATAAAATGTTGATATTTTAGCTAATTAGTGTATCGAATTTAAAGCTTACTGAAAGCACCATTATACTGAAAATCTGCAAAGGTGGGGTTCTGTTTTTTGAAGCCAGGGTTTTGCTTTAATGGTTCTTTTACACTTGGCTCTACTCAATCATTGCAAAGTTATTTCTGCAGCTAAACAGACAGGTTAAGCACTCATTAAAAAGTGAGAGCCCCTCACTAATACTCTGCCTACCCTTTAAAATGCCCATATGGAAGTTTGACAAAACAAAGCCATTCCTATACGAAATTACTATTTTCAGTTAACATAATAATATGTTTGTTGTTAACTTTGACATTTACAGCATTGTTGTTTTGTGCTTTCATTGCTTTTATATTTTAATTTATGGAGCTCTAAAATCAAATTAATGATACCAGACCATGATTTTATCAGCAAGGCATAGTAATTATTTTCACTAGTGTTTTCCAGGGTCAGTCTGTTCAGAGGTAGTGAACTAAGCTTACAGTGTTTAATTAGACAAGCTCCAGTTCAACCCATAGCTGCAATAATTTAGTCATAGGCTGGTCTGGCAATGCAATTTTATGGGGCACTACAGTTACAAGATAAAACTTTTTGGAAAGTTACTTTGGAACTGAAGAGTATGAAATGCTGCTTAGCTGCTTCCTGGGTTCTAAGGAAAAAATTAATTTAAAAATGTCTATTTACATAATCTAAACGTTCAAGTTCAGCCGTGACATGTTTTAGGCTGTGATTTTTTTTAATGGGGCCCAAAAGGCTGGGTGTTTAAATCCCAATGGCTTGCAAAGTAAATAGGCTGCCTTTAGTCCCTATGAAAAATCCAGCCTCTCGGAGTTTGGAGGAGGAAAGAACAATTGGAAACACCAATTTGGATGCTATGCTCTTCAACAGAGAACACATGCTTTGCTTTTTAGCAATTTTGAAATAAATTAGCAATGTACAAACAGGATTCTGAAAAACATGTGGTGTATTGTATTTCTTCCCTTAACTCCACCTTTCGAATTTTGGCCAGCATCTTTACATGCCTTCTAAATAGTATGGATATAAAACACACATTGAGTGCAGCTTAACATCACCCTTTCCCTGCAACCATCTAACCTTTCAGCATGTGTATAGTACATGTGGCTAGTGGCAACTCAAACCAATATATATATTGCTAATATAACCAAACTTGAAGCATGACTGTTCCTCACTAGCAGCCAGATCACAGGTTTCTAAGTCTGCTACTGGCTTTGAGACCAAACAACTGGGTCTTAGCTGAGGCAGCAAGTTAGACGTTGAGGGGTTTAGTTATCTGAACATGTTATTCATTAGCGAATTTATATAGCACCCTCCAAATAAGCCTACTAAGCCTTGTAGCACACATTAGGCAATAGTTACTTGCACAGTTTTACAGAGGAAAAAATGAAGACTCACACATTAAGTGACTTTGGCTATGTTTCGATTGCAGAACTTTTAGCTCTGCTGTATCTAAGGAATGTGTCCGCTTTTTTGGAGCAGTTTTTTAAAAAAGCGGATGTGTTCTTTCGGCATCCATGTATTCCTCTTGGTTGGAACAATAAGAGATGTTCTGAAAGAGGCGTTTTATCTGAAATTTGGCCCCGTGTAGATGGGCCAAATTTCAGAAAAGCCTCTTTGGGGGAAAAAAAGCAGAAAAAGATAAGCAAATTGCAAACCACAATTTGCGTATCTTTTTCTGACTTTTCTTGGCAGTGCAGACGTAACCTTTGACACCAAAAATCAGAGGAACTGAACCTAGATGTCCCTACTGCCAGTCCCACATTGTAAGCACAAGACCACCATTCCAGTGCCCAGTTATTGAATTATCAGTGGTAATAGGCTTGAAAGGCAATCTTGTTGGATTTTAAAAGTTCAGCTAGTTTTCAGTCCTAGTTAATACCTGATGAATCCCAATTGGTGAATGCTAGCCCTGCTTCCTAGGTTCCAGTATAATAGAACTGTTGAGGTAATTTGTTTAAAGAAGTTAATTAAGAGTATGTACAATACTATTTGAGGTCTTCCCTGGCAGCTTAATGGAACAGATTACCAGAAGTCAGAGACCTGGAAAAGAAAACTCATGTAAAGCATGTGAAATCTTAACGTTCTTTAGAGCATTTCTTCTGTATTTAATCTCATTTTGAAATACTGCACCTTATACCCTATATTCACCACCGGGGAAAATAGAACTTAACTTTTTTGGAAGATAATTTAACTTACATTTGAAGAGACCAATATGATTAAACAAAAATGAGACCCTGCATCTGTCAGTTGAATGTCAGTAGTTTTCTAACAGTAGATTTTGCAGGTATAATCACAGTGAGCATCTGGTAATAATTAAAACCACAAAAACAATATGTTAACTCCCCACTGCTCTTTGGCATGCAGAGTTTTCTCTGGTCTAGCAAAAAATCTACACAGCACTTCTCCAAGTACCTGAATAAATTCTGTAAGAAAGTTTCAGAAACTAGAATCTCATTAGTCATATGTTACAACATGTCGAATCCTGTGGAGATTACATACTAGTTGCACAATAAACTCATGTGGCCTGAATTTTTTCTCCTAGAACATCCTTGGTATTACTACCAGCACATGATTTTTTTTTTAAATATCCAAGCTTGTTAAGTAAACATCACATGAGGAACTTTGAAAAGTTTGTTCTACCCAAATTACTCTCCAAGGACTACATCTAACAGCATCCTTATCTGCTTAAGGCAGATGCCAACTGGAACATGCTTTGTTCACTAAAATCAGAGACCTTCAAATGTTACAGTTATTTCAACTAGATAGCTTAGAGTTAACACAAAGATAAGAAGGTGTCATTAAAAAGTGGAAGAAAATCTTTCTTGCTGCTTCTTTAAGAGTAAATTATTCCCTTCAATTCTGTCTGGAGGGCAGAGTCCCTCCCAGTGGAGAAAAGAAGTCTGAATACAAACCCTATGGAAGGTGAGCTGTCAACTACACAGCTGCATTCTAAAGCTATAGCTCACTTAAAGTTTTAAATTAATGAAATGGCAGAGGAGGACAAGTAAATTGACAATGGCAGTATTTTTTCCCTCCATTTCTTTGGGGATGGTTGACCTCTTAATCAGAAAAAAAATGAAAGCAGTGAGTTTTCTTCTATCTAAAACACAAAATCTACAAATTAGTGAGAACCCAATACACATAAGCAAGTGTCCTGTTTTTTTCAAAAGGCCTTCATACCATTACTTGGAACATATATCTCCAGAGCAAAACACCATTAGCTAATGATGCTTAATGATGTGTATGCAGGTTATTGTATGCTATTTCTTGACACCAGTGGTCCCCAACCTCTTGGGGCCGCGCATGCGCCGCGCTCCCAGGGGCAAGGGTGCAAAGATGGCTCAAGGCTGGCTCTGGTCACTAGGCAGGCACACATACATGCCCTGGCGGGCGCCATGGTGCCCGCAGGCACTGTGTTGGGGACCAGTGCTTTACTTATTACATAGATTCTCCCCCTAACAAATAAAGCCATTAACTTGGCAGAATGCACCTTAATTCCCTGTGGTACCAAGTACCTCAATCTATGACTCAACTATAACATCTTTTCCATCTTGCTCTTGCAGTTTAATAAAAAGAGAGAGAAATATCTTTTAACTTTTTCTTAATAAGAATCCAACAGGCTTAATGTATATCAAGGTGATACTGTACTGTCTCCTTTCTGCATGATGAATTGAAGATCAAATTATTTGGACGTCTTTAATAGATTAAAGATAAGGACGCGATCTTTCCACACTTCCCTGCATAGTACCAGGATTAGGAATTTTGCATGAACGCCAAATCTGTATACTGGTAATCCTACTTGAATCCCACAGCTCCTAGTTCAAAATATTACTACACAAGTTAATCTGCTACATTTCTAGCAAAGACTAAGAAAAAAAGCGCTTCTGAAAAGTAGAATTATTAATGTTCAATTGAATAACTTCCCTGTTATATATGGGGAGATTACTAGAATTTGGCAACTAGTCAATTTGAGAATTTGTTGTATGAAGATAAAGTATCTTTTCATTAACCAGAATGCTTCCTAACATGTGCAGCTACATTGTTAGTACATTAAACTTAGATCCAAGGTTAAGGACTCTAACACAGTCCTCTTGCTCTTACAGCATGGTAGCCCTGGTGTGAACTGGTAACTTGCCATATCCTTGTGTGCGTTTAAATGTTGCAGTAGACCTATACTTAATTCATAGAAGGTTTAGTCCCAATTCCCCGGCTCTAAACAACCAGGTAGGGATCAAGTTCAGAAGCAGAAAAGACATTTCCAAAAATTCAGCACAAAAGCACAAAATAACCTTCAATGTGTGGTTATTTGTGCACACTAGAGGGTTATTAATACAGCAACAGGATTTATTACCAGCCTTCTTTCTCAGAAGCAACAGACAAGGAATAGCTAAGTAACGTGAAGAGGCAGAGCTTCAGAATATGCCCTATTAAAATCTGAATCTATTCAACACATGGATAAGGGAGGAATTATTTTATAAAAGAGTTGCAAGAGCTTTAGTGAGACAAGTCAGTAAAGACTTTGAGAACACAATTAACTTCTGTTTTGTCAGAGCTGACATCTGAAGGGTCATGGTTGATGCAGTATGTGACTAAGGCCACAGCTTCTGTACTGTGAAGAATCCATCTTTTTATAATATGCTGGATAGACTTAGACTGTATGCTAAGTTTCCACAGGCATTCAAGCAGAATTTACCAAATTTCAAGTGAATACAAACACCACCATGCACTTTTCTACAAAAATGTCTCACATTCACTCACTAACAGATGAAAAAGGACTGTTAACAGTTTAATACAGAAAAGCTCGCTGTCTGTTCCATTTGACACGCTGTGCAGCAAAATGCCTAAAGAGAACACAAACTTGCAAAGAGATAGTGGGTATATTAAGTAAACAAGTTTTTAGAGCTGTTTGAGGAAAGGTTATGGTCTTGCAGTTCAAATACAGAGCAGAGAAATGAACTCTCAATCAGTAGCTCCTGAAAGCCATTCTTGCCTCCTTTCTCCATTAAAATGGGGATAGTATTTATATTCGCTTCATAGGATGTTTTGTAAACTAATGTCTAATCCACAGATACATACTGGGAGCGAGGAAAGAAAAAAACCAACATTCAGCAGCTAATAAATAATGCTGCGCTGGTGGTTCAGAACGAACATGCAACCAGTTTTCTCCCAACATGTTTTAATGGAGAAAACCAGCGAATATGTGAAAAGAATGGCAACTGGAGAGCTAGAGATAAATATTGAGTAAGCGTCCAAGTCTATCACAGTTGTTAAAATGCAGCTGTTGTATCACATCTAGACTACTGTAAGACTTTGATCAAACTAAAATCATACATTTCAGTAGTGAATCTACAACATCTCTACCAAAGCACTGAGAGGGGGGAAGAAATCAATAAAATACCTTTTACTTAGATTATATTCCTATTAGGGATGTGAATGTTTAACCTGTGGGTCTGCACTAGCCCTGCTGGGTAGCCCACTGCAGACAGGGACTGCTCCAGCCAGATTGGAGCAGTCCCTGCCTGCAGCAGACTAGGGTGCCCCATAGGCAGAGGCTGCTCCTGCGTGCCCTCCCCTTTAATCAGTTAACTGTTTAACTGGTTAAACATACTGTTTAAGTGGGATTTTACATCCCTAATTCCTATTCCAATTTGAGATACTGGTATTGTATGTTCATACGCTCTAAAAGCATAACACTTCACAGATGAGCTAGTCAATGGTAGACTTTCCATCCATAGTGATATGAACTATTTGTTTAAATAAAATCACAAGAATTAAAATGCAGCAAAGGAAGACTGAATGACTGGCATGCACAGGCTGGAAAAAACTACTCACACTTCAACCTTGCAAAGCTTCAAACATTCTCAAAACAACGGGCTTTCAAACATCTGTTTTCAAGCTTTTATAAAGAGGTGTTACTTACGTCTAAATCCCACTTCTAAAAAATGGCTTGTCTGCTTTTATGCAGAAAAAAAAAGAAAAAAGTACTTAAAAATAATCACAGAATTACTGCAATTCCTTCTAGCCAACAGTAAGAATTAGATTTCCATGGCACTGTTTTCGAGAAGTTCTCACTTCAGCTAAAAATTTCTTTCCAAACAACATAAAATATTCAGGTGCTAACAAAACAAAAATGACACATCACTCAAGTTACCAAATATCAACATGCAAACTTGGCAAGAACATCTGTAGCCAAGATGATTCAGAGACAGATAAATTTAGAATGGTGTTTTCCTATGGCATGTGGGTGCCAAAAAGAGTAACTACGCAAAAGCTATATTGCAAGCACTCTTCCTGAAATATTCGGGAATAAAGTTATTAGCAAAATTCTTCTTTCAAAAGTTCTCAGCCGTCTGAAGTCCTCCACCACGTAGTTCCCTGATCCACCTTTAGTGCTCCCATCCATCACTTGATTTATCCACATAAAACTACAGGCTCTCCAACCTCAGAGGACTAAGCCAAATGCAGTGTGGCAACTTCACATGGGACCAACCATTTATGGGCTGAACAGTAGAGCTTTGACACCAGCTAATCTACCATAAATAGCTCTTGAAACTCAGAAGGATCAGATCAGCTGTTGCAACACTCTCAGGCTGTAGTTACTTCAAATCCAATTATATTGTCAATTTTGTCCTGTAGCTTTCATTTTACATCCCCCCGCCTCCCAAACCAAAGAATTAAAAGCAGTGAAAACTAAAAGGCAATAAAACAAAGCCAATCATAGGTATGAGAAAGGCCTGAGAATGGGATAGAAATTAGACAGATTGCTTCAAGTAAAGATTTTTAATTAAAATAGTATGTCCTAAAATCCTGTTAAAGTGTTTCAGTGTGCAGCAAAGCAGTTTAACAATATGATGACAAAAACAAAATAGCCCAGATTTGCAAAGCAAGTGATATAAAATAAAGAAATACTATAACAAACAACTTGAGTGTTTTTACCAGTGAAACTATTAGATATTTTCCCATAACTTTTAAAAACAAAAGCCAAACATTGCAATATTATCCTTGGCGCAAACTATGAACTAGTGGAAGGCAACCTGAGGCCCACAGGTAGAATCCTGATGAGCTGCATGCAACATTATGCCAAAGCAACTCCCTCTACCCCCTCTCCCGGACCACTGGGGACCCTGCATTTACCTATTCTTCCCCCTCCATCCCAGAACTTCCGGAGCACTGTGAATCAGCAGAGTTGAAGAGTTCAAGCTCTAGCAAAGAGGGGGAGAAGCAGAGAGGAGGTGCAAATCAGCTGATTCAATGCTGGGAAGAAAGGAGAGATAGGATGGGGTATGCCCAGGAGTAGAGACTAGGGATGTGAATGACTAGTCAACTATCCGATAAGCAAATGCTTATTGGATAGTCGATATGCTAGTTGACTAGTCTCCCTCCCCTCCCCGCACACATTTGCTGCCTCTTTCAGAAAGAGAAAGCAAGGGGGAGGGGGAGACAAGGGGTACTTTCAAAGTGGCAGCGTTGAATATATTGCTGGTTCCGGGCTGCACGCAGCGTTTCAAAGCAGCAGTGCCACTGGGGATTCCCATGCTGACCCGAGGCTCCATGCAGCGCTGACGCTATGAAACGCTGCGTAGAGCCTGATGCTGGGCTCCCCGTGGTGTTTCAAAGCAGCAGTGCTGCATGGAGCCTTGGATCAGGTGGGGATTCTGAGTCCCCAGATGACCCTGGACTTCATGCTGCGCTACTGCTTTGAAACGCCACAGAAAGCACGGAGCCAGCGGGGGACTGCTTGAGTTCCCTGCTGGCTCCGTGCTCCCAAAAACACTTTCACCTCTGAAGTGTAGCAACAGCCCTGGGGCTATTGCTACACTTCAAAGGCTGAGGTTTATTGACTAGTTGGAACAGTCAATGCAAATTGCATCGACTATTCGATTAGCCAGTTAGTCTAAATTTAACATCCTTAGTAGAAGCAGGGAGAGGCCAGGTGGAAGTTTGAGGGAAGTAGTGGATTGGGGGCGGGGCCTGCAGCAGAGTGGAGGCAAAATAAAAAAAGTGACATTTAAAGCAAGGGCATGTGTGAGATGCATGTTGATTGCGCAAAGCCATGCATTCCCTCTGCAGGCAAAGGTAACTTAAAGAAGCAATTTATTTTACCCTTAATAATGGATCACTTTGTGTTGAAAAAGGAATGATAAAGGAGAATCAGGTGCAATATATTCAGTTTTATTCTTGGGGTCATGATTAGTGCATATGTCTGATTTCAATCTTGCACCCACAGAGATGAAGGAGGGCCACTCACAAGCCTTGATTGCCCATTGCTGCCTTAGACCTTCATGTTATATATGTTTGAGGTACTATCTTTCCTTTGAAATATTTAGAAGGGTTTTCCCACACCAAAAACCAAAGAAATACCATTTGAAAACCTAAACATTTTGAAGCCACTGGCTATTTTCACATGTTACCAACAAAAGGCAATGCCACTTTCCAAAACTATTAACTGTATCATTGTTCCAAGAAAAAATTTAAGAGCAAGGACTTAACAAATAATACTGCCTGGACAGCATTTTCTTTTTAAGTTACTCAACATCACAAGGAAAGAGCATTCCAATTAAAGTAAATTTTTCTTAAACTGAAAGTATAGAATTAAAGCTAATCTTTAAGATAGAATGTAGAAGCATATCATGTAGACTCAGGTCCATTCTTACAAACAAAACAAACATCTCCTTTCACAGAGCCTACAATCTCCAGTGGATTAAGTCCCAGGTCTCAGAGTCTCTGCCGCCTCAGACAACTCAATCTGTGTGTCAGTTCTCCTTCTGCAAAGTAGGCACACTCTTCCCTGTTACCATGCGTTTGCACAGCACTTTGCATAATGAGGGCTTGAAATTTGGTTGGGGACTCTAGGTAATAACTGTAATGAACATGAAGTAATGTCTGAAAATCCCCAAAATCCAGAGGAAAAAAAACCATGGAAAATCCTACGAGTTAGCTTTATGTTATATTCCATCACCTTCCTCATTCTGTCAACTTGACAGAAGGGTCCTGGTTTCCTTCTGGTCTAAATGCACCTAGCACTGTGAGCACTACATATGACTCACTAGTTTTAATCTTGCTCAGGTTACTAGTTTCAAAGTAGTTTCAGTTAAATGCTGGTGACTTAAGTAAAGGAGTTTGTAATCTTTGCTCAGTTTCTGGTGACTTAATGTCCATCAACAAATCACCCCAGCTGTCCTGCTTTTGAAGTCTGAGCAGAAAGGCAAGTATTGAGAAAGTTGTCTCCATGCCCTCTTTCCTCAGGCCCTATAGAATAAATATTAATCTAAATGGGGCCAGATGCACATTACTGGAAAAAAGGCACTTGGCTGCCAAGTATTCAGAACTGTGAGAACGGTCTTAGCTATTGTGTGTCTCAACCTAGACCATGAAGTCTAAAAAGCCCTTTATTTTTAAATAAACCACCTCTAAAATTAGTTGCCTCCCCTTTCCCACCACAATTGAGAGCCGAAGGAATAAGATTTCATACATTACCACATAGCTATAGCCTACCCACTTCCCATCCAGCCCCACCCCTGCATGCCTCCACAGATCTTCTTGTGTCCCAGCTCTTGCCTTGCTCTGCCAGCTTGCTCTGCACTTCAGCCAGGAAACAGGATGGGGCATGGAGGCTAACCCCACTCCAACAGGCACTGCAGCTGGGAACTGGGGTAGGGGACACAGGGCTTACCGCGCTCCAGCCAGTAGAGGGCTGGCTCTACTTTATCTGCCTGGTGGAGGAGCAGGACCAGAACCTGTACTCAGACACTGCTGCTAGGCTGTGGTGAGCCTACGCAAGCGGGCAGAACCCTGTGCGTGGATCCCACTCTCTGGGTGCATCCCTGGGATCAGAGTCCCCAGCCACCATTTCCCCCCTCTCATGCCTGTTGAGGGGAAGGCAGCTCAATCCCTTCTGCCCTATCCCTCCTACCACCCTCTCCTGCCCCCTAATTGCCTACCCACTCGAAGCCAGGGCCAACCCAACCGTCCTCTTCCAACTCCGCCATTAAAATGGGGGTAAATAATCTGCTTGTGATAAGAATCAGTTTGAGAGCAACAACAAACATTTTATCCACAGATTCAGCAAAAGTTCTGACAATTGGTGCTCTCTCCATATCCATTTAAATCCTGGGTCTCTAATCTGAAGACTTCTAAAGATAACTGACTCTTATAACATGAAAACCTCTCCCCACAAATAAACTGGACTGAGATTACCAACTCATTTCACACAAACCACTACCCAGCCAAACAGCAAGTTTATTTTCACTACTAACACAGGCAGTATTTTAAGGCTCTATTCCCACCTTCCTGAACTATTCCTCTTAAAAAAACAAAAACAAAAAAAACCAACCAAACAAACAAAAAAAAACAACAAAACAGAAGTTGCATAAGATCCTATTGTCACACAAGCTGCCTTAGTAGTACACCACACAGGAAGAGCTTCTGAATAGTAGAAAAGTTCTGTGACCCCCATCACACAAAATATAAGATAGCATAAGGTCCCAAAATCCCTAAGGAGTTACAGTTAATAAATTTTAGCTGCACTATTAGTTTTTACTTATTATCATAGGCTTCCTTCCAGGATACCTGACAATATATATTGTGATTTAGACTACACCTTGCATGGACAATCATCCTGGCTTGTCTAGAAGTTAGACACAGGGGCTGTAATTCAGACCCATGATGACTGTCCCTTTAATAAAATCAGAAGAACTCATACTAAAACGCTCATTGTGGTATCATGGACTCATATTACCAGAAAGGATCCACGTTTCAATGCATAACAGTCATGGAATAATTATAGTAGAATACACATGCTATGCCAAGTTTGTAGCAGGCTTTGTAAGATGCATGACCATACAAGAAACCATTACTTACAAAAAATATATATAGCTACTGGCTTTGCTCCTTCTTATGAAAGCTTTGTTATACAGAGTAAGGCAAACAATGCAACTTACTAGTCTCCATTGTTAGAATCATGACCCCACTTCTGTATCTCAGGAGCAGAAAACCTCACCATCCAGTGTTATGTGAATAACTCAAAGGCACACAGCATGGCTTTGTTTCAGCTTTTATCTTCTGGCTCATTCACTCCTCCTCCCTCTTGTGGGATAAAAACACTGCCAGTACCCTCTTCCTGGCCATCCCTATTGGTCTATTTAAAATACCTCATTTATTTAGCATTTTCATGTTTCTGTGAGAGCCTAAAATGACCCACACAGTTTTTGTCCAGCCCAATTTTTCTCCCTCCGGGAGAGGGAAAAGTTCACTCTTTCACTGACTGAATGGCCTCAAGTGGTTTCATTTTAATAGAGCCAAAATACTTTCCCCAGCACACTGCCTCAAACACACAGACTGTATGCTGCAGAGAGGCAACAAAACATTCCCCTTCATGCTGCAGGGACCCGAAATAGTTGAAGGAGCCACATAGTTGAGGGGGAGGAGGAGGCGGGAGACACCCCATCTCAAGAACTGCCACCCAACCCTGCTGCAGTGAAAAACTGCACTCTTTTTTACATCTGAATATACCACAGCAAGGCAGGATTTACGGTGGTCATGTAGACATACCTGTGACTTGCCAGCCAAGGCTCACAGAGCTTGAACTACAGGACTGTTTAGTTGCTATGTAGACTTCTGGACTTGGGCTGAAGCTGGGGTTCTGGTACCCTGCAGGGTGGAAAGGTACCAGAGCTCAGACTCCAGCCCCAGCCCAGAAGCCTACACAGCAGCAAAAAGAGCCCGGAACCCCATGAGTCCAAGACAGCAGGCCAGTTGCAGGTTTTTCCTTGCAATATAGATACACCTTAGGAAAATCTAAAGGTTATTAAAAGTAATCTAAGGGTTGGGAGACTACCTGTTCTTCACTGATGGAGTCTGTCAAAATAGAAGCTGGTTTCAGGCCTATCACCATATATGGTCTGTACTTGGGAGATTTTAAACACATTTAAGAAACAACATTCCAAGCTAACTATAGGGAGGGGAAAATAAACCACAACAAAAACCAGTTTCACGGAATTCCCATTTGACAGGAAGATAGCATGATCCTATTGAAGGAAGGCCTAAATTTAAATAAAAAGTTGTTTTTGTATTGGGACATCCTTAAGACTTGAAGTTTGACTTTGAAAGTTAAAATGGTCTCTTTTGCAGCTTGAACAGCCAACAGAATGTGTCTATACACATGCTTCAAAACAGAGTGAATGAAATGACACTGTTCTTTATCTGTTTTCTGATTAAGTACCAACTAAGCATCACTTTTTTCTAAATGTAGCGTATACTTGTTAAGCTGTAACCTTAGCACACTGGTTACGTTAGGACTCATAACTCAGTGATCATGTCACAAGTGAATTTTGAAATTACTACTTATCCAGGCAAAGTGTTCTCCTTTCTATTTAAGGATGTGAACTGCATGTTATATACACACACAGAGTTTAAAACTATCCCAACAAATTGGAACCCACAATTAGGAGGATTAGCATGAGCAACACTGCTGAATCACCATCCTTCATTATGTATTTTTTTGCATCTACCCTAGCTTTAAGTGGCATTATGCCAGGATACAGGGTCTGACTCAGTCTGTTAACCACACTGGAAAATACAAGCAGAAGGAAGACAACTTATTACTGGCATCCAGAGTTACAATAATAGGACACCAAAACAAGCGTTTTGGAAAAAATACAAACTCTCATGCTTCAAAACATGTGCTAACCCTAAATTAAGAGGAGCAAGAAAGAAACTTTCCATGTGAGAAAGTTATTTCCTAACTGCCTACTTCACCATCCCATGCATGTTTGTTTAGAGTAGCTAGTACTAGTCCCTATCTAATACAAGACACAGGATTAATGGGCCAGTTGTCTCATCTCATACTGCAGTTCCTAAGGTACAAAATATAAGGCTCTCTATCCCTCAAATGACACAATTCAGTCCCCATTCTTATAAGTTATAACAGGCAAGAACAGTCATTTACACTTTTGTAGAAGGACATTCTGAGCTCATCTGCCCTTAAAGCTTCCTCATCATCCAAATATGCTTAAACCACATTTCTGCAACTAAACCATCAAATATTTGTTCCGGGGAATGCCACACAATCACCTGGTTCGGCAAATCAGGATGTAGGAGTTGCATCTAATCACAGCTGCTTTTTGTTTTATATACTGTTTTCATTCATGTTATAATCCGGTATATACACTGATTTAGACTTATTTAAAAAGTACTCCCTCAGTATGTATTTTAACAGCTAACAGCAGATTTTATGGCCGTTTGGGAGGGAGGAGGTTTAAAAATGTCTTTCCTCTTTTCTTCTAGGAATATGTACTAGGACGAGAAGATTGATGGCTACTGAGGCAACACTAGCAATGACCTGGAGAGGAGACAGAAAATGGTTGGATGTGGAAGCTGCATAGTGTACCTCAACCTTGAGCCTGATGGACACTCGAAGGCATGAAATGTTGCTCGATATAGCTTGTGGCACTGATGATCCAAAGATAAAGATAAGTAGCTGGAGAGTAGGATAGAATGCAGATGGGGATCTGAAGATACAAAATAGGAGAGACGAGGGTACAGACAACTCAGTATTTGCTGACACCAGATCAACAAAAGAACCTGGAGGACAAACTACAAGATGAGGAGGGTGATCCATGACAAAATGTGACCACCAGGATAAAGCACAGGAAGAGACTAATGTAGATGAAAAAAAATAAATGTAAGTTATAGGTTTGGTGAACTGGGAATAGAAGCAAAATACAGGACTATGTAGTACTTTAAAGACTAACAAGATGGTTTATTAGATGATGAGCTTTTGTGGGCCAGACCCACTTCCTCAGATCAAATAGTGGAAGAAAATAGTCACAACCATATATACCAAAGGATACAATTAAAAAAATGAACACATATGAAAAGGAAAAATCAAATTTCAGAACAGAGGGGGGAGGTAAATGTCTGTGAGCTAATGATAATGGGAAAAGAGGAAGAGAAACAGGCAGATGGAAATGGTGGGGCAGGAAGAAAAGAAAGAAAACCAGGCCAATGGTTAGAGCTAGACACTGATTCTATGGAAAAATACAGATAAAACACAGGGACCATAAGAGATCAGATGACAAATTCATACTAACCCTGGGAAGATAGTTGCCTTTCGGAGTGTGGACTCCATCTTAAGCATTGACAGGCTTGTCCCCAGACCAGATCCAGAAAACAGGAGTGCGCTGTCTGCCAGGAGTGAGGTAATGAGATGTGGACTAAGGATGTTAAAGACTAGTCGACTATCTGATAAGCATTTGCTTATTGGATAGTAATGTCAACTAGTCAATTCTTTCTCCCCTCCCCCCCCCCCCCCCCCGCTGCCGCTATGAAATAGAGGCAGCAAAGGGGGGGGGGGGAGGAGTACTTCAAAGTGGCAGTGCTGCACAGTGGCGCTGCCACTTTGAAACTCCAAGGCAGTAGCTGCACAGCTGATCCTGGGATCAGCTGTGCGGCAGGCTGCCCCTTTAAAACGCCGCCTCTGCAAGGATTCAAAGGGGCAGCACTGGAGCCTGGGGTCAGCTGGGGATTCCCAGCTGATCCTGGACTCCCCGCGGTATTTCCCCGGAACCCGGGATCAGCTGGGGACTCCCTAGCTGAACCAGGCTCCCCTCCTGCCCCTTTGAATCATGCTGCACAGCTGTGCAGCAGCTGTCCCTTTGAAACTGCCGCTTCCGCTGGCCTCAGACTGTATGCGGAGTTCCGCATTCCTCCTTTTAAATGTACAAGAGCCCCTGTATATTCATCACACAAGCAAACAAAAAGGCAATCATTTTTAAATCGTTTTGGTAAGCAGACATCACAGAAGAGCTAGTCTTAGGAATTATTACAAACTGATTCAGTTTGATTTAAATTGAAGGATAACCAACGCTGATTTCAAAAACAGTAGACTTTGAGAAATTAAGGGAACTTGTTAAAGATGACAACTGGACAAAAGAGCCAATGGAATTAAATATGGAAGTGACCTGGCATGTCTGTAACAACAACACAGTCATCTGGAATCTGTGTTCCAAGCAAGGGGGGAAACAGTAGTAGGGAAAGGATACCTGGATTAAAAACTCTCTAAAATAAAGGCAGCAGCAGTCTCAGTGGGGGAGGGAGAGAGGAAAGACAGGCTATACCACCGAGCTGGTGCTGGGGGAAAAATGGCTTTTAAGCTTGCTCTCTGCAGCACAGGCTCCTGCCTCTACTCTCTCCACCCCAGCCTCTGTAGGAGGCAACAAGGGGGAAGGGAGGTCAGGCAGGTCCGGGGGAGCCTTATACTTGCAGGGAGCTGGCTTGAAAGTCAGCTTCCTGTGTGTATTGGCTCCAGCCTATCCCTGCCCCCATGCTCTGCTCTGCTGCCCCTCTATCACTCTCTTAAAGCGAACTCCTCACAGATACCAGCTCCCACTCCCGGCACACTTGCTGCCTCGGATACAGAGACAGGGGGAGGAATGCATGTAGTTAACAAGACGCCGGACCAGGGATGTTGCCAGATGAGGGACGGCCAGTTTAGAGAAGTCCAACCTATAGTAACATAACTTCAAATTTATTTCTCTATTTGTAATAAATGTGAGTAGAAAAACCAAACAGAGATATGGATCAAGTTTAAGAGATGAAATGGGGGAGAAGCATTTGACAAAAAAGTAATACATTATTTTTCTGGGTTAAATCAGAGTTTTGAACTTCCAATATCAATAGAAGAAGCTACACACAACAGCTTGAGATGCTCATAAAACTATGTTTGTCCACAGCTCAACAATTTCACGGTGCTTTAGAAACAAAAAATAATTATTTGAATTCTATGTTAGTGTGTTTGAATAGCCATTTATACATATGAGATTTAATGCTATAAGCTTAGAAATGCATTTCTATGTCAGGAAAAGGAAAACAATGGATTAAAATCAGTAGGGAGAAAGATTCTCTAGAAGTGCCTAAGGATCATGGAATTTATTTTCAAACAATGACTGCATGAGAAACTATAGACCTATTTGTAATTTTAGCTTTCAAAAAGGATTGATTCCTCTGTATAAAAAAGAAGGGCTCTGAAGAGTACTGTCTGTCATGACAAGGATACTAAATAGAGCTAGCAATGAAGCTTTTTGTTAGTCAAGTTCAGAGAGTTGAACTTTGAGGTCCAGCAGTACAAATCTAAGTTCCATAGAAGCAGGCCACATAATGTTTGATAGTCACAGAACATACATTACACAAAAGCAGCCTAGAAAGTAATTTCAATTACAGAAGATAAACATACAAGATTAGACAGAAGAGGTCCTAACACAAGCATCTTGACAATTCAAAACTGAAAATCGTAAGTCAAAGCTGCAAATATTCAAAAATCCTATAAAATCAGAAGCATTCAAGATTATATATAATAGTATTGAATTTTATTATCTGCTCCTCAACTTAAAAAAAGGTGTACTTTTAAGAGACAATGTTTAGGGTAAGTACAGCATCTGTGCTGTTAAATATTTTTTAATCTCAACATTTTAAATGTTCCATTCAATAAAACTGCTATATGGAAAAGAATTTCTCCAATAACGGGTTATTTTCCCAAATATTTATCATCTCCCTAATCCCTCCCTCCCCCCCGAGAAGCTACCTTTCATTTTCATCCTGAGCCTGTATTGGACATCACACTACTACTACTGACATATCGGAGCAGAGGTAAACTGAGCCTCATTTTAAGAAGTCAGTCCTGTACAAAGCAGATGGCCAACTTCACTTGTGACTGCTTTCCCTCTGAGAATGTCAAATTTTAAAAATCCACACAATTTTTCTATATAGTGCTTACCTCAAATCTTTAGGCCATAGGGCTTCACAAAAGTGGAACTGCATGAAAATGTTCACTACTCAAAAGCAGATGGACTTTGAGCAATAGGCACTATAACCTAGAAGAAACAAGAATAGGTAAGACTATTGATGACTATACAGATTCAAGCAAGAGTCTACACAATTATTGGCTAGTGGAGTTGGAGAGAATTCCTTGATTTAACCTGGTTCTGATAGTCACTAAATTACAAGACCATGTAGGCTGACCTTCTGATGATGGTGATCAATTATGTATATATGTTAATCACACAAATTTGTATGTTTATTTGATAATGTTGAATGGTATTTCTAGGCCGTTTGTGAAAAACATCATGGAGTCTGTATACCAGGTGACCTCAGGATAGGGAGGGGCCCTCCACCTCAGAGTGGTAAACAAGAACTAGCATAGTCTGGAATTTCCCATCTTTTGTTGGTTACCTCAGAACTGGTCCCCACTGAGGGGTCACGTAATATAAAACCTTCAGGGCGGGATTTTTAAGTTCGGACGCAGCCCATAGGGGGTGCTGTCCGTCTGAGTGGCAGTGTTTGCGCGGGTCGTCAGCTCTCTCTCCTGAGACCACCAAGAGATCTGATCCAGCTGCAAGCCAGTCATTGGAATGACGAGGCACCCCATCCACTGTCTTCCATCTACACAAGTGTCATCTGCCTGCCATCCTCTTCAGGGTTCCTGTACTGCCAGCAAGGACTCCCCAGCGTTCCTCCCTGAGGGCTCTCAATCAGCCCAAAGGTTGCAGGTCCTGGGCAACACACCTCTGGCTCAGCCACTCCAGTCCAGAAGAGTAAAGTAACCATTTGTATTTGGGGTAGAACTTACCAATTATTTTCACGCAATCCAGTTGGGACATTAAGGGTTTTACTGTTCACTTCCACTGTTTTGTTAAAGGTTATTAGTTTGCATCGGGTTTCTCCCCTTCTTTTCCCTTAATATTGTATGAAATCCCTAATACAGTTTCTTTTTGCTTTCACCTTTACTTGGAGTCTGTTTTCCTTTATCAGCCTAATTCACAGGTAATAGACCCTGAGGGAAGGGCGGATCTGTTTTCTTTTGACTAGAGTTGCACTATCAGGCCATATTTGAATGTTATCCAGGCCCCAGGGATAACAACCAGAAAGCACCATTGTGACCATCTAATCTAATCTCAGGCATAGAATTGGTGTGCCTGGCCTCTGTTTGTCAGAGGCTGGAGAAGGATGGCAGGAGACAAACGCTTGATCATGGTCTTTGGTCCACCTTCTCTGGGGCACCTGGTGCTGGCCACTGTCGGCAGACAGGATACTGGGCTAGATAGACCTTTGGTCTGACCCAGTACGGCTGTTCTTATGTTCTTATAATATAAACTAAAGAATAGGGGTGAGGAACCCAAGCCCAGAGGCCTGATGTGGACACCCCTGCTATAGCACTTCCCCAAAATAATCCCAACAGCAATCTCTTAAAATCAAGAATAATTTTTTTTCCAAAATTGTCGGTGAAGGAGAATCTACCTCAACTTGTTCCAATGGTTAGGTACTCTCAATCTGTGCTGTATTTTCTATGTGATTTTCATTAGCTTCATCTTCCAGCCATTAGAGTCTGTTCAATCTAGCAGAAAAAGCTGTAAGAGTCCATTACTAAATGTGTTCTCCATGTTGAGACTTAAGAGATGAGGAGCGGACAATATATGGCCCGTGGGCCACATCTGGCCCACCAGCATCCAGTAGGAGCCTTGGGCAAGCTCCCTGTCTTCTGCACCCATGCACACCGCTCAAAGTGGCCAACTTCAGGGGCCATGTGCTTCTCTGATACAGGAAGGAGAACATTTGTCCAATATTGGCCAATTGGTGCCATTTCTTATTTGCCAGTTTTAAACAGTAAGCAACAATAAGAACAGATGCCAAAATGGGTTCAAATTTTGTTTCTGGAGATCCATGTAGTTTATTTTTAACCAAAAAACTTTTTTTGGCAGTGCACCAAGAACATGGCATCACCCCAGCTACCAAGCAGGTCTTACTCGGCGCAATACATCAGATACCCTCCTCACATACAGGTAAAAAGATTTCATAATGAAGTCAGTCAAGTTGACTGAACACAGGGGCATGCGCCCTCTAGCAATAATAGCTACTGTAAGGCTAGAAAGCCTCAATTAGCATATTTAATATTTCTGAGCATAAGAAGCAGAATGGTGACTAGGAGTCAGCAAAAACAAGCAAGTAACCAAGAATGTAATGCCAAAACCCCATGAGCATGAGCAGATTAGAATATACACCTGAGTGGCAAACCAACAGCCTGGGCTTTAGCATAGATAAAGTGAAACCCATAGTTAATTAAAGATCATGAACTTTTGTTCAGAACAGATTCCTTTAATAACAAGTCGCATGTACACATGGGCTGGAAACTGGTTTGTGTGGTGACTATTTTAACTGACATTTGTGTTGTTTTTTTAAACCACCCTGAAAAGACTAAATGCCTTCACTTATTTTCTGCTCATACCCAGAAGTATGGTTCATGCTAGTGCAGATATTTGTCTTAAAACCAAAGGCATTCAAAGCTAAAGGCAAGAATGTAATTCTGAACTGTACATGATACTACAGCTATGGTCTGCTCATAGGCAACAGCAAAAAGTGGGAAAACTTCAAAGAAACGGGTCAGAAAAGGGTAGATTTCCAGCCATTTAAAGATTAAGTCCAACTTTGGATGCTAAAGGCTTAGGTAGTGACTGGCTGAATGTTTCTTTTAGCAAACAAATTTAAAAGTTTCATTTTTAGAAGACAGTTAAACCCACCTACCATTGTGTCAATCCTGCTGACAGTCTTAAAATGGCAGTGGTTATAGCATTCTCCTTCAGATAAAAAAAAATTAAGTATTGCTTCCCATGATGCTATTATAGTCTATCCATCTGTCTTAGTCCCTTTGGCCAACAATTGTTTCACACATCCTTAGCGGTTTCCCCTTCCTCAATAGTTTACAGCAGTGGTCTCCAACCTTTTTAGCCACAAAAAATCGCTTTTTCTATTTAACTGTGATGCAAGATCTATCACAAACCCAAATACCCTTGCCACGCTTCCTTCCCACCCCTTCTTTGAGGCCCCACCCCTTCTCCTAGACCTTACCCTGCTCACTCCATCCGCCTTCTTCCCCCATCCTCACTCACTTACACCAGGCTGGGTGCAGGCTCTGGTCTTGAGCCAAAGCGTTTGGAGTGAGGGAGCGGCCCCAGGCTTAGCCCTGGGTGGGGGATTCAGCTGGCCTTGCATCACACCTGAAAGCATCCGGCATGTACATCAATGGCTCCACAGTGCCATGTGCTATCCCTCATCGACAGGCCCTGAGCCCACAACTTCTACTGCCCATGGTTCCCCGTTATTGATCAATGGGAGATGCAGGAGTGGTATCTGCAGCGAAGGACAGCATGTGGAGCTTGCTCCAGCCAAGACAGGTTAGGCATTTTAGAACTCAATCAAAGAATTACATTGAAGTGTAAGATAAAAATGAAAATTATGAAGTGCACAGTCCAGTCAAATCCCAAAATAACCCACTTTGCAAGCAGTAGAAGTAGTAACAACCACCCCCCACTGTTTGTTGGGTTGGGAGTGAAGGACAGTGTGTATTTGTGGGAATGACAGACACACAGTGTGTGAGTGACAGAGATTTGCATTGCCAAGCGCCTTCCATCCCCTTCTCTCTGTGTGGAGATGGGGTATAGGAGGGACACCCTGACATCAGCAGCCCCATCCCCCTTCTTCCCACACCCTGCACAGCAAGCAGGAGGCTCCCAGGGGGGCAGCTCCAAGGTAGAGGGCAGGAGCAGCATGACAGTGGGTGGAGAGGCAACTGAAGAGCCAGCACTTGAGAGCTTCCTGGCCAAACCAGTCAGGATCACCTGTCAGAGGCCCCAAGATCTACCAGTAGATCCTGATCTACTGGTTGGTGACCACTGGTTTACAGACTGCTTTTCTATGAAGAGCTGGAACTACCATAGAAGGATAGTGACACTATTATTCTAGAAATATGCATGACAATACCTCCTCTTCCCCCCAGGAGTGAAGCCGTTGAACCTTAAAAAAAAAAAAAAAAAAAAAAAAAAAAAAAAACTTGAAGTTTTCACTTAGCTGCTCAGAGAGTTGTGAGTGTTATACTAAATATAGAGATCTGTATGTATGTAAATCCTTTCACTGTGCCAAAATTAGGTTTATATAGCACATGGGTTAAGGATGGCTCCTGTAAATAACACGGTATAAATGATATTGAACCCCCCCCCCCAAAAAATCAGGCTGCTACAACACAAAACAAATGTTTGAGATGCATGCTGGAGAAACTGTGTTGAATAGAAAGTTTGGCTTCTGCTACTTGCCAAGTACCTCCCTTAATTAAGAAGCAGTAAAAGCCAGAAGCTCAAATGAGAAAGTTAGCCAAAAAAAAGTCATAAGAAATATTAATTTGAATGTCTCCCCGCCCCCCAATAGCTTATGGAATCTTGTTTCAGGATCTGAGGAGACAGGATTCTGAGAGAAACTCTACAAAACCTTGTAGAAGTTCCCATCATACACTGACCTCTAGTGTAGTAAATAAAATTGAAGACATCAGGAATCTTTTCAAAGCTTATGAAATGTTTAGTAATTATTTCCAAAATGACCTGCCTTTTAAACAAACAAACAAACAAACAAAAAAAGAGACTGAGGTCAAATGGATCTCACAGGAGTATTCACATTAAAAGAAAACCATTAAGAAAAAAAGTCAAGATAAAACTAAGATTTGGAATGCTTTAATGATTTCAACTGCTGCTGGGTTTATATAATGCACTCCACATCAAAGTTGAAATTGGCTACTTTGAACACCAGCTTCATTTATTTGTTTTTAACTCCTACAGATTCTGTGAAGTACAGCAGGCTTACTGAACTTTGTAAGACTGTTAAATAAAAAAAAAAATCACCAAAAGCTGGATTGGAATGACTCCAGTAATTTCACAATGGAGTTCACAAAATACACAAGTCTGGGGTTTGCCTTCTAGCAGCTTCCACACACTCCAAAAGCATCAGCTGAGTTAAATGCACGTTTTATAGCCAATATTCTGAACACAAGAAATGTTTGTCAGCACTGAGGGGTCCACCCAGGATATCATCCCAACTTCTTCAAACTTCAAGGGAGACAAGGCTCCATACAGAAGCATTCCATGCCCATGAGAGTCAGGAAGGGTGTTGTGACTCTTCTTAAGGACTTAATGAAGACCTATTTTTAATGATCCCAGGAAGATTGTTTTGAAACTGTTTTAAAAATTATTATTTAATTGGAAGATGCAAACCTGCTTTGGGATGCTTCAGCCGGAATGCCCGATGCCCACCAGGCACAGTGGACTCTAGATTTTGTACAGCGAAACTAATTTGTTTTAAATACATTTTACTTTTCAGTAGACATCCTTTATCATCTCAGTTAAGATTAGCAAAATAATTCTAAATGGTCAACAATGCTAAATTCACTCAGTCAACCTTAGCTGACAAAAAAGCCATTGCAAGTTTCTCAGTGCAGCAGAACCTCAAAGATATGAATACCAGCGTTACTAACTGATGAGTTGCCCACACATCTCATCTGGAAATAAAATCATGCTCAGCAAAGGCCAAAAAAGATACCAAGCAGTACAGTACTGTACGACATAATAAAATAAAGGTAAAACAGCATCTTTCTTCTCCATAGTAAAGTTTCAAAGCTATATAAAGTGACTATTCAGTGGTAAATTTTTTGAAAGAACCATAATTCTATTTTGTTCAGAATTATGAACATTTCAGAGTTACCAACAAGCTCCATTCCCAAGGCATTAGTAACTCTGAGGTTCTTCTGTAGTCAAAAAATAAATAAAATAAAGTATTTCAAGATGGTCATTAACAGGGATATTTTAAAATTAAATAACTACCTAGTGATAGTCAAAATATTCTCTTTTTAACACTGTGTAGGTCACACTGACTATAGTTTATCTAGAAGTACAGGTCCTCGAATTATGGGTGCTCTCTGTTGAGCAAGTTTTACATGTTTTTCCAGAGGCACTGATCACACATAAATCAATCTCAGCAGCTGCTCAGTCCTTTAGAAAAAATATCTACTTAAGTAACTAAGTTGGCCACCCAAAATTAGAGGTTACTTTTAAAACTATGTCCAAGAAGAAATAGTTCAAAGACAAAAATCTGGTCATCGCTGAACAATATGATTATTACACTAATTCCCATAACCAAAACCCAGACTCTGAACAGTTCCAAACTAGACTCAAATATTATTGATTTTGCAGGATTCTGCATTTTGATCAAATTTTTCTGCCTATTCTGCTGCATCACAAAAGCAGGCAGTGTTCCACAGAAACCAAGAGTAAAAGAAGACCATTCCTTCAGCTCCTCTTCCCCAAATAACTTGCAGTCTAGGAGAAAGAGTATTGAGCTAGAAGGCAGAACACCAAGTTCAAATCTATCAATTATTGCTTTCCATGTGCTCCACAGCCCTTTATTAATAACTAAACCTGGCAATCCCACTGTAGTATGCAGTCAAATATTAGCACTCCAGCTTTGCAAAGTATAACGTAGGTTGCACAAGTTTACTTTAGGCAAAGTTATGAATAGACCCCAGGATCTAATATGGCAGACTTAGGTCTTATCCACGCACCACATTTCATTTCTGATGTAAATGCACCAGATATATATATTTGATTATCTTATGAATAACCAGTACTCCACCCACCATCAGGGATACAACTTACAGGTTCTGGTAGCTATTATTTTATTTTTATTCTGTTCTAAAACAACCTACTGAAAACTGTTTCTCAAGGACATCTCTGGTACTCAACACACCTTACAGGAACTATTCCTATATCTTAAGTGGTCTAAATCTATGCAGGGATTTGAAGGCCCAAGACAGTCACACTTTGATCATGATCCACATGGGGGACTCTCATGGTTGAATGCAACAGAATTTGCAGATCATTTTTTTAAATGGTATATTTAATTCCCAGGGAGCAAACATCCTTTGGATGCATAAAATTTACTATGTATCATTTTATTCCAACATTAATGATCCAACAAGCAACCAAATTCAGGGATGAATACTGATCATGTGTCATCTGAGGCACATTGGACAAACACAATAAAGTATTGTGATATAATATGACGAAAACGTGGGTACCCAACAGCAGTCATTTATTACACATTAATTGTTGCTGTCACACTGAAAGGTTTGATGGGCAAAAGGTATACCCAAACTTTGTAACGAACCTGAAAATCCAGCTACATAAGAATCCACACAATAACGCATGTTTCCAGAAGATGTATTTGTGTAAAACACTTAGATTTCCATGCTATTTAATGGAGGGGGGGGGGGGGCAGCTAGACAAAGAATAGAACAAAAATACCCACTATTAGAAGTTTTAAAAAGTTAATGCAAAAAAAAAAAAATCAATGACTGAAATTTTCAAGCTTTTTTTTGAAGAAAAATGTTCTATATTTTATTCTAGTTAAAGATTAGACTAACTGATGTCCACCCTTTACAAAAGTAAATTACCTATTATATTTCTAGTCTTCTCTGAAATCATAGGTTGTTGGGTTTATAAAAAAAGACAAGACACTTTTCCTGGGAAAATCAGAGAAGCAGATAGATGAGGTAGGTCAACCATTCTTACTGCTAGCGTACAAATTTTAAGAAAACGGACACAGGAAATTATTATACAAGTTGTCCAATTTACGCCCTTTCCTTCCCCCACTACCTTCCCCCTAGGAGGAATGCAACTAATAAATCACATAAATAGGGCACGTAGAATACACCAGTTCTTCTGTAAGCTTTGTGCTTCGGTTTAATATGATTTTAGCCACAACAGGGCTCAGAGTACATTGTGTATCTTGTTAATTAATCATTTAACCCCAGTGCAGGATTTCTAAGCAGGATTTCAAATTTGCCATTGATAGAATGATTCTACACTGTATATTGTACAATGCAGAATCATCAGTAAATATCCTGACCCAGTTTAATTTAATCAGTAATCCAATTCCATATGAGGGATTTGTTATAGTCACAAGAATCTGATCTGTCAGCTACCTTAATTTAAAAAAAGCAGTGCCCCTTAACAGAGGCCTGTCACTGATTAGATCATTGTCTGTATGTTCCTTAAGCCAATAAACAAGATTCCTTGGGGAATGTCAGAAGTTAATTGTGTATTCTCGATCAGCAGTATACAGCTTACTTGTGAAACACTGAATTAAATCAAATCACCTCTTATACGGATGTCCTCAGACCAGCTTGGCGCACTTGAGTATTAGGCCTGGTCTATATTCTGATAAGCAGACAGAGTCACAAGGCCAGCATTCCTTGGAGGAACTGTTACTTACAGGACAGGAGTGAAACAGTGAAGGTGGGACTCCATCTTAAAGAAACTCACCCACATTAACATAGCAGTGCACAGTGATTAACCAAGCTCTACTTATTTCTCCACTGCATTTCACTAGCATTCAGCATCATTCTTTGTGAGCGAAATATGTGCCAATATCTGAGTGGTGAGTTGGGATGTGCACAGGTAACCGGTTAACTGGTTGCCCAGTAAGCAGCACCTTTACCAAGTGATGCTTACCAAGTAAATGCTTAAGTGGTGCCCTGGAGCAGCCCACCACCTCCCCCCCCCCCCTCCTGGCCTGCAGGCTCCCCACCCCAACACTGGAGCTGGTGGCAGCAATCCCTGCCCCAGTGTGGGCTAGAGGCCATTCCTGCCAGGCTGGAGCAGTGCGCCATCAGGGATCACACTTAGCTGGATAACTAGTTAAACATTAGATTAACTTAACATTTACCTGGTTAACTGAAGGACCATCTCTTTATTACATCTAGTTGAGAAAATTAAATAACTGAGCATAAAAGAGCAAGGCGAAGCAGGAAAAAATCTAAGTGGGCAAACAGAGGACAAATCTCTGTTTCTCTCTTTGCCTAGATAGGTTTTTTTTTGACTAGACAGACTCTGGTAAATAAAAATCTTTTAGGGGAGCTGAAAATATTGGTGATAGTTCTAGAGGAATATGAATAAAGCATACACTATGGATGTGTCTACACAGCAGGGCTTAACTCAAAATAAGCTATGCAAATTGAGCTACATCAATTGCGCAGCTTATTTTGAAAGTTTATTTTGAGTTTTAGTGCTGTCTACACAGCACTTATTTCGAAATAGAGCACTCTTCCGCTGACTTTACTTATTCCTCATAAAATGAGGGTTACAAGAGTTGGAGTAAAAAGTCCTTCAGCTTGACAGTATTTCGATGTTATGTCGAAATAACTGCCGACTGTGTAGACACTGACTATGTTATTTCAAAATAATGTTGCTGTGTTGACATAGCCTATCTGTACATAATGGCTTATCAGGTATGTTGACCTAGCTAGGATCAAATATGTAATATCAGTTTAATATCGGATATCTGCCTTTAGAGGCAGAGCAATATCATGCGCTTGAAGAGGCGGGGTTTTTGCATCCCTAGTTGTGAGTTTCCTTCAGTGCAGCAGGTGGCAGCATGAGCCATGAAACTAGGTGGAAGGAGGCATTTAAGCTGCACTGAGACCTCACCCTGGAGGAGAACAGCAGCAAGGGTTTGCGGGAGGGGATAATGGAGGAGATGAGGAAGAGGGAAATAGTTGCTGGGGAGGAGCTTGGGAGGGAACTTAACAGGGCTGTTGGATATGGGTGGAAATAGCATGCAGCAGGATTTTTGGTGGGGAGTTGGGACAGGGAAGGATTCTTGCGCAAAAGGAACCAGAGGAAGAAATGCAAATGAGAGCACAACATATGCAAATTAGCACCCATTTGCATTTCCTCTTGTGGAAGAGGATAGTAGTATAGATGTAGCCCCTGTTCTTGTCCCTCCCACAAACAACTTTTCCATCTCCATGTGTCCTTTACCCCCTGCAGCCCTGCATCCTCTCCATACAGCTCCTACCCTACTAACCCATAAAAGCCCCTTCCCCCAACCCTCCACACTGTCCATCTCCCCATATTCCCTGTTGTTTGACCTGGCCTGACAGGCACTACATCTACAGACTCTTTCCCGAGTTGGCAGGGAGGGGCTGCTGTGTTCTAGCATCTAGTGCCACAACAGTGGTGATGACTTCTTGATTCTCTACTTGCGTATGAAAGCATATCAAGTCAGGCTGTCAGGACAGGAAGGCAACAAGGGACAATACTAGCCGTTATGCCAACAACATTTATAGGGAAATACCTCATGAGATTTCAGCTGTATAATGAGGCCTCCTGCAATGTGATTCTTTGGGCATGTTATAATATGCTTAATCTCATTACGAAGAGGAAGAGCAATCTAATAATGTACAAGAGAATAATGCAGCCTGTAAGAGTGTGACCTCATCGTAACTAATCTGAAAATAAACAGATGGTACCAACTGAAGCTTGTGGTGGTGGATGGTATTTCCTCTTGCAAAAATACAACCATGCAAGTCATGGATCTGGTAAGATCAGCACTAGGGAAGAATTTTATAGCTGTGTGCAAGAAGCAGGAGTCCAATTGACAGTGGAGACAGTTTAAAAGGTATAGTGACAGGTGTCTAGAAGAAGAGATACAACTGGAAATAGACGCCACAATGGAACCTGTGTGCTTACCATGAAGGACAATTCCAGTGACATTATATAATCCAGTATGCAAGGAGCTCAAAAGTCTGCAGAAGAGGGGTATCATAACATCTGTTGAGGCTAGTATAGCCTGCATAAGCAGAACTCTTGTGGTAAAGAAGCCATTATATAAATTATGCATCTGCATATACACAAAGTCACTGAACCAGGCATTGAAAAGATGCCACTATGCACAATTGATTACATCTTGCTAGAACTCTGAAAAGTTAGAATCTTTGCTGTCTGATGTGAGGAATGGGTTTTGGCACTGCGGCATAGCTCTAGCCGTGCTTCATGGGTCCTGTGCTTCAAGGCAGTTATTGTAGGCCTCAGAGGCTCGCTGTGAGCCTCCCCTCCTTCTATCCTCTCCCCCGCACGTACACACAGAGCCTCTTATATTTTCTAAAGGCCAGGGTCACTGTTTAATGAGCCATCCTCATAATTGGCAAAGTCAAAGGATTGAGGTGAACCTTTCTCTCTTCACCCCCTCCCCCAGTGTAATCCTGGCCTCCCTTTCCAGAAACAGACTTTTTTTAGTGGCATAGGGAGGGCTTGGGGGGGGGGGGGGGAGAAGAGGGGATACCCAGACCCACCCACTACTCCTGGTTCAGGCCCAGGAAGTGGCAACTGTGAGCGTTTTCCCTCTACCCCCAATATAGCATCTTTTCCCTGGATTTCTTCCCCAATGCTCCCCTAGTACCTTCTCCCTGATAGCTGAGCATATCTTTCCTGCTTCAACCCAAATACTTTTTCCTTTTGGGGTCTCCAGCAACACACTTCCTCCTTTCAGTCCTTCACTCTTCTCTTTTCTCCCTCCCTTACCTCAGGGGAAACCTTTTAAAGTATTGCAATGGGCCATAATTGGCTGCAAGTGTCTGATTAAGAGCTTGTCTGAAACAGCAGGCTAATTAGCCTCAGGTGACTGCGTTGATTACGTGGCAGCAGTCTCTGGCAGTTCACTCAGGAAACAGAAAAATCATTCACTCAGCTCCCAGTATGTCTACCCTCCACCAAACTATTGTAGCCCGCTGCCCTGGGGTCTGTCACAGCACATAAACGTAGATACAGAGTCCCACAAACTGACAATCTTTGCAAAACTGAAAACAATTGTAGATTATAGCCTCCTTGTGGATGAAGGGGACACTGATGTAGAAACTGAATTAAACCACGGCAGAAAACAGTGAACTTTTCATTAGCAATGCAAGGATAAAAACAAACTCACTCCAGAAAAAGTGAAAGTCAAGCAGCAGGAAGTAACATTGGCATTTTCTCAACAGAAAAAACAAAAGCAGATGCTACAATGAGCGCAGGAGAGACCTGGCAGCTCCAGAGGCTGGTTGAGATCTTGATAAGAACCGAATTTTCTAACCAAATTCCATCCCACACCTGGCAGCAATAGTGCAACCCAAACATTAGCTCACAAGACATGATGCTGAATGGACCATGCAGCAGCAAATGGTAACTGATACTTCTGTCCTGAAGTACTGCCAATCAGGAGAGGCATTGACACTCCAATGTAATGCAGTCCTTCCTCTGCTGCGTATAGCTCTCATGCAGGAGTGGCACGTTGCTTATGTCAGTACAGCACTGTTAGATTGTACAGGGACAAACCCAAATAGAAAGAGCTTCTAGCTACAGTATTTGGAGTTGGGCAAGTCCATCAATACATCTATGGCCAGCCAGTAATAGGACAATTGGGCCACACATTCTGGAGGCAACCCTGGCAAAGCCCCTTGTTGGTGCTCCAAATAGATTGCAGCTCATCTTGATGTACCTCCAGAGCTAATCAGACAGATCATATATCATCCAGGAGTCAGTGGGCTGGATACATATACTGGGCACATCATACATATTGAGCATTAGTGAGCTGGGGGAAGGGGGGGGAGGACAATTGAATCCATTAACCTGTTGCCCCGTCTCCCTCTTTGAAGTAGATGGATATCAAAAAGGCAACTGAAAAAAACATGTTAAACTACATGCAGTCATAGAATGATATTGGCAGCATGGCCAGCAGACTAAAGCCAACTAGTGGTAGGAGAAAATTAAAGATGAATTGAATGTGCAGGATGGAGTTTGATAGAGGACAAGGAGCTGTAGACCTTTATGTGAGAATGGAATGCAAAAACAAGAACAAATCTCCTCTCTCCTTCCTTCCCCACACCCATATGGCTGCGCCTCACACCCGGGCATTGACAACTGTCTTAGATTAACTTGCCAGTGTGTCTACCAGGCCAGGATTAATACAAAACTCGGCCCCTTGATAAAAGTGTTTGCGAGACACCTACCAGTCACCTGCCACCAGAATGACTGCCCATCTGGCCATGGGAAAATGTGGGAGCACACTTTCCTATCTCCAAACAAAGCAATACTCAACTACAGTAGATTAATATTCATATTTTTGGGAGGTCAATCAATGAGTACCGACCCTGGAGACAGGCGTGTCTATGAAGACCCTGCCATAAAGCATTACCTAATGGAGTCATGTGGGGTGCAGTGTCGCTCAGCTCATATGCTGTGTCGGGACAAGTGATCCAAAGGAACAGGAGGCATTTGTGAGCCGGAAGACAACACCCAGAGAGCATATACAGAATACTGTAGAACGGAGACAAAGAACCAATCTCCCAGGGAGGGAGGAGATGCCACAGTCTGCTAGCTAGACTCAAACACAAATCGTTTAGCTTCTGGTATAATTTGGAGTCTTCAAAAAGCAACTCTCTCTCAAAGACTATGTAACAAGCTGAGTCTGTGGCAGTTTAGCTATGTGCTAGCAACCTTTTGTCAAAGGGACACAGGGTTGGCGGGGGGAGAGCGGGAACCCGCTATTTGTTTTAACGTTTATATCAAAATATCTGTAATAGGGAAGATATATCCTTATCAGTGGAACTGGAGTCAAAGGGCCAATGTTCCCTGAACAAACTGTTATTGACAGAACTTCTGTTATGGAACAGAACATGTGGCTTAGTCTGAAAGCAACTGAACCACACGGGCAGAGCAATGCACAAGAAGTATAATGAAATTCTATTTGTTCAACAACCTACTTCCAGCAATAATCTCAATGAAACATGGTCTACATCACAAAATTCTGATAGCATAGCTACGCATGCTAGGAGCATGGAAAGACCATACCCATTATCTCCCCCCACCCCTTCCACACACGCGCACACATGCACAGGTGCTTCTATCCCAATAGGCAAGTGCTTCTGAAGACCTAGCTAATGTCAGTTTGGATGCAGTATGTGTGTGACTATGCTGCCAAAAAAAGCTCCTTCTGCATCTCCAATGTGGCTATCCTGGCAAGGCTCTGTATGAATGACAAGCCTCAAGTATATAGCATGGGAATGGATTAGTTCAACCTTAGTGTCTTAAGTGGGAGACCGAAGAAAGCCATCCAATCCAAAACCATAAGATGGTGACTCACAGGGAGTGAGTGTTAATCCTGTGAAATCTTTTCTCCAAAGTTCCTTATAACAGCTCCTCACAGGAAGACTCCCAGGTCAAAGATTAAGCTTGCATTAAAAATGACTCCAGTTGTAACAATTCCATAAAACCAGTATCTTCATTATCAAGAGTACATAGGTGAGGATTTCATGAAGGAAAGAAAACGTGCAGTGCAATCTTTAAGGGCAATAGGAGACCACATGACTGATTTGTAACTGTCAAGATTAAGTATTTAAAAAAGTCCAAATGCAAGAGAGGCAAATGGAAACAAGACATAAAAGCATGCTGGTTTACATCATAAAAATAGTACTTTAAAGCAAAAATATGCATCACCACCTACCCCATATTCCCTCATTCGCCCTGTCCCCCTTCAGTATTCTACTGCTACTTCGAATTCTATGAGCAATAGTAGAAACATACTCTAGTACTTGGATGCGGTGTGGCTGGAAGGTAACAACAACTCTCTCTTTACTGTTCCCATTTGCTTAGAAGGAGTGTCTGGTATAGCACTGAACCAAATTATTCAGCACGAGGGATATAAAATCCCCGTTAACCAGGGTTAAAGTGGGATCTGGGCTGGGGATCACTACAACCCAACTGGAGCAGCCCCTAGCCCGCAGGGCTCACACCTCCAGCCCCAGTGGCTCCCAGTCAGCGGCTAGTGGCTCCCAATCAGCTTCAACCCAATCCCAACTCCTGCCCATGGTGGACACGGGCTCCCTGCCGAAAAAGGCTGCTCTGGACACTGGAGTAGCCCCTGGCCGCTGAGTGCCCCCCGCAGAGTGGAGCTGCTCTGGACAAGAGCAGCCTCTGTCTGTGGCAGGCCTACTGTGTGACTGTAGCAGCCCCCCTGCCTGCAGCAGGCAGAGAGCTACTCCAGCTCCCACCAGATCCTGGTTAACCAGGACCAGGTTACCAGTTTTAACCACTTCACCTTTCACATATCGATGAACACCTGGCTGCCATCAAGCTCATCTACCACAAAAATGTCCTACTCACCAACAGTGAACGAGCAAGTGCATTTTTCAAGACATGGGAATACCTTTGAGTTAAATTACCCATTGAGTGCCTGTTTGCACAGCACATCTTGGTACTGTATGTATGCTACTAGTGTTCCGAAGTTTTTAAACTAGGCAACTATCCAAAGAATTACATGGACACAGTCAATTTGAAATTCACGCAGCTTAACCTAAAAAACCAAAGAAACTGAACAGTTTCAGGTACTGCAAATTATAGACTGCATCATCACCAATATCTGTTTAAGTAAGTTGGCCTTATGAAGGCCAGTGCCCTCAGGAGCACAGCAAATGCTAAGCGAGGTATAAGAAGATAGGAACCTCTGTTTGCTAGTGGTGAGTATTTGCACAATCCTGATGGTGCAGCTATAGAAAATTCCTGGGGAATTGCAAGTTTTGGTCCACTATGGCTCCTAGATTCCACTCAATTCTTGATGTAGTCTTAAATGGAGCACAGGATCTGGTCCAAGAGGTAAATATAACTGAACCGCTTGGAAATAGTGACCATAATGTAATAAAATTTAACAACCCTGCAGTGGGAAAAACCCCTCATCAGCAGCTCAACACTGTGGCATTTAATTTTAGAAAGGGGAACTACTCGAAAATGAGGAGGTTACTTAAATTAAAAGATACACTGACAAAAGTAAAATTCCTGCAAGCTACATGGATACTTTTGAAAGACACCATAATAGAGGCCCAACTTAAAATGTATACCCCAAATTAAAAAGCACAGCAAGAGAACCAAAAAAGTGCCACCACAGCTAAACAGCCAAGTAAAAGAAGCAGCAAGAGATATATTTTTAAAAGTGTAAGTCAAATCCTAGTGAGGAAAATAGAAAGGAGCATAAATGTTGTCAAATTAAGTGTAAAAATATAAGAAGAAAAGCCAAAAAGGACTGAACAACAGCTAGCCAAAAACTCAAAAGGTAATAGTACACCAGAAGCAAGAAGCCTGCTAAACAACCAGTGGGATCCCTGGATGATCGAGATGCTAAAAGGAACCCTCAAAGGTAATAAAGTCATTGCGGAGAAGCTAAATGAATTCGTTGCTTCTGTCTTCACGACTGAGGATATGGGGGAGATGCCCAAACACAAGTCATTCTTTTTAGGTGACAAATCTCAGGAATTGTCCCAGATTGAGGTATCATAAGAGGTGGTTTTGGAACAAACTGATAAACAGTAAGAAGTCACCAGGACCAGATGGCATTAACCCAAGACTTCTGAAAGAACTCAAATGTGAAATTGCAGAACTATTAACTGTGGTTTATAACCTACTCTTTAAATCGGCTTCTGTACCTAACGACTGGAAGATAGCTAACGTGATGCCAATATTTAAAAAGGGCTCTAGAGGTAATCTTGGCAATTACAGACCAGGAAGTCTAACATCAGTACTTGGCAAATTAGTTGAAACAATAGTAAAGAATAAAATTGTCAGACACATAGATGAACATAATTTGTTGAGGGCAAGTCAACATTGTTTCTGTGAAGAGAAATCATGACTTACTAATCCATTAGAGTTCTTTGAGCGGGTCAACAAGCGTATGGACAAAGGGGATCCAGTGGATATAGTATACTTAGATTTCCAGAAAGCCTTTGACCAAAGGCTCTTAAGTAAAGTAAGTTGTCACGGGATAAGAGGGAAGGTCCTTTCACGGATTGATAACTGGTTAAAAGATAGGAAACAAAGGGTAGATATGACGGAGTGCGGTCATAGACGACCCCTCGGGGTGCCTCCTGGGGTGCTGGCACGGCCACTGCCACTCGTCTTCCTACTCTCTGGGGCTCCTCACCTCCCGGTCCTACTGGACCAGCTCCACTGATCTCCCCCAGCCAAGGCCCCGAGCTGAGGTCCCTGCCCACTGAGAAGCAGTACAGACACTGAACCTCTTCACGTTCAAGGAGAGTGTAGTTTAGGGCCCAGCCTCCTGAGAGACCACTCCCCAGATGGGATCAAACCCCAAAGAATTAGGTAATCCCCCTTTAGCAATGAAAGGGGGAATGTTCACACTGGTTGCCTCCCCAGGTAACAATCGCTTACACAGAGTTTGATAGAAAATAAAAATGGTTTTATTAGGTTGAAGCAGTAGGATTTAAGTAGTAATAAGTGAAAGTAGGCAGAGCAAAGTAGATTACAAATCAAGAGAAACAAAACCGCTTGACTAATTCTACATTGAAACCTCAATACAAACTTAATCAAGCTCACCCCAAAACCTCTTTTTCAGCTGCCAGTCTAAACCAGAGCTCTCTTTCCCACCCTGGGGTCTCAGGCTCCTTCCTTCAGGTACAGCCCAGCCAAAAGATTCCAGCCTCTGCTTTCCTATTCCTTTTGGTAAGGAATTGAGGCCACTCCCTACCAACCACTGCTCGGACTTAAGGACAAAAGATTGTTTAACAGTGGCTCATCTAGAAGTTGCAGGTAACACCCTCCATGTCTCCCATTTACACATTTGAAACTCACCAAGTAGTCCCCACGCCATGTGTCTAATTTTCTACACACAAATGATACTTACAACAGAGTAAGATAAACAGAACCAGCTGATCAGGACATGAAGATCGATGGGTTACATGAAATAATTTGCTCAAACCACCTTCGAGTTATGTATATTCATGTCCATGAGTCCACTTCATAAAGCATGGGGGGAGGTCTGTCACAGTAGGAATAAATGGTGAGTTTTCCAAGTGGAAAGAAGTAACTAGTAGGGCCCCCCAAGGGTCTGTCCTAGGACCCATCCTATTCATCTTATTTATAAATTATCTGGAGAAAGGGGTAGAGGGAAGTGGCAAAATTTGTAGAGGAAACAAAATTGCTCAAGATAGTTAAGACCAAAGCTGACTGTGAGGAGTGTCAAAAAGACCTCAAACTAAGTGACTGGGCAACAAAATGGCAAATAACATTTAATGTTGATAAATGTACAGTAATACACACTGGAAAAAAATAATTTCCGCTATACATACAATATTGATGGGGACTAATTTGACAACAACTATTCAGGAGAGATCTTGGAGTCATCGTGGACAGTTCTCTGATAACATCCATTCAGTGTGCAGCAGTAGTCAAAAAAGCAAATAGTATGTTAGGAATGATCAAAAAGGGATAGAGAATAAGTCAGAGAATATCTTATAGCCCCTATATAAAACCATAGTATGCCCACATCTTGAATACTGCATACAGATGTTGTCGCTTCATCTCAAAAAAGATATATTGGCATTGGAAAAGGTTCAGAAAAGGGTGAAAAAAATGATTCGGGAACGGGTCCTATATGAAGAGAGATTAAAAAGACTTGGAGTTTTCAGCTCAGAAAAGAGGTGACTAAGGGGGATATGATAGAGGTCTACAAAATAATGACTGATGTGGAAAAAGTGAATAAGGTAAAGTTATTTATTTATTCCCGTGATATAAGAACTAGGGGTCACCAAATTAAATTAGTAGGCAGCAGGTTTAAAACCAAAAAAAAGGAAATTTCTTCATACAGTGCACAGTCAACCTGGGGAATTCCTTGACAGAGGATGTTGTGAAGGCTAGAACTTTAACAGGGTTCAAAAAAGAGCTAGATAGACTAATGAAGGTTAGGTCCATCAATAGCTATTAGCCAGGATGGGTAGGAATGGTATCCCTAGCCTCTGTCTGGAAATGGATGACAGGAGAGGGATCACGTGATGATTACCTGTTGTGTTCCCTCTCTCTGGGGCATCTGGCATTGGCCACTGTCAGTAGACAGGATACTGGGCTAGATGGATCTTTGGTCTGACCTAGTATGGCCATTCTTATGTCCGCAGTATTCCTTTCTAGGGAGTCATGTCCTATTTTGTATGTATGTGTTCCTTCCTAAGGGGAGTTCTTTATATTTATGCTTAGGGAAGTTGCCTAGGGAGGTTGTGGAATCTCCATCACTGGAGATATTTAACAGCAGGTTGGATAGACATCTGTCAGGGATGACCTAGACCAGGGCTACTCAACTTTGGAAGCCCCGGGGGTCACAATGATACTCACAGCACATGCCAAGGGCTACAACTTCAGTGTTGTTGCATATACATGAAAATATAGAGTCAAATATATGCAAATAGCTTATTTCACATTGACGGGCATGAATACAAAGATTAAGCCTTAAGCCGCGGCACCAGACCCAAATGTGGCCAGTGTGAGCCAGTCAGCACATCTCAGGCTCTGCCCACAAAGCTAAGCAGCCAGCACTTCCCACAATTCCCGGGTGTTCCTGACACCTCCCCTCTGGGGGCTAGCAATGCCGACACTCTGTACCCATCTGTTCCAGCCAGCCCGTCCACTTCCATCTTTCAGTGCTCATCCCACCTGGGAGAGGCCTCGCCATTGTGGAGCAGTGTTCCATGGAGGCCATATTCAAAGGATCCCACATGTCTCTGAGCCCCAAGTAAACGCAAACCACACCACGGGCTGCAAACAGGCCATGGGCCGCATGTTGAGTAGCCCTGATCTATATGGTGTTTGGCCCTGCCATGAGGGCAGGGAACTGGACTTGATGACCTCTCAAGGTCCCTTCCTGTTCTAGTATTCTATGAGCTTCAGGGGGTAGCCGAGTTAGTCTATAAAGTGCTACCAGACCATTTGTTGTTTTTTTTCTGTAACAGACTAACAAAACATGTAGATGGTATCATGAGCTTTCGTTGGCACAGCCCACTTCTTCAGATGACCTGAGTTATGAGTAGGGGAATATGAAAACTTGAAATAAGTAGGAGAAGGGAAAAGGGGGGGAGGGAAGAGAATGATGCTCTGTCTCCCACCCCCCCCCCCTCCTGTTTTTTCTGTAAGTATCTGGAGAATGGGTACTAAACCTAAGCAGATAGAGACCAAAGTCAATGGATAGATTGCAAAGACAGGAAGGATACCACTCAGAAAGTTGTTAGCACCTTCAGTGATAGAGTCCCCACCAATTTAAATCACGATTGAATATATTAGCATGTGAATTGAATTTGTGTATGTAATGTAATTCCAGGCTTTCCCTGTGAATTTGGCTTGAGGAGCTGGCCTGTGACAAGCCCACGACCTGCAGATCTGTCAGATTATGGTTAGGCAAGCAGAAATGATCTCCAATGGGCTTCTGAGTATTCCCTTTACGTATATCCTATGTGTCCATTGATTCTTTCCCACAGAGAAAGTCCAGTGTGACCAATATATATAGCAGAGGGGCACTGTTGGCATTTGATGGTGTAGATCAAATTACTAGATGTGCAGTCAAATGACCCTTTGATTTTGTGGCTTATGTTATTTGCTCTAGTGATGAATTCACTAGTATAGATATGTGGGCAGAGTTGGCATCTTTTTTTGGTTGCAGGGCTGGGTTCCTGGAGGTTTATGATGTGGTTCTATGGCATGGTTATCAGAAAGAATATGTTTCAGGTTAGGGGGTTGACTGTAAGCAAGAATAGGTTTTTCTCCTAAGGCCTCAGAGTGAGGGATCATTTTCCAAGATGGGTTGTAGATGGTGTATAATGTGCTGGAGGGGTCTGAGCTGTGGACTGTAGGTAACAACAAGAGGAGTTCTTTTATTTTCTCTTTTGGGTCTGTCTTGAAGTAGTTCATGTCTGGGTACTTTTTTGGCTCTGTCAATTTGTTTTTTCCACTTCCCCAGGTGGGTATTTCAGGTTTGGGAATGCTCTGTAAAGATCCTGAAGGTGACTGTCTCTGTCTGTGGGGTCGAAGCAAATCAGGTTGTATCGTAGGGCTTGGCTGTATACAATCGACTGAAAAATGTGTCTGGGATATGAACTGGAAGCATGAAGGTAAGTGTAGCGGTTGGTGGGTTTCTGATATAGGGTGGTTGAAATTTGTCCTTTTTTAACTGTACTGTAGTGTGGGCTGGTCCAGGCTAAGGTTGATAGTGGGGTGGAAGTTGTTGAAATCCTTGTGGAATTCTTCAAGAGTCTCTTTTCCGTGAGTCTTCTGCTTGGCTGAGAGAGTGATTAGATAGGTTGATGATGTTGTTGGGTGAGTTGAGAGTATCTGTTATGAGAGATCCTGAGGCATGTAGCAGTTTGGATAGTTTATTGTCCTTTTTCCTCTGAAGGGAGATGAAGTGGTCCTTGTAGGTTGTTTGCTGAATAGTAGTAAAGCCCAGCAGAAGAATTTGTCCTATCCCATGGACTCTCCTTCTGCTCCACCACTCCCACAAATATGATTCAGTTCGATGGAGATCTGGAATCCTATTTTCGCTGCCTCCGCCTGAAGGAATATTTCCAACACATTGATATACAACACACTGACCTCACTGCTCCCCCCCCCCCCCACCAATCCCACAAGAAGGCGGCTTCTATGTGGACCCCTTCCAACGGACGTAACACAAGTCTGGATTTCTACATCGACTGCTTCTGCAAACGCGCTCAAGCTGACATGATCAGAAAACACCACAATATAACATACAATCTCAGTCACACAGAACGCAATGCTATTCACAGCCTCAAAACCAATCCTAACATCATAATCCAAGAAGCTGACAAAGGAGGCACTGTAGTCATCATGAACAGGACAGATTATGAACAGAAGGCGAACAGACAATTCACTAACACCAGATTCTACAGTCCTCTCTCCTGTGACCCTACTAAAGAACACCAAAAAAAAAACCCCCGAAAAAAACAGAAAAAAAAACTGCTCATGAAACTCCCTGATGCTACTCAGGATCAAATCTACACTAACTCCCCTCCTAATCCCTGAACAGGAAATTTCTATCTACTACCCAAAATACACAAACCTGGTAATCCTGGACGACCCATCGTCTCCAGCATTGGCACACTCACCACAGGATTATCTGGCTATAGCAACTCCCTCCTCAGATCCTATGCTATCAACACTCCTAGCTACCTCTGCGATACCACTGACTTCCTGAGGAAACTCCAAAACATCAATAATCTTCCTGAAAATACCATCCTGGCCACCAGGGATGTAGAAGCCCTCTACACCAACATTCCACACAGAGATGGATTACAGGCCATCAGGAACACCATCCCCGGTATTGTATCATCGATAAACTTTATAAGTGTAGTCCCTATGTCATTATCTACATCATTACTGAAGATATTGAACAGAATTGGTCCCAAAACTGATCTCTGCAGTACCCCATTCATTATGCCCTTCCAACTTAGCTGTGACCCACTGATAATGACTCTGGAAAAGGTTATCAGCCAGCTATGCACCCATCTTATAGTAGCTGCATCGAGGTTGTTAATGAGAAGGTCATGTGAAACTATCAGGTGTCTTTCCAAAAATCTAGATTATACCACATTTTTCCTCCCCACCTCCTATACACAAAGCTTTCTTTGATAGGATAACAAGATATCAGGTTGGTTTGACATGATGTGTCAAATTCAGGGAAGCTGATTCCAATCCTAGTTTTCAATTTAAGTTTATTCCATCATCCTTGATTATCCTGGCAAAAATTATGTTTGGCAACTTAGTACATACCACTGTCTTTTCTCACTCCTGCTCCAAAATTCATTTAATAAAAGCTAGTTTGTGTGCAAATGCAGAAACACAGTACATGTGCCAGGAGTAGAAGTGTTACTAAAAATCAAAACTCTTATTTCACGGCTTCATTTTAAGCTTTATATATATATCATACCATGATAAATCCCTGAGAAGGAGTCCTGATGTACAGATTTCATGTTTGCCGTGAACTAGAACTAACTGGTTTGCTTAATGAGCTAACAGCTGTGTAATTTAAGTATCTGCAGCAACAGAGAAACTACAACAATCAAGCTCAATTTATCAGGTTTCCTTCATAACTGTAATTTAGTGATTCTGCTAATCTACACGATACAGCAGTTGCCAAACGTAAAATGAGCTGCTACAGGAAGTAAATGGTGAATTCCAAGTGTCGCTTGCCATTATAAGTAAGGTCACAGATTCTGAAATTTTACAAGACCTCAGTAACTTCATGAAAATTCCAGTAATTCAGCCTCGGGGGCAAGAGTTGGGCTTCAGTACTGATTTAGTGAGAACTAAACTTTGAGGGTATACGTTTCAGTGATTTACTGTTTATTGCCCACATCCTGTCTGTTAATTGTAATAAAAATACACATGCCAAAATCTTAGCCTTAATTATAAGCCACCAGATTAAATTTAGACACTGACAGAAATAATATTTTTCAGTTTCAACAAGTTTGCACAGTTGCCTGAAGGAAACATAAAATCTCTCTTCACTTATAGAATGCCTCTCTGCTAAAACAAGCTGTAAAGAATTTTAAATTAGAAGTTCTGTGATCAAACAATACTTGGCCACAGCTGAAGCGAGACACTGTTTCATGATACCTGTTCTCTCCAACTCTTAAGCAGTAAAAGCTGCAAAACGGGTTTAATAATTGGCAATTCCATTCCCCTCACCCACGCCAAATATACTTAGTTTAAGAACTCTGAAATTCAGCATATTTCTTCCTCCAAAAGAAAGTGTAAGATGCATGCCATGAGCTAACCTTTGTGTTGTTTCCCTATCTTGGTATTTCCCAGTTTGCAAGCATATATCAAATAGTGTAAAATCACAATGGGAAGGATGTCTAACTATTCTAAGCTTTCAATATAGATCAGTGGTATAAAAATTAGAGCACTCATTCACAAAAGCCAGAGTTCTTCTACCTGATATCTGATGATAGTCAGCTTGTATGGTCTTCACAGGGATGTAAAATCTTGGATTTGGCCCGACGTCTGGCTCCACACGGCATTTCAAAGCAGCAGTGCCACGAGGAGCCCAGGCTCAGCTAGGGACTCCCCTGCTGACCCCAGGCTTCATGCAGCACTGCCACTTTGAAACACTTCATGTGGCCCAGGGTCAACCCCTAGCTCCACTCAGCACTGCTCCTTTGAAACACCCCCTTTTTTCCCCTCCCCCTTAGTGCCTGTTTCTGATAGAGGCAGTGGGGGGGGGGGGGGGGACACTAGTCAACTAGCCTGTTGACTTCCGATAAGAATATGATTATCAGCTAGTCGACTAATCGTTCACATCCCTAGTCTTCACTATCCACTTTTGTTTTATCCTTGCTCTCTTACTTGCCACAGCACTTTAATCTGGGGAGAGGTACACCACATTTTCAGGTGTCCTATTGCAGCCATCAAGGATGGCCCTGATCTCCTCTGGTTACTCTCTAACCCAGCCTGTATCCTGAACTACTCTCTCAGCTGCTGCCCCACCCCCAGCCCATCTGTTCCCCTCAGTTGCTCTGAGGGTGCTTCCCTCCTGCCAGACTGGGGTCGGAAAAGAGCCCTCAGCCCTTGTGGCTCCACTCCAGCCCCAGGAAAGCCCTGAGCCCTGGCGGAAGCTGCATGGAGTGGGGAGAGAGGAGGGAAGCCCAGCAGAAGCTGTGTCAAGGGGGTGAACGGGCAGGCAGTGGAGGGAAACCCATCCCAGTCTCCAGCAGAAGTAGTACCAGGTGGGCAGCAGCTTCCCTTCCCTCTATATCCCCTCTTATGTAAGGCCCCATAAATTGTAAGTATGGCTCTGTATGGTAAAGCTACAGTACCACAGATGACAAGAGTCTGGACCACTCCAGCACTTGCTTTTTTCTGTGCAACTACTGAAAAAGTTTTCACACTTAGAAGCATTCCACATTCATTTTACTGGGTCAGCCTAGAAGTGTTTGCCATGAAACACTTTTCACCACTTACAGTATTTCATATTAGAGTTGTTATAACTGGTATTTCACAAATTACTGCTTCTCAACGTCCGGTATAACAGCAATGCTTGTGCTATTGGAAATAGAAAGCTGTAAACCAGTAACGTAAGCAGCAAGGGACCGGTTCATACTCTTCTTAGTAAAATGGAAATCCACTGGATCACAAATATCACTTTTCCTTCATAATTTTAATCCCCAACAGAAGGCTCAAATGCCATTTAAAAGTAAGTGTCCATTTCTGCAAAGCATGAATTCATGAAAATTAGCAGCACAACCAAAATGTGCATTTTAATTTTTAAGCTGTCTGCCCGGTGATTAGCTCACAGTCCTTTTATGTCTACAGAGCTAGACTCAGATATAGGTTTGGCCAAGACAACATTAATGTGTTGGTATTATACTACTGAAGTTTCGTTAGCATAACCACCAGAATTCTGTATCCTGGACAACATCATCTGTCAAAAGCAGCACAGCACTGTAGCAGTAGATGTTTTGCATATATTTGACTAAAGCCGAGAGGCTATGTTTAGGTTCAAAGTCCGAGAATTTTAAATGCAGGACTAGAAATTTAAACCTCCATTTGGAGTATCTTTCTTAGGAAACCCATTTAACCATATACCTATTATTCTACAGCAGACCTCTCCCTAACCATAAAGCAGCAGGTCTCATTCCCCTCCTTCTCTCCCCTGCACAATAATGCCTCCTAATTGAAGGAGGAGGGTTCTTTTCAGGGTGCATAGAAGCACGATGGTCACATCATTCTAGTCCAAAAGAGCATGATTTTTATCCTTTACATCATCATGGCTACCCCTACCATCAAGGAGCATTCAACAGCAATCCTTGAACAATGGTTAGCTCCAGCACCAGTATTTAATGCCAAAAATTACCTGGAACAGGTTGGGAAAGAATGTGTTGCCAAGATCCAGAAGTGAACATAGAAGAAAGGAAAAAAACCCAGAAGAAATTGAAGAGACATATGACAGAATACAAAACTCAGGCTAGTCAGAATATAAGGAAAGTCAAAACTTACTCTACCAAAGGCAGTTCAACAAGTAAGTCCTGCTTCCAGAAAAGGCCAGATCAGGAAATGGAAGGCATATTAGGCATTTGACTTTCCCTTCCCTAAAGCAAGAGGATTGGACTATAATCCCCTACTTTCAATATCTGGACCCCAACCATCCTTGGTGAATCATTCATTATGACTACCTCAGGTTACATTTAAGAACTGTGTCAGACTCAGGGCCTGCCTATACTTAAAAGGCCACAGAGGCACAGCTGCACTGATACAATTCCCTGTTGTAGCTCTTCAGTGAAGACACTATCTATGCCAACAGGAGGGCCTTTCCTGTCACCACAGGTACTTCACCTCCCAAGACACAGTAGCTATGCCAATGAGAGAAGCCCTCCCAGTGCTGTCTATCCTGGAAGTTAGGCTAGTATAACAGTGTTGGGTCTGGGGTATGGATTTTTCACACCTTTGAGCACCTTGCTTATAACGACAAATTTCTAGTCTACACCAACCCTGACAGAAATGCATCTGGAAGACTTTTTTGTGGGCTCAGACATCCAGTGCGCTCAGGCTTGAAGAGACAGCATATCTACTTGTAATTTTTAAAACATATGGAAAGAAAAACTTTTACTAATATATATTAACATTGCTTGAGTCAGTTCAAAAAAGGAAGCAGTGTATTAGTCTAAGAAGGAAATTTTCAAGGGAAGCCATATAGTAATTATCGACAAAATGGACTTCGTCTCTCTCATTTCTATTTACTTTGGCAGATATTTCCAAAATCTCATCTATAAATAATATTGAGTTCACTCTGGAGTTCGAGAGCACAAAAACTCTGACAATGAGACACAGTTCCATTAGTGCCAGTTTTAAAGTATCTTTCATAATTCCACATCTAGGTCTTTCCCCTCTCTGAGCAACACTGCAGAATCAGGCTCAAGGATGTTGATTTGCATCAAGCAGCAAAAACCAGTTTTGCAAAGTAATGTCTCCTTAACCCTTGCAATACATACTAATACCCATGCTCTCCGTGGTCATGAAGTCCAGTCCCCTGCACTCACAGTAGCACCAAGCACCATCTAGACCAGTATTTCTCAACCTTTTTTAGCTCATGGCCGCCTTCTGAGCCTCATTTACCTCTGTGGCCCCCCTCATAGTCACTGTTATTTGGAAAAAAGGTACATCATTTACCTAAAGTTCTGTTTTTTCCATGTGGACCCCTAGAGGTAGAACATGGTCCCTGGGGAGCCATATGGCCCACGGCTGAGAACCACTGATCTAGACCATGACTGACAGATGTTTGTCTAACCAGCTCTTAAATATCTTCAACGATGGAGATTCAACAGCCTCCCTCGGGCAATTTATTCTAGCGCTTAACCAACTCAACAGGAAGCTTTTCCTAATGTCCGAACTAACACTTTCTTTTGAAATTTAAGCTCACTGCTTCTTATCCTATCAGCAGAGGTTAAGGAGAATAATTTTTCTCCCAGCTTCTTGTAATACAGGAACAACAAGAAGTCCTGTGGCACCTTATAGACCAACAGATTTATTGGAGCATAAGCTTTCATGGGCAAAGACCCATTTCGTCAGATGCAATAAATCTGTTAGCCTGAATCTGCATAAACAAGAAGTCCTGTGGCACCTTATAGACTAACACAGCTACTCCTCTGATACTTGTAATACTGGAAGAGATCAGAGACAAGAGCTACACAACAGGTTGAAACAAGTCTATGAAGTATTTTCAAAGAAAATGGACAACTTTAAGACTTCAGGTAAATCTTCTAGTTTGCATATTTACAGACAGCACAATTCCTCAGGAAATCACTTTAGAGTCCAATACTGAGTGCAGATGGGTGAGAGATTATTTTTTATTTTTTGGAAAAAAAATATTTTTGTTGCATTCTACAATTAAATGAAATACTAATATTTTCAACCATGATTCAGACAATAAGATGAATGAGCTAGGTCTGTCCTTTCCCTTGCATTAGTGCAGAATATAGTATGCGTCTTGATAAGATTAAGATGATGCTATAATTGATGCTTGAGAAAAATGAGGAAAGAATTGTCAATGTTGTCCAATTGACACATCACCTTTAAACTCTAAGGAATTATTTTGTGGTCAGTGGTCTTGCACTTCAATCTTACAAACTTAAACAAGCCTTCATATCTAACCCTCTTGGAGTTGTAGAGTGTAATATTTCCATTGGTAAAATAGCCATAATGTTACAGGAACTGTTCAAAAGTGAAAATGTCTTTTGATCTAAGGACAGACTGCTACTGAGTTTTGCTTTTATTAGAAAAATTCAATGCAAGTTAAATGTGGGTTTCCATGCTTTAAACTATGCACCTGTCACTCTTCCCTTCCCAATCCCTAACACTCTGCCTACCCAAAAAGGCTTTTGCAGAGTTGTCAGTCTCTTTCTCTGTGGGCCAATATTTATATCTGGACTACTGGTTTGTCTTCAGTTAAGTTTAACAAGTATAACTATGCCATATTTTGCTGACAAAGTTATATCGATAAAACTCCTAATGAAGACACATTTATATTGGTGTAAAGGTGCCTTACAATCAATCAGTGTAGCTTATTTCAGTTCCCGAATCAGAGTAAGCTATTCCAGTGCAGCTGAATCCACACTAGGGGGAGTTGCTGCTTTAACTAGAAGGATATAGTTAAAATGGCAAAACTCTCTAGTGCATTGTTTCTCAACCAGCGGTACGACCACCGTTAGGGGTACTCGAGAGAAGTCGGGGGAGGGGGGGAGGGAATATGTCAACAACTGAAATTTGGAGAAAACCGAATTTTTGTTTTAAATTTTACAGTGCTTTAGTATTTTTGTGATAGAAATGTAGCCGAGTTAGTCTGGGGTAGCTGAAGCAAAATGCAGGACAATGTAGCACTTTAAAGACTAACAAGATGGTTTATTAGATGATGAGCTTTCGTGGGCCAGACCCACTTCCTCAGATCAAATAGTGGAAGAAAATAGTCACAACTATTTTAGTATTTTTGTACTTTTTTACACCAGTGCACACCAATCAGTAGATCAGGATCTACTGGTAGATCTTGGAGCCTTTGACAGGTGATCCTGACAGCTCTGGTCAGGAGGCTGTGAAGTGCTGGCATTTCATGTGCCCCGCTCAGCACTGCTGTGCTGCTCCTGTCCTTTTCCTTGGAGCTGCTCCCTACGCCTAGGAACCTCTTGCTTGCTGCACAGGGCAGGACGCAGGAAGAAAAGGAAGGTGTGCTGATGTCAGAGTGCCCCTCCTCCCACCCTGTTTCCATTCTCTATTTAGCAGGGGAGGAGGACAGGGATGGAGAGAGTTTGCTGGCTGCTTTTGGTAGTAGGGGTGAACCTGTCTTAGTCCCCTGCACCACTACCCAGAAGCTACCCGCGGTAAGCGGTGCCTAGCTGGAGCCCTCACTCCAAATCCTGGCCCCAGTCCTGAACCTCTCCTGCACCTCAAACTCCTGCCCTAGCTTTGAGTCCCCCTGCACCCAAACTCTCTCCCAGAGCCTGCACCCTGAACTCCCCTGCTATTCAACTACCTCAGCTCATAACCCCTCTCACACTCCAGATTCTTTAGCCCAAAATCAGAGTCCGCATCCTCCTCCCCTGCACCACAGCCCTCTGCCCCAGCCTGGTAAGAGTGAGTGAGGATGAGGGAGGAAGGGAAGATGGAATGAGCAGGGGCACGGCATTGGAGAAGGGGTAGGAAAGAGGGAGGGACAAAGGTGTTTGGGTTTGAGGTAGATCTTGGATTGCATTTAAATTCAAAAAGTGATCTCATGTTTAAAAAGATTGGAGACCACTGCTTTACACACAAAAATTTCATCGCCCGCCCACCTAAAATTAAGTTGTTTAAACAAATATGTTGCAATGGTAGAAAAAAATTGTGTGGGTCTGAAAACTGTAGTTACTGGGGGTACTTTTTTTTTTTTAAGGGGTACTTTATAAAAAAAAAGTTGAGAAACACTGCTCTAGTGCAGCCAAGCCATTGATCTCAGCCACTCACCACCATGATCATTACAGGTATCTCAGAATTCAACCTGTCATCTCCTCTTCTAGACAAAAATTGGAAGCATGGGGTATTGCAGATCATGAGAAAACTCATAATTACAAGAGTAAACGTACACAGTGGTTGCACCTGCTTTTGGCTACACACACAGCAGCAGTCCAACTTCAAGGAATTCAACAATAAAATTTCCAAATTAAAGTCTAACGATAAAGGCAAGACTGAAAAGTAAAGGGATACAGAATTAGGGCTGGAAACTGATTTAATTTCCACACAGGAAGAACAATTAAATTAATCAGATTAAAACACCCCACTGTTTGGGTAAAAATCTCTGTAAAAATACTTATGAGACAGATTAAATAAATAAAAAAAACTGGTGTATATTTGAATTTTTTTTTTTTTTAAAGTTCAGCATAATTTATTACAGGATTTATATATTATGGATTAAATACTTCCCCCCCCCCCTCAAGAATTGTGTGTTAAAGAGAAGTGTCATTGAACAGTTACTTTACAGTATTTTGGTTATTTCTCTATTGAATCATCAGTAGTATCTTCATTTGTATCATGGAGTGTAAATAAGGGGGAAATCACAGAAAAATTGTAATTCTAGCTTTAAAAAGGAAGTAATAGCACAATATTGCAATCAATCATTGTCACGGGAAGTGAAAAGTCAAACAAAATCAGTTTTAAAGTGTTATAAATAAAACTAATCATTTGAGAAAATATTCTGTTGTAGGATATATATAAATAAACCAAGTTTTTTTTTTTTTTTATTAAAGGAAGAGCCTTGCTCTTCAAAGGGCAGGCTGGGGAGACAGAAGCCATGGCTTTTAGTTTTAAAAAAGCCTACTCGTTTGTTTCTCTCACAAGTCTGGCCATTACTTAATAGCCATCTCTAAAACACTGTATGTACCTTCAGGAACCTGAAAGAGTAGACCGTGACCAGCAGGTACAGTACAGGCCATCTGGAAAAACCCAGGAAGTCTTCTGAAAGCCTCACACTAATGCTTACAGAGACAGGATGAATATGATTGAAGATGTACTGGTTCCTGGAAGAAAATAAATTTCCACTTCAATAGCAGACAACCTCAAACAAAAGAAATTAAGTATAATTTGCAACAATAACCACCAAGTCCCAGAACTATCAAGTAAGGATGTTAAACTGCAGTTCTGACTAATCATATAGTTGATACAATTTCTATTGACTAATCATGTGGTCAATACAAATTGTATCGACTACACAAATAGAAGGTAAGGGCCGTTCTGCAGAACTGCAGCGGGGTAGTTCCTGGAGCCGGCTTTAAATGTAATAAAATGCAGAAGCGCAGCGTCCTGGACAAGCGCGAGCCGGGACTGCTCGGTCCTGGCTCACGCTGAGCTCACAGAACCCAGGGCTGGCTGTGGGCAGGGGTTGCTGCTGGAGCGGGGAGAGAGAGGGAGAAGATTTGACAGTATTTGGTTTTGCTCCTGAAATGTGTTTTCAGTTAGTGTGCCCCTTCCAATATGTGAGGTACTAGAATACAAAGACTATATAGAAATTTCAACACAGAACATGGTTTTAAGTTTTTGGATGTTAATAGAGTAGGCTAGTGTTTAAAGCAGATGAACCCAGATATTTTGAATTCTCATCAACTGCCTACTTTAGGATCCTACCCCTGAGACATTTACCTTCACCTCTTTGTGGCTCCACTTATCTGGAATATCCAGAGGAGTGAGGTCAACCCTAAAATTAGCATAGAGCCTCAGAAACTGAGATAAATAAACTGCTAAATAAAGGTAAATTAGATATAAAAGAAAGACATTTGTCAGAGACATGAGAAATCAGACTTCAATCATGACAGATGTGTGGCCTTAAACAGCAATGACGTTCAAGTGTGCCACAGTCCAGCAATCCCGCCCTCAAAAACTGTGCAGTATTACATCATCTTCACTCCAGTGTTACACATCCCAAACATCATTTTTAGACTAATAAAAGTTTGAATAGTTAAAAGTACTCAGCCAGCCATGCACAGCAATAGAATCCTTGCATAAACTGATCTTGATGGGCTAAGATTTAGTCTCTCTTTCCCCACCCCAACTGAAAGTGATGGATAGGTCATGGGCAATAAACAAAAATTCACAGCTTGTCCACAATTTTTGCTTCATAAACATCTGCTTTTGTGGCCTCAGGGGGGCCCCCAGGATACTACTGCTCTGGAGGACCAGCAGGGGTCAATGACTAGTGTACCTGCACTGGTGAGGGGGCTGACTGGCCCCCATCATTCACTGCTCTGAAGTGCCTCTCCAAAATGCCTGGGAGCTCTGCTGCTCTAGCAATCCTGAGGCCAATGGCACTGGCCACTGCCTGGGCAGCCCCAGGGATAGCTGCCCAGGGCCTCTCCAGCAGCAGATAGTGCAGCTGACCTTGGGGGGGGGGGGGGGGGGGGGGCAAACAGCAGCCACTCAACCAGCTGGCCAAAGGAAGCTATGGATGCAAAATCTCATTTAAATCAGTAAACTGGCTGCTGGATCAGTTGCACCAGCCACTACAGCTGTGAAAGTCATGGAAGCCAAAAATCGATCTTTACTCAATACACAATGTGCACAGCTAGAGAATATTTCTATGAACAGAGCTGTAATAGTATCGCTATTATGAAGTTCATTTGTTACACGGTGTTGAAGGCACAAGCAAGTCTAAGATTACATCTTAATTCAAATGCAAACATGCAAAGTAGTGTCTGAAAATTTTTAGAACTTCTGGTAATATCTTTCAAGACACTATAGCAACCATTGTTTTGGTAATCTGCTGAAATTTGGTTTTGAAACAAAATATGGGAGTAAGTTTCACAATATAAAAGACATTGCACTGGGCACTCATACAAAACAAAAATCTAAAAGTGAGATTCTGTCACTGGACAGATAAGCCATATTTCTAATTCTTAGACCTTTTCCAACAATTGCATTGACAATGAATCCCTCCTTCATTACAATCTCTGAAAGTTAGAATGGCAAGAGAAGTGGCAAATTACTAGCTGATCGAAGAAAAGGTTTATGGTTTTTTTACAACATGGTATGTATAGTCAGAATTTGAGAGTTTAAGAAACTTTATATTACATTTAACTTCTGTATAAACCAAATGAAAAAAATCACTATTTACTAGCTGTCCTACAAGAGCTGTCTGAAAAAAAGTTATCCCATCGTATCTGAGGTGCACTGTAAACAAGACTAATATTATCCCCTATTTTTCAAGTTACTTCATTATTTTCCTGGACAGCTATGATGTTCCTTTTTCATGCTAACCATCTCTCTGCAACACCACAATTACACATGACAACGTATGTTACTGTAAAATACAGCACAAGAAAAGGGCTTTTGTAATATGCATTAGACACAACTGGAGTGAACTGCATTTTAGAGTTCCAAAAGCTTTTATATCCTTTGAGTTTCTCGTGAACTTTTGTCTATTACTATAAACAGAGTAAACAGGACTAGTTTCCATACAATCTCAGTCCCCTGAGCAAAGAACTATAGTTATTTGCATCATGCAGGGCTTAAAAAGAAATCCACGTGCTTATAGAGACTGTGTCAGCTTAGCTGAATGCCACCAACATCTACAGAACAGCAGTTTACATTTCCTTAAAATGTTGAGCTCCTTACTTTTATGGCTGCAAAATAAAATTCCAAACGTGAATAGACATGAACTGACCCAGGGTGGTTCACTGAAGTCTTTGGACAGACAGCTCCGTTGCTGCTTCACATGAGTTTCCAATGTTGCCCAGAGTAAAAACGGACCAAAATCTTGTTTTGATGTTGAGATGGCTATGGGCAGCCATGAAACTGACATAGTTCATTTCACTCTGTGGCTACCTGGGAAAGCTAAGAGCTATAACAGAGTTTGGAATAGTTTTAGTGCCTAGAAAGACAAACCAAAAATCAGAGTGTGCTGAGAGGTATGTTATCGGAGAGGTACATGATTTCCAGCCTCAGAGCAGCCAGGTTCCCCAGTCATATTGGGGGCAAACAATGTTCCTCCATTCTGAATGATAGGAGCATCGGGAGCCTGCACACTGATAGAACTCCTACAGTATTCAGTTAGCCCTGGTCCAGAGTAAGAAATTAGGCTGGTATAACTACATCACACAGGAGTGTGAAAAATCCTCTTGCTGGGGATGGAGTATTTCATTTCTGCTGGGAGGAGAACCATCCCACTGGTGTAGGTAATGTCAGTGGCGGCCCATCAATACAGGCGACCTAGGCAGTCGCCTAAGGCACCAAGATAAACTGCCATTGAGGGCTTTGGAGGTGGGGGCACCGACCGTGCATTTAGTCTATGGTGTAAGTTGCCGGCAGCTCGTCTCGGGCCACTCCTGGGTAGTGTTTACACTGAAGTGCTGCAGTAGTGCCAGTGGAGTAGTTTATGTGTAGACATATCTTTAGTAAAAGATGGAACCACTCAGCAAGATCCAGGAATAGGATCCTGGGAGAAATCCCAACATGCTCCCTTCCCCAGTAGTTAAGGATATTGTTGGGCATCACCTCCATCTTAATTCATCTTCAAGGCCTTTGGCAATTCTTTCAAAACTAATATAGGCAACTGAGACAGAGAGGAGGATGGCAGTCATGGTGAGAGCAGCAGGTATAAGGAATGTGGGGCTGTGTGGGAGGCATGGTGGGAAATATAAGCTTTTTGTAAAAGGTTAATTACCAACTATTTTATAGCTCTCACAACTGTGGTAGGTGCTCCACAGAAAATGTTCAAAGAACTTTTCAATATAAAATTGAGCTTATGAATGATACACAAGATCTGGGTTGTAGCAAAAACATTGAGAAACTGGTTTTGGAAGACTGGAATAGATTTAAAAAAAACGAAGATGTAGAGAATGATGTACAAACAGATACATAAGAGTGCAAGAGAAAACAAAACAAACAGTGGGGGAAAAAAAGATATGATCAGTGGAGGAAAAAAGGAGGAAAAGGAAACAAGATACAACAAAAGCAAGTGATGCAGTAGGTTACCTTTTCAAAACTAAATAGACCATTAATTGCAGCACATAACTACAAACTATACTGAATGAACATATACAATCTAGAATAAAAGAGTTGGCTAAATCATGTCTTTGGTGGATGCATGGTGACACAGATTTGGGGGGGGGGGGGCACGGTGGAGACAGGGGGTGTTGGTGGTTACATTCCTGGTGAGACAGCCCTCAGGATAAATATTGAGTAGATTTTTCAAGCCCCAGTAATGTGCAAAGTGAACATTAGATACTAGGCAGCTTTGAGGAAGTGAGTTACACTTAATGCCAAACAGTAAAATTTCATAATAGTAGCTCTCTAGAGGTTAGCCCGAACAAGCTAAACATTCATAACACCTAACACAAACAACTATGAGGCTGCGTCTAGACTGGCAAGATTTTACACAAAAGCAACCGCTTTTGCGCAAAATCTTGCTGCCTGTCTACACTGGCCGCGAGTATTTGCGCAAGAACACTGACTTTGTACTGTACAAAATCAGTGCTTCTTGCGCAAATACTCCAGGGCTCCCTGCGCAAATACTCCAGCGCTCCCGCTCAGGGATAAGCCCTTGCACAAGAGAGCCAGTGTAGACACCCAAGTTAATTTCTTGCACAAGAAAGCCCGATGGCTAAAATGGCTATTGGAGCTTTCTTGTGCAAGAGGGCATCTACACTGGCATAGATGCTTTTGTGCCATCTTTTGCCATCTTTGTGCCAAAAGCATCCGTGCCAGTGTAGACGCTCTCTTGCACAAATACTTTCAACGGAAAAACTTTTCCGTTAAAAGTATTTGCGCAAAATCTTGCCAGTCTAGACGCAGCCTGACTGTTTCACAAAAGTAACAGAAGTTTTCCACAATAAGAATTTGTTATTTCCTGCAAAATGAAAAATGCCTAGTTTCATTCTAGAAGGCTAATTTGTTCATGGAAACTTTTTTAAGGGGTTGCATAAAACAACTAATTTCTATAATACCAATAACGTGACTCAGTTCAGGAAAAACTGGTATTATTATGCTCTCCTATGCAAACTTAAGCAAATGTATCCCTTTTGTCACAACAAATGTGACCCTGTAACTCTTAGAAAAGTCACTATCAACTACAACATTTAGTAAACTCCATTTTCTCAGAGCAACTTAACCATTGCCAGAGCTTTGTTCATGTTAAAAAAAATTAACTTGTGCGTATTTTAAACACTCTCTTGCTGTGCTTGGAAGATCTTTTAGACAGGCAGAGGAGTAATACCACACATATTCCCTATTACTATATGGGGCACTATTCAATTTCAGATCTTCTATTACCAATAGATACATTTTTGCAGAGCCTGGCAGAAAACAAGTACAACATATTGGAACTCTTGCCATTCAGGGTGGATGCATTCTTGGCACCACAACAAATGACAACATTTGCAAATACTGGGAGCCAAGGCTCCCAGTCCCTGCAGCTCCCGAACTCACCACAGTGGCTGGAAGCTGCAAGGAGCTCACCGTGGGGGCCCGGAGCCGAGGGGAATTCACTGCAGCAGGCAGATATGGTGAAGTCTCTGTGGCTCCAGAGTAGCCGCAGGGAACTTACCATGGGGGCCAGAAGTCACAGTAAATTCCCCATCACTCTTGTCCCTGCTGCTCCCCCCAGGCTGGGAAAGGAGATCCCTGAATACAATGACGTGTTTAAGAGAAGTGTCATAATATGTCAACAAGAAATAGTCTGTAGGGCAGGTAAAAATAAGGGATCGATTCCTCTTGCCCCAGTTGCCTAGCGGAAAAGGCACTGTGTTCCCAAACCACGGACTGGAGGTCCCTGTCTCACCGGGAATGCTCACTTCCTGATTCCCCACCAGTACATTCCCTCTTCTTCTTAAGATTGTGAGAGGATTTTGCTTTCTGAGATTTGCAAAATGCTTAGAACATTTGGGGCATTATAATAAAAAAAAGTTAGACCTTAGCTGAGCTACGGTGACCGCCTCTTCCAGAACTGAAATGTTAAGAATTCAAAACACATTCAATATCCTGCAGCAATAAAAGTTAAATACAGCAAACTGATAAACGTAACAAGTCTTAAGGAGTTATTTTTGCTTGTTTAGACTGGTTCCATGTCATTTATTTAATGCAGAACTTTTATTCACAGTGCTCCTCCCTCCAGCATATTTTATTCAAAGTCATTTCACTCCAAACCTAGAAAAGTTGTTTCACTTTCAATCCTATATACGTATGTGAACCACCTACAAATATTTCTATATGAGAATTTACTATTCTCCATGCCGTAGTGTTTTACCTAATATTTGAAGCAATCTCTCCCAACCTTCAAAGACAAAACAACACACAAGGTGAAAGGCATTTTGCACAACTAAATATCATGCACGTCCCAGATATTCTGCTGCTCAGATATCATGTTAAAATAACTGACAGTCTTGTGCATTCTAGAAAGTAACAATTTATAGCCACTAGGTAAAGAAATGCTTGCTTCTGGATTGCCTCCAGGAAAGATCAAAAGGCAGCAGGCGGGAGTGTGGGGGGGAGAAGAGAAGGAGGGAAAGGAGGCTGCTGCAAAGCAGCCCCTGTCCGCAGGGGGTCCGAGCTCCCCAGGGACAACAGCTGCTGCCACCCCATGCTGCTGCTTTTGTATCAGAGGCAACAGTGCAGGGCGGCAAGCAGCTGGTTTTTAAAACTGGCTCCCATCACAGACCAGCTCCTGCCTGCCACCCCATGTTGCTGCCTCTGATAAAAGGAGTGGGGTTGGGAGAACACTGGCTGCCGGCCCTGCCTCCAGCGACTATCAAATAGTTGTTGTAACTGCTAAAATTTCATGCAGTTACACGACTACTCAACTATAAAATATCTAACACCCCTATTAACTAATTAAACTGGCTCTCAGACTGGCCCCCAGCTCCCTGCTCCAGCTGCCAGAAATTAAGGGTGAGGCTTACTCCTTAACTGGTTAAACATTCACATCCCTAATCTGGATAATGCTGCAAGAAGCAGAATCAGATTTCAAGGTTGGGCTTAATTACCTTATGTAGCTGGACTAAGAGTTATTACCTTAAGGAAGCATTTAGTGTTGGGATTTGTACAAAACTGTCTTTTCTTATACATTATCAGTAACGTTATATTATGGGGTCTTGGCTTTTGATTGGACACACACATCCATATCAAGATATTCTTGGGGGAACTCAGGGTTATGTCTCATTTGTTTCACACCGTAGTTACATATTCTACTAGCCAGTAGAGTATGTTCTGTTTTTTTACTCCTCTTTAGGACCTATGAGAACAATCACTCCTCCCAAACCAAACATATCTGGTCCCAGATGGGGGAATTGGTTTTGCAATCACACATCACCTGTGAGACAGAGACATTGGAAAGATTAGTCAGGTGAGATCTACATTAGACCCAGAAGCTCGGCTTATGATACACAACTCCAGCTATGTAGAAAGCATAGCTGGACTTGGCTTACCTTAAGCCAAGCTTGGTGCCATCCCCACAGTGGGAGTCTTAACTAGACTCGCTAAATCCAACTTCAGAAGATCAATCATGGCAGCATTGATCAGCTGCAAAGCGAAGACAAGGCCTCAGGGTTGTAAGCCACAGACGCTTCAGCCAAAAATGAGTAAACAGTGTAACCTCAGCTCTCTCCTTCACACTTTTTTGTGGTCCTGAAGAAGAACGTAAAAAGGTAGGAAAGCATATAGAAGAGACATTGCCTAGCTTTGCAAGAAATCATTCCCTACACATGAAAAAAACCCAGGAATTGCGGTTTCTAAACACAAAAGTCACCAGCTCACCAGACTGACTTACAATGAGCAAGAATATGTTTGGGTGCAGGATCCTGTTTAGTACCAGGTTCTCTAGTGGAAATCTTGGATTTACTCTCCCCCTGAATGGGCAGTACGAAGAGAGACAGGAAACGTTGGTTTGCCAAGGTAAACATGTTCTTTGTAGTTCATTTATGCAATCCTGACTGGGTGTTACCACTCAAGAACAGATAAATAACCAGTTAGTGACAATTTCAGATATGAGTAGTTACAACAGAAAGAGGAAAGCATACAGACTATGGACAAAAACTATCTTTAGCCTGAAGGTGACAAATAAACATCATGAACTTTCCTGCCTGCCAACAACCACTCTCGATCCTTTACTATGCAGCATCTGACAGCTTGTTTGAGGCCAGGTCTACACTAGACCCAGCAACTTGGCTGAAGGTGAGTAACTTCAGCTACGTAGTATACGTAAGTGGAGCTGGCTTACCTTAAGCAGAGCTTGGCAGCATCCCCAGAGAAGGAGGCTGACAGGAGCAAAGCTCCATGGGCTTTCCTCACTCCTGGCAAGGGTGTTAAGAGTCTTCACTAGACTCACTTAAATCGAACTCCAGAAGATCAATCACTGCAGTGGTGATCTTCCACCAAGTGAAGATGTGCCCATAGCTCTCTATATGTAATAGCTTACTATCTTGTATACACACCTTGTTCTGAAAAATGTTTAAAATGATGAGTTAAGAGCAAGTTAAAGCAAATGGCACCCTCCTATCAAAGTCACTATTCAGCTAAGTTTTGAACTGAATCACTTGTTACAGAAATGGATTCAATCTGCCTTTAAATACAAGATTTATATAAAATTCACAATCAGGAGCCCTACCTAAGCCATTGGAAAATTTTGACAGAGCTACACTGTATTCCTAACAGCATGACCAATTAAACAAAAACATTTGGCCAAATACTGAATTATCTGGTTTTGCAATTCATTTAAGGTAATAGAAGATTACCAGTTAGCATAGGTGTCCCTCAATGAAATGGAGAAGGAAAATAGATTAATAATATGACTTTAGGAGGCAACTTCTCAAACCACAAGGGTATTTTTTAGAATAATTTTCTATGAGCCATTAATATGCCCACAGCAAAAAACAATTATTGTTAAATATAATTTAGTTAACTATGAACCTATTTTATACATAGAACTAAATGTGTAAGATGTGTTTTATAGGCAAATCATTCACTCTAACATACTGTAGCTACATTTTACTTCTAAGACCTTTGCTTAAAAATTGTAATGTGAATAAACTAATACAGATCATCTCTTTAATAACCAACTCATTAAGAATTGCTGAGCTGGTTATAATGCTATTTTCTAACAAAAAGTAAAAGAAAACTACCTTCTCTGATACTTAACACAAAAGCAACACATGTAGCTACAGTTGCCGGTTTGAAGCAGCTGTTTCTGGCAAGTTCAGAGATGGAAAAGTTGCAGAACAGCTGGGGAATGCAAGACACTTTTGAACAGGCTATTTGATCCAAAATAATGGTACATGTTTATACACAACACAATGGCAGCAACAGCCAAATGCATGTCTGGCACATGCACTACAGCTGCTTCTTTCTTCACAGATAAAGCACAGCAAGTGGATACAAACTGAGCTCATATTCACAAAATATGACTTTCATCCTAAAAGCAGTATTTTGATTACCAAAATAGTTTATTTTCCAGTTGGACAAAAATGTACAAGATTCTAAATCGTACGTTAACCTCAAAAAGAGATAGTCCTTTTTGTCATTAAAGATGTGCTGAATTGACATTTGCTTTCCACCAGTGGTTGCCAAAACAGGTTTGTTCAGTTCTACAGTATTGTGTAAGTTGCTATCTGCAATACAGTTTCCTTCTTAGCACTGTAGTTCGAGGCAGTATGAAGGACAACAACAAACAAACAAAAAACCACACACACCACCCCAAAGATGTAGATTTTTTAAGATAGAGCCTGCTTGCATAAAAGTTACAAAGAAATCTAGCACTTTGGAAGATTTTTTTTTCAGAAGAGGGATCTCATGAGACCTACTTTTGTGAAAATATAAGCTTACTTCCTAAAACAGCAAGACAACACTCCCCTCAATTTGTATTTACACGAGGATGTTATTTCCTAGGCTAGGTGTTGTGCAATCCCTTTTAACATATTGCAAGCAGCATTTAGCTATATGCTAATGTAATACAACAACAAGTTCCAAACACTGTATTTCAATAAGGACTTACCGTATTTTCCGGCGTATAAGATGACTTTATATACTAAAAAACATCCCCCAAAAATCGGGGGTCGTCTTATATGCCGGGTATAAACATACAGGCAGTCCCCGACTTGCAGGTACGAACGGGGCTTTTCTCGCCCCGGAGGACATGGACTGCAGGACCTCGCGGTCCTGCCGCCCGTGTACTCCGGGGCGAGAAAAGCTGCTCCGCATCTCCCTGGTCTGCAGACCAGGAAGACGCGGAGCAAAGCCGCGGAGGGGCTCCGGCAGCGGGGCAGACCAGGCGCACCTGGGCTGCCCCGCTGCCCGAGCCCCTCTGCGTCTTTGCAAAGCCTCGGGGGAAGCCGGCAGCGGGACAGCCCAGACGCGCCGCGGCTGTCCCGCTGCCGGCGTCCTCAGAGGCTTTGCTCCCGGTGTCCCTGGTCTGCTGGAGACGGTCCCCAGCAGACCAGGGGCACCGGGAGCAAAGCCGAAACGGCGGCTGCTGCGGCTTTGCTCCCAGTGCTCCTGGTCTGCTGGGGACCGTCTCCAGCAGACCAGGGACACCGGGAGCAAAGCCGGGGAGGCGGAGGGGTCCCACGCCTCTGAGGCTTTGCTCCCCGTGTCCCTGGTCTGCTGGGGGGGGCGCAGCTAGTGCGCCCCCCTACCCTCAGCAGACCAGGCTTTTGTTGTGGACCCTGGGGCAGAGCAGCTGGGGCGCTGCCAGTTGGCCTCTTAAGGGGGGGTAGTCTTATACGGCGAGTGGCAGTTGGCGCCCCAGGCAGAAGCGCCATCAGCGCCCCTGCCTGCATGGTCGTCAATGGCCATAATGTCATCATCGGGCTCCCAGGCCATCAGCACCTTAGGCAACTGCCTAGTTTGCCTAGGCTCACGGGCCACCCCTCCCCCTAAGTCAGGGGTTCTCAAACTTTGTGATACCACGACCCCCTAAAATGCTAAAAGAATTTGTGCGACCCCCTCCACCCTCACTGCCCTGGGTCGCTTCCTCCCCCCTTCTCACCAGACTCCTGGCCTTCCTGGGGTTCCTTCAAGGCATTTGTGGTCCTCAACGCCCTCCCACCTGCAGGCTCCTTCCCCCTGTCTCTTTCTCCTCGGTGCCTCTTTTCCACTCCGCATCCCTTTGGTTTCTTTTCTTTTCTTTTCCTCTCTCTCTCTCCCTCTCTCTCCCATCCTCCATCCTCTCCCGTGTCTTCTCTGTCTCTTCCTCTGACTGCCATATACCCTTATTTACCTCTGAGTCCTCTTCCCCGACCCAATCCCACAGCCCGCTGCCTGAGGGACCCTGCCCTCTCCCAGCTGGGGAAGCGTTTGGTCGCCCAGCAACCGTGCCCCGGCCAGCCCCTCAAGCATCCGCTCCTGCACCGGCCTCACTCTCCCACCGCCTTGCCTCCTGCTGCAGCTGAGTCCTGCTCCTGGAGTCCCGCGGCCCCACCCGCACTGCGTGGCTTGCCGGCAGCTGCCTTCTGCCGCCCTGCTGCTCTTTGTGGCCCAGGAGAGAGGGGTTGCAAGTGAAAAACTGAATCCAGCTGCAACCCCCTGCTAAGTTGCTCGCAACCCCCCTGGGGGTTGCGACCCACAGTTTGAGAAACATGGATGGGAAAAATTAGAGGGAACGTTGCCCCACACGCAGCTAAACTGCATGCAGGGCCGGATGGAGGCATGGGCGAGCTGGGCAGCTGCCCTGGGCGCCAACCCCTGGTGGGGGTGCCTGATCGCAGCTATAAGGGGTGCGTGGCACCCCTTGCAGCTGCCATCAGGAGCCGCGCACCCAGCTCCCGCAGCGCTGGACAGCAGCGCCCTTGCCCCTACGGCTGCAGGGCCATGCACCGCCCGGTGCGTGCACTAGCAGCGCTGGCCGGGCGCACATGCACCGTGCGCCCCAGGGGCGGGCCCGTGCCTCCTGGGGGGCGGCGCCACATGCCCGGGTCCAGGGCTCCAAAAGGGCTCGGGCCAGCCCTGACTGCATGAATATTCCTTGAGCCAGAGAGAAAGGCACCAACAAATCTCCTAACTCCCCCCCCCCCCCCCAGCCTGCCTTACACCCCACCACCAGTGTTCCCTCTAAGCTGCGAGGCAGCACAGCTTTACAGGTGAGTCATCAGCTCCACCCAGTCAGTCAGCTCCCTGCACTGAGCCCCTGCTGGGTGAGGCTGATTAATCACCTGTAAAGCTGTGCGGCCTCACAACTGTACCATCTTGCCCTATTCAATAACTGACCAGTGTAAATTCACTACCCAGTTCATTCGACCCTTAGTGGGGCAAGGACAGGACACATTCTATTCTTCGTAAACTCGGATTACCCAAGTATTTCAAGCAGAACCTATTGTTTTAAGTAAAATATAACAGATGTTTTAACTACAGACACATAGATTTTAAGTGATTGGTAGATCACAGAGATTGGTATCTCTGACCTTGTGTGCCTAAGAAAATAAAAGGGAAGCACGCAGTCTAAAATCTTAAAACCTCAGACTTCAGCTGTATCTACACTTGCCAGTTTTAGTGCAAAAAAAAAAAAATCAAGTTTTTGCACAAATACCATGATAGAATCAGCACTGGAAATCCTCATGCTGCACTGAAACTTAGCAGTTTCAATACAAAAATAAAACCGCCCCAAGAGCCTTTTTGTACTGATGTGCCAGTGAAGTCTCTTGATTGCTTATAACTGCTCTCCAGAATTGTTCCACAATGCAGAGCAGAAGTGGCCGCTCTTTGAAACTCAGCAGTCCTGTCTGCAGGCATACATCCCTCCCCTTTAATTTTGGGCCAGTACTGTCATTGCCCTCCAGGACACAAAACAAATCACTACTGTGAAATCCTCCTGCTACATCCCACAATGAAAACAGAGGCAGGCAGTCATGACGTGCTGTGCAGAGTCAAGGAGGAAGAGGAGGATGAAGTTGGGATCTTTGCCTCCCCCACAACTGGTTGCTTCTAATGACAGTCACACACATCCACCCTTGCCACAGTAACAATTTGTTGTGTGTCCCAGAGCAGCACATACTGGAATGCAAATGCTGCATATGCCAATGGAAAACAAGAGGTACACAAACCAGCACTTCTCTATCACTGACAAAACTGTCAGCGAAAAAAACTGCAAGTGTAGACACAGCCTAAAGTAGTATCTGGATCAAGCATTTTTTTCCTTATCCCACTTTTTGATGCAGGTAGGTTACAATTCTTAATACACTGGCTTCCCTTTTAAGGCCAGGTCTATACTATGGATGTAATAATATAGTCAATTAACCGATAAGCAAAAGCTTATAGATTAATTATATAGACTACACGCATTCCCTCCCACCACTACCCAGGGGCGGCCCATGAGCCTAGGTGAACCAGGCAGCTGCCTAGGGCGCCCAGTGATGACGTCATAGGGTGCCAGGGCACCCCGTGATGACGTCATGGCCAGACGGCCGTGAAGGCAGGAGTGCCGATTGCGCCACCCTGCCTAGGGTGCCAACTGCTGCAGCCAACCTCGGGCTGCTCCTGCCACCACCACTTGCCAGTAAATTTTTTAGCAGGCTGGCCAGCAGCCTGGCTCAGTCCCAACTTGCACAGGGTCCTGGACCTACCCACACTGCAGCTCTGCATTTAAAGTGTTATTAGGAGATAGGCGAGCAGGCAGCCCAGCTCAGTTCCGGCTCATGCCGGGTCCAGGAGCTCAGATCCCCTCCTCCCCCAGACTGGTGCTGCTGGGGACTAACTAGTAAGAATTCATGAGGTTAATCGTCTATTCAATTAATTGATATTTAACATCCCTAGTCTACACTACACGCGGAAGGTTGGCTTAAGGTACGCAACTCCAGTTATGTAAGTAATGTAGCTGGAGTTGACGTACCTTAAGCCAAGCTTGGCGCTGTCTCCACAGCAGGAGGTCGACGGGAGAAAAGCTCCTGTCGACTTCCCTTACTCCTTGCAACACCTAAATCAAACACTGAAAGATTAACCACTGCAGTGTCAATCTTCCCGCAAGTGGAGATGTGGCCTGTGTCTGGGACAAGTCTTGTCAGTTCAAGTCCTTATCTTCCCAGCATTCTTGTTACTTCCATTATAAGCAGAGGACGAAAAGGTAAAAGCATGATGCCACTGTCCCTTATTTCATATGCTTGGTCCATATGCATGGAAAGCCCTAATCCAGATGTATCCGGTGGGTTTGCTGAGGCACAAAGTTGAGCAATCCCATATTTGTGATACTTGTACAGCCCTCTTATAGAGGTCCCTTGCTTATTTAAATCATTTAACACCTGGTTGGGGGTGGATCAGCTCTTTTGTGGTTACTGAAGAACTAGCAATGAACATCTCCCAAATCTGCAATGTATTTCAGTAACAACCATAAATGAACATATTTTGACAGAATAAATGAATTCAGAAAATCATAACCTTTCCTATTGTCATGTATGTGGCATATTTTGTATGAAATATCACCATCATAAATGATGATGATGGGGGTTACAGGGAGCTACTTTGATATACAGAACGCCACACCTCCTCAAGGAAACAAAAACAGTGGAGAGTTAGTAAGGCAAATCATTTTAGTTGTAAACACTTCCAGAGAGGTATCACCCACTGGGAAGGCCAACATTCATTGGTTCAGACTGGATTTTTCAAAAACCAACAGACAATGAAAGATACTTGATAGAAAGAGGCTGGGTTTAAACTGATTTCAGGTTTTCTTTCAGATACAGCAAATAGACAGGACCTTCCATCCAAGAGAGGCCCTAGCCCTTTTGTAAGGGGTGAAAAGATTCTGTTCTAGTAGTGCCTATTAGGTAGATGGCTCAGGATGACTTTAAGTCAACATTTTAACGTGTATAGGAACTTCTCTTGTTTTTTGCATCCTCTTCTATGGAATGCTTTGCCCTAAGAATAAATGTGCTTGCTTTGTAAGAACCGTGTGATCTTTTGTAACTTCTGCCAAACCTCCCCATAGCTCCCAAAACAAAGCACAGGCTCTAACTGTTAGTCTGGACAGCTGCAGATATCACAGGGTAAAGTAGGTCGCTGTGCAGCTGTAAAAAACACCAGTCAGAAAGGAGAAAGATGCACCCCAATCAAGTTGATGGCTGGGAACCCTAAAACCACAAGCGTCTGCCCTCAGAAATGACTGAAGGAAGAGAGTGTCAAAGTATGATTAACCCTTCAATTGCAATACTAGCTCATCCTTTACCTCTTAATGTTTCCTGTGAATTAAGAACAATGTAGTACTAAACATCTACCGGTATATTATGTCCTATCACTTGGTAATAGCATCACAACAGCCACATGAAGGGAGAGGCAAAAGTAAAGGAAATTAAGACTAAGGGATAACTCCATTTATTTATCTGATACAGAAGCGAGGATATTTTGAGCCACTAGTTGTAAACCAGGAAATGCGCCCTCCTCCTCCAATTATATAACAAAGGCTATTTTTAAAAGCAGTGTATTTCTAAGTGCATCTTCTACAAACCAGTTTCAAACTCTTCCGCTACTAGTGGCCCACGAATGAGGACAAATTTGTCAAGCCCCAAAAGCATAATTTTATCATAGTTAGTGAATTCAGTACATTTAAAACTACTTCCATATGGAAATACTAAACTTTCAATAAAAACTAGATTACAACGCCACTGTTTAAGAAAAAGTATTTTAATTTTTATTTTAAAAAAAGTGACAAGCCTGTAATCCTAAACTCAGGTTCCAGCAGCCTGGATTTCTTGTCAATTTCACACCTCAAGCTGGAGCCCTGAAATTGACAAGACAGCCAAAGTAAGTGATGCAGTATCTATGCATCTATACTACTTCACCTTAATTGCACAGACATAAGGCCTATACCTCTCAAGAAAGTGGAGTTATTATGATAGTGTAGTATGGCATTCAGCATCAGTTGATAAGCCTGTGGTGTATACACTGACATAACTCTATATCATAGACAATATCCCAAAAGCTTGAAGCAAGAGCTGGCCATCAGGATGGGAAAGAAAACCAATCCAAGAGCTCAGAGCACTCCCATGAACACTTGTATGCTGTGGATTCTATTGAAGCTCATGTGGCTATAGAACCAAATAATGCAGAACCAAATTTTGTCTTGCAAGTCATCCTAGCTGGTCATCATCTGCAAATTTTGTAAGAATACTCTGTTACCCAGTTAGTGACAACTGACTAGTACTGGACCCAGGCTTAGCCTCTGAGGGACCCCACTAGAAACCCCCTCCCAATCTGATAGCAAACCACTGAAGACTACTGTTTGAGTATGGTTGGTTATCCATCCACCTTACAGTAACCTGTTTGAGAGACTCTAAATCAGGGGTCTCCAAACTTTTCAGCCCGAGGGCCGCATTAACTATCAAACAGCAGTTCGGGGGCCGACTACACACTTGAGGTCCAAATAAAAAACAATCAAAACATGGATGTTGTTTTTAATTATTTATTTAATATTATTTTATTCAGTTATTATTTAATAACACATTCATACACTACACATGAACACCTGTATTAGTGTGAATGGTGAAATTGTTTCCTGGATGCCAAAATAGCAGACATTTCTGGCTTTAGATTTGTTGTCCCTAACTCAACAGTGACCTGAGATTATCATCGGACAAGTTTGTTCTCAAATTGTTCTTCACATATTTCATTCTTGAAAATGTTTGTTCACACAGGTATGTTGTTCCAAAGATTGAAAGGTACCTTGATGCAAAAGTTTTGACATTAGGAAAGTCTTCCTTGGGCAAAAACTGGTAAAAACCCACCAGTCCTATTTTGAACTTGTCCCTAAGGAGGTCATTTGCTTGCAACTCAATGACTCCAGCTGCAGTTCATCTGGGCAACTGGCCACATCTGCTTCAAATGGGTTTTGAAACAATCTCACTTCTTCTGCCTTTGAATCCAAAAAGGTCTCCACGGGCCGGATGAGAGGGCCTCGCGGGCCGCATCCGGCCCCCGGGCCGTAGTTTGGAGACCCCTGCTCTAAATCATACCTCTTACAGTAGCAAGCTACCCCAGGCATCTCAATGGAGTATCAGCTAGGAAATGGTCCTGCTAGGATAGTATTGGCTATGTAATACAAGAGTACAACTGCCCAGGCTCTCTCCCTCCCCCTAACCAGCATATATCCCAGCAGAGAAAGTAACAGAGGATCCCTTCTGCTACCAGTCCTGCCTCTTGGGAAGGAAACCCCTGCTGCCCCTCCTCAATAGAGTGGGACCACATGCCACTGTCCCTGTGTCTCTGGAAGGTGAGTGGGGACTCTTGTCACTGCTATTCCTAAGTGCAGAGGCAGGTTCACAGTATAGGAGTAGGGGTGGAACATGGAGCCATAATGGGGTCTTCTGGTTGTACGACTAGGCCCTGAATAATAGTCCATTATAATTAAAATATAGTTCAGTCGTACTATTGTAAACAGGTTCAAGGAAGAGAAGGGTAGCCGTGTTAGTCTGAGTCTGCATAAATAACAAGAAGTCCTGTGGCACTTTATAGACTAACAGATTTATTGGAGCATAAGCTTTCGTGGGCAAAGACCCACTTCTGACAAAATGGGCCTTTGCCCACGAAAGCTTATGCTCCAATAAATCTGTTAGTCTATAAAGGTGCCAAAGGACTTCTCGTTATTTATGCAGCTTCAAGTAAGTTACAGATCTAATGGGAACAACTGATCAAGAGTTTTCCATTATATTTTCAAACAGCTATTATTTTCTCATTTGTATGAATTTCAAAATACTGCAAGACATTTGTCAGCATTTAACAAAGTAATTTTTAAAAAGCATGTGTACTGAAAAGACTGGACTTCTTAGCTGATATCACAAGATATTCCTCATATTATATTTTGAGTATATGTGGAATACCCTCCAAAAATTGCAGTTCACTCATATAAAAGCTCTGCCCTTTAATACCAGGAACATTAACATGGACTAGTTAGCTCAGATGACACTAACAGCTGTTGAAGCACAAACAGAACATCAAGAATAAACTGATAATGTCTCAACTCGTTTGTTTGCTTTCTAACCTCTGCCTTATTGCCCCCTTCCTAACTCTAAACCCATATGTAATCAGTCTATTGTAAGACCCCTTCAAGCTCTCATGAGAATCATAATCCATAACTGTATACCCAACTAAGGAGCATTGTTAAGCAGTTCCAATTCAGCCTTTAAACAGACTGCTAATGTACTGTGTCTCTGCACTACAGGCAAAATTCTGCACATTCATTACAGAGTTTATAAACATTTGCATCTACTTCTCAACTTTTTCCCCCCCCATCCATTTAAACATACTTCTTTCTCCTTCTACTCATACTTCTGACTGCAAAAAGACAGTGACAATTGGAAAGGGCAGGCCAAAATCCCACTGCAGAAGACCGCTTATCAATCTCATCTTTTGGCTTTGGGCTCTGGGCCAAATCAAGAGTTTATACACAACAGTAACCAGATATTGTGCAGATTCTTTCCTCTTCTCACTTTTCCAACCAAAATGAAATCAGAAGATCTCTCACACAAACTCATCTGGCAACTTTTTCTAGTAAAGAAAAGTGACATTTCCTTCAGATTTTTAAACTTCATTCCTTACTTGCCTGTGCAATAAGTGATTGCAACAATGGAAGAGCACCCTCTGCAGCACTACAGACAATACTGCTGCCAGCTCAGGGAGGATGTCAAGATAAAGGAAAGTTCCATTTTAGTAAAAGTTGTCCTTATCTTACTAATGCAGTTTGATTGTATCTGCACTCAATATTTTCCTACAGTCACTGTAGGAAAGAAATTCTGTGAACAACTGTTTTATCATACCTCTGCTGACTATACATAATTATAGACAGATACTTCCAACACTGTCTTTGATGTAATATTAAGATATGCAATTTACAACAACAAAAACAAAAGTCAGAAAAATTCAGGCAAAATACCAGCCAACAGTCCTGGGAGACTGTTTCCTGCAATCAAGAGAGATTAATTTAAACACCCATCCACACACATTTTTTAATTAAAAATATGCAAAAACTAAGTCCCACCGAAGTTTTTCTTCAATTTTTTAAAATATTGCCTTGCAGTATTCTTAAACGAAATATTGCAAAATTAAGATCCTGAAAGTGAAACTCAGTATGTACAATGGTGAAATTGACCGCGGAATCATTGCTCAAGTGGAAAGACAGACAAAAGGTAAGTAGCTGGTATAATTAAAGTTAAGTAAACAAGAACTTAAATAAAACAGACTCTAGCCATTTAAAAGCATGTGATATCTGTTTGCAACACATGATTTTAAGAGAGCAGTGTCTGTTTAATACAAAGCTGTCACTCGGCTACGAAGGGCGATTTTTGTAAAGGGTGTGCTACCTCTACCTCACTCATGTAGTGCCAGCAGTCCTTTCGTGAGACGGGGAGAAGTCAAACTCCTTCGGGGCTCAACAAGAGATATTCAACAATCGCTTGCACAACTACAGAGACCTAGTTCCACGTTGTTTGTCCGATTCGTAATTTGTTGTGGACTAGGCGTTGACCAGACTGAAAAAATTAGCAGCCTTCTCCGTGTGGAGAAGGGGGCGGTATTTGGAGAAGATTCCGACACCCGTCCCCTCTGTCTCACCTCGCACCCGCAAACTACCCAGAGGAAACTTTCACCTGGGCAAACAACCGCCGGTCACACACGCTCCCCGGCAGGCGCGCCCACGCTGTGCCTGAAGCGAGCCCAGCTCGCAGGGCTAATGCTGCCACCCGCGCGCGGGGCACAGCGGAGAGCGGGGCCCTTTGTCCCGGGGGCGGCGCAGGAGGCCAAGGCGGGTCCCTTACCTCGCGGCAGGCGGGTGTCTCCAGCGAAGGCCCCGCAGCCCGGCCACCTGCTCCGCGCCGCCAGCCAGCTGCAGCGCCAACAAAGGCGACTTGCCGGCGCGAGCGAGGCAGGCGGCTCCGGGTCCGGCGGGGGGCGTGCGCTCGGCCAAGGCGCGCCGCGTGGGGCCGGCCGGCGGGGAGCGGGCGCTGCTCAGTGCCCCGCCAGCCCGGCGCCGCCGAGGGAGCGCCCCGGCAGCGCCCCACGGGCAGAGCGCGCTCGAGCCTGTGCCGGGGGAGGCTGCGCTGGCGCCCACAGCTGCCTGCCTGCCCCGGGGGTGGAGCGGGTGCCCCGCGGGAGGTGGCGCCCTGCGCGGCGGGAGTAAGTTGCCCTGTTGCGCCGGGCCCGGCCCGCCTCCTGCTCCCGGCGCTGTCCCCCAGGCTCACCCCGGCACCGGCCGCTTCCGCGCTGCTCTCGCAGACACTTCTTAAAGGGGCCGCGCCGCAGTGTCCCGGGGCGGGCCGGCCGCTGCGCGGGGCACGGGGTGACGGGGCGCTGGAGCTAGGGGCGGGGTGACGGGCATGTGGAGCTGCGTGGTGTGGGCTGCCGGGGAGGGGCGTGTCTGGAGTGTGTGGTGGGGCTCCAAGGGGGTGACTGGAGACTAGAGCAGTGGGATGGGTCCAAGAGGGGTGACTGGGGGCTGGGACCGGTGGGACAGTGGTCTGCGGGTAACAAGAGCTGGTGGAGGGCAAGGGGGGCCTGGAGCTGTATGATGGGGGCAGGAGGTGCCACTGATGTGTCTGTAGCCAGGGAAGCTGGGACAGGAGGTGACTGGTGGGGGAGCTGTAGTTGTACCCTGGGAAGCAAGGGGGTGGGACTGTCACTGCACTGAAGCTGTACGTGCACGTTGATGGGTGTAAGGCTGGAAGCTGGGGCTGTCTGTAACGTAGGTGTATGGGCTGTAGCTGTATCCTGGGTGGGAGGTGTCTCTCGGTTGTAGCTGTATCTTGGCAGGAGGAGGTGGGCAAGAGCTGTAGCTGTATTCTGGGGCCTGCCAAGGGTAAAAATCAGTCAGTGGTGCAAGAATGAAAATGCTTTAGTCTGGCAGCTGCAAGTTTAAGGGACAATTGCCTGTCCACACCCTCCAGAGAGGGTGCAAAGGTAACCTCTTTTGCAGCATGACTAGGTGTAGTTGCTTTGTTACATATATTCTACTCAAACGTCTACACTACTCTAAGGTGCTTTACTAGCATTAACTAACGAAGCATCTCACAGGGCCCCTAGAAGTTGAAGCAGTAATTTTAATACATTTATAAAGGCATCTTAAGTTTTTACCCTGACATAACTAGGCCAGGTGACACATTGGTGGAAGATACAGTGTTAAGCTCACGTAGCTACACCTGCCAGGTAAATACTTCAGCTTCATTAGGATTTCATGGTCAGAGACCCAAACTGGGTATGCAGTTGTGTTTCCCACATTTGGGGAAATCACAGGACTCAGCACTCCCACAGTGCAATAGATGAGCCTCAGCCTGGGAAAACCACCTTTCTGATCATGGTATCTCCCTGCCAGGTAAGTAATTACTGCACTGTAAAAGCTATTGTGTGGCAAGGAAGGCATAGGCTAATACCCTACAATAAAAATTACTGCGTGCCAAGACATTGCATTAATGAGTGCAAATATACCCTATAGACTTAGAGGATATTAAAATAAAAAAGAACTAGACAGTTTAGCACTTGCATAGTAGTATTTTGAACGCATTTTTATTAGATATTTTGAAAGCATATAAACAGAATCTGGCTCTCAAGAGATTGTGCAAAATCCACAATTCACAGTAATGCCTGAGTCTGGACTAAATACATTTTCTTAAAAATCTCATTGAGATGAAAATAACTTCAGTCTGTTTGATGTTTTTGAGCAAAATTATCGGAACACAAGATGGGAGACTCAAACAGCAGCTTAGCTCATGCCACTCCAAATATTAGTATTATTCAAATCACTTCAGCCACAGCATTTCTGGATGGGGTTTCTCTATAGTCTACACACAGAAATAGGAAACCTCACTTTCTTTACTTTTAGCTTGGCTTCCACACATTTTCCAGGCACTCCGACCATACTGGAAAATCTGCTCTCCTTAGGAGTGCAGTGGAGTTGGGTGTGGTGCTGAGTATGAGAAGCCCTAAGGGAGCAGCTTTTCTAAAATAACAGTACAGTGAATGTGCTGCCTGCTTCCTCCCTGCCACTGGGCCACTATTAAAAGCTGAAGGAAGCAGACATTCCTCAATTTTTATTAAAATAGTGACATTTTCTTCTCAGACTCTCTCATTTTAGAGGCAAGGTGTCACTGAGATGGAGGAATATAACATTGTAGTTCTCACCATTACTAACTGTGGCAGCATATAACTTTGAGCACATAGGGTGAAGGATAAAGTTTACTTTCCTGGTATGTATGTCATTTTAAAGCATGGGGGAGGAAGGGTTGTTAGGGTTAAAGAGACCCCAGAATCCCCCCACAAAAACAAACCTGTTTGCTACAGAGAATTGTGATGAAAAAGGACCCTAGTCCTACTTAACTCTATCAAATTAAATATGACCATAGCATGTACTACGCAAAAAAATCCAACAAAGGGAATCATGTTATGAATCTGCTAAGGAGGAGAGTCACTGTAATAATAACATTGTTTAAAAGGGAAGGTTCTTATATGAAGGTAGTTATTTTTGCTGTGTGTCCCCTAGATCACCAGTCTTCAATACTGTCACAAGAAAATCATAAGATGTTGAAGAAATTAAACATATGTAAGCCTGAACCAGAATCCCAGATCTGAATATCCTCAAATTTAAGGAGAAAATGAATCTGTTTTTGAATATTTGAATTGGGATAATTTAAAAAAAACACAACAGATAAATCTCTGTCTCTTTCTCTCACATGCGCACATCCTGCCTTAATGTGGCTCAAGTTACCTCTATTATTAATGTTGCCCTTTTGCTGAGCATTGGTAGATTTTCAGGGCTATGTAGATCAGTTTCCTGTTCAGAGCAAAAGGGGTGACCTTTTCTTCATGTAATTTGTTTATTTTTAAAGGGTACATCTACACTGCATGGCTATTTCTGGATATCGGAGGTCTACACAAGCCATCCGTTGTTTCAAAATATTTTTTTAAATAACACACGTGCTATTTCACCATTCTGGTAAACCTCCTTGCATGAGGAATAAGGGATGGCTAAAAATAGCATGTTACTTCAAAACTTGGAGCTGTGTAGATGCATCAACATTCAAAATAAGCTGTTTCAAAATAAAATACGCAATTTGTGTAACGCAAATTATCTTATTTTGAGTTTAGGGTGCTGAGTAGATGCACCCAAAATGTGCATAAGTCCCATTGGCTTGAACAGAAGTGGTAAACTGCACATAGGCAACTCATTCTTGCACAGACCTTATGCACCTCTACTAATTCTCAGAAGCAGCTGAGGACAGGTGCTGGGGGCATTCTGTGGCTGAGTGTGGGCAGGGTTATGCCTGGAGGTTGGGAAGGCTCTGCCTTAAATACCCAACACCCGTAGTCTAAAGCAATAAACAAATCACCTTCCATTATCTGCCAAAAGAGTCTTGTTTTGAATACTCATGAGGAGTTCCAGCTATACCAGTGGTTTTCAAACTTTTTCTTCTTCACCCTTTGCATACAGCAAGCAGCTGAGTGTGCCTCCTCCTCCCCCCCGCTTATAAATTAAAAACAGGAGAGGAAATGTAATTTAATGGGAGCTCAGGGCTGACAAACTGAGGGGTCACAACCCTTATCTTAGAACCCTGCTATACAGTAAGTTTTATTTCAAGGTATTGGTTTAAATAGCTTTAACAAGCAGTAAGGAACTAAGAATGAATTGGGATTATAAAAAAGATCTTTTGGGTGAGCAGAAATCCTGTAGACCTATAGGCTGTGTCTATGCTGGCGCGATCTCACGCAAAAGCAGCCGCTCTTGCGCAAAAACGTGCTGCCTATCTACACTGTCCGCGTGTTCTTGTGCAAGGAAATTGACGTTCTAATGTATAAAATCAGGGCTTCTTGCGCAAGAACTCTAACGCTCCAACTCAGGAATAAGCCCTCTTGCGGAAGAGCTCTTTCGGAAGAGGCCAGTGTAGATAGGCAACATGAATTTCTTGTGCAAGAAAGCCCTATGGTTAAAATGGCCATCAGAGCTTTCTTGCGCAAGAGAGCATCTACACTGGCATGGATGCTCTTGTGCAAAAGCACATCTCTTGCGCGAAAGCACATGCCGGTATACACGCTCTCTTCTGGAAGAGTTTTTGCAGCAGAACTCTTCCGCAAAAGAGTTTTTGTGTGAGAAAGCGCCAGCGTAGACGTAGCCATACAGTTTTAAAAGATGAATTCCTTTTTTTTAAAATGTCTTGATTTATTCAAGGGCTAAAAATAAATAAATCTACACTTTAGGGCACAAAGAAATGTTCATTTAAACAATACATCTGTCCAGAGAAGAGCTTTAAAAATAATATTCTTTTGCAGCTGAAAATCCAGTTCATTTTGCTTCAGAAAGTGGCTTGCTTTGTTTTTGAAAAGTACTCTGTACAGGACACAGTGATGCTCTCAGTTGCTGTGAAGTGTAGATCCTTTCATCTGTATGTAACTTGTACGAATTTGAACCAAGTTGATAGTGGTGAAACATAACTACCATTTGGGTTTAAGTGGGCTATCAAAAGGAGTTGCTGACTTCAGTCTTATTTGTAAGGTGGTACAAGTACTTACATCACCAACAACATCCCTACATTTGGAATGTGTGATTCCATATTCTAGAGGGGGAATCAGCCCTGATTTCAGCCACTGGTGCATTAGCATTGGGCTGTGTCTACACTGGCACAATCTTGTGCAAAATGGCTGCTCTTGCACAAAAACGTAGAAGGCTATATCTACACTGGCAGCTTCTTGCACAAAAAGTCTTTTGCAGAAGAGTGCTTCTGCAAAAACTCTTCCAGAAGAGAGCATCTACACTGGCATGTGCTTTTGCGCAAGAGCATCCATGCCAGTGTAGGCGCTCTCTTCCGCAAGAAAGCTTTGATGGCCATTTTAACCATAGGGGTTTCTTGCGCAAGAAATTCATGTTGCCTGTCTACACTGGCCTCTTCTGGAAGAGCTCTTGCACAAGAGGGCTTCTTCCTGAGAGGGAGTGTCAGAGTTCTCACGCAAGAAGCCCTGATTTTCTACAGTACAACGTCAGTTTACTTGCACAAGAATACACGGCCAGTGTAGACAGGCGGCGCAAGAGCGGCCGTTTTCACGCAAGAAAGTGCCAGTGTAGACACAGCCTTTCAGTACAGGTTCTTCCCTCAGGGTGGTTTTGGGGAAGTAGCTAGTTGCTCCAAGGCGCCCTTTGGGTGTGGTGTCGTCTTCAGGGTACTGCCCTCCGGCAGTGACCACTCCCAATCTTGGTCTGCGCCCCCTTCTGAGGGGAGGTGGGAGGGGAATCACTGTTCTTCCCCTGCTCCTCCTCCATGGTCCTTCCTACTCCCTAGGACCCCCAGTTCTTCTCCCACTCTGCCTTGCCTGCCTGGTTGCCTCCTACAACCCTGCCTTGTGGACTTATGGCCTGGGGCTTCCCTGGCTCAAACTTCCCCAGCCTACCACAGCTGTCTCCTTGAGAACCGCGGCTGCCTCCTTGCAGCCCAGCCTTTTAGGGCTGCCTCCTTGCAGCCCTGCGCCTCAGGCCGGGTAGCCTGGGTTTGCTAGGCTGAAGCCTCTCTCATTGCCGGCAGACAGGCAGGTTCTCTCTCCTCCTCCCAGGAGCTGCTCTTATAGTCTCCAGCTGGGCCCTCCTTATTTGCTTCAGCTGGGCCTCCCCTGACTCCAGGTCTCAGCCCCTTAAAAGGCCAGTGCAGAGCAATGCCCTGCCACAGTACTAAAACCCAGTTCCTCAAAGAATGTAGGCATCTAACCTCAGAAGGAGTTACCTTTGAGGTCTTGGCTCAAATTATAAACAGGCATGTAATCTTAAAAAAAACTTTTTGCCTGCCTTAGAGAGATATTTGAAAGTGTTTTATCCAGGTCTGAGGTGAGGCATCTTGGTTGGAGAAAGCTGTGGTACCGTTATTCATTCTGATTTTGTGACAAAACAGAAAGTCACAAGTTCCAATGCTATGAATTTGATACCTCTAAGCTCCAAGTTCATTTTGGCTCCAATACATGATGACATCTCTATTAAGGGAAGCACTTAAGCAGGTTTTTAAGTGCATTCTTGAACTAGGGCTTTTAAGAGAAAAATATTCTTGAAGAAATATATCTGTGTTATATTTTATTGCATTTAAATCTATAATGAAGCAGCTTCCATCAGACTATACTTAAAACACATTGGTATTCTGAGGTGCCACACAACTACTCATTTGTATGCTTAGAAACAGGCCTAAACCAAAATCCTAGGTTATTGTACAGGGTTTGGAAATTCAGATCTGGATCTCAGCTTTGAGATCCAGTCCTCCTCTTTAAACCATAAGCCAAAGTAAAAAAAAAATGTTACTTAACTTTCTGCCATAGAACACAGTATAAATTTCTAATTTATGTGAACAAGCCAAGGCAGATAAAGGAATATATCTGTTCTGTGGTGCTTCCAGACTTCGAAAGATAGAGAAATGTTTTCCACTGCCTCAACAATAAAGTGTAGTTAACAGCTTTCTACACCTAATTTCCCCAGGGGAGGAATGAGAAAGTGTGGGATATTTTAAAAGGTGTGAAAAACTCTGGGGCTAATGCAGAACTGTAGAAAACTGCCAGGGCCTCTGAACATCCTCCGAGAAGCAACAGGAGAGAAAGCTGGTAGCCAAAGCAACCTCCACCGATTTATTTATGAGTTACTGGAGTCAGTCCAATGTGACTATGGGTCTGAACTTTGGATCAGATTCACCTGACATATGAGAAAGTCTATGGAAAAAACAGTGATAATATCCTAATTATGATAGTTTGTCTCATAAGCTGCAAAGAATACAGGGATCACAGAAGGCTGGTGGGAAGAAAGGAAAATGATATTATACCCAAATTATCCTCTTATTGCCTGGAGATGTTTTCAATATGTATGTGTCTATTTATTGTTAACAAATGGCCTGCAGATAATTATGGAATAAGGTCTGACTCATGTCAGTGTAGTAGCAATTACAGACCAGAAAAAGTGAAAACTGTGTGGGTGAAAAAGAATCTGAAATAACATGGGGGCAGTAGTGTCTTTTGGATGGAGTAGATAGTTTGTTGCACAAAAAAGACATCTCTCCAGACATGCTCATCACCTAAATAATATTTTCAAGAAGCAGCTGGCTTTAAACAAGCTGATCTGAGGAGAAGCATTAGTGTACACGTCTTATTTTAAAGTTTGCATATTAAATATACATTTGATAAGTTGTGCATGTTCCATTTTGGGTCTCTGATTCTTCTAGCTCTCATAATAGGAGTAACACATAAATATCAGGTATAGCGTAATATATGATTAAAACAATTGCAGTTCTACAGCTGGATTTATAGTATAGGGTCAAATCCTGCTTTTCTGACTTGACTGAATATTCCCAATTATTTAAATTTACACAGGTAAACGGAGGTTTATCCATCTCGCCTTGTTCTGATATTTTCTATTCTCTGTCATTTGTTATTTTTAGTGTTTGTTTCTGTTCATTTTGTTGTTAATGATGAAGCTGTTGTGCACTCAATTGATATATAATATCTGTATTTGAAAAAAACCCACAAACAATATTTTTCTAATTTTTTTCCAGATACCTTAATTTCCATTAATTTACTTAATTTACTAACCATTTTTGTTCTTCTAAAGCCGTGGTTTTCATACTTTTTGGCTTGTGGACCACCTGGCCCAATGTAAACCTTTCCATGGACCACCAATTGCTAATGGAAACATCATTAATTGCATAATTACTTCCGAGCCATTTTGCTAGTGCTCCTTCAAGGAGAAAGGTTTCATTTAATTATTAAACAGATTAAAGTTTTAACTTACTCATGTTAGTTTATCAAACTTCATTTTAAATAAGTGAATTATTAATTTATGTCCCAACACAAAAGATTTCAATATTTTCTTTATTTATGGCAGGGGTAGGGAAACTTTTTTGTGTCAGGGGCCACTGACCCACAGAAAAATCAGTAGGGGATCACACAAGTCAGGAGCCAAAAACCTCCTCCAAAACCCCCAACCCTCACTTATGTGGCCCCCAACTGAGACACCTCACTCCTCTGGTGCTTCAGCCCCACAGGACAAGGAGAAGGGATAGGGAGGACTGAGATCTGGGGCTTCCCATAGGCCAAATGTACTTTTCTGGGGTTCTGGAGTTAGTGGATTTTGTGGAAAAAAAAAAAACAAAAAAAAACCCTTATGCTCTGAGGTGAGGAAAAAATTAGGAGCTCAGTGTGTGGTACAGGGCTGCCAGTGAGTGGGATAGGTATCAGAGTGCAGGATCTGGAAGGGAAGTGAGGTGCAGAAGGGGGAAAGGTTGCGAGGTCTGGGTGGGAGGTAGGGTGCAGAAGAAGCAGGTGTCTGGCTGGGGAAGTGAGCAGGAGCAAGGGAGGGTGCAGTGTGAGGCCAGGAAGGAGGGTGTAGTGGGGTGCAGAATCTGGCCAGGAGGGAGTATGCAGGAGTGGAGTGGTAGGTGTCTGGCCAGGCGGAGGATGCAGGAATAAGGGAGGGTGCAGGAGCAAGCTGGGGATAGGGTGTCTAGTCAGGAGTGAAGGTTCAAGGAGCAATGGTGGATGCAGGAGCAGGGTAGGGGTAAGTGTCTGGCCAGGGGGAGGGTGCAGGAGCAGGCTGGGGGAAGGGTGTCTGGCCAGGAGGGAGAGAGTATCTGAGGATAAAGCTGGTGGGCAGAGTGGCTGAGGGAGTTCAGAGAGATGGGAACAGGGTGCCCCTGGGAATAGGGCTGGGGTCAGGGTGGCTTGGGGTGTTCAGGGAAATGGGGGGCCAGGGAGGCTGGACATAGCACAGCAAGGCAAGGGTGGGTGGGTGATCCCAAGGTGTCCAGCTCTGCTAGGAGTGGCATCCCGTGGGGGTCCATTCCATGGCACCTGTGGGGGGCAGTCACTGAGGTGGCTTAGACCCTCCTCCCAGACTGAGTCTCCATGGGTACAAAGCCCTGAAGGGCTCCCAGTCTCCACCTGTGTTCAGCGTGTGCAGGGTCCTCAGCCTCAACACTGCCTCCTTCCACTGCCACCAGGCACAGCACAGCCTAAACCTGCTACTGGGGAAGGGCACCAGCTGCTTGCGCACCGTGAGAGCCCACCCCGTCCGGTCAGGCCCCACGCAGCCCAACCCGCAACTTGCCCCATGGGAGCAAATGAGGGATGCGCCGCTGGCACCACTGTTACCACAGCGACTGAGAGCTTGGTGGGGCCTAGGCAAGGTGGTTGCCCAGCAGCAGGCAGGACTTCCCCTGAAGGGTGGCATGGTGGGGTGACAATCCTCCACCTGTAGTTCTGCAGCCTGCGCGGAGGTGAGGGGGTTTGCTTTCTTCACCTGCCCCCCTGCCCGTCAGAGCTGGCGCTGTAGCCTCGCGGCTGCATTCTAAATACAAGGCTCCAGTGGCAGCACAGGCTCGCCACTGCATGGGGGAGGAGGAGGAGGACTGAGCTCCTGCCATGGACCACCTGGAAGGTGGGCACGGACCACTAGTGGTCTGTGGACTGCACTTTGAGAGCCACTGTTCTAAAGTAAAATAATGTTACTTTAATTCTGTTGACTGGAAAAGAGGCCTCTTCTCTGATGGGAAAGAATTACTGACATTTGCTTTACAGTCAGGCCTTCAAGCATTACATTTGACTTGACGAAGGTCAAATTGCAAGATTTAAGTGAGCTTTTAATGAAATCAAAGTGAGTTCTTACAGTTATGGAGCTAGACAGCATGCTAAGAGCATCTTGTCTGTTAGCAAAGTTTCATGAAGTATCAGCTACACAGCAGTATCCCATGTACAGGCGCAAAATCACACATGCATGCAAATTGCTTTTCCCAAAGGAAAAATTGTGTCTGGGTCAAAGGAATCTTCAGCAAACAAACAAAACAAAACACACACACTGCTGGCTAGAGGGACAAATGGAGTCATTGACACAAAGATAACAGCATAGTTTTTAGTGCTCAATTGGAGTCATTGACACAAAGATAACAGCATAGTTTTTAGTGCTCAATTTTATCTTGCTCACATGACTTCTCAGGATCTTCACTCACTGAGGCAGTAAGTCTAATTGTGAAAGAAAGGATATGTCTAATGACATATTAACAAGATGGTACATAGAACAAATTCAGTTCTCAGCGATCCAGCATATATACCTCTTGGTTAACCAAAGGGATTTTACTGTAGTTAAAAAACAAATCTTTGCCTTAGAGGGTAAGGTACCACCTGGGGGTATAACTTCTCTATACATCAGTATTTCCATCTATGAAAAAATGTATGCATTAGGGATGTGAATGGTTAACTGGTTAACCTGTAAGCCTCACTGTTAACGAGTTGGAGTGGCTCCCTCAACAGCCTCCTTCTTTAATTGGTTAAACATTATGTTTAACTGGTTAGTCAATAAAATGGGATTTTACATCCCTATTATGCATATCAATCCCACAGAGGTGTCGAGGAGATCAGCGGACTGCTTTTTAAAACATGTTAAGGTTCCAAAATAAAGAGCAGTATTATAGGATATATATATAGATAGATAGATATAGATATAGATATAGATATAGAATTATAATAAATTATAATAATAAATATAATTATAATACAAATTTAACTTGCTAATTTACCCCATGTATACTTTTTGGTTACTTGCTTGTATTGCTCTCAATGACAAAATTCCCATTAATTCAATAAAGGCTTAGGATCACAAGCTAAGCCCTGATCTGGGGGAGTGGGGAAACAAACTTCTGAACATGTAGTCCCTGTGATTTTCATAAAGCCTCACTGAAATCTGTTGGGGTCCACTCAGGTGCACGACTCTATCCACATGGAAATCAGAAGAATTGTTATCTTGATTTGGACTGTGTAATTAGATTAGTTAATTTTGCTTTTTCATCTTTGTCTCTCTCACTTACTGGTTCTTATGCATAGCTACAATGTGGGTATGTCTTGGTGTCAAACACTGCAAGGGAATGTTTAAATAACAAAAGAAATGTTTAAATTTTTAAAAAATCAGCATTTCATTATCTCAGATCTAAATTTGCAACCTAACCTACTTTAGTGTCTGTTTGAAGTAAGGTTCCACAATATTGTGTAGCTTATGAGGAGTTGGAAACCTGGCCACCACTTGGTCTCTAAAAGCTCTGTGGAGGCAGCCTGCTCAGATTCTAAGGGAAAGTGACCCCTGCTTTAGTCTGGAACAGCTGCCTCACACTTCATAGAGTTATCATAGAATACTAGGACTGGAAGGGACCTTTTACCCTCAGGGATCCAGCTACAGTCTACAGATGAAACGGTGTCTAGGCCTCTTCAACAGGAGTGAATGTGATGTAGAACCAAAGGCTGGAAGGTGGTCATGAGAATCCTAGAAAAGCCAAACAAGATCAGCAGTGGTGCTCTATATTTTGAACACAGCCTTCTCACCAGAAGCCAGTAAGACAGATACTTGAGATGGGTGGCAGCACCAACATATTAAAACAAGATTTCCACTCTTGCCACGTCTCATAGCTTTACAAAGTCATACAAAATTCAGCATGACTCATTCACACACACACACACACACACACACACACACACACATACACACACACACACACACACACACAGCAAAAAGTGCTGTTCCACATGATTTCCTGTGACCTGTCACTTAGCCCACCAATGGCTACTGCTTATCTGAAACTCTGGTTATTTTCCCCATCTATTCTAATGCTTCTGCAGCTAACCTTATAGAGGAACTGGAAAGTAGAAATAACTGTTCTCTGGCAAAACCTTTCATAAGAAATTAGAAATCATAGGCTATCGGATGATTAAAGACAAAAGAGAAACTAAGAGCATGTCCAACACAGACTGAAAACAGTTGGGGATGCTCTGGAACTCAGAGGATGTACATAAAACTCATCATCCTCATCAGAGCCAGAATGCTCACATCTCTCTCAAATGTCCCATTTTGGCTGCCTACATAACTTTGCATTGAAGTCAAAGCATTCAACAGTCAGCAAAGCAGATCTATTTCCAATGCTAGAAAAGACAGGATGCCCATCAATCCTGTTAAGTTTTATACTTTCATTCCACAACAATGTAAGAGCAACCATCCAGCTTACTGGGTCCACTTTGGACAGCTTTGAGATGAGAACCAGAGTGAAGCAAAGATGTGTTCTTGACCCAACACACTTTGGAATCTTCTTGGTACACTTGAACTGTGCATTTAAGGCAGAGGTGGGGAACCTTTTTTGGGTTGGGGACCACTGACCCACAGAAAAATTAGTCAGGGGTTGCATACAAGTGAGAAGGGAAAAAAATAAAAACTAAACAACAACAACAAAAACCAACCAAATCTTCACTAATGTGGCCTCCCAAATGAAAAGCAGAAAGACACCCCCCACATTCCCTTCCCACATCAGAGCCTGGGGGGGCGGGGGGGGAGCCAGGCTAGTAGATTGTGTGTGCTCTAACCCTGCAGTGGGGCAGCAGGTGGCTGGAGAACCAGGATGGGCTCCCCTATGCTGGGGGTGGAGGTCTGAGCCTCGAGGGCCAGATCCAGGCAAGTTGGGGGCTGTATCCAGCCCCTGGGCCTTAGCTTCCCCACCCCTCATTTAAGGCTATGAAAGATGGAGTGTATCTCAACACAAAATCAGATGGGAAATTCTTCAACTTGTCACAAATTAAGTCAAAGACTAAAGTACAAAAAAAAGTGTTAATCAGAAAACTTCTATTCATTGATGCAGCTGCTCTCATAGCCCTTGCTGAAGATCTACTACAACAACTCATGGGCAGTCTTTCAAGTGCTTGTCAGGCATTTGCTGTTACAACCAGCTTTAAGAAAATGGTTGTATTAGGATGGGTAGTTCCATGATATCCTGAAATCACCTGACATGCAAAGTGGCTAAACACTGTCCAAAAGTTAAGCTATGTAGGTTCTACAGTGACCACCAACCTCTCATTGGATGAAGAAATAAATGTTCAGATTGAGAAGATGGCCAGCATCTTTAACAGACCAACTGAAAGAGCATGGAACAAGCTAGTGAGCCAGGCTTGCATCCTCAACACTCTTGTATATGGTAGGGAAACACGAACAGCTTATGCTCATCAGGAAGAAAGATTAAACAGTTTCTACCTACCCAGTTCCACCACATATTCAACACCAAATGCCAAGGCAAAGTCCACCAATGCAAATGTTTTTCAAAGGGCAAATTTATCAAGTATGACAGTCCTGCTCAAGCAAGATGGCTGAGTTGGCTGAGACATCCGAGTAGTTTGGAAGACAGATGTATCCAGAAGGAAACATTATATGGGGAACTGTCAGAGGGAACAAGAACAAGCCTAAAGCTTTGCTAAGAAGACACAAGAAGACAAGGTATGCAGGAATTTGGAATTGTTCTTGAGCAATGGAGAATCTTGGCAAATGATCGTAACAAGTAGCACCATTGTCTCCATGAGGGTATCAAAGTTCATTAGAGGAGCTGAATCCTACAGCCTGAAGAGAAGAGAGCCAGTAGGAAGCAAGCTGCTCCCAACCAATAATTGCCAAAGACCATGACAATCTTAGACTGATCTATTTGGTCACATGAGACATTGTAAACCATCTACAACATAGGTAGAAATTCCCACCATCTCTTGTAGACCAAAGCTAAATAACTTTGTAAAGAAACAAAGTGGGGTTGTTTGAACAATGATGAAAAATTTAAACAAGTAAGACACTGTGTGACTCTGAGCATTTTGAACAAAATGATTTCTAGAAGGCAAATTACAGACTAAAGATGTACTGTCTTGTATTGAAAAACTTCAGTGGTTATAGAACCAAAAAAAATTGAGACAGGAATGTAATATAAAGATGAGTTTTAGGAAACACATTCTTGCTTAGCTTCCAGTCATGTAGCGAATGTCATGGTAAACACGAAATTATTCTAGGCTGGACAGTTGTTAAATGTGAATTTCCATAAGGAAAAAGTATTCATCCAATCTCTTGTATACAGATGATTTTCCACTAGTGTGTCTCTTTTGTAAATGCATCAAATGTTTACAAAGGCCTTGTCTACCCTGGCAAGTTTTGTCACCAAAAAAACTGTTTTTGGTGACAAAACCCGGAGAGCATTCATGTTGGGATGTGACAAAAATCAAAACAAATGCCCACTTTTGGAGACAAAAATCTTCCACCTCCACACGGGACTTGTGTCTCACCCCCTCCCTTTGTTGTCTGCAATCATGTAGCATGTAGTCTACAGTAGGTTTTTTTTGTCACGTTTATTGACCTCTGGCATGTTTCCCACAATGCCCGATTAGCCACTCTGGCCAACGCATTGAACTCTACTGCTCTGCAACCCTATTAACAGGTAAACAGATGTGCCACTCCCACCTGCAAACCCCAGGGACTTTATAATCCCATTTCCTGGTGTCTGGCTCATTGTGTAGTGGTCCTACTGACTCATTGTGTATGTTCTTCATGGCATCTTCTCAGGGAACCAGGGATGGGTATCACTCAAAATGCTCTCCTGCTTGGAGCAAAGCAGAGTTTTTGGATCTGATCAAGGAATGGAGGGGAAGAATCGGTGCAAACATAGCTGCAAGTGACCCATAGGAACTGGGACATGTACGGTCACATTTCTCGAGCCCTGTGTTAGAAGAGATATGAGCGAGACACCCTACAATGCAGGGCCAAGATAAAGGAACTCTGGCAGGTGTACCAGAAGGTGAAGGAGGCAAACAGCTGGTCTGGTGCTACACCCACAACATGCTGTTTTTATAAAGAACTGTACACAATCCTGGGTGGGAACCCCATGTCCACACTCAAGAAGAATGTGGATATTTCCCATATTACAGAATCAGGAACAGGAATTGTCCTGGAGACAGAAGTTATTCGTTGAGATGGAAGTGGATGAGGTTAGACTCAATCTGGTGATAACCAGTGCACCAGGGAACTAGGAATTGTTCTCAAGTCCCTAGATTTGTAAGGACTCTCAGCAACTGTACATGGAGCATGAAGGAAGGGAAGAAACAAATGGCCATGAAGCAAGGGAAGAGACAAAGTGTTACGTTGCTCTGCTATGAGCGGGGGTGGTGAGCACAGGAGAGCTGACAATGTGGCCCTGAAACACTGACGATGTGTGGCAGAAAAACAGGTTTGATGTGTTTTCCGTTTTGGAAACTTTTGAATCTTGACAGCACTTTTGTTGCCAAACTTTTCCAGTGTAGGCATAGCCAAAATGTCACTGAATCACAGAGATCTGGATTAGAAAACATGACTTGGGCCATCCACTCTGATCACCTTGCATTTTATATCCACAAAAATACGAGTCTGGATTGACATGAAGCTGAAAATCAAACTTTTAGGAGGTGTGTTGTTCACTATGCATGAAAATAACGGTTGTCTCCATCAGCGCACATATTACTGAAAGAGTCTGAAATGTTGCTGCTCTTATCAGGAAAGATATATCCAAGGGACTCCGAAAGATAAAATAAACCAAAGCACACTTAAAAAGTCATAGAAAATATTCACATAGTGCAACTTCATCTACAGAACAAAAAACCATTATAGTGTGTGTCCAAAGAAAGAAACCGTGAATCATAGTATTTAGAAAACGTATCAACCAAAATTCTGAGATTTAACAAGGAAAAACTTCTCCAGCATCAAGGATCATCATGCAATTGATCAATCCTTATCTGATGCTGAAAAGTATGTTTTACAAACGACTTAGTGGAAGAATCTGGAGATAACAGGAACTGATTCTCAATTACCTCACCTAAGAAGATGATATGCTTAAAGCTAAGCATGTGCTTAAGAGATTTTCTGTGCTGGAGCCTTGCACATGTGCAGAGGCAGTGAAAAATATTACCGGATCAGAATGTTTGCAACTGAGTCACCAAACTGTGCTTGACATAAGATCAGGATAGAGTACATAGTTGACTTTAAAATCATTTTTTGTGTGCCACATTCTTGACCTGACAGGGGGCCTACCAAGGACTATTTCAATAACTGAGAATAGCTGGTGTGCAGCATGTTCTAAGTGCAAATCTCCCTTTCTTGATAGGCTCCCTGCATTGGGGGCCACTGTTGCAGAATGAGATATGAAGCTGAGCAAAGAAACCCCTTATGCTGAAGGATTACCCTGGGGCTAATTCCACTAGCTCTGAGGCCCCACTGGGGCTGCCAAAGCAGCATAAAAGGAACCAGGCCAGAACACAGAATCTGTCACCTAGGGAGCAATTGTCAAAGTCAGTAGAGTTGGATGCCTCATCGTGCCTTTGAAAGTCTCCTCCCACTGTAATGTTTTGTGCCCACTTTGCAAAGATATAAATGACCATGCAAGGTACAAGGCAGTGGAAAATTAGGTCCCCAAAGTCTCTTCCATTAAAAACAAAGTATTCACCTTTCAGCCAAGTAATACATTTTACAGTGTTCACATAATCTGTCAATCTGAGATTCTGGAGTAAATCCAAAAGAAATCTAGAAACTCCAGTACCTGAGACAGGCTTGACAAACTGGAGTATGTTTGAATATACATGGTGGGTCTATGGTGAATAAAAGTAACATATTTGGCACTTAGCTCGCTTCATTGGAAGTTCCATCCTGTTACTGTAACGATGAATCTGGTTCTGTTTTTTGTTTTTGTTTTCTACATTAGATTTATGGTCAACCTTTGCAGCCAGATCCAGCCTTTTCTATTCTTCTCAGATATGTGACTGTTGGGAAAATGAACCCTACCAATAGCTAATAAGCACAGAATTATATTTTATAACATTTTAGCCGAGCCATAAAAGTGCTACAAAAAGTGTTATATTTCACCCAGAAAACAGGGTACATAGTGGACAAATTTCACTTCTTCCTGACACTTCTGGATCTATGAATGGATATAGTACCAGAGATTTGATACGGCATGTCATGGAAACAGGACATTGCATATAAAAGCATTAGGTGAAAGAGATGAGCAGGATAGAGAAAACAAAAGGAAAATTGATCCTGCATAATGAGAGCTGCTGCAAGACCCTACTCCTGGCCAGGAATGAGACCAAAGTGGAAAGTGTGTAACTAAATCCCTCATTAGCATGATAAGGATTGTGTTAAAGCCCATGCCTCAGACACATCTGTGTTCTCACCCCTTCCCTGCCCCCTCTCCTTTATTAACATGCAGGCTTGAGAGAAAGCATGCAGGCTTGAAGAGGACTAGAAACGGAAGGCCCAATTCTGTTTTACAATAAGGCCCCAGGCTGTCATGATGCTCTGGTGGCATAAAGGAACCCTAAAAAACTGTCCCTTGGAGAATACTCCTCATACACGAGGTTTCTAATGCCAACTCTGAGATAGTCTTGAAACTCTAAAGCTCCCTTGCTCCCAGCATTGTATTTAGGGGACTCCCTTGCTCCCAGCATTGTACAACTACTATTCTCTGTGCTCTTAGGGAGCAAAGAATCAGGTTTAGAGCCACCCCGCGGTTGTTGTAATTTAAACAGAGGGCCCAGGTATGCTCCCTGCTGCCGCCGAATATGGGGAGTGCAACAGTAATTTGAACCACCTTGTGCATTCTCCCTATCTAGGAATAGACGAACTGAGAATCAGGGCCTAAGAGTGGAAAGCTAGAGCTCGAGTTGCATCTTATGTGCAGTTTTGTCCTCCCTATAGTTCTTTGCAAGAAGTCCTGGAGAGTTTGTATACAACTGTTGTATTATTTACATTTAAACATGGTAGCATACAATAAACAGAGCCCATAGACTGCAGCCATCTATAGCTCTCAGGTCTGTCATTAGTGCTGGTCAAAAATTCTCTGGCAGACTTTTTCGCTACCAGGAATTTCTGTTGTGTTGAAAGGGAAGCTCCCTGTGAGATTATATAGCTTTTGATGAAATTTCATTTATAAATAAATAGAAATGAATGTTGTGATAAGGTCAAAGCCAGAGCCGTCCCATCCATTGGATGGTTCAGGGCAACTGTCCCAGGCCCCGCACTCTGTGGGGCCCAGGTAGTCTGGGGTCAGGCCTGCCCCCTCACTCACAGGCAGCAGCAGGTAGCAGAGCCACCTGGCCCCAGCACACTCTGCTCCCACGTTTCCCAGGGACTTGGGGAAAAGGGTGGAATCGTCCCTGCACTCACTAGTGGTGGCAGGAAGCAGAGTGGCATGGCTGGGAGAGCAAAGTGGGCTAGGTCGCTCCACTTCCCAGCAATGTCACTAGTGAGTGCAGAGGAGGGCCCGACCCCTGCTGCCCTCTAAATTCCCCAGGCCAAGTTGTCTGGGGAGCGGTCTTGCAGGAAGAGGTAGAGTGGGAGCAGGGTAGGGCAGAACAGGGGTGGGAGGAGGATCTCAGAGCTTGAGCTGGAGCCTGATCTGCACTGCAATTTTGCAGCCTTTCAGCTTGAGCCACACAAGTCTGACTCAGCTGACTCAGAGCCACAGACTATTGTAGCAGAGACAGGACAGACTCTTGGTTTCTACATTTTGGGATGTTGTGTTTCAAAATGACTTTGCTGGAAATTTCTTATGTTTTATAGTTTGAAAAACTGGAAAGCGTTGAAATGTCAAATTTTACATGGACGTGTCATCCCTTATTACATTCAGACACTTCAGTCTGAGATCATTCCAAAAATCTTAATTGCACACGCATCTGTCCATGGTCTGATTGGATTAAAGAGAGGTTTTGAGCATAAGTCACATAACTGAAAGTGATTCTTTTGTGCTCTCTTTTCGCTTTAAGGATTAATTTGCCACCCAAAGAAGAAAAGTCATTATCTTCAACTTAAACATTCTCTGCCACATCAGTTTATTCCAGATGCCTGCCATTCACCAGATCCACAGGCCCTTGGGACTTTCTGAAAAAGTTACACTGTCTACCTAGACTATTGCCTAGCATGTATTCCTGTCTCAGATCCCCAGAGGATCTGTTCTGGACTTGTACTATTCAACATACTTGATTTGGAGGTTAAAACTGATCAGGCAGAAATTCTTTGGAAGATGCACTGGACTTCATATAGTCAAGAGCAACCATGTTAGATAAATGCTAGTGCTGCCCTGCAGCAGGCACCAATTTATACCACATGCTTTGGGACTGCTCTGTGATCCATCCATCCATCCATGTAGGACAGAGGTAAATTTTAGGGTCAATTACTTTCTGTCCATCAATGTGGAATTACAGGCTCGCAGCACCATTTTAGGCTAAACCAATCCACTTTGGAAACTGAAATCTTTTGAAAAACCAATGATTCAGTAAAGCTCCAATAATAGCCAAATGATGCGAGTTTCAAATGTATCCAACTATTCAAGAATGGTACTCTGATTCGGGCAGTTTGAAGGCAGAGGAATGGCTAATGTTTTACAATAGAAATAAGTGAAAAGTTTAGAGACACATGGGCCCCATTTTTGAAGTATCGGAATAACCAGTTAAATTCCCCATCAGGTAATCTTTTCTGAGGCACCCCCATTCCAATTTTTGGTGTGCCTTTCCAACATCACCCTTTGTTTCCACCTGCCCTTCCTCCCCCACTCAATCCAATTATTTCTTGGTCCTTAAAAAAAAAATACTCTTTATACTCCTTTCTCTCCTTTGCTCACCTGTCTGAAAGGAAACAATTCTGGAGATTTTTCATTATCATCTTTTACAAAAAACCCAAACTGAGGCTGAATAACAAAATGATAATTCTTATACAATTGTATAGCCTATCTCTTTATCCAGTCAAAAATTATCATTACATTATTTTTGCCCTTAAAATAATGAAGAGTTTGGTCTCACCTACCTTGTTTTAAAGTCTAACGTAGGCTCTTTATTCCAGGTTAGTTACCTTTTTCTTCTTTGTTGTTTATTTTAGCACAGCTAATATAAATAAAACAGAAAACTGAAATGTCAAAATGAAAATTAAACATTTCAATTGACCTAAAATCATTGGGGGAGGAGGGAGAGGAATTTCATTGTATGGGATATTCGAAAATTCTTGTTTTTGTTCCAGTTTAGAACTAAATACAATTTCTAAATGGACAGAATTTCCCACAAAATAGATATTCTAGATCCTGAACAGTTTTATCTCTCCCTGCAGTTCAGATACTTAACATTCAAAATAGAGGACAATATCTGGTATACGCAGTCAGACACCACATTCTGCCTCAACAGCAGCAGCTCAATATATGCAAAGACTTGTAAGATACAGACCAAAGTGCAAAAACCTAGCAGTTTGAAATAACACATGCAGCTATTTAAATTACCACATCCTCATGAGCTCTAATGAGCCCTTTCCACACAAGCCTGTAGAACAGACTCAGGCTACATCTACACTCGAACACATATCGATGCTCTGAGACTGGTCCACTAGCAGTTGATTTAGTGTTTCTAGTTAAGACCAGTATTCCCTGTAAACCTATGCTGCTGCTCAGGAGGAATTCCAATGCCACCCAGCTGATTAGCTGCGCGCACACAGCTAGGTTGTGTTTGGTGGTGCTCATAACAAAATGTATTCCACACTTGGATGGAAAAAGTCCACACATGGATGGAAAAGATTAGAGGGAACACCTGCCAAATCAACTGCAGATTTCTCTCCCATTGATCCTATTATTCTAACCCTGGATGAGAAGAGTAATGGAAGCCAACGAGCAAGTTTCTCCCATCAACTCATTGTGATGTAGAGCCCACAATAACTCGACATAAGGTATGGCGACTCTGGCTATGTTATTCACATAGCTGAAGTTGTGTAGCTTAAGTTGACTTTTTGCTGTCGTGTAGATGTAGCCTTAGTTGCCTCTGTGATAGTATTAATTTTACTCACAGTGGTGTAAATGGGAGTTTTCCATCGTCCTCACAGGGCCATTTGACTACACTCCAAAAAATAGAGTGTTAGACTACAGAAAAATCCATATGGTAGAACAAATCAAGCCCCCAATAATCCTTTTCTGCAGGCTTGCTCTACATCTGTGGCAGATATGAGCTCTGATAAAATTAAGGACTTTAAATGTAATCATGACTTAGAAGGCCCCTTCTCTGTTCCATTAAGCTCTTTCAACCACTCATTATTGGCATACTTAATTATTCAGCTGCAAACTAGGAAATGCCAATCCATCTTCTGATCTGTCTGTAATTTATTCACCCAAAGTCTGATCCTTTTTCCCAAGTACATTTAACAAATGCCTTCTTTCTCTCTTTCAAATCCCTTTTCAGAAGATTAAAAAAAGGGACATCTAAAGAGGATGTAATACACTGAGGTATCCATTATCTGAATGAGATTGATCCTATGTAAGAAAGCTAAAGACAATTCATGCCATCTGACCAGATCATTTTTAATTTCTGGCTGAATAACAGCAAACAAACAATAACTGCTAAATTTCTCCTCAGCTAAAAAATCTATTTGGACAGGGTATAATATTGACAATGGAGATTACGGGATGTGTGAAAAATTAAGGGAGTGACAAAATCCAAACAGCATGTACCTTTAGTCCAATCAAGGGCCTTTTGCTGTCAGATCAGAATGAGTGTGTCAGAACCAGTTCAGACTAGAGCTGGTTGAACTACTTGTTACAAATTAAATCTGTGTTTGGTTAGGGAATCAATCATGAACCAAGCTTGTTTTCTTAATGCATTGTTTATTCCTAAGAATTCACTGAACACTTCGCAAAAATATTTTTTAATCCATGGGTTGTTTATAACTTGTTTACTTTGATCATCTCACTGTGTTCATTGTGTTATGGGACTCTGTCCTTCCATATCGCTTCTGCTTCCTGACTGGAGGACTTCAAGGGTGCGGCTAAACTGCTCCCACAGCTCAAAATAAGCTATGCAAATTGCATAGCTTATTTCAAGTCAATTTCAAATTAGCTTATTTCATAATTTGGTGCTGTCTACACAGCACCAAATTTCAAAATAACCCACTATTCTGAAGTGTCCCTTACTCCTTGTGGAATGAGGTTTACAGGGACGTTGTAACAGTGAGCCCATTATATTTCGAAATAGCGGGCTTGCTGTTAAGATGCAGGACAGCTATTTCGGGATACCAGAGGTAGATGTAGTCTAACTTATTAAACTGGAGAATAATAAATCAGTGAATAAAAACTTGCCAGTATTAATTTTTAGATCAATAATCACTTGTACTGAAACTTGTGAAACTCTGGTGATTCATAAACAGTCTTTGTGAATGCTCAGTGATAATCCACACACTCGCAAGTGATGCCTAATACGAGTATGTATCACAGCAAATCAAACTCAGTACTTTTATTCATAAAACTATTTGTGTATCAAGTGGTTTTTGTTTTGCTTTTTTCTTATAAAAAAGAGTCAGTTCAAGGTGAGATAATGCTCCAACACTGAGGAGGTGGGGGAAGGCATAGGGAAGGCTAATATTTTGGCATGGGTGTTTTTAGGAAAAGACATGGGTAGGTTGCAGGTAAAACAAAAAATCCCAGAACCCCAATTCCTGCAGGATTGAGACCTGTGTGTGTGGGTGTGTGGGGGGGGGGGGGGGGGGGTGTTTGAAGTCAGGAAGGTCACCAAAAATCACAGAATTGTGATCTTTGACCAACTTATATAGGCATAGGCAGGCCCGCCGATGGGGCAGGAGGAGGGCGAACGGGAGATGGGACAAAGGAGAGGGTTGCTTTGAGGCCTGGTAATTCAAAGGGGCCCAGAGCCATAACTTTGGGACCTTTAAAATCGCTGCTGGAGCACTGGGCTGCATGTTCTGGGTGGCTCTGAGGGCTGGGGAGAGGGGCACACTGCAGTCTTTCCGGAAGCATGGAGCTGGGCCTCCTCACACCTTACCCAGGGGCCTGCAGAGACTGTGGGCTCCCCCGCGCGTAGGTCATAGGTCCCACCCCAGAGACACCTGGAAATTTAGGGACATTTCCTACTCAAGGGAGTAGGGTTATCAGATGGTTAAAAAAAAAAAAAAAATGCCGGACACACTTGATCTCAGATTGCGGGGTGGGGGAAACGGCCAGGACAGGAGCGGGGTTGGCTGGGAGAGGGTCAGGAGGAGTGGGGCTAGCCGGGGAAGATGTGGGGGGGCCGGACGGCTGGAAACAGGACTGGCCGGGAGGGAGTCGGGGGGAGCGGGGCTGGCTGGAGGAGATCGGGAGGTGGAAGGGGGGCAGGGACCAGCTGGCAGGAAGCAAGGTAGGCTGGGAGAGAGTCAGGCAGAGCAGGGCTGGCTGGGGGGGAACCAGCTGGTGGGAAGCGGGGCTGGCCAGGGCGCACACAGATCCCAGGGTGCTGCTCGTCCCACGCATGGTCCTGGCGGGGCACATGGGTGAGTCTGGCCCTGGAGATTCCATCCCGCCCCCACCCCTCTACTATGTAGTTGCGTACTGCCTGGCTGATACACACACTCACATAGCGTGAGCGTGTCTACCAGCCAGGCAGTATGCAAATACGATCCGATACTCATGATAATAATAAAAACTTAAATGTCCGGTATTTTCTCTATTTGTTTCCTGGACAGAAAGCTCAAATACCGGACTGTCTGGTTCAAAACCAGACACCTGGTAACCCTACAAGGGAGACTATAATTTGAGCCCCAGTTTGGATTAGTATGTCTCCCCTTTTATCACAGCTCATGGGTATATCCTAGATTTCTCCTACTCCTCGGCTACGTCTTCACTGGCGCGATCTTGCGCAACAACTCTTCAGCGCAAGAGTTCTTGCATTAAAGTAGTTGCACAAGAGAGTGTCTACATTGGCCGGGACTCATCGTCAGAATGATGCGCTTTTGCACAAGAGAGTGTCTACATTGGCCGGGACTCATCGTCAGAATGATGCGCTTTTGCGCAAGAGAGTGTCTGCATTGGCGGGCGCTCTTGCACAAAAGCAGGAGCCCAGAACCACTTTGGAGAGGGTAAAAGGGCACCAGCCCTTTCCAGGGGCAGGGGCTGGAGCTCCTTTGAGATACGTGCTTAAAGGGATCTCCCCGGACAGCCGTTTCTCTCCTGCTGCGTGCTTTAGTACCTCTTGCAGGGACCGACAGCCGTAGCAATTCTAGTTGTGGTTGCCCTCTGCCTTCTTGGATACCACAGTTTGTGCTTTAGTGCCATTTGCTGATTTTTTTGACGTCAGCTCTTTTGCTGAGCCATGGAGCCAGGGGTGGCCTTATGCCTGCTCTGGCCCTTCCGGCCATTTTGGAGTGCCTGCAGCTGCTGCTCCATGCTGCTGCACTCGTCGTCCAGGACCTCGGGCGCAGGTCGTTCTGGACTCCTTCACCAGGGAGGTGGTGGCGTCCGTGGCGTCCCCATCCCACCATGAAAAGGTGGGACCGGCTGGTGGGACCGGCTGGTCCTGGGGCAATGGGACGACCAGCAGTGGCTCCGGAACTTTCGCACGCGAAAAAGGACGTTCCTGGAGCTATGTGCCTGGCTCGCCCGTGCTCTCCAGAGAAGCACCACCTGGCTGCAGGTACCCATCCCTGTGGACAAGAGAGTCGCCATTGCCATATGGAAGCTGGCCACCCTGGACAGCTACCGCTTGGTGGCACACCAGTTCAGGATGGGCAGATCGACCGTCAGTGCCATCGTCATGCAGGTAAGTCCTCGGGAGGTGGGGGGGCCAGGAGGGTGCTGCACTCCATGCCCAGGGGCAGGCAAGACTCCAGGCTGGGGCGATGGGGAATGCCCCATCACCCAGGGGTTTGGGCCATCCCTCCCTTGCACAGGGACCCTGGTGTGTGTGAGGACAGACGGCATCACAGGGGGGAGTGGGAAACCCCCAAGGGAGCATGCACTCACCCTGCCTTATGTGAAGCGTTTCCCTGTGTTTCTGTGCACCCTTCTGCAGGTCGTCCATGCCATCAACGACATCCTGCTCCAGCGAGTCATCCGCCTGCAGGACGTGGATGCAACAGTGGCTGGCTTCACTGCCCTGGGGTTCCCCAACTGCGGGGAAGCCCTGGATGCAACCCACATCCCCATCTGTGCCCCGTAGCATCGTGCGGCCCATTTCATAAACCGCAAGGGGTATTTCTCCATCGTGCTCCAGGCCCTCGTGGACCACTGTGGCCACTTCACGGACATTTATGTGGGCTGGTCCGGCAGGGCACACGACGCCCGCATTCTCCAACACTCTGGCCTGTTTGGCAGGCTGGACGAGGGCACTTTCTTCCCCCAGCGGAAATTTACTGTTGGGGACGTGCCCATGCCCACATGCATTGTGGGGGACGTGGCCTACCCCCTGCTGCCCTGCTTAATGTGGCCCTACATGGGGTGGACAGACCACAACTGGGCACAGTTCAACGACCGCCTCAACCAGGCCCGCAACCAGGTGGAGTGCGCCTTTGGCCATCTGAAAGCCCGGTTTTGCTGTTTGCTCACCTGTCTTGAGATGGGTGAGCGGAACGTTCCTGAGGTAGTGGCTGCATGCTGTATGGTCCACAAAATTGTGGAGCGGAAGGAGGAGGCCTTCCTCCCGGCATGGATAGCAGGTGAGGGCCAGGCCTTTGAACAGCCCCGCATAGCTGCCATCTGCCAGGCACACCATGATGGCGTGCGCCTACAGGAGACCCTGACGGAGATGTTCTCTCAGGCCCCACAGTAGGGTCGCCTCTGTCTCCCTTTACATCTCCCTCCCATCCCCTACCCTTCCCTCCTCCTCTCCTCTTACCTCCCAATAAACAACACAGGTTTTTCTGGAAAATAACGCATTGAATTTTTTATTTACAATGGGGACATAGGGTGGGAGGAGGAAGGGAGAGGAGGGAGCTACTGCTGGGAGGGGTGGCCCCTGCAACCGCCTCTGCGGGGGCAGACCACTACATGCAGTCCAGGCCACATCGGGGCAGGCAGCATGGGGAGGTGGGCAGGATGGGGTGCATCAGGAGGGGGTATGGCGGGAGCAGGAGGGGCAGCAGGAGGGGGCCTGGCGGGAGCAGGAGGGGCAGCAGGAGGGGGCCTGGCGGGAGCAGGAGGGGCAGCAGGAGGGGGCCTGGCGGGAGCAGGAGGGGCAGCAGGAGGGGGCCTGGCGGGAGCAGGAGGGGCAGCAGGAGGGGGCCTGGGCATGGGCATTGGCATGGGAGGGATGGCAGGTGCATGGGGCAATGCCATGCCATAGTGTACAACATGCCCAATGTGTGCAGTGAGGGTGGTGATGGCATCAGAGATGCGCTTACACTGAGCCTGGAAGCGCCCCCAGACCTGCTGGCGCCACTCCAGGTCAGCATCCACCCGGTGTGTGATGGCCGCCTCGATCCTCTCGATGGCCTGTATGTGCCGCCAGAGGAGTTGGTCCTGCTGCTGGACCCGCTGGCTTGGTGCTTGGGCAGTTGGGGGTGCTGCCGCTGCTGCAGGGTCCCCCGCTCCTGCTTGGTCCTGCTGCAGTAAACAGAGAAAAGGATGGGTCAGTCAGGCAGCCTGGCCACCGTCCCCACACTCCATGCCCTCCACCCCTGAGCCCAGGTGACACCACAGTACTGTGGCTTGAGCCCACTCATTCCCCCCGTGTTGTATGTTTGCATATAGGACCACCCCCGGAGTAGGGTGCTCCTCCATGTACGTAACCACTGGTCTGTGTCCTGGCCATGCGGGGGAGGTTAACCTGTGGAACTCCCTGCTGGGGAGACTGTGAGGCTTTGGGCTAATCAGTGGTGTTTGACAGGGAGCAAGATGAATCCCAGCACAGTGCCTGGGAGCACATATGGCAGATGTGGTCTGGGCTCTCAGATCCCCATCACATGGATGTCTCCTGGATGGTATCGGGGTGACTGGGGAGTGTACCATCCTTGCAGCAAAACTCAGGTGGCCTTAGGGCCAGCCCGAGCACTTCCCCCCTCCCCCTCCCACTAGCCCTCACACATGTAGCCCAGGGACATGTGTGGCCGCAGTGGGGACTTCCCTCAGGGGGCCAGCCAAGGCACAGGGAGCAGGCGAGGGGCTCAGTGACAACCTGGGAAGCAGTGATCATGAGATGGTAGATTTCAGGATCCTGACCAAAGGAAGAAAAGAGAGTAGTAAAATACACACCTTGGACTTCAAAAAAGCAGATTTTGACTCCCTCCAAGATCTGATGGGCAGAATCCCCTGGGATGTTAACATGAAGGGGAAAGGAGTCCAGGACAGCTGGCAGTATTTTAAAGAAGCCTTATTGAAGGCACAGAAAGAAACCATCCCGACCCGTAGCAAGAGAGGCAAACATGGTAGGACTGGCTTACAGGGGAAATCCTTGGTGAACTTAAGCACAAAAAGGAAGCTTACAAAGAGTGGAAACTTGGACAAATGACCAGGGAGGAGTTTAAAGGTATAGCTCGAGAATGCCGGGGGGTTATCAGGAAGGCGAAAGCGCAAATGGAATTGCGACTGGCTAAGGATGTGAAGGATAACAAGAAAGGTTTCTACAGGCATGTTAACAAGAAGAAGGTGATCAGAGAGGGTGTGCGGCCCCTAATGGATGAAGGAGGTAACCTAGTGACAGATGATGTGGGGAAAGCTGAAGTACTCAATGCTTTCTTTGCCTCTGTATTCACGGACAAGGTCGGCTCCTGGACTTCTGCGCCAAGTGACGCAAGATGGGATGAAGATGGACAGCCCGTGGTGGGTAAAGAACAAGTTAGGAACTATTTAGAAAAGCTAAACGTACATAAATCCATGGGTCCAGACTTAGTGCATCCGAGGGTACTGAGAGAGTTGGCAAATGTCATTGTGGAGCCTTTGGCTATTATCTTTGAAAAGTCGTGGAGATCAGGAGAAATCCCGGATGACCGGAAAAAGGCAAATGTAGTGCCCATCTTCAAAAAAGGGAAGAAGGATGATCCAGGGAACTATAGGCCGGTCAGTCTTACCTCGGTTCCTGGAAAAATCATGGAAGGGATCCTTAAGGAATCCATATTGAGGCACTTGGATGAGAGGAAAGTGATTAGGAATAGTTAGCATGGATTCACAAAGGGCAAGTCGTGCCTGACCAATCTGATTAGCTTCTATGATGAGGTAACTGACTCGGTGGACATGGGGAAGTCAGTGGATGTTATATACCTTGACTTTAGCAAGGCTTTTGATACGGTCTCCCACAATATTCTTGCCAGCAAGTTAAAGGATTGTGGATTGGATAAATGGACGGTAAGATGGATAGAAAGATGGCTAGAAGGCCGGGCCCAGCGGGTAGTGATCAATGGCTCGATGTCAGGATGGCGGTTGGTTTCTAGCGGAGTGCCCCAAGGTTTCGTTCTAGGACCGGTTTTGTTCAATATCTTTATTAATGATCTGGATGAGGGGATGGATTGCACCCTCAGCAAGTTTGCGGATGACACTAAGATGGGGGGAGAGGTAGATATGCTTAAGGGCAGAGATAGGGTACAGAATGACTTAGACAAATTGGAGGATTGGGCCACAAGAAATCTGATAAGGTTCAACAAGGACAAGTGTAGAGTCCTGCACTTGGGATGGAAGAATCCCAAGCATAGTTACAAGCTGGGGACCAACCGGTTAAGTAGTAGTTCTGCAGAGAAGGACCTGGGGGTTACAGTGGATGAGAAGCTAGATATGAGTCAACAGTGTGCCCTTGTAGCCAAGAAGGCTAATGGCATATTAGGTTGCATTAAGAGGAGCATTGCCAGCAGATCCAGAGATGTCATCATTCCCCTTTATTCGGCTTTGGTGAGGCTGCATCTGGAGTAGTGTGTCCAGTTCTGGGCCCCCCACTACAAAAAGGATGTGGACGCATTGGAGAGGGTCCAGCGGAGGGCAACCAAAATGATTAGGGGGCTGGAGCATATGACTTATGAGGAGAGGCTGAGGAACTTGGGTCTGTTTAGTCTGCAGAAGCAAAGAGTGAGGGGGGATTTGATAGCAGCCTTCAACTTCCTGAAGGGAGGTTCCAAAGAGGCTAGAGAAAGGCTGTTCTCAGTAGTGACAGATGGCAGAACAAGGAGCAATGGTCTCAAGTTGTGGTGGGAGAGGTCCAGGTTGGATATTGGGAAAAACTATTTCACTAGGAGGGTGGTGAAGCACTGGAATGGGTTACCTAGGGAAGTAGTGGAGTCTCCATCCCTAGAGGTGTTTAAGTCTCGGCTTGACAAAGCCCTGGCTGGGTTGATTTAGTTGGAATTGGTCCTGCCTAGAGCAGGGGGCTGGACTTGATGACCGTCTGAGGCCTCTTCCAGTACTATGATTCTATGAGTGGGGGCCACGCTCACAGGGCTGTGACACTGTGGTTTTCCCAGGAGCAGCTGGCTGTGCCTTGCACAGCCAGGCATGAACAGTGTGCTGTTTGTGCTACACCATTCAGGAGATGTGGGCCCTGGCCTGAGCCCCAGGGACCCTGGCTGGTTCCAGCTGGCATCCACCCTTCCCCCTTCCCCCCGGTCCGGATGTGTGTGAGCAGCACAGTCCCAGGCATGCCCTAGAGCTGCCTACCGCGGCCACATGCCACTCGGTCACCAGGCTGCACGTGGTTGCACATGCTGCATATTGTATGGTACACAGCGTGCAGCTCATGCTGCCTGAGTGATGCTCACTCCCCCTCGACCCCGGGCGCCTGGCTCCCCCCCGCCCTTGTGAGTGCAAAGTGCAACACTCACCAGTGGATCCTTCCCCAGCCTCCGACGATGCATGGGAGACGTCCGGGCTGCCTGACAGGACTTCCAGTTGCAGGGTGACAGTGCTCCCCTGGTCCTCCTCCGACCCAGTGGGCAGCTCTGCCTTTTCCCCTGCCTCACTGGGCCTGGTGACGGGGGGGGGGGGACGCCTGCTGGTGTCAGGTGGCACCAAGGGTCCCTGGGGTACCGCCTCGCCCAGGATGGCATGGAGCCACTGATAATGGGGTGCAAGAACAGTTGCACAAAAGGGCTTCTTCCTGAGCAGGAGCGTCAGAGTTCTGGCGCAAGAAGCCCTGATTTCATACAGTAGAACGTCAGTGTTCTTGCGCAAGAACTCGCAGCCAGTGTAGACAGGCAGCAAATTTTTGCACAGGAGCGGCCACTTTTGCTCAAGATCGCGCCAATATAGACGTAGCCTTCCTGTTTAAGAGAAAGGTCCTATTTATTTTTCCTCTAACTGGGATCACATTAGAACTCCCCTGTCCCTGGCATAAACAGGTAGCATTTTGTTCCCATATCACATCAGCTGATGTTGGTAGAAGGCAGCACTGTGAATCTTGAGCCTGGAAACAGGTAGGTCCAGTTAACTATATAGCCTCTAGTTTGCTCAGCCAGACCCTGCTTCTTACAGTCCAAAGGATGAAGGACATGCAAATGCATGTGTTATGGGAGTGTCTTCCAAAATCGTCTTTAGCAGAATCGATGGTAATAGCCCAAGCCCCACAAGCAGTTCCTGTTTTGTCGGCCAACGTGTTAGCAAATATATTGGAGTCAATGTGAACCAGATGAAACTCTGTAGCCTATATGCACTAGGACTCATATTTTCACATACAGTGTGCAAGATTAATTGTCAGGAAAGTTAAGTTACTTTTCTAACAATCAGATAAACCCAAAGCTATTTTCATATTGTTGACAATAAACATTTACCAAATATGTCCTGAAAAAGTGAAAAATAATTTCTTTGATATTTTTTATTTCTTGGGCAAATTAATTTATACTTATCATCTGATGTCTGGCCTGACAGCCAGTTGTTGAATTTTAAATATACTATACTTTTTCATGTTCCTTGGAATTTCTCTGAATTTTTGCTATCTAAATTTGTTGGCCCCTTGAAGTTAAACTCCTTTTTAATCTGGAAAATTGACAATATAATTTCTGTAACTTGATCAGCCCCCAAATAACCATTTAACCACTTAAAAAAAATTAACCAGCTTTTCTAGTCATCTGGTCCATGGAACGGTGGATTACTCTGTCAAGCCAGCCAAATTTAACATGGAAAAGAACCAGATTTAGCAACCATATAAAAAACAGACATTGTCCCAAGAGGCTTAAAACTCGTATTCTATTCAAATACAAGCCAGGGGTATATCACAAACAAATTCAAGACATCCTATTTAAAAGATGAGTGGAAAATCTATTTCTTTTAAAAACAATTTAAAATCCCAAGTTAGTAGTAGATATGTACAGACTTAAACTTTACAAGTACCTTTCAAAGAAATTGGTTGAAAAAAGTCTTTTTTCTTCCTTATGTTATTAGATCCATGCTGTTTCTAATCTCTCAGTGAAAAAGTGGAGTCAGTCCAGTGAAGTCAGTAGAATTACGCCAGTGTAAGAACAGCGTGAGGCAGACAAGAATCATGTCCTGGAAGAAGTTCTGTCTTCCCTGCAGCAGCTGATGACATTGCTAACATTTATGTAGAGCAGGTAAAGAACATTTGGGGGTGGAGGGGAGGGCAAGTCTCTGACTTTTACAGAACTGAGCTGCACCAATTTACTTCAGCAGAAAGCTTTAAAAGAATCTGGAATTTACAGTTAGCCAGGAAATAATTCTTTGTCTCCAGTCCTACTTGCATTTTGCAGGGGACTATTGCTACATACTTCAGTGGAAGCTAGTGAGAATTCTTCAGTTTAGCTATGAATATTTCCAAAACACCCAAACACAAAATGTTATGCCAGTGTCAAGCAATGCCAACTTCAGAATAAACTTTAAATAAAGAGAGGAGTAACATGGTGAATGTCAAACTGAATTCTGGCATGAGCAGTTGCCCATTGATTTCAATGGGAGCAAGACACATTTACATCAGGTTTGGAATTAACTGTCAGTCAGAATGAAAAGTAGAGAAAATAAACAGGGCAACAAAAAGAACACACACCCCATTAGGAGCCAAGTACTGCTTTCTACTACAACCAACACTGACTTCAGTGTGATTTCATGGTAACTGAGAATAGAATATAGTTCGCTATTAAGCAAGTACCGTATATGTATCTTTACTAGGCTACAAACTCCATTTTGAAGGTCCTTCTTGGTAACCTTACCGGTTGTCCTTTGCCTCCCTGTTTGGCCAAATATGTAGAGGTACATGGCTCATAAAGGCTAGCTGACTTCAAAAATTCAAAACCTGCAACTTTATTCACTCTAGACAAAAGATGGGTCCATGGCCAGAAGAACTGATTTGGTAGTGGGAGGTTGCCTTGACAAGGAAGTCACATAATTGGAGCAGTGACCTGACAGGAAGCCGAACCAGGAGTCACCAAGCAGAAAGCTGAACCAGGTGGGCTGATGGCTGTCAGAAGGGCAGAACCAATTCTGCTTTGGTGACACGTTCTCTAGTCTGAGGCAGAAGTCATCCAGCTCATTAGAGCCTGCACAAGGCTGCCCGCCTTCCTGAAAACTGAGAGCCCCCAAGGACTCTTCCCCCCCCTCCAAAAAAAACCACCCAGTTAGCTAGTGAGGGGCACTGCGGTTAAGATGTTTATTGTTCTGTACAATCTGTCCTCTCATGCTTTATATGATTAGTATAAACAAGTAAATACATTAGACTCTAGACAGAGTGTTTCTATGTGTTAAATGTGTCTCAGTTACTGCGTGCTTTTGGAGAGAGGTAAACTGTAAACTAGAAGCATCACACCTTTGGGGTATTTAAGGGAGCCTCAAAAGTTGGCATTTCACTCAGAGCGGAAAGCAGCAGATAACTGGCCCTAGCGATCAGAAGGGAGTTTCAGATAGAAGGCCTATCTTGATAGGGTGTCTCGGGACCCCAAGGTTGGGACAGTGGCTAGATTCAGTTCAAGCTCTGGATGGAAATGTAGGACCTCAGGTGATTCAGGGACTCAAAAGCTTGTCTTCCCCTCACAGCAGTCCAGTGAGTGGCTGGCAGGGAGCACGAGGCTGGTGTGACTACATGAAATAGCATGTACAGCCTGGGAAGACAGAGTTGCTTAGTGGCCAGGAATCGGGGGATGCTAACCCACAGACTGAGACAAGAAGAGAGATCCAACTGGACTTCATTATGATCAAATGGTAAGCAAAGCAAAGTGATATATTGTCACTCAGCTATGAAAGGTTAAAGGGAAAAGAAACAAAAAGGAATAGGGAAAACAACAGCCTCTAGATGTAGGTAGGCATTCATTACATACAGTATACAATGGGCTCTAAGGGAAAGGGATGGATTCATCTTTACCTGAGGTGGTGCTCCATCACATGAATTACTATCATGAGCTAATGCTATTGATGCCTTTCTGGCTAGCATGGAGAACACATGAAAATAGCTAGAGAGCATATGTAGTATGGCAGCACTGGTAAGAAAACACCTCCGGTCAGACATACTCACGGACATCAGGGAGAAGTGGGTGGGTGAAACACTGGGTCTGTAAAGAAGTAAGTTTGATCCTATGACTATCTCTTTTCAAATTAAAAAGATTTAGGCTTAGACAAACCTGACTGCAAGGTTAGACCTAGGCCTGGCTTCTGTATTTGGAGATAATTTGTTCTCTTGATTTTCTAACAAGCTTTAGTTCATTGAAGTCACTTAGGGACGTCATTTCTGGGAGAATTCCATGCCGAGGAGAGGAATGGCCCACAAGCCCGAGGCATGGTAATGAAGAGAAGTCCTGTGTCTATACTATGCTTGGATTCTCCTTGAGGATCCTTCCCAAAGCAGCCAGCACAAGCTACAGCCAGTATATCAGCTTCCCTGTCTCCATTACTGGTCCCAGAGGAATTGGCCTATATCACCAGGCCTAGAAGCCTCACCCTCCCACTCTCCTCCGATGGGGAACAGGAATAGTTGGGAGGAGTCTTTGTAGTTTCCTGTCGTCATTTTTCACTCTGCTTTGACATCTCAGCCCAGATTCTTTGTTCCTCCCCTACTGGCCCAGGTAAGGAAGTGATAAAAGGGCCAAGGGGAGCTTTGAGGCACTTTGGGCTCTCCGTTCCTGGTGCAACTGAGACAAGCCTATATCTCAACTCAATCAGAGCTTCTTCGAGACTACTTAATTTATGCTTAGTCTCCCAACAACTCCCTAGGGGCCACCAGCAGCTGAAAGTAGGCCATAGTCTCTGCGACTTGCCATACCTCCTCCCTCCACACCCACGGCCAAAAGTAAGGCCAGCCTAGGTCTATTCTGGGAGCTTTACACCAGCTGCAAACCCCTTTATTTCAAGAATAAACCCATGGAGCTCTCTCAGCCTGGCTTAGGACCCCTTTATAATTCCAGAGCAGTGGAGTTCTAAAGAAGTGGCACAATGGCCTTGAGAAGAGAAAGAATTGAACCCATAGGGTATGTCTACACAGCCGGGCTTAACTTGAAATAAGCTATGCAAATTGAGCTACATTAATTGTGCAGCTTATTTTGAAATTGGGAGCGTCTACATAGAACTTATTTCGAAATAGAGCACTCTTTTTCCAACTTCCCTTACTCTCCATACAATGAGGGTTACAAGAGTCAGAGTAAGAAGTCCTCCAGCTTGACAATATTTTAACATTATTTCAAAATAACTGCCTGCTGTGTAGATGCAGACTATGTTATTTTGAAATAACGCTACAGGAGTTCTTTTGAAATAATGTTGCTGTGTAGACCTATCCTTAGACCAGCAGTTTCCTGCTCTGCTATTAGTTGTCAGTCTCCTCAGCCTGACCTAACCAATTTATTATGCTTTTTACCTTTCTCTATTTCTTCCTTCCTCCCTTCCCCTGCACCCTCTTATTTCAACTATCCCAGATCACTTTGCTCCTAGCTTATGTTATACCCCTCTTCCTTGCTTATGTTTACTCTCTTAGACAGCAAGCTCTTTTGGACAAATATTGTATCTTCCTCTGGGTTTGTACCACATGTGGGGACCCAGTCACTAACGTGGTCTTTTGACGCTGCTATATTAATAGCAACAATTGCCAGTGGGGCTGTGCTCTGGCTGCAGTTGCACCAGGCACAGAACATGCCTGAAGACCGTGGATGAGGTGTGAGTTTGAAGGCCCATGGTACCGTGCTGTCTGTTATTTCTGCCAAAGGTTATAAAGTTTTGTGGGTTTCTTTATTAAAGAAGCTATTCCTTTGCAGCAGGCCCGAATGGAATTTGTGCTGGTTATGAAAGTCTAGCCTCAAAAGCAGTGTGAGGCAAAGAACAACTCATTTTGTCAGGCTCTGTTATAGATTAGTGTCCCATTGCTCTGCTAGCCAGTTATCTCCAGACGGCACCTTGCAGGCTGAGATACATGGTCAACATTTACCTTTGTCTGCAGCAAGCCTGTGATTTCTATCCCTAAATACATCACAGCACGGTCAGAACTGGGTGGCAGGGCCCTTTTCAGGCTGATGATAGGGGAGCAGTTTGATATTTGTCAAACACCCACAGTCACCAGCTCTTCCAGCTTCAAGCTTATGTCTGTCAAAGTGTCTCAATGCAGCAGAACACACCAAAGTCGACAGCTAAGAAAACTGGGAATGGATAAATAAAACTAAAAAGATCATTCACTTCTAGATACCAGTTGGAAAGGCAACTTGAGCTCTTAAATGATCAGAATTATTCCCATTTCTCTGCCACTGACCTTCTCTGTGACCTTGGGCTAGACACTTCATCTCTATGACTCTGTTTCCCTCTGACTCAAGTTCTTTAGGGCAGGGACTCTCTCTCTCTGTATGGTGGCATCGCACCTAGCACAACAGGGGCTTGGTCTCTGCTGTGGCCTGTAAGTGCTACTACCATACAAATAACTTTGGGTGTGTCTAGACTACATGCCTCCTTCGACGGAGGCATGTAGATTAGCCAGATCGGAAGAGGGAAATGAAGCCGCGATTAAAATAATCGCGGCTTCATTTAAATTTAAATGGCTGCCCCGATCTGCCGATCAGCTGTTTGTCGGCAGATCGGGGGAATCTGGACGCGATGCCCCGACAAAGAAGCCTTTCTTCATCGACACAGGTAAGCCTGGTTTCACGAGGCTTACCTGTGTCGATGAAGAAAGGCTTCTTTGTCGGGGCATCGCGTCCAGACTCCCCCGATCTGCCGACAAACAGCTGATCGGCAGATCGGGGCAGCCATTTAAATTTAAATGAAGCCGCGATTATTTTAATCGCGGCTTCATTTCCCTCTTCCGATCTGGCTAATCTACATGCCTCCGTCAAAGGAGGCATGTAGTCTAGACACACCCATAGAGGGGGTCAGGCACTAAGTAGAATGAAGGGTTAAAATCATAATGTGGGGGATTGAGAGAGGGCACAGAGTCAGATGCTTGCTTAGGTTGGCTGGTATCTGGTGTTGGACAGTAATGACAGTGTTAGTTATGATTCTTTTTTGTTAGTAATGATATTTAGAACTTACAGAGCACTCTTCATCCTCAGAGCTCCTACATACTAATGCTGCAACTATGCTTGGAGCAGGGGGTGTGATTCCCAACTCACATAAGAACGGCCATACTGAGCCAGACCAAATGTCCATCTAGTCCAGTATCCTGTCTGCTGACAGTGGCCAATGCCAGATACCCCAGAGGGTGTAAACAGAACAGGTAATCATCAAGTAATCCCTCTCCGGTCACCTATTCCCAGCTTCTGACAAACAGAGGCTATGGACACCATTCCATTGAGAATAGCCATTGATAGACCTAACCTCCATGAATCCATCTAGTTCTGTTTTGAACCCTATTAAAATCCTGGACTTCACAACATCCTCTGGCAGGAGTTCCACAGGTTGACTGTGCGCTGAGTGAAGAAAAACTTTGTTTGTTTTAAACCTGCTACCTATTAATTTCATTTGGTGACCCCTAGTTCTTATATTCTGGGAATAAGTAAATAACTTATTATTTACTTTTTCAGACCAGTCATGATTGTATAGAGCTCTATCATATCCCCCCTTAATCTCCTCTTTTCTAAGCTGAAGAGTCCGAGTCTTTTTAACCTCTCTTCATATGGGGCCCATTCCAAACTCCTAATCATTTTTGTTGCCCTTTTCTGAACCTTTTCCAATGCCAATATATCTTTTTTGAGATGAGGCGACCACATCTATACACAGTATTTAAGATGTGGCTGTATCGTGGTTTTATATACATGGCAAGAAGATATTCTCTGTCTTATTCTCTATCCCTTTTTTAATGATTCCTAACATACACATATTCACATGAACTCTCATCAAGCTAGTGCACTACAAATCAAAGTGTGGCCATGTGGTCTGCTGAGGCACACTCAGCAAAGGCTTGCTACCCAATATGTATCCATGTATCCAGGCAGGCTTGTTTTTGGGCAGTTAACCTAGGCTGCCTGTCACTGCTGCCTGTGTCACTAGCTCAATGAGAGCTCCAGTGTGTATGTCCACACATGCTGGGAATCCCAGTGCAGACATAGCTATAAAGCCTGGTTCCCATCTCGTGCCAGTCAACAAGGGAACTAAGCATCTTATGTTAAATGGAGTTAGACCTGCACAAAGCTGATGCAATCAGAAAATCAATTGCTAAATGTTTAATCCTGGCAACACTTCTGTGAGGCAACTATCAGCTCCACTGTTCACATATAAAAGCTCAAAAAAAGCATGAGGCCAGATTCTGATCTCAGTTACAGCACTGGAAATCTAGAGTACCTGCCATTGCTGTCGAGTATTTTCATTAGATGCTCAGCAGATAAGAGACAGCAGAATCTGGCCCCAAATGACATATTCAAGATTTACTCATGAGGAATCAGTCTCAGGACCAAGATTAGAAAGCAGGAGGTTTGGGTTCCAAGTCCTGTCTTCTAAGCATCAGAGCATAGGCCTCTCTCCAGTGCCACAGCTAGGGTTTATGTGCTGGGGAAGCAGAGGAAAACAAACCGAGAAGACGGTGTGAGAGTACACGGGGGTGAGGCAGAGTTCAGCTTCTCTTTGGCCTAACCTCACTGCAGTTCCGTTTGTTCCCCCACTGCAATATGATAGGGGGCTGGGTGAACCTCAGATTTTTTGCAATCCGGATTCAGTTCAAACAAGCCTCTAAAAGCTTAGCTGCTAATTCAAAGCACACATAAATCCCATCAGTGAAAGGAAGAGGAAATCTCTGCAGACTAGACTCCCTCAAACTTTTCAGTTCTTCCACTTCTAGTCCTGGCCAGAAATACTGCAAAATCAGCTTGTCTTGTGATATTTCAGCCTCTCTGATGCTGGTCCCAGCAGGAAGCGGGGAAAGTATAACTACACAAGAAAACATAACTTATGGGAACACTTCAAGTAGTGATGTGTTGCCAACATGTTAACCAAGGGCTTCCTCAAAAATTCTTCCTCAGTTGGTGATACATACAAAATGCTCTGGTGAAATACGCCCTCAGCCTACAACAACCAAATGGTTCTGAGTCCATTCCCCCCCTTGTACCAGAAACCAGCAGTTGACTCAGGTCTCACTGATAGGTTCTCTGGCTTTGATGGTAAAGTCTTGGAAAGAGAAGAACTATCACTTGGTTTTAAGGGTTCATTTAGCCAACCAATTTTGTTTGTTCATCCATTGTTACAATCTGCAAATCCACATTAGTCAGGTATGTTTTCACTTTTTATTTCATTTTTTTCAGTGACTATTTTACTGAAGACAGTGGAAGGAAAATCATGGCATGTTTCCATGTCTCCGTTTCTGTACATCCTTTGTATAGTATCTCAGAATACTAATTGCAATATGTGACTGTGACAGGGTACCCCCCTCCCCAAATGCCAAATCGGGGAGTCTGGGGAGGTGCAAAGCAGGGACAGGAACCCGTGGGGAAGCCCGGCTGGAGTACAGCTGGAGGAAGCGCGGGTGGCAGAGAGGGAGACATGGCCCGTCAGCCGCCAGAGACGCAGGGGGATGACATCACTCAGGATGTCATCCAAACACGTTGGGGGGGGGGGGATCGGGGACGCCGGGGGAGGCAGAGTCCCGGACGCCATGGCGAGGAATTTAAAAGGGGGTAGGGAAGCCCGAGAGGGGAACGAACTGCAGGAGAGGAGCGACGGCGACTGGAGAGCGGGGAAGGCGGACACCAGAGCAAGCGACGCGTGGACAACCAGGATGAGCTTTAACCCGGGTCCACCGGGCGGACATGGACGTGGAACTGGGGAAGAAGTGACTCAGGGCAGAGTCATGGACCCCGTGAGTGTGGGAGTTTAGGGGCCGCAGCCCCCTCCACTGAGTAGGGACCTAGGTCCCTACCTTAGGGCCTTGGGCTGGGGTTCAGAGAGAGGGAGGGCCCGAACCCCCTTGGAAGCTAAACCTGTCTTATATGGGTAGGCACTCATCCAGGGTGACCCGCATAATATAAAATAAAACAGACCGTGAAACCGCTACTGGGCACGAAGGTGTAAACTGGTGTTTGGGAACAGAGGGGAGTGGGGAAGATTCGAACCCCACGAGGAGAACGCATAACAGTGACCTTTCCATACTACTGTCTATGAACACAGATGTCATATATTGCTGTTTTGTAACAGCAGTTGTTTACTGACAGGATTTGATAGAGATTATCCTTGCTGATGAATCTCAGCGTACAGATTGTACTTTTGCCTTAGGAACATTGGTTCTACTGACAGAAGAACGAGAGTTGACTATGTTAGTTAACAATACGGCCCTATTTCCCATAAATCTAGATATGCCCGGTGTGGTGTTCAATAAAGAGCTTACAGGAGGGACTACGTGTAGAGCCTTGTACTCTCCTTTTATCTGATCTAAAGAGCAGCCCCCTACCAAGCAATCCATACTGAAATCTGCATTCAAAGATACATTTGGCTAAGATCTTTTCTCCAGGAGCTAGTGCAGAGCCAAACACAGTCTAGCTAGGCCAAGTATACACTCAGCACAGCTGATGGCGGGAGGCAGAGGAGGCTCTCCGCCGCCTGCTTGTCTCCTTTGAATCTGGGGCCAGCTGGGCACTAACCCAACCCCAGCTTAAGTTAGAACTATTCTAACAGCTGTAACCTTATGCCCGCTGGAACAGCTCCCCTAGGAGTCATTCTGCTGGCCCAGGATCTCTGGCATGCTCCCTCCTGATCCTGCGTCCTTCCTCACCCCCTTCTGCCTCCCGGGGAAGAGAGTAGTAGGTGGGAGAATCCTCAGCTCTCCGTCTGACTTTCAGCAGGACCACAGAGATACAGAAGTTAGCAGGTCGGCTGCACTGGTTTTTAACCTTAAACACAAAGGATTTATCCATTTGGTTTTCTTATTTACATTTTATTTCAGCTGCCCAAGCAATCTTTGATAGGGGATGGAAAAATGTCCAGAGTCACTGTAGCTTCAATAAGTGTCTTTCACTGAAAAGCTGGTTTGTAGGAGAACTGTATTGTTCAATGAACTCCAACCACTCTTAGATGCGGTTCAATAGAACACTAGCGTAAGGGTGCATCTACGCAGCAGGGCTTAACCCAGAATAAGTTGAGCTGTCAATTGCGTAGCTTATTTCAAAATAGCTTATTTCAAAATAGGAAGCGTCTACACAAGACTTATTTTGAAATAAAGCACTCTTACTCCGACTTCCCTTACTCCTCGTACAATGAGGGTTACATGAGTTGGAGTAAGAAGTCCTCCAGTTTGACAGTATTTCAACATTATTTTGAAATAACTGCCTGCTGTGTACACGCGGACTAAGTTATTTCGGAAAAACGCTAGATATTTCGAAATAATGTTGCCGTGTAGACGTACCCCAAGACTCCTTTTCCTCCGGGTGTAGAAGTACCCCCTTGTGACAAAACTGTGGAACTAAATGAGGGCACTTCCACACTGAGAACTGAGTTCTTGCCTTTCCAGGCCAATACAATGTTCACTATTTCTGCATACAGTTAGGCAGCTTAACTCCATGTTAGGTACCTAAAATAAGTGGCTTGATTTTCAGCAGCACTGGGCCTGCAATTCCACAAGAACCCTCCCCCAGGGAAACGGAAGGACTCAGCATCTCTGAAGAATTAAGACCCTTATTTAAGTGCCTATGGAGATTTAACTGCACAGCTTTTGGTACGGAACACTGCCAATTTTGGCATAAGAGCAGACCTTACGAGACAAAAGCCCAGTACAAAGCCACCCCAGGCTTCAGGGAATTCAGCTACTCCTTGTTTGCAGTAGCCATGTTGATCCCAGGATAGGAGGGAGGGATAGGTGAGAGAGAGAGACAAGCTTTCAAGTTCCACAGAGCTCTTCAGATCTGTGAAGCTCAAAAACTTCTCTCCCCAACAGAAGTTGGTCCAATAAACACTGCCACCTTGTCCCTCTCAGGTTTGCTTGTTGCTATTCATCTTTATTCATTTTCACACACACACACCATCTACCTTCAAAATACAATCCACGTAACTAAAAAAGCAGCGCTGGTTCTGCAGTAGGTTAGGTTGCTTGTATCCTCAGCCCCCACTCTTCATCTGTTTCTCTTTAGAAGCTCTTCAGAACAATGCATTGTCTCTATGTTTGGACATCTGCCAGCAGAGTCCAGATTACAACCTTAAGGTGCTATCATAGTAAGTATTGTTCTCTGCTTTGTTGCACTGATCTGGGGACAGGTATGTATTTCCTGCCTTCTGAAGCAGAATGTCTATCATCAAAATGTTTTCGATGGTTGCAAAGTCAGTATTTTCTTATATAAAGGGCCTGCTGCCACTTGCAAAGACAGCTGGAGTTTTACCACCGATTTGATTGGAACAAGAACAAGCCCAAGGTGGTATGTCAGGTTTTGTTGTGCATTTCTCAAAGTCTGTTTGCCTTAGAAAATGTGTCACGTGCCACACTGTGCTGTAGGAGGCTAGTACCCGTCCTCTATTGCTTTCACAAAGCATTTTTTCTAAACTGTCCTTCCTTTGACAAACATCCCTCATCTCTGGTGAAATCATAAATAGGCACATGGTGATACACTTTCCTAATAAGGCTGTCCACACAGGCTGAAGCTGCATAATGAAATTCATGCCCTTGGCATAGGGAATGCAATGCCAGACAGACATCTATTTATAAGTTCAGTGATAAATGTGTTTGTCTAATATTTAATCATACGCATGAAGTTTTACAAATAAATAAGCTTCCTAGATAGTGTCATAATATGAAGAATTTCTATCTAAAAATAAAAGGAGTAAGCTGCAGGCAGTGTAAAATGCTGTAAATGGAGCATATTTGGAGGTTACATAATGTGTGTAATTTGTAGACTAAAGACAAAGGCTTGGTTTGTGGTGTAAATAATAAGCCCTAGATGAGAGTTTGGGCACCCCGGGAACAATGAGGGGGAGGAAGCGTGTCTCTCTGCTCCCCCTTGTTCCAATGGGATAGTCATTTGCTACCGGCTAGCACAATGCAGGGCAGATAACAGCCTCTGTACACCAAGGCCCTAATTCCAGTGCAAGGATGGGTGGGCTTATGCCCCTTATGGTGACCATATTTTCTGAACCAAAAATAGGGACACCTTAGCCATGCCCCCTGAAACCACTAGCCATGCCCTAACCCCTTAGACTCCTATGGCAGGCGGGTGGGGTCTCACCCATGGGGTAGTACTTCTGGGATCAAGATGAACACATGTCTGGTAGTAAAGGGCATCATATGACCCCTCTAAGAACTCCTCCCACCATCCTCTACCAATAAGGATGGGTTTGGGCCCTCATAGGAGCCCCCCATGCAACTATACTGCAATTGCATTAACCCAGGGTTCAGACCTAGGGCCCAATGACACTGCAGTGCTAGGGTCCAACCGCGATTCAAGATGAGATCCAGGATGTGGGACCTGTTACTTTGCAGTGTCGATGCTGCCCCATTTGACTCAGAGTCTGGGAATCATCCAGAACTATCCCACAATTTCATGGGACAGCTTTCTGAGTCCTCTTAATGGATGATGCTTACTGGTTCCAATTAACTGGCAATCAGAGGGGGCTGGAGCAGCTCCCCACCTGCTATAAGAAGGGGGCTGCTCCAGCCCCGCAGAGGATCTGCTGCTGACAGGGTTGCTCTGGTCTGGAGCAACCCCTGTCTCTGGAGAACCTGGGAGCCCCACAGGCAGGGGCTGTGCCAGTCCCCAAAGCAGCTTCTCTCCATGGGAGTCTAGCTTGCTGTGGATGGGGGCTCGTCCGGAGGGGGCCAGGAGCTAATGGCAGCCCCAGTGTGACCTAACATTAGTCAGTTAACTGATTAATGGAAATTTACATGCCTAATGAGTTGTATTGCAATTACATTTTTTGATGTTACTGCAAAACTACCAAGTGTCCTCCATTTCCACAAGCCAGAACAACAATACTGAACTAACCATGACAATTACCGGGTGGAGAAGACCATGTCACTAACCCTCGCCACCACTGCTTGCAAGGTATATTTGTTGTGCTTAAAAGAAGCACCAGGGATCTTTTTCAGAGGGATAAGGCAGCATGCCACATTTATTGAACATACATAGATCAATCAATACTTTATCATATGCATAGGATACATTACACTCATGCTCTCTCTCTCTCTCTCACACACACACACACACACACACAATCTTCTTGTTACCAGTAGTTGCTCCCCAGAACTACACTGGCCAGTTAGGTGGGGGAGTTACATGGGGGGGAGTGGGGGGAGCTGGGCTTCTGCAGATCCGGATTGATGCTCCAACTTTGACAAGATGAAAACCTGGGGTCCCTCTGCAAGATGCCTCATATTTATCCCTCTCTTGCAGCCAGTTAGTCATTACCTCGCCTTTTTTAATGCTGCTTCAAAGAGAGTTATTTCAAGAGCAGGCACTTGCTGCTTGACTCCTAAGGCATCTGTATGTCCAGTCTTCTTTTCAATTAGCTCACTTCACAGGTATTGTCTTGGATCTGGCTCCCAGCTCCTCTCCACCCTTGCAACTGCTGCTGGAGGTGCTCACCTGTCATTTTCCATTCACACCACATTCATTTCAACAGGACAATCAATGAAAGGAGAGAGATCTAGTCTGCTCCTAGCAAAAGACATTTTGCTTTACTTTAACTCAAGCCTGCACAACATACCACCCACGGGCCACATGCGGCCCGCAGGGGCTCACTGGGCAGCCCGTGCTGACTATGGGTGGCGTGGCCCCATCTGAACCACCGGCCGGGCGGAGGAGCGGAGCGCCGCTGGGGCAGGGGAAGTGCGGTGATTCTCGCCGCCGGGCTGCCTGCGTGCAGCTCCGGTGTGAAGAGGCGGGGTGCGAGCCAGAGAGCGGGATGCCGGCCAGATGCCAGGACGCTGGCATGACGTGGCGTTGTGACGTCATGGCCTGCAACCGCTGGATTCAAAAAGGCTCTGGCAGACTTGCAAACTGGAAGGCAGAAGCCAGGTGGGGGGGGGGGGGGGGAGGAAGGGGCTTGTGCTGCGGGGAGGGGGGCAGGTAAGGAGAAAGGGGAAGGCACCAAGGGACAGGGTGCAGGAGAGACAAATGCCAGGGAGCCAAGTGGAGACAATGAGGAAAAGGGCAGGAGGGGAGGTGTCAGTGGGAGGGGAGACAGGGTGATGCTGGGAGAGGAGAAGGTAAGGGCATTAGGAGCCGTATGTTGTGCAGGCCTGATTTAACTGAAGATTTCTTAATAAAGTATCACCCCCCCCCCCAACTTACCCTTGCGGCTAGGGTTGCCAGGTGTCCGGTTTTCTACCCAACAGTCCGGTATTTGTGCTCTCTGCCCGGTAAAAAAATAAAATAAAATCAGAAAATATCAGACATGTGCAATGTCCGGTATTTTCTGTATTTCCGGCTGGGCACTGGACAGAAATTTTGCTCGACAAATTTTTAGCCCACATGTTTGGTATTTTTGGGGAGAGCATGTGGCAACCCTACTTGTGGCCTACAGCTGTTTTCTTTGGAGTAGTATGGCCCTCGCCACTTTCCGAATTGTGCAGGCCTGCCTTAACTATTCCTAAGACCCATAACATAAAGAGCTTGATACAAAGTTTCTACGGAAAAGTCTGGTTACAAGGTTTCTCTTAATACAAGGGATTCTATAAGAAGGCTTAACATAAAGATATATCTAAAAGGACAAGATCTATATATATATATATATATATATGTGACGTAGTGGGGGGTACCTTGCTGGTTGCTATGCTGGGGGTGACCCCCACCAGCTGCTGTCTTTAGCATGGCCCAGCAGGACAGGGGATGAGTCACTAGGCAAGGGTCTCTCAACCTGTCCGACCAGCTACCCCCCAGAGAGAGAAACAAAGGAAGAAGGAATGCCGCCCCTGGCTGGAGGCAGGGCTGGAAGTGAGTTAGTTGGTTTCTGTCTGGTATCATGGAGGAAGCAGCCTAGGCAACAGGCTGGGATTTAGGGGCCCAGGCTCCCCCATCTCAAGGGGTGCTGAGGCATCCTAGGCCTGCCCTGGAACCAGATTACATCTGTGCTATATCCTGGGGAAGCAATAAACTCCTTCTATTCTACTGGCTCGTGGAGTCTGTCCGTGCCATTACGGGGGTGCAGGAGTCGGGAAAACCCCAACGCGCCGTCACAATATAAAAAAGGACATACCAAGTTATAGGAGAATGATACATGGTTATAGAAATGATACAGAGATTTATCCACATATTTCCCATGGAGCTCAATGGGGCTAGGCTATTTTATATGTAAAGCTACTGAGAAACGTGTATGTCAATACCATGATGGCAATGCCTATATTATGTAAATAATACCTCACAATAATTCCCAAATGAGACCACTTTCCAACCTGCTTACAAAGCCCCTGATCCAATTTAAATTTTAAGCTGGGATTGGGCCCAAAGCAATCTGTTGATAATACCCAAGAAGATCCAGTTAATATTTAGTCACCCCCTTCAAAAATATAAGGGACCAATCAGTCAAAGCCCCACCGCCTGGTAGAGGCCATCTTTGAAGCAAATTGGAAAGACTTTGAATTTACTTCTTGTGACAACAGCGCGTTCTCTCATTGGATATGGGGTCTTTAGCACAGATTTCACTTTGTGTGTCAGAATAACTCAGAAATGTGTTGTCACAGCTAACTCCATTCAAGTATAGGCAACATGCAGCCCAAAGACAGAAGAACAAATCCGCTAAAGCTGGAAGTCAAATCATCTCACCTCTTCACAGAGCTCACAAAGGGCTTGTTCACCCAGACTCACAAGTCATGACAACCCTCTCTGGAGACGACACATCCTGCCTCTCTGTGGATGCACCAAGTGTTTTCACGTGGCATCTTAACATGTTTAAATCATCAACTGCTTGGATGAGGAAAACTCACAAAAAGTCTGTCCATCATCCACACTGGAGTGACACGGTGATTTCACCACCACGGTAACAGACCCGATCTCTCTGTGGGCTCTTCTCAAGCAACAGAAAGCCTGGGGTAGTCTCTCGGAGGGAGAGGCTGGAGGTACCTCTGTCTCAACCTTGCTGGCCTGTGGACCACCTGGCTCAATGAAAACCTTTCCGTGGACCACCAGTTGCTAATGGAAATGCAGCATTAATTACATAATTAAACCTGAGCCATTTTGCTAGTGCTGCAACTAGGGAGAATGTTTTCATTTAACTTATTAAACAGATTAAACATTTTAACTCTTTCATGTTAGTTTATCAAACTTCATTTTAAATTAAATAAAATATTAATTTATGTCCAACACAAAAGGTTTCAATGTTTTCTTTATTTATGGCAGGGAGGAGGAACATTTTTTGGGTCAGGGGCCGTTGATCCACAGAAAAAAAATCAGTTGGGGACCACACAAATGAGAAGCAAACAAACTCCCAAAACTCCCAACCCTCACCAAAGTGGCCCCCAACTGAAACACCTCACTCCTCTGGCGTTCCAGCCCCAAAAGGCAAGGGGAAGGCACAGGGGGGACTGAGGTTCAGGTCTTCCCATAGGTCAGATTTACTTTTCCGGTGGATTTTATGGAGCCCCCTTAGATTCTGGAGTGGGAACAAAAATGAAGGATTCAGTGTGTATTACAGGGCTGCCAGAGAGTGGGACAGGGATGGGAAGCAGGATCTGGGGGACAGGTAGGGTGCAGAAGCAGGCTGGCAATAGGGTGTTTGGCCATGGGGAGGGAGACAGAGGAAGGGCGTGGGGGGCAGTGTGTGGCCAGGAGGGAGGGTACAGGAGCAACAGTGGATGTAGGAGCAGACAGGGGGTAGGGTATCTGGCCAAGAGGGAGTGTGCAGGAGAGGACTAGGGGTAGGTGTCTGGCCAGGAGGAAGGGTGCAGAAGCGGACATGGGGGTAGGGATTGGACCTCCCTGGTCCGGGACCCGCTCGAATTGACTGGTACTGGATGGGGGATTTTTCCAGATAAGGGAAGGTCATTTCAGGCCCCTTGCTGCTGCCCACCATACTTGACTTTCTGGCACCAAACCCAGCCGGGCCATTCTTCGTGCCCCCCTTCGTGCCCCCCTGCTGTCCTGCCAGGCCGCTCTTCACCCTGCCGCCCAGCTCTTTGGCCCACCCTGGCTCAGCCGTGCGCTGCTTGTCCGTTCTGGTCCCCAGCCCAGTCGCTTACTTGTTTTCCGCGCACTCCCAACAGGCAATGCCTCCCACTGCTGCCACTGGCTGGATCCCCAGCCGGAGGGAAAGCCTGGGAAGTGTCCCTGACTCCTACATTTCCCCAAGCTGGGGAGGGGGAGGAGAATCAGCTGTGCAAACTCTTCTAGCTGTGTCCTGGAAAGTCCCCAGGCTCCAAACATTTCAGAGCTGTGAGGGCATCGGGACAGGACATTAAAATTCGGGGCTGTCCTGGATTTCCCGGGCCATATGGTCAATATAACACCCCTGCACAGACCAAGCTCTGGCACAAGCCAGAGCAGTCTGGCTTGAGATGTTTTAGCAACAATAGTTAACGAACAAGCCAGTATGCTGAAATGGCTTCAGAGTGAGTTTAATTGGCTACAGGCCCAAGACCTTTCCTCTTTTCATTGCAAGGTGGCATTTTGTTATTTGACACTATTCATTATTTTGGTGTGTTTTTTTAAACAAACATTTCTATGCCAATTTTCTTCAGGTTTCTGTCTGAAGTAAAGAATGCAATTCCCAGTCCAGCTTTTGAACATGGGCACCTAACACTGCATCTAAAAATTAAAATTTCAATATGTACCATACATCGCCTAATTATGTGTCCAGAGACTGTTTCAGATACCTAGTTTCAGGTATTCACATTTGAAAACTGAGCTCCCACTTTTATGGGAAGTCAGGCATATAATTAAGAAAACAGTATTGTCATTTTCTACATTACCACATGGTATGTCACAATTCATCATCACAAGCTAATGCTCAAAGCTCTTTTGGGGTGTAATCAAAGTTATCTGAATTTCATCTTGTTTTTCCTTCACCCCAGGCCCAGACAATCAACTTTAGAAAAGCCTACATCATGACCAGAAAAAATAGAAAGAGTTCAGAAGAGGAAGAAATATAAGATTCTCTTTTCTGAGAGAGAACTTCGCGTAGCACTGGATTCTACAGACAATAGTTACAATTTCAGTGCAATAACTGGAAGTCTCTTGGTATCAGTGATGTAAAATAGATTTTTACAATATCCATTGTAGAGGGAAAAATTGTGCCAATTTTCTTCCACTATTTGATCTGAGGAAGTGGCTCTGGCCCCCGAAAGCTCATCACCTAATAAACCATATTGTTAGTCTTTAAGGTGCTACATAGTCCTGTCTTTTGTTTCAGCTACACCAGACTAACACGGCTACATTTCTATCACCATTGTAAGGGGGGGGGGGGGGAAATGTGTCTGCTCAGATTGCTAGTAATACAGGCAGTCCCCGGGTTACGTACAAGATAGGGACTGTAGGTTTGTTCTTAAGTTGAATCTGTATGTAAGTCGGAACTGGCGTCCAGATTCAGACACTGCTGAAACTGACCGCCAGTTCTGACTTACATACAGAATCAACTTAAGAACCCCAGGCGTCCCCAAGTCAGCTGCTGCTGAAACTGATCAGCAGCTAATTCCAGGAAGCCCGGGGCAGAGCAACTCTGCCTGGGGCTTCCTGTAGTCAGCGCTGGTCAGTTTCAGCAGAAGCTGACTTGGGGACGCCTGGGGCAGAGCAGCTGGGGTGCTGCTGGGTTGCTCCAGTAGCGCCGCTCCTGGGTGCTACTGGACCAACCTAGCAGCACCCCATCTGCTCTGCCCCAGGCATCCTGATTCAGCCGCTGCTGAAACTGACCAGCAGCGGCTGAATCAGGACCTGGGGCAGAGCAGCTGGGGTGCTGCCGGGTTGGTCCAGTAGTGCCCAGAGCGGGCGCTGCAGGACCAATCGGCAGCGCCCCAGCTGCTCTGCCCCAGAGTCCAAAACAAAAGCCTGGTCTGCTGGGGGGGGGGGGGAGCACACTAGCTGCGCCCCCCCCCCCCTCCCCAGCAGACCAGGGACACGGGGAGCAGAGCCTCTGAGGCTTTGCTCTGGCAAAGCCTCAGAGGGAGGGACCCCGCCGCGGCTGCGGCTTCAGTCCGGGAGCCTGTGGTCTGCTGGGGACGGTCCCCAGCAGACCACAGGCACCCAGATTGAAGCGGCAGCAGCGGCGGTTCCCCGCGCCTCTGAGGCTTTGCTCTGGCAAAGCCTCAGAAGCGCGGGAACCCGCCCGGTGCCCCTGGTCTGCTGGAGATGGTCTCCAGCAGACCAGGGGCACCGGAGCAGCTTACGAACGGGGCTTTCTCGCCCCGACTTCCGGGGCGAGAAAGCCCCGTTCGTAAGTGCGGATCCGACATAAGTCGGATCCGCGTAAGTCGGGGACTGCCTGTACATTCAGGGCCAGTTTCCTCCACCTCTACTTACACTGAGCAGCGCCTTACTCTTTGAGAAATCCCACTGTAATGTCATATACTTCTCTCTGTGAATACGTATGGAAAAAACCCATTTCTCAGTGGGCGGATGGTAGTCAAACAGGGGTGTGCATGTCCCTTGCAGAGGATAAATATCTATTCTAGATGAATTAACGTAGCCTGCTGTAAAACTAGACACATAAAAAGCACTACCAAAGTCAGAACAAACTAGAATTTCACACAGCCAATGCCTCATTCACATTGCTCTATATATTTTTGTAACATGGCACCACTCACTGCCATGGCGCTTCCTGCTAGTCACTGAGGAGTTAGCACAGCTTGGTCCTGGAGCACCCCCTTCCGGTGTCCCATCTGCTATTACCTGTTTGTTAACTGGCTCTGCTGCCTTACATTAGGACTCACATCCCTCCCAGACTGCAGTGCCCTTCCTTCAAGGTACTGCCCTCCTGCAGTGCCCCCACACTCTGGGGTCCCCCCCTTCAGAGACTCTGCAATCCCCTATGCCCACCTAGCTTCAGTGACACTACTGCCAGTCTTCATCTAGCCCCTTACCTCTGGGTCAAACTGAAGTCTCAAATGGAGACTTATCATAGGCAAAGTGGTGTGGACATATTGCTTTCTTCTGCCCTGGCTGCTCCTCTGCAGCCCTAATACCTGCCTGGGCTTCAGCCAGGGGCGTATTCAGGACGGAGCTCCCCTAGCTCAGCCTGCAGTCCCCCAACACTGCTCTGTCCCAGGTACCCTGCTAGCTAGCAGCTAAGTCTTTTTCCCTCCAGAGCTGGAATGAGAGTGTATTTAGATTTGCCAGCTATCTCTTTTATACAGCTCTCCTGGACTCTCATTCGCTGCCACACGCTCTCCTTTGTTTGGCTCCTAGCCATAGCCCTCTCCTAGGGTTGTTTTGACCCTTTTTATTCTGGAATGACACTCCCCCCAACTACAGCAATACACTAAAATGCAAGTACAATATCTAAATTCCAATTGATTTATTTTATAATCATATGGTAAAAATGAGAAGGAAAGCAGTTTTTCCAGTAATAATATGCTGTGATACAAAATCAGACATGAAAAATACACAAGTAACTAGTTTTTCACTGATGTGAAACTTGGGGTTACACAAGATAAATCAGACTCCTGAAAGGGACACAGTGGTCAGGAAAGCGGAGAGCCACAAAAACAAAAACTAGACAAAAACCCAATACCTATTATTTTAAATGAATGTAATCAATCCTGCCCCTCAGGGTATGTCTATACTACAGAGTTTTTCTGGAAAAACAGCCATTGCTCCAAAAAAAACTTCATTTATGTCCACACTGCAATTGCGTTCTTCTGAAAGAAAATTGAAAGAGGGGTTTTTCTGACATTGGTAATCCTCATTCATTGGTCTCGCATGATATTCTTATTGATAAACTAGGCAAATATAACTTAGAAAGGGCCACAATAAGGTGGGTGCATAATTGGCTGGATAACCGTAGTCAGAGAGTTGTTGTTAACGGTGCTAAATCCTGCTGGAAAGGGATAACAAGTGGAGTTCCGCAAGGGTCTGTTTTGGGACCAGTACTGTTCAATATCTTCATCAATTATGTAGATATTGGGACAGAAAGTAAGCTTATTAAGTTTGCAGATGATACCAAACTGGGTGGGGTTGCAACTTCTTTGGAGGATAGGGACATAATTCAAAATGACCTTAGCAAGTTAGAGAAATGGTCAGAGGTAAACAGGATGAAGTTTAATAAAGAGAAATGCAAAGTGCTCCACTTAGGAAGGAACAATCAGTTCCATACATACAAGATGGGAAGCGACTGTCTAGGAAGGAGCATGGCGGAAAGGGATCTAGGGGTCATAGTGGACCACAAGTTGAATATGAGTCAACAGTGTGATGCTGTTGCAAAAAAAGCAAATATGATTCTAGGTTGTCTCAACGTTGTAAGCAAAACTCATGAAGTCATTCTGCCGCTCTACTCTGCACTAGTTAGGCCTCAGCTGGAGTACGGTGTCCAGTTCTGGGCGCCACATTTCAAGAAAGATGTGGAGAAATTGGAAAGGGTACAGAGAAGAGTGACAAGAATGATTAAAGGTCTAGAGAACATGACCTATGAAGCCAGGCTTCATGAACTGGGCTTGTTTAGTTTGGAAAAAAGAAGATTAAGGGGGGACATGATAGCGGTTTTCAAATATCTAAAAGGGTGTCACAAGGAGGAAGGAGAAAATTTGTTCCTCTTGGTTTCTGAGGACAGGACAAGGAGTAATGGGCTTAAAGTGAAGCGAGGGAGGTTTAGATTGGACATTAGGGAAAAATTCCTAACTGTCAGGGTGGTCAAATATTGGAATAAATTGCCAAGGGAGGTGGTGGAATCTCCCTCTTTGGAGATATTTAAGAACAGGTTAGATAGACATCTGTCAGGGATGGTGTAGACGGAGCTTGGTCCTGCCTTGAGGGTGGGGGGCTGGACTCGATGACCTCTCGAGGTCCCTTCCAGTCCTATGATTCTATGGGGAATAAGCCTTTTTCTGAGAGAGTTCTTTTGGAAAAAGGTGTGTGGGGACGGGGAAGAGGGAGTTCTTTTGAAAGAAGAGGAAAGAGGAAAAAGCACAGGTGCCTTACTGGCCACTCCATCCATAGTAATCACAATTTAAATGCGAGATAGCATCCATTCTGTGTGGACGCTATCTTTTGAAAAAACAGATCGCTTTTTCAATGTGTTTTGGCAGTGTGGACGCTCTCTTTTGGAAGAAGTTTTTCTGGAAGATCTCTTCCGGAAAAGCTTCTTCTGAAAGAAGCCTGCAGTCTGGACATAGCCTAATTACAAACCCTAAAACAAAAATCAACATTTTGCTGCAAGAGTGCTGTTACTTTAGATCTCTTTGATGCTCTGAACTATTGGGGGGTGGGGGAGGAGCCTAAACAGGTTTTTTTTTGGGGGGGGGGGGACAGCTTTGACCATCATTCCATTCCAGAGGCTACTTAGGAACTTGAAAACTCCTGGGATTTTTTCAGGTGATAACTCAGAAATTAAACTGATAGGAACAGTATTCCCAGTTCTTATATAAAGAAAATGTAACAAATACCAATTAAAGTTATATTTTAAGTTTAGCTGTTAATTTAGATTAGAAAAAATCAACATCAAGATATGTCCAATCCCAAATCTTGAGATATCAGTTTTGGAGCCTTAAGACAGTTTGATACTTTGTATTTATCTCTTTCAAAGACAGTGTATAATTTGCTTAAAATCTCCTTAGCAGTGCAATTATTGTTATTTTAAAATGTCTCATGATCCAAATTGTGAAGAGGGGATGAGATACTTAATTTCTTCCAGTAATATTTAACAGTAGATGAATTACTGAAAAAAAAAAAAACCACACTGGAGCTTGGAAGGAAGTTCCTAGTGTGTTGTGCTAAGGATTTGAGAGTATCACCTCCATGACATTCACTGAAGGTACTCAAGTTTGTGAGACTCAGCCACCCTCAGAAATATTAAAGAGTAAGTAAACAGTAGCTCAGATTACTTATAGTTGGAAGAGAAAGAAATACAACACAGCAGACACACCGCTATAAAATGGCTGGCTGGTTAGGGGAGCATTTATTTATATCTGTACATATTTTTTTTAAAAGCAACTCCTTAAAAGGTGTTCTGGGAAAAATCCTAGAATTAAAAAGTGCAGTTGCAACCCTGCTGAGGAATCCAACATTGGTGTGTAAGAGCCTGTATGGGTCTTACCTGGTAACCTGACCCAAAGCCCATTGTAACCAAAGGAAAGACTCTCACAGACTAGTAGGACTAAATGGCAATACCCCACCTTGGGGTATTGCCATTCCCCCAAAAACTGGAGAGTTGGAAAAAATGGGAAAATTTCAAATGCAATTTAAACAATGTTTGTGGTGTGACACCTTGTGTTTGTTCCTTCAGTTCAGTGAAATATGGCAGCTGCTCTTGCAGTGAAGCACTGAAACATCCAAAGCTGGGCTAACTTGAACATGCATAGAGCAGTAGCCCCCTTCCCTGTCTGAGCAGCCCTGTGTCTACTAGTGTCACAAGGGGCTTGCTCCTCCACCCTTTGTAACATAGGAGGCTGTGGGCAGATCATGATGAAATCTGCAGCAACCATTTCTGAGCTTCCTTCCCCATCCACAACTCCCTGAGCTTGCTTGTTTCAATGAATCTGAAAAAAGTGCCACAGAAGCTCCCAGCCCTGCAATTGGATTTGCCAGATACACCTCTGCATTCCTGTTGGTAGAGCAAAGAAGGGGAAATGTCTGGGGGCAGGAGAAAGAGAGAAGAGTGAACTAGCTTTTCAGTCAGTGTGGCTGAGCCTGACGGGTAGGGTGAGAGCCTGGAGAGGAACAGCAGCATAGCTAGCTTTTGGCTGGCTGGTGAGGAAGGCCAGCAAGCAGTGTGACTACTCACCTTTGTGTTTTCTGCTGCAGTTCTGTTCTTGCCAAGAATGGAGACAGCATCTCAGGAACTCTGATTCTAACCCAGCTGCTCCTCATTTCAACCAGGAGCCACGCAGCAGTTTGCAAGGGCTAGGCCTTTTGTTCTGCTTGATGAGCCTGCAGTCCTTTCATTCTGGGGGGGAGGGGAGGAGTAAGCAAAGAAAGCTGCTTGCATTACTCTCACTTCTGCCTAGAGGGAAGGTGGGATAAAATGTAGAAAACTTAGGGAGAGCCTGCACCCCCAATGTATATATGTTTTCTTAACCTCAAGACTGTAGATTTCTACCAACACAAGAAAAAGCTTTCACAATCCAACATTATTTAAAAAGTTATCCCCCATGAATGTTCTTTGTGGAGGAAGTTTTGTATAAATGATGCATTCCATTAAAAGGAACCAGTATCTTTCTCATGAAAGACAGCGTTAGCTTGAGGGGACATATTTCACTGACAAGAAGTAATTTAAGAAATTCTCAGCACACCACTGCTATAGCTTGTAAATCTGCGGTCCAGGAGCCTGAAGGGCCAGTTACGAATTGTACTGTATATACTTGAGAAATGCTTGATTAAGCTCTTTTGCAAGAGCAAGCCCTATAGGATTAGATTTGGATATACTACTAGAATAAGCAGCTACAAACCTGTTGATGATCCCAGCCTGGTGATGCAGTAGGTACTGAATTAATCAAGGATGCCATAAACATTCAACCAGAGTGGCTGTCAGATTAGAAACTTCACAGCTCCTAAGAGTCCAGAAGAGGGATTATGACCAATTTCACTTGCTCAAGATCATGTGTGAAATTCCTTCCAGCAGCCACCATGATGAGCTGCAAAAATGTGGCCTTTTGGTATCTAACCACCTTCCCTGCAATATACGGAGTAATTGCAATCCTGCTTTTATAGTTCTAGGAAAAATTTCAAATTGTCAGACTTTGATCTAGATTAGGAAAACACATACACACTTTTAGAACAAAATAGAAACAAACCCCTTTTGATTTAGCCCAGAATGAACTCCAATCAATCAATCAATCAATCAATCCTTCCTTCCTTCCTCCAAAAGCACAGAACACAAGATCAGAGTTCCTAACAGCATATTTGGATACTATATTCTTAAAAATGTGCTGAACTCAACAGAGAAATGCAATTAAAAAACAGGGTGTGGGTTACTTAAAGTTGTTTAGGATAATTATCCAAAAGTACACTAATAAAATGAAACCCCTTAAGAGCTGCCAACTTTACAGGCCTCATTCACGAGTTCCACATTGTTGCTAGAGATCTGTCATCACGGCATAATGTGTCAGAGGCAGAAGCCAGAGTGGTGCTAAACTGCTTTCAACTTTTCACTGCATGACCACTCCTGTTGCCATTGGTAACAGTAGTTGGAATCAGAGGTTGTAGGGAAGGGTTTCTCCCACAGCTAAAGAGGAGAAAGCAACCCTGACACCACCCTCCGCTCCTCCCCCAAGGCAGTGCTTTGAATGCACGGGGCAGGAAAGGAAGTTATATGGTAAATGGAGAGGAAGAAGACATTTCTGGGAAGGCTAAAACGAGCAGTGTCAAGGGACAAGCAGTGTCAAGAGACAGAGCAAGCCAAGGCCGTCGATAGAGGGGGGCAAAGGGAGCAACTGCCCCAAGGCCTGATGATTTAAAAGGCCAGAGGCTCTCGGCTGCAGCAGTGGTCGGAATCCCAGGCTCATTAAATTGCCTCCAGAACCCCCAGCAGCATGCACCCTGCAGCTCCGACAGTGTGGAAGGACTGGCTGGGGGAGGCAAACTCCCAACCCTGCTCCTTCTAGGAGGCCCAGAGCCAGATTCCCCAAGCCCTCAGCAAAATCTCTCACCAGCCTTGCAGCAAGCACAGTAAATAGGATTAATAGAGTCTTTGAGATAACACAATTAAAAGTCCTCAAAAGATTTCTGCAGTTGTGACACTAGTCTGCTCTTCCGCTGTCACTCCAGCGACCAGCAGCATTAATGAGTCATGACAAGGTGCTGAGCCCCCTTCCTGACACAGTGCCACTCTATTGCGATGCATGTAGGTGCAAGGTAGTATTGTGAGGCTGTTCTCACTCGGTTCCAAGACTTTTGTTGGCACTTCTCACGAGTCTCTGAACGCTGAAGTAAGCTGAGCCTCTTCAGTTATTCTGCAGTGGCGTGTGTTCATCTGTGGGCAGATAGTAAAAGTGGTCTGAGCCTGACAAGACATTAAATAAACCACTTTTGGTTTGCGATGCTCCCAATTTCTGTCTGTGACTTTCATTCTAACCGATTATATTGATTGGATTGAACAGTGTCCTGTACCAAAGGCTGGCATTAGTGCAACCCATGTGAGTTTTATTTTTGAACAAGCAAACAAATACAGGGCATGATATGAAATGTCAAGGAGGCAGCTGGAAGTGATGCTCCCGGGTGGGCAGGGCTCAAACTCAGACGTCTCCAGGCCAATGCTATTTTCAGGGGCGGATATAGGGCAGGGCAAGTGGGGCGGCCGCCCCAGGCCCCGTGCATGCGCCGTGGCACCACCGCGCACGTGCCGTGGCAAAGGGGGGGCCCCGCAAAATTGTGCTGCCCTGGGCCCCGCAAAATGGTCATCTGCCCCTGGCTATTTTTACAAAGTCATCTGGTGGATTTATGGTTTAGAACCATATGCCGGTGTTCCTGAATAGCTCTACTTTGGTTCTAGTTCTAAAGTATAGCTCCATAAGAAACAAGCAGGAAAAAAGCAACCAACCATTTTCATCTTCAGAAACAAATGTAGGGATCTTTTGAAATTATTTGCAAACAAAAATCTTCTTTAATGGGATAATCATTGAAAGTATTTTAATGGAGTCTAGTTCACAAAAATGTTATCAAAATTCTACATCATTTAGAAAACTCAAACAATGTCTGAAAATGAACATCTAGTGGCCCCCGACTGGTCTCCTATCTGCAAAATGGGGATAACTGTAAAGCACTTTGAGAGCTACTGATGAAAAGTGCTATCCAAGAGCTAGGAATTCCTATTATTTCATTTCCTTGCTACCTGACCCTGTAGCTGGCAGACACATCATTTTTCTTTTCCCTTCAGGGCTTGTTCCTTCGCATTCCATTGGCTCCATTTTAACAGCCTGTTTTAATGAACCCCAGTTAACACGCCACAATTTCCATTGTGGAGCCGATGAGCCATAAAACATTAGAGAACTGTTTTAAAAGCGTGAACTAGAGGTGAAATTGCAGAACACTGTAACTGTAAAATTCATGCTCTGTTTTTTTTACCAAACTTCCCAGGAAAATTCTACCTTGGTATGGCAAGAAGTAACTTATGTGGCTGAAATATCTATTTAGTCCTTACTCAGGAACAAATAAAATCCCATTGAAGCTCTGAGGAGTTTTGCCTGTGTAAAGACTTCAGGGTTTGTCATTTTCAGACGCTGGAGCACCCACCCACTCCAAACACACACACTCCTTTCCTCGGTGTAATAAAGCATCTTTGACTATCAAGATCCCTTTCATAATTCTGAAAATGTGGATCTAGGTCTCTTCACAACTGACAGTAAGTCTCACTCTATAACCTTTCCTCCTAATAACTGCAGTATCCTCTCATTGGCCCACACTGCACTCCTCCTGAAATATTAATATCCTTTCTAGGGCTTGGCAATCAGAACAGATGGAGGCCTAACAAATACCTTATATAGTCACACTCTTGTTTTGTATTCTTTTCTACTTTATTACTGCAGCTGTGCATTGGCTTGATTATTTCAATAATTTTTCCATAATACCCTCAATCCCTCCCTGCTCAGTGTGCTGGGTGATTGGTTCCCTGCTCTCATATTAAATTATGGTACATTTTTCTGCAATGAATTCCATTTATACCGTACTTCAGTCTTGTACTTACCATCTGCTGGACCAATCACTTTTACAATCCAAATCCTTTTGAATCGGGATTCATTTTTCCTCATAATTTGTGCTGCTTCCAATTTCATTATCCTCTGCAGACCTGAAGCTCTTCTAGTCAAATGCCTTTCAACGAAATATTTAGGGCTTGATCTTGCAAATGTATCCAAGTGCGTACATGCGTACAATCTAGCCTTTCTGGTTTATGTGGGCATTACAAATGACTAAAGCAGATCCATTGCAAGCCATTTGCAAGTTGTGACGTTTCATTTTCCAACAACTCTTTTGTCTCCTGCTCTTGAGTCAGTTTTCTATCTAGCATCCTATGTGACCAGTTTTATAAACCAATTAGTTATAGGCTTTCATTCAGCATGTCACTAGATTCACTATTTGGTGAGCACCTTATAGCTATTGAACTATTGTGCTGATTTTATTTATTTAAGTGGGGGCACATATGAATACTGCATCATTGTCATGCGTCTTCAGACAAAAGAGTCCAGAGAAGAATAACCCTCTTAAGCCCAATGAATCTACCAGCTTCCCTGCTACCTCCACCATAAAAAGCCTAGAAAAACAATGGGCCACACAACTTGACCTGGGGTTCAATGGATTTCAGCCTATGATGAGTTAAGTCAGCATGAGACTGCCACAACTGACAACTCTCATTGATTAAAGAAAGGGATGTTTGCCTGAGAAATGTGGGTGACCTTACCTAACATGGGATGACAGCTCCAGGCCATTTGTGACAGGACTTTGTGCTGCTTTTTGGTTGATTTTTGCACTGAATCTATTTTGGCGCCAGGTATTTAACTTATATCAAGAGCTCATAGAGTACTGGGTGGGCATCCTTGATGATGCATTTAGGACTGAATGTTTAATTTTTAGGTATGGGATGGATTAGGTGTAGGGGAGAGGTGCCTGCAGTTGCTCAGCACAGTTTGCAGGGAGCAGCACAGGAGTTCTGGAGGAATCTAATTATCCTTGTGTGGAAAGAGGCTGCTATTGAAGTAGGGTCTTAGAGTGAATAGAGAAAGGGTAATGGTGGCTCAAGGTTGCAACTTCATGGTGCAAGTGCTGGAGGAACCAACCAGGGACCATGCTCCTCTTGACCTGCTGCTCACAAACCATGAAGAATTGGTAGAGGAAGTAGAAGTAGGTGGCAACTTGAGCAGCAGTGACCACGAGATGACTGAGTTCAGGATCCTGACAAAGGGAAGACAGGAGAGCAGCAGAATACAGATCCTGGACTTCAGAAAAACAGACTTTGACGCCTGGAGGGAACTGATGGGCAGGATCCCCTGAGAGGCTATATAAGTAGGAAAAAGAGACATGGGGTACATCTAAACTACGTTCTATTTTCAAAAGAGGAAATCCCGTGGAATTTGCATATCTTCTTCCGATCTCACTTTTGAAAGCAGATCTTTTGAAAGCAAAAATAGTCTGGATGCAGTTTTTTCTGGAAAAAACACGTCCAGACTACTTTCTCTTTCAAAAATAGAACATAGTCTAGACATAGCCCAGGCGAGGTGGCTCAATTTTAATGAAGCCTTATTGAGGGCACAGGAATAAACCATCCCAGTGTACAGAATGAATAGCAAATATGGCAGGTGGGTGTCAAGCTTGGCTTAATAGAGAAATCTTTGTTAAGCTTAGACACAAAAACTTACAAGAAGTGCAAACTTGGACAGATGACTGGGGAGAGGTATAAAAATATTGCTCAAGCATACAAGGATATAATCAGTAACCAAAATACAGCTGGAGGTGCAGGTAGCAAGGGATGTGAAGAATAACAAGGGGGGGTTCTATAGGTATATGTGATGGATAGGAGGAGTGATGGCCAGCACCCTATGACCAAGGGGTTAAAGTCAGGTAGCTAGCAAGGTTGTTGGCAGGGAACCAGATGAACCAATGGGAACAGAATGCTGAAATTTGAATTGTATAAGATACCTTGCCTGCTTTCTTTGTGGGAGAGAGTTAAACCAGGAGTTGAGAGACACAGAATGATTTAAACCCAGGCAGGACTACCTTGCCTCCAACGAATTCAAGACATATAAGTGGACTGAACCAGAAAGGGATTGTGAGTAAATAAAGGGGAAAAGTATATCTAGTCATGATCAGGGTATTTTTCTTTATTTTTGTGATTTGGTTTGACTGCTCTGTGTGAATCTATGCCTCCCCTCTCCCATTCACTATCTAAGGGTATGTCTACACTACCCCGCTAGTTCGAACTAGCGGGGTAATGTAGGCATACCGCACTTGCAAATGAAGCCCGGGATTTGAATTTCCCGGGCTTCATTTGCATAAGCGGGGTGCCGCCATTTTTAAAACCCCGCTCGTTCGAACCCCGTGCAGCGCGGCTATACGGGGCACGAACTAGGTAGTTCGAACTAGGCTTCCTAGTTCGAACTACCGTTACTCCTCGTGGAATGAGGAGTAACGGTAGTTCGTGCCCCGTGTAGCCACGCTGCACGGGGTTCGAACGAGCAGGGTTTTAAAAATGGCGCCCCGCTTATGCAAATGAAGCCTGGGAAATTCAAATCCCGGGCTTCATTTGCAAGTGCGGTATGCCTACATTACCCTCCTAGTTCGAACTAGGAGGGTAGTGTAGACATACCCTAAGAGTTGTTCCCAGAGCTTATCTCTGTATTTTAATTTGTTGTACTTAGTTGCTCTGTAACACCCAGCAATCAAGTATGCTTTATGAAGTATATTTTTTGTTTTGTTAATAAAAATCACCTTTTTAAGGCGATGATTTGATTCTTGTGTCTTGGGAAGGAACAGAGGTCTGTGTGTGCATGTCTGCCTGCCTAGACTGAATAGTCAGCTACCAGAGACTGAAGTTTATTTTTCTCTTCTCATGTATTTCAAGTGTTCTTGTGGTAAAAGAGCTGAGGGTAACCCTGGGGGGATTCAAGTGTTCCCCTCTGTTTTTAGGGTAAATTACTTGATGGTGGCACCGACCCCCCAAAGTCAGTAAATCTGTGACTACAGGGAGTTTTTGTAAGCAGAGCCTGGGCAAAATATGGCCTGCGGGTTGCATCCAGACTGCCAAGCCACCGGATGCAGCCCGCGGAGGCAATGGGGAGCCCAGGCAGGCTCCCCAGCTTGCCCTGCAGCCCCACACACCATGCAGAAATGTGGCTGCAGAGCTCTGTTTCTGTTTTAAAACTGGAGGGGAGGGGCGAAGTTTGAGGAGCCGCCCGCCCCAGGCACATTCCCAGTGGCTGGTTTCTGATAGAAACCAGCCAATGGGAGCTGCTTGTTAGAATAACAGGCATCTAAGAAGAATCACACACGCCTTCTGGGCTCATTTATTCATGAAGGACATGGCCAGGCAAGCAGGCTGGCTGGGAAACATTTTAAGCTTTGCAGGCAGGCAGGCTAGTTTGGCAGCTGACAAGTAAGTCTCTTGGCCACATCCTGCTCCTGGCAACCCAGCCCTTTCCTGCCCCCACTCTCTGCCCCCCCAACATACCCAAACCCTCTGTCCCCCTGTGACGACGCGTTGGGGTTCCCCGGCCTCCTGCACCTCCGGAATGGCATGAACAGACTCGACCAGCCGGTAGAATAGAGGTGGTTTATTGCTTCTCCAGCATACAGCACAGCACAGATGTCATCAGGTTACAGAGCAGGCCTAGGATGCCTCAGCCCCCCCTTGATATGGGGGGGGTCTCGGCTTCTAAACCCCCCAGCCTGTTGCTGAGGCTGCTTCCTCCATGCTCCCAGACAGAAAACTAACTCACTCTCCTCCAGCCCTGCCCCCCAGCCAGGGCAGCATCCACCTTCCTTTATTCCTCTCCATGGGGGTTAGCTGGTCGGACCGGTTGAGAGATCCCTTTGCATAATGACCCATCCTTGTCCTTCTGGGCTGTGGTACTGGCGGCAGCCAGTGGGGTTACCACAGACCCATAGAAACCAGCAAGTTCCCCCCCACTACGTCACACCCCCTCTTACACCATACCCCTTCCCAGACCTGGCACCCCAATCTCCTGTCCCAGATCAAAATCTCCTCCTACCCTCGGTCACATCCCAAATCCCTGCTTCTTCCCAACTTCCTCCCAAACTCCAGTCTCCCTCCTGCACCCCAGTCCCTTAACCCAAGCTCCCTTCTTCACCCAATCTCCATCCCAGACCCCTCATCTCCATGGAAGAGAGTGGCCCTCGATCACTTTCCAAAATCTCGGAGTGGCCCCCCCCATCAAAAATTATTGCCCACTCCTGCTGTAGAGGCAAGGTATTTGTAAGGTCCCTTGTGAGCTCCCAGCTTCTGCACTCAGAGTGCCAGAGCGGGGAACAGCACTGACAGTATGTTAGCAACAAGATGTCAAGGAAAGTGTGGGACCCTTGCTGAATGGGGAAGGCAACCTAGTAGTAGATGATGTTAAAAAAGCTGAAATACTCAATGCTTTTTTTGCCTTGTTCCTCACAGACAAGGTAAGCTCCCCAACTGCTACACTGGACAGCACAGTATGAGGAGGAAGTGAGCAGTCCTTACTAAAGCAGCCCAATATGCCATTAATTTTCTTGGCAAAAAATGATACACCTATGACTCACATCCAGCTTCTCATCTATTGTAATCCCCAGGTCCTTTTCTCCAGAACTGCCACTTAGCCAGTCTGTCCCCAGCCTGTAACAGCACTTGGTGAAAGAACAGGTTAAGAGCTATCTAGAAAAGCTGGATATACACAAGTGCATGGGGCCGGATCTAATGCATCCTAAGGTGTTGACAGAGTTGGCTGATGTAATTGCGGTGCCATTGGCCATTATTACTGAAAACTCATGGCAATCAGAGAAGGTCACGGGTGATTGAAAAAAAGGGAAATGTAGTACCCATCTTTAATAAAAGGAAGGAGAATCTAGGGAACTACAGACTGGCCAGCCCCACCTCAGTCCCTGGAAAAATGGAGCAGGTCTTCAAAGAATCCATTTTGAAACACTTGGAGAGGAGAAAGGTGATCAGGAACAGTCAGCCTGGATTCACCAACAGCAAGTCATGCCTGACCAATCTAAGTGCCTTTATGATCGGATACCTAGTTGTATAGATATGGGGAAAGCAATGGATGTGATATACCTTGACTTCAGCAAAGCTTTTGATATGGTCTCCACAGCATTCTTGCCAGCAACTTAAAGAAGTATGGCTTCTATGAAAAGACTATAATGTAGACAGAAAACTGGTTAGATTGGCAGGCTCAGTGGGTAGTGATCAACAGGCCAATGTCTAGTTAGCAGCCAGTATCAAGCAGATTCCCTAAGGCAGTGGTCATCAACCAGTAGATCGGGATCTACCAGTAGATCTTGGAGCCTCTGACAGGTGATCCTGACTAGTTTGGCTGGGAGACTATCAAGTGCCCCTTCCCCCACTGCCCTGCTGCTCCTGCCCAGAGCCTCAGAGCTGCCCCATAAGAGCCTCCTGCTTGTTGTGCAGGGTGGAGGAGAAAGAGGCTGGGGGCACTGATGTCACTCTGTCCCCCTCCCCTATATCCCATCTTCACAGAGTAAGGATGGAAGGGCCCCAGCAAAGACGTGGGGCAGGGGCAGGGCCTCAGAGAAGGGGTGGGGCAGAGGTATTTGAGTTTGAGGTGGATCCTGCACTACTTAAATTCAAAAAGTGGTCATGTGCTTTAAAATGTTGGAGACTGCTGCTCTAAGGGGCAGGTCCTGGGGTCAGTTTTATTCAACATCTTCATTAATGATCTGGAAGCTCATAGATGGAGGGTGGGTGGGTGGGGAGGGAGAAGGTAGATATGTTGGAGGGTAGAGATAGAGTCCAGAGTGATCATCACAAATTGGAGGATTGGGCCAAAAGAAATCTGTTGAGTTTCAATGAGGAAAATGCAGAGTCCTGCACTTGGAATGAAAGAATCCCAAGTGCTGTTACAGGCTGGGGAGAGTCTGGCTAAGAGGCAGTTCCGGAGAAAAGGACCTGGGGATTACAATAGATGAGAAGCTGGATGTGAGTCACAGGTGTATCATTTTTTACCAAGAAAATTAATGGCATATTGGGCTGCATTAGTAATATTGCCAGCAGATTGTGGGCAGTGATTATTTCCCTCTATTTGGCCCTGGTGAGGGCCATACCTGGAGTATTGTGTCCAGTTTTGGGTCCTCACTACAGAAAGGATGTGAGGAAACAGGAGAGTCCAGTGAAGGACAATGACAATGATTATGTGTCTGGGGGCACATGGCTTATGAGGGGAGGCTGAGGGAACTCATCTTATTTAGTCTGCAAAAGAGAAGAGTGAGGGGGGATTTGATAGCAGCCTTCAGCTACCTGAAGGGGGTTCCAAAGAGGGTGGAGCCAGGCTATTTTTCAGTGGTGGCAGATGACAGAACAAGAAGCAGTGGTTTCAAGTGGCAGTGGGGAAGGTCTCAGTTGGATCTTAGGAAAAACTATTTCGCTAGGAGAGTGGTGAGGCACTGGAATTGGTTACCTAGGGTGGTGGTGGAATCTCCACCCTCAGAGGTTTTTAAGTCCTGCTTGTCAAAGCCCTGGCTGGGATGATTTTGTCAGAGTTGGTCCTGCTTTGAACAGGAGGCTGGACTAGATGACTTCCTTAGGTCTCTTCCAGCCCTAATCTTCTATAAGTCTATGATAGGAGAGGTGGAGTGGATATTTGAGGCCCTATCAGGAATTCACTTCCATACACTTCCCCCTAAACTAAGACATTTAATTTAAAAAAGGTTACAACTGTAGAGGTACTGAAAGCCATTCATCCAACCTCTGAACCCTGTGTGTGATGGAAACCACTTCAAGTGAGGAGAAGCTGCTGTCCCAGCACTCCTTGTTCCAACATCAGTGTCTCAGGAATATTGATGTTAAGTGCAGACAGTTCATATATGCTCACTAGTATACATTTTCTCCCATCTTTAGGGAGATGCAACCTTTGGTCTTTACAGGTCTCACACCAAGGGCATGTCTACACTAGGAAATTATTTCAAAATAATTTCTTTTGAAATAACTCTTGAAGAAATAATTTCAAAACAGTGTGTCCATGCTATGGGGAAACCTCAAAAATTAGTCTGAGGCAGGCTCTGTTAATGTGGTCACACTAACTTGACTTTGAGCCCCAGGAAGCACTGGGGAGTAATTAGTTTGAATGGCTCTGGGGAGTAATTATTTCAAAATAGCAGCACCACACTACTGCTATTTTGAAATAACTATTTCAAAATTAGCAGTATTCCTTGTGGAAAGCAAAAGTTATTATTTCGAAATAACCAGCCCCTCTTATTTCAAAATAATGGCCTTGAGCTACGCTTGTTATCATATCATATATATAGTAGCCCAGTGTCTGAGAGTCTGTAACGCCGAAATTCTGGCTGTTCCCTCTGGGGGGCGCAGTTGCCTGAAATGCTGGCTGTTCCCTCTGGGCGGCGCTGTTGCTGAAATGCTGGCTGTTCCCTCTGGGGGGCGCAGTTGCCTGAAATGCTGGCTGTTCCCTCTGGGCGGCGCTGTTGCTGAAATGCTGGCTGTTCCCTCTGGGCGGCGCTGTTGCTGAAATGCTGGCTGTTCCCTCTGGGCGGCGCTGTTGCTGAAATGCTGGCTGTTCCCTCTGGGCGGCCCGTGCTGCATGGGGAGTGTGGGACCCAAACGGCCGCTTGCGCCACTTGCTTCCCTGCGGCAGCCCGGCTAAGCGGCGCAGAAGTCAGCCGAGTGCCACGGCAGGAGGCGAAGGGGGGCAGGGCGGTGACGTGTGGCATGACAGCGGCTCCAGGCCCCATCCCCTGGCTGTGTATGTCACCGCCCCGCCCCCCTTTGCCTTCCGCCGTGGCACTCAGCTGACTTCTGCGCCGCTCAGCCAGGTCTTCACGTGGGAGCAGGTGGCGCAAGTGACCATTTGGGCTCCGCACTTCCCATGCAGCATGGGGAGTGCGGAGCCCAAGCGACCATTTGGGCTCCATGGTCCCCCAAGTGAGAGGCAGGAGGGGGAGGAGAAGAGAAAGAAAGAGACAGAAAGAGAGGCAGGAGGTGGAGGAGAGCTGAGAAAGAGACGGGGGGAGGCAGTAGGAGGAGGAGAGAGAGAGACGGAGCGAGAGACCGGAGACTCAGGAGAGAAGACCAGCATGGAGGAGAGACCTGAAAATCCCGTCTTATGACGGGCTAATTGCCTCGTTTCAAAATAATTCCCTAGGGTAGACCAGGACCAAAGGGGCTACCCTGAAACCAGAAGAATGCTTGTATCTGTGCACAGAAACATCTGAGACTAAAACGTGGCCAGCTTCTTCTCTCTCTCTCCCCTTTGTACTGCAAATTCTAAACTTTTTAAAATGTGCACTGCAAGCACATTTAAATTGCTGAAAATGTTATTCAAACATGACTTCTAAGAAAGAAAACAGCTTCTATAGACTTTGAAATATGGAGTCAGCAAAAGAAAACTATGAAGTGCCTTTGCCTACCAGAAGCATAACTAAGCAAGAAAGGGTTTCCTATAAAACCTTCTGAGCTACATGATAAACTGCTGTACTTCCATTTATATTTGATATATTTATACTCTTTCATGGTATGGTTCTGTGTTCTAGTTCAGTTTTTCCATTGTTTGCAAGGAAAGAAAACACAGTTTTATTTTAACAGTTGAAGTGGATCATACGTTACAAGCCCTATGTTCAAATACATAGGTTCAACCTTCCAGAACAAATACAAAAAGTGGCTTTTGATGAGCCACACACCTAGGATTTAGAGACTGGAGAGGGAGGGATGAAATACAATCCTAGATGGAACTCAGGGAGTCAAAGAGGGAGCAGAGCCTTAAGTCACCACATATAACATCAGATAAGATTGATTTTATGAGCATTATGGTAATTAAGAAAAAAAAGACAAATAGGAGTAAATGCACATGGAACACAATCACTCTGACAGACACAACCAAGCAGACTTTGTCCAGTGCAAAGCAAGAGCTAGATTTGCTATCATATATAGCGGAGAAATCCAACTCACTTCTATATGGTTTCCAGAGGTATAAATGGAGGGCAAAATTTGGGCCCCTGTATTTAGCAAAGAAAGAAATCATAGTTTCAAATTAGCTCTCTAGTAGTTTACAGTTTTGAAAATTATGAAGAGACTGGAAATTACAGTAACATTAGACCTCTTGAAATACAAAGAGAAGACAGTCATCTTTAGGGAAGTCAATAGTAGTTACAGAAAACCTTTCAGATTTTGTATTAGATGTTTAAGTCTATCCCCCTGGAGGGGCAAGGCATATGGTAGCCCCCAATAGAAGACATACTGGATCTGTCCCATACATTAAACTGATATTAATTACTTTTGAACATAGACATAAAAACTCCATGGTTAGAAATGAATAAAATCCAGGTAAAGATCCAGAGGATTAAAATGCTGGTAGAACCCAACTTCTGTCTTTTTAGTTTCTATCAACTGAATCACATATTCCAGGCTAAATTTTTACTTTAATAACTACTAGCTGGCTCCAGGGCAGGGATCCATTCTAAACACGTGCTGTAGGCTCCACACTGTTCTGTCTGTCAAGCGATATTGTTAAATTAGCAGACTTCTCTTTTGTAAATAGTGTGGTACATTGTGTCGTTTGAGTCCCTGCCATCAAAATAATAGTGTCCAGCATTTTTATATAGCTGGTCATCATTCTGGGTATTGTACGTAACTTTCCTGAATTGAGACCATACATGGTTAGAATTTGTGTGTATTTATTTTCAAGGGTTTGTCAGTCAACTGCAAGACTTTGCATGCAATGTAGTGTTACCCAGCCCTGTTTTATCCTTGGTGGGGGAAGGGGAGAAAGATTTAAGCTCAAAAGTTTGAGACTGATACTAAGAATAATTTTATAACCTTTTTGAATGAATATGTTTGTATATATTTGTCTCTTACAATTTATTTGTCAGGCAAAACCCTGGTGTTATAAAGAGATATATAATTGGTATTAAAATAGCCCAGAGTTGTTTTTTTTTTTGCTGATAAAACATCAGAGAGACCTGTGGCACCTTAAAGACTAACAGGTTCATTTGGGCATAAGCTTTCATGAGAAAAGACCCACTTTGTCTGATGCATGCAATTCATCTGATGAAGTGGGTCTTTGCCCACGAAAGCTTATGCCCGATTGAATGTTAGTCTATATTTTGCCACAGGACTCCTTGTGGTTTTTGCAGATACAGAATAACAGGGCCACCCCTCTGATATTTGCCTCACTGATGTAATTCTACATCAAAAGGGTGACAAACACAGACTTATTGTTTCCCTGATTGCTGCATTTGGGTTGTGCTCACGCCTGTGGAGCTCTTAACAGTTCTTTGTGAAGCACAGTGCCTAGACACACTAATTAGGCTTTGTCTACAATAGCATGTTTGTGGGTTAGGGGTATGAACCCTCACCTTCCCCAAAGAATGTAACTTTAACCAACAGAAGCAGCAGAATAGACAGCCCTACATTGGCAGAGGAACAAAAATACAAAAGCACTGCCAACCAAAACCAGAGGAGACTAATATTTGTCCCCAAAAAAGAATCACCTTCACATTAGTCACCCTTGTTTTATCCTCTTAGCAAAGCAATGGGGGGGAGGGGGGAGGGGCAAGCTAAATAGCTACTTGCCCATGGTTAAATGTAGGCTGTTATTCAGAGGAAAAAAACAGAGGAAGAGCTCCACTTGTCCTCTCTGGCCTGGGTTAGCAGTACTCTCCCTCCTTCCTAGGTGGGTAGCAAAAGGCTCAAGCTCCCATTGCACTAGCTTTGCATTCAAGAGACCCAGATTCAATTCTGTGCTCCACCACAGGTTTCTGGAATGACATGGACCAGTCACTCAGCCTCCCTGTGCTTATCCCCACCTATCAAATGGTAATAGCACATCCTTACTTCACAGGAGCTTGGGGTGGATAAATCCATGAAAGATTGTAATAGGCTCAATAATGGAGGCCGCATAAAGATGGCTGGTTGGCATCCCCTTGCCAACTCTACTTGCTTCTCTCAACGTGCTCATGTTACCTTAGATGCAGTGCAGACAAAGCTTAGCCAACAAGCAGTCATCCAACCTCCATTCTCATGCTGGTGCCAAGCCATTATTCCACTGCACTGTCCACATTCAAGCTTTGAGAATAACAGCGGAACTGTCTCCTTCAACAGGTGGAGACCAGCTAATTTAGCATCTGAGATGCTCCATATCATGGGTGTTGCTCACTACGGAAGTAGTCTTCCTACCCCCTATTGGAATATAAGTGACACAAGATTGGTGAGGTAATATCTTCTATTGGACCAGCTCCTATTGTTGAGAGAGGCAATGAGAACAGAAATTGGCTCAATAAGAGATATTACCTCACCCACCCTGCCTCTCCACTATCCTGCAACTGACACAGCTATGACTACACTTCATACAACAACTGAGTGATAATGGGAACACACACACACACACACACACACACACACACACACACACACACACGTGCTACCAGACCATTTGTTGTTTTTTTTCTGTATCAGACTAACTCGGCCATCCCCTGAAGTTCCACACACAGAGAGGCCACCATTAAGCCTGTTCCAGGACACCAGCCTGTCAGTCATCTGGGGTGTGCTGGAGTTAAGAAAAAAAATCCACCAGAGGACAAACATAATCAATCACAATTCAACTGAGCACGTGCCTTGTTCCAAATTGAAAGAATCAAAAGACGAAGAGTAAAAGTGGGGGTAGTGGCAGACGACAATGACTACGTCTGATATACTACAAAATGGGAGCACAGACAAAAAGAAAATCTCAGGCATTTCAGTTTCCCACTGAAGGCAGATAGGTTTCATGCGTGTACCATTCCCATCTCCACATACTGACAAGAATATTTAGGCTATGGAAATAGATCATGTCCTATTTAGAGTTAACAAAAGCAAAGCTGCAGCCGTCAACCTCGGCAACCCTCACTGTACTTTCACATGATGTATACCTATCAGCTAATGGGTTTTAATTTGACAATCCACATGTTATCAAAGCAGCAAAGTGGATCCAAAAGGCCAATGCTAACTTTAAAAAAAAATCATGCTTGCTAAGCTGCTGCTAAGCTGCTGCAGCAAAGTTCGCTACATGTGAAAGATGAGACAAAAAGTTATGTTCTCTCTTTCTGAAGTTTGTTCACTCTGTGCACATGGCAGGCAGTTTTACTCTTTGCTTCCTACACAGTGTTTACACCTCTTTTGGGGGTGTAACTGGGTGAGCACTCACCACCCCAGCGCCTCTTGCTGGTCAGTAGGGGAATCAGCTTTCCCGCCTCAGGGTACCCTCTGCTGGTCGGTGTCTTGGCCTCTCTTACATGTCTTCTGCTGTGTCCCTTCCTGCCCACAGTGCCCTTTCCTTCTAGTACTGTCCTATGTCGGTGGCCCTGCACTCTGGGGTCCTCCTCTCCCAGGGAACTCCCAATTCCCCTATACCCACCTTGCCTCAGTGACCCACTGCCGGCCAAACTGAAATGGCCACTGATTATTGGCAAGAGGATGTGGACCTGCCGCCTTTGGCTATCCTGGCTGCCCCCCTGCAGCCCTAGTACCCTCAGGCCCTCAGACTGGCTATGTCTACACTCGCGACTTCTTGCACCAGAAATCTGCAAATGAGGCTACATGTGGAATATCACCAAACTTCATTTGCATACCTAATGAGCGGCCATTTTTTCAGAAGAGGCTCTTGTGCCAGAAGGAGCAGTCTACACTGCCCCTTCTTGCTCAACAAAAACCCTCTTGCGCAATGCCGTTCTTCCTGAAAAGTAATCGGCATAACGGCATTGCACAAGAGGGTTTTGTTGTGCAAGAAGGGGCAGTGTAGACAGCTCCTTCAGGCGCAAGAGCTTCTTCTGCAAAATGGCAGCTCATTAGGTATGCAAATGAGGCTCAGTGATATTCCAGAGGTAGCCTCATTTGCATATTTCTGGCACAAGAAGCCGCGAGTGTAGACTTAGCCCCTGGGAATGAGGTCAGGCCAGAGCTCTCCAACCTCTAGCTTCCCTAGCAGGCAGGTGCCTCCAGACTCTTGCTCCAGCTGTGGAGCAGGAATCTGTTTTCTTCCACTCTAGGAGTCCTTATTTAAAAAGCTTCACCTGGGCCCTAATTGACTGTTAGCCTGCTAACTGACTCAGCTGTGGGCTCCACCATTTCAGCCCTCTCCCAGGGCTGGGTTTTAACTCTTAGGGTATGTCTACACTACATGCCTCTGTCGGCAGAGGCATGTAGATTTGTTTATTCAGCAAAGGTAAATGAAGCCGCGATTTAAATGATCGCGGCTTCATTCACATTTACATGGCTGCCGCGCTGAGCCGACAAACAGCTGATCAGCTGTTTGTCGGCTCGCCGCTAGTCTGGACGTTCCCCCTGTCGACATCAAAGCCCTTTGTCGGCAGCCCCGGTAAACCTCATTCCACGAGGAATAACGGGGCTGCCGACAAAGGGCTTTGATGTCGACAGGGGGAACGTCCAGACTAGCGGCGAGCCGACAAACAGCTGATCAGCTGTTTGTCGGCTCAGCGCGGCAGCCATGTAAATGTAAATGAAGCCGCGATCATTTAAATCGCGGCTTCATTTACCTTTGCCTACAACCCTAATCTACATGCCTCTGCCGACAGAGGCATGTAGTGTAGACACAGCCCTATAGGGCCAGTGCGGGGCAGACGTCCCATTACAAGGGATCTTTCACACAGCAGTGGGGGAGGGAAAAAATGTAGGTAAATACAGAAACATTTTGATTGCAAGACCTCAAAGATTGCAAGATGTTCAGAGATAGGCATAGTTCCCAGAACTATTTTAACTCATTTTTTGCAATTAACCAGACTTTGGTAAAAAGATGATGGCACTGTGAGACTCAGGATAAAGTTACAAGAGCTGACAAAGCTGCCATTGGCTACGGAGTGAGAGCATGTCACCATCAATGGTGGCCAGCAGGAGGACGGCTCTAATTGCCCTAGTTTTCCTCTGCAAAGTCCAATTCATAAAAAGCTTTGACACCAATGGAGGGCTGATCCTCCAAGCACCAACCCACTGATGTCAACAGGCATTCTGAATGCAGAGGATTTGCTGGAACAGGCTCTCTGGGGCAGAGAACAAGTGATTTACAATGCAAAGGCATTCAGTATCCTACATCACCTGCAGCATGAAAAGATGACAGAAACTTGCTGTCAAGTGTGTGGTATTTAGACAGAATATAATTGTAGAGTATATTAAGATGCTATCATATAGTTTATGAACCAAAACACTTTACCAGGTGCTAATAGTATGTGTCAGTAGGGCTTATATCAGTGGCTCCCAACCTGTGGTCTGTGGACTCCTTGGTTGTCAGTGACAGTGCTGCAGGGGGTCTGTGGAAAGTTTAAAAATAAGGATTGGGCCCACCATGGTGGGCCTGATTTTTCTTTTCTTTTCTTTTCTTTTCTTTTCTTTTCTTTTCTTTTCTTTTCTTTTCTTTTCTTTTCTTTTCTTTTCTTTTCTTTTCCCCAGGGAGGAGAGGCGGTCAGAGAAATTTTAATAGATTGAAAAGGGGTCCGTATGCTTGAAAAGGTTGGGAACCACTGGCTTATATTGTTGAGTTAATTTGGGAAGAATCAAATGAGATCCGAGGCTGCTCAGTGAATTAGTCATCAAATACTCGTTTTGACTTGGAGCCTTCTCTGCATCCTTCCAGAAGTTATAAATGACTTAACTTTTGGGTTCACCAATATTTAGGGTTGCCAGATGGTTTTACAGAAAATACCAACACCTCCTCCCAAAATGGGAAAAAATTCTGTCGAGAAAAAAAAACGGCAAAAGTTGTTAAAAAAAAAAAGGAACTTACCAGGGCCAAAATGCCGTTGTGGCCCCTTTAATTCCTGGCTCCCTCCCCCCGGCCCAGCCAGCCTGAGCTGCGTTGCGTATCCCAACCACCCTTCCGTCGGATGCCCGAGCCGGGAAAAACAAAAAATACCGGACATTTTACATGTCAGGTATTTTCTGAATTTTTTTTTTACCAGACAGAAGGCGCAAATACCGGGCTGTCTGGTTCAATACCGGACACCTGGAAATCCTACCAATATTCTGTAGATTAGGTAGTATGTAGGCTTGAGTGGTGCACAGAAATTCATGTGCTGTAGAACCTTTCTTTTAAGTCTTTGCTCTGTAGAATATACAGGGTCCACTTTAACACCGACTGGCTGGAACGCTCTTCTGTGTAAAATTGGTATCAATGATTCACTTTCTGCATTTACCATAGGGTAGGACTAGGGACCTTGTGACACCTGCTATGTGAAGAAAAACTATCTTTAAGAATAAGTTGGTTGGATGTTTCATGCAGTGCACACTGGAAGAGAAGTGAGGCCAGTCCATGCTCTCTGCAGGGAAGTAGGGTCAGGGAACTGAGTTTTAGCTTGCAAAAATTCCTATTCAGTATTCCCTTGTGCACAAAAGTGTGCCAGGACCATGCAGAGATAGGCAAACCAATAGAGCTGCTGGGATTGGAGGAGGAAAAAGGCTCTATTTCCATTCTTCTCCTTAACCAGCAGAGCTACCTCTTAAAGAAATCCTGCCTATACCCAGCTAATCTTCTCTGCATCCACTGGAAGTTTTGACTCGCTTGATAGCTCAAATCTTTTTCTTTAGCATGGAAATAGTAACATTTACAAGTAAATGCAAAGTTTTGAAATCTATCTGGGGGCTTCAGGAAATGCAGAATGTACCATTGCTGTACATCTCGGAAACGAAAAGATAGGGCACTTATTCACAAAGTGTTGGCCTGCAGTTTTCTGCATTTTCACATTGTTTCTCAATTTGGGCATCAAGTGCATGCATCTTCCATAACTTCCTTACATGGTTGATGGTGTCCACTGTCTTTAGCAAAACCAGATATTTCAGTGGTGGGATCATCTATGAGGTGCTTCTGATTTAGGTCAGAGCTGCCCAGTGCATCCAACAGGAGTGACAGAAGAGATTTTCCAAGTCCAGCTACCAAGATAAGTCAGCAGGACTTAAGATGAGTGTGAAGCATGTGAACAAGGTTGTAGTTGAGTACGAGCTTTTGGTTAGTGAGACCTTCCTTGAACTTGTGCATCTCTTGCGAGAAGGTTGGAAGCAGGATGCATGAGTAGACTGTAAACCAAGGTGAACTTTAGAGTGTCAGATGCCAGTCTCATAGCCACATTTAGCTGGATACCAATGAGGCCTGTTTGCAAGCTTCTTCTCTAAACAGAGGTGCAATCCTTAGCCATGGAGTAAACCAGAGCATCTGTGGTCAGAGTGTTTGGGCAGCATAGATCCTGATAGCTTTTGTATGCTATTGATGTGACTGTTTTATGGCTCACCTGCTTTAGGTGTTGTTGATGGGTAAGGCTGTGATTGAAAGTCACTCCTAGGTAGCACAGGGGTTAGGATTGTGAGCAATTGTAGCTGCAATATGCTTACATTCAACACTGCTTTTGATGGATTGGGTTTGACTCCGTTACCAAGAGCATTATTCCACCCTCTTCAGATCAGCACTAAGGGTATCTTCTGCTTCCTTCACCATTTCAGCCTGTGTCATTAATGCCAGGTCGCTGGCATAAGAAACTTGTGGCATATGCTTTTGAGCACATGATTTACATATAAGCTAAAATAATAATGGAACAAAGCTCCGCATATACCCCAAGCATGGCTGTTCCTGTGATTCCTACAGAATTTTCCTGCAATCTGCCTTGGTGAGTCTGCCTTGGTGCTATTTGAGTAGAGCATGTCACATCACTCTCTGATAGCCCGGTGGTATTAACAAGGTGCACAATGATTTGGCAGCATTTAAAATCTTAATTAAAGTTGCTGGGTATTTTCTTCTAACAGGGTAGATCAACAGGGGAGCCCTGCATTCTATGGTCATTTTTACCCACATCCTACTGAAACTGTTGTGTTTGGTCTCACGAGCTGGACCAAGGTGCTTTTTAAAATCCCTTCAGTCGGTGTAGGTTCCAGGCACTGTCTCTCCTGTAGGATTCACTCCCTGGCCATACACTGTCTGCTACCACTTCTGGAAGTGGAACCCCTTGGATAACCTGCCCTAGGCCCTCAAACCAATGTTGCTGCCTCCTCACTGACACCTCATTAACTTAAACACACCTTCCACAGAGCTTATCCTTGTCTACAATGTGTTTAAGAGATTAACCCTCCAAGGACACAACAGTTGAAATAAATAGACATTGCTGAACCAGCCACTCTCTGCTCTCAGACAGCACACAAGATACAGGAGAACCTCAGTATTACGGGCACCTTGGGGATGGAGGTTTTCCATAACTGCAATGTTCACAACTCTGAACAAAGTGCGATTTTCCCCTGATCCAGGAACTGACATAACAGGCCAGGCTTCAGCAGCAGCTGAGCTCCCTCCTGAGCTCTGGCAGCTTCTTTCCCTAGGTCAGGCTGAGTTTGCAAACATATCCTCCCTGCTGTGTGTGTGACAACAGTGTAGCCCCCTCCTGGTAGGGAGTGGGGAGGGGGGAAGCAGCACAGATCCCAGAACTGCTCTTTACTCTCAGGCTACGTCTACACTGCCTCTTTTGCCTGCAGAGAGTATGCTAATGAAACGCTCGTTAGCAACTTCTCACACTTCATTTGCATACTCTCTGCCCAAGGCTTTTTGCACAAGGCTTTGTGCAAAAACTAGCAGTGTAGACGGGTCCGTTTTGTGCAAAAAAAACCTTTTGCGCAAGATATGTATACCTCCTTTTTTGAGGCATAAGGATCTGGCGAAAAAGGTGGGTTTTTTGCACAAAACGGATCCATCTACACTGCTAGTTTTTGTGCAAAAACCTCTTGTGCAAAAACCATCGGAAGAGATTATGCAAATGAAGCACGACAAGTTGCTAATGAGCGCTTCATTTGCATTGCCTCTTCCGCAAAAAAGGGGCAGTGTAGACATAGCCTCAGTGTAAACCTCAGGGTGTATCTATACCACATGGCTCCGTCGATGGAGCCATGTAAAGTAGTTTACTCAACATAGTCAATGAAATGGGGATTTAAATAACCCCTGCTTCATTAAAATAAATATGGCTGCCGCGCTGTGCCGACAATCAGCTGATCTGGCACAGTGCGGCAGTCTAGACGCGGCGCGGTTGACAAGGGAAGCCTTTGTCGACCGCTCCTGTAAACCTCGTTTCACGAGTCGAGTAAACTACTTTATATGGTTCCATTGACAGAGCCATGTAGTCTAGACACACAATCAGTGTCTTCATCTTCTGGGGGTGAGGAGAGGCTGTCCAGATGTGTCTGCCTTTGAGATGCAATACAAGTGTAGTACACTTTTTGCTTTTTCCTTTTTCCTTTTCTCTGTTGCTGCATAATTGGTTATTTGTAGTTGCACATGGTGTCCAGTTGACTGGTTTGTCTATAGCTCTGATATTCATAGCTTTGAGATTTTACTCAAGATCCAGGCAAATATGAAGCACCTGTATTCAATTCCCTGCCTCAGTTTCCAAACAATTCAAGCATTTTTAGGGATTTGGTCATCCGGCTTCATCTCCAGATGATGAAGTCCCTTCTTACTTCTTACTTCTGCCCCCGAAGCTCCCCTGGTTTTCTGATCCTCCCAGTCTCCATGTTTTCAAAAGCCAGTGCTAACATCTTGGTTCTTTGTTTCCCCTTCCAATTTTTAATACGCTCCAGTCCACTGCACACAAGCTGGAGAGAACTCATTTTGCCTAAGTTTCAGGCATACCTTTGTTGTGCTAGGAGAAGGATTACTGACTGGTTGATGGAGGATCTTAATGACCATCCCATTAAGAGGCAGACATTCAGGCGCCATCCCCCTCACCCGAACACAAGACGTATGATGCAAGAACACCATAAAGACAGAGAGTTTATAATATCAAACAGAATTCATAAGTTATATGCAGACTAGTCCCTCAAGCCATTACAGACACATTCTAAATGGAGTCACCATGTGAAGCAAGAAAATTCCACTCACAGTTGGTAGCTATTATTGATGGACTGGATAAAGAGTTGAACCTAATACACCACTGAGAGCAGCCAAAGAAGATTAGGGTTTGTGTATCTTTTTTTCTAATGATTTCCTGTAATATCATGGAACTTACAGCACCATTAGTAAATGCCATCTGCTTTTGCAAAGAGATCTCACATCCAAGAAGTGCATGATTCTGTGAAGTGCCAGATAGCCGTTGTGGGCACTCAGCACTTCACAGGATGAGGCCCCATAAGCAAGACTGCCAGAGGCTGGGAGTGGACAACAGGGGATAGATCACTTGAGTGCCTGTTTTTGTTCATTCCTTCTGAAAAGCACAAGGCATTGACCACTAGCTGAAGATAGGATACTGGTGTATATGGGCCATTTGTCTGATGTAGGGTGGTCATATGTATAAGACAGTCATGTTCAGTACAAGAAATTATATTGTATAATGGAGAAAGAGAATCAACACAACAACTTCTGAATCAACAACTGGTGAAACAGCAAAACCTTGCATTGCAGGGTGAATGTGCTGACTGAGGCTAAATCATTCTGATCCTGGTAACCTGTAGCAATAATATTCTGGGACATTTAAGATAGTTATAGCCATGAAAGTCCATTATGGAACCAGGTAGCTAAAAGAATAGAAGCCTGAAGCCAAATACAGACCTAGGTCACTGACCAAAGCTAGAGCTCTGTTTTTATGGTACTTTATGCATCACATGGGCAGAGGAGTTTTGCTAGATATTACTTGGTGAAGGGGTTAAGAGAGAGAGGGGAAAAAACCAGGACAAGTACCATAGAAACAGAGAGTGAAGCAGTGGAAAACCAAAGACACTGCCAGAGCAAGGACTGGAAAAGAGACCCTGAGAAAAGTCTAGGGAGGCCTTTTGGACTAAGTGCTGCCTGGAGAGGAGCTTGGAACGATGAGCAAACTGTTTGCTGCCATGTTCAAGGAAACCAGACTTTGTACATCCTTTAAAAAAGAACAGGACTGTACCAAAGAAACACCTGACTCCATCAACTGTTTCTGCTCCCAACCAAAACAACGAACTGGATTCTGAATGTTCACTAACTGCTTGGGTCAAAAAGGGGTCACAATATTAAAGACGGATTTACTGCAGGTTAAGGACCTGATCAAAACCTGTTCAAATCAATAGCAAAACCCTTTTGGCTTTGATGGACTTGGAGCAGACATCAAGACACTTCTTTACAAAGGCAATGAGATTCTTTTAAGTGTTCATTGCACACAAGAAACACCTATATAAATATAAGTAACTTCATATTGTGGGTTATTCTTCCCTTTCTTCAAAGCAAAGGAATTTTCATGAAATGTGCTTACATCTGGCATCAGAGCAGTTCAAGATTACTATAAAAAGAGTATTTACAACTCTGCATCAACATTTGTTTACTGTATAGATGATTTCACTATACCAGACTGTTGCTTTAAACTTAACATTTCCCTCTTTTATTGCATTTGCGATCCAGTATATGGTCATAGAACAAACTTTTTAGGGAGGGCTGCATACAGGATAATGATTACCATAATACATTTAAGCTTCATATATATACTTTGGCAGCTCTCAGCTTCTTTTGATGTGTTGGGCGTAGCTGCAAGCAGCAGAAAATAATGGACCTGAGTGACACATTTGCTTCTAATCACAGATTTTTCTAATCCCTCCAGTGTATCTGTTGTTCCCCTTTCTTCCTATTAATGAATTCTGACACAAACAGATGTTGCCCTGTGAATTTCCTTTCATTATTTTATTCCCCATCGATGGTCCTGGATCATATTCATTGGATAAGAGGCAGAGACTCAGAATTGCTGACTTCTGTGTCATAGGTTTCATCTTTGCCATCTCCTGAAGTTTGTCAAGTCTGTCTTGCCCCCTGTTACTGTGACATAGGAATGACTGGCTTTCATTTATTTTAAAAGTAATTGACAAGCTTTTTTTTTCTGAAAGCAAGATATTCTATTGGCCAATATACTGAGAAAAGCTAAAACATTATACAATCTAATTAGCGCCACTTCACATTTTAAACCTCACTTCCAAGATGTGTACAGACACAAATAAATCTGAGGCCCAAATAAATCTGTTGGTCTTTAAGGTGCCACTTGGCTTCCTCATTGTTATTATAAATTGTGAGAGCAGTGCGTCCTAGTTCAGAGCTGTCCAGTCTTTCCAGATAGCTAAGAAGTTTAGTTATGGATAAAGGAATGCATCAGTAAATGTAGATAATGTCAGTATAGCAAAACAGTTCAGCAGAGCTGTAAGTGAACTAGATTTTTTCTTTCGGGGGAGCTTCATGATTTTAAAGTTTCTTCAGTTCCAAAATGCACTGAAAACCCCCTCAAAATTTAGAAATTACACAGGAACCATAAGTTAGAAAAAAATGATTTGGGGTCAAAATGTTTTGTTTGAGCAAAATCAAAATGTTTCATTTCAACTTCAACTTCAAAAAACCATACGATTGTATAAAATAAAACAAAACTTTGAAACAAAAAAGCCATTTCAAAATGGACAAAAACTATTGAACCCTGCTGAGATACTTCATCCTTTCCTCAGTTTTTCTTTAGAAATGCCCAAGGCATTAGAGAAGAAGCTGAGCAGTCAGAATGATATGAATCTTATGTCTAGTTCTCTTTGCTTTGCTTTCCTTAGTTCTCACAATACTAGTATCTTCAATAAAAACTAATGGCTATATCAAAATAACAAACTCAATAACCTTCAGTCAGTCGGTGATTTTCCTGCCTGATCATTAGCATTTCAGAACATCTATACTCACCTCAGCCTTAATGGTGAAATGAGAAAAAAGCAAAGTGATCTGCAATATCTATGAGAAATGTTATAAAGTTACAGACAGCAAACAAGATGAGGAATATTTTACTTCTGTGCATTAGAATATAGACAGTCTCTCCCAGCATCTTGAGGTTCTATGAGAAAGGTTGGTGCTAATAATATATAATTTGGCTATGAAGAGTCTACACATCTGTGTGGAAGCACTCCAAACCTAATCTGCAAAACAGTGATCATCACCTCAATGACTTTAACTTCTGATAGCCACAGAGTAAATTTGAGTCATAGAAGAGAGCATGTAGGTTCCTCTGGGTAATAATTTGTGTTCAATTTAGAGAGAAATATGTTTTCTATTTATGTAACCCAAACATACATCACGGGAAAAGGGAAGAAATGTAGAGGCAAAAATGGACTCATTTGAGTTAGTAGAAGTTCAGTGACTGTGGGAAGTGGACCCCAAAGCATGTGTTCTAGGAGACTAGAAACAATTCTTTACCTATATGCCTAGGGCCCACTATTAAAAAAAATGAGCTTCCCTCTCACAGGCAAGGAAGGGAAATGAAACGTATATTGCCCAGAGTAGCAAGACTCCTCTGTGTTCTGAGAAAGCTTCCTTTTTCTGGGTGATTTTGTGAAACAATGGGGGGAGGAAGTCTCAATGAAACATATGAAAGGTGGCTTGGAAATGGATGTACCAGGCAGCATCATACCCAATGGAAAAAGGCCTGTAGTATGAATGCAGGCAAGGAAGAAGATGGCTATGTTTTGGGAGGGGAGTTCCCAAAAAAAGTCACCACTCTATTGTTGAGGTCAGTGATCAGTCTTCTTCTCTTAGTTAAATTAATGCTGCAGAAGGAGACGATTAAAGGGCTAAAGGAGAATTTCAAATTGAGATGATTCCCAGTCTTATAACTCTGACCTGTAACATTTTAACATAGTCTGCTGACGTATATAGTATTGGTGGCCTAACTTCCATGGCAAGTGACGATCTCCAGAACCATTCAGTCTGGATGTTTTAGCTTATGAGTCCTAAACACAGCTCGTGGTACCAGAGAATAAGCACTAAGGTTCTTCCTGATCCACCGCCATATAAGGACATTTTTATGAGAGTCTTCCTCACAGAAATCAACAGGCAATGATGAGTATGAATTCTGAAGCAAGCCAGCTGTTCACTCTACCAGTAGCTTGGGGCCCAGTAGTTCCTCTTCCATCTCGTCTGTGCCCAGGCCCTGAAGGTTGTGGCCAGGCAGGGTCAGCGCTTAGACTGTGACTGATTAAATAGGAGTGATGGAGTATCTGAGAAGCTGCCAAAATGATTCATATTAATAAAATCCCCACCACCACCTTCAAACATTCAGAGAACCCAAGTGCTGTGAAATCTCATGCCGCTTTTTCATTTCCCAGGAAGCTGAACACATGAGCAGACTCCACACCAGAATTTCATTAACCTAAAAGATCCCAAATCTGGGGAAACTCCTCTCTATTCCTAAAGCAGAAGGGAGTCTTTTTCTAACTGATTATTTCTAGTTACGATCTGGGAGCTAATTATAGCAAGGAAGCTAAATCTCATCACTCTCAATTTCTGTTTCAGTGAGACAGTCCCAATACTGAAGAGACCTTCATGGCTTAAATGAGTGAGAAGCCCCATAGAGCACCAAATTTCATGGTGACCCTGAACACCACAACAATCTAAGTGCATGTTGCATTCTACACTGGTCTGAACTTGCTCCTATGGTTCCCTTGCAATTGGTTTCCTGGGCTCTCTCCCACTTTCCAATGTTGTCAGTCATAGGAGGCACAGAAGCACCTGGGGAAAACAGTGGCCCAGTCAGGGCAAATGGATACCCAGGGAAATCCATTTCTGCCCACAGCTTGACTAAATAATTCTATATCTTCCAGTAGAGCACAGAGAGATAGCACAAGATCTGTTCTTTCTTTTTGTTTACACAAGCCGGTCAAATAAACCCCAAAAGAAACCCCATTCCAAAGGGGTTGTGCCATCCTGCTCTCACACAACCCTGCTTCGGGGGGCGCAATTCCACCACTCTGAGTCCTCACGGACCTTCTGTGCCAGGGTCTGCTGTATATCGCGCAGGACGCGGACATGCTGGTGCATGAGGTCTTCTTGGACCCTGAAGCACTTTCGGGTCCTCCAGACTCTGGTGGCTGGCTCTGGTGGTATGGCTTGCCCCTCAGGATATGTCTACACTACAAAGCTAATTCGAACTAACAGATGTTAGTTCAAATTAAATTTGATAGGCGCTACACTAGCACTCCGCTAGTTTGAACTTAATTCGAACTAGCGGAGCGCTTAATTCGAACTAGGTAAACCTCATTCTACGAGGACTAACGCCTAGTTCGAATTAGCTAGTTCGAATTAAGGGCTGTGTAGCCACTTAATTCGAACTAGTGGGAGGCTAACCCTTCCCAGCTTGCCCTGCCAGGGAAACTTGTCTGCCCTCCTCCCGGCCCCGGAGCCCTTAAAGGGCCACGGGCTGGCTACACAGTTTGTGCCAGTTGCAAGGCTGCCAGCACCCAGCCAGCAGACCCTGCACCTGGCACGCCATGAGCCAGCCACCCGATTCCACCCAGCCCTCCCCCTCTTCCCAGGACCAGTCTGGCGGCTCCCAGGAGCCTGCCCACGGCCGCAAGAGGCGGGCGCCCGCTTGGTCTAGTGCGGAGATCGTGGACCTCATCGAGGTTTGGGGGGAAGCCTCCAATGTCCACGATCTCCACACTAGACACAGGAACGTGGCTGTCTACAGCCGCATGGCTGACAGCCTGGCCACCAGAGGCCACCAGCGGACCCGGGAGCAGGTCCGCTGCAAAATAAAGGACCTGTGGCAGTCCTACTCCCGGGCCTGCCTGCCAGGGGCCGACTCGGAGGCCTACCCCCACTTTCACACCCTGGACCGCATCCTGGGGGCTCACGCCGTCCATGCCCCCCGGGTGGTCATTGACCCTGGGGCAGAGGGACCGGTCCTGGACACCGAGGAGGAGGAGCCAGAGGACACCGCGAGCCAGGAGCCTGCCCAGGACCCAGGACCCCCGAGGAACCCCACAGACAACATCTCCTGTGTCGTCCAAGGCCGGGGAGGCCTCCACCTGTGAGTACTATCATGCTCCCCTTATGTGTACGGGGGGTGGGGGGGAGAGGGAGCCCAGGGACCATGCGCCTGGGCCTTACCCACCTTGGAGCAGCAGATGGGTGTCATGCAGGGACCTTGGCCTTGCAGAGGGGGGCTGGGTTTCACCCACCTTGTCCCCAGGGAGAACTGACTGCTGCTCTTGTTTCACCACAGCCGCAGCACCTGGGACTGCAGGGCGCACCACCCCGCCTGCAACAGCCGCCCGCGCCCGGGCCAGCAGGCGTGCCAGAAACCAGGAGGACTACCAGCGGTGACACCTCCGGTTCATGGAGCAGCTGCTCCGCAACCAGGAGCACTGGGTCCGGGAGGACCTTCGGCTGCACCAGCGGAGTGTGGATGCGCTGTAGGAGCAGGGCCGTGGCCTGAGAGGCCACCTCCAGACCCTGGTGGACCGGTTCCTGCCTCCTCCTGCTCTGGCTCCTGCGGCTGCCACAGCTGTCGTTCCTCCTCCCACCCCTGCTGCCCCTGCTCCCTCTCCCACTTCCTCCGCACCCCCCGTCCCTCCTGCCCCAATCTCCACACCCGCTCCCCCCCGAGGCCCCCACGAGACGGGAGAGCCAGCCAGACCCCCAAGCCTGAGCTTTCCCTTCCCTTCCTCCCCTTCCACACGTGCCTTTTTCCGAAAGAGCTCTTTTGGGAAAAGGCTTCTTCCTTGTAGAAAGAGGATTACCAACACTGGAAAAAACCCTCTGTTCTTTCGATTTTCTTTTGAAAGAATGTGATTGCAGTGTGGACATAACTCAGGTTCTGTCCAACAAAACTCTGTAGTGTAGACATACCCTGACTGTGCTTTATGGCCTTAGCTGAGAAGCAGCTGGCATTTAGCTCAAGTTGGACAGGCTCATGCACTAAGCTCCAGAAGTCCCAGGTTCAATTCTGCCTGTTGGCATTACACTAGTCCACAGGATAAGTCACATGACTTTAATAAAGAAATGTATTTTATTTGAAAATATGTGAGGGGGTATCACTCTCTGAATGCTGGGGGGAAGGAGAGAACTGGAATTGTGGGTTTAGGGTGAACCGCTGCTAAACTGATCAGTTATCTGAGGAAATGAAAATGATGGCATGAGGCTGCACAACATGGCTCCATGTGGGCCAGGGTTGCAAGACTCACATCAGGGAAGTCCCAGCACCTTCGAGTTGTTCTTTCTTTGTCAGGTACATGGTGAGTTTGCCATGGCACATTCTCTCATGCTTTGTCTACACTTCTGAAATTAAGTGAAAGTCTGGTCACAGCAGGAGCACTGGGAGAGAGCTCTCTCAGCACTCTAGGTAAACCTCTACCCCTTCCACAAGGGGAGTAGCTAGCAGAGCTGATTCCCAGCACTGGGAGCCTATTGCACTGGCGCTTTTCAGGGCTATAAGTTGCTTTGCCTGGGAGAATGTGTTTTTTCACACCCCTAAGACAGAAAGTTGCAGCACAGTATGGCTATGTCTACGCTGCAGCGCTATTTCAGGATACCAGAGTATTCCAAAATAGCGATCCCACATCTTCACAGTAAACCTGTTATTTCAAAATATACCGGGCTCGCTATTCCGATGTCCCTGTAAACCTCATTCCATGCGGAGTAAGGGACATTTTGGAATAGCAGGTTATTTTGAAATGGCCTCAAAATAAGTTCCAATTGCATAACTTATTTCAAGCTCTGGGTGCAGTGCAGATGCACCCTAAAGTGGCAGTGTAGACTTAGTCATAGTTATAGTTTCTCCTGATTTCTCTTCTTGAAATGCATTTCCTTTTCACAACCATGACACCAAATCAGACAAACTAAATTAAAAACAAATCTATACACAGTCTTTGCTCAAGTTTTGTGAAGCCAGACAGGAAATTTGCACATCAGACCTTACTGACATTGCAAATAAAGTAAACTCCTTATTTCCTCTACAGCTGGCTGAGAGCTTGGCTTCTTTGACAGAGTGGGGGGTGGGAGAAGGTGAAATCTAGTTTTGTTTGTTGCATGGTTGGAGGTGCTCTTGTCTGACAGCTGCTATTACACTCAGTTCTATTTTAAAAAAGAGTCATCTCTCTTGTATATTGGCTACTCCTCCAAAAGAGCCCTTCTGAAACATCTGACTTGCCTCATTTCTCAGTTTTTACATCCATCCATAGGGCAGGGTTGTTGTGTTTTTTAAATGAATGAGCAGATGTGAGAACAATCGAGTTTACAGCCTTGATGAATCTCTGAAAGTAAAGAGAATAATTAGCATACCTGAAAATCCTTGGAAAGTTTGGACAATTCTTCATAGGGGCATAGCTCAGTGTGTGGAATATTAGAACACATTTCTGAGTTCTATGTCAGGAGAGGAGAACCTAAGGCCCAGGGACCAGATGTGACTCCCCGTTTGCTGGGACCCGCCCCCCTTCGCCCCGAGTTTAGGACTCCCTCGTAGCATTGATCTGTGCTGGTGCTCCAGTTCCCTCCCCCACCATCTCCCTGTGGGGCTGGAGAACACAGTATACTAGCCTGGGCCCCTCTAGGCTCTGGTGTGGGAGAGGAGAGTGGCAGAGAGTCTTCTCAGCCAGGGGCCATGTCAGGGAGTTTGGAGGGTTTTTTTTTTTTTTTGGCTTCTCACTTGTGCACAGCCTCCAACTGATTTTTCTGAGGGTCAGCGACCCCTGACCCAAAAACTGTTCCCCTCCCCTGTGTTATGTTATTACTTTTACCTGCACTTGTGGATCACCCAGTATCATGAGAATGGGGCGCTCTTTGTACTTGGATAGTACAACCCACTTCAGTGAACTTTAGTTCCTGAAGCCTCCGAACACACAGATGAGATAGGTCAATATCCGGATCCACATGTTACAGAAGGGAAATGGGTACAGAGCAGTTAAGTAAGTGACTTACCCAACATTGCACAGAAAGTTTGAGATGAAGCCAGAAAAAAAGCCTTGAGTAAAATGCTTGTCAGTTAAGACAAGGCAGTGGAGTTCCTGCTTACCCAGAGAGCAGCACAGAGGAGGGGCAGTATTAAAATGAGGCACTATCCATCCCCCCCTTGACCTGGAGCTATGTAGTGCAGCCCTCTCTCTGGGGACATATAGAATGTGGAAAGGAGGGCAGGCGTGGCCAGCCAGATACTGAAGCCAACCAGAGCAGCTGCAGAAGCCTGAGCCTGAATGTGCACACAGCAGTGGAACAGCCCCTTAGCCCAAGCCCCTTGGCACAGGTCAGCCAGGGAAGTCTAACTGCAGTGTAGACATATCCAGCGACTGTAAATCCTTTGAGGCAGGGTCTGTCTGAGACTCTGTGCTAATTCAATAACTGGTACAATGGGACCCTGATATTGACTGGTCCCTAAATACTACTATAACAACATTATTAATAATCTTCAAAGGGGTAGGCGAGTTAGTCTGTAACAGGAAAAACTTAAAAACCAACAAATAGTCTAGGAGCACCTTAAAGACTAATAAAACAGGTAGATGGTATCATGAGCTTTCGTGGGCAAAGCCCACTTCTTCAAATGACAGGAGTGTTGGAAGTCCAGATCCAAGAATAAATAAGGGAAGGATGGAGAGGAGGAGGGAGAAGGAAAAAAATGGAGGGGAGGAAGAAAAAAGAAACAGTGAGTAGATAAGCTTCAGAGGGATAGCTGAGTTAGTCTGTAACAGGAAAAACTTAAAAACCAACAAATAGTCTAGTAGCACTTTAAAGACTAAATAGTTACAAGAGGCTGATAAGAACCACTAGTTTTATGGTGACCATATTTTCTGAACCAAGAATAGGGAGACATTAGCCATGCCCTAACCCCCCTTAGCCATGCCCATATGCCACTGGAAGTCCCACCCTGGGGTAGTACTTCCAAGGTCAAGATGGGCACATGACTGGAAGTAAAGGGTGCAGCTCAGAACAGAGAAAACATAATAATTTAATTGGTCATTTGTCTCAGCTGGCAGGATGTCAAATTCAAGAACTTTCACATTAACTCCAGTACTTCCATGAAAATATCTTACTAAGACAGGAAAAACCGTTTGATCTTTGTGGTTAGATGAATCTACCATAATAGTGAGACACCAAGTTTCACCTAATTCCTGTTGCAAAATCTTTTGAGCTTCTGGGGCAAGAACATTTGTCACAATTGCTTCACTTTTTGTTTGTGCTGATGAAAATTTAGACCCAAACAATGTAGAAATTAGCTTACAGGTGCAATTTAAAGATCTGAAACTGGGATTGTGTTTTCAGTATGATATGCAATTGCTGCTTCCTTAGCCACAAGCTCCATTTTCACAGAATCATTTTTTATAATACATGTCTTCATTGAAGCACTGGAAGCAACAGAGTAGACAGCTAACTGATGTATCTTTGATTGAATATGTGCAGTGATGTCAAATTTTCCACCAGGAGCAACATTTATCTCACTATTACATTGGATGCAAAATGTTGTGTGGATTGTCATGTTTCTTTAAAAAAGGATATTCCTTTTGCACGGCTGCAGTCAGAGTGCACATTCTTTTCCTGCTCTTTGCATTCGTTTTGACACTAAAATCATTTTTACAATTACATTAGTGGGCTGTACCTCCTGCTCGCTAAGCTTGCTAACCCCACCACGCTCCCTGCTGCTACGCTTGCCAATTTCCCATCCAACGCTCCCCAACATCCCAACCTTCTCTTATGTGGTCCCCAACTGAAACACTTCACTCCCCTGATGCTCCAGCCCCATGGTGTGGGGAGGGGCAGGGAGCACTGAGGTTCAAGGCCTCAGGCCAGATTAACTTTTCTGGGGTTTCAGAGTGAATAGATTTTTGTGCCCCACCCAGTCTCTGGGGTGGATAGGGATGGAGGTGCAGAATCTAGGTAGGAATGGGTGAGGGTGCAGAGTCTGGCCAGGAAGGAGGTGCAAAAGCAAGGGAAGGTGCAGGAGCGAGCTGGGAGTGTGGGGTCTCAGTGGAGGGTGTATGTGAGGAGGGGATGGAGGTGTGGGGTCTCAGCAGGTTGGTGAGTGAGTGGGTTGGGGGTATGGACAAGGAACTATCTAGAGCAGTGGTCTCCAACCTTTTTATACACAAGAGCACTTTTTAAAAGTCAGGGCAAACCAAGAGATCTAACCCATCCCTTCCCCAAAACCTCAATGCCTTCCTTGAGGCCCCACCCTCTCCATTCCCCTCTTCTCCATCATTTGTTGTCCCCAGCCCTTACTTACTCTCACCGGGTTGAGACAGGAGGTGCGGGCTCTGGGGTGGGAATGAGGGATTTGGGCATGGGAAGGAGTGATAGGTGCAAGCTCTAGGAGGGAATTTGGGTGCAGGAGGAGGGAGAGCATCGGGGTCAGGTGGAGGGTTGGGGTGCTGAGCAAGCCACAGGCTTGTGGAGGTGAGAGTGCAGGAGTTTGGGTTAGGGTGTATGAGGGGCTCAGGGCAGAGGGGTTAGGAGTATGATGGGCTCAGGGCCCAGGTTTGCCATGAGTGGCTGGTACAGGAGAGTGGGTATGTGAGGGGCTCAGGGTTGGGATCTGTGGGAGGTGCAGGAGTGTTAAGATGCTGCGGCCAGATGCTGTGGCCAGATGGGGGCTTGGCCCCAATAGATTGGGAAATGTGTCTGGGATAGAAGCTAGAGGCATGAAGGTAAGTGTAGTGGTCAGTAGGTTTCCAGTATAGTGTGGTGGAAATGTGTCCATCATTTAATAGTACTGTAGTGTCAAGGACGTGGATTTCTCATGTGGACTGATCCAGGCTGAGGTTGATGGTGGGGTGGAAGTTGTTGAAATCCTTCCAGGGTTTCTTTCCCATGGGTCCATATGATGATGTCATCAATGTAGCGTAAGTAGAGTAATAGTCTTAGGGAGCGCGAGCTGAGGAAACATTGTTCAAGGTCAGCCATAAAGACATTGGCATATGGTGGTGCCATGCGGGTGCCCATGGCTGTGCTGCTGACTTGAAGATACAAATTGTCTCCAAATTGGAAGTAGTTGTGGGTGTAGACAAAGTCACAGAGCTCTGTAACCAGGTGTGCAGTGCTGTCATCGGGGATGGTGTTCCTGATAGCCTGTAATCCGTCTTCATGTGGGATGTTGGTTTAAAGAACTTCCATGTCCATGGTAGCCAGGATGGTATCTTCAGGTAGATTACTGATGTTTTGGAGTTTCCTCAGGAAGTCGTGGTGTCTCGAAGGTAGCTAGGAGTGCTGGTAGCATAGAGTCTGAGGAGAGAGTCAATATAGCCAGATAATCCTGTTGTAAGTGTGCCAGTGCTTAAGATGATGGGTCGTCCGGAATTTCCAGGTTTATGTATCGTGGGTAGCAGATAGAAGACTCCTGGTCGGGGATTAGGGAAGATGTTAGCGTAAATTTGGTCCTGAGCAGCATCAGAGAGCCTCATGAGCAGCTGTTTCAGGTTTTTTTTTAATTCTTTAGTGGGGTCACAGGAGAGATGCTTGTTGGTGAGTTGTCTAGTTGCTTCCTGTTCATAATCTGTTCTGTTCATGATGACCACAGCACCCCCTTTGTCAGCATCTTTGATTATGATGTTAGAATTGTTTCTGAGCTGTGTATAGCATTGTGTTCTGCATGGCTGAGGTTGTATGTTATTGGCACACTGTTAGCAGGCTGTCATGGGTATGTCTGGCCACAAGTTGGCAAACACAGTAAAGTTTCTTATCAGGGCCATCCTAATCCATAGGCAAAGTATACAGTTGCCTAGAAAATCTGAAAATTTGAGGGCATCACTGGGTCTTTGCCTCTTCCTATCCCTGTTCCATGGTTCTACTTCCTCTGGAGAGGATCTAGTCAATTTAAAAATGAAAAAGCCTGCCAGAGCTATTAGCAGAAAATGGAACCTATTTAAGAGCCATTAAAGTGGTAATCAATCAATTTAACAGGCATTTGCCAATCCCAGGTATATATGGTCAGTTTCTGAACTTACTGTGTTAGTCTAAAGCAGTGGTTCTCAAGCTGTGGTCCATAGACAGAGGTAGGGGTGAAGAAAGCCCCGACCTTCCCTGCCAGACCCGGCTCACAAAGCAAGTGGCTCCACGTGCTGCCACTGTCCCTCTCTTGCAGCCTGCAGGGAGAAGAGCATCACAGTGATGCACTGTTTGGAGGCTTTCCCCGCTGCTCCCATCGGCCGGAGTTGCACAAAACCAGGTAAGCACTCCCCTTATACCGAGACCTGCACCCCAATTCCCCTCACTCACTCCCCCTCCCCGCCAAGATCCTCCATACCCAGCTTGCTCCTGCACCCTCTCTTTCTCTTGCACCCTCCCTCCTGGCCAGACACCTTACTCCCAGCCTGCTTCTGCACCCTCCCTTGCTCCTACACCCTCCCTCCTGGCCACCCATTGCACCTTCCCTTGCTCTTGCCCCCTCCTCTGGCCAGACACCTACTCCCAGCCTGCTCCTGTACCCAGACCTTGCACCTCCACCCCCTCCTACACTCCACCTTCCGCCCAGATTCTGCACTTCCATTCCTCTCATTGGCAGTCCTGTACCACACACCAAACCTCCCCATTTTTGTCCCAATCCCAGAGTGTAGGGGGGGTCCACAAAATCCACTAACTGTGGAACTCCAGGAGAATAAATCTGGCCTATAGGAAGCCCTGAACCTCAGTCCTCCCTGTCCCTTCACCTTGCCCTATGGGGACCACATTAGTGACGGTTGGGGGGGAATTTACAAAGTTGTTGTTAGTTTTTATTTTTTGCTTCTTGGTTGCTGACCCAAAAAATGTCCCACACCCTTGCCAGAAATAAAACATGGGAACCTTTTTTTGTTGGACATATATGAAGTTTGATAAACTAACATGAGAAAGTTAAAGCGCTTAGTCTGTTTAATGATTTAAATTTATATTTCCTTTTTTACTGGTTAAATTTAACTGTTCTTCCTAGCTGCATAACTAGCAAAACGGCTTGGGCATAATTATGTAATTAACAGCAAGTTTCAATTAGCAATAGGTGGTCCACAGAAAGGTTTGCACTGAGCCAGGTGGCTCACAGGCCAAAAAGTTTGAGAATCACTGGTCTAAAGAATCTTAGTTTAAAATATTTCATTAGTGTGTTGCTGAAGTTTATAAAATCACATCTCTAAAAAATCTCCTTTGCTACCGTTGGGCATAGGGACACCTGTTTACAAGTAATGCTAAGGCACCATCAATCCTAAGGCCAGCCCTGTTACTTATAGTCAATTGAGTGCTATATTTCAAAATTGCCAGGGATTTTTGTCCAACTGATTTCATTGGTGTGTCCTGATGAACAGAAATGTGTCTCCAGCAAAAGGCCACACGCACTATTATTACATTTATCCAATGAGGGGACAAATCCCCACTTTCAGATCAATTTGCATAGAAATCTTCTCACATGACAAGAGGAATTGTAGGTGGTCATCAGTGTGATACTGAGAACCTAAAACTAGATGTGCTGATTAACAATAAAAATCCGAATAATATTTAACCGATGTTCTAATATGTGCATTGTTAATAGTAAATGTTCAAAACTTAGAAAAAACTACATATAAAGGATGCACATGCTCGGTGCACACTCAGTCAGATTCTTATCTTTAACCACTGTCAGGTCAGTAAAGATTAATCAAGGGAGCAAACAGATAAGTACTACCATGCAGGTGGTGTTTGTCCTCTGGGCGGGTGCACAAAGAGTGGGAAGGCACACTGTTACTAGGAACCTGTTACTAGGTTTCTCCTGAGAAAAAACCAGCAACAGCTTCAATCTTTGTTCTCAACACTGCATGGATCTTGAAGTATCCAATATTTTCAATAACTTGTGGTTAGTGTACTGGACTGGGACTCAGGACATCTGGATTCCTTCCTTTCCCAGATTTGCCACAGACTTGGAGTGACATTGGGCAAGTCACATCACCTCCAAAGGCCTCACATCCCCATGTGCACAGAGTGATTCTTCTCCAAGTATTTTACTTAGTTTGCCATAATTCCAGGGAGACATTATTGGGGTGGTTGAACAGAAAGTAAAGAAGTGAAAGGCAATAAATACCAATTATGCTGGTCCCTACAATTTTGAAATCTAATAAATTTGCTTTCCACACCCTTCCCCAGAGAAAAAGGGAATTTTCAATGATGAGCACAACAGGTGACCAATGTTCCCTCTAATCTTTTCCATTTGTGTAAGGGATAAATTTAAATAGGCCCAAAACCTGCATTTGCAAGTACAATGCAGGTAATTGCCTAAAACTTGGTAGCTAGCAGATGGCTAGTTACCTAGTTTGTGCAAACAACTGTCCATATTTGAAAGCACACATTATGCCAAACTTTGAAAATGTGTTCCAGAGGCCTACATATTCAGCGATTATCTTATATGTACACAAAAATATTTGGTTGTGCAAATGTAGATTTTGTTTGCACAGAAAGGAGGGAGGCCTTACATTTGGGGATTTTAAATAAGCATTGCCTCAATACAGTTAATTTATGTGTTTCTCTTTTCTTTGTCAGTTTTTTGATTTTCAAAAGGTGTTCAGAGCTAACTTTACTGAAGAGTTCCCAGCCAGCTGTGTTACTACTGATAGTAACTTAACTGTAGCTTAATATATCTTCAGTGTTATCTTCTGTAATTATGACAAATATCCCTTGTTTTCAGGAACAGTTTTCAATGTATGCATTCAAATGGGACTGGATAAGTACTAGCAACATGAAGCATCTACACTTACACTAGCTAATTAATTGCCCCTTATTCCTCTGCCTGCACTTGCCCTATAATTTCCCAAGAGTGGCACGTAATTCGTTGTGCAGTAGGTGCACTTAAACAGAAGGGTCTAGAAATGTGTTAATAAAAGCTCAGATAAAGAAAAAAAGAGAGCCTGCCCGGTAATCATTGTAAGAAATATTGTCCCTAGGAAGTTCAGGGCTGCAAACTGTGGCATGATGCGTATGCTGGGCTGCTCTTGTATAAATAATATTGTTTGTAAGAGAAAGGCTGAAAGCTAAGACAGAGGCTTTTAATGTATCCAGATCCACTCTGAACTGAGCGAATGGGGCATTTGTCTCCTTTGTTGTGAGGAGTGAATATTAGCTTTCATGCAGAGCCAGCACAAGAGCTACGCACCATTTCAGTTGGAGCTCAGAGAATTTTAGTCAGCTGGAAATTCCAAAATAGTCAGAAAAAATGATTTGGGGTTGAATCAGATACAGACAATATTTTGTTTCTGAATTTTTTAAGCACCTCAAAAAGTTGACAAATTAATTTTGGGTCAAATGAAATATTTGAAAGTGAAATGTTTGTGAATATTAGTGTTTTTAATGGTTTTGAATTTTAAAACTAAAATGGAAGACATTTTGAAAATGAAAAGGGCTTCTAAGCTGAGCAAAAGAGATCTTCCATTCAGAAGATATCTAAACAAAATGTATTGACTTTCAGTTTCTCAAGAACAAGTCTGGCAAAAAAACAATATAAATTAATTGAACATTTCAGTGGAGCTAAAGCTGCATTTTTTTACTTAGTAGAAGCTTCAGCAAAAACAGTATGTCCATCTCCTATTAAATCTAGGGCACAAGCAGGTCTGGCCCAGCCCTCCACACAGGGTAATTTTCATTCCTGTGGAAAGGGAAAAGCTTGACTCTTACACCAAGTTTGGGTACACAGACTCTTAGGGCACATAAATTATAAAGGCATGAACTCATTTCTCCTAGGTCAAGTGCAGTTTGTGGCAGCCATTACATCCCTAAGGGCTGTAGCATGTGGTTCCAGTCTCCTTCCCTGCTAGGCATTAGCCCCTGCATGGGATTTAAGTAGCCATACATTTGCTGGCTATATATTTGCTAATCTTCCAAGCTCCTCTGAGGTGACTGGTGCGCCCTTCTCTCACACCTTCGCTCTGGGTCACACAGAGGGTACAAACCTGCTTTATGTGGTTCCCAAACCCTTCTCTGTTCACACAGTGCACACCCCCCCCCCCCCCAGCTCTGCTGTGGGTGGGGTTGTGAGGAAGTCCAGAGGGAGCGAAGGAGCTAAGTGCCAGTTCCATTAAGTAGGTACCAAGATGTATAAACGGAGTAATATTTGCTCTACACAGAGGAGATGCCTGAAAATACTACTGACATTTTAAGAAAACCCCTGCCACAGTTTTGGGCATCCAAAGAGCAGCATACCCCAAGAGACCAATGCAGAAAGCGAGAGTGGGGTGGAAGTGTCACAAAGGAGAGACTCATTACAGAGCGTCTGAGCAGATTCCTCTACGTTCAAACATAAGTAAATGTGTTAATGGGCATTGGGCCCAAGTGCCCTGCTTTGTCTCATGACAGCACTTTTGCAAATATCTAAAACATTTGTTTTCCTTCATGCAGCCTTGCATTGCCACAAACCAATGCCAATACACACAAGCACGTTGCTTTTTAATCATGGCTATATGAGGAAATATTCTAACCACCAGCTGGAGCTCAAGACTGGCAGGAAGTTAAGAATGAACACGGGAATGTAAGGGGAAGGAGAATGTAGCATAAAGCTTGGCAGCACTTAGCACCTTGGTAGGGCAGAAAAGGTGAGTGCAGCAGTGACTTGGAGGAACCCAATGCTAATATTTGGACTCACTCAGAGAGGACATAGGTTACTGAGAGGTTAATAGGCACTCTTAGGAAGAGCTACCTGTAGATTCTGCAAAAGGCTTTTGCAGAGTCTTCTGATATGAATCAAGGGAGCTGTTAAAAAAGCCTGGAGCTAACTTTTGATCAAGAGATCCTCAACCCTCTAGTCATGGGAATGCCACCCACTATCAGCAGGAGGATTAGCCTTATATCCCAAGACTGTGTCTACACTGGCAAGATTTTGCACAAAAGTTTGTGCAAAAACTTGCCGCCTGTCTACACTGGCCGCGAGTTCTTGCACAAGAACGCTGAAGTTCTAATGTGTGAAATCAGTGCTTCTTGCACAAGAACTAATACGCTCCTGCTCAGGAATAAGCCCTCTTGCACAAGTGTTCTTGCGCAAGAGGCCAGTGTAGACAGGCAAAAATGAATTTCTTGTGCAAGAAAGCCCTATGGTTAAAATGGCCATCAGAGCTTTCTTGCGCAAGACAGCATCTACACTGGCACGGATGCTTTTGCGCAAAAGCACATCTCTTGCGCAAAAGCACATGCCAGTGTAGACGCTCTCTTGTGTAAACACTTTAATGCAAAAACTCTTGCATTAAAAGTATTTGTGCAAAATCTTGACAATGTAGACATAGCCTCAGAGAATATGTTGCAAGAACACTGCAGGTAAAGGGAGGGCAACATGGCAGGACTCAGATGAAGCATGTGGCCAAATGTGACAGGGTTCACTACTTACTGCTGCATTGGCACCTCCTCTTGGCCACTCTGGGGCTTCCCTCTTGAGGGTGACTCCCCTTTCCAGAGTGTGCATGCTCTCTCCCTGGTCTGCGACCCCGCTCTCGTGTCAGGGTCTGCAACATCTCCTTCCGGAGTCAGTCTTTCATGCAGGCCGTTCAGCATTGCCCCTTGTGGGGTATCAGAGTCTTTCAAAGGCTCTCTGCCTGTGACAGCTAGGCTGGAGTCTCCCCATTCACTGTCCTGCCAGTCTGTGCCACACGTTCATGTCTCTACACCAGGTTCTAGTCCAGGGTCCCCCAACCAAACAGTTCTACACTTCCCTTGGCTTGCCTTCACTGACTTCCCTGAGCTGCTTCCTGCCTTTCTGGCGTCTCTCCTTTCTTTAGGCATACCAGCTCCAAACCTTTCCCCTCATTCCAGAGAAGAGCTGTGGCCTGCATGTACCCCTGTAATCCTCAAACTCTTTTCTTTCTTCCCAGAGAGAGTGACTGTCCTTTCACCTCAGCAGCCCCATCCTGGTGCCACTTACCCTGCAGACTTAATAGGCCCCAGCTGTTCCTGCCCAGCTGTGCCCGTTTTCAGTTAGTTCCTTGCTTTCTGACTTTTCTTCCAGGTACAGCCTGTGGAATAAATTGACCTCCCAGGCCACCTTAGACACCCTGGCTATGTCTACACTGGCAGGTTATTGCGCAAGTACGGCTGTTCTTGCGCAAGAATCTGCAGAGCGTCCACACTGCCCGCCCGCTCTTGCGCAAGGAAATTTACAGTACGGCGTGGTAAGAGGGGGCTCCTTGCGCAAGAGCTACGCTCTTTTTTATCAGGTGTAAGCCCTCTTGCGCAGGAGCTCTTGCGCAAGAGGGCAGTGTGGACGCTTGCCAGGGATTTCTTGGGCAAGAGAACCCTATGGCTAAAATGTCCATCAGTGCTTTCGTGCACAAGAGAGTGTCCACACTGCCATGGGAACTCTTGCACAAAAACACAGCACGCACATGGCAGTGTGGACATTTTCTTGTGCAAGACTTCTTGCACAAGAACCTTTGCACAAGATGTTCTTGCGCAAGAAGCCACCAGTGTAGATATAGCCCCTCAGTTCTGTCTGAGGTGGACTCTCAATCACACCAAGATCTTCAAAAATGGATCATGATTTTGGAAGGCCTCAGCATCAGAAATGGGCCTGATTTTAGAGGACAGGGGCTCAGCAGCACGGTCTGAAATCCAGACCCTTCCAAAAGAATTGCAAGCTGTGCACCAAAGTAACTGACCTAAAACCTCAGATTTCTCTGTAGCCTACAGTATCCTGGCAGTGCTGGGCAGCAGTTCTCCATGGAAGGGTAGCAGACAATACTTTAATAGAGGCAGATAGCATAGACAGAGGACACCGGAATACATAAAAGGCACAATTTATTTTCAGCAAGTAAGTGATTTGTATGGAAAAGGTGCATATGGGAGCTCAGGGAAGAAATCCCACCCAAGTATCAGCAGATGCAAAGGTCTCCACGCTAAAGCCTCCTTTGGAGAGCCAGAACTGCTGGCACAAAGAAACGGGGGATGTTTTGGTGCTTCAACACAAACCAGCCCTCTCCTTGCGGAGGACCTCCCTGTGACCCAGTGTCCCATGTGGCTGCACACTTGGCGGCTTGTGTTTGCTGGCCCCGCAGCCAAGATTTCCCCCCCCCCTCTAAATATTATGGTTTTCAAGGGTGTTTGCTTTAGCTGTTATACTTGGCAGGTTTCCTTTATTGCCGTTAGCAGTAATGACTAACTGATAGGAAGGAACATTTCAGGATGCTAACAGCCTCTGCGCGCGCGCGCGCACACACACACACACACACACACACACACACACACACACACACACACACACACACACACACACACACACACACACACACCTCCCACTTACTTCCCGGCCTAGCTCAGGGCCTGGGGAGCAGCAGAGGCAGAGCTGGCAATTGGTGCACAAAGCAATGTATCTAGAGGAAATGTCCAAAGCCTGTCATGTACAGAGCAGGCATCTCTATGGCATTTTTTGCTGAGATGTGATGTGATGTAGGATGAGAAATTACAGTAAGGCTACGTCTACACTGCAGGCTTCTTGCACAAGAACTCTTTTACGCAAGAGTTCTTGTGCAAAAGGTCTTCCACAAGAGTGAGTCCACACTGCCATGTGCTTTTGTGGAAGAGATGTGCTTTTACACAAGAGCGTCCTTGGCAGCATGTACGCTGTCTTGCGCAAGAAAGCTTTGATAGCCATTTTAGCCATAGGGCTTTCTTGCACAAGAACCCCCCTGTTGACTGTCTACACTGCCTTCTTGTGGAAGAGCTCTTGAACAAGAGGGCTTATTCCTTGTGGGGAGAGGAATAACTCTTACGCAAGAAGCCCTGTTTTCCGATGCCCTTACTGTAAATTTACTTACGCAAGAACGCACACGCAGTATAGACACTCTGCAAGTTTTTGCTGAAGAACAACTGTTCTTGTGCAGAAAGCCTACAGTGTAGACATAGCCTCAGGTTCTGCTCATGGGAAGAGTTAGCTCGGATATTAACTGCTGATTTATCTGTCCACTTAGGGGAGAGTTACCAAGAAGCTCAAGCAACCAGTTAGCAACACAAAACATGGCCATTTTTGAGAGAGAGATTGCTTCAAATGTTGGGTGCTGAATTCCATGAAAAAGCTGGCCCCAAAATATCTCAGTGGGCCTCCTAGCTGGTTGGCCTGGAGCCCTTTTGAAAATCTTGCTCTATTTTGACAATTACAAAGGGGAAGCCAAATCATTAAGGAAAACCTGAACATTCTGAAGATCAGCTTTGTCCACCAAATGGTCAAACCCTCCTTGCTGTATAGGAGTAGCTCCATTGAATCCAACTGGGCCCTTTGCAATATTAATGTGAGCATAAGACTTGGCTTCACCATTAAACGATGCAGATGTTGCTACTGATTTTGAGTCACTACATCAGGGTTCTCAAACATTTTCAGGATGTGGGACATGTCTTGACAGATTATTTTGTGGACACCTCCCCCTTATTCATGGCTTTGTGGATTACCTCTCTCCCATCACTGCGTGCAAAATAGCACTGCTCCAACTAGAGCAACATCTGACATGGCAAAACAACACCTGAAGTAGCATGCCTTTAGCTTCGTACAATGGGCCTTAGCACCTGGAAATTAAGCAGGAGCAGCCAGCAGCATGTAACTAGCCAGCTCAGGCCAATCTAGGAAGCTTTGGGAATAAGGCCATTTGGCAGGATAACACATGAGCAAAATATTAGTTCCTGCCACAGGGTGAGCACTCACCCCCATGGCACTGCCAAGCAGTCACTTGGGAAAATCAGCACTCCTGCCTCAAAGTGCCCTCTTCTGGTCAGTGTCCCAGCCTTTTCTACAGGCCTTCTGCTATGCCCCTTCCTGGCCACAGTGCCCTTTCCTCCTCAGACTGTCCTAGGTCAGTGCCCCTGCACTCGGGGGTTCCCAGGGAGTAGAGGACCCCAAATTCCCCTCCGTCCACCTTGTCTCAGTGACCTACTGCCAATCATCATCTAGCCCCAGCTTCAGGCCAAACTGCGGTCTGAAATGGACACTAATCATTGGCAACGGGGTGTAGACCTGCTGCCTTTGCCTATCCTAGCTATCTCCCTGCAGCCCTAGTATAATCAGGCCTTGCAGCCCAGAAACAAGCTCAAGCAAGAACTGCTCTGTTCTCCTTCCCTCCAGGAGCCCTTATTTATACAACCCCAGCTGGGCCCTAATTGACTGTATCTGCCTCGGCTGCGGGGCTCCACAGCCCCAGTCCTCTCCCAGGGCTGGGTTTTAACCCTTAAAGGGCCAGTGCAGGGTAGATGCCCCATCACAGTTCCATTCTCCCAAAATAAAACCCCATTAAGCCTGAAATTTGTTAAGCAAATATGAAATAGAAGTGATAAAGCCTTATTTTTAAAAAACTTTTTTTTAGTTTTCTTTGAATTAACCTCTCCAGGTTCTTACATCCCAATTTCCCTCTATTTATCCCTGTGGATACCTGGTTCTGTCTTGCATCTCTAGCAATGTAATACATCAACATCATATGCAGTGTTCATAAACTATGGATATATGGAAAAGCACAGTGATTTCACAGAAGGCTTGTATCTGATAACATTAAGGGAAATTCCTGGAACTAGGATTGCTCTTCAGGACTAATGTATGTGTGCTCTGTCTTTTCTCCAGGCCCTCTCATAATGTACTTATTTTCAGGGCTCAAAGCCTTGCAAAGGGAACAATGCAATGTCAACTAAGGGAAGATTTAAATCTCTTTAAGTAATTTTTAATGAAAAAAAATATTGAGTTACTCTGAGTGCCATAGTTTCTGGGTGGCTAGTTTTAACTTTAGTGATCAGGACTTAAAGAGAAATTTTACAATCTTAATGCTCTCCAGATGTTCTTCTAGTCCCAGATAAAAGCTCTGTCGTCATTTACTGTTAATATTTTTGTCAGCAGTAGAATTTTATTGTAATATCCCATCTTATTTGCAGTCACTATTAGTCATCAGAAAAAACTTCTTCTGAAAGTTAATCGCTGCACCACTCCTTTTGTGTTCTGTCTCACTTCATTTAATTAATAGTCATTAATTAAGTGGTTGTTGTGTTCCTACCTGTGCTATGCATGTACACAATGACTTTCTACCTGATAACTATTTGCTGTAAGTGGTCAGATTTAAAAAGAAAGTTATGCCCTCCGGTAACAATGGCTGGCTTTATAGCAGCTAGCTAGTGGGAGGAAAACAAGATTTGCTTTGAAAACAAGCTGCAGTGAAGTTGGACCAGCAACAAAGACCACAAAGGTTTATTACAAAAACAAGGAGATACACAGTTCACATGACTGGGCTTTGATCAGATGCTGATTTTACACAAGCAGCAAAACATTTAAACTTGGCAGTTTGATGCCTCCTTTACAGGGACCTCAACTCTGACTGGAAGAAGTTGAACACCCAGATCTTTGGAGCAGACTGGCGAGAACATTCTTTCCTCCTTGAATTGCAGTTGGAGAGTAGAAAGCTTGCATTGCATGGTGCAGTTTTGCTCAGTGACATCCATATCAAGGTTGCTTAATACGCAGGTTTTATGCTTACTGCTAGCTCAGAAAAGTCAACCTGGACTCTGAGAAGCAAGGCCTGCCCTCTCTGCTTCTTGCTTCACCACCACCACCACAAGGAACTGCAATTGGCGCCTTTTGACAATGACTGTTCTACAGTGAACTCCAGTTCACACTGGGCACTTTGGTGCTAGGCATTATACAAACACTCACACTAGCCCTGTAGCACCAGCAGCAGGAAAACAGCCTTTTTTCTAAAGAAACACAAAGAAGATCAGTGGTATAAAGAGGCACCAGAGCGACTTGGTGGACGATAAGCTTGATTCAGTCCTGGCTTCTGCCTATTGATGCTGCTATAGCACAAGCTGCCAACCTGGAGGTGTAACATAACCCCTGCTCTGCCCAATGCTGCTAGCTAAGGACTTGGTCATTGCGATCCACCTTCATAAGCTCCAGTCTGGATTTCTGTATCCCACTGCCCCTAAGAATGACATGATTGGAGCTCTGTCCTGAGGCTGTAGAGGAGTTGGCCTCTGTTGCTCCTGCCAGCCACTGGTGCTGTAGGTCCTTCCAAAAAGTCATGGGACCTTCTTCAGTGGCCATTCCATGAAAAGTGCTGTGGGCTGTAGCCCAGCTGGTGCTCTTGAGGAAGGATGGGGTGGTGTTACCCCCAATAATTATTCAGTATCTATTTGTACAGTAGAGCCTACAAACCTTGATTGGGATCTAATGCACAAGGTGCTGAACAAATGCAGAGGTAGGCATGGTCCCTGCCTCAAAGAGCTTAAAATCGAAGAGGATTAAGTGACAAAATGGACAGATAGGGAAGCAGATTGTTTAGATGATGATTGTGTGTGTTCAGAACTAGACCAATGGAGGTTGCTTTCAAGATGCCCCGCAAACAGTTGTAATTACATGGCTGCAGGGTGACAACTGGCCCTTGTTTTCATGTGAGTGTACATTAGCTACAAGCACTGTGACTTACACTAATGGGAAGGGAGAAATATTATCTACTGGTCACAACATGACTATTGGGTTTTATTGCTCCTTCTGTGATCTGTCACTCCCTTTCCCTGTGGCCATAGGTAAGTTATTTAGGTGCAAAAATTCCAAAAGGGCCTCTCAACTGTTTTGTGCTTTAGTTGTTGGGGTCTAAGGCTGGGCATTCAAAAACTGAGGCACTCAAAGTTGGAGGCCACTTTTGAAAACATGGGCATTAATTTTTATTGTCCATTTTATTCACCTACCTCATAATGATATTACAAAGCTTAATTAACATAGATTGTTAAAAAGAAGTTTTGCTTGGCTGAAAGTACTTTTACATTTTGGAGAGCTTCCTTAGGAGTGTATAAAAACCTACTCAGAACAGCTCTTGGAAAAACAAGCATAAAGAAGAGAGAGTTTTAAAGAACATAATTAGCCAGATGCAGCATTCTGATCACGGTATTAACGAAATTAAGGTTTCTGAAGTTAGTTCAGTTCTACAGCTTCTGCTGTAGTGAAGTGTACAGTAGCAACATGTCTGAGATACAAATATCAAAAAAGCATTAGCCATGCAGATAAGTCAGCACACTCTGTGGAATTGTTCATAGGAACACAATTTGAGTCACACACGCAATTAAGAGGAGGCTGTTTTGCTGCTATAGAGCATGTTTAATGAGCCTCCACTTCGTAGGAGATTACAGAGGTCAGAGCTCATCTGGATGTCATTTGAGATGCTAACACACCCTTTCTGAACTGTCTTTCGTACTGCAATATTGTATGTTGCTAGTAATGAAATACCAATGAACCAAATCTAATTGTGGGCAATAAAATTGTACCTTCTGCTGATAAATTACCAGACCTGCTTTAAAGAAGACTTGTATTGGAAGGGGATACAAGTAAAACACTTAACATTGGGTTTAGATGGGTACTATCACCATCAGCAAGTTTTATTATCCCATAATACCCCATAAACCACGTCTACCACCTAATTCGATTTCGAGGCTTTATTCCAGAATCCCGTTTCACTGCTGTGTGTAGACGCAGGCAGTTACTTCGGGCTAGTCAATTTCTAAAATGGCGACTGGCCGGGAACATGCAAATCAAGCACTGGATATTTAAATCTCGGGCCTGATTTGCAAATCCAGTCACCCCCATTAGCCTCCCTAGATCGATCTAGGGGGCTAGTGTAGACGTACCCTTTATTGGGAACTGCAGTTATAACATGTTGCCAGTGAACTCAATGTATTTTGTTCTGACTTGTGCGATTTTTTTTTTCACCTCCTTATCTCCCATTCTCTTTTCCTCTTCCTCCTACTTTTTGTTTTCCACCCTCCACAATTTTTCTCCTCCCTTTACACATGGTATATATAGATACATGTGCGGTTGGTATGGTGATTAGCTAGAAGGCCAGTGAGAATTGCTGATGTCTATTTACTAATGCCTGTATTAAAAAATAAAATGGAGAGGCCTTTTTTGAAGGAGAAGTCCCAACCTACAAGTGTTAGAGGCCTGAAGATGGGATGGCTCCCTTGGACCCTCTTTCACATTACAAGTTAGGCCCTGATTCAGCAAAGCACTTACACATGTGGTTAGCAGCACTTAAACATGCACTTACATGCTTTACGGAATCAGAGCCTTCGATGTATTATTAAATTGTTGTCAAACACAGTTCTACTGGAAATGAAACTTTAGAAATATTTGACTCTATGTTAAGGAGTGGCCACATTATCTTGTGTGTCCTTCCTTTACCAGTCCTTTTCAAGCACCCCTATGAAGCTAGAGTAGATTTACTGAATAAATGATTGTGCCATTAACTGCTCATGAAGGGTTTCTTCTGTATGAAGGTGTTATTGCTTATTTCCCCAGCCCCCACCTAACTAACATGTGTCAGTGCAATGAAGATTTTCTGTGGCTGTTTGTAAGAGAAACAGACAGATAAATATGTTATTAGACTTGAAGGAAAAGACTCCATGCAGAGGAGGATGAATGTGCTGCACCTTTTCTTCACTATTCTCCTTGTTTTTGAGTGTGAAGGGTGCTGGGTACAGAAATACTACCTTGTTTTAAACTCTTTATAAAAGTATAGGTCACTGAGCTCCTCTAATACTATTGTGAATCTAACCCTCTCTTCTCGCTATCCACTGCGAACAAGAGATACAGTTTCAAAATATATGGCAAAAGAAAATTAAGTCAGTCACCCACAAATAATATGCTCTCCTGGCTTTACTCAAATGCAGTTTCAGATTGATGGTACTTTAATAAAAACATAATTGTTTTCTATTTTTGGGCGTGAGCAGGTCAGTGATGAATCAGCATTCTATGAATGCCTCCTTTCACCTCCTCCCATATCTCTCTTCTGTGTCTTGCTCTCTCAACAGATGCTGTTAACTTCACCTGAAGCTTTTCCTCTACTCACTGGGGAGTACCCCAAAGCACCAGGGTTGCTACATATATCACATTTTCAAGACTTAATACATTGCTTACAAGATCTCAGTGACATATGCAGCCCATAAACAATCCAGCCAATGTTGAATAAGGGGCTTAATTCAAAGTTGTGGCCCTTAAGTTTGCCAAGAACATTCCACATAAACAGCTGGGATATAGGCTTAGCAATTTTCATAAAACATGTTTTAAATTAAAACAAACCCCTCCTGCCCACACCAATACAAAAATGTGATTGCAAATAAAATCCATTACAGTTAGATATAGGTATTTCCCTGTGTACAAGTAGATTATTTAGAATAGGAAGGTAATCAATGGGCAGTTATTGTGTCAGGATTAAAACATGTAGCATTATGGAACCAGAGGTAGCATTATGTCATATTTAGTTTCTCAATTAAAAAATCATGAAGAACAGGTGAAAGATATTTTGGCCCTAGAAAGGGTTCAGAAAAGGGCAACTAAAATGATTAGGGGTTTGGAACGAGTCCCATATGAAGAGAGGTTAAAGCGATTGGGACTTTTCAGTTTAGAAAAGAGGAGACTAAGGGGGGATATGATAGAGGTATTTAAAATCATGAGTGGTATGGAGAGGGTGAATAAAGAAAAGTTATTTATTAGTTCTCATAATCAGGGCTCGACAAATAATGTAATCTACTTGCTCGTGGTGAGTAGATTACAACCTGGAAGAGCCGGCGCAGAGCAATCTGCGCATGCGCAGAGCATAGAACCGCATGGCTGGCAAGCCCTGCCTGTAATAGAAGAACTAGAGGACACCAAATGAAGTTAATGGGTAGCAGGTTTAAAACTAAGAAAAGAAAGTTCTTCTTCACACAGTGCGTAGTCAACCTGTGGAACTCCTTGCCAGAGGAGGCTGTGAAGGCTAGGACTATAACAGAGTTTAAAGAGAAGCAAGATAATTTCATGGAGGTTAGGTCCATAAAAGGCTATTAGCCAGGGGATAGAAATGGTGTCCCTGGCCTCTGTTTGTCAGAGGCTGGAGAAGGATGGCAGGAGACAAATCACTTGATCATTGTCTTCGGTCCACTCCCTCCGGGGCACCTGGTGCTGGCCACTGTCGGCAGACAGGATACTGGGCTAGATGGACCTTAGTCTGACCCAGTACAGCCATTCTTATGATAAACATTTCTCTTGTTTCTTCCCCTTTTTGGAGAGCACACATAAGAAAGTGGGAGAAATTCGCAATAGGCTTCAGCATGTACTACATGGAGTTCTTTGGAGAGAGGCCAACTTTGGATAATTCATACACTGCAGATTAGGGAGTCTTTTACATTATTAACCTGTGTTAGAGGATAGGCATTTCCCTCACATAAGCCCAGATGGTCACAGGAAACAGTTTCCCATAAAACAAACCTTTTCTAGTTAAGCAACAGCTGATTTTAAAAACAACTATATAAAGTTCAGGAAGCATGGTACACCTTGAACCATTCCTACTGACTCCAGGTCTGAGGGCATTATTCATACATATGTCACAGCAGAATACATAGTGTGCATAGTCTTTGTAGACACAGGATTGTGAGTTTGGTATTGAGTATATATGTAGCTCTGAGATACAATGGGTCACCATTAAATAACCTACCATTTAGTAACTGCAGACTAAAGAGTAGTTACTAAGGGCATGTCTAAGAAATGCTAATCAACCTAGATTAGGTCCCCTTAGAGTCCTAATTAGAGTAATTATTGCAGTGATACATGTCCATGCATGTGCTTCCTCACTAAAACCATTTTCACTGACCTAAGACATAGCAGTGTGAAGAGTGGAGAGCTTCCCCTGGCCTGTTATGCCAGCTGTCCATGCCCCTGGGATGGGGTCCAGAGACGGGTGCTTCTCGCTCCCAATGATAAGGGTCTAGCTGGGAGCAGTGTCCATTCTGGGACTGGGGACCAGCTGCCTAGCTCTCTCTGTGAAATTGACAAGAAAACTGGGTTGCTGAAAATTTGGGCTCTTGCTGAAAAATTGACAAAACAGCCAAAAGTCAATGTGAGTAATGCAGGTTTACACAAACACTGCATCGGTTGCCCTAACCAAACTAGCATTGGCCTTATGCCCCGTGAGGAGATGGCGTTATGTTGGTGTAGTAAAGTGCTTAGACTACATTTATACTACAGTGGGGAGCAATACTCTGAGATCAATCCACTGGTGATTGATTTAGTAGGTCTAGTGAATGTAGCAAAAATATATTATTTTAGTATTGGTTATAAGATTATGAGTATGGTACATAATGATTTGATGTATAATGATTTGCTTTATAAGTTCTGTATGCATGTATTTCACACTGTCTCTCATGATTAGATAATGTTTATTGTAAGGTCTTGCTTCCTGTTAGCATTACCAATTAAGTTGTACCCTTGTCTGCATCACAAACTAAGTTGTGTAAGATTCCTTTCTTTTTATAAGTTTAGTAACTTTTAATCTTGTCTGAAACGCTGTACAGTTGTGTGGTGGGAGTGGAGGATGTGTGTGTGACAGCTATCACAGATGCCCAGGAAATAAAGAAGTGGAAACTGTGAAGATAACGAGAAAACATACACTATGTCTTGAGGCTGAATTAAATTAGCAGCATTGACAACCTTGGAGACAAGCAGAGACACCCCTCACTCCCCCCCAAGAATGAGAAACAACTATGGGAAACCTGACAATCACCATCAAAGGATAGCTCTGGAAAACACAGATTAACACCTCCTAAGGATGGATGGTTACAGCATGACACTGCAATAGCTATACATCCAAATGGGAACTTACATGTATAATACGGGGAGCTCTGGCCATTGGAACTCTGGGTTTTGTCCTGCAAGCCAAGCCACAGAGGACCCTTGAATCTCAATCAAAAGACCCCAACTCCTCACTCAGTTAGCCTTGCCAGTAAGACTGACTTGAGTCATGATAGACTGGTAACTATGCACCATCTGCAGGTGTAGGGTGTGTGTGTGGGGGGGGAAGGGGGCTCATGCGCACTTGTCTTTATGAAGCACGTGCTAACTGCTTTTGTACTGTTGTCTCAATAAATACAGTATATTGCCTTTATCCCCTGAAAAAATATCACAGGTGCGCTTCTTATAAGCAGGGCTCGACAAACTGCTGATTCTACTCACCCATGGCGAGTAGATTTCAGCCGGTCGCTCCATGCGCCCCATTCACCGGTGCTGTGCGCATGCGCAGTGCTGGTCTGGCGCATGCGTGTGTGGGGCTGGCGAGTAGCTCTCGCTGCGGTTTGTCAAGCCCTGCTTATAAGCATAACATGAAGACCTACCAAAACAACTGCAGATTGCTCCCTACTCACCCGCTAGGTAATTTATCCTCCTATGAGAAGAAGAAGGTAAGTCAACAGGAGAGTTTTTCCTGTCAACCCTCCTCCCCACCCCCCATATAACTTTATCCATGGTATGTTAACTCCAGCTACATTATTTATGTAGCTATAGTTGCATAACTTAGGTTGACTTTCTGCAGTAGCATAGACATAGGCTTACATTGGTGGAAGCAAGGCTGTAGTGTAGATATTAACATAAGGCAGATTACCCAATTATGTTGACCTAGCAGTGTAGTGTAGACCATTCCTAAAGTAACACAGTTATTCTAAACGTTGGAAAATAATGTGGTAGAGGTTACTTTTTAAACTTGTGACCATGGTAAAAGGGAAAGGAAAGAAATACAAGACACTTACAACTTGAGTTCAGTCATTCTAGTCAACGGCACTAGTAAATTTAAGATCCAGGATTCCATTTGAGTATCGGACTAGTGTTAGACCAAGGAGTTTGAATTCACTTCCCATCTTTGATTTAGATTCACTGTGTGATCTTTGGCGAGTGACTTAACTTTTCTTCCATTCTGTTCTGCTGTTTATATGGATTTCATCGCAGTAGTAACTGACCACTGCCCAGTGGTGTTTAAACAATCTGACAGCCATCTGAAGAGCTGGCCCGAGCCATTTTGGTGCTCAGGGCGCATGCGTGAGCCGGGGCGCATGGGCCTGCCTTCGGGTGCACAGTGCATGTGTGAGCCTGCCTCCGGGGTGCACGGGCAGGCACACAGCGCATGTGCTGCCTGGCCATCGCTGCTGGCGCGCAGCCCAGGGCCGCCCGGGCGGGCCGCGCCTGGCCGTGCAGTGCCCTGTAGCTGTGGGGGGAAGGGCACTGTGGGGGTTAACATGGCCCCCGCCCCAGGCAGCTACTGCAGCCTGCCAGGAGCCGGGTGCGTGGCGCCTGATGGCAGCTTCTCAGTTCGCCCACCCCTTAGTCTGGCCCTGATCATCTGTCATGTGCTTGTTCTTTCATCTTCTCTTCTTGGGGAGACGTGTGTACACTGGTATATTTTGTTGTGCATTTGTACACATATCCCTAGTCCCTGGTGTCTAACACGCTAGCTCCTAGCCACGTGGTTACTGGGCTGGTTGAGTGTGGATAGTTGACTTGAACAATTATTCATTATTTCAGAATATAGTGTGGCTAGTTCGCTATAGCAGTAGTCACTATAGTGGCTACTGCTTCAGAACCGGTTGGACACCCCGGCCCTAGATGTTTATTTCAGAGAAGGCAAAATTGAAGGCACTTTATACATAGTGTGGAAGGTTTGAGGTTTATGATGGTTTCTAGCTCTTGTGAGAGTTCATTCCAGAGTCCCGAACTGGCAAAGTTTCCCATCTGTAAAATGAATATAATCTGCACTAACCCCGTAACAAACACTGGGAAGCTTTAATTAATTCATATTCATTGAACAATTGGAGACCCTTGGATGAGGTGTTCTGGAACCAAGTGACACAGAGGGAAATGGTTTTTATATGTATTTGAATATGGTAGTTTCTAAAGTTTCCAGTTTGAAAGGTGTGACGTAGTGGGGGTACTTGCTGGGCTGTGGTGACCCCTGCTGTCTGGAGCAAGACCCAGCAGGGAAAATCTCGCTAGGCAGAGATAAGGCCAAACTTGTCGAACCAGTGGCCAGACACCCCCCATGGAGAGGAACAAAGGAAGGTGAATGCTGCCCTGGACTGGGGGGCAGGGCTGCAAGGGAATTTAGTTGTTACTGTGGGAGAGCATGGAGGAGACAGCCTAGGGAGAGGAGCTGGAGTTTAGGGGCCCAGTCTCCCCCCAACTCAAGGGGGCCTGAGGCATCCTAGCCCAGTTCTGTGACCAGACTACATCTGTGCTATGCTGTATCCTGGAGAGGCAATAAACTTCCTCTATTCCACTGGCTGGTGCAGTCTGTTTGTGCCATCTCGGGGTGCAGGAGACGGGGAACCCCCAACACGCCGTCACAAAAGGAATATTCCAAGAAAAGAGAAAACAGCAGAAATGGAGGTGAAGAAAAATGGAAATGATTCTAAGCTTCATGAGAGATCTTTTGAAAAGGGATTCCTATTGCAGAGGTTACTTTGGCCCTGATCCTCCAAAATCTATTTGGGCTCCTAATTGGTACAGAAATCAATGGAAGTTAGGAGCCTACAGACTTTTGAAAATCTGGGCCTTAGGTTCCTTCAGGAGATGGAGAAACTTAGGGCAAGAACAGAAGGAACAGTCAGAGTAAAGAGTTGGGATGCTACCCAGGAGTATGCAGAGTTGACAGGAAGCTTACTACCAACTGCCCTTAGCATGAGGAAATCTTGTATGTGCCTGCTGAGGAATCAATGCCCCCTCCCACCAGCATCTGGCAACACAAGTACTGCATATACACAGAACTCTGGGGTTGCTGAATGGCTCTGAGCACCTCTCTGGCATGCCCAGCCTCTCATTCACTGAACTTTCTGGCACTCTACTCCTAAGGGAATACTACACAGCAGCTGACAAGATTTAACTCATGATCACCATTCCGTTTAACACAAAGCACTTAGATACATGCATAGTGAAAATAGGAATGAGTTGATTACCAAAGAACAGAGATTTAAATCACAGTAGACTCAGGGGTAGCTATGTTAATCTGTAACTAAAACAAACTTAAACAATAATGGTCCTGTAGCACCTTTGAGACTAATCAAAAAGTATATATATAGTACCATGAGCTTTCGTGGGCACAACCTACTTCTTCAGATGACAAATATAGAGCAAGAGGCGTGGAGGTTTAAATGTAAAGCAGAAAAAGAGGGGAAGGGAAAAAACCCAACAACTTTGCCAATTAAAGTGTCCATGCTAAATGAGGCTAATAGAGTGGCATGTCTTTGTTCAAGCCATGAGACAGTGCCAAATTTGCATATGAAAGTTAGTTCCATAGACTCTTTCTCTCTCTAGTTGATTTCTGAAGTTACTTTGTAAGAGAACAGCCAGCTTTAAATTCATCAACTTACCTGGGCACTTCCTGTCCTTTCCAAAGCTCTTTTTCTTTTGATTAATATAAACTATTAGATTTCTGGAAATTCTTGTTAGCCAGGTTAGTGCCTCATCCTTTGTCAGTCTCTATATACTAACGTTTCAGTTCATTTCCCTTGAAGGAGAGAAAAGAAAGAAAAAAGAGAAAAGAAAAAGAGACGAGAGGAAAGAGAAAAGAAATAGGAGAGAGAAAGAGAGAGAGGAAAAAAATTAGAAAACTTTCCTATATTTCACAAAACACTGCTATTTTTGGACATGCTACAGGTTTCATGAACCCTCTCTGGCTTTTTCCCTTGCCTGTCCTCAAGTTGGAATGTCTTAGGATTTTGAAATCTAAGTCTGAAAAGTGTTTGAGAAGATCATTAACCTGGGTGGGACCAAAGTCTGCTCCCACGGCAGGCATTGTTAGAACGTCCACTGATGTTACTGTACACAGGTTTGTCCCAGATGCATGAAAATTGTTACTTTGAATGTTCCCTGTCTCACATTGTTTTTGGGTGTCTCTACAAACTACCCTTCTTCTCACAAGATAACTGGTTAAGGATTTCATAGGCATGGGGCTTTAGTGGAGATGTTTTCCTGCTGCTCTGCACAAGGATTTTTGATATTGTTATTAACTAAGAAGATTTTTCAGTTGAAGGCACTGTTTTTGTTTCCTTTGGCTATCGCGGAGCCAAAAAAGGAAGCAACATAAATCCAGCAATTTACAATGGAAAACTCTGTGGTTTCAAAGCACAGTTCTTGCTGGAAGTTGTTTATCCCTTTGGCTAGTTGATGCCAAGAGTTGCGCCCTTTTATGGAATAGCTTCTTAGTTCTAATCAGGGATAGTTTATTGTACACAGACACCAGTGTTCAGATCTTTCTGCACTGACACCGGACTGGAATAGGGCTAAGCTCTTCCCGGTTGTCTCTAACAAATGTGTTTGTAACGCACCTACCACAGTGTCCTGACTGGGACCTCTGGAGTTACCATAACAACATAGTAAGTCATAAAAGAAGAGATCACATGCTAAATTGCTGCCCTCGTGGTGTCCTACTCATAGGGAGCAGTGCATGATCATGCTTAATAGTTTGTTTTATAAACTGCAATTTCGGTACACAGCACCTTTCTAAAGTAATGATTGAAGTTGCTCAATTCTCCAACCCCCTAGGGAGCCCTTAGAGACACAGTTAAGTGAAAGGGTATTTCCCTGGGGCTGGCAGGGAAGCCAAAGTTTGCATATTCCCTAGGTACAGAGGCTTGAACAATTACAGCTCAAAGCGAGCAACGGCAGTTCTTGGTTGGGCCACTGCAGCGGTCCAATCAAGAGTCATGGCTCTTTGCGCCTAGGGTGCCTGAGGTGTCCTCTCTAGTCCAGTCTCTGTTCAAGCAGATAGGAGCTTACAAGTTTTCAGGCCAGGTTCAGTTATTGTGGGGCCCCCTGCTCCTGCCCCACCCCCTAACCCTCACACTGCCTGGAACCCAGCCATAATGTCTGGTAGACATAACTTGTTCCAGACATGGCTCCGTGTACAGGTCCTCGAGTTTGTCTCTTCAGTCAGCTTCTCCACTGCTTCCTGTTTGCCACCAGGCTGCTGCTTCCCAACAAGGTCTGGACACTTCCTGGTTCAGGACTGTAAGCCAGATGGCTTGGACCTATGCTGGGGCCACTAAATAAACCCCCAATGGTCCCTTTCAAGCCAGAACCTTAGTAGAGGGCAGGGCAAGCAAACAAATGCAGTTCAACAATTTGGCTGCATTTAGATTGGCGTGATTTTCCGGAAATGCTTTTAATGGAAAAGTTTTCCATTAAAAGCATTTTTGGAACAGAGCGTCTAGATTGGCAGGACGCTTTTCCGCAAAGCACTTTTTGCGGAAAAGCGTCCGTGCCAATCTAGACGCGCTTTTCCGCAAAAAAGCCCTGATGCACCATTTTCGCGATCGGGGCTTTTTTGCGGAAAACAAATCTGAGCTGTCTACACTGGCCCTTTTGCGCAAAAGCTTTGCGCAAAAGGGACTTTTGCCTGAACGGGAGCAGCATAGTATTTCCGCAAGAAGCACTGATTTCTTACAGTAGGAAGTCAGTGCTTTTGCGGAAATTCAAGCGGCCAGTGTAGACAGCTGGCAAGTTTTTCCGGAAAAGCGGCTGATTTTCCGGAAAAACTGGCCAGTCTAGACACAGCCTTTAGGTAAAAGCCAGGCCCTGGTGCAGGGTGGGGCAGGTAAACAAACTGGAGTTCACTTGCAGGACAGGGGGAGACGGTCACCCAGGGTTTGTGGTAGCAGCAGGGGCGGATGAGAGTGCCGCAGGGCCCAGGGCAGCGCCGCGGGGCCCCGGGCAGCAAAATTTCACGGGGCCTCTCCTTTGACATGCGCGGGGCCTCGGGAAGCACGGGGCCCGGGGCAGCCACCCAGCTCACCCTGCCCTAAATCTGCCGCTGGGTGGCAGGGAGGCCCTCCCTACTCCACTGTGTCCCAGCCCAGGGCCCTGGCAGTGGCAGGACTAACTGCCAGTGGGGTCAGCAGGGATCCGGCCTGCAACATGCTGACTCACTCGAATAGAATGAGATCAGTCTGACTGTCCTCAGCTTCCCCTGGGCCACTTCCCAACGCCCCTCAGAGAACCTGGAGTCGCAACAGGTTCTCGGGGTCATCAGGCTCTGAAACCCTCAGGCATGGCCAACAGGGTTTCCTCGTCAGTCTGGGAGCACGGTGCCCCAGGCCAGTCCCCAGCCTCTGTGGAGTCTTCAGTGGCCTCCCCACTCAGGAGTTTAGGGCAGGCCTCTGCTTCCTTCAGCGGCTGGCACTCTATCGAGCCCTTGGCCTAGGTTTTTATACAGCTTGTCCGCCCCTTGGCTTCCAGGCAGTTAAAGGGACTGGGCTAGGGTCGGCCCACCAGGGCTCAGAAAGGGGTTCTTCCCCTTCTGGGTCAGTGAGCAGCTACCCCTGCTTACTAGAAGGACCCTTCCCTTTATTTGCCAGTGGAAAAGATTTGCACAATGGGAGGGGGCTTGTGGGAGTTGTAGTCCTTTATCTACAAAAGCCACCACACTACGTTGGCTTACAACATAATTGATGCAAATAGTGATCATCATCTTTGGCTGCTGTCACATATATTGTCCTGGAGGTCAGCAAAGTTAAATGGAGGTTTTTGTTAATGTATGTGTGTCACAACTCTGATGATAGCAAGATGTTTTACCATAGAATAACAATCAAGAGGATACCTTGTTTTATGAAGTGTTGCCATAGCCTAGCTCAAGACACAGGACAGCAGTTCAGAATAGAATAAAAACACTGCAAAAACATACAAATGACAGTGTGATTAGACAGCATCTTTTGAAAGCACACAAGCCAGGACAAAGAGAGAAAGGGTTATATCTAATTATTCCTTAGAGTGAATACAATGTAATATTCCTTCCACTTGAGAAGCTCAAAGCACCTTTTAAACTCGGAGCGATCTCTGAATACAGCAGGGATTTTATTGTTATTATTTTATTGTTATTATTTTACCCATCTTCAATATGGATACGTCAAGGATCTTCAATATGAGGTATGGCCAGCTCCACTCAGTGAGATCCAGAGGGAGCTCCCTGCTCCCAGTCCTGTAGTAAAACACTAAATCCATTTTTTCTTGCAATGCAGCATTAAAAGAGTACTAAAATGCCAAAAAGTAACCTGAAAGTTTGGAGTAAAAATTGAAAGCAAATAGCACATAGGAAAACTTTAAAAAAGAACAAATAGTCTAGTAGCATCTTAAAGACTAACAAAACATGTACACAGTATCATGAGCTTTCGTGGGCACAGGTGACACAGAAGAAGTGGGTTGCACCCACGAAAGCTCATGATACTACCTACATGTTTTGTTAGTTTTTAAGGTGCTACTAGACTATTCGTTGTTTTTAAAGTTTTTCCAGTTACAGACTAACTTGGCTACCCCTCTGAAGCTTTAGCACATAGGCAGTGTGTCCAGGGCCAGAGAGTCAAAAGCCCAGTTCCGATACAGTCAATAACAGCCATGTCAGCCCCACCCACCTTTCACCAAGCACCCCTTCAAGCAATTTTACTGTAGCCAATTTCCTTATTACTAACACCACATCACCCTTTGTGTTAACATTTAACCTATTTGTCAACAGGATCCATTTACATCTCCTGGGGCTAGTGCCCCGCCATGCTTATAGCAGTAAGCAAAGAACACTTTAGTGCAAGTGATGAAAGATCTCATTGTCTGTGACCTTAAACTCTGCCAATGTAGTCATGATGCAGGGCTGCCATTAGTAAGAGATTTGGAGTCCAATGTCTACCTCAACTCACCAAGGTCAAAAATTTATAGTTCTGACCTTTCCGTCCTTATTTGACGATGGAGCAGGCTCAGGTCATGTTCTCAAGAAATAAACATTAAAATCAAATGTAGCTGACACAGCTTCAATTTGAAATAATGCTGCATATAAAGGACTCATGTTCCTCCAATAAAAATTATATTGGTGACTTTAATAATTAAAGCCATATAGTTCAATAAACTTTAAAGGAAAGGTTGGAAGGGTATTAGATATTTCAGAATGGCACCCACGCATATACAATTATTCCATTAAGGCCTACATTTATTAACAGTATGCAGTTTGTCAAGATCCCAGACTTAGAGTCTCAAAATTGACAGCTCTGCAATTCCTCCAAACGTCTCCATTCATTTGCTCTTGCTCTCATTTGTTGAATAATCTGCTCCTGTACTCCAGAAACACACAACATTTTCTTTTCACACGTGGGGAGCAATGTTACCCCTAGGCTACGTCTACACCGCGCATTGTTGTGCAATAAGATATGCAAATGAGGCGCGGGGATGAACATCCCCGCGCCTCATTTACACACCTAATAAGCCGCCATTTTGCGGCATGGAATTTTGCTCCTTCTTGCGCAAAAGCCCGTGCTGCAAAATGGCGGCTCATTAGGTATGCAAATGAGCAGGGCTCGCTGGACCGCGGTGAGCCCTGCTCGCCAGCTGCGCTGTCAGGCGCTCTGCACATGCGCAGATTGTTCTACGCATGCGCAGATCGCCCGAACCCGGCTCTTCCGGGTTGCAATCTACTCATTTTCGGCTTCAAAAGTCGTTTTTGGCTGTCACGGCTCGGAGGGGGGGGGGCATTTTCAGGCGCCAGACGTCGATTTCGGCCTCCACAGCCCGGGTCAGCGTTTTTGGCTTCAAAAGTCGCAAATGAGGCACAGCCATATTCATCCCCATGCTTCATTTGCATATCTTATTGTGCAACAATGTGCACTATAGACGTAGCTGTAATGTTTCCACCCCTGTGTGGAATAAATTTTGTTAGTGCACCAAACCATGTGTGCATGTGCACCACCAATAGAAACACATGCTGCTAGCTGGGAGTGTTCTTCTAATCAGCTGGGAAGTCTTTGAATCTCTCCTGGGTGACTGCCCAATCATTCAGCTTACAGGAAACATTGGTGGGGAGTGTTGCTAACTCCTGCAATTTTATTGTCTCTCATCATAATTGGGGTTTTGCTCAAAGTCCCAGCTCCTGGAGTCATGTGGACAAATAAGAATCTCAGCTGCCACTGAGGAGGGGGACCCTAAAATATCCTCCCTGTAAAGTTTCTAGCTCCCTGTAACTGAAATAAAACTTGAAAATGTGACCTGAGTCTACACTAAAGATGAAAAGAAAAAGACAAAAATAATCCTAATTGTATTGTTATTAAATTAATCTGATTGTTAAGTCCGTGTAATGATTTTGGGGGCCCAACTGGTGACTTTTTAATGCTTTAAACTACTCTTAGCATGAGGAGAATTCTCAAAATGAAAGACATGAAATAATTCTTGCTACCAATCGTGGCAAGGGCCCCTCTTTCCCTGGCCAGCGTTTAAGCCAGCAGACTTCCCACTTTGCCAGGGGCTGGGGCTTACAGCTGGTTTCAGGATTTGAGAATCCCACCACTCCTGAAGTGGAGTCAGCTGGCCCCAATCTGCTTGGGCCAGCTTTGTGCCAGCTACTCCTAATTGCCCTGCAGCACCCTCTCCCTCTCCCACCATGCCTACTTAGCAGGCCTTTTACCCATGCCTGGTGGTTTGGGAAGGCAGAGCTTTCCCCCACCTAGGCTACTAGTCGTCCACGCTTTTACCCTTTTTGGGCTGCCTTTTCCCCACTGTGTAGCAGCTTTGTGGCCTGGCCTTGTCACACAATCTAATGCAGTGTTTCTCAAACTGTGCTCCGCAGAGCCCCAGGGCTCCATGAGACATCTCCAGGGGCTCCGCGAGGTTGACCAACTGGAAACATCGATAAGTACAACACATACAATCAGTGGACTGCTGGGGCTCTGCGTAAGTACAACACATACAATCAGTGGACTGCTGGGGCTCTGCGTAAGTACAACACATACAATCAGCGGACTGCTGGGGCTCTGCGTAAGTACAACACATACAATCAGCGGACTGCTGGGGCTCTGCGTAAGTACAACACATACAATCAGCGGACTGCTGGGGCTCTGTGTAAGTACAACACATACAATCAGCGGACTGCTGGGGCTCTGCGTAAGTACAACACATACAATCAGCGGACTGCTGGGGCTCTGTGTAAGTACAACACATACAATCAGCGGACTGCTGGGGCTCTGCGTAAGTACAACAAATACAATCAGCGGACTGCTGGGGCTCCGCGTAAGTACAACACATACAATCAGCGGTCTGCTGGGGCTCCGCATAAATTTTTATGCATATAAAGGGCTCTGGAGCCCCAAAAGTTTGAGAACCACTGATCTAATGCAAATGTAATACATTATAAGGCCCTACAACTAGTTGTGCGAGTGCTAAACTCTTGCCTGCTGTAAGACTACTCAAGTGATCAAACTGAAGGCCCTGTGCCAGGCTTTGCAGGCTAGGGACGTCAGCATAATCCTTTCCACAATATTCTACCAAGATGTACAATTCCACCAAGTCACATGTACATGCTTTGAAATGTTACCAGGAAGGATGAAACCCAGGTGCATGTAGGTTATTTGTTAGTCTAGATATGAGTCACTCTTCGCTGTCATTGATTAGGATTGGAATTGTGGCCACTCAGTAACTCTAGAAAAATCAGGCCCTATATAAGCAATGAAATAAATCATTCATGTAATAAGGATGTTTTTGAAGTACTTATGCATGGTGCAATTAATGCAAAAATACATTTAGTGCTATAAGGCAAATCCCCTCCAATATAGTGTGCCCCCTCACTGGCCTCTGTGGTCTGCCAGGAAGTTGTACTAGAACTGAGATGAAGGAACCAACAAATATATTGTAGGCTGCATTTCTTGCTTCTACTCTCTCCCTCACTCAAAAGTTATCTCATGTCTCCCTGCTGTGACATCTCATGTCCCGGTTTCCTCCGCAACTCTTCATCTATCTCCCCAGGGTGGGAATGAGAAAAATGTAAGGGGAAGGAAATAAAGAGAAAAAGAGAGGCCAGTGAAATGGAGATTAGCAAAAACAACAGAGAAGCATGAACATCTGTTCTTTTTATTCCATTATTTAGATAACCGCAACATTGGCTCTAACCACAGGAAGAACAATAGAAAACAGTATTATCTTGAGTATCTTGACTAACTAACATCCCTATCCAATATCATAATCTGTCCATATACAAGCTAATTTAAATCCATTTTGTATAAAGACAAGATGGATATCAAAAGGCTGTTCATATAACAAAATTTTCACTTATACAGTATAATGCCAGACAGCTGAAGATCTCTGCTCAGAGTTCTTCTGAGCAAGATCCCAAATACTACACCAGTCCTTTCTGATCCCTGAAATTGGATCAACTGTATGGACCAAGCATCTAACAAGGACAGCATTTTAAATGGAGCAATTAAACTGTATCCTTCTGTTTGCAAAGAAAACATTAAAAACAAAAATCAGACTATGCGGTGTGCTCTGCTCTGCTCTATGGCCCTTTTCTATGATATCCTCCTTCTGCATCTATCAGGGACTTTGAACACTGAAATGTGTCAAAATTCATTAGTTTGAATAAACAGCTATTGCTTTGGGAGATTGAGTTTTTAAAGAATAAATCCCATGTTCAGATCCATGTCTAAGTTGCGTACCTCATTGCAGCCACATAATTACTGCCCTCCCAAAACTGTGCACCAGAAAAAGTGGTGGTAGAAAAGAGTTCTAGTAATTAGAGCAACAAAAAAAGTTCTGAAGATCCACTGAAGGAGAGCACAAGAAATTCTGACTGGGGCTAGCCATACACATCACCTTTCATAACATGCCATGTTTCACAAAAAAGTAGTCTATGTATTAAGGATGGGAATTTGATTTGGATAAAATAGGCGTTGACCAACACGATAGCCCTGGTTATAAAACAAAATGTTGAGATCCAAGGTTGCTCACTTAAGTTCTCCATGCCCATTATTTTCCATTTTCATGGATCTCTGCATTTCCTGGTGGTGCTGGCACTAGAAGTCAAGTGCTATGCTGGAATGCAGACAGCCATTCTTGACATCTTTCTCTCACCCAATCAGAAACATTCTCAGAAGAGTTTCACTCCACTTTTAGGGTGTGTCTAGACTACAGGGTTTTTTTTAAAAAAAGTGGGCTTTTTTTGAAAAAACTTTCCCTGTGTCTAGACTACCACCGCATTCTTTCGAAATTAAATCGAAAGAATGCGACAGTTTGTTTGACTGTAGTAAACCTCATTTTACAAGGAAGAATACCTTTTTTTTTGAAAGTGCTCTTTTGAAAAAAGGCGTTCTTGAATGCAAACAGGGCTTTTTTGAAAGAGAGCATCCAGACTGCCTGGGTACTCTCTTTCGAAAAAGCGGCTTGCTTTTTCGAAAGAAGTGGTTGCAGTCTAGACACTTTCTTTTGAAAGAGCCTTTTTCAAAAGAGTCTTTCGAAAGAGGCTTGTAGTCTAGATATAGCCTTACTTCTGGCTTATCTAACCAAACCCACTCCCCAACCTTTTGTTTTCTGCCTATCACTAGTGTGTACAGTGGTGGGTGTATGCTGTGAGTTGATCCACTAGAACCAGTGGTTAGTCTCAGGATTTCTATCCTGGCCAAGACCACTAGGCATTAGAATTCTCATAGTAATGCCTCATCCTCAAGTTTTGGGGTGCTTATTGGAACTAATTCCCCCATTACTAACATATTAGTGCTGTTAGCAGGGCTGGTCAAAACTTTTCCACCCAAAATGGTTTTTGAGGTCAAATTGGATCTTTGAGACAGCAATTCCTCCCCCCCCCCCACACACACAAAATATGTGTGCTTTATGTCAAAAATCTTAACTATTCATTTAAAAGCTGAACACTGAAACCCCCCCAGACATTTCTTTTGCAATGCTGCCATGGTGCCTCATAGCTCCTTTTGTCTCTGTGGGCTCATTTCTCCAGTCTGTGATGCACTGTGGTGACTCAGGAAAGGGAGATAATGTGGTGCATCATCACAGAATTATTCTAGTCAGGGAGTCCAGCCTACATGGGAGAATGGGGGTTCCTGGAACTGCATCTCCGAGGAGCTCCAGTGACATTTACTAATAGATGTTTTTGGGTTTTTAGACAAAAGTTTCAGGTTAAAAATTTTGAGGTGTTGATTTTTTGCTGAAAAAGAATCTAATTTTTCCACAGAAGATAACATTTTTCTGATCAGCTCTAATTTTTCGTTTGTTCTTAAATATTTGAAAGTTTAAATCAAACTATATAGTTAGTAATGTATTTAACATCAATCTATATACATATGACCTGGAAAATGAGCCACCCAATTTACACAGTGGTTATAATGTTAGTTAAAATACAGTCTGTTAGGAGCAAATTTAATAGGGTCCCTAACTCAGCCTCTTATTTTGAGCTAATATTTAGCTCTCTAAGGCCGGGGTGGGCAAAAGGGCCTCTGTGGGTTGGATCCGGCCCTTGAGGTCCTGCTGCTCTCCTGCCCCCAAGCCAATCAGGGCCAAGGGACAGGGGAGAGCGCAGCGCTTAGAATCAACTGTGGCGGTTGACTCTAAGCGCTGTGCATCGGAGGGCAGAGAGCGAGAGACTTCGTGCTTCCCTGCCACCCCCAGGCCAATCAGGGAATGGGGGCATGGGAAAAGTCTCCTCCCACTCTGCCCCAGCCCTGCAAGGAGTGCGGCACTTCTAAGTTCCTTGTAGGATGGGGGCAGGGTGGGAGGAAACTTTGCTTGATTGGCTTGGGGCGGGGAGCATGTGAAGTCACCTCCTGCCCTGCAAAGGGCTTGGCAGCTCGGCATTTAGAGTCAATTGCCAGCTGCTGCTCAGCAGGGGAGGGAGCAGGGAAGAGAGCACACAAAGTCTCCTTCCATGGCCATGGGTGTGGGAGCCTAGAGGGAACCACCAGCTGTTCTGAACACTGGTGGTTCTTTCTGGGAGGGCAAGGGCAAAGACTTCATGAACTCCCCTAACCACAGACCAATCAGGGTCTGTGGGTGGGGAAACAGGGAAGTGTTCTGGCCCCCCGCCCTTCCACCTGAGGTCCTCCCCTTGCAGGGTGGTCCAGGACCACTTCAAAAATTTCTGACGTGGCCTCTAGTGAAAAATTATTGCCCTCCGCTGCTCTAACGGCATGTCTACACTAGGAAATTACTTCAAGATAACTTTTTTTGGACTAATAATTCCCAAAATAACTATTTTGAAATAAGCGCTATTTTTCGTGGAAAGCAGGAAATATTATTTCAAAGTAACCAGTCCCTTATTTTGAAATAACAGGCTTAGTAATGTGGACGCGCCACTTGTTATTTTGAAATAACTCCCTAGTGTAGACCAGGGCTAACAGCCTAATTTGCCAGTTCTGGGTGTCTACTTTTTGACTCTTGCTCCCACGATGACTGCAGGGGCAGTACTGCTAGTGCAGAATGGGAAGCCATTTTTAGAAGTATGGGAATCATACTGACTACCTTCTGCATTTTTGTTTGCTTTTTTTTTTCAGTTTGCCTTCTGATGGAATTACTGTAGTAGCAGGTTCTGAGGAGACAAAAAGTTCCTGCATTAATCATGGTTTCCTTTGCCCTTTTTTCAAATATTGCCACAAAGCAACAACATACGTGTTCTGCAATTTGGGAACTCTGGAAGTTAGCTGGATACTAATGAGGGAGGGCAGGCTTTATAATTGACAAACCAATCTACTCTTTTACCAAGAATTGCATCAAGAACAGGAAATGTTCCAGAGTTAACCCCATCATTGTTTACAGCTCTGTGTTGATACCAACGTTTACTGCCTCCTTGCTTCTTAGCAAATAAAAACTTTGATGTTTCTTTCTGTGCTTTTTCAGCATGTTTTAGCTATTGATTTACATAACATCACATCAGGGCAGCTATGCCTTGTTTTTTAAAGTGTGCCCGTCAGCACTGTCCTCCCCACTCTGATATAGGTATTGGATGAAAGGAGCAAGAAGTTGTCTATGGCCAGCCATGTCCTGATCTAGCACCTACGTTCAATTTGTCTCTTTCACCGGACAGTGTTTTTCTTTCCTAGCATGACTAATATTATCATAAGACTTATGGGAAAGTTTCCCATCAGCATTCAGAAAGCAGTAGCAACCCTCGGCTACACAAAGCTTCCCTATGACTCACTTCTACAAGAGAATAGCACCTTCTTTTCCATTTTTCTTTTTGGTAAAAGGTGTTAGAAAAACTCATGAAAGAAGAACACACCCTCAGGTTTCTCATCTTTGCATCAATCATCTTTATGAGACTGATCCCTCTTGCTTCAGGCCAGCTCAAAGCACACAGATTACACTAGCAAGGGGGACGAACTACTAACTATGGATTTTCTCTGGCTCACCCGGTCACATTGTTGTCTATTTGAATTTTGATAAAAGTGCTGACACTGTAATTTCATGGTTGCTGCACAAGAACTCAAGAGAGATAGTGAAATCTTGCAAGACCTTGTGATGATTCCCCTATAACAATGTCACCAGTGTGTGGCAGCTTCTGATGCAGTTGATAAGAGGATCCTTTAAAGCTTTTAGAGTGCTGACACTGCAGTTTTTTGGGTGTGTGCGTCTCATTTTACTCCCAAATTCAGACAGTTTGTAGTCTAAGACAGTGGTACAGAGGTCTTCCAGGGGGTACATCAATTCATCTAGTTATTTGCCTAGTTTTACAATTGACTACACAAAAAGTACTAGCAAAGACAGTACAAACTAAAATTTCATGCCAACAAACATTTATACTGCTCTATTTAGTATACACTGAAATATAAGTGCAGTATTTATATTCTAATTGATTTATATCATGGTAAAATCAGACAGTCACCAATTGTTCAATAATAGTGTATTGTAAACATACAAAATCAGCCATAAACATACAAAGTAAGTGTTTAAGTGAGGTGGATTTTGGGGTACACAAGATAAATCAGACTCTTGGAAGGGGAACAGTAGTCTAGAAAGGTGGAAAGCCACTGGTCTAAGAAATAAATGCACTCCGGTTCTGGGAGTTCTCATTAGGAAGGACCATGTGCTTCTGCCTCTACATGCTTGTGTGCTTTATTTTTCCACACACACATCTGTTTCTTGTGAAAGTCTTGCCAAGAACACCCCGATTTATTTTGCTCTTTCACATCTGATTCTACTTGAGGTTTCTCTGTCCCTACTTGTGTTTGGCAAGAACACTACAGCAGAAGTCAGAGAATTTCTTAAAAACAAAAAACAAAAGAAGAGAGCTAAATTAAAACTGTTGAAAAATCTCCAACAATCCAGTTATGTACCAGATTTCATAGTTTTTCAGGATTGCAGCATTCCAATTACACCGGCCATCCTGCTGCAAATACTACTGAGCCAGAAGAAATCTCAAATCCCTGCCAATTTACACTAAAACCCATTTTTATTTATTGGAAGGACTGAAATTTGGGTAGGGTTTGGCCATTCTCTTGAACTTTAGGACCTTATATTGCCTGACAGTAGCAAGTTCACGCCTGCATGATTTACTGAATGTTGTGGATGGAATGCACATGTCCACAATGGTTCTTTTCACTGCAGAAAGTCATCCCCCTTCAATAGCTTGGTTACAGACGTCTGGGCCAATGAGAATGCAACCACCCTTCTGTGTGAGGCGAGGAATGGGGCCAGGACAGCGTTATTAGGCCTTTAAGGGTGTTTTAGAATTTTGCAACTGAAAAATGTAAGACTGAAAGCTAGATGAAGACATTGTCTCAGGTATAAAAACGGAACAGCTTGTTATTAGTGTCACCTCCAGCAATTGCTCTTCATTAAGGTAGGGAGAATCTGGCTGTCATCCATAGTAGCATTTTTTTAATGCATGAGTCTTAGCTGGGTTAAGAGACCATTTACTGGATTTTTAAATCAAACCATTTCCTTCTATATGAAGCCCTGGTTTGGGCCCAACTCACTCCCTCCTAGACCAGTGCTGGTGGCACACCCATTTTGAAGCGTCACTGCCAGAATGCCCGGCAGTTTCCTGGGAGTCAAAGTCTGCTGGAAATGTTCCACACGATTCTATTAACATTAGGTAAGGGTTGAATTTGGCTCTGAACAGCGGCATCACACAAACAGAGCCTGACTGCCTCTTTAGTCAAATACATCTGGCTGAAAGGAGAGTTGAGAACAACCTCCTTGCTTTAAATATCCTACTGAAACAACATGCCAAGTCAAATGGAGTGAAAACAAGTATTAAAATTAGGGTGGGCCAAACTGGAGCGTCAGCTGCTTGGGAAATTTGGAAGGGCTTAGATTTGACTCCATGGATTTCAGTTCTAAACTGGATCCAAAATTTCAAGAAGTCTATTTTAGGTGCATCCAAAAAAAAAAAAAAAAAAAAAGAACCTTTCTAACCACTTGTGAGAACATGATGCAAATGGCATGAAATTTAGTCTGAAATCCCACATAATGTCTCAGGAGACTTAAAACCTAACTCTGAGCCCAGATTCAATTTCAGAGCCAAATATAAGGTGAAAAATAAATCTAGATCCAACCACCGCTTTCAGATCCCACCTAAAACAAACAGGTTTAATCTGTTTAGCTTACTCAGGTTATGTCTACACTACAAGGTTTTTGCACAAAAAATGGTGGAGCGTCCACACCTCAAGCGTGTTTTTATGCAAAAAACAAACAAAAAAAAAAAAACAGTAATTGACAGGACAGAGGGCTTTTGCCAGTAGAGTTATTCCTCTCCCCATGTGGAATAAGTCCTTTTCGTACTACGGCTTTGTGCAAAAAGGCATGTGTGGATTCTCTGCAGGAGTTTCTTGAGCAAAAAGAGCCTATCAGAAAAAGCACAGGTGCTCTGATGGCCATTCTCTGAATGGCCATCAGAGCTTTCTTGCGCAAGAGCATCCATGCAATGTGGATGCTCTCTTGCGCAAAAGCACATTGCTTTTGTGATGTGCTTTTGAGGTCTGGACGTGCTTTTGCGCCAGAGGTTTTGCGGAAGATCTCTTCCTCAAAAAGCTTCTTGCACAAAAATCCTGCAGTGTAGACAAAGCCTCACTCTATTTACTCACACTGCTGGTTTTTCTCCATCTGCCTGCTTACTGCTCTCTGGCGCCTCTCATCACATCTCTGCTGCTGCCCTGCTGGAGGCATGTTGCACTTTACCACTGCTGCCCTGCTGGCTGTCAGTCATCATCTGTTGCTATCCGCCTCTTGGCTGTGAATTCTGCCCATCAGTCGCAAGTGATTTCAACTCCCACTGATTTCACTCTTAGCAAGCAGGAGAGAAGAAACACAGCTCCAACACAATTAACATAAGAAAGAGGTTCTCAATGGTGCCTATTTAGCTCTGTTCTTTGAACAGTGGGGTGGAGGAGGGGAGGAGGGTTGGAAGATCAAACCAATCCCAGCAGGGGAGAGTATGGAGACTCCTGACCAGGATAACCTTCCCTCACCCCCTCAACTCTCACAGAGCTCTGAAAGTCGAGCCCCTGCTTAGCAAGATTCTTTTTGCTAACTATGAGCTCTTTCCTTTGGAACAATTACCACAGTTCTACTTTTCTGTACTCCCACAAAATTACAGACATGGATACCCATATTTTAGCTATCCCTGCATTTAATACAAATGTAGCTGGGGTTGGGTCTCAAAGGAAGTTGATTACAATGAGCAAAATACCACTCCATCTGCCGAATATCTAACACATCAAAGAAAAGTAAGAGCAAACTGTATGTATGTAGCAAAATGCAGGACAATGTAGCACTTTAAAGACTAACAAGATGGTTTATTAGATGATGAGCTTTCGTGGGCCAGACCCACTTCCTCAGATCAAATAGTGGAAGAAAGTAGTCACAACCATATATACCAAAGGATACAATTAAAAAAAATGAACAAATATGAAAAGGACAAATCACATTGCAGAACAGAAGGGGGATGCGGGGGGGGGGGTAGGAAGGGGGAGGAAGGAAGGTAAGTGTCTGTGAATTGCTGATATTAAAGGTAGGGAGAGTGGGATGTTTGTGAGTTAATGGTATTACAGGTGATAATTGGGGAAACTGTCTTGGTAATGGGTGAGAAAGTTCAAAGTCTTGTTAAGTCCTTGGTGATAAGTGTCGAATTTTAACATGAATGACAGTTCAGAGGATTCCCTTTCAAGTGCAGATGTAAAAGGTCTTTGTAGCAGAATGCAGGTGGCTAAGTCATTTAGAGAGTGTCCTTTCTGGTTAAAGTGGCCACTTTAACCAGAAAGGACACTCTCTAAATGACTTAGCCACCTGCATTCTGCTACAAAGACCTTTTACATCTGCACTTGAAAGGGAATCCTCTGAACTGTCATTCATGTTAAAATTCGACACTTATCACCAAGGACTTAACAAGACTTTGAACTTTCTCACCCATTACCAAGACAGTTTCCCCAATTATCACCTGTAATACCATTAACTCACAAACATCCCACTCTCCCTACCTTTAATATCAGCAATTCACAGACACTTACCTTCCTTCCTCCCCCTTCCCACCCCCCCGCATCCCCCTTCTGTTCTGCAATGTGATTTGTCCTTTTCATATTTGTTCATTTTTTTTAATTGTATCCTTTGGTATATATGGTTGTGACTACTTTCTTCCACTATTTGATCTGAGGAAGTGGGTCTGGCCCACGAAAGCTCATCATCTAATAAACCATCTTGTTAGTCTTTAAAGTGCTACATTGTCCTGCATTTTGCTTCAACTACCCCAGACTAACACGGCTACATTTCTATCACTATTCTGTATGTATGTAGACATACCTGGGTTCCCCCCCCCCCTTCCAACTAGCTGTAAGGAAAGCATTTCTTCAGAGCCTGCTTACAGTTGGAATTGTAGTGAGCTGTGTGACAGACTACAATAGAGAAAAGTTCTCAGGAAACTTCACCGCCATGTCAGGACTCTAATTCAGTGCCTTAGAATATAAAGTAGGTGTGACTCAAATGGCTGTAGTCTTCAGCTAACATGCATGGGAATTTGCAGGTGCAAAGTTAATGAGAAGAGGACACTTTGTGTAATGGACTCATACAATATTATAAGAGAATCTTTATGAGTCCCATATGGCCCAGATTCATCTGTATGTTTAACTTTAGTGGGACGTCAGCAGATGCTTAAATGTTTCATTGAATTAGGGGAAAGAGCAATGAGAAAGAACAGACAATCCACCATTGTTAGTGTTGCAATGGTGGGTGTGTGAGGATAAACATACCACTGGCATTTAAACTATGAAGACTAGACCTGCTGACAGCAAGGTTAGATGAGGCCATGTCTTCACTTACCAGGAAACTTCATTCGTCCCCCCCCCCCCCCAAAGTTCTGATTGGCCTGGGGGCCTGGGAGTGTGCAAAGCCTCCTTCCACCCTGTGAGGAGCACATGACACTTAGAAGTGTTGCGCGCTTCTCTCAGGGTGGGGGTAGGGTGGAGGAAACTTTGTGCGCTCCTCCTGCTCCCAGGCCAATCAGAACTTGGGGGCGGAGGAGCACATGAAGTCTCCTCCCACCTTGCCAGGAGCATGCGGCACTTCAAAGTGCTATGTGCTCCTGGCAGGGCGGAGGAAACTTTGTGCACTTCTCCCTCCCCCACCCCCTCCAGGCTCTAATTGACCTGGGGTGGAGGAGTGGCAGGGCCTCTGTGGGCCAGATCAACCCGCTTGGCAGACCGGATCCAGCCCACAGAGGCCCTATTGCCCACCCCTGGTACAGACCATGAAAGTTAAAAATATCACCATCTGTTTTATACCACAAGCCCCATCCTTAGTTACTATTGGTAGTCACAGGAGTTGGGATATATTAAGGTAAAAAGTTTAATGCAGACACAGCCACAGAGACCTAAAGGTTTCTTTCTAACCCTTATAAAGATGTATATAGAGCAAATTAACCTTCATTTACTACCCCTTTCACCATTACAAATACAAGAGGATGAAGAAACAGAAGATAGGGAGAAGTTTTGTTACACATTTTTCCTGATGGAGAACTGAATTTTTGTCACATTAAAGTGATGAGGCCTATGCAAGATAAGACAGACCCAATTCAAACACACCACTGCCATTATGGTTTTGTTTGAGAGTAAACAAAGGTAGAACTTGGCCCAACAGAATGCTGAGCAGTATCCCGGATTCCCCACAAAGTTTGGTCTGTTACTATAGATGGAACAGATAGTGACCCTTTTAGTTAAGTTTGTCTAACAGTTCCCATTGCAACACCCTGTTTTAGTCACTTATAGCTTTGCCAAACTTTCCATGTTAGAGGAGGCATCCTGGTATCAGGGATATATGGCTTTTGCTGTCCCCAGAAAATCCAACCAAATTTAGCCAAGCTGCAAGCTTCTGGAGGAAAAAACACCCAGTTTGCACATATTCATTACTGAAGCTTGCGAGAGTTTGGCAGCTAAATTCACTGGAGGTTCCATCTTTACTGAGCATGCTCCATCTCCTCTCAGCTCTTGCATGTAACTGGACTGAGCCTGCACCATATCTACAGAGCAATGGAGTACTGGGATGCAGGTGATGAACAGGAGTTTTCTATCCAGTGCTTCTATCTACCAAGGGATGCTATAGTGCCAGGCACTGAAACCATGAACAGGGAGCCTGTACCCTCTGTACCCCTCAGTGGTACCCAGGCTGTGTGGAGGAGGAGGAGGAGGAAGTATTCTGACTCTAATGTAGACAGATAAAGAGGAAGGGGAAGAGGAGCAGGAGAAAGAGGAAGATCAGGAGCCATGGATGGAGGAGAAAGATAGAAGCATTCCACAGCCATTTTTAAAACATTATTCCTAAGTCTCAGCATTTTCACTGTTGCCTATAAACAGCTGTGAACTGTACTGGTAGAGTGTCTCATCCCACTCATCTAGGTCTGTGTTGTGGATCGAGAGGCTCCAGTGCTGCTGAAGATAAAGGTGCATGTCAGGATGGTGCTACATGATAGAATTTATGATAGAATTTCAATTACACACCAAAAACTGTGCAAGAGAACGTTAAGGTTGCAAAGTCAAACACTCAGAAGTCAGGAAGTTTCAGACTTAAGGTTGCCTGTGCATCCCCTTTGTATGTCTTCATTGTGATACGGTCTCCAATTAGATCATCACACACTATTGTTTTATAAAATCCCTACCTCATTCAGTACACAAGCTAAATGATGCTTGCTCAGTGAGCACCTATTTAGTATTTTTTACTTCATTGTTTGACGTGCCACACTAGGTCTTATTTACTGGATACTGTTTGAGCCCTTTATGTGCTGATGTCGTTTAGATGGCATTATTGTGCCTATACACTAGGGCTGTGTCTACATTGGCACCCTTTTCCGGAAAAGGGATGCTAATGAGACACTTTGGAATTGCAAATGCCGCGGGGGATTTAAATATCCCTCGCAGCATTTGCAATTCCAAAGTGTCTCATTAGCATCCCTTTTCCGGAAAAGGGTGCCAATGTAGACACAGCCTAGGGGCTGGATTAAGGATGCAGAGGTAGCTTCAATGTTTTCATTTCCTAACTTCTTACTGCCTGATTTTCAACCTTAATAAAGTTCTTATAACATCATTTGTTTGCATGTAACCTACAGACATACTAAAACACATTTTGAAGTTTAACATAAATGCCTTGTAGCAAGTCTTAGTGTGAGAAGCAAGATTGGACACAGTGTAGGATCCCCAGAGCACTACTGCTAAGGGCTTGTACACATTACTGTTTATGTCAGCATAACATATGTTGCTCAGGGGTATGACCAGCCTTCCCCCCAAATGACTGCCGTATGTGCCAACGTGGACACCGTAACATCAGCGGGGGACCTCTTCCTGCAGACGTAGCTGCCGCCTCCTGTGGAGATGGTTTTTATGATGCCAATAGGACTCTATACCAACAAAGAAGAGCTATATCTTCTCCAGATGCGACAGTGCAGCTGCTCTGCTGTGGTGCTTTTCATGCAGAACCAGCCCTCCGACTCACAAAAGATCCTCATGTAGAAAGGCATGGTACCTTTGTGTTAAGGCTAAAGATTTATTTTGCCCATTTTTAGGCTTAGAAGTCCAGTAACTGCATAGTGTATTTTCCTTTTTCATTAGCACTGTTAAACTATATCTGGCACTTAATACTTAGCACACAAACTGATTCCTGTACACAGTGCTACTAGGGGAAAGAAAAGAGATACTGAAGACAGTATAATTAAGTGGGCTTTTGGTGGGTTGAAGTTACCCACAAAGTGTAGTAATCCACGAAAGCCAACCATGCTAGGCAGTCTGATGTAAATTTTGAGTGTTGGCAGGCAAAACACACCTCCCTACGCTTCTCTAAGAGGCACAGATGGATGGAAAAATGCCACACAGTGTTTGATCAGCTGCCTGTCATGATTTGAATGGTGGAAGGCTAAGGGAAATGAGACAAGTGTGTGAAACTTGCTGCCTTGCCAGACAGCAACTCTAAGCATCACCTGTCCATTCAGAGTTTAAATTGCACTGCAGATATAGTGAGCTCCTTGCCTACACAATAAATCAGATAGCAAAGAAGAGATGATGCCTGCCAACTCATATGGATGGAAGCTTGGTTCATTTGTTACCCAGGGGCGTGTATCCATCGCAAAAACAGAAGGAATTCCCTCCCTCCCTCCTCTGTGTAGGCTTAAAGTGTCTTCTTATGATAGGAGTCTCCAGGGCAGAAGATTGATGCCTTGGTTTAAAAAGCTAAATGTGCTGTAGTCGTATTCTTCGTATCAATCAGCCTGATGTGGTATTGACCATCTTTTGAAATTAAATGAATCAAATGGTCATGTCAAAGAGTTCTCAGATGTTCTTTACGGTGCACACTACAGTAGCTAACAAAATTAAAGCATTTGGAAAAGCTGCCTGCCCCAATGCTACACCTTTGTACTTGCTCTCTGTACATACACACATGCCATATCAAGGGAACTTTAGGTCATGGGCAGTGGATGTAAGAGGCAAGGCCTTCCCTGGGTTTTAGTGCTCAATATCTCCCCTCTTCCTGTCCCAATTCAGACTATTCCTGAAGGCTCCCACAGCTGGCTATTGCTGCCTCTAGACTGGTGACTCCCTCCCCCTGCCTTGCCCCCAAGTGGATCTGTTAAAGTGAAAAGCCTTCCAGTTTGCCAGACCTATCAGCATAACATTGAACCTGTGAAAGAGCCACTAAGTGGTAATTGAAGCAAAATGCAGGACAATGTAGCACTTTAAAGACTAACAAGATGGTTTATTAGATGATGAGCTTTCGTGGGCCAGACCCACTTCCTCAGATCAAATAGTGGAAGAAAATAGTCACAACCATATATACCAAAGGATACAATTTTAAAAAATGAACACATATGAAAAGGACAAATCACATTTCAGAACAGGAGGGGAAAGCGGGGGGGGGGGGGGGGGGAGGGGGAGGAAGGAAGGTAAGTGTCTGTGAATTGACGATATTAGAGGTGGGGAGAGTGGGATGTTTGTGAGTTAATGGTATTAGAGGTGATAATTGGGAAAGCTATCTTGATAATGTGTAAGATAGTTCAAGTGTTTGTTCAATCCTCTTTGGAGAGTGTAATGAAACCATTTAACAAGCATGTGCCAGCCCTGAATTTACTGACAAAAGCAGTTGTGTACAATGTCTACGGAACCTTAATTTAAAATTTGCTTTAAAGATTTCATTAGCTTGTTGCTGAAGATTGTAAAATCTCATCTCCAAAAAATCCTTGCATAGATATTTAGATACCCAAGCTGAGCATTCGGCTTTGGTCTTAAATACTTGGATCTTGTGACATAGGCTTTTTAAAATAAATTATTCAAGAGTCCCCCCTTATCTTAAATACTATCACGGGCAGGCGGTGCAGCTAGCGCTGGGGAAGGCAGACCCTCAGCCCCACCTATAGCCTATAGTACTGCCCCTTCTGCTGAGGCCCTGACCATAGGAAGGGGAGGAGGTGAACACATGCACGTGGCCCCCGCCTCTCTGGCCACGGGACACCAGGAAATAGGTGGGGGCTGCGGGTCAGTAACACTCCGCCTACTGTAGGTATATTGAGCTGTTCCGGGGGCGGAGTGTGGGCGGGGCCGTGCCTGGTGGTTTGGGAAGGCTGTGCCTTCCCCCGCCTAGGATACTGGATGCCCGTGATTACTATAGTACAAAAGCTTGCTTTCAAAATCTTCCTGTCCCTTCTCCCCATCCCTGCTCTCCTTTCACCTCCCTGTTGAAGAGAGCCTTTAAAGCAGAGGCGGGGAACCTGTTTTTGCATTGGGAGTTACTGACCCACAGAAATATCATTTGTGGGACACAAACAAGTGAGAAGCAAAAAAACCAAACAAAAAAACCCCACCAAAACCAAAAACAACCCCCCCCCCCAAAACCATACTACACAAACAAGGGAAATACCCTCAAGTCCCTCATGCTCCAAAGAAACCCAAACCCTTCAGCCCCACAGTGGGATGGTGGCGGGTTGGCACACCAGCACAGAGTCTCCACTTAGCCTTGGGGACTGGATCTATGCAAGCCAGGGGCTGCCTCCGGCACCCAGGGCCTGAGGTTCCCCACCCCTGCCTTAAAGTGACAATATTCCTTTTCTTCTAATGAGTTTCCCTATTACTTCTGACTACTTGATGAATTAGTTTTAAGAGAACTCTATGCTAAAATCAGTTCCTTTCTAAGATATACAATTCTTTGTTAGGCCTAAAATCCTTGGAAACATATTTTTAACATAAACATATAGTGACATTTCTTAAAAATGACTTATGAAAAATCACACAAAATAAATTAGTGTTCCCTTTTTCTCAAAGCAATGAATTTTGTTATGAACACACTAAACTTCTCTGACAGATAAATTTAAAATAATGTTTGTTTCACTTACTTTAAATATGTAGTAATCTGGAATTATTATTTTATGAAGGCTTAAAAGTATATTTAAAATATAAAATCAGCTTGGAAATCCTGACGAAGAAAATGGAAAACAGAGAAGAGCTGCATCATGTATTCCATAATATTTAATGTATTCAGCAGCACAACTGACTTGCGCTTACTAGAAAGTTTTTGCAAATTAATCTGACAAACTTCAGGGAATATAAAAAAACCTGTCACTGACATTTTTTATTCCCAAATTTAGGGCTTTTAATTAGGTACCTTCTTCATGTCCAGTCCTCAAAGTCTGGCCTCCTGTGGAAAACATGCTCCATTTTCTTTAGAAAGTAATTTTAGAAGAATGGTTTTTTCCAAGTGTCATATGGTGCACGTGGGTTCAGAGAATTGGGTTTTGGAATGGGTAAGCAGAGAGAAGAGGGAGACAGTGAGGAGGGGCGGGGCCTGAATAGTACAGGGGTGGAGTATGGGTGGGGTACAGGTTGGGGAACTGGCCTCCCCAAGCAGCAGCTTTACCCACCCATACCTTAGGTCAGGCCTGGACAAAGTACAGCCCATGGGCCGGATCTGGCCTGCCAAGTCACCGCATCTGGCCTGCAGACACTGAGGTGAGCTCCAGGCAGGCTCCCTCCTTGCCTCGCCCCACCTGCACGTCACTCAGAAACGCAGCTGTGGGGCGGTTTTTCTTTAAAAACGGAGAGTCCAGATGGGAAGGGGGAAGCTTTAGGAGTTGCTCCCACCCCCAGCACAATTCCATTGGCTGATTTCTGGCCAGAAACTGGCCAATGGGAGCTGCCTATTTCAATAACAGGCAGCCATGAAGCACAAGGGGCTCCAGAGCACATGTCTGCAGCCTGTGCGGTGGTGGGGCAGGCAGGGAGGCTGATTCAGGAACCGCTGCTGGCTGGTAAGTCTCCTGGCAGAGCCTGCCTCTGGCACCTCAGCCCCTTCCTTCCCCAACCCTCTGCCCCCCACTCCACATGCCCAATCCTCTACCCTCTTCTACACCTATATCCCCTTCCAGATCCATCACTCTAAACCCCTGCCCCAGATCACAGTCCCCTCCTGCCCTAGCTCACAACCCAAATCCCTGCACCCTCTCCTATACCCCAATTCCCTGCCCTATGTCACCATCCAACCCCATGCACCCCAGTCCAGTGCTCCAGGTCACAACTGCCTCTTTCATCCAAACTCCCTCTCCTACCCCAAGCTTCCTTCTGCACCCAACCTCCATCCCAGACCCCGCACCTCCTCCAGAGGCCAGAGACCCGGGCCCTTTAAATCACTGCTGGAGCACCGCGTGTTCCACGTGGTTCTGAGGGCTGACGTTTGGGTTGGGGGGGAGCCCAGCACCACAGTCCAGGCAGCACTAAGGGATAGTTGTCCCCAGCCCCACCCCTTCCACCCAAGGCCCTGTCTCTTCTGGGGCATGCACCAGCCCCCCTTTACCCTTTATACACACACCTTGCCCAGGGGCTCTCAGAAGCTGTTACTACATTATTTACTACAGTGTATCAATTTTGCTGTTTCCATGTCTATCTTGCCAATAAGACACCTGCACCCACATGCTTTAGAGTCAACATATACAGATCTCAGGGGTTCAGGAGGCAAATTAGCACACACCATTACCCAGCAGCCACAGTAGCGCAAAGTCATTGTTTGATTTTGTATAGTACATGTATTCATATTTACATAGGGGAGGTGTTTTAAATTTAATTCTCACAGCAAAATGACTAACCAAGTACTATTTTATCAACTACAGTTGATCAGTAATTGATGGAATAACGTAAATTGGTTCATAATTGAATCAGTGTTTTAATATCATATGATTATTATTTTAATATCATATCATTAAAGAGCCAATTTCAGCTCACGAGTCTCAGTCTGAGTATCACTGCTTTAGAGATAATCACATTGGAACCCTGACTAAACAATTGTACTATTAGGTCGTATGGGCCATTGTCTGGGGTTAGCAAAACATTGAGGGTATTAAAACATTTAGAATGAGTGAGATTATGAGTGGGAAAGGGTAGCCTTTTGCCAGTTTCCCGAAGGGCTGTTACAATTCTAGTGTTGGTGCCATGAGTAAGGGTTAATTTCTGGTGATTCGATCTGGAGATGGCTTACTGCTGATCTGTACAGTGTGTTCCTGATCTTTTATCTGCAGAGACACTATCTGAAGAAAAAGAGGGAGGCTCCATCTCACTGAGAAAGCTATGCTGCTGTAACAAATTAACTGCAATACAAAATATTTAGGCTAAAAATACTGGTGAGCGTCTGGAAAATATTATAGGCACATTAATTTGGAAGGTCCAAGTTGTACTCATGATCGAGACTAATGGAGGAGCATGGGGACAGTGTGCATACGATTGTAACATAATGCAGGCTGCAGCAATTTGAAAACACCAGCTGTAGTTGATCTCAATGGATGCCCAGAACGCACTCAATGTGATTAAACGGGGCTCCCTAAGTGAAGTTCAGGTTTGTTTTTCACACTATCTTCTTTGTTAGTCAGTTCTTCACTGACTACCAGTGTTCCCTGTAAGCTGAGCACTTGTGGGGCCACTCAGGAGTGATTCAAATTTTGCACAGCAGGGTAGCAGAGCGCCTACAGCTAAGTTTGTGTTTCTACTGGTGGTTCACATTTGCACATGGCTTGGTGCACATAGAAAAATTAATTCTGTACATGAATGAAAAAATGTACACATGGATGGAAAAGATTAGAGGGAACATTGCCAACTACTCTCTGCAAAACAAAGTAAAATTCAGGAAGGGGCAATTTCTCCTCCATCTTCATTGGAACATGACAGGAACTAGCTGGCCCTAATTGTGCTTATTAGGTGGCTAGCCTTTAATCCTTAAGCCAACTGTGGGAGCTTCACTGGCAACTTGCCAGGATTGTAAGAACCACATCCATTTTTTAATACATCAAGTAAATCACAGCTACCTTCATCTTCAATGAAGAAGTGTAGCCTGTGGATACCGCAGGCTTCCGCATGCAATGTATTATCCTGCCATTCAGAACAAGGTGAAGCATTGCAAAACAGGCTCTGTGGTCCGAACTGTTAGACCCCCATGGGTGGCATTTGCCTTAAAGACATCATTTTGCTAGAGGCCACTCTTATGGGTTTTGGATCACTCCCTTAAAGTCAATGCTAGGATGTTCACTGACTTCATCAGGCTTTGGATCAAGCCCTAGCAGCATAAATTCATGATGACTATTTAGATAGAGCACAACATTCAAAAGGAGTTTCCACATGCATATGACATACAGTTAGACTCTGATGCTTGAAAGTATGCTATGCACTTTTTGTCCCTGTCCCTAAGAGTGCGTCTACACAGTACGGTTATTTCAAAATAACTGACATTATTTCAAAATAACAATGCGAGCGTCCACACAGCAATTCCGTTATTTTGAAATAACGGATGGCTTATTCCGACTTCTGTAAACCTCATTCCACGAGGAATAATGCCTATTCCAAAATAGCTATTTGGGAATAGCGGTAGTGTGGTTGCTCCACTGCTGCTATTTTGAAATACAGGCAGTCCCCGGGTTACGTACAAGATAGGGACTGTAGGTTTGTTCTTAAGTTGAATTTGTATGTAAGTTGGAACTGGCATCCAGATTCAGCTGCTGCTGAAACTGACCAGCGGCTGACTACAGGAAGCCCGAGGTAGAGTTGCTCTGCCCCGGGCTTCCTGAAATCAGCCGCTGATCAGTTTCAACAGCGGCAGAATCTGGACGCCTGGGACAGAGCAGCTGGGGCGCTGTCGGGTAGGTCCCCGCAGCACTGCGGGGACCAACCCGGGAGCACCCCAGCAGCTCTACCCCAGGTGTCCCCAAGTCAGCCGCTGCTGAAACTGATCAGCGGCTGATTCCAGGAAGCCCGGGGCAGAGCAACTCTGCCTCGGGCTTCCTGTAGTCAGCGCTGGTCAGTTTCAGCAGTGGCTGACTTGGGGATGCCTGGGGCAGAGCAGCTGGGGTGCTGCCAGGTTGGTCCAGTAGCGCCGAGGAGCGTCCCGCCCGCATCCTCCGCGGCTTTGCTCCGCGTCTCCCTGGTCTGCTGGGGGGGGGGGGCGCGCAACTAGTGCCCAGCAGACCAGGGAGACGCAGGAGCAAAGCCGCGGAGGACACGGGCAGAGGGACAGCCGCGGCGCGTCTGGGCTGTCCCGCTGCCCGCATCTTTGCTCCCCGTCTTCCTGGTCTGCTGGCCCCACCCCCCTCCCCGGCAGATCAGGGAGACGTGGAGCAGCTTTTCTCGCCCCGGAGGACGCGGGCGGGGGACCGCGGCGCATGTGGGCGACCCGCCGCTTGCGTCCTCCGGGGTGAGAAAAGCCCCGTTCGTAACTGCGGATCTGACATAAGTTGGATCCGCGTAACTCGGGGACTGCCTGTAGTTCCTCCCCAGGGCCATTCAAACGAATTACTCCCCAGCGCCTCCTGGGGCTCTAAATGGAGGTAGCATGACCACATTATGGAAGCCTGCCTTGGACTAATTTGAGACTTCCCTGTAGTGTAGATGTGTTATTTTGAAATAAGCTATTTCAGAGTATTTCTTCCAGAATAGTTTATTTCAAAATAAATGTGCAGTGTAGACATACCCTACAAGCTTACAGTCTAACCAGACAAATATCACAGTTATGATACCGCGTATTAATTTTCAACTTGTGCTGATAAAATCTTTCTGATGCCAGGTGATCCGTAATCCTCAGTACATGTGATCTTTACTAATGCTGACAGTTTTATTTGCATCTAGCTTTAAAGGGAATAGAGATAACAGTAAGATTATGCCTCTCAACACCGAGAAGAGGAATCTGATAAACAAACATATTTATGAATGGTCTGGGATCCTGCATTTTTGCTAATGCTCCCTCAAAGGGTGTATCACATCAGGGTGTGACGAGCCCTCTTACCTCAGCTGAGTTGTTTTGAATCAAAAGGACAATACTGTTTTATATTCTTGTTCCATTCAGGACTTGGACAAACAGTTCAAAGAGTGGAACTGGTTCATTATGTTCCATGTTTGTTGATCTAAGCAAGGTAGAATGGATTTAGACAAATTATATTTAGCTGAGGTGGATTGAATGGTAGCTAATATTAAATACTCTTTGATGTGGAGCAGGAACATGAATGCTGAGAGAATTATATGACTTAATATGAAGATTAATGCAGTTCTCATAAACTGTACATTGAAATTCATTACCCAGGTATTGGGCCAGTAAAGTAAAGCACTCTTTTGTTGCTAGTTTTTTTTTCTTGGCAATCATGCAGAGCATAGGAAACAATAATCCTAGCCAGGCAGAAATATGAAGATTTAGTAAAATAATTACTCCCCATACACATGCAAAAGAAGATAGCTTCAAAATGTAACTTATGCTCCACTTTAAGGTCCCTTCACACTACCAAGGAATTGTGAGTGCACTGTAACTAAGAATTCAGGGTACAAGGTTATGTCTATTTTGTTACTAGACACTGGTGGCTGGTCTCTGTCAGCTGACTGGGGCTTAGGTTAAGGAATTGTTTTATTGCAGTTTAGATGTTCAGGGACCCCAGTATCTCACAGGTCCTACAGCCTGGGCTCCCACCCAAGTTTAAATGTCTTCTATACAGCACTTAAAAAGCCCTTCAGCATAAGCCCCATCAGCCTGAGGCTATGTCTACACTGCCAAGAAAAGTTGGAAAAAGACATGCAAATTGCAAACCGCAATTTACGTATCTCTGCTTTTCTTCTGAAAGAGGCTTTTCTGAAATTTGGCCCATCTACACCGGGCCAGATTTCGGAAAAAATTCCTCTTTCAGAACATCCCTTATTCCTCTTACTGAGAGGAATACAGAGATGCCGAAAGAACACATCCAGGGTATGTCTACACTACAGCACTAATTCGAACTAACTTAATTCAAATTAGTTAATTCGAACTAAGCTAATTTGAACTAGTGCAGCTAGACCTAAAAACTAGTTCGAATTAGCGGTTTGCTAATTTGAATTAGCATGTCCACATTGAGTGGACCCTGAACCGAAGTTAAGGCTGGCTGGAAGCAGTGCCGGTAGGGCATAAGGTTAGGACTTAGAGCGTGGAGCTGCTGTCTCAGGCTAGCCGAGGGTTGTGCTTAAAGGGACCCGACCCCCACCCTGGACAGACAGTTCTCAGCTTTCCCTGCTTGCTTGTCTACCTCGATGAGGGACAGCAAAGCAGTCCTGTCTTGGAGTGCCCTGAATGCCCACACTCGGCCCATCACAGCACTCAGCCATCAGCCTGGCTGCACTTGCCGCAGGCTGCCATTGAAATAGAAGACTCTTCCTCCAACTTTCCTTATTCCTCGTACAATGAGGGTTACAGGAGTCGGAGTAAGAAGTCCTCCAACTTGACCATATTTCAACACTATTTCGAAATAACTGCTTGCTGTGTAGACGCAGACTAAGTTATTTAGAAATAATGCTAGTTATTATAACTATTATAATTAGCGTTATTTCAAAATATTGTTGCTGTGTAGATGTACCGCCAGAGTCCACAGCCATACAGTTCAAATGGCTATCGGTATTTCCCTGAAAAAGACAGCAGAGTGCTGTCTGAGGCAGGATCAAGTTGGGCTTCAGAGTGGTGATGGGAAAGAACTGGCTCACCAGTTGTGGGGATGGAATAACTTTTCCAGCCCTTCCCAAATCCAGCTCAGAATTCCCCTTTCCAATGGGTTGTCTTGTGTCTACCTTTGTTGTGAAGAAGCCAGGCCTCTGATCATTCATTTCCAACAGTGCTAAAGGAAAGAGGCTGCCTGTGCTCAGTGTTGCACAAAAACAAACTGACGGATGATCCACAGAGCACACAATCTAATTTTCTAGGCATACTGCGAAACTGCAAAGCCAGGCTGGGCCCATTAGAAAACAAAACAAAAGAGAAAAATGTGACTTGTTTCCCACTGAGGATATGGATATATTTTTGCAGAAGACTGAACAAATAAATTAGTGGTTTCTTGTCTGATAATGTGAATAATCGCAGGAACACTGCAGATCCCAGTGAAGTCATCTGGATGGGGAATGTAATGCACAGCAGATGTGCAAGTGCATGGAGAGAAAGCTAGAGAGCCCAAGCCTTTCCTGACCCCCTCCCCTGATTTTTATGACAATGATCTGCTTGAATATTATTGTTGGCATGGCTAATACAGCAGCCATCCCAGCTCAGCTTCATTCTCGAGAATCAAGCAACAGGCCCAATTCATTAAAAGAAGATTTATTGGTGTTAGAGGGTTTTGCTATAGATCTTGTTTTCATGATCTGGGCTCCATCCCATATTATGCATGTGATTTACACAGGGGAAGAAAAAAATCAAGGCAGAGGCCGAAGTATATTCTGAACAAGTTCTTGTGCTGTGAATAGATTATCGTGGAAATTATATCTGGCACTGGATGAAAAAGTGCAACTTCCACCTGTCCATTGGAGTCTTGATATTCGTGGCAGTGCTGGGGCTGATGGAGATCTTTGCTACTGTGCTCTTTCACTGCCAGGGAAGGTGGCAGAGAGTAGATTTGGCCATATTCTCTTAATTCCCATATGCTCCTAAATACAACCTGTCCCAGCTTTCCCCTTTGCGGGCTGCTGGTTAGTGATTTATTGTTGCTAAGCAAGCAACAGCCTGTATGATTTAGAGCTCATTCCCACATTTGGGATAAGGTCATACTGAGTTGGACCAATGGTCCATCTAGCCCAGTATCCTCTTGCAAAGAAAACAAACAGAATAGGGCAATTATCAACGGATCCATCCTCTGTCGACCAGTCCCAGAACTAGGCGATCAAGATGGAGAGATACCCAGAGCATGGGATTGCATTCCTGACCCTTGATGGCCCTATCCTCCATAAACTCATTTAATTCTTTGAACCTAGTTATAGTTGTCATCTTCACAACATCCCGTGGCAAAAGGTTCCACAGGTTGACTATGTGTTGTCTGAAGAACTACTTCCTTTTGTTTGTTTTAAAACCTGCTGCCTATTAATTTAATTGCCTGATGCCTAGTTCTTGTGTTATATGAAGAGGTAGATAACATTGCCTTATTCACTGTCTCCACATCATGATTTCATAGACCTCTATAATATACCCCGTCAGTCACCTTTTTCAAATTGAACAGTCCCAGTCTATAGTTTCAACCAATTTGCCTGACCCAAAATGAAGCTTACTGGCCTATAATTGCCAGGATTGCCTCTGGAGTCTTTTAAAAATTAGCATCACATTACTTATCTTCCAGTCATCTGGTACAGAAGCAAATTTAAGTGTTAGGCTATATACTAAAGTTATTAGTTATGTAATTTCATATTTGAGTTCCTTCAGAACTCTTGGGTGAATCCCATCTGGTTTTGGTGACTTATTACAGTCTATGGCCTTGTCTTCACTGGCACGTTTAACTGCCAAAAACTGCCTTTTAGTGACAAAACAGTGTAAGCATTTATACTACAATGTGACTTTTGTTGGGAAAAAACTCCCAGTTTTGGTGACAAAAACAGTCAGCCATGTGAGAGACTTTTGTCTTTTCCCCTCCCTTTATGTTAACAAAGAGCCAATGTTTGTTCTGGCCAGAGAACTGGCTTCCACCAGTATCCCACAATGCTTGTCCTGGTAGCTCTGCTCAGTGTTTTGTGATTTCTGCTGCCCTGCAGGCATGCATCCCACCTCTTTCAAAGCTCTGGGAAATATCTGACAGCTGAGTGAGCTGCTCCATTTGGGGAACAAAGAACAAATCGTTGGAATGCTTTACAGCAGCAAGCAGACTGCTGCTGCCGGGGGAGGGCTGGAGACATTGCAGTGCTGCATTGACATTTTCTGTTAGCCCGACTCATGATGCTACTCCCAGCAGTTGAGAATTCCATGGGAGAACTGAAGGGAATCCCCAAAAGTGCAGGAATCAGCTCTGCCTTCCCACAACACTGCACTGTGGGATGCTTACCCACATTGCTTTGCTCTATCTGCTGATAGGATGCTTGCAATGAGGCCAGGAGATGTTGACAATGAGAGGCAGAAAAACTGGTTTGACTGTTTTTCACTTTTGGAGACTTTCACAAGTCGGCAGCACTTTTATCACCAAACCTTCCCAGAGTAGCAAATCAGTTTGCTCTCAGTTCTTCTCTCCTGACATCTCAGTCTGGAGCAGTTCCTCAGATTTTTCACCTAAAAAGAATGGCTCTGGTGTGGGAATCACCTTCGTATTCTCTGCAGTGAAAACAGATTTAAGGAATTCATTTAGCTTCTCTACAGTGGCCTTGTCTTTGAGAGCTCCTTTGAAACCTTGATTGTCCAGTGGCCTCACATATTGTTTTGCAGATTTCCTGCTTCTGATGCTGTTAGTCTGAGTCTATTAAATTGCTCTTCAAATTATTTTTTGGCCTGATTAATTATAACTTTGACGTTGACTTGACAGAACTTGTGCTCATGGGCAGCAAATATAATAGACTAGGGAGCCACTGCAGTGGAACCCTGGTTGCAGGTTTGGCAGGAAAAAGTTTTGCTCATTATGTCACATGCAGGTTCCAGGGCAGCTGAGGAGATGGTATGTGCTACCTAGCTTCCTGGGTGCAGTATTAACTTCCACATATTCCAGGGAAATTACGGATGAACCCAGCAACCTGAATAGCATATACTGTCTCCTGAGCTGCCCTGGAACCTGAACGGGGCATGACAAAAGCTCAGGTTCTTGTTCTGGAAGAGGGGAGCTTTTGAATTTTTCCACAGGGTGGCTTGAGGTTTGCGGAGGGGAGGTGCAGCTGTGGCAGTTCCTGCAAGTCTGGTGCTCTTCTAGGCAATTGGGGCAGGGGGCTTGGGGCTCCAAGTGGTCCTCTGGCTGTGGGGGGACAGGGAGTCTGGGCTCTGGTTACAGAGTGGGAGCAGGGTGTCTTACGGCTCCAATCACTGCCCAGAAGGGACAGAGTTGGGGGGCAGCCTCCCTGAAGAGGGGCTCCAACCACTGCCCGGCTACGACTAGACTGGCATGATTTTCCGCAAATGATTTTAACTGAAAAGTTTTTCCGTTAAAAGCATTTGTGGAAAAGAGAGTCTAGATTGGCACGGACACTTTTGCGCAAAAGCACTTTTTGCAGAAAAGTGTCCGTGCCAATCTAGACGCGGTTTTGCGCAAGAAAACCCCGATCACCATTTTCGCCATTAGGGCTTTTTTGCGCAAAACGGTTCTCAGTTGTCTACACTGGCCCTCTTGCGCAAAAGCATTTGCACAAGAGGGCTTTTTCCCCGAACGGGAGAGTCATTGTATTTGTGCAAGAACACTGATGATCATACATTAGATCGTCAGTGTTCTTGCGCAAATTCAAGTGGCCAGTGTAGACAACTGGCAAGTTTTTCCGCAAAAGCAACTGCTTTTGCGGAAAAACTTGCCAGTCTAGATGCAGCCCCCTTGTTTATGCTTTTTTCTATTTTCCTTTGCAGGATTTGACTTCCAGTTTTTAAAACAATGCCTTTTTTTCCCTCCAGTGTCTCTTTTTGTTGCTTAGCCATGATGGCATAACTTTCCCGATAATGGTTATAGCAGATATAACAGTCCATGAGTCTTTACAAAAGAAATATGTAAAATATTCTGTTTTATTAAACCAAAATTTAATTCCTAAGTTGAAATAGTGAAAATATCTTAAATTGTACCTTCCAAACAATTCTGCTGTGTGTGGAATTAACTTTCAGAGAAGTTAATGCAGAATGCAGCAGAGCTAACACTGAATTTGCTGAAGCTAAAATTCACAGCCCAGTATTATCTCCTTAGTGATCTGAGATACTATAACCATGTGTCCCTAGACTTTTAATACAGCTGGGTGTGCTTTTTTGCCATATGTATTAATGTAAGTAGTTAAAGTTACATATTTGTTTCTCAGAGCTGCAAAGTTTTATATGCTATAGTCAGTGACATAAGTGTGACAAATCATTATTCCACAATCGTGGTATGCACAATCCATCTTACCAAGGCAGTCATGTGTAGAGATGAATGGGTGAACACTGCTAAATGTTTTCTGCAAACATTCATTTATATGTTTAAGGCCAGTTTATTTTAACCGTATTCATGCCCCTTTGTGATGCATTTTCCATGAACAGTCATGTAAACATGTTAGCAGCCAGAATGGTTGCAGAAAGTTTTTATGAAAAGAAAGTGTGATGTGAAACACTTCCTGTTTTTAATTTAACTGATTTATACTTCTCTTGTGCTTAGGGACTCCTTTCCAGAGGGCCTGCAGGTGTTCAAGGGCACACTGGAATTGCCAGTGTTTGCTAGCCTTGCCAAAGCACAATTGTAAACTAAAACTTGGAAATATTCAGAGAGAGTTTTTGAATTTGATACTGGGATGGCCAAGACTATAGCAAGGTTAAAAAGATAATAAAACTAAAAACAAGAAACAAAACAAAACACAAAAATAGATACATTCATGAACATTAAGATCCAGTAGTGGCTGTTACCCAGGATGGGCAGGGATAGGGTGCGTCTACACAGCACCTGAAACTCGAAATAAGATATGCAATTTGCGTAGTGCATTGTGAGCTTATTTCGAAATAGCTTATTTCATCATTTGGTGCTGTCTACGCAGTGCCAAATTTTGAAATAAAGCATTATTTCGAGCCATCCCTTACTCCTCGTAGAATGAGGTTTACAGGGATGGCGAAATAGACCATCTGCTATATTTCAAAATAGCAGACGTGTTCAAAAGATGCAGGGTAGGTATTTCAGGGTACCTCTGGGATCCCGAAATAACTTTGCTGTGTAGGCATACTCATGGGCTATGTCTACACTTGCGGCTTCTTGCACAAGAACATCTTGCGCAAGTGTTCTTGCGCAAGAACTTTTGCTCAAGAAAACATCCACACTGCCATGTGCGAGCTGTGCTTTTGCACAAGAGCGCCCATGGCAGTGTGGATGCTTTCTTGCGCAAGAAAGCTCTGATGGCCATTTTAGCCATAGGGCTTTCTTGCACAAGAAATCCCTGCTGAGTGTCCACACTGCCCTCTTGTGCAAGAGCTCCTGTCAAAAAAGAGCGTAGCTCTTGTGCAAGGAGCCCCCTCTTACTACGCCGTACTGTAAATTTCCTTGCGCAAGAGCAGGCGGGCAGTGTGGATGCTCTGCAGATTCTTGTGCAAGAACAGCCGTACTTGCGCAAGAAGCCGCGAGTGTAGACATAGCCATGGTGTCCTTAGCCTCTGTTTTTCTGAAGCTGGGAATGAGCAATAGGGAATGGATCACTTGATAATTATTGTGCATTCCCTCTGGGGCACCTGGCATTGGCCACTGTTGGAAGACAGGATACTGGGGTAATGGACTTTTGGTCTGACCCAATATGGCTGTTCTTATATTCTTTAGGCCTCATCTACACTTAAAACTCACCAGGATAGGATATGACTTTTTGCCAACAGCTATACCAGTATAAAGCTGTTCATACTAGGGTTTTTATAGGTATCATATAGCTTATTTAAATGTTATATATACACACCATTTTAACTGTGCAGCTTACAAGTGCAGACAAGCTCAAAAAGTGAGTATTCATGTTGTAAACCTGAATCTGTAAACCAGAAAGCTGAGAACAGAAACTTCATGTGACTCACGTTCAATCAAAACGGACCACCACAAAGTTCAAATACCAAACAATTGGCAACAAGTTGCTCACAGTCAGTAGACCAAGAAGTTATCCTATGAGTAATTGTAATTTCCAGAAGTAATTTGGTTAAATCACAATCTGCTTGTGGATAAGTCACAAGAAGAGAGAGGTAAATCACAAATTATTTGCTCAGCTCTTATCATATTTAGCTACCCTGCTAACCCAAGCCACAGCTATCTAGCCACACTAGACAGGAAGAGTGCTAGCTACAGCCGACCCACAACACAGCAGCAAAACATGCTTTTAGTAGAATGACAATTGATAGCTAAATATTTACCCTTGTTGTTTCTTACATGGTTTGAGAGATTAACATAATTGCCTCATAATTAGGCTTCACCATTGACACATTGATACTATCCATCAAAAATTGCCTTAAAAGATTTTAAAGTTGCAGAGTCAAGTATTTAAAAGTTAGGAGATACTGGAACTAAGGTTGCCTAGGCAACCCCAGTGCATGTGTAACCCACACACCTAGTGGGTGTAGTTCACTCTCCTATGTATTGGCACTTAGGCGACTTACAGAGAGAGAAAAGAACAAAGAAGCTCTACAGCCTAAGCTGAGCACCACATGGCTTTATAGCTCAAGTGGTAGCAGCCCCTACACTGAAGTCCCAGCTTCAAATCCACAGTGGTGATTACACCTACATCATGGCAGTCTGTAATTACATGGACATATACAATTTCTTTGCAAAGAACTCTGCCTCATAGATTGCACAGGATAGACAATACCACATTCTATGGCATGTCCACAGGACTGGAATGGGTGGGCCAATTTACTTCACAGGCTGCACCCGGAGTCTAAGAAGTTGATTGGGCCCATCTCTTGCAAGGGCAGTGTGCCAAGTGTCAAATGGATAGATATGGGTGGATATTCATGAAGATGGCAGAAGGCATGTGCCTGACATGGTCACCACCTTCCTAATTTTAAGTCCCTGCTCCACAGCATGGGGGGTGGGCGGGGAAAGGCTAGAGCATTTTTACAAGGTCTTAAGAATGTTTTATTATTGGCAAAACATATTTCCCCTTAGCCTTGTACTCAGAGACAAATGAAATTCTCCAGAAGAACGGTGAACACCTAGCATCCAACATAGCAGCTCAAACAGTTCACATTTGGCAAGGTTATAAGAACTGAATACAGTGTCTGAGCATAGGAAATGCCAGGAAACCTTAACAAAGAGCAGTGCCAGAGCTCTACCTAGAATAACCCTTCAAAATTATCTATAAAATGTAACATTTACAAAGGAATTACCACACCTGGGATTCAAAAGTTATTGAACAAACTGAAAAAGCCACCTGAGAGCCCATCCTGATTTGAGTAAACACAGGGGATCCCATTAATTTTTCTGCAGATGAGATGAAACTGACTTCACGAGCAGCTCTGAGCTAAATGAACAGCCACAAAGTGACAGCATCTCAGTGTTTCTAGGGCTGTCCTTATGATTTTTGGTGCCCTATGAAGCCCAACCCCCCGCATCCTCCATCCCTTCTGGACAGGGGGTGGTTGCTCTGCAGAGGGGCAGGGGAGAGGCTGTGCTTGAGGCCGTGGAGCAGGAGCTGTGCGAGCAGGAGCAGGGCAGGGAAGCTGTGGGGCACGGGGGGAGCAGGTGAATGAAGTGGGACAGCTGGCTGGAGCTGTGGGCCAAGCGGCAGAGTAGGTGGAGGGGAGAGCAGCCCAGCTGGCTGGAGCTGCGGGCTGGGAGGTGGAACAGGGGGCCAGGGGCTGAAGGATTGGAGCTACCAGGGTTGGCACTGCCCACAGCCAGCGGTGGCTCTAGGCAGATGCTGCAGAGGGCACCACTAAATTTGGGCCTGATGCAACTGTGAACGCTGCAAGTACCCAAGGATGGCCCTGAGCATTTCCTATGGGCTTCTGCTGAAAATGGATCACTAATTTGCATTTTGCACTAAATGTGTAATTTATGGACTAAAAATAATCCACTGATTAAAACTGGTGGGCAAAATACAGCTGCCAGACACATCTGGCCTACCTACCCACTGGATTCAGCCTGCCACCACTGTCCCATGACCCAATAGGAGCTTCTGACAAGATCCCTGCCTTCCACACGCCTACATACCATTCAAAGCAGTGGGCTTCAGGGCCCATGTGCTCTGTGCACCGTGAGCTATGGAGAAGGGGGTGCTTTGTGTGCTGCCCCTGCCTCCAACACAATCTCCCAGCTCTTATTGGCTGGGAACTGGTGTTTCAACAGCTAAGCTCCAGGGCTCTCCTTTTATATTTCCTGTATTCTCCGGGTACTTCCATTGAAGGGGGCAGGGGGCAGGGGGCAGGGGGCATTTAGCTCTGCCCTCCAGAGGGAGCAGAGTGGTCCCTCTCTCCAGTTCGTAGAGGCCACCCCACCTCACTGTGCACTATAGAGCATCTTCTCACCTGTAGATCTCAAAGTGCTTTCAAAGGCGGGGATTCTCTGTGTGTGGCAGATGGGGACGTGGAAGCACAAGAGGCTTAAGTGACTAGCATGCGGCTCTGAGTGCCCAACCCTCAACTCTCCTCCTCCAGATGAGTGACCCCACAAGCCAACTAACACACAACAATCGCTTTTCCAGCTGTTCTCTAGACTCTCACCACCATGGAAAAGCAGCACATTCTGTTGAACATCATCCTATTTTCCTCCTAAGTGCCTGAGATTTCTTACTTTTAAAGTTTCCTTCATTTTTTTCCTATATAAGCTTCTTGTGCCAAATGTGCCTGTCCCGGAGTAGGATTCAATTGCCAAGGGAGAAGGTTCTAATTGGGGCGTTACTGGAGTGCTAATGGGAGCGCAGGCCACAGTCTCAGGGCCGAGGTGCAGTTCTGGTGGGAGACAGAGGAGGGAAGCCTGAGTGCCCGAGTTACCGACTATGATACAACATTGCATCTTGGGCGATGGCGACAAGAACTAGGTAACCTGACCTTGAACCCTCACTGTGTTGGTTCCCTGCCCTCCAAGTGTCGATACACAGTGGAGGCCGAATGGGCTTGAGTGGAATTTCTCCAGGACACAAGAGTTGCCAGTTCCAGTCTTGTGAAAAGTGCTGTGGGATGGGGCTCCAGGCAATAGTCAGGCCCTTGGTTTTATGTTTCTTTCAAAAGGTGGCACCTCCAGTTAAAATGGCCATTGCCACATCCTCACCTAACTGCCCTTGCCAGCATGATTTGTGTGCAAGCTCAGGATGGCAGGAGCAGAGGGGCACACTCATCAAAATGGTGTTCCCCACGCGTGAGACCAGAACAAACCACGTAGCAGACAGAGGACAAAACTTTAGAAGAAGAGGCTGTCCAGCTTCAAACTGGACAAATGGCTTGCCCACCCCTGACATGAGGAGCACATGACACCATGCAGCTTCCACAGGGCTGGCCTGAGGAAAAATGGCCTCCCAGCCAAATTTGAATATTGACATTTATGGTCGCTTTTGCCTCCCCATCCCTCCCCTGATTATCTCTGGCCCCTGATGCTTCCCTGTGCTCTCCACTCCCCCCCCCCCCATCATCCCTGGTTCCCACTGCTGCCCCAGCCCCTCACTCATTCCTCACTGCTGGCCCTCACCCTGCCCGTCTGGCCTCCCACCCATCCCCTGGGCAACCCATTACTTCCCCAGGCTCCCCACACCTCCATTACCACTGGCCTCTGCTGCCTCCTCCCATTGCTTTGTTTGAACAAAAGAGGTGTGGGACTCAGCCCTGGCAGGCCCCAGCCCTGGTGGGGCATGTGGAGAGCAGGGACTGCTGGCTGAGTCCCACGCCAGCAGTAGCACCGCAGTACGGGTGTGTTGGCGGCTCCGGGAGTTAAAGATGAATCGTGAATTAAAGGTTATGTGATGTGATGGAACCGCCACGATTACATGTGACCAAACTCGGTATTGCCACCCTGACTTCTGAGCGCCGCTGGCGGTGGCACTGCCTTCAGAACTGGGCAGCTGGAGAGTGGCAGCCAGAAGCCCAGAGGTGCCGGGGCTATAAACTGACAAGCCTAGAGAGGACAGGACTCTGCCCGAGCAAGTCCTGGCCCAATTTAAGCATCGTCTCCCCCTAAATTTGCCCCAATCACCCTTCTGTGGCCTTGCACCCTACAACTGCCCTGCTCCTTGCCTCTTGACTATGGTGCCTCCTGGCCACGGTGTCCTGGGAGGTCACCCACAACGCTTACCCATTAGATTGGCTCTGGCTAGTCCTCTGGCCACCAATTCCTCCACCACCGAGTGTTTGCTTTTCTCATGTCCATTAAGTGTCCATGTGGGAGAACACAACGTGTGTCTCCTTCGGGCTTGAGCAGCTCTGAGAATAAAATGGCTGCAGTCTCTGCATGCAGGCAGAGCTCTGACACAGCGAAAGGCACAGGATGGGGGGAAAAAAAGGCATCCCAGCTGCATAGCTACACACAGCATGGCAGGTGTTCCTCAGGAGATTCCAATCAAAGTGCAGACAGGATCTGCCCTGGCTCTTTTTCTGGAAACCTGCAAGACCCCAGCTCTGGGAGGACTGATAGTCCATTTATTGAAACTTCCCCTACCTGGACCCCTCTCCCAGGACACTTCATTCTTACTTTGGAGGGATACAAGTGTTTCCAGATCACTTTGGCTCACCACTCTTTGCAATACCTCTTTAAACATCAGCTCGTTGGATAAAGGACCATACCAATTACACTCACATGACCAGTTTCTATGTGTGTCGGTGCCGTTCTGTACGATAGTGCATTTTGCACATGCCGACACCTTGTAGAGATTAGACATTCTCCACAGCTATTTCCTTGCCAGGTCAGCACAGTGCTGTGCAACTGAACTCTGTGTGAAATTAAACTCTCTGGCAGCTGCTTTTAATCACTAAATCGGCACCATCTGAAAGCATGTGAGAGTAATCATGTGAAGAAAGAGGGACAAGGTTAAGCAAAACCAAAGATTTCCTTGTCATCATATCCAACACTCAAATAAGTCAGTTTTCTCCGCTCTGCAGGAAGCACAGAACGAGGGGTAACTCCTTAGTCTGGAGAATACCTTCTGGAAATTTACAAAAATTCAAGCTCCTTCGAACTTGATCATACCTGAGTAGATCCCTGGACCAGCCAGCAGGTGGTGCTATACTCAAGTCTTTCCTGTCCCTGTCTTTCTCCTAATTTGTGCTTGGCAAGAGCCTTAATCAATCCTTTCCCCCAAATTTTAAAAACATATTAACAATGAACCTTGCTGCACCAGTGGGGAAAACAGGGAGTAATTTATGAAGAACTACACAGAAAAAAAAAAATTAGCCAATTGAAGACCCCTACCCTCCTAGACATCCTGGCTCTGTAGAACCAGGGGAATACATACATATATACAAGAACGTGTCTAACAGCAGAAAGGGAAACAGCAAAATTATGATTTTATGCAAACATAGCTAGAAATTACACACCCCAGCACAGGGCAGCTGGACTTTGTTCTGGCCCTTCCATGCTTATGCTGCACTGCTGCTCAGGCCACTTGGCACTAGATGCACATCTGGGTGGCTCTAAGCTTATTTAGGTAGCTGCAGACCCACCAAGTGATCTACTTAGTGCATTTTCACTCTGTTCATACTTTAGGGACACGTTATACAAATGCAACCCTCAGGAGTATGAGGGGCCCAACCGCTGCTACTGCCCCCACGCCAGGCCCCACCCCCCATAATCACGCAGGCTAGGATGATGAGGTGCCATTGGGGGGAGAGGGTGGGAGGGTGGTGGGAAAGGCGGGGCTTGTGGGATGTGTTCATACCATGGGATCTCCCTGGGCCAGATTGCAAATATGCTCCGGCCCATAGATGGCCCGTGGGCTGGGAGTTTGAGACCCCCTGATTTATGATTAAACCACATTAGCAAGAAATTGAACCAGAGATCTCTGCTTCCAGAAACAGCCACAGCCCATTCCACAATATAAAGACATATCGGCTACGTCTACACTGCAGGCTTCTTGCTCAAGAACTGTTTTGCGCAAGTGATGTGCTTTTGGGCAAGAGCATCCATGGCAGTGTGGACACTCTCTTGTACAAGAAAGCTCCGATGGCCATTTTAGCCATAGGAGTTTCTTGTGCAAGAAACCCCTGTTGCCCGTCCACATTGCCTTCTTGCTCAAGAGCTCTTGCACAAGAGGGCTTATTCCTCGTGGGGAGAGGAATAACTCTTGCTCAAGAAGCCCTCTTTTCTGATGCTTTACTGTAAATTTTCTTGTGCAAAAACACGCATGCAGTGTAAACACTCTGCAAGTTTTTGCTCAAGCACAGCTGCTCTTGCGCAAAAAGCCTGCAGTGTAGACATAGCCTCAAAGTACCCTATATGATAGGGTAAAAGTGTGAAAAAGTACACAGATCAAACTGGGGGACTCAAAAGGGGATCATGACACTGTTCTGGGGATGGGGGGGAGGGAGCAATATTGCTACCCTTACTCCTGTGCTGCTGCTGGAAGCACTGCTTTTAGAGCTGGGCACCTGGCCAGCAGCTTCTGCTTTCCTGCCAGCTAGCTCTGAAGGACCACTCCCACATTAGCCATGTTTCAGGACCCCCAGTTTGAGAAAATTTACATATTTATATTTGGGCCTTTACATATTTATATTTTGCCATTTTAAAATATTCACATTTGTTACAACACCATTTTAAATATTTAAATATTCAAGATTTTTAAAATTACTGTGATATTCAAGATGTTTAAAATGTGAAATTTAGAAAAATAGACTGAATTTGGTAGGGCCTTTCTATTACCCTCTAGATGCTTGCAAATCGATTGTTTAAAAATTCACTTCAGTATCTTTCTAGGTATCAGCATTAGACTGGTCTAGAATTCCCTAAGTCCTTTTTGTTCCCTTTTTTAAAGATAGGTTCCATGTTTGCCCTTCTTCAGGCCTCTGGCACCTCTCCTCTCGGCCAAGAGTTCTCAAAGGTAATCATTAAAGGTTCCAAGACAGCTTCAGCTACTTCTTAAAGGATGAATTTGGTCAGTCACTGCTGACTTAAATACAGCGAACGTATCTACTATTCTTTAACCAATTCTTTCCCTCATTCTGGTTTGTGCTCCTTCCCACTTGTTAATAATAGTTGAGTTAAGCATCTGCTCATAATCATCTTTTTTTAGTGAGGGCTGAAGCATAATAGGCATTAAACACCACAACCTTCTTCATGTCATCTATTATTCTCCCACCAAAATAGCAGACCTCTGCTTGCCTTCATCTTTCTCTTGCTCCCTGTGTATTTCTATAACTCTCCTCATTAATGTTAATGTTCCTTGCTATATGTAACTCATTTTGTGCTTTAGCCTTTCTGATTTTGGAAGGCAAAATGGCATATGGGGGAATTCCCCCCATACAGAAGCATTAAAGGGGAAATATACAATACCCTAAACTTTCCCCACTTGAGCCACTGGCGTAAGGGTGTGCTTTGGGGGACAGGAAGAGGTGTGGTTGGAGTCCTTAGTGTCTATTTTACTGGGTTACAGTAAACCAATGATTTTAAGCTACTTTTGACCTCTCCACGTCTGGCCTGAACCCCCTGAGAGGGGTGGCATGGACTCAGGCCCTGGAGCAGTGGCACTTTTCAGCCCATGTATTGCAGGGACTGACCAAGAAGGGAAGGCGAATAAGATGCAGCTCCTGAAGTCAATAGTGCTATGACACTATACAGCTGCTACC